>NC_080784.1:204832838-206142838 GCF_028018385.1 Neofelis nebulosa
AGGCTTGACGCTGGGACAAAGGAGAAAGTGGGAGGAACGTGTCCAAGGCACAAAGGAAATGGAAGCCCCGAAGGTGAGCAGTCGCCCGAGGAGGAGGCAGGGAGCCGGGCGGCCTGGCATCCCTGTGGGCAAACGGTCCCGAAGGAGATGGGGAAGCCAGGGGGCCAGAGTGATGCCCGGGACACAATGGAAGGAAACTTTCCAGCTCCAGAAGTTGAAACCGCGGGCACAAGTTGAAACTGCGGGCAGAAAGAAGGCTGCCAAAGGATATGTCGGTAAAATATTCCAATTTCCGGGAAATCAAGGCATCTGGAAAGCTTCCAAGGGAAGACAATAAACCGATGATCTTGCGACAGTCACCCCTGGCTTGAGCTCATATTCCCCAGCGAAATAGAAGATGCCAGAAGACCAGGGGATACCGGATGCTGGGAACGGGACGACCCGAGCGCCTCGCCCGTCTGTGAAAGCACCAGGAGGATGGCCCGGGACCTCTCTCTGTAAAAGCTGTTTCCCCGTGATTCCCCAAAGACCCAAGGCGGCCGTCCGAAGTGACGCGACAATGGGGTGTCGCGATGGGACGCAGGCGGCTGGGATGTCGGGGCCAGATACAAACAAGAGTTGAGAGGAGTGAGTGTGCAGCAGACAGGAGCTGTAACTGAGACCCTAAGCGGAGCCCCGGAGGCGAGCACTTGTAAAACCCAGGTGCCCACCAGACAGGACGCTTTCGCGAACCTCGGAGCGATTCAAACGTGAAAGCAAGAAGTGGGAGCTGTGCGTGGTCTGAGGGAGTGAATGGACGGCGGAAAGGGTGGAGACGCCACAGAAGGGAGGCTTCCTCCGTCTTCTGAACCGGGCTCAGAGGTTACCGCTTACACCTGGAGGATTAGGTAAACAGAAGTTTACGACGGCTTAAAGAAAGTGGTAAAATAGAACGCATGACGTCTGCCCTCTGAATCATCACAGAGGACTCTGAAGGGGGAAGAAAATACGTGACCAGAAAGAAACAAAATGGAAGGAATAACCCAGCAAGGGGGGGGGGGGGGAGTGAAAAATCTCATTCCAAACCTAGCAGTGAGGACGCCTGGTTGGTAAAAATAAATGATCCAGGGCTCCCGGGCGGCTCAGTCGGTTAAGCGTCCGACTCCTGATCCCGGCTCATGATCTCGCGGTTTGTGGGATCAAGACCCGTGTTGGGCTCCGCACTGAGCGCTGAGCCTGCTTGGGATTCTTCTCTCTCCCTCTCTCTCTGCCCCTTCCCACCCTCCTCTCTCTCTCTCTCTAAATAAATAAATAAACTCTAAAAATAAATAAATGCTTCAATGTCTTGGCGCTTACGAGAGATAACATAAAAGAAAATAAAGCAACAGTAGGTGAGGCGGGTAGGACAAAGACACAGGTCGACATAAACATGAGGGGAGCTGCAGAGGAAGCATTAATATTGCAACACTGAATTTAGAGCAGAACGCACTCGGGATTACCACCGGGGATCATTTGATATCTTGTTGGAAGGTGCAAATAGGGATGGAGAATGGCCGCGAACATTTGTGAGCTGACCAAGATAGCAACCAAACACAGAAAGAAAGAAAGAAAGAAAGGGAGAGAAAGAAAGAAAGAAAGAAAGGGGAGAAAGAAAGAAAGGGAGAGAGAAAGAAAGGGAGAAAGAAAGAAAGAAAGAAAGAAGAAAGGGAGAAAGAAAGAAAGAAAGAAAGAAAGGGAGAGAGAAAGAAAGGGAGAAAGAAAGAAAGAAAGAGAGAAAGAAAGAAAGGGAGAGAGAAAGAAAGGGAGAAAGAAAGAAAGAAAGAAAGGGAGAGAGAAAGAAAGAAAGAGAGAAAGAAAGGGAGAGAGAAAGAAAGGGAGAAAGAAAGAAAGAAAGAAAGAGAGAAAGAAAGGGAGAGAGAAAGAAAGGGAGAAAGAAAGAAAGAAAGAGAGAAAGAAAGGGAGAGAGAGAAAGAAAGAAAGAAGAGAGAAAGAAAGAAAGAGAGAAAGAAAGAAAGGGAAAGAAAGAAAGGGAGAAAGAAGAAAGAAAGGAGAAAGAAAGAAAGAAGGGAGAAGAAAGAAAGGGAGAGAGAAGAAAGGGAGAAGAAAGAGAGAAGAAAGAAAGGGAGAAAGAAAGAAAGAAAGAAAGAGAGAGAGAAAGAAAGGGAGAGAGAAAGAAAGGGAGAAAGAAAGAAAGAAAGAAAGAAAGAGAGAAAGAAAGAAAGGGAGAGAGAAAGAAAGAAAGAGAGAAAGAAAGGGAGAGAGAAAGAAAGGGAGAAAGAAAGAAAGAAAGAAAGGGAGAGAGAAAGAAAGAAAGAGAGAAAGAAAGAAAGAAAGAAAGAAAGAGAGAAAGAAAGAAAGGAGAAAGAAAGAAAGAGAGAAAGAAAGAAAGAAAGAAAGGGAGAAAGAAAGAAAGAAAGAAAGAAAGAGAGAAAGAAAGAAAGAAAGAAAGGGAGAAAGAAAGAAAGAAAGAAAGAAAGAAGAAGGGAGAAAGAAAGAAAGAGAGAGAGAGAAAGAAAGAAAGAAAGAAAGGGAGAGAGAAAGAAAGAAAGAAAGAAAGAGAAAGAAAGGGAGAAAGAAAGGGAGAGAGAAAGAAAGGGAGAAAGAAAGAAAGAAAGAAAGAAAGAAAGAAAGAAAGGGAGAGAGAAAGAAAGGGAGAAAGAAAGAAAGAAAGAAGGGAGAGAGAAAGAAAGAAAGAAAGAGAGAAAGAAAGAAAGAAAGAAAGGGAGAAAGAAAGAGAGAAAGAAAGAAAGGGAGAGAGAAAGAAAGGGAGAAAGAAAGAAAGGGAGAGAGAAAGAAAGAAAGAAAGGGAGAGAGAAAGAAAGGGAGAAAGAAAGAAAGAAAGAGAGAAAGAAAGAAAGAAAGAGAGAAAGAAAGAAAGAAAGAGAAAGAAAGAAAGGGAGAGAGAAAGAAAGGGAGAAAGAAAGAAAGAAAGAAAGAGAGAAAGAAAGAAAGAGAGAAAGAAAGAAAGGGAGAGAGAAAGAAAGGGAGAAAGAAAGGGAGAGAGAAAGAAAGAAAGAAAGAGAGAAAGAAAGAAAGAAAGAAAGAGAGAAAGAAAGAAAGGGAGAAAGAAAGAAAGAAAGAAAGAAAGAGAGAAAGAAAGAAAGAAAGAAAGAAAGAAAGAAAGGGAGAAAGAAAGAAAGGGAGAAAGAAAGAAAGAAAGAAAGAAAGAGAGAAAGAAAGAAAGAAAGAAAGAAAGAAAGAAAGAAAGAAAGAAAGAAAGGGAGAAAGAAAGAAAGAAAGAAAGAGAGAAAGAAAGGGAGAAAGAAAGAAAGAAAGAGAGAAAGAAAGAAAGGGAGAAAGAAAGAAAGAAAGAAAGAGAGAGAGAGAGAAAGAAAGAAAGAAAGGGAGAAAGAAAGAAAGAAAGAAAGAGAGAAAGAAAGAAAGGGAGAAAGAAAGAAAGAAAGAAAGAAAGGGAGAAAGAAAGGGAGAGAGAAAGAAAGGGAGAAAGAAAGAAAGAAAGAAAGAAAGAAAGGGAGAAAGAAAGAAAGGGAGAGAGAAAGAAAGAAAGGGAGAAAGAAAGAAAGAAAGAAAGAAAGAAAGAGAGAGAGAAAGAAAGAAAGAAAGAGAGAAAGAAAGAAAGGGAGAAAGAAAGAAAGAAAAAGAGAAAGAAATAAAGAAAGAAAGGGAGAAAGAAAGAAAGAAAGAAAGAAAGAAAGAAAGAGAGAAAGAAAGAAAGGGAGAGAGAAAGAAAGGGAGAAAGAAAGAAAGAAAGGAGAAAGAAAAGAAAGGAAGGAAGTCAACCCCTTAGGAGTGTAAACGTTTTGGAGCAAGAAGGACATAAAATAAAGGTCTGTTTGTAATAAAATAAATATAAGGACACTCAACAGCAAAACCTGGGAGACAGAGCCAAAACCATAATCAGCCATAAATCCACAGCTTCAGCAGCTAATGCGATTTTTAAAAGATCCAAGAAGTAAGCTTGGCCTTCAACTCGGGAGTTTGGAAAAATACTTCGGGTTTAAAAGGGTGTCTGGCGAGTGGCCCTTAACCCAGGCCCAGAGACGCCCCCTGGAGACCCTGGATGCGCGGAGAAAGCTGGTCGGCTGGCCATCGGGCGACCCGAGCTGGGGAACAGACCCGGTGGGGAGCAGCATGGCTCCGCCGCCCCTCGGCCTGCCTGCCCCCCCGATAGGGACCCCGTGCCTGAGCACGAGGGCCCCTTTCCCGAGGTCCCACCGTCCTGCCCCAGAGCCCGCTCTTCCCGCGAGGCAGGCGGCTTCCAGAACCCCAACAAGAGCCCGGTGGGCAGCGAGGAAGCCTCCTGCAGGAGACAGACGCCGCGCTGGGGATGTGGGGTGAACGGGCCCGGGAAGTCGGGGGGACAGGAGCGGCCACGGTGCATACAAACCCCAGCTGGGCCGTGACCCTCTGCCCAGACCAGGTGACAGGGTGGTGAGGGGCCGTCACCGTGATGCCAGGCCTGGGATCTTCAGTGAGGAAACAAGGCGGCCGGGGAGCAGAGCCCTCTGAGAACCCCGGGCCCAGGGCCAGTGCCACCACATCGGCACCTCTGAGCCTCGAGACCCACGGGACACGTGCTTTGTCTCACCTCGCTCCCGGATCGGGGGAAGTGGCGGCCGTGCGTTCAGTCTCGTTTGAAATGAGAACCACACGGCAGCACCTACAGATATCCCCCCCCAAGTTTTGATCCCCTCCTCCGCTTCATCATCTGCCCCAGCAGGGGAGTGCCCGCTGAGGTCCTCGCTGCGTCCCACCCCCCAGATCGGTGTCCCTCCACACGAGGCTTTGCTTACCACCTGAGACCCAAGCTTTCAGGTCGACTGGAGAAAATCTGGAGCCCAGCCCCTCGTCGTCACAACCCGGGGGGCCTGCGGCCCCCGGTTGCCGTAGAAACCCCACAGCCTGTGCCCTGTTTGATTTCCCAGCACCCCGGAGCACGGCTGCTACATCTCTGGGCTGGGCTGGGCCACCGTCGCTGCCCTTGGCAATGATCCAAAACCAGCTGGTCGTTTGCCGTTTGGAACAGAAAACCCTGCTGCAGAAGAGACTGTCGGGAGCAGAAGGACCCCAGAGGAAAGAGCTAACGTTTATTTATGACCCTCCGATCGCGGGGCTGTGAGAGCCGTGCTTCCTGTTCTCGTGGTTTCTCGGCAGCCCCATTTCCAGATGAGAGAGTCTGAAGCCAGCACGCTCTGCCAACAGCCCCGGCCGGCCCCCCAGGGCCTGCGTCGTGACCGAGGAAGCAGAAGGCAGCCGCGGCCACCAGGCCAGGCCCGGCACTGAAGTCTGGGAACAGCCTGCCTTCTCGGAGCACCTGTTCAGTTCTCCCCCAGACTCCTGGCCGCAAATCCCTCAGACGCAGGCAGGTGAGGCGGGAAAGATCCCAGAGGGCACTCGTCGGACCCCCCCACGCCAGCACCTGCCTGAGCCCAGCATAGCTGCAGCGGGCGGAGGTTTGGCTTCCAAAACTCCAGATAGCTGGAGCCCTGACCACGTCACAGGGAAGGGGAGGACCACTGGAGGCTTCTGGAAGGGACGGAGCAGGAGGGAGCCATTGAACATTTCTGGACAAGTGGTGGCCGTGGGTGCCCAAGTAGCACCCCTGGTGAAGCTTGGGGCGGGGCTGAGGTCACGCAGGGCCTTGTATCAGTCAGCTCCTGCTGCATAACAAACACCTACAAATGTCCACAGCGGGCAAAGTCAGCCTAGATGGGGGCTGACCCCAGGCAACCACTTGTGTGTGGGTCTGTTCCTCTGCGGACCAGGGGCCCGGCAGGGACATGTGCACAGCACGGTGATGGCACAGGCCCGGGAGGAGGAACAGAAGGCCTTTCTGACTCTGAAGGCGCAGGTCTGGAACCCGCACCCTCTCCTACCCGTGGCCAACGCCGGCCACACGGCCCTGCGCCACCAGGGCCCCGGATGTGCACGCCTCCTTCCGTGGGGGGACGGTCTCACGTCAAAGGGTTTGGGCACGGGGCGGTGTGAAGAGCCACAGCCTCCACTGCCGTCTGCCACGGCAGCCTAAGAACCTCGGACATGATCCAGGGAGCCATCGGCAAGCCACACGAGACAAGGGCCACGGTGTGGGGCAGGGGGCTGCTACAGGGCCACCTTGCGAGGGACGGGTGACCGTGGCCTGGCTCCGGAGGGTGAGAGGACAGAGTTTAGAAGCCAAGCCCTCTGTCCCTGAACGCTGCTGGGTGCCAGGATGGGGGGCCAGCCCATGCTCGGGGGTGAGCCCCCGGGTCTGGCTGTGAACTGGGGCGCAGGGACTAGGGGCGCAGAGGCCACGGGGCGGGGAACATGGGCGTGAGCCCCCGGGTCTGGCTGTGAAACTGGGGCGCAGGGACTAGGGGCGCAGAGGCCACGGGGCGGGGAACGCACTGCCCAGTTGCAAGGCTGACAGCCGTCTGCCACTGAGACTGTGTGGGTCCCTACAGAGCCATCCCACCCCGAGGGGACCGGGGCGGCTGTACCCTCCCACGGACCCCACACCTCACCGGTCCCCCCGGATCCCACGGGCTCCTGCACCGGGCTGCCCGTCGCCCCCTCCTAGCTCAGGCGCCTGACCCTCCAGGGGACCGCGAGCCTGGAGATAGACCTTGGCCCCTGCCCATCCCCCATGAGGGAGGGAAGAAGCAGCTGGTCACCATGGAAACCTGCTGGCCGGCGTCCCCTTGCTCCACAGCCCCTGCAGGCCCGGCCCTAACCCTGTGCCTGCTGCCAGGAGTCCCCAGAGTGGCAGGGCAGGACAAACGTCCTCCAGAGCCGACAGCTCCGAGACCTCTCCAGCGTCTGCTGTGGACACCTGCTTCTCCACGGCACCCCGGGTTTATCAAGCAGAAGGTCCACGGGAGGGAAACCCAAGACACCCCCGTGTCAGGGGCCAGGCTGGCATCCGTCCCGCCCACCCTGGACCCACCACCACGCGCCCCGATCCCCTGCGTGGGACACCTTCGGGACCCCTACCCCGAAAGCGCTCCCTTAGCCAGTGCCCCTCAGCCCACGTCCCTCTAAATAAACTCAGCCACGAGGAGAGCTATTCGTGGCGCGGGCAGGGTGGGCCCGAGTCCTCCCCGGGGCCCCGCTCGGCGTTCTGCCTGCTGGGAGCCAGCACGTGGGGTGTGCGCGGCTGGTCCCGCGGCTCCCGGGTCTGTGGGCGTCTGCACGACTGCCGCCCGGTGTCCCTGAGCTCGCCTGCAGAGCTGCTCCTCTTCCCATCCCCCCCAGAGAACCAGGCTGGTCCCCGCGAGGCCCGGTCCCTCCTCCCCAGATCACACGGGCCCCGGTTCTGATGGGGGCTCCCGCTGGGCATCTGGGAGGAAGGCGCTCTCCCCGCACCGGGCTCTGCCCAGCCTCGGTCTCCCCGCTCACCTCGCCCCACCTGGGTCTCGGGCCCCAGCCCCCTGCTGCGGGAACCCCCCCTGCTCCCCTCTTCACAACCTGAGAGCTTTAGGTTTGGGCTGTGCTAGAGTCCTGGGGTGCACCCCTCCCTGCCCTAAAAAGGGGGGCCGGTGAGAGAGAGGACCTGCTCCCTGCTTCTGCTCAGCTTGGCGATCCACACGCAGGGCAGGGTCAGAAAAACAGGGAAGGGAGGGAGTGCCCGGCCGTCCCCCAAAACTGGCCCTGCTCAGGGACCCTTACTGCATCGGGGCCGCAGGACAAGGCCCCCGCACCCGCACAGATAGGGGGGCAGAGGAGGGCCAGGCGGAGGCAGCAGGCCACTGGGGGCTTTCCAGAAACCAGAAGCCCACCCCGCGGGATGCCCACCACCCACCTCCCTGGAGGAGGAGGGGGAGACACGAGGATGGCTTACATCCCTCCCTCGGCAGTGAGCTCACTACCTGTCTGATCTGTCAGTACAGCACGGACACGGGCGGCCCTCCCTCTTCCTGCCCCTCCCTCCTACCCCTGCCCGCCCCGCGCCCCTCACACACACGTATGCACGCACACCCACACTCACATACTCAGGTGCACACTCCCACTCAGGCATACACGCACGTGTGTGCACACTCACGTGCACTCACACACCCACACGTGTCTGCGTGCTCGCACCTATGTGTGTACACACACGCAAGTATCCACGATCGACCACACGTATGCACACACTTGCCCACACTCACAGAATCACACGCGCAGGGCGGGGACAGGGTGGGGGGACGCCGCACAGAGTTCTCAGTCCCTCTACTCACGACTGCCCCGCAGCGATGGGAGACCCGGGCCGCGTTCCTAGGCAGGGAGCAGGGGGCTGCTGGCCCGGCGTCCGCACAGACGGAAGGGGCCCTCTCTGCTTTCCGGTGTCCAGCCCACTCAGATGGCCTCGGCCGCAGCCTCCGCACCTGGAGAGCCCCCGTCTGGCTGCCGGCTCCGCCCCCTCGTCCCCCCCCCACCCCCCCCGCCCCCAGCTGCCACCTTCTCCTGTGAGGTCTGACCCCACCTGTGCTGCCTGTCAGAGCGATGGCTCCCCACCGCCTCTGGGACCAGGCCCGGGGGGCCAGACGCTGCCGGCCTGGCCGTGCCGTGCCCCCCCTGCCCCCTCCCTGGGCGCCCAGGCTCTGGAAACCTCCTCAGGGGCCTCCTTCGCTCTGGAAGGGCCGGCTCGCTGCCTGGGAATGTCTGGCCCTGGGGTGGAGAACCCGGGGTTTTCAGCTCCGCTCAGCTTCCCGGCAGCCAGCCCCCCTTCTCCCCACCCCCCCCCCCCCGGTCCTCCCTCTATAATGTTTGTCATATTCCTTTAGACGAACGTGTTTATTCCCTGGGAGCTGAAGGGCAGGCGGGAGACAAATAGAGAAGCAAGTGGCCGGTCGGACAGGTAAGGTTCTGGCCAGAAATGAGAGGGAGGCAGGGGTGAGGAGGGGGCACCGGGGTGGGGTGTGGGGGCAACGGCCACACGACCGAGAAGACGGTCTGCAGGCAGAGACGGAGGGTGGGGGACACCGTGAGCCGGGCAGCAAGTGCCAAGGCCCGGGGGCAGGAGCGCCCAGCAGGTGGGAGAGGGCCGCGCAGCCGGGAGACAGTTAGCGACCTTCCCAGGGCGCCCACGGTGCCAGGCCCGGAAAAACACCATTGCCGCCTGGTGGGCTTGCCTCCGCGCCCCCACGTCCCACACGCTTCCACGCACCCATGCACCCGCACGTACACACACACGCACCCGCACACACGTACAACAAACACACGCTTCCACACGCAGGCGCACACACAGGCAGGCACACGCACACAAACACGCTGACTGAAACCTTGCACCTCCCTTCCACGTCGGCTTTACAGGCAGATCTGCAGACACAGAGGCCACACCGCACGACAGAGCCACTCCGGGGGGCTCAGGATCCACACGCGTGCCCCCTCCACGCTCACGTCCTCCGTGAACAGTGACCCTGACCGTCCAGAGGCGAGGCGAGACTTCATGGGCCAGGCCACGGGGTGACTACACAGCCCCCCACGGCATCCAGGGACGCCCCCAAGAGGCAGCTGAACTGGAGCACCCCGCACCCCACACCTCACACCCCACACCCTTAGTTTCTGGACCTCACGTGCTCACCCACTCCTTAACTCACTGGTTCATTCACTCACAATTCCCTCCCTCCCTCCCTCCCTCCCTCCCTCCCTCATCTCACAGGTCCAGCCCCGCCCAGCCCTCAGGGCCAAGCTGAGGACACAGCCAGCACCAGGCTGGTCCCCAGGCAGTGGACCTACAGGATCAACTGAGGGGAGCTTGGGGGTGTTGACCCTGCGGGGACCAGTCTCCAGGGCAGGCGCTCCTAAGGCACTTCCCGCCTCGGGGAGCTGGCCGCCCTCTCCAGGCCACTCCAGCCCACAGGCCATTCCTTCCCAGGCATCTCAGGGACATCAGAGCAGCTGTCACCCCAGGCCCACTCTGTGTCCTGGACGGGAAGGCGGGACGTCATCTGCCAGTGACCTGGAGGCCTGGCACCCAGCCTGACCTCCCGTCCAGGCCGTCACCGCACGCCCCGCCTCGAGGGGCCGGCGGACGGGGCGTGGGGCAGGGGCTGACTGAGCCCGCCAGACCCTCAGGCAGACAGAGGCCGGCAGGGCTGGGTCAGGCCACACCCGCCGGCGGTGAACTCGAGGTCTGTGGTCTCGAGAGCCAAGGCATCTTGGGACGTGAGTGGAAGGGGGCCCGGCCCGACCTCAGCCCACCTTTGTGGACGAGAGCGGCCAAGAGCGGCTGCAGACGCGGTCACCGAGGCAGCTCGCGGACCAGACACGTTAGAAGCGTGAGGCGGGGGGAGCCCACCCCGGGCAGAGGGGCTGCTGTGGGCTGCCGTGTGCCTCCCTCCCCACGTTCCCACGTGGCCGTCCTAACCTTCGGTGCTTCGGAACGGCAGGGCGGGTGAGGCAGGCCTGGGGCGGCCCTGAGCCACGCGGACCCGTGTCCTGTAGGAAGAGGGGATCAGGACACAGACACACAGAGGGACAGCCACGTGGGGACCCAGGGACGAGACGGCATCTACACGCCGCGCAGGGAGGTCTCCGGGGAAACCGGCCTGACCGTGCCTGGATCTCGGACTCTCGGCCACCGGGACCGGGAGAGAACACGTTTCTGCTGTTTAAGCCACCTGGGCTGTGGTGCTTTGTTTGGGGGCCGTAGCAGGTTGAGGTGACGCAGCCCAGAGAGTGTGGCACCATCAGAGCTTGGTCTCCAGTGGCCGCGTCACCTCCTGGCCGTGTGGGCTCCGAGCGGTGGTGACCCGGAGCCACCAGAGTTTTTACTGAGCGACCTGGCCACGCCTGGCCGCTCGGCTCCCTGGAGCCCCCTGACAGGTGCACCGAGACGCAGAGGGGCCCCCGGCCTCTCCCAAAGGGGGCCACGAGCCCCAAGGAGCGGGGAGCCGCGAGCTCCCGACTTTCAGGCCAGACACGGTTTGCACTCGCTTTGCCGGAGGCCCCACCTCCCCGAAGCGGGGCTGCAGCCCTTCCACTGCAGGGGAAACCGAGGCCCGGGAGGGTGACTAGCCAGTTACCAGTGGGGGCGGGAGTGGAGCAGGGGCTGGGATTTTAGTCACCCTGCGGCCAGGCCCCTGGGAGGACAGCGTGGACGGTGTCCTCGGTGCCGGGCCCCGGGCCCAGCTCCGTGGACGCGGTTCGGTGCCCTGTCCAGCCCTGCCCACCTCCACCCTCCCGGGGGGACATCCCAGGCCGAGCCACACCTTCCTGTCACGTTGGGATCATAGAACCATCCAGGAGGCTAGTAAAGACTCATTTTTTCTAAACTTCAATCCCACACCCTGCTTGGTTCCCCGGGGCTTGGGGAACCCCCAGAGGGCCCGGCAGCCTGATCTCACCCCCAGTGTCCGCCTGCTGGGGTGGGAGCAGCGTGGAGGAGGGAGCAGACAGAAACACTGGGTCCCTGTGACAGCAGGCTTTTGGAGTGGTTGGGGTTCTTCGGTGCCCCTGCTCTCCCCGGGCGCTCTCCAGCTGTCCCCAAGACCCTTGCCCTCAGCTCTGCTCCCGAGGCCACCCCACAGATGCCTGCTGGAGACCTCCTGCCCCCAGTGCTGGTCCCAGCTGTGACCGAAACCCACTTTCTCCCACGTGCCCACCTGACCCCAGAGCACCCCAAAGAGGACGTCCGCGTGTCCTCTGTCCCCCCAAACACCTTCACCACACCGTCGTGGGCAACTCACACAGCCTGGCCTCTGAAATCCCTTATCCCAGGACAGGCCCTGGTTTCTCCCTCGCGGAGGCCCCCGCTCCAGGCAGAACTTGCCAACCTCCCCCCAGGGTCAAGCTCTCCTGAAATGTCTCCCCTGACAGACGAGTCAGCCGGGGTCCAGCCAGGAAGCCAAGACTTGGCCAACACGTCCTCATCAATGTCCCCAAGGCTTCTAAGGACACCTCCCCTGACAAGTTAGCACCCCACCCCTCACCCAGGCCACAGCCATCACTGGGATGACACTCTCCATTCTCCTCACTGACTTTCTAGTCATTTCTTAGGGGACCCCGGGGTGAGAGGTCACAGACAGAGAGCCTGGACAGCCTGCGGGCCAAGCCTGCCCCACTCCTCCCACTGTGTGGCCCCTAGGGAGTCGCCTACCCCTGCATGCCTCGGTTTCCCCACTGATGAAACACAGATCATCAGAGTTCACCTCCTAGCATCGGAGGGGCCAATATTTACAAGGTGCTCAGGGAGGCTCCTGGCGCATAACGGAACGGAGGGGATGGAAACCTGGGTGTCTACGGGAGCTCTCTTGCTCCCCCCCAGCCTGTCCTTAGCTCTGGGGCTCAGGCAGCAGGGCGCCCATTCCACATCTGTTATACACGCGCTTTTGTCACCCCCAGGGCCAGAGCCCCAACCTTCTGGGGGGGGGGGGGGGTACAGCCGGGCGCACGGCGTGCGGCCGTGACCCAGGCCCACACGACCCACCGCCCTGGGACCCGCCCCTCCTGCCCGTGGCGTCCATGCGGCCCGGCTTGGGGGTCAGGCCACACTCTGCCGGAGCCCAGGACGGCAGGCAAGGTTGCTGGGGACACAAAGGCCACGTGCCTCTCTCAACGGCTAACTGCCAGGCAGACCTGCCAGACGGGCTCGGCTGGTGCACAGGCAGGCCTCGGGAATGCTAACGGGTGGCCAGGCCACCCCGAGGCTGTGGGTGATGATGTGGGGGAGGATCCAGGCTTGGCCCCCCCCTCCCCCATGACCTCAGCTGCTCGGGCCTCGCACCCGGGCCGCTCGTTCTGTGCCACCCAGCTGGGCCCCAGTCCTGGGCAACCCCCAACAGTTCCCAAGGTCCACGGGGGGGGGGGGGGGCCTTCAGCTGCCCCGCTCTTCCCTGCGAGCACACGTGCCACCCCCGATGGTCCCCAGGGGCCCCTGCAAGCCCTTCTTGTCCCTCCCCGCACTGGAAGTCCCAAGGCCCTGCAGGGGTTTGGGGGCAAGTGGGCAAAGTCAAAGGGGGCAGCTGCTTTCAAAGCACTGCCGTGATGGCCAGCAGGACCCTGAAGGGTCACTCCTATGTCCTTGGTGCCCAGCACAGGGTGGGCACAGGGTGAGGGGCCAGGACAGTCACCAGATGGACGATAGATGGACAGATGATGGATGGATGGACAGGCGATGGATGGATGGGCTCAAATGCCCTTCTCATATAGCCAGTGTCACTGCCCTCCAAGGCCCGATGTAGATGGGCTCCTGGCCCAAGTTCCTCTTCTCTCAAAGCTCTGGAGCTCCTGCCCCGCCCCCTCCTCCTGACCTGAGTCCCCACGCCCCTGAGCAGAGACATCAGACAAGACAGAAAACAAAAAGAGCGATTCAGGGCGGATGCTCTGTCCTTCTGCTGTGTGCCTTTGGGAAAGTACCTCACCCTCTCTGAGCAGCAATTCCCACCTCTGAACACCCTACTTATTTCTTGGGATTGAGTGAGAATTAAACGCGACAGCAGACAATCTGACCGGATGAGGGTTTACAAGCAACTCCCAGGCCCGGTCAGGACGCGACGTATAAGGTCTTTCCCGAGCAGCACCACCCCGCGGCCACCTCCTGCCAGCCCGCCCCATGCGTCACAGACGTCAGCCCCAAAGTCTGCTCTTGGCCTGGGGCCTCTCGGGTGCTGTGGGCTGGGCCGCACCCGCGCCTTTACTGCTCATGTTTTGTAGATGAGCAGACTGGCCGAGGGGTTAGCGGCTCGCCTGTGGTCACAGCGCCTAAGGGGCGGAGCGGACTTTGAGCCCCCGGGTCCCCGGCTCGTGAGTGCCTCTCTCTCCGCTGCGCCAGCACAGGGGCCCCGCACGCACACCATGCTGGCTCCTTCTCCAAGGCGTTCCTCTGCTTGGGAGGCCCTGCAAAGTTTAATTCAGACGGGTCGCCTTCTCCGGGAAGCCTTCCCTGACTTCCTGTCCCCCACCGGTCTGCTTGGGTGGACGCCTCCTCTCGGCAGGAGCCTTCCAATGCCAGACACCCTGCCGCTGGCTCATTCAACGCTTTCTGCACAGGGCCACGCGCCTGCCCAGGTCTCTGTCCGGCTGGCGCACAGTGGGACTGCAGCTCCGCTGCCGGTGTCGCTGGCTTCGTCGCGGCTGAACAATGTCCATCCTCCAGCAGCTATGAGTAAGCCTCTGGTAGCTTCAGCCAAGATCTTTTCATTAGCTCTGTGTTTGTTTGGGCTGTTTTTGCCCTTTTAAAGTAAAAATAGTTTATTTTTAACGTTTTGATGCCGTTGTTTTCTTTCAGGAAGGTGCAAACATAAGAAACCCATGCCTGTTTCTTTTCTTGGCTGCACACGTCCGCGAGCGGCCGCCTCCTCAGACGCCCTGAGGCTCGGTCAGGGCTCTGGGTGAGGGGTGGCGGGGGGGGGAGAGGTGCCCAGGGGCGGGGTAGGTGCTCGGGAGGGGGAAGGAAGCTAGGGACTCACCCCCTGGGGACAAGACTGAGACACAGAGGAGGCCTCGAGGACCCTCCCGGCAGGAACACGGTGTCCTCGGCCGGGGCGGCCTCCCTCCCCCCGACCCCCCGGCCTCCACGACGACGCCGGCTGGGCACCGATCGCGGGGCACAGCCCCACCCCAAGCTCGGGACGCTCACAGGGCACAGGGGGAGACGGAGGGGGGCCGCGGCCACACAAACGGGTCTGGAACGCCTCCCGCAGGCGACGCAGCTGAGCTGAGCCCCGAAAGGAGAGCAGGAGGCCGGCAGATGACCAAGGCCGTGAAGGAGGCTGCCAGAGGCGCCAGAGAAGGTCGCGGTCAGTGCGTCTGGCCAGACGAGACCCAAAGACTCGCCGGTGTGTCCACCCAGTGACTCGTTTCTCCAAGAAACCGTTGTTGCCCTGTGCCCCTCCCCCACCACGCCAAGGCCTCCAGACACAGACAAGGAGCAGACAAGGCCCTAGAAGGTTCTAGCTGCTTCCGGGCCAGGAAGGGAAACAGGCGGCTCAGGTGGAGGCTCGGGAGAGGGAGGTCTGAGTCCTTCCCGGGGAGCATCCACCCCACCACCTGACCCAGGACAGGAAGGAGGCAGGGCTCTAGCCGCCGCTGAGGGTGGGCCGCGGGAGTGCAAATCCCCGGGCAGGGGTGGTCCACACCGGAAGGCTGAGGCTGGAGCCGGAGACCCACCCTCACGAAGTCTCCGCGGGGACGGCAGTGACGCAGGGCCGCCCCCGCCAGCCCGCAGTCAGCCAGTGACCCCCACCGACACCGCTGTGATACGGGGACCGCCAGGCCCGGGACTCCCGTCCGGGTCTCTATTCCTCCCTTTGCTGCCCCCCCACCCCAGGAAGGCCACGTGGAGTCTCCGAAGAACCGACGACGACGCCAGACGGCCGTGGATGGTGCTCTCCCCGGAAGAGAGCAGCGGGATGCGTGGCCGAGGCCGGGGTCCGCCCCCAGTTCACCAGCTGTGCTGGGGCAGCGGGATTGGATCTGTGACCAGCCCGGTGCCGGCGAGAGGTCTCTCCCCTCGGCCCTCTATCAGCACCAGGCCTGCAGTGGGGTTACCCGCCCCAGTGTTCCAGTTTCAAACCCCTTCCCGGCACCTTCCCTCCAGGGGCCCTCCGAACCGGCAGCCTGGCTCCACCCCACCGCCGCCTGGGAGCCCCCTCCCCGCACCCCTTCCAGAAGGACAGCCAGCCAGAGTCCTTGTAAAGCCAGAGTCGCCCCCAGCCGCGCCCTGCAGACCACGTCCCGTGGCCCCCGGCTGGGAGGCGGTGGGGACAGGGGGCCTCTGGCCTGGTGCTGAATCCCGACTCTTACGGACAGGCCTGGGCCCTCCCTGGAACCCAGAGGGGCCCCGGCGTCTGGGCGGCCGAGAAGGGCTATGTATGGACCTGGGCTGTCTGCCCCCAGGCGGGCCCCCGCAGGACGTACTGGGCGCCAGGCCACGGCAGGCCCCACCGCGCTCACACGTGGGGAGAGATGCTAGGGGAGGGAGGCTGGCCGCCAAAGCGTCGCTGCGAAAGGCAGTGAGTTGTCACTCGGGGGACAGCGTCCTTGTCTCTGAAAAGAAGACACGCCCTTTGCCCTTTATGGCCAGTCTTCTTCTCCTCCCTGGTCTGCCTGAGATGTTACCTCTGGGCCTGGGGCCTGGGTTATATGTCCTCTTCCTTATGACTTCCCCTGAGACAGCCCAACGAGCAGCATTTATGGACCACCTCCTGCATACCTGGCCCTGGGTTAGGGCAGCATTTATGGACCACTTCCTGCATACCTGGCCCTGGGTTAGGGCAGCATTTATGGACCACCTCCTGCATACCTGGCCCTAGGTTAGGGCAGCATTTATGGACCACCTCCTGCATACCTGGCCCCTGGGCTAAAAAGAAAGGGGAGGTGCCACGTGTAAAACATGGTGTCGGGGGACCCTGCTAGTGTTGGTGACAGGAGCTGGACGTTGAGATGGCCAGAGGCCAAGAGGCCAAACCCCCAGGCATCTGTCGCTGCTGCCGATGGGAAGGTCCTGCCCTCTGGCCCTTCAGGACAGAGAGTGGCCTCCCTGCTCCCCAAGTACTGACCGCGGCAAAAGAAGACCCTCCAGCCCAGTCCCCCATCAAGACACGTGGTGGGGACAGCCGTGCCCCGCCCACACCCACACACGAGCATGCACACACCTGCTGCGGTCCTGTGTGCACGCGCACGTGCCCGGGGCACACATAGTCACGCGCACACGCGTGCTGAGGTCCTACACACAGGCTCTCCTTGCCGCAATCTTGTGGGAAGTGCCGGGAGACTGTGCCACCCGCCGCATCTCCGCGGTCTCCTTGGCAACCTCCCCGACGCATTCTCGGCTTGGGTCCCAGAGCCTCCAGGAGAAGCGTGGCCCTTACCACCCTCTGCGGCCTTCCCAGGAGAAGACCTCTCAGGGCCGAGGGGCAGATCTTGGGAGGGTTTCGGGCGCAGCACTGGGGGGCCGCCGCAAACCGCCCACACCGAACCCGCTCTGACCCCAAAGCACCGCTCGACCCTCTGCGGGCCGAGGCCTCACTGGATCTCAGCCTCTGCGAGTCACGGGAGCAAAGGCCTCCGCCTGAGCAGCTGGCCCGTGGTGGACCCGGCTGTGGCACCAGGGTTCTGGGCCGGCGGCCCGGAGGAGGGGCTGCTCTGTACGTCGACGTGACGGGAGCCGCCTGCCCTCCGTCAGTGAAGGTGTCAGACGGGCTGAGGCCAGTGAGCCAGAGCCCCGGGCTCGCATCCCGGCCGTGCCGTGCAGGGGCTGGGCGACTGTGGCCACGAACCTCTCCGGCCCGCCGACCGTGAGTCCAGGTCCGACTGGGGGAAGGGAGCATCTTTCGGAGACGAGTTCGCCGAGCCAGAAGGACCAGGCTGCGGGGAGCCGGGTGGGATGGGAGATCACGCTCCCGGCCAGACGCGTAAAGAGCTCCTATGAAATGTGAAAACAAACGACCAAAAGCTAACAGAACAACGACAGCAAAGAACAAAAGACGCGAACAGACCGGACACGGAGAGAGAAACGCAGACGGTCCTCCGACATCCAAAGTGGCTGAGCCTCCCCTGGTGGGAACGCAAATGAAACTTCTTCCCGAGATCCCGCTCCTTGGGGATCGGAGCGCGGCTGTCCCAAAGCGTCACGGGCGCCCCCTCGGCAGGCGTGTGGGGACACAGGCGGCCTCCCCCTCTGCGGGCAGGGACACGAAACGCTCGTTGATCCGGGGAACGGTTTGCGACATGACGAAAGCAGAGATGCGGTGACCTTTCAACCCAGCGATCGGCAACTACCCTGAGGACACACACCCAAGCGTGAGACGCGCGAACACGGGGACACCGCCCGGGGTGTCTTCACAACGGGAACGTGCCCGCCGTCCTTCCACCAGGGCCCGGCTGGGGAAACCGAGGTCCACCTCCACGGCGGGGCGGGCAGCAGCCCCAGGAAGGGCTGGGGCTGGGCTCTGTGCCCCGGCAGACGGCTCTCCAGGATGCGGCCCGCCTTCCGTGAAGGCAGATAGCACACCTCTGGGCTTGAGTCTCTGCCTCGGCTGTGACAGAGCGGCCGGACGGGACAAGGCTCCGTCACACGTGCGTGTAAGTCGGGACCCAACATGGCTGTTGGGCCTCAGACAGGCGAGGCAGGACTGTGGGCCCAAAAGGACGCGAGGAAGCCGCACATTCTCCCCGCTTTCTGCCTGGAGGGACCATCTGGACCACGTCCGGGGAGATGGGGCCCAAAGCAGCATCGTGGACCCACTGCGCTCTGTCAGAGTCCAGGAGACCGAGGGGCTGGAATCTGAGGGGCAGAGGACTGACCAGAGAGGAGGCTCAGGATGTGCCCGGGGTTGCCTCTGTCTTCTCAGCACCAAGCCGCCCGGGCACATGGCAAGGGGAGCAAAGCTGGATCGAGAGCGGCTGCCAGGGAACTGGGGGCCGAGGGGAAGGTCTGGAGGCCACGCGGTGCCGGGAGCCACTCTCGTCCCGACCGGCCAGGCTCTCCCCCCCCACCCCCCGCAGCGAGGCCCCGGCCAGATCCCCCACCTCCCCGCCCCGGCCAAGCTTGCGGCCAAGCATCAGGAGGACCGTGCGGACCGGCCGGGACGATAACCGTCAGGCAGGACACAGTCCAACAGTCCAGACTCAACACGGGAGGGTCCCCAATGTCCAGGCTGCATAGAAAGATGGGACTTGAAGAGTCAGGACCACGCGACCAACCCCCGCGGGGGAGATAACGAACAGGAAACATCGGCGGTGCCGGAAGCCGCAGTCCAGCCCCCCGAAACGGCCATCACACACACGCTCAACAGCTCCAAGGCGCGGATGTCCACCGCCGGGAACCAGGGGGAGAATCTCGGCCGAGGGCGCAAGGTTCCAGAAAGAACAAAATGGAAATTCTCACACTGAGAAGTATCATCGGGTGAGCTCTCCGGCAGTGGAGGCTGCAGAAAAAAGGGTTAGTGGACGTCAGACAGAAAGCATCCAATCTGAAGGAAAAGGGGAGAACAGGATTGAAACCCAGAGATTCAGCCCCACGGGGAGCCACGGCCACGTGGCCTCACACAGGCATTCGGTGCCGAGCCCGACTTGGGGTCCGGGAAAGAGAGGAGGGAAAGGATGTAGTAGGAAAAAAATAAGGATTGGAAGAAATAATGGCCCCAAATTTTCCAAACATGATGACAAGTACCAACCCACTAAGCAGCACACACACACACACACACACCACACCAAGGCACTTCATAATCAAACGCGGAAAACCAAAGCGAAAAGTCAAGTCTTAAAAGCAGCCAGAAGAAAATAAAAACATTTCATGTAAGTGAAAACTAAGAAGCAACTTCTAGCTTCTCGTATATGGGGCACCTGGGGGGCTCAGCCGGTTAAGCGGCCGACTTCAGCCAGGTCACGCTCTCTCGGTCCGTGAGTTCGAGCCCCGCGTCAGGCTCTGGGCCGACGGCTCGGAGCCCGGAGCCTGCTTCCGATTCTGTGTCTCCCTCTCTCTCTGCCCCTCCCCCGTTCATGCTCTGTCTCTCTCTGTCTCGAAAATAAATAAAACGTTAAAAAAAAAAAATTAAAAAAAAAAAAAAGAAAAGAAACGACATGCTATGATTTGCATGCACATCCCACCAAAATTCACGTGTTGAACCTAAACCCCCAAGATGGCGGTGTTAGGATGGGGGGTGCCCTTGGGAGGTGTTTAGGTCATGAGGGTGGGCACCCAAGCCCCCCGGTGCAACGGGGTTCTTGTGAGAGACCCCAGAGAGCCCCTCGCCCCATCGGCCCTGGGAGGGCTCAGCGAGATCTGTCTATGAACCAGGAGGAGGGCCCGTGCCCTGATCTTGCTCTTAGGAAAACCTCTAAAAAGTTTTTCAAAGACATATAAAATAAGTCAATAGGAGACAGAATGAAATATGAAAAATGTTCTATCAACTCAGAAAAGGCAGGGAAAGAGGGGGGATAAGAAAAAACCAAATGCGATCAACAGTCTTAAGTTGTGCGCCCCCTGAATGGGGAGTAAAGGGACCCTCCACTCATGAAGGACTCTTTTTTCTTAAAATTTATTTATTTATTTTGAGGGAGAGAGAGAGAGAGGCAGGGGCAGAGAGAGGGGGACAGGGATCCAAAGCGGGCTCTGAGCTGTCAGCACAGAGCCTGATGTGGGGCTTGAACCCAGGAACCGCGAGATCATGACCTGAGCCCAAGTCGGACGCTCAACTGACTGAGCCCCCCAGGCGCCAACACTCGTGGAGGTCTCATTCCTAACTTCCAGCTCACAGAAGACGGGGCACGAGAGCTTGCTGAACAACACCAGGAGGGGACGCACGGTGCAGGGTGGTGTGGCCGTTACTGGAGATGGCGGACCCGGCCCCTCCCAAGTAGAAGATGGGCAAAGGGCAGAAGGACACTTCGAGCCTAAAACTTAATCGGGAAGGAACTCTTCTAGATTGAGGGCACGAAAGAGACAACCAAAGGACCCAGGGCATGATCTTGGTTCAAATTAACAGCCACGAAAGAGACTTGGGGACACGGGGGACGCTTTTCTTCTGGACAGGACATCAGACGCTACGTGGGAAGTGATTGTTAAGCTTCTCAGGTGTGATCATGGAACCGTGGTCCTGGAGGGAACGTCCGTGCTTTTAACAGACGCAGGCTGAGGGACGAGGGGTCGAGTGTCACGGTGTCTACGGCCCACGCCGATTCGTCCCGCCGCGGTTAGAGGACAAAGGAGAGAAAGGACGCGCGTGGCAGCTTGTCCGGTCCCTGGGCCCAGGCGGGGGCGCTCCAGGTGTTCATCGTGCTACGCTCCCGTGTTATTCTTCCATTATGAAAATGTTCGTAATTAAAAAAGCTCCTGCAGTTATCCAGACCAGATTTCCAGGAGACGCAGCCATCTGGTCCCCGGGCCTGCGCCCAGAAGCAGGGAGAGCGGCTCGGCAGCCACCGCGGCTGTCCCCACGCACTCCAGGCCACCACCACCACGTGGGTATTTATTGCCCGAGCCCCAGCATGCCGCGCACCTGCCCATCAGCTCTGATTGTCATCGAGGGATCCGTGTGGTTTACTCACTTCACCGTAATCCGATCATTCTGTCCTTGGACCTCAGAGACGAGTCGGGGACCCAGGATGACAGACTAATCGCTTTGGAGTGGGCAGGAGGGGGCGAAGACACCAGAGCCCCGGGGGCTGCCGGCAAATGGCTCCAGAGCACAAGGGATCCGCGCCAGGGCAAGCTAACGCTGCAGGAGCCGCACACGGAGGTTGAGGACTGTCCTTGGTGACATCTGGAACCGCTGGAGCATGCCTCTCCTGAAGCTGCCACTACCTTTTTGTTTTTTTTTTAATTAGAGAGAGAGAGAGAGCATGCGAGCGAGAGGGGCAGAGGCAGAGAGAAACAGAGACAGGGACAGAGAGGGAGCACCTCAAGCGGGCTCCGCTCTCAGTGCACAGCCCGACCCCGAGCTCGATCCCACGACCCTGGGGTCACGACCTGGGTGGAAATCAAGAGTCGGACGCGAGCCCCCGAGGCGCCCCCGGAGCCGCCCCCACCGCCAGGCTGGTGCGTCGCAGAGGCCAACGGATTCCCTTACCTGCACTCACTTGCACCCGAAAGCACCCTTCTGTGCTACCGGTTCTACAGGGGAACCTTCCAGGACCTCACTTACAGCCTTCAATCAGGAGACCGATTTGGTGCGTAATCCCCAAATCTGTGTCTTGCCTCCCAGACCCCAGGAGTGTAAACCCTAAAAGGCAGGAAGGGAAGGGCAGGTGCAGGCCGGCGTGCCAACGCCACGGAACCGTGAGAGCTGGCGGCATGCAGACCGGCTGTCTGCAGAAGGGAAGCCAGACGCTCCCCCGCGTGCAGAGCCAGGGGAGGGCGAGCGAGAACCACAACAAGATATCGCTTCACGCCCACCAGGCTGGCGAAAGTTCAAAACGAAGATAATACCAAGTGCTGGCAGGGATGGGCTGTGCCTGGAATGCATGCACACCGCGGTGGGCGTGTAAATTTGTGAAGCGCACGTTGGAAGGCACAGGGCACAGACGTGCACACGTATATGCACATAGCTGTGTTATTTGCATGCGTGTGGGGGTACATACACGTGTATAGACGGCAAGATATCGGCAGTCGGTGGCTCTGCCTGGAGGGCATTCAGGTGATCGTGGTCCCGTTCCCTCAACTTTCCTGTTTGCTCGAAAATGCTCGAAAATAAGCCGGGGAAAATAAACTAGAAGAAGGCCGGGGGGGAGAAAATTCTACGCACAACCAGTGGACAAATAGCACGAAACAGAGCAGAAGCTTCCAACTTAAGTGAACCGGAAGCTGCGCTAAATAGAAGTGGACCGGGGCACCTGGGTGGCTCAGTCGGTTGGGCGTCCAACTTCGGCTCAGGTCACGATCTCGCGGTCCGTGAGTTTGAGCCCCGCGTCGGGCTCTGTGCTGACGGCTCAGAGCCTGGAGCCTGTTTCAGATTCTGTGTCTCCCTGTCTCTGACCCTCCCCCGTTCATGCTCTGTCTCTCTCTGTCTCAAAAATAAATAAACGTTAAAAAAAAAATTTTAAACAACAAAAAAAAAAATAGAAGTGGACCAAGCTCCAGTTAAAACCCGACATTCGCGGGGCACCCGGGGGACCCAGTCGGTTAAGCATCTGTCTCTTGATCTCAGCTCAGGTCTCGATCTCGGGGTCATGGGTTCAGGCCCCGCGTGGCGCCCCGCACTGGGAGTGAAGCCTACTTTAAAAACCACAAACGTTTGCAGGTGGAAACAGTCGGCTGGAGTTAGAAAAGGCGAACCGATATCCAAAAGATTCTGCGCACGGCATGCATCGGGAGCATTCCCTCCGAAACGACTCCGGGTCACTCGTGTGACAGAGGCCACCTCCAGACACAGGGAGAGCTGGGGTGGAGGGAGGGGCGACCCTCCCTCACCCTGCACATGGCACCTCTAAAGTTCCCTGGGCTTCTCCGTTGACTTTAGAAGGGGAGAGTTCCCAGCAGGCGGCTTTGGTCCTTTCCTTCAAGTCAAACCTTTGTGGGTTCCTCTTCCTCTCACTTCACCTCCATGTGTGCTCCCTGCTGGCCTGGAAAAGCTCACTACCTAAGACATTGCTTGGGGCCAAAGGTGAGGAAAAGCCAGGCACCTGTGGAATGCAGCCTGGAAATTCACCTGGGAGGCTACATCTAGAAGTTTAGGGCGCCGTGAAGTCTGACCCAGAAGTGCAGGCGCACCAGGGAACGCACACCCGGAAGGACAGGCGCGCCCGGGAACGCACACCCAGAAGGACAGGCGCGCCCGGGAACGCACACCCGGAAGGACAATTGCGCCAGAGAGTCTGCTCCTGAAATTGCAGGTACAGCAAGGAATGACTCTGTGCCCAGCAGGGCATGTGCCCCAGGGACACTGCCTGCGTCACCTGGGGACATGCCTGGGCTCTCTTTCTGATTTCACAGCGCTCGCAGGATTCAGCTCATCCCTGGGCTGGCCAGTCACACTCACCTCGGAAGCTGCCTATTCGGAGAGACACGGGAGGCTGGGTCTGGCTTTCTGCCCGGTGGAGGGGACCTGAGAGGCCCCGGAGACCGAGGGGCCCCTTCTTTCCAGGGGCCCTGAATTTTCCGGGCGGCTGCTCCCAGACTTGTGTCTCTGCCCCGTCTCAAAGTTGGCCCCACTGCCCCCACACGTGGCCAGGAGGTGAGGCTCCCCCACCAGCACCCAGCTCCACGGGAATGCGGCCCTGGTCGTCTCCAAAGACTGAAGGACGTGGCTGGGCGGGGGTCCCAGCTTTGCTGTCCCGAACCCGCAGAAAACTCGCCACCCCTCTTCTCTGAGCTGTGACGTCCAGGACACCTGGTGCCCCAGGGCAGGTACCTCCGTTCCGCCCGGAAGCTGAGACTGAGGTGGGGCCACAGGTGCAGAGGGGAGAGCCTGCAGGGCCCCAGCCTGCGCAGAACAGAGTTCAAAGCCGGGCTGCCCCGCGGCCCACGGACGGCAGGCGGACTGTTGGACTCCACGTCCATGTTTACGGCGTGGCGATGATGATAGGTCCACGTCCCGTGCCGTTACGGGAAGTGAAGAGGGGGAGATACAACTGACGTTTCCGGCCGGGCAGTCGCGGCTACGGTGGGACCTCCCTGCCGCGCCCCTCGTCCTCACCGGCCTCACCGCCTGAGCCAGGTGGGCACTGAGGGACCATCGTGAGGCGTGCGGCCGCCTAGCTCCCAGGGCCGTCCGGGCCGTTGTGAGCGCAGGTTCCCCACAAGCGAGGGAAGGAGGCCTTTCCCTGGACGACTCTGTTTTCCTGCGGTGGTGCACTCGAGCCCCCATAAAATAGAAAAATATAAACACAATATAAAAACAAGATACAATGTCGTGGGTAAGATGTGAACATTTTCTTAAAAGTGACGATCCACTGGTGGGAAACCTTCTTCCCCGTCACCGGAAACCAGACGTCCTTCACCGGGGGTGGGGGGCGGGTGGACGCGCTGTGGCCCGTCTGCCGTGGATACAAAAGAAATCGCAAGATAAACCTTAAACACTACCCCGGGGAAGCCAGACTCAGCCGGCTACATGTCACGTGAGCCCGTCTCCATGACATCCTGGAAAGGCAAGATGATGGTCGCGGAGAAGGGATCCGTGGGGACTCGGGGGGACGGCAGAACGGCTCTGTTTGGCGGGGCGGCCGGACGCACAGCTCGCTGCCCCCGTCCGAACCTGCAGGATCGCGCCCCACTGTCCCCATCGGGTCCGGCGGCCGAGACGAAACACCCCAGGTTCGGGGCTCGAAGCAGCCGAATTTTGTTTCTCACGGTTCTGGAGACCAGAGGTCTGAGGTCGGGATGCCGGCCGCCGGGTTCTGGTGAGAGCCGCTTCCTGGGTGGACACAGCATCCTCCCGCTGTGCGGTCGCCTGGCGGAGACGCAGAGAGAGCTCTCTGGTGTCTCTTCCCAGAAGGGCACTGACCCTGTTGGATCCGGCCCCACCCTTACGAGCGCTTTTCATTTTAATTACCTCCGCAAGGACCCTGTCTCCAAACACTGTCACCCGGGGGGGTAGGGGCTTGGGCATATGAATGGGGCGAGTGGAGGGCCACCCCGGAGCGCATTTTACCGTATGCAAATTTCTTTAATTTAACCACCTTACCAACTTCCCCTCCCTCCACTCCCTTACCTCCACCGAGAGAGCAAGGAACTGAACCGGACTGTCCTTGCCCTTGTCCGTGGGCAGGAGGGTGAGAACCCACGACCGAGACTGAGATTTTGGAACCACAAGCCAGCCCTTGTGATGGGTTCACAGGCTGACCTCACAAGACTCGAGGGGTCCGTGCAGGGCACTGCGCTGAGTGAAATAAGTCAGACAAAGACAGATGCCGTGTGATTTCACTTACACACGGAATCTAAAAAGTAAAACAAAAACCAGACACAGAATCATAAGTACAGAGAACAAACCGGGAGTTGCCAGAGGATACGGGCTGCAGGCATGGGCAGAGCAGGTGGAGGGGATTAAGGGGTACTAACCTCCAGTTATAAAATAAGTCACAGGGATCAGAGATACATCGCAGGGCATCTGTCACGCTGTCCGGTGACAAATGGGGAGCACGCTTGTTACGGTCAGCACAGCACAACGAAAAGAACTGCCAAATCACTATGCTGAACACGTGAAACGAATGTAACACTGTAGGTTGACTACACTTCAATTAAAAACAGACTCACACAGTCCAACAACTCACATCAGAGTGGAGCTGGGCTGGCAGGCCTCTAGGCACCCGGCAGAAGCAAACACAAATCTCTCCACACCCCGGGATCACCACCAACTTGTACTTTATCTAGTGATGCCCCTAGAGTAATGCAGTGTACGGCCCACACAACTGCATGCAGCCCCCCCCCCCCACAGGCCTACTTCATCTTAGGCTTCAAAGAATTACCACAAATGAATTTCACTTCCATGAGCAGCTTATAATCAAAAATGCCCAAATACACCAGGAGAAAGGCCCCCTGAACTAGAATGGGCAGGAGGGAAAAAACACAGCAGGCAGACCCTTGAGGACTTCAGATAATGGCATCGTGAGCTACAAACAACGAGAAACCAAAACATCAAAAAGATTTGAAAAATAACCCTGGCCGAAAAACTCGTACACGGAAAATATGTAACGATGGAGATGCAAACTTCATGGATGTATTTAATCGCAGACGAGACACAGCAAAGGAACAGATGGAGAATCTAAAGACATCGTCCTGACTGCTGTGTGGCGAGTCACAGAGACAGAAGGCATGTGACAGAGAACAAGAGAAGGGGAGCTGGCACAAAAGCTCTGACATTCATCTACTTGGACCCCCGGCAGGCGGGAGAGGATGAGGCAGAGGAGACGTGAAAAGAAAGTGGCTGAGCACAGCGGCGTAAGATCGTGTCGTGGAAAATCCCAAAAGAGTCCACGAATAAGGCATCCGAATTAATCAGTGAAGTTGGCAGGCTCGCTGGATACAAATCAAAACACAGACATCTATTACCTGCTATATGCCCCCAACAAACACTCAGAAATGGAATCTTTAAAAAGATACTGCATTAGTTTTCCGCCCAAATGGAGCCCACAGACGTGTGTATAGAGAGAAAGGTTTATCTCAAGGAATTGGTTCACAAGATCGTGGAGGTTTGAGAAGTCCAGAATCTGCAGGCTGGGAACTTGGGAGTCCAAAGGCTGTCTCAGACCTCCCTTCTCCATGAAGGAGATCAGTGTTTGTTGTATCGAGTCCTTCAACTGATTGGATGAGGCCCACCCCCCATTGTGAAGAGGAGTCTGCTTTACTCCGAGTCTGTAGATTTAGATGTGGATCTCAGACAAAATGCGCCTTTCACAGAAACATCCTGACCCACTATCTGGACGTCACGGCCCAGCCAATTGCACACATAAAATTAACCACCACAGATACCATTTATAAGAATGCCGATAACACGGAATCTGTAGCAATGACCCTAATGTGCAAGATACGGAGGGGAGAAAATGAAACTCTGTCACCTGTCACTAAAGGAGGCTTGAATCAGTGGAGAAAGAAAACAGGTGTGTGACTGGAAGACCCAAAAATACCGTAAAGACATCAGTTTCCCCCACAAGTGATTTGTAGAGCCAATGCAAGGCCATCAACAATCCCCAGTGACTGTGTGCACACGTAGAATTTGACAACCTGATTCTAAAATTTCCACGGAATTACAAAGCACCGGGAAGAGCCAAGATACCCTTGGGGAATGACCAGGAAGAAGGCTGGGCCCCACAGATCCCAGCATTTCCCGGAGACAGTGAAGAACACCAACAGCAGGAACGAGTCCCTCACCTGCTGGCGGGAGAAGACGGAGATCAACGGAGATGGGGCAGGTTTTTCCTGACAAGCACTTTGGAGACCAGACCATCCACAGAGGAGAAACGATCACTCAGCCTCCTGCTTCACTCTGTCCACAAAATTCAATGTCAGGTGGATGAAAGACTTAACTGTGAACCACAAATCCACGGATTGTTTGGAAAGGCATGTGTGGGGGGGGGTGTGGAAACGACGTGACTTCAGGGTAGGGAGATGTTCTTTTAAATTTTTTTGTTTAATGTTTTTATTTATTTTTGAGACAGAGAGAGACAGAGCATGAACAGGGGAGGGTCAGAGAGAGAGGGAGACACAGAATCTGAAACAGGCTCCAGGCTCCGAGCTGTCAGCACAGAGCCCGACTCCGGGCTCGAACCCACCGGCCACGAGATCATGACCTGAGCCGAAGTCGGACGCTCAACCGACTGAGCCACCCAGATGCCCCATGGTAGGGAGACATTCTTAAGCAAGACACAAAGGGCACACTGTAAAGAGAAAGAGGAATTAATTGGGCCACATCAAAACGGACTACTTCTCTCTGTTCACCAGACCGCACACAGGAAATGAAGGCGCAGACCTCGGTGGTGCCTGAGGAAATGCGCGTCAAAATCACTAGGTTCCCCAAAACGTTAAAATCTGACAAAACGGAGCGTCGGCGGGGACGTGCAGGGACCGTCCGTCTCATCAGGGGCCGGGATGCCACAGCGGTGCCTGCAATTCAGAAACTCAGTCCACGGTCTCCGTCGCGTGGAAGGAGTGCACGGCGCGGACGCGTTTGCGGCTCCAGGGCACCTGTCACGCGTGCACCGCAGCGCTGTTTGAGAACGCGGTGCGGGCGTGCGACGGAGCGGCGCGAGCCCGGGGAGCGGGACCTCAGCGGCACGCGCCCACCCGCAGCCCAGCCAGTGGCCGAGTCCCCGGGGTGGGGAGTCAGGTTCCGGGTTCCAAAGCTGGGGGCGGGGCGGGGGGCGGGGCTTCTTGGGAGCGGCGCCAATCCCGTGTGTCCAGAACGCACTTCACTACCCTCCTCCCCTTCCTGCCCCCTCCTCCCCTCCCCCTCCCCCTTCCCTCTGCCCCCCCTTCTCTTCCCCCCCCACTTCCTCACTCTCTTCCACCCTCTCTCTCTCTCTCTCTGAAAACTCCCCTCCCATGGACCCTACCAACCACATAAGCTGGAGCCTGGCACACAGTAGGCGCTCAAGCAATGCTTTCTCCCTCCAGCCAGTGCATCTGCTCTGCACACAGCCACTAAGCGCCTACCACATACAGGCTCCAATGACCCAGGGGTCCTCCTGGGACCTTCCCAAGCAGGTGGCCTGAAGGCGGGCAGAGGGGCCAGGCAGCTCCAGGCACGGGACCAGCCACGGGCCTGTGGGATCGTGGGAGGGCAGCTGGAGCTCCCCATGCCACTAAGCCTGGTGTCCTTCAGGAAGGGGCGGGCTGGACAGGGGGCTTCAGGCGAACCTGAAGCAGACGGAGGTCACTGTGATGCGAGGGAACACAGGGGCCCTGGGACCCAGGGAGTCAGGCCAGACCCTTCAGGGAGGACGGCTGACTCACTAGGACAAGGCACGAGTTGTCACTGCTTCATCAGAGAGAGCAAACAGGCCATGATCCCCGACACGGGGCTGGCACCTGCCCCTTTCCCACAGCTTCTCTGCCTGCCATGTTCCGGGCGGGGACCGCAGGGCACACTGCCCGGCTCGGGTTCCCAGGCCAGCTCACTGTCCCAGACCTGGCTCCTGTCGGGCCCTGGGGACGCATGAAGGGCATGGGCACTGAGCGGCATTTGGGGATGGCCCCACTGCTTGACCGGGCTCCCCTGTGGCAGCGGGTCTGTGCACGATGGAGAGCTGCCCCTCTTCATCAGGTCACGGTCACCACGTTCCTGCTCCCGTGACGGCTGTGGTTTTACATCTGTGTCCATCGCCCCCGCAGACCACACACTCCACGAATGCACACCCGTGCCGGGGCGCCTGGCCATGCCCCACGTTCGCCAAGCCCACGGCCCTCATCCTAAACCAACGTCACACGGCAAGTAGGGGGAGGAGCCGGATTTACATTAGAAGCCTTGGCACGAGGTCCCAGGCACCTACCACTGCACTCGGGATCCCAGATCTTTGTGGGGGCAAAGCGGCCCAGTGAGGGGGGAGGGGCAGAGAAGAGGGCGGGGCCCATGCCTCCCAGCGCTGAGATGCCTGTGGGTCCAGAGGGAGCTCCTTTGGGTTGTAGATACGCTTTCTAGTGTCCGCTGTCTACCTGGTCCTTTAGTAAATAGTTATTGGATGGATGGATGGACGGACGGACGGACGGACGGATGGATGGACGGATGGACGGATGGATGGACAGAGACAGAGGGATGGATGGATAGATGGATGGACAGACGGATAAACGGATGGAGAGATGGATGGGTGAGTGGATGGATGGATGGATGGATGGATGGATGGATGGACGAACAGACGGAGGGATGGATGGATAGATGGATGGACAGATGGATAAATGGATGGAGAGATGGATGGGTGAGTAGATGGATGGATTGGTGGATGGATGGATGGACGGATTGATGGATGGATGGACGGACGGACGGACTGACAGACGGATGGATGGATGGATGGATGGATGGATGGACGGATGGATGGATGGTTGGACGGACGGACGAACGGACGGATGGACAGACAGATGGATGGATGGACGGACGGACGGATGGATGGATGGATGGACGGACGGACGGATGGACGGACGGATGGATGGATGGACGGACATACAGGGATGGATGGATAGACGAATGGACGGACGGATAAATGGATGGAGAGATGGATGGGTGAGTAGATGGATGGATGGGTGGCTGGCTAGGCAAGTGGATGGTGAAGTAGTGACTAAATAAGTTTCTAGTCTAGCAGACCAGTGTCCCTCTGAGGTTCCGGTCCCAGTCCTGGCTCCTCCGCGAACTTGCTTTCTGACTGGAGTGAGTGCCTGCCCCTCCCTGGGCTGTTCCCCGGTCTGCTCCGTGGTGTCACGGCGTAGATGCGCTTCATCAGCTGTGTCTGCTCCAGTCCTCCAGCCCAAGCCCGGGCGCCTGGGACTCCACCCCGGACACGGCCCTTGCCACGTGGGGCCAGGGTCAGCAACTGCTGCCAGACTCCTCTCTGGGGACGAGCTCAGACTCAGAGAGAACGCTCTGCTCTCTGGTGCTTGCCATGGAAAACCTTCGCGGCTTGTTTTTCTCCTCCACTGATTAAGGGAGAGACTCATAAAGTGACAAGCGTCACTGGGCCTCGCCGCTGGCCGGCTCTGACTTATTCTCTGACGTTTCCCAAGAGCCGACTAACCTTTCCTGCCACAAATAGACGGATGTGGGTCCCTTGAGGCAGTCTGGCCTGCACGGGCTCCTGTCTCAGGGGAGTTGGGGACCCAGGGGACACAAAAGGGAGGCGGATACTGATACTAGTCAGGCAAGAGGGCAGACTGTTCTGTGGGGCCAGTGAGCACAGTGGGGGCCTCTGGGGGAGCCGCAGGAAAACAGACTCCTGACAGAACGATTGGCACTTGGAAACCTCTGCCTCGTGAGGTGGTGAGCTCCCCGGCCCTGAAAGTGTACAAGGTAAAGCCAGTCGACTACCCAGCAGGCAGGTCAGAGAGTCCAGGGGACAGCGAGTTCTGGGCATTGCCCCCAGATCTCCCCTCCCTCTGCCTCTCCCCATCCCCTTTCTGCCCCTTCCCCGTTCCTCTCCCCCTTCTGCCTCCTCCTCCTCCCTCCCCCCACCCCCCTTCTTCTCCTCCTCCTTCTCCAGCCCCACCTCCCCAACCACCTTCTCCTTCTCCCCCCCACCCGCCCCGCAACTACCAGGGCTCGGCCAATCCCTGCCACATTCCCCGCCCGTCCCTCTTTGGTGACGGAACAACAGCCCCTACCCCGGACGTGGCAGGCTTTGACTCTGTCCCCAAAGAGAAGGGTCCCCAAGGGCAAACGCTTCACAAGCCCAGCCACACGCAAGGCTTCCGGGGGAGGGGCGGTGGGCAGCAGTGGAGGACTGCTACGTCTGGGCTCAGGGGCGCGGGCCCAGCCGGGCCACTTGGGGAAGCCTCCGTCCCTCTCTGAGCCGCAGGTCCCTCCCCTGAAATCGAAGCCAGCCTGTCTTCTGGGGAGCACCGGGCCGGTCAGCCAGGCCACAGCCGGGACAGGGCTTTGTAAGCCATAGGGTGCCGTCACCTGCCGGGCCGGGCCCCTCGCCGTCGGGTCGGGTTCCCCGTGAGTGGAGTACACGTGCCATTCCGGCAGGCCACGATGCGGATCCCCGGCCGGGATGGCCCACGTCCCTACGATTTTCATGATAAGACTGGAGACGTGGTCACAAAAGTGCACAGGAGACCCCAGGGGCTGGTGCCAGCCGTGCGGGCGTGACCCTGGGCTGGTGGCTGTGGCAGGCCGGCTGGCTGCGCCCTCAGAAGTGTGCCGGGCAGGTGCAGGGACCCGGCACACCCCCTCTTCCGAGTGTGCAGACATCTCCTTCCCGGCGTTAAATCTGTCTCTGCTGAGGCTCCCGCTCTGAGCCCTGCCTAAAACCACAGCGGCCTGGAGACCAGAAGCTTCCATGCCACCCGCCCCCCGTCCCCCCGCCAGCACCCTTCAGGCACCAGCATTTCCCCGCTGGGCCCACCCTCACCGCATGGGAATGAAATACACGAAGGTGTGTCGGGCCCTCAGGTGCTGGGTGCTAAGTGCCAGGCAGGGAGGGGCGGGGGGGCGGGGGGGGGGGGCCAGCGGTGGCCGCGCTGTCCCGTCCCGTCACCCGCTGCGCTTTCTCAGGTACGGGCTGTGTTCCAGGGTCTGTGAGCGGCAGACACCACAGTGGATACAGAGCGTCAGGCCTTGTTGAAGGAACACCCCTAAGAGGTGTTGGGGACAGAAGTGTGACCTCACTCCAAGGGTGGGTCGGCTGGAAGCCTGCCGGGCCCTACGCGGTCTAGGATGGCCCAGGAGGCTGCTGGGGAGTCCTCGAGTCAAAGCTGGCTGTCAGAAGGGCCCCTCAGGGACAGGCCTGCCTCCGTGTCCCTGCCGCGGGGCAGCGGTGGGGGGGGGGGGGGGGGTGAAGTCTGGCGTCAGCACGAACGTGTCGCCAGATTGCGGCCGGACCCTGGGCTGGAGCCGAGGTCCACAAGGTGTCCCGTGGTCACACTAAACGAGCCCTGCCGAGAGCAGGTCCCCCGGCCGCGGTCTGAGCCCTGAGCCGGGGGGCACGCAGACACTTAACCCGTGCGTGCACGGAGCCAGCAGGGCCCCAGAGCCCTCCCAGCCCCCTGCCACCCCGCTGCTCCTCTGTCGGGATGCGGTCTCTTCCTTCACCCCTGCACGAAGCCTGGCCGCGAGGCCCCTTTAGCCAGAGGGCACCAGCACGTGGGAGGCCCTCAGAGGCCCGGGGCTCGCTCTGCCCGGTTCCGGGGACACCTCCACGTGGGGGCCACCGACCAAGCCGTCCCCTCCCGCCCCCGCCGGCCGGCTGCCCAGCGCGGACGAGGGAGGGAGGTCACACCCACGGCTCCAGCCGGGCCAAACAGAGGCCAGCAAGCCCCCTCGGGCCAGAGAAGCCACCCATCAGCGCAGACTCCACACGGGGTAAGACAGACAGCGGTTGAAGCCGCCGGTTTTGACGGGTTTCACGCGGGCTCAAGCTCGGGGTCTCTGTTTCTGGAATGTGTGGATGCCGCACCGCTCCCCCCTCCAGTCTCGGCGCTGGGCGTCCTCCTTGGTCACACGACATAAATTCAGTGGGTCACGTGTGCTGGGGATTAGGAATTCCACGTTGTAACAGCACACAGACCGCCGCTGGTCACCTGGAAGACGGAGGGTGCCGTGACCTTTCGCGTCCCCGTTTCCGGGTGGAGGCGCCCAGCGGAGATGAGCCGGCCGTGGGGGCGGCAGGTGGCAGGGGGCCGAGGCTGCGACCATTAGCTGCCATCGCCCTGGAACGGGGTCCTTCGTGTAGCACCTGTGCGGGTTCCTGCATACTTTTTTCATTCTGCGTCCATAGTCCATCGTCCATCGTGGTAGTTCCCCAACCCGGCCACCGGGAGCCCCGCGGCCTGGCCCTGGCATCTGGGGACGTGTCCCCGTCAGTCTCCGAGGCTTCTGCCCGAGACGCTCGGGGCTCGCCCTGGCCCAGAGCTGGCACGAACGTCCCCTGGTGCCCTGGCCTTGCTCGGAGGGCTTGGCTTCAGGCGGGGCGGCGCGCTCCGTCCAGGCCTCGGGGCCACGGGACGGCTTACTTCCCCGCGATGAGTTCTTCCGCAGCCGCAGGTTCAAACACAAGCGCCCGGGCTCTCCTTCCCCGGCTCTGGGCTCTGTGCGCATCTCCCTCCGCCCACGAGAGGGCCCTGGTCCCCAAGGACAGGCTCTGCCTTCTCGTGCGATGGACCCCGAATGCACGCAGTGCTGTCGCACTCGTCCCTCCAGCCCTGCACCTCCCGGCGCACCCAGGCCGGAAAGGGCAGCTGGAGGCCCCTTCGCACGTGGAGAACCGGGCCCGGAAAAGCAAACGGCGGTTTCTTCCTTCCAGGTTTGTCCTCACTTTATTCAAGTCCATCGGCTCCCGCTGGGATTCAACTTTAGAGGTTTTTACGCTTGTCGATTAAATAGTGTTTTCTGAGCGTGAAACATGTACACACGGTTCAAAAGCCGAAACAGGATTAACAAGTCAGCCACAGAATTCTCACTTCGCCGTAACGCCAACCGCAGACACCGCATCTGGGCTGTCCTCCCTTCTGTCTGCAAACCTCCGCCCGTCCCTCTCTCCCTTTCTGTGGATAGACAGATGACAGATGATGAAGACAGACACATACATACGGCTGAAGAAAATTGCCCAGAACGCAGCACAGAGAGGCAAAGAGAGAGAAAGTGCGAGGAGCTGAGAAGCCTGGAGCCAGCACATCCCAGGGTCCAAGGGAAGTTTGGAAGCAGCCGGTGGTGAGCAGACCCCCACTCCAGCAGCAGTGAGCAGTTATGCACCTGCTCGGGGGACCCTGTGAGGGAGAGGGATCCCCCGGTGGCTCGAGAGTGCAAAGTCCACCTCTGACTTGGTCCTGCCTCCAGACGAGGGCACTGCCCTCGCGCCAGCCCGCCATTGGTCAGGGGTGACCCCCGGGGACATAAACCCCCAGCAGGAGCCACTCCCGTGGCTGGAAGAAGAGCCCCGGGGGAGCCCCAGGCACAGGGCAGCTGGCAGAAGGCCTGTAGGAGGAGTCATGAAGGGGAGACAGGGGTTCGGTGGGGGGGGAGCACTGGAAAGGGAGGCAGCGATCCCCAAAGAGCCTGAATATTCTAAAGATATGAATCCCAAGGAAGGAAGACTGACAAATAAAAGTAAATCCAAGTCCAGATGCATCAGAGCGGACGGGAGACCCATCAGAGACAAAGGGGAGGTTTGCCCAGGCTGTGGTCAGTGCTCCCCACGCCCCTCCCTGCCCAGCTCCTGCCTCGAGGCTCTATCAGTCCTGGGGAGGGGCACAGGGCAGCAGCACAGACAGACAGGCTGTGGGAGCAGAGCAGGGGCAGTGTGGGAGTTGTGGGGTCACCCAGGCAAATGCAGGGGTCCCCATTTCACGTCTGTCCTGCTCCAGGCCTCTCTCTCCACCGGCAGAGAGGAGAACTGGGAGTTGCAAAATCACACGCAAACCACACATAAGCCACGACATGCAAACCACATGCAAAAGAGGGGAACAGCCAGAACGGACTGGGGTCCTCAGTCACAGCCTGAGTGCTGGGTACCCGGAGCCACAAACCCCAGACCACAAGCCCCGAGGGCCACCAACACATTCTGCACCCACAGCCCGAGGGTCCCATCAAAAGGAAAACCTTCCAACGTCACAGCCAGGAGGAGCTTGAGGGCCAGTGGCTGGAGGTGTGCGTCCTGGACGGGATCCTGGCCAGAAAAGGACATTAGGGAAAAACAAAGGAAATCTGTTAATAATAGCACGCCAGTACTGGCCCTTAACTGTGACAAATATGCCATGCTAACAAAAGGCAGTAATGGGGAAACTGGTACGTGGCGAATCTCGGCATTATCTTCCCGATTTTGATCTAAATCTAACCTTTTTCTAAAACATAAAGTTTTTTCTTTTCAGTATAAAATAATGCTTTTCAAAAGTCAACAATCCTGTAAACAGTCTCCTGCTGGAGCCCTCTGGTGGGTCCCCCAGGCAGGGAGCCCCGCGGGCCTCTTCAGCCACAGGCGCCCCGCTCTGCCCACCACCCTGCTCCTGCGCAGGTGGGCGCACTGTCTCCCCCGTGGGCACCCGCGGGACCTGTGCCCAGGAGAGGAAGTCGCCGCTGGAAAGGCCAGCCTCCGAGGGTACCACACGTCTGCTGGGGGTGGACACAGCAGGCAGAGACCTCTGCCTCCCCAAAACCTCACCCGGCGGCTGAACCCCAGCTGTAAGAGCCTCTGGGAACGGTCAGAAAGGCCACCAGAAGGAGGCTGGCCAGGGCACTAAGCGGTCACGCCCTCCCCTGTGTCGGGGCCTGGCCGACATCCTCAGGAGAGACACACACATCCCTGGGAACCTGCTGCAGCGGCCCCAGCCCCTTCCGCGGGACTGTGGGGAACAGGGAGCTTGGATAAGGTCACTGGGGACTTTAACTCAAAAGGCTGGGGCTTTGGCTTTTCATCCTTGACAGCAAGAAAATGGATTTTCACACAACGTCTCTGACCAGTAGTTGGTGGGATTCCATCTTGGAACTATTTCCATCCAGAGACGTGTTCGTGGAGGCTGGACGCCTCCATGTTGTTACTGTGTTGTCGCTGCACGACCTCTTCCACGCAGGGGACAGTGGGGCAGACACAAGGCAGGGGCACAAATCGTCAGCCCCGGTACAAAGGGGCCTCGGGGCCAGCTTCGCTAACCCTGGGAGTGAGCCCAGACTGCGAGGACGCTGGGGACACAGGCAGGTGGTGTCCCTCCCAGCAGACTGCAGCGGTGGTGGTGGGGAACTTGGGGCCCTTCTCCCCAGCTCCCGAGGCTCCCTCTACGGAGGAAAATGGGTCACTCTAATTCCCGCCTCTGCTCCCTGTTCTCATCCCACCCCCATGCATTGGTGAATTGGGGCGGGGTTCACCCAGCTGCTCAGCCAGCGACCGCACGCCGTCTTATGCTGGGGTGGGAGGCCCACCTGGCCTTCACACTAAGGAGTGTTCTCTGACCAGCCTCTGTCGGGAGTAGAGGGCAAACCCACACGGTGACCTCTGTAGGTCCCTTACTTTCAATCCAAACATCAAAAAATACATTTCACAACTGTGTTGGTACAAAGATGAACATAATCTAAGCTGGATTGTGTTTTCTTCTGCTTTTAAAAGGATTTCAAACGTTTCCGTGACCCTAAAAGTCTCATGGATGCTGGCACTGAGCCTGCTTCGCTTGGGGAAGAAATCAGCCTAGTAAAAGTTTTGAGGTTTCCAGCTACTGCTTTTTTGACTCATTTCTCCATGGGTTCAGGACGCAGAACAGAAGAGCAGGCTATTTACTGAGCCCCTCAGGGACCTCACAACTCTCTATCCCATCTCACTATTTTATTTCTTTTACGTGCTTCCTACCATTGGAGACCAGCTGCTAATTGTCTGTTCCCCCCAGCAGGAAGCCCAATACAGAGTATAGGACCAATGGATATCCTGAGTAACTACTGGGCCCCCAGCACCTTGGCATGGTGGGTGATCTGTAAATGACTGCTGAATGGATGGGGAATGGGTGGAAGGATGATGGATAAGTGGATGGGTGAGTGGATGATAAATGGATGGATGGGTGGATGGTGAATACATAGACGGATTGATGATGGATGGTGGATAGGTGGATGGCAGATAGATGGATGAATGGATGGATGGGTGGTGGATGGATGGATGGATGGATGGATAGTTGGGTGAGTGGATGGGTAGGTAAGTGGATGAATAGAGGGAGGGAGGGAGGGATGGATGTTAGATGGATGGATGGTGGGTGGATGAAGGATGGATGGATGGATGGATGGATGGATGGATGGATAGTTGGGTGAGTGGATGGGTAGGTAAGTGGATGGATGGAGGGATGGAGAGAGGGAGGGAAGGAGGGTGGGACGAATGGGCGGGTGGATGGAGAGATGGGTGAATGGATGTTGGGTGAGTGGGTGGGTGGGTAAGTGGACGGATGGATCGTGGGGTAAAGCACGGCACCTAAACAATCGCTGTCAGTCCCTGCATCTCAGCCCTGGGAAGAGCACAGTGGGAGTTTACTGAGTGGTGATGGGAGACCAACCCAGGCATCAGAGGGACTGAGGTGACCCCCAGGGCCTACCCCCAACACCCATCCTTGGGGCTGCCCCAGGCTCTTCCTGGGTGGTGCCCACAGCTTTCTTGCTCCCGTTTGCTCTCACTTCCTACCAGAAGCAGAAATTCGGGGTTGACAGTGACACAGGGCCACACCTTAGTGTGGACATCTGCAGAGCCGACCGTGTTCATTTCTGCTGTGCTCCTGGGAAGCTGGACGGGGGTCTTGTGACTCCCCCCCCCCCCCCCATAGAGGGTCCTTCTCCAAGTGCTCACAGCTCTTCCCACGTGTCCCTCACAGCCGTCACTCTGTGCGGGGACCCAGCCTCCTCCTCAGGGCCCGGCTCAGGCCTGGCACAAAGCAAGCACTTGCACAGGAAGGGATGAACGGTCCCCGAAAGCCAGAGACTTTACACAGTGACGAAAATGTTCCTGGGGCACCGCCGTGGCTTCGAAGGTCTAGGAAGAGAAGGGGGTTCTCCAGGGCGACCCCAGAAGCTACACGTGCAGCTACGCCCACCAGCACAGGCAGGTGGCACGTTTCCACCATCACGACGACGGTGTAAACGGCGTAAGGGGCACAGAGCAGGTGTCGCTAAATGTGCACATCCTTGTCACCCGTGGAGGCCAGAAAGTGACACAGCAGTTATTTGGCCACAAGGAACAGCCCCTTGTCTCCAACGGTCCCCCCCCCCCCCCGCCGGCATCCCCACCTGGGTCCACAAAGTGGGCACGCCTCCCTTTCCGAAGCACCAGGAGGTGGCTCGTGGGCTCCTCGCTGCCCCAGGAAGGACTGACCGTGGCACTGGCTCAGTCCCCAGGCCGTCCCTGCGGACTGCCTGTCCCAGGCTGCTTCCCCTGCCCCCATGTGTGGCAGGTAAGCTTGAGTCTGCCCAGGAAAAGGCCAGGTAAGAAGGCTCTCGTTATCACTAAGCTCGTCTGTGTGTGTTTTGGGGGGCTGGGGGGCCCCATGCTGAGCCCACCCTTATCAGTGATAAAGCTATCCTGTCCTCCATCTACCTGTCTCCTGGGCCTTACTTCTCAATCTGTCCAAACACAAGGAGGAGAGGGAAGTAATTCTCATAAAACCCGCTCAACAGCTGGTGGGGAAAAGAGCCTGCCCTTGAGCAGGTGCTCTGTCCCCAAACCAGGGGGCCCCTCCAGCCAGACTTCAGTAGCTGGGGGTGGTTTGCCAGACACACTGGCCGTCGTGTGACTCACAGAGAGCCACCGCGTGCCCCCCAGGCCTGGGGTCCCAGGAGTACCAGGCAGACACTAAACCACGCAGACCTGGGCTGACCCACCACTTCCAGCTGTGTGACCTCGAGCAAGTGCCTTTCCGAGCCTCAGTTTGCCCCTCCAGTAGGAGCGCGGTCACGATTATGGTGACTGCCAACAATAACGTATCCATTACGCTTTGGTTTGGCTGCTCGTAATGGACCCATCACAACAAAAGAGACACAACAGGACACGTTTTCTTCCTAAGTAAAAAAGCGTGAAGGTGACCGATTCGGGGTGGCAGCTCCACAACGGCCTCAGGGACCCAGACTCCTGCCATCTGGTCCTCCCCATCCTCGGTGCACGGCCTCCATCCCCAAAGCCACTTCGCGGTGCAAGATGGCTGCTGGAGCTCCAGCCATTTAGGCCGTGGGACGGGCAGAGACATTTGGAGAAGGACAGGACAGAAAAGCATGCCTTCTGCTGGTTCTGTCCCAGGGACCCATCTCATGGTCACGCTAGTGCCTGAGCGTGTCCCACGGGCACTGCAGCATTGACTGAGAAAGAGAGCCCCTCCTCTCAGATAGTTGTCATTTTGCTTGGTTATTCAAAGACATCTGAAATGTCTAGTTAAACGCCTAGGTTTTTTCAACGTTTTATCCTGCAAATCTTCCAGTGTGCAGAAGAGAAGAATCATTTGCTGAACACCCACATGCCCTACACCCAAACTGTCACCCCTTCTTAAACTTCCTGTATCTCATCTCTGTCCATTTGTCCATCCCTCTCTCTACCCATCAACCCACCTGATTTCCGTCTCTAAACAATTCGGCACGCGTTATCATTTCCTGGAGTTCGGCCTTTACTAGAATCTACAAGCAGCGACCACGCCAGCTTTCTGGGGCCTCAGTTACTAAGTACAAAGTGCTTGAACAGCCGTGCGGAGGCAGGGGTCCAAGGTCAAGATGTGGGCAGGGCTGATTCCCGCCGAGGCTGCCCTGGGCCTCTCCCGGCTCCTGGGGGTTCGTTCCTGGCTTGTAGATGCATCCCCTTGAATCTATGCCTTCATCCCACACGGTGTTCTTCGTCCGTGTGTCTGTGTCCAAACGTCCCCTTCTTATAGGGACACCAGTGGTACGGGACTAGGGCGCACTCTGCTTCGGTAAGACCTCGTCCTAGCTAATTACACACGCAAAGACCTATTTCCAAATGATGTCACGTTCTGTTGTGCTAGGGGTTAGCACTTCTACATATGAATTTGGGGGCACACAATTCAACCCGCAACGGGACAAATATCAGAGTGCAAATAAGAGAGTTTTGACAAATGCAAATCCCATGAAGATACAAAACATGACCGTCGCCCTGGACGCTTCCTTCGGGCCCTCCTGGCCGGTCCCCGCCGCCGCAAACAACAAAAATGAGCGTGCCCTCCGCTTTTCCGTGGAACTCTGTGTGGTCTCCCTTTGGAGCTCAAAGGCATACTGGAATATTCTGTCCCAAGTTTCATCGGCTCGTGGCAATGCTCGTCTGGTGAGTTTTCTGCATCTTGATGAGTAGCGCTCCTGGGAAAAGTGGAGGTCGTGCTCGTTTTTGACGCTCACGTCTCTTTGTTTTTTTTTTAATTTTTTTAATGTTTATTCATTTTTGAGAGGGGGAGGGAGGGGCAGAGAGACAGGGAGACACAGGACCCAAAGCGGGCCCCAGGCTCCGAGCTGTCAGCACAGAGCCCGACACGGGGCTCGAACTCACAAACGGCGAGATCACAACCTGAGCCGAAGTCGGATGCTTAACCGACAGAGCCGCCCAGGCACCCCTGTGCTCATATCTGAACAGGAAGGGGTACTCGAACACCAAGGCCACATCCTCCCCCAAAGTGTGACCACTCAGAACAAACGCTTAAACTATTACTCAAGAAAGCTTCCTTGAAATAAAGGAAGATGTGCCCTGTTCTTGGGTGGCCGGCCCAGAATGGTCAACGGCAGGACCCCGCCACGGAGAGATGCACCCCAGCCGCTAACTCGGGCAATGAGCGGTGAGCCCTGGTGCTTCCCTGGCCACCTGCTTCCAACCCGCGAGGGGGCTGGGCAGGGAGAGAGCACAGGTCCAGGCCGGGCCTGCCCACACTGTCGCGGAGCAAACTCGGACAAACTCATGGTAAAACTCGAGCCACCAGGTCTTGGACAAGACGAGGGGAGAGAGGTATTTCGGATGCAGCAGCTGGAGAGTGTGCGGGGAGGCGGCGGGCTCGGGCCTTAACACCCGACCTCTCTGCCCACAGGATGGACACTATTTTCCTAGGGGAGAGGTTCAGGGGGCACGGGCAGGAGAGCAGGCAGGGAGCGTGGTCGCAGGTGGGGCCGGAGGCGTTCAGCCCGGGACCGGACCGTGGGCAGGAACAGGGACGTTGGGTGTGGTGTTCTAGGCCTGCTGTCTCTATCAGGGCTTTTCTGGTGGGGGTTGGAATGTTCCAGTCCCTGCCTCAAGGAAGCACGATAAGAAATAGCCACGGGGTGTGTGGCTGGGTGAGAGGGCTCACTGACAAAATTCCTGCACTTCTCAGGTAGAGACATAGCCCTCCGGGGGCGTCTGGGTGGCTCTGTCGGTTGAGCGTCCGACTCTCGATTTCGGCTCCGGTCACGATCTCACGGTTCGTGGGATGGAGCCCCACGTCCCCACGTTGGACCCCATGATCTCACGGTCCATGGGTTCGAGCCCCGCGTCCGGCTCTGTGCTGACAGCTCAGAGCCTGGAGCCTGCTTCCGATTCTGTGTCTCCCCCTCTCTCTCTCTGCCCCTCCCGCACTCACGTTCTTCTCTCTGTCTCTCTCTCTCAAAAATAAACATTAAAAAAATCAGACATTGCACACAAGTGCATGTCGTCCTGCAACGGTAAGCCAAGGCACCGGGGAGACACGGGGAACGTGCGGCCAGCTCCTGGCCAGCTCCGTCGGATGAGCCGTGGGTCAAAGGACAACGAGCGCACAGGCGGAGGCACGTTCCAGACGGAGCTAGAGCCTAGGAGAGCAGAGGAGGGAGGGGCCAGGAGACACAAGCTGGGCGCCACCCCTGCCTGCACCCAGACAGACACGGCCCCCAAGCAGAGGGGGGTAAGTGGAGGCCCCTCCCAAGGACTGCGCCGCGAGACCACCACCACCGCGCGGGCATAGCAGGACATCACAGCTGTTGGCACCAACCCCCAAACAGCAGGAACGGAACCCCCATCTGGTCCAGAGACCTCGCCCCCAACTTTAATCCTGGGCTCTGCCCCAATCCCTCCCCATGCAACGTCCCAGACACATGAACTTGGGGCCCACGGGAGCCGAAGGGACCAGGACCCCAGCATGGAAGGACCCCTCCCCCACAAGCTCAGGGTCCCCTGCCCCAAACCCAGTCATCACCGCCCGCAGACTGGCCACGTCTTCCTGTGAGCAGGGACAGTGAAGGGCCCTGGGGGGGTTCCCCCAGCAGGGGTGGGCTGCAGGCTCTGAGACTGTGGGGAGGAGGGCGCCTCGCTCACGGCACGCGGGGCCACATGCTTACCACGAGTAAGGAGGAGACGCTCCTCCGGGGCCGCGGGGGGGGCCCCAGGCTGGCTGCCACAGCTACCTCCCTGGGAATGCTCGGTGACAGGGCTCTGGCGTTCCCCAAGCCACCAGGAGAGGGAGCGTGAGCAGGGGCCGTGGACAGGAGAGGGGGCAGCAAGGCCTCTGCGCCCTCTGATGGGAGACGCACGCAGGCATCATCTTTGGCCGGCTGGCCTGGGCTGGGCTTTTCCGGTAGGGAAAGAGGGTGACCAGGCAGACCCCAGAGGCAGCCCTGCAGGGCCGCGTCCTTCCCCCGGGGCCAAGAGTGGGGGCGCAGGGCGGTTCCCAGAACTCCGCCAGCTCTCTGTGGGGAAAGGCCCGATTGGTAGCGTTTGCTTCTTTCCGGGGTGTAGACTCCCACCAAAGCTGATCAGCCAGTAGTGTGCCACCGCTCACCGTCGGCTTTGAACCCGTTAGCGAAAGGCTGGAAGGAAAAAAACCTGCCTCTACAGAAGCATGCATATCATGGTTCATAGACCCACACGTGCCCAGCTTCCCTGGCCCCTGGCACCATGTTCCAGAAGCATCCACCCGGCCCGTCCACTGCAAGGGAAACAGAGCTGTCTTCCCCAAGGGCCAGGGAACAGAACTCAGGCAGCGAGCACAGGAGCCCAAGGTCCCCCCAGCACCAGGGCCTGCCCCCCCCCCCCCCACTTCCCTCCAGCCCCTCTGGCCTTCCCTCCCAGGCTGTTCTCACTCACGGGTCATTGGAAGGGCACAGCCAGGGATAGGCAGGGGGCCCACCCACCCCTGAGAGATCCTGGTGTTGCCCTGGAGCCTCCGCCCAGCCAGGAGCTACATTCCCCCCACCCCCAGCTCAGTCCCTCCCTGACCTGAAGCTACTCTGGAGAAACCACCCTGCCTGCCCAGACGCCCCCACCTCAGGGCCCCTGATGCACTATTTACACTTAAGCAGCTGGTGTGGCACAGACAGGAAGACATCCCAGCCCCCTTTACAGATGGGCAAACCGAGGCCTGGCTGCAGAGCCGTGGAGAACAGAGCCCACACCTGGCCCTGCTCGCAAACCCCAGCCCTGCGCCCAAGGGCAGTGCAGCGGACAGGCCGCGGACAGGCCGCCACACCCTGACGGGGAAGCCAGGCCTGGAGGCTAGAGCAGGCAGGGAGACCTCTCAGCCCTGCCTTGAGTGTGCTGTAGCTCAGGGGGTACCGGTGGGCCTGGACGGACCTCCACCACACCCTCATCCTGCTCCCCCTACAACTGCACCTCATGGCCGTCCCGCAGTCTGGTGTTACACTTAATTCCATCACCCCTGGAAGACCTAAGAAGGCCCCGAGACCTCCTGAGGGTAATTTTCTTTCCCAATTAGCCAACTGCTATGTTCTGAGAGATCTGAGCAGCTCCCCCTTGTCAGGGTCCTGAACCAGGATCTCGAGGCCCAAGCTCAGAGGGTCTCCAGGACCCGGGGCACAGCCTCTGGCCGAGCAGGTCCTGGGGCTGGGAGCGCAGGGGGCTGGCAGCCGGCTGGGCTGGCGGTGGGAGGAAAGTTCTGCCCCGGCCCATTTTCCTCACCTGTAAAGTGGGGAAAGTTAACTTGCTTTCTGAATTCTCAGAAGCTGAGAGCACAACATAAAAATGGTTTAGGAAGGTCGAGTTTCCCCACACACAGGAACCATTCTTGGGCAGAGTAACTGGGATTCAGACCCTGAGCTGTGGTGTTGGGCCGGCCACGGAAGCGGACACAGCCCTCCCTCCTGTGAAATGGGAACAAGGACCTTGTCCCGTCACCACACTCTCCCCCACGGGAAGTCAGACTGCTTCTGGGGCCAGCAGGCCAGGCGAGTGGCCAGGGCGCCTCCAGCCTCCAGGCCCTGGGACCAGCCACGCCTCGGCTCGGCACAGGGGCTCCCCAGCCCGTGCTCCTGCTGCCGTGGCCACAGCCGGACGCTTAGCGGTGTCCCTTGCTCTACCCCTAGAGATCAGCAGCACAGCCTCCACCCGAATGCGATGATCAACTCATCTCCAGGCGATGACAACTGTCCGCTGGGGCAAAACTGCCCCCGGTTGAGAAGAAATGATCAGGAGACAGACTGTCCCGTTTACCGTGTCTGACCCCTTCTGCAGCCTGGGGCATCTCCAGCACAGTCCTGGCCCAGCTCGGCTCCTTATGACCCCTGTCCAGCGTGTTGCAGACACCCGGCAAGGGCTTGGCAAGGAAGGAAGGGAGGCGCACAGGGAAGATGGCCACCTCCAGGCAGGATCCCAGGACAGCCACTCCCACGTGGCCCAGCCGGCAGCGGCAGGCACAGGAGCCAAGCTGGTCCGGGGCTCCTGGAGCCGACCCAAGGCTCCCTCTAAAGAAAAGAATACAAACCTATGGAAATGAAGCCAGGCATCAGAGTGGACGTTGATTCAGAGTCAGAAAAAAAACTAAGACAACTTCCAAGTTTAGAAAACCCAAAACATGGGGCGCCTGGGGGGCTCAGTCGGCTGAGCGTCCGACTTCGGCTCAGGTCATGATCTCGCGGTCCGTGAGTTCAGGCCCCGCGCATCGGGCTCTGTGCTGACAGCTCGGGGCCAGGAGCCTGCTTCGGATTCTGGGTCTCCCTCTCTGTGTCTCTGTGTCTCTGGCCTGTGCCACATCTCTGTCTCTCAAAAATAAATAAACATTAAAAAAAAAAAAAAAAGAAAACCCAAAACATACAAAACGTGGAGGGAACGGCGTCTTTGCATCAACGAGCCGCCTGATCCGTCTCTATAATCCTTTTTCCTGCCCTTCTTGGCCACATGTTCTCGGTCATCTCCGCGTACGACAGTGTTGCGTCATGTTCCACGGAAGGAACAGAAACAGGGCCGCAGTTGTGTTTCTTCCAGCGTGGCTGGTCGAAGCGCGCTGTCTCTCCTGCGTGCTCGGGACGAGCAGAACGCAGCGCCCGGCCCACGCCCAGCCTGGATCTGACGCCCACGCGGGAGGGTCCCGCTTGCGCAGAAAGGCGTGGTGCGTGGCGCATTGTTCCGGCCACGGCGCTTCCGTTCTGACCGGGTGTGGGTGGGCGCCGGGCTGCTGACGCCTGCGCACATCCGCAAGCTGCGTGCTCGCCGCGGGGGGCACACGGATGTGCTCGCCCCAGCTCCCCATCTCCGCCCTTGCCCCGCGCCTCCAGGTCGTGATGCCGGAGGGGTGTCCTGTGCTGGGTCTTCATGTATAAAGGTGACTGCGTGGTGACACAGAGGTCAATGCCGCTGAAAGATAAGCTCAGTGTCACAGATCCCTAGAGAAGAGAGGCCTGAGGTTCCGAGGGCCGTGGCGGGGGAGGGGGGGGGGGGCGCCAGGCTTGGAACAAGTGCTTTTCACGGGAAAGGAAAGGTAGGGCAGGGGAACCGCTTCAGATTGGCCAGGTAAGTACTTCCAGCAGGCTCTGTGCATGGGGCTTTCCCAGTCGTCGCTACTCGGCCCCAGGGTGACACGGACCCGGGAGACGGCAGCTTGGTGCGTGTGTCCCTGGATAAACGGGTGGGTCGGGAACGGACTCTGGATCACGAGGGAGGCACCTGTTGGAGAAAACACAGCAAGGGAGGGACTGCGGGAGGCCTGCTGGCGGGGGAGGGGCGCTTGTGGTCTTCACTCCCCCCCACCCCGCCTCCTCCCTTCCCCCCTCCTCCTCCTCTTCCCTTCCCCCCCCCCCCCGCCTCCTCCCTACCCCCCCACGAGCTGCGCTCCCCTCCCCAGACCACGAGGACGCTCAGGCACCAAGGAAGGTTCGCGCGTTCACGTGTTGACCGTCTCCGTAGACACCGAAGAAGCGTTCAGAAAACGCGATTTCTGCGAGAGCGGCCGAGCTAGAGGAGGGGCCGCGGCTGGGCCGGCGAAGGCCTCTCCCGGGAACCTAGAGCGCCGGTCCAAGTTAGCGGGGAAATGTCGAACGCGTTCCCTCTCGGATTGGCAAGGAAACCAAGAGGCCCGTCGGCGCCCGCTGCTCTCCGACGTCAGCTGGGATGCGGCGGTCGGCCTGCGCGGCCAGACAAAACCGCCTTTGCTCTCTGGACGTGACCGCGAGTGTGTGTGTAAGAGGCGCTAAGGAGTCTTGGGAGAAGTGACGATCGTTCGTAGTGGGTTCGGCAAAGGCGGGGGATACAAAGTCTATGTGCAGGACTCAAACTTTATCTCTATGTGGTAGCAACGCTGTTGGGAACGTAAAGTTTCATAAACAGACGTCACAGCAGCAGCGAAAATATCAAGAATCTAGAACTAAGGTATAAGATCACTACCAGGAAAATTACAAAACATCACCAGAGACATTAAAGGAGATCTAAAGAATTGGAGAGACCACGTTTGTGGAGTAGAAGACTCGATACAGATTCTCCCCAAATTCATTAATTTGCTCCAAATCAATTTATAGAACCACAGAAATTTGGGGGGCACCTGGGCGGCTCAGTCAGTTAAGCGTCCGACTTCAGCTCAGGTCATGATCTCACGGTCAATGAGTTCGAGCCCCGTGTCGGGCTCTGTGCTGACAGCTCAGAGCCTGGAGCCTGCATCAGATTCTGTGTCTCCCCCTCTCTCTGCCCCTCCCTGGCTCACACTATGTCTCTCTCTCTCTCTCTCTCTCTCTCTCTCTCTCTCTCTCAAAAATAAATAAACATTAAAAAAAAAAAATGAACCAAAGAAATTTCTATCCAGATCCTACCTAAGTTTTTGTGGAACTTAACATTCTGATTCTAAGATCTACATGGAAATACAAATTCGACTCAGCAAACATTTATGGCTCCTGGTACTTGGGATACGTCAGAAAATACACTCATCAGAGACCCTGCCTTGTGCAGGTTTGGTCCCAGCAGCGAGACCCTCGAGGAACATTACCCCAGGAAGCGGCTTACCCAGCATGGCCGAAGGGTAATATAATAAAGACTTTGTGGAAGATGAACAGCGGGGCAGGGTGAGGGGCAGGTGGGCTGCTGGGGGTGCGGGGGGTGGGGGAGAGTTTGCCGAACTAGCAGATGGCTGAGGGGGACCTCACTGAAGGTGACCTTTGCAAAGCACGACAACAGCTCAAACACAAAGCCAGGAAAGGTGTGAGAAGACATGTTCCTGTGGATGCCAGGGCACGTCGTGAACCCTCATAATCAGGACGGTGTGGGGTCGCTGTGGGAAAGACTAACAAACAAGCAGAACACAATTGTCTGCGTGGACCCCTGATTTAAGACGACGGTGACACAGCCCCGTGGTGGGAAAAGAGAGGGCATCTCGGTAAACATCACTGGGACGACAGGTTGCGTGTGTGATGGGGGATGAGAAATTGTGCTCCCACCTAAATCCATCCTCAAAAATGCATTCCAGCTGGATTAAAGACCGAGCCAAAAAAAGTGAAGCATTCAGAAGATAACATACAAGAGTGTATTCATGATCTTGAAGTAGAGGTTGGTAAATCAACGAGAAAAGGCAAAAGCAACAGGGGAAAACTAGAGAGCCCTCGGGTGGGATCTTCCCGGGGGGGAAATCCAAATGGCTGGCCGGGGTGAGCCAGCGTGTACCTGTATCACGGCCGGAACTGTTAGCGAGCCCCCTGGGAACTGCAGAACCACAAGGTGGGGACGGCCTGAGGACATCAAGGGCCGGCGGGAACGTGGGTCGTCCGTCCTTTGACCCCCTCGGGAAACACTGTTGCCCCATCTGCTGAACCCGAGGAAATGCAAACCGTGTGACCCAGCAAGTCTATTCTATGTGAACTCTCCGTACTCCGACAAGGCGCGAGCTTATACAGGCCTGTCCTTAGCAGCATTGCTGACAGTCGCGAGGTCGGGAACAAGCCAGACGGCCAGCGGACAGGATGAAGGGAGTGCAGTGTGTTCCCGAGGCCGAATGATGTTCGGGGGCCACTAGAGCGCAGGAACCAGCGCTGCTCGGAAGGTGGGTGAGTCTCACCGACGGGACTTTGACGGAGGAAGAAAAACGCACAAAGGGCACACGCGCCACGATTCCATCTCCATAAAGTGCACCCCTAAACGGTGCCACCAGTGGTGTAAGACTACAAAGAAGGTGGTAAAAAGCCACTACCGGTTTCGGCACGAAGGGGAAGGCGGGGCTTTGTGGTGCGGAGGGGGTGGTGGGGGCCCGTGGCCTTCTGTAGCTTTCTTAAGCCGGACCCTCCCTGGAAGGCAGGGGTCCTGATGCGGTTCACGATCACTGCTATTAACGCTTTCACCTGCGCCCCTTGAGGGGCCCTCAGAGCGGGCCAGGCGGCCAGGCATCTCCACTTAGAGACCAAGACTCAAGTGTCAGCGCGGAGCACTCTCTTCAAGGTCCGGGTCTGGGATCCACAGCGACTCCCTCCATCTTGAGACGACAGCCGTCAATACCAGCTGGCAACCACTTACAAGAGCTTGCGTTTTCCTGCCTACTTGCCTTGGAAGGGGAGCCCCGTGAGGGCAGAGAATCCCGTGCCTGACACACAGGGAGCGTTTGGCAAAATCCGCCCTGAGGACGAACGGGCTCCTGGTTTACGGCAAACACCGTAGAAGCCGGACTTAGAAACGGGGTGCGGCGGGGCAGGAGGAGGTCGGAGAGAGTCGCCACCGTCACGCACCCTCGCCTGCCGGGTGACATCGGCCGACGTGGGTTCAGATCCTGCCTCTGCACCTGTACAGCTGTTTGACCGCCAACCAACAACCTCCCCTCTCTAGACCTTCATGTCCTCACCTGTGAACTGGGGGTGCAGTCCCGCCCTCACAGGATGCTTCCCAGCAGGGTACCAGACACAGCCCACCCCTCGCAGCCCACGCAGCCCTCACTGCCTCCCTCGTGGGCAGGAGGCCGGCGGCCCTGTCCCCATTCAGGAGACGGCCACACGGCCCCAGGAAGGGGTGTGAGCTTCCTGAGACCATGCACACGTCCCTCCCTCCCGTCATCATGAAACGAAGTCCCTTCCCCACATTCCACAGCTCGTTGAGTCAGGGCCTTGGGCACCGGGCTGCTTCCTAAAGCACTGGGCGCCCAGGTGGCGGCGGCCGGGGCACCGAGCACAGGTTCACCCCGAGACCCGGCGGCACAGTGGGGACCTCGCGGCGTGGTGGGCCGGGGGGGGGGGGGGGGGGCGGGGGGGCGGGGCCCAGAGCCGTTTCAAGTGCACCTCGCATCACAAAGTCAGAGTCACACGAAAGGACCTAAGTATGTGCCTCCCTGGGGGAGGCTGGTGCGCAGAGGAGGGTGAACTCTTATAAGAACGTCAATTTTTTTAAAGCCTATTTTCAGTGATTGCTGTTCTGCACCAAGTTTCAGCCTGGTGGGAGTTTCGTGTCGGAACTACGAAGTGGGCGTTTATAGCGGACAAGTTAATTGTCCTTGTGTGGGGTGAACAACCGAGCGATATCCAGGTACCCCGGTGGGGTGCTTCCCGGCTCGGTCAGCACAGGATGCTCCAGGGAGGGCGAGGGGCACTGGTGCAGGGGCCCAGGGGAAGACGGGGGAGGGGTCCCCACATCCCCTCCACAGCTACCTGCCTGGGGAAGGCGTCTCCAGGCCAGCCCCCACCTCCTTGGGAACATGATGCCTGAATGGGCAGAAGCACTGGGTGCAGGGGGAGTGGGGGACCGTCTGGAGCCTGGAAAAGGAAGCTTAGAGCTGCCAACCTCAACCAGCCTCCTTTGGCCAGCAGATCCCACTTGAGTCTCTCGTGGGCCTGTTCTGGATCTGAAGTGGGTATGAGATCTTCACCATCCATTCCTTTTTCCATCGTCACCAGGGATGTGGCACCTAGTTTTTGAGAAAAGGCAGCCTATTCTAGGACTGAGCTGGGAACAAGGGAGGAATTTATCCGTCATCCTTCCATCTATCCATCTGTCTTCTGTCTTCTGTCTTTCCATCAATTTATCCATAGCCCTTCATCTATGCATCCATCCATCCATCTATCCACCATCCATCCACCCACCCACCATCCACCACCCATCCATCCATCCATCCATCCATCCATCCATCCATTCTTCCACCATCCACCACCCATCCATCCATCCATCCATCCATCCATTCTTCCACCATCCACCACCCATCTATCCATCCATCTACCACCCACCCTTCAATCCTTCCATCCATCCGTCGATCCATCATCTACCCATGTATCCATTCATCCATCATCCATCCTTTCCACAAACTTTCACTGAGCAACAATTCTGGGCAACGGGAGACAGAGATGCAGGAGAAACAACTGATCTCAGAGAGCACATGGTCCAGAGGAAAGAGGACGCAGACATAGGCACAAGACAAAGATGCAAAAATGGCCAGCCTGTGGTCCACATCCTGGGGGGACAACTTGGGTCACTGGTCTGAGGAACAGAAGACTCAAGGAACTGGACGTTGTTGCCAGCAGTGTTTGATGCCCGCCATGGCAGCTGGCAGGGGAGAAGGTGGACAAAGGGGGTGATAAGCGGTAAACACATGGTGAGGGGGTCAGCAGTGGGTGAGATTGGGGTGTGGTGAGTCCCAGCAGCTGAAGTTGCCGAGGCTGGGCATGGGGCAAGTCAACCAGACAGAGACAGGGTGGTGACTGCTGAGTGGGTGCTTGAGACTGTGTTTAGGGAGCAGGGAGAATTCACGGTCACAGTCACAACGCCTGGTGTGTGGCCATGAGAGTGGGCGACTGGCATAGTTGGGGTCCCAGAGGAGAGCAGGCCAGGGTTGTGGAGGGATCACCCACCCAGGGATGGAAACCACCAAGAACCACAAAGGGAGAAGCATTAGAGAGAGAGCAGTGCTGTTTTTGAAGGACCAGCGAGCACCCATTTTCTGTTAGAGCAGGGTCAAGGGCACATTCCGACAAAAGGTTCAGGAAAAAGGGATGTTGCTCGTGGCTGGTCATCGGTTCAAGAGGGCACCATGGAAGGTTTTAGGGGCTAGGGAGTGGTGGGACAAGGGGTCAGAGAAGGGGGTATCCAGAGCTATAGGGCAAGAGCTGGCCTGGGGGACTTGAACTTGACATCCAGAGGGAGAAGGAGCAGACCCAGATCAGTCCTCGGGTCTGCGAGGCAGATGGCAACACGGGCCTCACTCCTGCCGGGAGCCAGCTGAGGGTGACCTTGCCACAAGGCGCCTCCTGAAGTCGTGCATTTGTTTTGCTCAGAGAGACGTCCTGCAAGCGAGCTGCCCCTGCTTTAGCAGGTGACACATTCGGCCTGGACGCACCTCTTCCTGCAACACAGGAAAGCCTACCTGTCCGTCCTCCTGAAAGGCGGGGGCCCTCGCCCTGGGGCTCCCTGGCACCATGTTTGTGTCTGGACATACGCCCCTTCACCCTCACTCGGCTCCACCCGGAGCCCTCCGCATCCAGCCTGGGCCACGGGTGTGGGAGAAGGGTGGTTGTGCCGCTTGAAGAAGGCTTTGGCTCTACTGTGGCTTCTCTCTCCCTGCGAGTTTTAGGTCTGGTCTCCATTTTTTTTTAATGTTTTTTTTTTTTTTTTTGAGAGAGACAGAGACAGAGTGCAAGCAAGGGAGGGGCAGAGAGAGAGGAAGACACAGAATCGGAAGCAGGCTCCAGGCTCTGCGCTGTCAGCACAGAGCCCGACGTGGGCACGTGAACCGTGAGATCATGACCTGAGCCAAAGTTGGGCGCTTAACCGCCTGAGCCAACTCATTTGCATATCTGGAATATCTTTATTAAGAGACTCTTGTTGATATTTACATACTTTCTTGGTAGTGTGGCTGGGTATAGAATTCTAGGTCACAGGTCGTGATCCTTCAGCAATTTAAGATTCACTGGAACTGTTGCTATCAAAAAGTCTGAAGGTTATTTTATACCGTTTACTGATTTTTCTCCTCAAAAGCTTATGAAATTTTATTTTTGCCTCCAGTGTTCTGAAATGTCACATTAATCTGCCTCAGTGTGGGTCTATTTTTATTCATTGTGAAAGTCACTTGATGGGTCCTTTCAACCTGGCAACTTCTGTCCTCTGGATCTTGAAATTTGTCTCGAATTATTTCTTCAATAGTTCTACCGCTCCTCACTTTCTCTCTCCTTTCTGAAACGTCTGTTAATCAAGCTCCAGGTCTCCTGAATTGGAAATCTAGGGTTTCTTCTTGTCTATTCTTTTCCTATCTGTCTTCTCTTCATTCCTTCAATCTCCTTTATCAGAGATTTCTTCAATATTATTTTCCTATATTCTACTTGGGTTTTTATTTCTGCTCTCATGTTTGTAGTTTCCAATAGCTGCTCTTGTTCTCTGAATTATACATATTTTCCTTCTAAGACATCATATGTTACATGTAATTCTACAATTGTGTGTGCATGCATGTGTGTGTTCTGTGGATCTCACACCTTCTCCTGTCTCTGTGAGGGTAACAATAGTCATTTTGCCCCTTTTTTCTCCCTGCATGGTTTTTGTTTTCTCTTAGTTGTTCTGTTGTTATTGCCTATTTGTTTTAGCCCCTCTATCTGTACGTGTCTCTGCCTCTCTCTTCCACATTAGGAGCTGTCCTTAGATTTGCACGAATCCTTAGCTGACTGCCCATGACCCTGCATGCTTGCATGAGATTTGTTGACGTAGGACCTCTCAGCGTAGAGTGATCTTGGTGAGACCTCGTTGGGTTAACTCTGCTACCAATATCTTTGGTTCTTTCCTATTGAGATGGTCTGACTCAACAGAAACATTTCTTCTAATCTCCGATCTGGAGGCTGAGGACCCAGCCGAGCAGGGAAAGAAGACAGGAGCCTCTACAGTCCGCATTCAGGATGATTCAGTCCCTGCTGTATATGTGCACGTGTGTATTTTGTCGTAAGAGAAACTTTATACATAATGAAACCACAGATCTTAAACATACAATTTAATGGATTTTCACGAATATATACACCCCTCTAACCGATATTTCAATCAAAATATCAACCATTTCCATCACTCCAGAAAGTTCTTTTGTGCTTCCTTCCAGTTCATCCCCAACCACCCACCACCCCACCATAAGCAACTAATGTTCTGATACCTAGTATCATAGATTATTTTTGCCTGATCTTGAACTTCAGAAAATGCAGTCATATCCAGTGTTCCCTTTTGTTTCTGGCTTATTGAACTCTTCATAATGGTAAGACCGGTCCATATCACGTAGCAGTTCGTTTTTCATTTTTTTCTTTTTTTTATACGCGTCTACCACAATTGTTTAACCATTTTCCTGTTGGTGGGCGCTTGAGTTGTTTAAAATCTTTGTCTGTCATGAATAAAGCTGCCAAAAACATTCTTGTACAGTCTTTTTATAGGTACGTGTTTTGATTTATCTTGGGCAACTTAGGAGTGGAATCGCTAGGCTTGATGTGTTCTTCCCAGCTCAGCTCTTTTTTTAATTAAAAAAGATTTTTTTTTAAGTTTATTTATTTTGAGAGAGAGAGTGCATGCGCATGAGTTGGGGAGGGGCAGAGAGAGAGGGAAAGGGAATTCCAAGCAGGCTCCTTTCTGACACAGTGCAGAGCCTGATGTAGGGCTCCAACCCACAAACCGTGAGATCATGACCTGAGCTGAAACCAAGAGTCAGATGCTTAACTGACTGAGCCACCCAGACGCCCCTCCAGCTCAGCTCTTAACTCAGGCAAAGGACTCAGGAAGCAAAGCATCCTGATGGGAACCGAAACTTCCCCTCAAGCAATAGCAGCTGCCCTGGGGCTAGTAAGACCCCTCCTTTCCTCTCCTCCCACCCTGGTCACTGACCCCAAGACAGTGATCATCCTGACCTTCACTGCCCAGCCGCATGGACCCGCCAACCTTCATCCCACGTTTCCTCATAGAAACCTGGCTGTATCTCCAGCACTTTGGAGACCGTGTTTGAGCCCCTCGTCCGCTTTCTTCCAAGCGTTGTCCTCCTGCAATAAGTCCCTTTCCTGTTTCCCCACCACTCACCTCTCTGCCTTTGGATTTTGTCAGCAGCCGAGTGGCCAAACCTGGTCTGTTTGGAACCCCCCGAGTCGGGTGCTCTCACACCCCTGCACCCCGGTTACAAATTCATAGAACTGAGCCAATTGGATTGGGTCATAGAATAGCTATTTAATTGTATAAGGAACTGACAAAGGGTTTTGCCAAGGGGTTGAGCAGTTTCCACTCCCACCGGCAAAGTATGAGAGCCTTAGTGGACTCGTATTTTTCTCAACATACGGCGTTGTGAACCTAACTAATTTTGGCTTTTCTCGTGGGCATGAGGCGGTGTGCTGAATACTAGGGATACGGGGGAGAGCGTCCTTACATTCTTTTTAAGGTGAAAGTGCTCAACATTTCCCCGATGAAGTATGATGTGCATTCTGCATTTTTTGTAGATGCCCTGATTCAACTGAGAAGGTCCCCTTCCGTTGCTAGTTTGCTGAGTGGTTTTATCGCAACGAACGGGTATTGGGCTCGTCGAGCACTTCTGCTTATTTGTGAATGTTACCCGTTGGGGTTTTTTCTCTGTTATTCTATTAATAAAGAGAATTACATGGACCCATTTACAAATATGAAGCCAAACTTCTTTATGTACTGTGGAATCCCATTGGCTAATATTTTGTTATGGATTTTTGTGTTCGTGTCCGTGAGGAATGTTGGTCTGGAGTTCTTTTGATCAGACTTGTATTTTAAAAGGCTAATTCTGTGGGCATCTCGGCGGCTCAGTTGGTTAAGTGTCCGACTTCGGCTCAGGTCTTGATGTCACAGGTTCGTGAGTTCAAGCCCCGCGTGCTGACAGCTCAGAGCCTGGAGCCTGCTTCGGATTCTGTCTCTGTCTCTGTCTCTCTCTCTGTCCCTTGGCAAGTCAAACTCCATCTTGTGGCCTTCACTTATCAGTCCGTGAAATAACGAAGGAGTACAAAGGAGTTGCTTATAGGAAGCAGGGTAGGGCAAGAAGTTATTAGCAAAATAAAAGAAAGGTTTGTTTCAGGCAAGGTCACCTTCCCTTAGGCGAAGGGCTGGTGTCTTACTACATACTTGATCTCGACATCCTTTGGAGGATGGAGTTTTATTTCACTGGTGCTGACCGGAAAATTCCTGGCTGACCAGTTGAAACTACATTCCTGGGGGAGGGTGGAACTGCAGTTAGGTTAGATGTTCAGCCCTGGTTTGGTGGCCTGGCCTACCACGACTCCATTTTCAAGCTGAAGTTTTCTTGTTAACAGAGGTGGCCATATGATTGCTTCTAGGCAGTAGAACGTGAGCAAAAGCGATACCCTGTGATATCCTCTGTGCGCTCTCCCCTTGTGCCCATGGGGAAGCGACCTTAGAAGCCCCATGTTGACAATGGGGCAGCCTGGGTCCCCTTATCGCCACCCAGGGGACAACTGCCTGTTGATCAGTCTTGAGCAGGGAAAAGAAAACACCTCTATCCTCTTGGGGCCTTTATGCATTTTGGAGTTTGTTATAATAGCCTAAGCTAAGTAATCAACAGGATGAGTGCGTTAAATGCTAACAGCAGCTGGAACTTCCGCTCTGGCCAGAATGGAGCACAGGGACTGAATTTAACCTTTGTTGGAAACAAAACTGAACTGAACAAGACATACGAAATGATTGCTCTCACGATGCTAGGCATCAGGCGGGAAGGGTAGCAAAGCACTCCTTGACTGTGACCCTTTCGGACAACACAGGGCCCAATTGTAAAGTACCGGAGGCAGGATTCCTCCCAAGAGGCCCAGGTACTCTCCACCCCCTTCCTTTGTCCTCCTCTTCCCTCCTATGGGGATGTGAACTTTGCTGTAACAGGGTGGGGAGAAATGAAGCAGGTACACACGTATCTCTAACAGAAAAAGTGCGCGGAGTTAACTGTTAGGGATACAGTTCAAAGACACTGTTGGGGTGCAGGCGCCCCCCCAGTCTGGGGGAAAGGCTTCGGCGGGGCGGGAATGAGAAGCCCAGACACCTGGACCGGCCTGGGACTCAGCTTGCCTTCCTCTGTCGAGTGAAGGAGTGGGCTGGGTGGTTCGAAACGTCCTGACCGCCAAGCAGGGGCCACCTTCCAGGAAACCCACAAGGAAGGCTCCCTGTCAATGCCGCTGACACGGGAACATATCTAAAGTTTCAGCCAGACAGGGTCCCCATCTCTGAACTGTCTACTCTCCCTGCGGAGCAGATGGGACAGGGGCCCGGGGCCATCCCGGAGTCCGCGGCGCGCGTGGTCGGGGCTCGACCCTCACTCAACCTCGCAAACCCAGGGAGGGCAGCCCAAGTCGCACTCCGCCTAAGCACGGGCGCCCGGCCTCACGAGGCCGCGGCGTGGTTGTCTAGGAAACACTCACGTGCCTCCGCAGGGCTTCGCGGGCCTCGTAGTCCGCCGGCGGCCTCGCCTGGGCCGACCGCACAAGGAGGGACTACAACTCCCAAGAGGCGGCGCGGCGGGGGCGGGGCCGGCGCGCGGCGGGGGCGGGGGCGGGGCCTCTTGGGCTCGAGACAGGGGGGTCTCGGCTGGCGGAGGAGGAAGATGGCGTCGTCAAGGCTCGGGGTCGGGTCGCGCGGGCTCCCGCCGCCGCCGCCGCCGCTCTTGCTGCTGCTGCTGCTGCTCGGGCCCTGGCCGGCGGCGGGCCACGGCGGCAAGTACTCGCGGGAGAAGAACGAGCCCGAGCCGCCGCCGCAGCGCGAGCCCGGCGGGGAGTTCCGCATGGAGAAACTCAACCAGCTGTGGGAGAAGGCCCAGCGGGTGAGCGGCGGCCGGGACATCTGTCACCTGTAACCCTGGGGCCGCGGGGCCGGGGCGTCCTCTGTCTCCTGCGACCGAGGGGGCCGCAGCCCGCGCTGGCGCTGTGATTCCTGCTTTGGCACGCAGATGCCATGGTTGGGGGTGGGGGTCCTTTGGGAAGACCCTGAAACTCCCTTCCGGTCTTGGGAGACCCGACCGGGGCACTCGTGCTACATCATCCCACCTCGGTGTCTTGACTTTCTGTGAGACTGTCCAGTTCCCGTTGGAGACCAGTGCTTAGAGCTGTAGCCTGGGGGATGGGAACCAGGGTGCTTCTGTCCACCGCTGTGGTCTTGTGACATCTTCCAGTGTTGCAAGACTCCAGTGGGGGTGGCCGAGGGCTGTCCTTGGAGCTTTGGGGTTGAGCGGAGCCCTGGTGGGTGCCTCTGGGCAGGAGCCACATGCGCACTGATCCTCTGTGGTCGGTGTTGGCCCTGCTCAGGGGTGCCTGGTGTTCCGGTGGGGGGACACGGGACGGGATGGGGGGGGGGGGGAGAGGGGGACACATCCTGAGCAGACCCACAGAGTGCCAGACCCCGTTCTGAGCGTTCCTATCGGGTTCTTATCCTGGTCTTGTGATTAAAACGTGTTGAAGCCTTGTCCTCAGAGGTGGGAGGGCTAGAAGGGGAGGGGAGATGGAGTCTCCTGTCCCCTGTTCTCTGCACACCACATTCCTCTGCTCCAGGTGGGACTTAGGAAGGGCAAGCTAAGGTCTCTGTCCTGACAGCAGCTCAGAAGCTGGCACACCTCCTTGAATGGTGCCCTGCACACAGTCACTTCTGGCAGAGGTTTGAGTGGACCCTGGTTCCAGGTGACTTTTTTGCCCCTTTATTGAGATATGACTGACGTATGTATTTAATGTACGCATTTAATGTATTCATCTTGCTAAGTTTGAAGTTAGGTACACACCTGTGAAACTATCCTCCCCACGTATGCCGTAGACATATCAGTTGTTTCTGATGAGTGGCTTTCTTCCTGTGTGTTTGCTTGTCTCTTAATTATTGATGATTTACTTACCTGTTTAATATTGAACAGGTTCTGTTTTGCGTTTGATTTTCTGCTAACTAGCTCTTTTCCATGTGAGGCGTTAACATTTAACTAAGTTGAAGAGAGTAAAACAATCTGGGGAGTGTGCCAGCTGTTTGCATATGAATTCTTTTCCTTTTCTCCTCTTTTTTTGAAACCTTTCTTTTGGAGTGTGGTGGGTGCGGCCAGAGGGAGAGAATCCCACGCAAGACTCCAAGCTCAGTGCAGAGTCCGGCATGGGGCTCCATCCCACGACCCTGGGATCGTGACCCGAGCTGAAATCAAGAGTCAGACCCAGCCAGCCGAGCCACCCAGGTGCCCCCCTTTTCCTCCCTTTCAGTGGGACTCGATGCTGCCGTGTCTGGGGCGTTACACGTGGCACGTCCCACACTGAACTCAACAGGCCTCGGTATTTGGGAGGAAGGGCGGCACCAGATCAGTGCAGGCCCCCAAAGGCTTCCAACCTGAAGCGCAGTCACACAGGGGGCGTGACCGTAACGCACAGGTGGGCCCGAGTCTGCAGCTCATGGGGCTCCTGGCTGGATGTTGGCCCACTGATTCCCCCCAGGGTCCCGGAGAGGCGGACAGATGAGAAAGTAGGAGGTGAGTGGGGACCACAGCGGAGCCGGCTGGCGGTCAGAGAGCACTCCGGTCCTCTCCCCCTGAAGTCCCCAAGAGGAGCGCCAGTGCCATTGCACCATCCACACGGCACTGGGCCGGGAGCCAGGCCCTCGCCGTCCTTGGCCGTGGGTCCCGATGCACACAGCCCTGCGCTTGCAGAGGGGAGACCCTGTGGGTGCCTGGGCTTTGGTGCTGTGTCCTCGGCCTGGGTGGACTACAGGCCCGCCTTTCCCAACTCCTCACCACCCAGCGCCCGATGTGCCCTTCCTGGGAAATCGGTGTGCCCCAAACCGTTGTCCTGTTCCTCCGCCCCGGGAGCCACGCAGGTCAGGCAAGTCTGCAGCCCCAGCTCCCCAGGGGCCTGGCGTTCTCCTGCGAGTGTCCACAGAGGGCATCCAGGTGACCACGGGGCCTGGGATGGAGCCCGGGAGGGCAGGCGGGTGCCATTTGAGGAGACTAGGGCATCTAGGTGGGGGCACACCAGAGGCTTTGAAAGGAAGTGTTTTGGGCTTGGGAGCGGTGGTAGGGGTGTGGGTCCCGGGGAGACTAGTGCCTGCCCCAGGACAGCCAGCAAAGGAGGTGGTGAACCCACAGAGCAGGATCAAAGAAACTTCTAGAGAGGTGGAAGAGTTTCCTGCCCTAGGCCCTGCCATTCATTTGGTGCCACCTTCTTACTCCTGAGGAAATTTCCCTGGCTGTTTTTCAAGCTGGTGGACGGGGCCTGAGCTGACAAGTCCCGGGGAAAGGCGGGAGCGAGCTCTGGGTCTCCTCTTGGCCTCCCTGGGGGTTGGGCTTCTTTCCGGAGCCTCGGGGCCACTTAAGACAGCCGCGGGGCTCATCCCGCCTCACCCCAGGCTGGGTCAGGGAACAGAGACAGCACCGAGAGCCTCTTGTCGTTGTGGCGTCATTAGCGAGTGGCTTGTGGGTGGGGGCATCCGTGAGCCTCATTCACTAACTGGTTTTCTTTTGATGCGGACGTTGTCCATAACTTAGTGAGCCGGTCTCCCCTAGTCGCAGTTTATTTTCTATCCTAGTTACATAACACAAGGAAAAGGGAAAGGTTTCCTCCCCGTGCTCTGCATTCTGTCCCTGCATCCCCCCCCCCCACCCCCGTATCGGGGGCCCCGCGGAGGCCCCCAGCGTCCGGGTGGGAGGCGGGGCGTCCTGGTGCAGGAGCCAGCCCGTCGCTGGGGTGGTGTCCTCAGGAGGACTGGCAGCCCCCGGGGCTCAAGCCGCTGGCGGTGGGCAGGCCCTCGCTGGGCGTTTCTAGGTCATGCCATGCAGTGGACATCTGGTGAGGCTGGCGAGGCTCCGTGTCCCGCAGGCGGCAGTGCCCTGAGGTTCTCGAACGGGAGCACGTGGGACGTGTCGACTGCCCGGGACCCTGACTCCTGCTGCTCGTGTCTTGTTGTCTCCTGGCCACCCTCTCTCGGGTCGCCGTCTCCGGGGCCGTCCTGCCGGTTCCTCCTGTGGCCGGTTGTCAGAAACCTTCTGCTCTCATTCCGTAGCTCCAGCTCTCCCCCGTGAAACTGTCCGAGCTCCATGCAGACCTGAAAATGCAAGAGAGAGAGGAGTTCGCCTGGAAGAAGCTGAAGGCCGAGGGCCTCGACGCAGACGGAGAGAGAGCAGCCAAGCTCCTACGCAACCTCAGCGGTACCTTCCTTTCCTTTTCTGTGCGGGGGGAGCCCTGGCCGCCGATTCTGACGTGGTCCGGGGCGGGTCCTCCGAGGAGCGGCCCTCAGCCGTGGACACGGCTGCCGGGCCGTTTGGGGAGGCTCTCGGCAGATTGCGGGGAGAGTCAGGGCAGGGGTGCCCGGACGCGTTGGCGCTCGGCGGCTGACGGCCCCGGAGCTGCGTGGCCTGGGAAGGAGGCCGGGGCCACCGAGTTGCCCATGGTCACCAGGCAGAGTCCATAGGGAGGTTCCCGGAGTCTGGAGGTATGGGGAGGTAGATTTCAGGTCTGTACTGAAAATAATTTCTTTTTTTTCTTTTAAGTGTATTTCTGTAATTTGAGGGGGGGAGGGGCAGAGAGAGAGACAGAGAGAGAATCCCAAGCAGGTTTCACGCTGTCCGCACAGAGCCCAACGTGGGGCCTGATCTCAGGAGATCACGACCTGAGCCGAAATCGAGAGTTGGATGCTTAACCGACTGAGCCCCCCAGGCGCCCCAAAGATAATTTTCTAACAGTTACGGTGGAACGTAGTGAGCTGCTTGCTGCAACCATGTATTCCAGAAGAGACAGCGGGCATCTGCCTCTGTCTCCCACTGTGCAAAAGACCTGCGTCCTCGGGGCCGAGGGGTCACCTTCCTCCTGTCTGGCATGACTCAGCTCGCCGCCTGCATGCCCTGGGTGCCCCACATCGGCTGTGTCTTGGGGTCTGCTTCCGAGCTGACCGGTCTGCTGTCACTGTAGCAAAGAGCAGAGAGTAGGAGTCACGTCCCTGTTCGCCTGCTCGCTCCCGAGCCTGGAGGCCAACGGCGCCCTGGCCTGTCACCTGCCCCGGGACGTGGGCGCCCTCGCCAGTCTGAGCCTGCTACAGCTCCCCACAGCGCAGCGCCGGGGCGGGGACGGTCGTGGCTGCAGGGCCGTATGTGGCCAGGCCCGGAGGCTGCCCGGGAACGCCCCCCCAACCCCTCACGCTCGCGGAGCCGGAGGCTGGCCTGGAAACACGTGGAATGCTCGTCCTCTGTGGAAACGAGAGTCCTTTCTTGAGACCAGGTGTTCTGTGTCCACTCAGGTCTCTCTGAGGTACTTCCTGTCCCTACTCACAGGTGACAGAGGCTCAGAGGGTAGGTAACTTGTCTGTAGTCACAGCCGCGAGCACCGCAGGATTTGAGGGCAGGGTTTTCTGACCCAGCTGGTGATGTTTACCCAGCTGCCCTGCATCTCTTAACCCCATGAGACCCCTGTGGGTTGTTTGGGTCACACTGTGCATCTGCTTCTGCGGTGAGGGAAGCGGTCTAACTGCTGCTCTACATGTGGCCGCACTCGAACGTGGCAAGACACATAAAAGGCCAAGGCAAGGGGCGCCTGCGTGGCTCAGTCAGTTGAGTGGCCGACTTCAGCTCAGGTCATGATCTCACGATTGTGGGTTCGAGCCCCGCGTCGGGCTCTGTGCGGACAGCTCGGAGCCTGGAGCCTGCTTCGGATTCTGTGTCTCCCTCTCTCTCTGCCCTTCTCCTACTCACACTCTGTCTCTGAAAAAAAAAATAAAGATTAAACAAAATTAAAAAAAAAAAAAAAAAAAAAACCCAAGCTGAGAGGACACTAGGCATGACTGCCCCCGGCCAGTGTTTGGGGGGCCGCCCCCCAGGGCCTGACCTGGAGCTACCAGCAGGAGAGAAGGCACTGGAGGGCCCGGGAACCTTCGTACGTCCTCCTTTCTGGAAGGAAGCAGCCCCCAGTGGATGGCGCAGGGCTGAGGCAGAAGAGCGGGGGGGTGTAGAAAGGTGGGCCGGCCCCCCGGCTCCCTCCGGCCTCCGTGGCCTCCTGGGCGTGGCTCCCAGTCCCGGTGGAGCCATCTGTTTCTGCGCGGGTGGCACGGGTTGCTCGCATGCTGAGGTGATGTGGTGGAAGGACTCCTCGGACCGGCGAGCTGGAGGCCTCCCCCTGCGCAGGCCGCTGGCCGCATCCTGGAGGTGGCCCGGGAGCCTCCGCGTGCCCTCAGTCCCCCCCCCATCCCAGTGCCATTAGCACAGCTGATGCCACACCTGGGGGACCACAAAGTGCAGTGTCAGACCAGGACTTGAGACAGGAAAGGGAGGACCAGGCGTAACCGGATCTGTCCCGGGCTCGCCGGCCTCGTGGTCACCCCGGCCTTGCACCAGCACCTTAGGGAGCAAACCACACTGGACCCGTCGCCTTGTCCAGGCCGTTGGTTTTGACGGAGGGCCCTCCTGTCCCAAGTTGAGTCCTGGACGGGTGGGTCCTGTTCTGTCCGCTCTGCTGCCCGGCCCTCACCATGGCCACCACAGTGTCCCCCGGTGCCCGACGGGGACGTGCCAAGGCTCCAGCGGCCTCACCCGTGAGGTGGGCTTCCTGGTCCATGGGGCCTCTTCCGGCTTGAATGCTTGTCTCTGGTTCCAGTTCATGCTGAACCCAGCACTACTGGAATCCAGAACCCTCTGCCTTCCGGGGTGCTGAATGCAGCCTGAGACTCATGTGACCTGTGTTCTGAGGGGGTCCGGTGTGGCGTCCCCGCTCGGACCTGGGAGGCTGGGGCCAGGCCGAGCCCAACGACATAGTTCTCCCTCCTTCCCCGTCGCTCCTTCCCGTGCTCGGGGGCTATTGCGACTGCTCTGTGGCCAGGTGTGCGGAGCCTGGGCCCAGGGTCCTCTCGGCGCCAGTCGGCCGGTGGCCGGACGTAACACCTGTGTCTCTCCTAGTGATCCTGGCCAAGTACGGCCTGGACGGCAGGAAGGACGCCCAGGCTGTGAACAGCAACTACCTCAGCGACACCGCCGAGGACGACAGCCTGGGAGACCCCAAGCTGGAGAAGCTGTGGCACAAGGTACCCCTCGGGGCTCCCCGAGAACCCCAGAACGTGCGCCCTGGCGTTGAGAGTCAGGGGGAGCTGCTGGGGCTGCCTCTCTCTGCATGGAAGCTCATTGAGAGGGACTCCTGGGGGGCAGTGGTTTCTTCGTGGACCCATGAGGCCTCCCTGCCTTCCTGGGCCCCCAGCCAGGGAATCCCACGAGCCGTGTAGCTGCCGGAGTGAGGAGAGCGAGTGAGGAGAGCGGGCCGATCACTCGTGAACACCCGGGCTCACGCGTGACACAGCTTTGTGGTTTTCTGTGTCCGGGTAGTTGGGGTTTGAGCCTGTGTGGTGTCTGGTCCAGAGAGCTGTGCTCAGCGCGGGGCGGGCGTGCCGGGGCGGTGCTCACCCCCTGTGGTCTCCTGAGGGGGGCGGGGGTGGGCAGTGCGGGCGGTGGCCGGGGCGAGTCCCTCCACTCCTTCATCCCCCAGCTTCTGTCTGGACTACAGTGAGTGGGGCCAGGAATCGGGATTCTCGCGCTAGTCCCTTGTCCTTGGTCCGAGGGGTGGAGCCGTGCAAGAGCAGGGGGAGCGGGGGTCTGCTGTGGCCACCGTGTCGCCTCGGCCCGTGGGGCAGGTGGATGGCGAGGAGGTGACTGGCCTGAGGTCCCTCCCCGGGGATCCTGCCGCTCCCGCGCCTTTGGTGACCGTGACCCCTCTGCTGAGCCTGGTGACGTTGCTTTGTATTTTCCCGCCACGTCCCCTGGTCGGACGGTCATCGGGGCGAGAACGGGCCGCACACTTGGCCCGGGAGCCGGGGTCCCGCCTGGTCTGAGGGGCCGGGCGGGGGCGGGGGCGCGGGCAGGCTCACAGAGCGCGCTCCTCCAGGCGAAGAGCTCGGGGAAGTTCTCCAGCGAGGAGCTGGCCAAGCTGTGGCGGGAGCTCCAGCACCACAGGGAGAAAGTGCACGAGTACAACGTCCTGCTGGACGCCCTGAGCAGAACCGAAGGTGCGCGCGAGACCGCGGCGCCACCCCTGCACGCGGTCCCGCCCCGCCCCCCCTCCCCCCTCCCCCCGAAAGTCAGCAGCCCCCAGAGTTCCCGGAGGGCCACCGGGGTCGGCCCGAGTGCGCCACAGACGGTCCTTGCTGCGGAGGGCGGTCCCGGGCAGCGGGCGCGGCGCGGCCAGCCCCTCACGGCTCCTGTCCCGCGCAGAGACCCAGGAGAACGTCATCAGCCCGTTGGACGTGAGCCGCGTCAAGGAGGACGTGCTGCACAGCAAGCACGCGGAGCTGAAGGACAGGCTGCGCGCCATCAACCAGGGCTACGACCGCCTGCGCCAAGTCAGCCACCGGGGCTACGGCGCCGAGGCCGGTGAGCGGGCGGGCGGCCCCCAGTCCTGCGCCCCGTCCCAGGCGAGCCGAGCGCTCGCGGCCCCGGGGGCGGGTCCCAGGCCACCCCTCCGCGTGCTCCGCCCCCGCGCTGGTCCGTCCGCTCCCGCCCACGCCCCCCGCCTCAGCCCGCGCAGCCGGCCGGGAACCTTGCCTGGGTGCCCCTTTCCCCAGGCTTCTGGCTCGTCCGTGTGTTCTCCGTCACGGGCTCGGGGGAGCGTCGGTGTGGCAGGTGCTTTCCTTGACCTGGGGACGCGGCAGGTCGGGGACACGGTGCCAGGTCAGGGACATGGTGCTGGGGCCGCCCACGCGGTGCGGGTAACTCTGACCGCCCCTCCCCGCCTGAACCACTCCCTCCCAGGAGGGACCCGGCCCAATGACTCTGCTTCCCCTGTGGTGCGCCGGGTCCTTCGAGAACACTCCCCGTGAAGCCCGTTGAGGGCCCAGGGCAGGAAGGGTCCGCTGAGGGAGGGGCGGGCGGCTGGGCCTGGCTTGCTCCGGGCTTCCTCCAGGGCTGGAGGACAGGTGACTGGCCCAGCAGGGCCCCCATCGCCATGTTGGCACAGGAGTGCTGGCTGGGGTCAGGGGTCCCTTCCAGGTGCTTGGTTTTGCCCTGGAGACAGGACGGGCAGTGGCCTGAGTTTCAGCCCAGAACCGTGGGTAGCCTGACACAGTCCTGACCCAGAGGCCCCAAGACTCCCGCGCCCTCTCCCCCGATTTCTGCCCGAGGTGGCTGTGCACCAAGGGAGACCCTCCCTGTCGGAGGTGCGGGTTAACGCTCTTGCGCAACCCGGGGCAGTGAGAGTGTCGCCAGGGCCGCGTGCTAACGGGGCCTTGAGCCACAGACTGAACGCACGTGGGAACAATGCTCAGTGTGCTTCCCGAGGACACCGGATGCACGCGTGTCCAGACGTGCACGCTGCCTCGGGCATCATGGGGGGTGCCTCCGGAGTCACCCGGCCTGCTTCCTCCTTTCTGCCAGAGTTCGAGGAACCCCGAGTGATAGATCTGTGGGACATGGCCAAGTCCTCCAACTTCACTGAGAAGGAGCTGGAGTCCTTTCGGGTAAGCAGGGTGCCAGGAGACGCCGGCTCACGGTACCTGGCAGCACCTTTTAAGCTTTGGGCTGGCGTGGCGAGACTCTTCCCCGCACCGGGATTGACACAGGCCAGGGTTTTCACAGGTTTTTTTCCCTGTTGTCCCCCGCGTCCCTCACCGTGCTGGCTGGCAGCCATGTGGGACCTCCGTGTTCACGTCTGCACAGCGCTGGCCTCCAGCGAACGGAGGGTCCGGCTCAGCTTTGGGTGCGCTGGGTCTGAGGACAGAGGGCCGGTGAGGAAGCACGCGGGTCACGAAGGCCGGGAGGAGAACGGCAGACCCTACCTGTGGCCCTGGCAGTGGGCCCAGGGGGAAAGGCCTTTGGGTTCCCTGAGTGTCGCCTCTGCGGGTCATGCTGTGACCAAGCCGCCACAGGCCAGCGGGTCGGGCATCAGAAGGGCACAGGCGAGAGGCCGCCGTTCGCTAGGACGGGAGCCTGGGGGTGTGGGGCTCCGAGTAGGGCCCGTGGGGTGAGAGGTCATTCCGAGATGTGGGCCCTGGAGGCCGCTGCTGAGCTCACGTGTGCGGGGTGGGCCCACAGTCCCGGGGTCGGGGAGGGCAGAAAGGGGGGCCTCCGAGGAGTCCTCGGCGGGCGGGAGAACCGGGACGCTACGGCAGGAGACGCAGCAGGGAGGGCGGCGGGTGCCCAGCAGAGGTCCCTGTACCGGCGTCCGTCTGCAGCTGGGTGGGCAGGCCCGTCCTTGTGGAGCTCGGCCCAGTTCAGAGGGAAGCATGTTGTTGGCTCTCGTGGGCCCTGGGCAGGGCGCTTGGCCCCCGTCTGGAGGTCCCAAGGGGTTGACCAGTTAGCCGAGATCAGGATGTGGGGGATGAGCCAGCGAGCCTGACCCGAGAGCGCTGTGCGGGCAGGAGAGACAGGAAGGGCAGTGTCGCAGAGCCTTCCCAAGCTGGTGGCTGCTCCAGAAGGGACAGACGGCCACGGGGACAGAGGAGAAGACCGAGCAGTGCAGTCGAGGTCGAAGCCCAAGCCCCAGGTGTCAGGCTGCATGTGGGGTCGGGGCCAGAGGGAGCCAGATGCCCGGCAGGTTCCGTTCGCTGAGGGCAGGGTGCAGGTGCCAGGTGTGGGCAGGTGGCCCGCGAAGGCCGTCAGGTTGTGGCGGGCGCCTCCGCCCGTGGGCGTGCCCCCTTCCACCTTCCCGATCAGGTGGCAGTGGGGATGGCCCCCTGGAGCTGCCCCGTCAGGCCGCACGTGGAGGGGCTCGGTGTGTGCGCCCTCAGGGGGCAGCCCCCTGCTTCCCGCGCTGAGCCCCATCCCCAGCGGGACCGGGTCCGTGCCCCAGGCGGGCGGCTGCCGCCCATGTTCTGGGGCAGCGGGAAGGTCTGCCCGGGGAGTCCGCTGGGGGACAGTCGGCTGTTCGAACGTTCTTCTAGGAGGAGCTTAAGCACTTTGAAGCCAAAATCGAAAAGCACAACCACTACCAGAAGCAGCTGGAAATCTCTCACCAGAAACTGAAGCACGTGGAGAGCTTCGGGGACCAAGAGCACGTGAGCCGGAACAAAGAGAAATACGCCATGCTGGAGGAGAAGACCAAGGAGCTGGGCTACAAGGTGGGCGCGCGGTCTGCGGGGGGCCGGCAGGTGACCGTCACGTCCGCACCAGGACTGCGGCCTCCCGGAGACCATCCCTTCCCTGGCCCCGCGTGTGCACTGCTCCCTCCTCCGCGGGGGGGGGGGTCGTCGGCGCCTGGGGGCGCCTGGTGGGGGCACCTGCTGCCACCACACACCTCCCACCGGGGCAGGGCCGAGCCCTCTCCTCTGGGCCTGTTTAGAGCCAGGGACACCTGTGGACCAACTCGTACTCTCGATCGGGTGACCCCGTGTGGGACGTGAGCCAGGGCCCGCGCGTGTGGGGCAGTGGCTTTGGCACATTCGCGTGCTCGCGGCAGGGGGTCCCCCGAGAATCTGGTGTGGTGCGTGTGGAGGCCTCGTTTGGTCTCATGAGGATGGGAACCGTCCCAGGGCAGCGGCAGGTGGCCTGAGCAGAGTGAGGTCACTCTGGGGCCAGTTCGGTTGTTCCCGGCCGGTGACCTACGAATCACGTGCCCGTGCAGGCACGGAGGTTGGGCTCTTGACAGAGGAGAGCCCCTGGGTCAGACTCCACAGGAAAAAGAGGCAGCAGGGCAGTGTGGACGCTTGGAGGAGGGCTCGAGCCTAGGCTGTTCCCAGGACGTATGGAACACTCTGGGAACAGATGGGATGGGTTGTCTCTGGAGGGAGGGAGGAGGGATCTTCTTCTGTGCCTCTGAATCTGGAGCCACACGGTGTCCTACCTGTTCACACTCAAAGTTTTAAGTGAAATAGAGCAGAAGCGGCACCGAGCGTGTGTGTGGGTCTGTGCCTGTGTGTGGTGCAGCGTCGGGGAGGAGGCAGGTGCCCGCAGGGGACGTCGGTTCCAGAGTGACATCGCGGGGCAAGAATTTGCGGAGGGGAATCCGCTGTCATGGGGGAGGGCAAGCAAGCTTCGCTGCCGTGGGAGAAGGGCACGTGCTGGGTGGGAAGCATGCGGAATGGACTCCGTGGGGCCGGGGCCGACGGCGGGTTCCCAGAGGGAGCCGCTTCTCAAAGCAAGCGGGGTGGACGACGGATACGTTTCTCTTGTTTTTCGGGGTGATCTGTCTCCCGCTGTGTGTCGTTAGTATTTGGTGGTGGTGTCCCGGCCGGTGTTCGCTGCTTTTGGGATTTGGTTTTGGCCGTTTCCGGATGGGTGGGATTGTAAAGTAAAACAAGCAGGAAGCCCAGGAGTTTGCACTTTTAAGACTGCGCGTGTGGTTGTCGGGCGGATTGCCGCTGGGCTCACACTGTGCCCTCGTTTCCAGGTGAAGAAGCACTTCCAGGACCTGTCGGGCCGCATCTCCAGAGCGCGCCACAACGAACTCTGAAGGCCGGGGAGGAGCGGGGCGCCGGGCGGGGTCCGCCCAAGGATGGGCCCGGGCGCTCCGTGGCGGCGCTTGACGCGAACAGAACCTTGGAGGAGGCGTGCTGGGGACTGGCCGGGCGTCCGTGGTGCGGGAGGACGGCTCCGACTGCCCGAGTGCCCGATGGGGGCGTGTCGGACTCGTGAATCTGCCCCCGGAGATACCGCGTCCGGAAAAACATGTCGCGGGATTTAAATCGTCTGACGCGATCTGACGCGTCTTGGTGGTCTCACTGCACCTGCGTCTTGTTTCTTTTTTGCCCCCGCACCTCACTCCCCGGCTTCTCCGTTACGTGACGTGGGAGGGGCCCGGGGCCTCGGGGCCTCAGGGCCCCAGGGCCACGGTCCCCCTGGTTTGACGATTTGGAGTTGAGTTGGGGGTGACCTGGCCCAGGCCCGCTGGGGGCTCAGCCGGCACCTCCCTGCCCACCTCTGTGGCTGGACTTGGGAAGAGCCCACGAGCCCACGGGGCCTCCGTGTCCAGCACGAGTGCCTGACTGTGTCGGGGGTGATGGCTCTGCGGGACCATTCTCTGGCCTCACGGCCGACGGTCCACACAGGGACCTGACACGCTTCTCAGAGCTGAACCTGGAAGAGGCTTGACCCCAGTGCTGCCCCGCGGCATCAGCCACATCCGGGTCTCAGCGGGAACCCTGGGGGCTGCCAAACAGTCCATCCCTTTGGCTGTCACTGCGGGAAGAGTCCAGTGCAAGGGTGGCGTGCCAACTGGGTGTGTGAGGACACGGTAAAGCTGAGCAGGGGGGCGGCCCCACCACAGGCTCCTGCGTGGGCCACTGGGCGAGGGGCGGGCTTTCCTGCTGTGCTCCCCCGCCCAGGAGCCTCACCCTGGGCCCCTGTCGTGTCTCGTGACCGGGTCTGCCGGGGTGGTCCTCCCAGCACAGCGCACACGGCTCTTGCCAGGCCTGACGGGCAGGGTAGGGCAGGGTGACGGACGGCTCAGGTGACGGCCGAGGCCCAGAGAAGGGCCGGTCGCCAGGCCTCCGCACTCCAGGCCACACACATTCTGAGCGCCCCTGTGTGGGGTGCAGGGCCCAGGAGGAGGTCGGGCCCAGGACATGGAGGCAAACAGAATAGGACCCCTGACTCAGTTTACCATCCAAGAAACCGACTTGAGGGAGTTCTTGGCCTTCAGTCAGAGGTGCCGGAGAACCAGACGGGTCTTCATGGTTTGTCGTTGCCTCTGCCACTGGAGGAAGCCGGTGCTGTGTCGGGCCCCAGGCCGGGGCCCAGGAGTCCTCCCAGGAACCCAACCCCAGGTCGCCAAGTGGAGATTGACCCACCACACTCCTCTCCTACAGCTGACCATGTGGCCCCCCCACATTCATACACCAGAACCTAATTCCCACGGTGAGGGTGTCAGGAATGGGGCCTTGGGGTGATCAGATCACGAGGGAGGAACTGCACACAGGACCAGGGTCCTTGTAAGAAGAGGCCCCAGAGAGCCCCCTGGCCCTCCACGGTGCGGGCACGCAGCAGGAAGTCTGCGTCTGTGGTGCAGGAAGCAGGCCTCGCCAGAACCCCGTTGCCCCCACCTTGATCGTCACTTCCGGCCTCCAGAACGGACAGACGCCTGCTGTTCGAACCACCCAGTCTGTCTCTGACCCAGGCATCGCTTTCTTGATTCAGTAAAGCTGGGCTTCCCTGTTTGAACTTCATGGGCAAGAAATGAGAGCGCACAGTTGTGTGGGGTTGGGGGCAGTGTGGCTTCTAGCTGGCGTGTCGAGATGCAATCGTATCATTTCACGGAAGCGTGTACCTTTCCGCTGTCGCGTAGTATTCCGTGGTGCGCTTGTTGGACGTTTTGGAGTCGAGTTGTTTCCGGGTCTGGGTGGTAACACAGGCTGGGAGCCCCGTGGTGAACGTCCCCGTGTGCGCATGCGCCCTGCAGGCTTCTGGTGGTAGCGATGGTCCCGCGGGATGCGTTCACCCCAGCGTGCAGGACGGCCCCGACTGCTTTCGCGGTGCCACTGGCCGGCAGGAGGGCGCGAGAGGCTTGGGGTCCAGTCTACTGGACGTTCTGGCTGCGCGTTGGAGGGCTCCGCTGGCGGGGTGGCCCGTCCCCGGGGTTTGGTTACTTTTCGAGCGCCGAGGAGGGGGCGCGCGCACCCCGCAGCCCAGGCGCGCGTCGTTCTGCCCCGTGTGTGCTCACGGCCGCAGATGCCCCAGGACGAGCCCCCCGCCCGCGGGCGAACCCGCCTTTCTCCCCGGAGCTCGCTTCTGCCTGCGCTCGACCGTCCGCACACGGAGCCCGACCGCGAGGAGGCGCTTCGCTGCGCGTGTGCGCTCCGTCCAGCGGTGCCCTGCACCTGACCGCACGCCCTCGGCCGCTGAAGGGCGGGGCCGCTTGCTTCCTTACGTTCCAGTGCCCTCTTCATACAGGCGTCTTCCTCTTTGTTTCCTGGGTTGGTGCCTTTGTGAAAACTCAAGTGACACACAGGTGTGGCTGCTTCTAGACTGTCCTCGTGCTATCGCCGTCCCCATTATGGTAGCTTTAGAACAAGGCTTGGAATCAGGGGGTGTGCGTTTCCCTCCTGTTTTTAAAGATTCATTCCGGGTCTTAGCATTTCCATGTGTATCCTGGAGTCAGCTTCTTGGTTTTTGCAAAAGCGACTAGAATTTTGACAGGGATCACCTTGAGTACGCGGCTCGCTCTGGTTAGAATCGACATCCCGGGATGGAGTCTCGAGCCTCTCGCGTTGCGTGTACCCCGTTTATTTAGCCCGCCCTGCGTCTCTCTGTACGCAGACGCTGCACGTTTTCATTACATTTCTCCCCGCGTGTTCCATACCGAATGCCACTGTCTGTGGTGTCTCCTCACCTCGGTTTGTGGTGTTCATATAATGACCTCATGCCCTGTGTCCCGGATCCCCACGTGTCGGCGCGCCCTCTCGTGTCGTTTCTCCCTGAGTGCCATGCCTTCGCTTACATGTACCCGCGAGGGACACGGGCCGTGGGCCTTGTTCTTGCCGCGTGAAGCGCGTCACACTTGCTGTCACATCGGACTGAGGCGAGCCGGGAGCGTCCCTTGCCAGGCTCTGCCGTGGCCGGCGCAGGAGTGGCATTCCTTCCCCCTTGACGTGCCCCAGCCTTCCTGCTGGAGCCTCCTGGGCCCGTGGTGTCCCTGGTGCCAAGAGTTTGATTAAGAACTCTGTTTTTAAGGCTAGATACAGGGCTGTATCTGAGCAATTTTATCTGAGTTGTCAAAACAGTTGGCGTAAAGTTGTCCCCTTGATGCCTGTCGGGTCTGCGGTGGAGCCCCATTTTTGTTCCTGCTGCTGGATTCTGCTGTCCCCCCTTTCCCCCACCCCCCGGTCAGTCTAGCCGAGGCTTTGTCGAGTTTTAGACATTTTCCCCCAGAGCCAGCTTCGGCTTCGCTGATTTCCCCCCATTGTTTGTTAGTTTTCTTTCATTGGCTTTTACCCTCTATGTCTCATTTCCGTTTAATTCGCCACCCCTGTGCCAGCTTCTCCGCACAGCAGCTCAGGTCACTGACGGAGGACACAGATGGATGCACTGCAGACAGCAGGTGTGATCTCCTTGTGCCCTTTGGAGAGAACATGTGCTTAGTGCACACGAGCATTTTAAAAGCTGACCGTGTACCAGGACACAGAAGATTCCAGTAAATTAGCAGCAAGGTTAGATGATACAGATCACGTTCTTGGACCTCAGTGCAACAAAGGAGGCCCTCAGTAACAAAGAGACAATTAAAATAAGAACATTTAGGAACTTTAAAAGCACACGTGGGCCAAAGAAGAAATGCTATTTGAAGTTAGGAAATACTTTTAATTGAATGTCAGTGAAAATACTACACATCAAACGGGGGAGGGGGGGGCAGGGGGGGCGTGGTCAGAGTGAGCCTCCGGGCAAATGTGCAACCACAGGTGACAGTGTGACTGGGCTAGGGGCTCTAACTCACTGCAAGGAGCTGCCACACTGGGGAGTCGGCCTCCCTCCTGAGGAGCGGTGGAAATGGGACAGCCTGGGAAGATGTGGCCAGGGCGAGACAAACCACAAGAGCCCAGGAAGGCAGTGTGAGACTCCGCGTCCATCCCGCGGATGTGGACATCCAGGGCCATGAGCTGGTGTGCAGTGGGTGCCTAAGGGGAGGGCCTCCACACGAACCTGGACCCCTCCGCCTGCCCCAAGAAGTGGGGGCTGGCTGGCTCCTGTGCAGAGGGGGGGACTAGAGGGCCAGAGACCGTGCCTGGGTCCTGGGCCTCAGACCACAAACAGCAGGTCTGGTGTTTCTGGGCCGGCAGACGTTAAAAGAACCCTTTCTGGAAGGAACTGCCCTAGTTCTCAAACCCAAGCATAATTGTTCACAAATGCAGAGTTGAAAACAATCAGGCATGAAGACGGGAGTCAACACAGGCAGCCACAGGCTGAAGACAGATTGGAGTGACCATGACGGTCCCAATGCGTGGGGATACAGCAGTCTGTCGTCGTTTGTTTACGGAATACAGGACAGACTCAGAACTGTCTCCAAGAACAAGCTAACAGACTCCAAGAACCAAATAGAACCTCTAGATTCTGGAGGAAAGAACTGGAAACCTCTAGTTTGAGGAGAGAAACTTTTCAGTAAATGAAGCTGGAGAAACTCATGTTTGGGGGAAAGTAATCCATGGTGATTCATGGGCCCAGCTGTGGAAGCTTCTAGAAAACAAGAGAGCATCATTCTGACCAGAGGGATGCAAAATAACCCACGGCGATTCATGGGCCCTGCTGTGGAAGAAGCTTCTAGAAAACAAGAGAGCATCTTTCTGACCAGAGGGATGCAAAATAATCCACAGCGACTCATGGGCCCAACTGTGGAAGAAGCTTCTAGAAAACAGAGCATCTTTCTGACCAGAAGCATGCAAAATAATCCACAGCGATTCATGGGCCCAGCTGTGGAAGCTTCCAGAAAACAAGAGAGCATCTTTCTGACCAGAGGGATGCAAAATAATCCACGGCGATCCATGGGCCCAGCCGTGGAAGCTTCTAGAAAACAAGAGAGCATCTTTCTGACCAGAGGGTAGGCAGAGACTTCTAAAACAGACCCCAAAAGGCTCCAACCATAAAAGAAAAAGGAACAAAGACTGCATCTCATCAAAATCAGAAACTTCTCGTCAAGGTGTATCATGAAGACTGTCAACCGGCCAAGCAGAGAATGAGGAGTGGTCTCAAGGCCATGTCTGAGACCGGGCCCAGGTCCAAAATTCCACAAACCCGCTTTTTTAATGGACACGAGACTTCAACAAGGCCCTTCACCAAAGGACACATCCAGATGGCCAGCAAGCACACGAACAGGTGATCAAGGCCATTAGTCATCAGAAAAATGCAAATTCGTGGGAGGGGCCAGCCCTACACACCCACGAGGACAACTGAGATGAGAAGAGTCCACGGCAAGGGTCGGCAGTTTCTTCCTGAGATCAAACGTTCGCTCACCGTGTGCCCTGCCGATCGCGTGCATTTGCGGGAGAGTTAAGGGGGGGTATGTCCCCCAAAGGCCCGTACAAGAATGTGGTGCAACTTGCGTTCAAGTTTGTTTCATCCGGTCCCACACAACAGGCAGAAAAGCTCCAGCGTGGGAGCAGTTTAAAAAGAATGAGCAGCTAAGGTAGCAAGGGAGAGGAATCTCAACATTCTGAACAAAAGAAGAGGAATGTGAAAGAGACAGTCAATTGCTAGGAAAGGGGGTGGGCGTGGCCTCGAAAGTGCCGGAAGGAATTTCCGTGACGGGGGATGCCCTCCACCTCCTGGGTGGTGGGGACCTGGGTCATACGTGTTTAAAGTGTGCCAAGCTGTGCACTTTAGATTGGTGTGGCTTTCTGTTTGCAAATTATAACTGAGAAACTCCTCGGAGAGAGAAAAGTGCATCCGCGCACTGATAACAGTGCGTAAGAGGCAGGGACCAGCTCTAGGGAATGTACGTTTGATGGCGGAAGTAAACCCCCAAACGGATGTGAAAAAGGAGGGCATCGCACAAAGAACCACAGAAGGAGATGGAAAATCACGTACAAACTGAAAGGACAAGCCAGTGGCCCAGGAGCCAGGAGAGGAGAGGAGCAGGACCCAGGAGAGACCAGAGAGGAGACCTCAAAATGTCCAAGAAAAGCCCCTGAAACTGAAGAGCAACTTTCCAGAATGAAAGACTCCAGTATAAGATGTGAAAGTAGTAACTGAAATTTTTTTTGGAGAGAGGGTGTGAGTGGGGGAGGGGAAGACAGGGAGGGAGACACAGAATCCGAAGGAGGCTCCGGGCTCCGAGCTGTCGGCACAGAGCCCAGAGCAGGGCTCGAACTCACGGACCCAGAGATCATGAACTGAGCCGAAGCCGGATGCTTAACTGAGCCACCAGGCTCCCCGTAACTGGTAAATTTAAAGCAGTGGAGGCAGAGACAAGATTCTGAGTGTCCCGCGGAGAGGAGGACGGGGCTCAGAATGAAGAGTGGCGCTGGGAGCACCGCCAGCAGCGGGAGCACGGAGCAGTGCGGTCAGGACTTTGAAGGAAAACCCTTTCCAATCTAGAATCGTACACCCAGCCAAGCTCACAGTAAGCGTGAAAGTAGAGATAGACGTTTCCTGAGCACATAGGCTCTCAGACCTGCCCTCACACCCTGCCCTCGGCTCCTACCGGAGGAAGCGATCCTTAAAGGAAGAATCGAGTCAGGAAAGAAGACACTGGACCCAGGAGAAAGGGATCCGACCCAGAGAGACATTGATGGGGGGGGAGGGGGGTTAGTGCTGCACAGGAGGCTCCCAATGGGAGCAGGTCAGAACGTTCCAGAAGAGACTCATTCAAGAAGATAAAATTGAGGGCAGCCTCATACGTTGGACTGTCTTGCGATGTACGCAGCCGTGGGACAGCTGAGTGCGTGCGGTGGCGACCGTGAGGAGAGTGGCACTCCGGAAAACCTGCGGTGGATCTGGAATCCTCACGTGCCGACAGAACATGCCGTTGGAATACTGATCTGACCAACATCCCGGCATAAATGCACCGAGGGGAAGGAGGTAGGTGTGCACTTAGTGTGAGGACGGGCTGCGGGGGTGTGGGTCTAGAGATGAGGAGCCCAGATGTCCGGCGCGCGCGGGTTCAGTGGTGGCTCAAAGGACCTGGTGCGAGTGTCTGTGGAGTTGAAAGGGCGGGGGCGGGGCTGTCCTTGTAACAATCCTGGTAGGAAGGTTTGGCTTGAAATCACGTGGGATGGATCTCCGGTACAAAATACTTAAACATCCTACAAGCCAGTGTTACTGTCTCTCGATAACTCAGTAGGAGAGAGCAAAAGACCAAAGTGGGCAACTCAAGGACAGAAAGTCCCTGCGTCCAGTGAGCGCGTTCGTCCCACCAGTGATAGGGGGAGGGAAGGGAGTGACCCGTGAGGTGCCATCTGGGCACCACGGCGGCCCGTTCAGGGCTCTTCTCTCGGCATGCGTTTACAGCCAGCTCGGAAGGCGACGTGGCAAATCCCAGAAAGCCGGGACACGCGGGCTCCGACCCACCGCTCCCTCCCACTGCACCCTGGCCCGCCCGAGTGCCCACTCCCAGAGGCCGTTTCGGGACTTTGGAGCCACATTGTCCATGGTGGGGCGGGGCCCCTGGGTGTCCACGTGGACCCATGACAACTGGGTGGCACCTCGAGGTCGGGACTGCAGCAGGATGGACGCTGAGAAGAAGGAGGCCGCAGGGATTCCCACCGTAGGTGCTGTTCACACAGACCGACAGTGTGTGAAGGGATGGTGAGGAGGAGGTGCGGGGAAATGGGGGAGCACCGTCACCTCTGGGACAGAGAAGGGAAAGACCTGGCATGAGGGGCCTCGGCTTCCCCTCGGCCGGTGGGCGGGACACATGTGTGAATCACTCTTTATTCCACTCTGTGTGTCCTAGCATCTCGGCGAGGCTTCCTTGCCCCTCCTGCAGCCCCCTCCCCAGAGACCAGGGGCATGGTCCTCCTGCTGGGTCCTCTCCACTGAGCACCCGTGTGTACAGGCGTGGGAACAAACGGAAGGCTGCTTGTGCGCCCCTGCACACCCCGCTTTGCTCCCCACTGGCGTCTCGTGGGGTCTCCCATCCGGGCACTTAGCAGCCTTTGGTTGTAGCAGCTGCACATTGCTTTCACCGCTTTCCTACTGGTGGGCAGTCCCTCATATTCTGCTTTTCCAAGATGAGGTGTCCTCAGTAGACGCCCTATGTGACAAGCCGGCCACCATATTCAAGTATGGATGGAGGTCCTAGCCGCGGCCGTCAGGTAGGAAACAGGAAGCATCCACGTTGGAAAGGAAGAAGCGAAACTCACTATTTTCGGATAACATGATAACCGTATATAGAAAACCCTAAAGTCTACACACGCACGCACGCGCACACACACACACACACACACCCCTGTTAAAGCTAATTAATTTCAGTAAAGTCACAGGATAATAACAAGCTGTCAGGGAAACTAAGAAACTCCCATTTATAATTGCATCACATACATAAATTGTGTAGGAATAAATTTAACCAAGGAAGCAGAAGACCTGTTCACTGCAAATGATAAGACATTGATGAGAGAACTTGAAGACAAATAAGCAGAAAGATACTTTGTCCTCACGGATGGGGTGAATTGCTATTGTTCAGAGGTCCGGACTACCCAAAGCAATCTGCAGATTCAGTGCAGTTCCTACCAAAATTCCAATGGCATTTTTCACAGAAATAGAACAAATCCTAATTTGTATGGAACCTCAAAAGACTAAGGAACCAGCACAATCTTGAGAAAAAAGAATAAAGCTAGAGGCATCGCCCTCCCTGATTTCTAACTATATGACAAAGCTGTAGTAAAACAGTAGGGCATCGGCATAAAAACAGACACATGGATCAATAGAACGCAATAAAGAGCCTAGAAATAAGCCCACAACTTAAATGGTCAATTAGTTTACAACAGAGGGGCTAAGAATACAATACAAAAATGAGAATACAATAGGGGAGGGACCGTCTCTTCAATAAATGGTTTGGGAATACGGGATAGCCTCTGGAGCCCTACCTCACACCATGCACAAAATTAACTCAGAATGGATTAAAGACTTGAAAGTAAAACATGAAACCGTAAAACTAGAAGAAAACACAGGCTGATAAGTCCCTGACATCACTCTTGGTGGGGATTTTTTGGATTTGACACCAAAAGCAAAAGCAAAAAAGTGGGACTACATCAAACAAAAAAGCCTCTGCTCGGCAAAGGAGACCATCAAGAAAAATGAAATGACAGCCTTATCTGATAAGGAGTTAATATCAAAAATATATAAATAACTGAGACAACTTAATAGAAAAAAGTTGCGGGGGGGTGGTGCCTCCTGGGTAGCTCGGTCAGTTAAGTGTCTGACTCTTGATTTCAACTCAGGTCATAATCTCATGGTTCGTGAGTTCAAGCCCCAAGTCAGGCTCTATGCTGACAACACGGAGCCTGCTTGAGATTCTCTCTCTCTCTCTCTCTCTCTCTGCCCCTCCCCTGTTCACACTCTCGCTCTCAAAAAGTAAATAAACATTAAAAAAGGAAAAAATTTTTCATTAAAAAACGGACAGAGGACCTAAATAGCCTTTCTTCCCCAAAGACCTACAGATGGCCAACAGACACGTGAAAAGATGCTCAACGTTACTCATCATCAGGGAAATGCAAATCACAACCACAACAAGAAATCCCTTTACACCTGCCTGAATGGATGTTGTAAAAAAGACCGGAAGTAACCTGTGTTGGCGGGGATGCAGGGAAAAGAGAGCCCTCGTGCACTGTTGGTGGGAATGTAAGTCGGTGCATCTGCTGTGGAAAACAGGATGGAGGTTCCTCAGATCTCAAAAAAGGAAAGAAGAGAGAAAAAGAAAGAAAAAGAAAGAAAGAAAAAGAAAGAAAGAGAAAAAGAAAGAAAGAAAGAAAGAAAGAAAGAAAGAAAGAAAGAAAGAAAGAAAGAAAGAAAGAAAGAAAGAAAGAAAAAGAAAGAAAGAAAGAAAAAGAAAGAACTACCACATGATCCAGCAATGACTCTTCTGGGTATTTATCCAAAGGAAACAAAAACACCAACTCAGATACCTGCCCCCCCATGTCCACTGCAGCATTAGCCCCTGTAGTCGAGGCACAGAAACAACCGAAGCGCTTAAGTGTCCTTTGATGGATGAGTGGGTTAAGATGGTAATGCGTGTGTGCGTGCACACACACACACACACACACACACGAATACCGTTCAACCATGAAAAAGGAAGTCCTGCCATTTGCAACAATGTGGATGGACCTGGAGGCCGTTATGTTAAGCGAAATAAGTCAGAAACGATGGATACCGTATGCTCTCACTCACACGTGGAATCTTGAAGAAACACCGCAGAGCTCATAGGTGCCGGAGGTGGGGCCGGGCACAACGCGTGAAGGGGGTCAAGAGGTACAAAGTTCCAGGTACGCAACGGTGGGGGGACGTGCACAGCACGGGAACCGCAGCTGACAACACTGTGTTGTATCTTTGAAAGTCGCTAAGGGAGGCAAAGGGAAATCTGGTAACTCTGCCGAGGTGGACGGTTAAGGATGGACGCACTGTGGTGACGCTTTCGCGGCACACACAAGTAGCGAAATCCGTGTTGTATCCGAAACAGATGCCAGGTTGTGCGTCCAAGACGATGAGGTCTCCCATCTGACACGGATGTCCCAGAGCTAAGACACTAAACCCAACCCGGCCTCCAGCTGCGCGCGCGATGCCACAGGGCCCCAGCCTGAGCCCGCAAAGGCCAGAGGGCACCCGAGGGCGCGACAGGGAGGTGGGGCAGGCTGCGGGGATCCGGGCCGGGGTCGTCTCTCACCTCTCCACAAAGGCGGGAGCCAGCCCTTCCCGGGCTCGAGTCGGGGTCCCGGTGAAAGTGGCAAACCAAAGCATTAATGGGACTGATCACAGCCGCGGCTTCTACCCAGACCTTTTCCTCCGCCTTCAGACTTCCCCCGACCCCCCTCCTTGGAGGAGGTGGATTCGAGGCTTGCCCCCCAACCGCCACCCCCTTCCCCCTTCACACCCCCTCCCTCCACTCCCGTCTCCTCCTTTGGCTGCCTCTTGAACAAACCCCTTTTCCTGCTGCAAACCTGACGTCTCAGAGATCGTCTCTGCTGTGTTTCCGGCAGATGAAACTTGGGTTCGGCTACACAGGGTCCCCCAAACCCCTCCAGGGCCACACAGTGGCCTGTGTACCTCGCCTTCTGGCAGCTGCAGCCGCTCTGCCGGATTGACCCCAGTCTTGGGCTCTGGCCACTGAGCGCCGTGCAGCCCTTCACGGCTCTGGAAGGACGGGGGGCTGTCCCCCTGCTCTGCTTGTGTGGCCGCCACAGCTGGCTGAGCCCCCCACACTCTGAGGCCTCCTGGGCTGGAGGGCGGTCACCCTTGGCCTTGGCTGAGGCCCTCCGTGCCAAAGCACACCTTCCTCACCCACGCTCATGGTGGCTGAGCCCCTCGGGGAGCTGTGAATGCCTAACACATCCATGACCCTGTTTCAGTGTCACAAAAACACAGCAGCCTTATTTCATTTTGAGTAACAGTGGACCCCAGACACCAACCACTCAAGGTTGCTGGTAAGGCCCAGGACCCCGAGTTGCCTGTCCCAGAGCTGATGTGTGTGGACATCTGAGCCCCTCTCACCCAGAGGGCAACCCCTCACTGCTGGAACCCTGGACCGCGGTGTGCAGGCCACGCTTCCGCTCCCCACCTTGTAATTTGAAAGGGACGTCTACCCCAGAATCTTGTTCAGGGCGTGCTAGTGGGGGCCTCTCAGGCTGACAGCCTGACTTGTTCACGGGATCAACCTTGAGGCCTTGGCATCCCGCCCAGGACATTTGCCCCTACAGGCTCAGGGCTGAGCCTCCTTCCTTCTGCCTTGACTCACAAGCTTCCCCGGCAGTCAGGTGTCAGCTCAGAAGACCGGGCGAGGAAAAGGGTGCTGGTGTTGGGAAACCCACCAACCCGAGGGATCTCAGCTGAGGAGGACATACGGAGTGTCACCCACATGCGCTACCCTTGTACTGGCTGGGCCCTTAGTGGACCAGGGGTGTGGTGGGGGGGAGGGATATGAATGGATGTGGATGAGTGACGAGTGATGGGTAATGGGTGGATAGACGGTGGATGGGTGATGGACAGATGATTGCATGATAGATGGGTGGTTGGTGGACAGAATGGATGGTGGGTGGATGGATGGATGATGGGTGGATGGATGGGAGGCATCTGAGGGGGCTATGGTGGAGACCCTGGTCAGGCAGAACAGAGCCCATCTCATCTCTGAGATGAGGGTCAGAGGGCCCAGCCCGGTGCTTCCCTTTCGTGCCTAAGGAGGAATGTCAGGAAGCCCCGGGAATGTCTGGAAACTTCCCAACACCCAGATGCCCATCGGCCAGTGGAGCCACGACCACCCCCTCCAGCTCTCTGAGCCCTGAAAATGCCACACAACTTCCCCAAGGCCCCAGGAACCACTGGGAGGAAACACCTATGGACGCCCCACCCAGACCCGCCAAGGTGGGGGGTAACCTCGGCCCTGAGCACCTGTGCTGTTTCAAGATGACAGAACCATGTCCAGGGTCAAGCAAAGCTACAGACACAGCACAAGAAAGAAGTCGCCTCATCCTTCAGGAAAATAATGTGCGTATTAAAAATAGAACATTAACAATTTTGAACTATTTACATGACTCACTGTAATGGGTCTTAAGAAGCCGTGCAGTCAGGTGACCACATGTGGGGGCCACGCGGGCAGCCTGACAGGTCTGAAGGTGGAACAGTCCTCCTGCCCCCAGCGCTCATTGGCGCCGTCACCCGGCACGGGACAGGGGTGACGCAGGAGTGGGCGCAGCTGGAGGCTGCTGCAGAGCGGGGGCAACCGGGGGGACGGCAGGATGCTCGGCATAGGCGGGGCCTGGTCTGGCCTTGCTGTGGCTTGGGGACACGTGTTTTCCGAGGACATGTCTGTCATCAGTCGGGTGGCCACCACGCCCGTGGAACGGGGGCAGTTTGCATCCCAGCGCCACGGAAACTGCTGTGCGATCCCCCGGCCCCCTCCGGCTGAGACGCGGCGCCGGCCCAGGTAACCAGCGGCAAGCTGGCACCTGGACGCATGGCCCTTCCTGACCTGCCTGAGCTCCGGCGTGCCTTACGGAGGCTGGGTCTGGGCGCCAGTGACCGCGGGGGCGGGGAGCGCGTGGGGTCGCGGCCAGGAGACCGCCGTCACGGAGCCCAGACCACCGGGGATGCGGCAAAGACGACGGGCCCCCCGCGCCCTCGCCTGCCGCCCGCAGGAGGGAGGCCTGCTCTGCGTGGAGCCGTCCTCACCGCGGGGCCCCCTTCCTCCTCTGCTCCAGCTCGGGCAGCCGCTCCTCCCGGGTCTGCGCGTGCTGGGCCCCCGCCCTGTGGGCCGCCTCGGTGGCCGTGATGTCGATCTGTGCGTAGCGGGAGGCGCCGGCCCCTGAAAGCAGCCCCGGCCTCCGGTCAGCCCCGCGGGGCCCACGCCTCCCGCAGAGGCCTCCGAACCGACGGCCCGGAAGGGGCGATGGGGGGCAGGGGGGCCAAGCTGGGAGGCAGGTGGGGTGACGCCCTCAGGGGACACAGTCAGCAGGAGCGTGGAGTTGGGGGCGTTGGGGGAGGAGCTCCCCCCGGAGGGGAAGGCCCCCCGGGGGGCGGGGGGGGGGGGCGGGTGGGACCCACCTCGGACCCCTGCACCGGCGCCCTGGAGCTCCAGGCCCATGTAGTGCAGCTGCGTCTTGGAGGAGGGGCTGACGGGGATGTTCACGTAGGGGGGCGCCTCGCCCCACGGTCTCTCAGGCCCCGCGGCTCCTGCGGGGAGAAAGGACAGTGAGTCTCCGGGGGCGGCCGAGGGCTGGGCTGACCCGGTAGACTATTCGGCAGAGAGCTCCCCACCCCCCACCCCCGGCACCCCTCCCGTCCTGCGCCCCGCCACCCAGAGAGCTCCCCACCCCCCCGCACCCCTCCCGTTCTGCGCCCCCCCCACCCCGAGAGCTCCCCACCCCCCCTCCGGCACCCCTCCCGTCCTGCGCCCCCCCCCACCCCGAGAGCTCCCCACCCCCCTCCGGCACCCCTCCCGTCCTGCGTCCCCCCACCCCGAGAGCTCCCCACCCCCCCTCCGGCACCCCTCCCGTCCTGCGTCCCCCCACCCCGAGAGCTCCCCACCCCCCTCCGGCACCCCTCCCGTCCTGCGTCCCCCCACCCCGAGAGCTCCCCACCCCCCCTCCGGCACCCCTCCCGTCCTGCGTCCCCCCACCCCGAGAGCTCCCCACCCCCCCTCCGGCACCCCTCCCGTCCTGTGCCCCCCCCACCCTGAGCCTGGGGGACCTCCTGGCCCCCCGTTCCTGGACTCCCCCAGAACTGCCCAGCACCCGCGTCCCTCCGGACCCAGCACCTCCTTTCTCTCTCCTTCACCACTGAGCTGGAAAGGGTGTGCCCCTCTCCCCGCGCCTCTGCACCTGCAGTGGGCTAATCACTGCTGAGTTGCCCCCGTGAATGTCCCCGTGGATGTCCCCGTGGATGCCCCTGTGGCCACTGCAGTCAAGTGACCCATCGTTCTATCTTCAGCCCCCCTGCCACCCACACTCAACCCCCTCGGCTGTCCTCCTGGGTCACTCCCTGGCTCCAGGCTTCAGAGACCCCCCTCTGTACCAGTGCATCTCCACAAAAAAATCCCTCTCCCATCCACAGCGACACTCCTCCGGGATGGCCCCAGCCACTTCAAGTCCTCCCTACCCAAGAATTGTGTCCCTGCTCCTCCCCCATTTCACTCTGCACCGCCGCCCCCCCCCCCCCCCACAGGGTGTTGGAGGGGCTGCGGCATGAGCCAGGGCACAAGGGAGTGCGGCCCCTTAGCGGGCTGCCAAGATGCACTTGACCTGGCCCCACGGCCCTGCACACTGGGCCACAAGGAAGGACCCCAGCCTCAGGGGACCCAGGGTGATGTCCTGTCAGGCTGTTGTCCAGCAGACTCCCCCACACTCCTGGCCTCAGGGTCCCCTCGGGGCACAGACACATGGGGTGGGCCGGCCAGCTCCCTGCTCCTCGGATAAAGGCGGTGGAAAGCCATCCTGTCTCTGAGCTGCTGTCCGCGGGTCAAGGGAGCCAAACCCAGGGCTGGGAGCTTCAGCTGGTAGACCCCGGGTGCCTTTCACCCTCTTGCCCTTTAACCGCCCCAGCAAGGCCAGGGGTGGGGGGCACAATACTGCCTGCTTGCTCCCAGCGGGGAGGTTGGGGCCACAGAGACCCTGAGCTCCGGCCAAGGCCAGGAGCACGTGGTAGCCAGACTGGGCCCAGCTGTGTGGGGTCACTCACCAGACTCCATGAGCCAAAGCAAGTCACACGGTTCCTGCCCCTCCTGGCCCCCCGAGGGTCCCCCCTTCTTGCAGTGCAGGGTGGGACCCCCTCGGGACGCTGCCCCCACTTTACTGATATAAAACACATTAACACTGATGCCCACGGCCCTCCAAGCCCCGAAAACTGCTCCCGTGTTCCTCTCACTGACCCTGCAGGGAGACCTCGGGTCCACACGCAGGTGGGGCTGCCCGTCAGTGCTGATGAGCAGGCCTGGAGGGCTTGGGGCTCCCAGGAGAGGCTCCAGACCCCCATGGAGGCCTGTACGTGGAGGGGGGGGGGCGGTGCGTGCAGGAGACTGGGAGCAGGGATGGGTCCCAGATGAGGAAGACCCACGACCCCGCCGCAGAGAAGGGGAGGGAGGGCCCGAGCATCAGGCAACGGCCATCACTGACTCTGGCTGCACCGAGCTGACCAGGTCCTCGAGGAGGGAAGGCAGGTTCCTGCTGGACGTGGGGTGGCCACCTTCCTGGTTTGGGCAAAGCGGGACGTGTTGATCCCGAGGAACAGGGAGAGGGCCCTCTGCACACTCAGCTTCTAAGCCAGGCTTAGGGCACTTGGTGCCCGGATCCGCTCGGGGCCCAGCGAGGTCATGTCACCAGGCCTGCTCTGTTTGGCGGTTTGAAGAGCGTGTGTGCCCTTATCAAGCGAAGAACGGGCTGTTTTCAGTCCCCGGAAGATCTCAGCTCTGACGTGAGGGGTTCGGTGGCCCTGCTGCATTCGTAGCACACAGAAACTACCACAGGTGAGGAAGCCTCCTCCTAGCAGACGGTGGCCTTGGCAGGTGGCTCAGGGCCAGGGCCCTCTCCCCTCGCGGGCACCAGGGAAGGGCCCAGCCACCCGTGTCCACGCGGGCTCTGCACACCAACAGTGTGGGACTCTCCCCCAGCCAGCCTGGGGGGAGGGGGCTGGCACACAGAGGGTCAGATGCAGACCCTCCCCCACGTAACCCGAGAGGACGGGGGAGACACCTAGACTAGTGAGGCCAGGAGAGATCAGGGCAGGCTGCCTGGAGAAGGAGGCATGTACCGAGGGATAGAGGACAAGAAGGAATAACAGGTGAAAGGCAGAGGCAAAGGCCTGGGTGGAGCTGGGAGAGCCCCTCGGGGGCTGAAAAGGGATCTGAGGGGAGACTAGGCAGGAAGCCCGGCCTCTGCACAGGGGCTCCTCGAAACCAAGAAGGGGGCTGGGCCTTGGCCCGAGGTCACGTGGACAAGTCCCTGAGACTCCGCAGCTACTTTTGGGGTTAGACTCATGTCTTCCCCAGTTCACAGTCTGCTGGGGGTAGGAAGCAGGAGAAGGGTGGAAAGTTCTAGAAAGCCCAGAACTGTTCTAGAAAGTCCTTGGCTGCTCCTTCCTGGCCTCAGCCTCTAACTGGTGTTTGTCAGGGACAGGGGGTGCTGTGCCCTACCCCCCCCCTGCAAACTGTGAGCTCCCCCCTGGTTCCCTGCTGCCCCCCACTCTGCCCCCATCTCATCCCCCTCACCCCCCGCCCCCCTCCTGCTCCTTGTGTTCAAGCCGCTCCCACCATCTCATAATCTCCTTAGATGCTTTCTGGAACAAAGCAGGTCATCAGTGAGTGCTGCCCTGCCCCCCCATCCCCCCGACCACACGGCAGGCCCAGTCCTGCCTGCCCTGGGCGCCCCCGCCGTCACCAAGGCTCTGGCCACACAACCCTGGGCCCAGTTCGTCTCTGTCCCTGCCAGACCCGGGGCCCCAGTCCCCAGCCCCTGGCCTCAGTGGGAAGGGCCCACATCCTCTAGCAGATCCTGACGCCTGTGCCCCCGGCCCCGCCTGCTGCTGCTGTGGGCACACCCTGTGCCTGGGTTACAGGCGGCCACAGGCTCCTATGAGGAGGCGGCTGGACAGCAGGGGAGGTGTCCAGGACGGTCTGTGAGTGGATGTCAGGGGACGGTATGGTCAGAGGTGGCCCCCCAGGACCCTATCCCCGCCCAGGGAGCCCCAAGGCCAGCTGGCGTGGGGCTTTCCCGTGGGCCCTGCTTGCCGATGGCCCTGCCCGCCCCCTCCTGCCCCCAGACGTCCCCTCCGGGTCAGCCTGCAGGCAACGGCCCCAACAGGTGTCCTGTATCTCCAAAGAAGGATGGAGAATCCAGGCTCATTAGGGTCCCCCAGCCCAGAGGCCCTGCCAAGAGCATGAGGTCAGGAGCCCTGACCTCCAGCTACCCCTCCCCACCCTGCCCGAGGCCAACCTTGCCCGAAGTTCAGCTTCCCCCAACTTCCCAGGCCTTTCCCGGAGTTAGAGCCTGTTTCTGCCCAGCGCTCACCTTCTAACTGTGCTTGGGGGACCCCAAGTCTTCCCCTCACTCCCTGCCCGTCACTGGGACCCCTCACCTCTGTTCTCCGTCACCTCAAGGACAGGGCTCCCTCCCGAAGGCTGAGGCTCCAAGGCGGCCGGGGCCTGCCCGCTCCATCCACACACACCCCCCCCCCCCCCCGGGCAATCTGGCCACACTTGGCCACGCCACCCTCCCCTCACTGCCCGGGCCTGCCCCCCGCTGGGGCCAGGGCCCCTTCTGGCTGCTCACTGCTGTCTCACCACCCACAGCCCCCTCCGGCCTGGCTCCCACCACTGCCCCTCTTCCACGTGCTGCCCCGTCGGGTGCGGTTTCTGGCCGGCCGTAGCCACAGCCACCGTGACCCTCACTTCCCCCGTCCCGAGGCGGTGCCAAGCTGGGGCCTACCTGATCGCGTCATCAGAAGCCCAGGGGGTGGGGCAGCCGCTCCCTGGACCAAAGAAAACATGTGTCAGTCTGTCCGTCCGGCTCGCACTCATCCTGCACCCAGCCCGAGAAGCAGGACGCTAACCCAAGTGTGACATGGGGTGCCAGGGTCGGGCCACCTACCGGGGACACAGGCCCAGACTCCTTATCTCCCTGGGACCTCAGCTGGCCCACCAGCCCCGACACCCGCTTGCCCTGTTCTGGGGAGAGGGGTTGGCGACTGTGGCCCCCAGGCCGAGTCCGGGCCGCCTGTTGTGATAAACACAGTCTTGCTTACGGCCTCTGCTCGGGGCTGTGCCGCAGGGCGTGAGGCCACCAGACGCGCAGGGGCTGGGACCCATACCCCCTCCAGACACCACCGGCCGGCTGCCAGCAGCAGCCGCCTGTGGAGGGGCCACGGAGGCCACGGGAGATGAGCCAGATCCCCCAGAACAGCTGAGGGGCCTCTTGGTGGCGCCTCATTCGACATGCGGGCCCGGGGGAGGAAGGGGCTTTGGTGGCCTCGGAGCTGAGGACAGGCTCTGACCGGGAGGGAGGGACAGCGGCCCACGACGGCACATCCATTGCCACCTGGGCTTCAATCTCCGGAAGCCCTCAAGGAACAAGCCCCCGCCAGGGCCAAGGGCAAGGGACCGAAAAGGGTCCAGCATCGCCAGCAGTCTGGGGATCACAACCCGACGGTGGGGCCTGGTGGGCAGCTGCGGATGGGAATGCGGGTGCGGAGGCCCGAAACGCCGCTCCCGGGGACACAGCTGGGTGCCACAGACTCGAGACGCGGCACCCCAACCCTGGTCCTGGGCCAGGCTCGAGGACCCCTGAGCACGCTGAGCTGGTCTGACCTGTCACCTGGTGTTAAGGAACCCTTGTGCAGGCCTGGAGCTTGGGCAGGACGCGTCTGACCTCCAGCACTGCGACGGGAGGCCAGCTGCCCCCCAGGAGTCCCCACACACCGCCCTCCGACGTAGGAGGCCAGCCGTCTGCCCACAGGAGGCCAGGATCAGTGGCTAAGTGCCGACAGCCCCACCCGCGTCCAGGGGCCAGACCCGCAGGTACAGCCTCAAACCCAGCCCCAGGCATGGGCGGGACGCGACGAGCACCGTGGAAAATGAACAAATGACGACCTACCTCCCCCTCCTTGGGGGCCAGGACCCCTCACCCCCTGGTGCACACGGCCCCAGAGAGACCAGGAGAAAGGGCTCCTGGTCCGCATCTGCCCTCTCTGGTTGCTTCCAGCCCCACCGGGTAAGGCCCCTGTGCCCCCACACACAGGACCACCCGGGGTGCGGGGTGGCCGACGCACACGACTGTGGAGGGCCCGGCCCTGCTCCCCGCCCTGCGTCACCCCATCACACCAGATGCCTGAGCCGCCACCGGCCCAGGCCACGCCCCCGGCCAAAGCCCCACCCCTGGGCGACCCGGCTCAGCCTGCCTCTCCTGCCTGGCCCCCCAAACGGATTTCCCCTGAAGTCCCAGCGGTCTCAGTCGAGGAAACCGGAGTCCGGAGCTAGGATGCCCGCAAGGGGCAGGTGTGGTGGGGAGGGGCCGAATCTTTCCACCACTGGGGCCTCTGTCTGTTCTGGGCGGAGGGATGCCTGTCCAGCCTGGCCGTCGGGGGGCAGCAGGCCCGAGCCCGGACGACGAGGGGCCCTGGCAGGAACAGACACCAGTCACAGCCTTATTTGTCCTGCAGCAAGACTGGCCGGGGAGCCTCGGGGGCGGGGGGGACGATGGGGTGTCTGGTGACAGCTCCCCTCAACAGGCACCTACTGCACACTTGTGTCTGTCACCTCGTTGGACCCTCTCCGTGTGCCCAGGGGAGGAGGGACTGTTGTCCCCATCCATGGAGGAGGAAACTGAGGCTCAGAAAGGTGTAGTCACTGGCCTGAGGCGGCCCAGCTGGCGGGGCGGGGTGCCGCTCAGCCCCCAAAGCCTGGCCTTGCTCGCACTGTGGTGCGGCGGGAACCCCGGCCAGAACTCCCAGCTCGGCCTCCACGGGGACCTGGGTCCTCCCGGCTCCCCTCGCGGAGCTGCCCCCCCTCCCCCCGCCAACAGGGTGGTGAGCAAGGGCGGAGATGGGGGTGCCAGAGCAGGGCGTGCAGGCGTGAGATGGGGTCCCCGGAGCTCTGCCACCAAAGGGGGGAGACGGCAGGGGGTGGGGGCCCCAGGCTCGGAGCCGGGACTCACTAGACCAGAAAGCCCTCACTTGGACACAGGGAGCCACTGCCTGAGCCCGCGTGACCACCGAGGCCCTCACTGTGGTCGCGAGTGGACAGAGGAACATGCACACACATCACACAGACCACACCCGTGTGCATCACACATCGCACACAAACATCACACCACACACGACGCATGTGTGCGCGTGAACACACACACGTGCACACGCTCCACACCAGACGTGCAAACGCCATGCACACACACGCATGCAAATGTACGCAGCACACTTACCACACATGCACACGCGCTGCACGTGCACAACACACACACGTGCAAATGCATGCACACACACACACACACACACACAGACGGCTGTCGGGAGCCGCCTTTCCTTTTTCAGGTCTCTGGTGCGTTCAGACTTGAGGCCACTACAAGGCGCGGCCTCATGCTGCTCCCTGTGACCCACAGGCCCCCAGATTTCAGAGCAGGGGCCCCGCCGGGAGGGCCGGGGCGCGAGGTGGAGAGGATGGGCAGACGGAAAAGAACGAGACCGTAAGAAAAGAAAATTTTATTTCCAGTCTAAGGATGTATTACAAACAGCGTCAGATTCAAAAATGTAAAAGAGCGACAAACGTCTTCAGCCGACGGTGAAGGTACAAAGCCACGTATTTACAGGTGAGCTGTTTGCCCCCCGATGGGGGTGACTCCGGACAGCGCGGGACGGCGCCAACCGGAGCCTGGAGCGGCACAGGCCCCGCCTCTCGCAGGCGCACGAAGCCGCAGAGCGATGGGCAAACCAGGCAACGCAGCCGCACCCCATGCAGGCGAGCAGACAGACGCGGAGGGCGCCCACGCGCCCTCCGGATGCCAAGGGACGGGCCCCGGAGGCCCGAGCTCAGCCAGGGGGTGGACGAGCTTCCACAGGGGCCCCCTGGCAAGCTGGCCCTGCCGGGCTAGCCGGTGGAAGGGACATCACCACCCCGCCCCCCTGCTCCAGGGGCTGCGGCCGCGCCCGCCGGCCCAGCCCTCACCCCGGAGGCCGCAGGTTCAGGGAAAGGCTGGCGGGTGAGCCGTGGACACCCAGACCCTACAAGCCCCTGTACCTCCTGAGCCTCAGTTTCCTCCCCTGGTGGACGGGCCAGCAGTGGTGCTGCCTTGCAGAGGAGGGGCGGGGCGGGGCAGATCGGTAAAGCTCTCGTACGCACGACGTGCCGTGCTCCTGGCCCGGCAACCGGGGGTCTGCGGCGGCTGCAGGGGGACCTAACTTTTGTCGGGCGGGGTGACTGTGCACTGGAGGGGACGGATCTGAGGCGTGAGAGTGGCCGTCCAGCAGGCAGGCAGTGGCACAGGCTGGCGAGGGGCGCCCCCAGCCTTGCTCACCCCGAGGGCACGGCTTGAGCCACCTAGGACACAGCACCCTCCTGTGCCCCCAGCACCTGATCCTCGGGCTCTGGGACTCTGCCAGCCCCCGGCCTGCCCCGCTTTTCCAGAACGTACTTCCGGCCGCATCCCGGTCAGTCCCGTGGGCCCCCCCACTGCAGGCCTCACGCCCAGAGAGGAGGCGGCTCTGGGGTTGTCGCCGCTGTGCCCTCCCCACCGCGCCACACAGCGGCTGGCTCCGCCAGCAGCACAAAGGGTGCCCCCTCCCCTCCTGTCGGGAGAGACGAACCAGCCCCCCGCAGCAGCGGGCCTGGGCCACGGCTCTCAGGGAGGGGGGTTTACCTTGAGTCCTCCACAGACGGGACAAGTGGAAAAGAAAGCCGGAGGAAGCCCCGCGTGGGGACTGCCTGCTTCCCAGGCCCCGCCGGGGGCCTCGCTGCCCAGGGCCTCCGCCGCCTGTCCCCGCCGCCTCACGCCCAGCCAGCCGGAGGGACACCCCGCGGACGCCTGGCCACCCAAGTCCCCGGCCCCTCCGTCGTCGGGGCTGCCTTGTGCGGTGGCGGTCTGGTCCCTGGCGTCCCGGCACAGGCTGCGTGGCGTGTCATAATGTGGCCGCAGGGCAGCGGGCACTTGGTACTCGGCCGTCCCTGGCGGGCAGGCGCACAGGCTGGGGTCGGGCACCCCGGCCGCGGGTGGCAGGCTGAGTGAGGACCCGAACTCGTCTCCCGCGCGCCACACGTCCAGGCTGCTGCCCGCGCAGGACGAGAAGCTGCCCGAGTAGGAGGAGTGGCTGCCCGTGGCGATGCCGCTGTCCGACGAGCTCTGGCGGCCGACCTCCTGCAGCTGCCGCGGCCGCAGGGGCTTAGGTGGCGGCCTCGAGGCGCCCGGCGTGGCCTCCCCGGGGGCCTGGGCGGCTGCCAGCCCCGGGCCCTCCTGCGACGTGCCGGCCGAGGACGAGGACTGCTCGGGCCACGCCGTGAGCCGGCTGCCGGCACTGACGTCCGAGTGGCTGGCCTCCGAGGACGAGCTGGACAGGCTGCGGTCATCCCCTGAGACAGAGGGCAGGGGCGGGGCTGTCGAGGCTGCTCCGGGGCTCGGGGCCTGGGGGCGACGGCAGGCAGCACCCCCTCTCCGGGCTCCCCCTCTGCCCGGAGGCTCACGCGGGTCAGGCCGCTGCCCACAACAGGCCCCTCACCTCCTCCAGCCCCCTCTACAACCTGAGCCCTCCTCCCGCCCCCTTGGCCACCACCCTCCGGGAACCGACACGAGCCGCCGTAAGGTCGCTGCTCGGTACAGACTGAGACTCTGCCTCCGGGGGCAGGCCTGGACGGGAAGGGGGGGCCCCGGTCCTCCCGGTGCCCGGCATGGGACTGGCAGCAGTCAGAGAGGACAGACGGGCTCCCCACCCCCACCCCCACCCCCAGGCAGGCCCCTGGCCGGCTGCCAGCCCCTTCTGTCTGTTTTTCCGAAAACCAAGAGTCGCCGGGAGCTGAGAAGGGGCCCTTCTGTCTCAGCACGAATGGTAAAGCTAAGGCAGGAGAGGCCACGGCCTCGTCAGGCCACGTGGCTGGTGGCCGGCAGGGATTCAGACCCAGCTCTCACCGGCTCTCAGGCAGCACCACGCCTCTGCTCAGGGCCCAGGCTGGCAGGTGGTGTGTGTGGCATCACAAGCAAGGAACAAATGAGTGAGCACAGCAGAAGGAATGAATGAATGAATGAGCACAGGGGAGGAACAAACAGGAGCCCGGAGGTCGACCCCTTCCCCGCGGCAGGTGCGGCCCACCTACCTCCGCTCCCCGGCCGGACCACATGGGAGAGGAGGCTGAGCCGCTTCTCCAGCTTCAGGGCCTCCAGGGCCTCCTGGGCCACTCGCTCCTCCGCGGTGGGGGTCCCCCCAGGGCTCGGGTCTGCGGCAGAGGGAGAGTCAGCAGAGACGCGGCTTCAGCCCCATCCCCACGGGACCCCCAGCCGCAGGCTGCACGCTGTCCAGGACATCACGCGGGACCAGCACCGCCGGGGCCACGCTTGTGCTGATTCTGCCCCGAGGCCACAGCAGGGCCACAGGTGACCCCCAGGAGTCCCAGCTTCTCCCTACACCTACTCGCCAGCTACTGGACCCCAGTCTCAGGGCACCCGACCTGCCCCCTCCAGGCCCCCCGGCCACCAGCCTGTGTCCCGTGCCCGGAGCGGGCAGGCCCCTACAGGGGGCATGGGTCCTGGCAACGCCCGGGGCGGGGATGCCTGCGTGTCCTCCTGACCACTTCCTGTCTGGCAGCCATTGGGGCAGCAAGACACTGGCATCAGACGGGCTCCCCGAGCCCCTCGTCCACGTCTGCAAAGTGGGACCGGGCCAGGAACGCGCAGGGTATACTCAGGGTGGGGCGGACCCTGCCCTCCCCTCCCGACTGTCAGCATGAGGAGGCCAGCCTCCCTGGGTCTTGGTGTCCACGTGGCTCCGACCGAGCAGGGTCAAGGCAAGAGGACCCTGGACAGCCCGGAGCCTGAGCTGCGGACACAGTGGAGACTGCATGTCAGGAGAGCCTGGTGATCGCCAGACGCACAGGGCAGACCCCACCGGTCCGTCCACACCACCCGCCCGCACTGTCCTGTGCACACCTCACTGTCCACACCGCCCATCCACACTGTCCTGTCCACACCCTGCTGTCCACACTGCCCGTCCACACTGTCCTGTCTACACTATCCTGTCCACACCGCCCGTCCACACCTCGCTGTCCACACCGCCCGTCCGCACTGTCCTGTCCACACCCCATGTCCACACTGCCCATCCACAGTCCTGTCCACACCCGCCCATCCACATCCATCGTCTACGCCACACCTGTGGTTGCAAGGCAGGAGGGTGCCAGCAGAGGGCGCCACCACACCATCCAGCGGAGCCCAGACTGTGGAGGTTCAGGCCACAGGAGCTACCCCCTGGGTCCCCAGCCCATCCCCGCTGGGCCTGTGTGGGGTGTGGAGGTGGGATGAGGGGCCGCACCCTGGCTGTGCTGCCCACACAAGGAGGCCACAGATGTGAGCTCACTGACCACGTGCTGCACGGCCAGGGGCTGTTGTCTCCCACCTGGACAGCGGGACAAGTGCCACCTCACGGGGCTGCGGGGAGCACCAGCTATCCTGTTTACGTGCCACCCGGTGTGGCCTCGGGGACCAGCCTCTGCCCCTCCCGCGGCAGCTGGGCTCAGGCCTCCACACCGGCCCCGAGGGGAGGGCAGACCTTCCTCCAGTGGGAGAGAGGGGCCAGAACCTAGGGGTCCAGCCCTGCTCTGAGCCCCCCCAGTGCCTGGGGCAGCCTGGCCCTTCTGGGCTCTGGCTCCGCCCCGGCCCAGGGCTCGTGACGAACGCGCCCCAGCCTCACCCCCCCCCCCCCCCGTTGAGACTCCGCACACCAGGCAACCTCACAAAGCAGCCTCCGCTCCAGCTCGGACCCGGCCCGTCCTGACCTCAACCTACAGCACCTACAGCCGTGTGGGGTCAGGCCCCACCCCAGTCTGGCCCGGAAGGGCAGCGGGGATGCGAGCAGTCGCCCTGGGAGTCCGGCAGCATGAGCCCTCCCCGAGGTCAGCCCACCGGACCCGGCGTCCCCCCTCCGACCCAGGCCACCCTCCCACACGCACCTGGGAGAAGCGGCCGCAGCCCAAAGGGGCCCTTGGTCGGGGAGATGCCGCGGACGATACAGTCGAACAGGAAGCTGATCTGCTCTCCCTCGGCTGAGGACAGGAAGAAGACTCCGGCCCCTGCAGGGTGGGGACAGACCCTGCTGGCAGCCGGGCCCAGTGGCCGCCAGGAGGGACGGCGCGGGAGCCTGGAGCAGACCCGCAAGACGGCCACGCGGGGAGGGAGAGCCCCTGCCGGGCCCCGGCCAACCGCGCCCCGTCCTTCAAACCCACACGGCGCGTCCGGGCGGCCCCGGGGAACCTCGCTGCCTCTGTGCGCCCGGTCCCCCCTCTTTCTGCCAGCCTCCACGGGCCAGCAGGGAGAGCTGGGCTGCTTTGGGAGGATGTGGCCGCGGGAGGAAGCCCGTGAGGATGCCCCCGGTCACCGCAGGGGCAGGCGACAGGGCCGCCTGGGGCAGGGTCCACATCCCAGAACGCAGCCAGGAGACCTCCGCCTCGGCAGGTGCCCCCGTCCCGCTCTCCCGACCCAGGGCTGCTCTGAGGGGGAGGAAGATGTGAGAGCTGGGCCCGCCCCACAATCGAGGCGGCCACCGCCGCTGTGGCCGGTGACACGTCCCCCCACCGCACAGGCCCCCTTCCCGGCCGTGTTCTGGGGCAGGAAACCGGGCCACGGCGTGAGGGCTGGGGCTGAGGTCTTGCCCACGGGGCCCCTGCCAGCAGAGGGCAGGCCGCGTGAGTCAGCACAGCCTGCAGCCTAACCCCGCCAGGGTGAATGAAATCCCTCACCACCCGCCCAGTGAATGGGGACAGCGGGCCACGTGGACACTGGGCTGGTGTCACCGCACAGGAATCCCTCAGCCCCGCCCTCTGCCCGCCGCCCAAAGAAAGGCAGGCGTGCCCGTCCCTTGGCTACTGGCAGACCGGGGTGGGCAGGGGGATGCGTGGGCCGCCGGCCACCATCACGGCCTGCCTTCTCGGGCTCCCAGGGACGCAGTCCAGCCCCGACACGTGGCAGGGCCCCCGTGCCCCTCAGAGGCTGCACCAGGGCTGGGGGGGTGGGGGGGGGGGGGTGGGCGGGCAGCGCCCTCCAGCTGTGGGCGCTCCATCCGTCCGACACCCCTGGACCAGGTGACACGCCTGCTTTAACCATGAGGAAACTGAGGCCCAGAGAGGCCGCCGGGCCACCAGGGCACGTGCCGGCACCACGGGGCCTCGGGCCGGACGGATGGGCCCCCGAGCTGGGCCTTGCCAGCCGCCGGCTCGCGCCCCGCCAGTGGCTGAGGGGCCGGGGAGAGGAAGGCCGGGCCGCCGGCGCACAAAGGGCCGGGCCTCTAATCCCGAGCTTACAGTCAGCTGGCAGAGGTCACGGCACAGCCAGTCCCCCGACTATAAAAAACCACGTTACGAGGGGAGCGGAGCCGGCAGCCTTCCACCAGGCGTCTGCTGAGCGTCACGCTCCCCGAGGCGCAGCCGGTGAGGCCCGGGAGCCCGGCCGCTACCCCCACACACGCCAGCGAGCTGACGCCAGAGGTTCCCTGGGGACGGCACACGTCTCCCGCCCCCGAGGGAGGCGAGGCCTCCGGGACACAGCTCGCGGGGCGCGGACCGCTGGCTGGCGCTCGGGCTCCCCTCCCCCGCCCCAGGCTCTGGGACACCCGGAGCTCCCTGAAGTGGACGGCACACCTCCCTGTCCCTCAACACCCCCGGCCCCCTGTAATGCCACCTCACCTGTCGGGACCCTGCGTACCTAACGTTGCCTTTCCGGACCCCTGACCCCAGATCGCTCACTCGGGGCCGCTTTCGGGGAGCACCTCCTCTGGGGCGTCCCCTGTGACACCCCTTATCTGGGTGCCGTCCTGGCCGCCCAGCCTGGTGTCTTGCAGGCAGGGAACACTTCCAAGGCACTGGGCCCCAGTGTCCAGCCCAGGGGACCCCCAGCACTGGGGTGGGGGTGGAAAGAGGGAAGAAGAGGCAAACCGACCCCGCTCCCCCGACCCACGAAAGCGTTGCTTGAATCTCATTTGCTTGCCTGTTTGCAGGGCCGGAGGACGTAGGGCCACTCTGCCACCTGGTCACTACAGAGACAACCCCTGCTCCGCCTTCTGTCCCCATCCACAAAGCCCCACCCGAGGGTCCGTGTCTGCGACCATCCTGGGCCTTCCGGCCAGGGCCGCCCACCGAATGCCACTACCCGAGCGATCTGTCTGCCACACGGAGCAGGGACGAGCCACCCCACCCAGACCCCTGACCCACAGGGTCACCAGCAATGAAAGAACCACCGAGTTCTGGGGTGTCCCTTGCTCTGCAATAATCAACATAGGGAGACGGGGAGGAGAGTCTGCTGAGCGGGAGGCCAGCCCTTTGCTGTGGGCAGACGCTGTGGGCTCCAGAGGCCACAGGCAGACCTCACAGGCTTGGCAAATGCAATCACCCCCAGCCACGATCCCCAGTGGCATGGGTGTTGCACCCCACGGAAAGGGCCACCAGCTCCAAGGGGAAGAAAACACTCTTTCATCCAAACGTGCCATGTTCCCACTTCTGTGGGCTGATGCCCGTTGGAAGTTAGTCCTCAGATGACCTCCCATGTCCTGACTCTGCTAGCGGGTCAGTATCCCAGCTCCGCAGAGACAAGGACCACACGGTGAAGTCCCACCGGGGAGAGAGTGTTGAAAGCATCTGGAGGACTTCCGTGAGGAGAAGGTTCTAGAAAGCTCTGTCCAGGCAGCACCAGACCTGCCTGGAGTTAGACTTTCACCTGTGAGATACCCATGGCCTGTGAGTTTCCTAACAGAGTCAAACCTCTACTGATTAGAATTTCATTTTTCTCTGCCCTTGTTTTGGGAGGAAGGATCAAAGTTCAACTAAAGGAGTTAAGGAGTTCACTTGAAATCAAGTTGTAAAGTTCACCCGGTCATCTTGCCCACTAGGAAGACTGTGATTAAAAACAAAACAAAAACGGGGCGCCTGGGTGGCTCAGTCGGTTGAGCGGCCGACTTCGGCTCAGGTCGTGATCTCACGGTTCGTGGGTTTGAGCCCCGCGTCGGGCTCTGTGCTGACGGCTCAGAGCCTGTTTCAGATTCTGTGTCTCGCTCTCTCTCTGCCTCTCCCCTGCTCATGCTCTGTCTCTCTCTCTCTAAGATAAACATTTTTTAAAAATTTAAAACAGACAAACAAAAAAGAAGAAAACGGGCATTGACGAGGCGGAGTGGGGGACCCGGAAGCCCGTGCACCGCCAGCGGGAATGCACCCGTTTGGTGCAGCCCCTGCAGAAAACGGCGCGGAGGCGCCTCCGGAACTCAAACACAGAACCACCGTCCGGCCCAGCCATCCCACATCTGGGGGCCCCAAAAGGAGCTGCAAGCAGGATGTGAAAGAGGCACCCGACCCCCACGTGCACAGCGGCATTAGTCGCAAGAGACAAGGGAGGAAGAAACCAGCAGTCCACCGACAGAGGAAAGGACACACACGGCGTGGTCCAGCCACACAGTGGGATGTCAGCCTCGAGGAAGGACCCCCTGCCACCTGCCACCGCGGGGATGGGCCTGGAGGTCACGATGCTCACGAAGGCACAGATACCGCGTGGTCCCACTGCCCCGAGGAGGAGCCAGGTCATCGAGACAAAGTGGACGGTGGGCGTCAGGGGCCGGGGGAGGGGACACGGGGGTTAGCGCTCACTGGGGCCAGTGTCAGCCGGGGAAGACAGAAGACTTCTGGGATGGAGGGTGGGGACGGCCGCATGACCCCGAATGTACCTGATGCCTCTGAGCTGTCCACCTAACTATGGTTAAGATGGTAAATTCTGTGCTATGTATATTTTGCCCCAGTAAACAAACAGAACAAACCCCTCCTCCAGGAAGCAGGCTCTGTCCTGCCGGTGCCCAGGAGGCCCCCCGCACCCTCTTCACAGCCACCAGTGCAGGACGGAGCCCACACTGCAGGGCACTTAATGTCCTGGCAGCCACTCCCGCTAAGTGCCCGGCACGTGCCCCGATCACTGTGACAACCCGGCACACGCACATGCGCACACACGCACACACACACACACACGCGCGCACACACACACGTGCACACGCACACGCGCACACCCACATGCACGCACACACCCACGTGCATACATGCGCACACACACGTGCACACAACCACGTGCACATGCACACGCACGCACACCCACATGCATGCACACGCACACACGCACACACCCACGTGCATACATGCGCACACCCACGTGCACACACCCACACACACCCACGTGCATACATGCGCACACACACGTGCACACAACCATGTGCACATGCACACGCACACACGCGCACACCCACATGCATGCACACGCACACATGCACACACCCACGTGCATACATGCGCGCACACACACATGCACACACCCACGTGCATACATGCGCACACCCACGTGCACACACCCACGTGCACATGCACACGCGCACACATGCACACACACGTGCACACACCCACACCCACGTGCATACATGTGCACGCACACGCACATGCACACACGCACACACCCACGTGCACACACCCACGCATACTTGTCCCTGGGGCACAACGGCCCGGGCAGGACCCAGCACCACCTTGGGCAGAGTGTAGGGACATTGCCGGGTGAGCCGCGGCACTGGGCTCCGTCCCCGAGTAGGGGTGGCCTGTCTCCCTCGACGCCCAGCTTCCTGCGAGGTCCAGCTGAGGCCGCTCCTCGGTGACCCACCTTCCTCTCGGGCAGCCAGGCCCCCCTGGCCCCATGGCCACACTGGGTACCCAGGCACTCCCAGCTCAGGTAAGAGGCTCCTCAGGGCAGGTCTGGGATCTTCCACTTCTCTGCGTCTCCCCGGGGCCAGCTGAGGGCTCTGTCCATCAGCCCGTTCTCTTAAATGGTGTCCTGAGTGACCCAGCAGCCAGGAGGCCAGAGGCACCCTCCCAGCCTCCAGAGGCAGCCCCCGTGCCCCAGGTCCGGTGTTCAGGGCTGCTGTGGGAGGGCAGCAGAGGGCGTTGGCCAGCGTCCTCCCCATCCCTGCTGTGGGACACGGAGCTGAGCCGTGGGCCGGGAGCCTCGGGTGGAGACGCCAGCCCAGGCCCTGCTCTTTCCACGGAGCCCAGGGCCTCCCAGAGCCACGCCAAGGCTGGGAGACTCAGATTGACTCTCTGCCACCAGGAACATTGTGTCAACGGTGACCTGCTGACCCAGAGCCATCGGGGAAGGCGGGGCTGGTCCCATCGCCCCAGTCTATGCAGGGGGCCGGTCGGGCTTATCACAGGGATCTCCCCCTGAAAGAGCGGGACTCGGGGTCCCCTCTGGGGTGCTGGAATCTGTGCCCCACCCACAGCCGCCCTGGGGACTGGAAACGTCTCATACCTGTCTCATACGGGCTCTGAGTTCTCCCTGCCTGGCCACGTGCTCCCCAGCCCCAACCCCCACTTGGCTTGGAGAAGCCACCGAACACGTCCCTCCTCTGCCCACATTCCTGAGCTCAGAAACCAGGGTTCCAGCCAGCTCTGCCGGGACCACCCGGCATTCAGACCACCAGATGCCAGGGAGGCCGAGATGACGTATCAGCTGGACAGCACAGGTGCTTTGCAAGAGAGTTTCTCCCGGTTTAAGCCTTCGTCCTTTACTCGCTTGAAAGTCATTTAAAAATGCTCACTGTGCCCCAAGAGGCTGAAGCAGTGAGCTGGACCCAGAGAGCGGGGCAAACGAGCGGAGGAGGGGCAGCACGGACGGAGGACACTCCCAGGACATGGGCTGGGTGTTCCTGAGGGTCACCGTCCACGACGTGCCTCTGCCACAGGCTCGGGGACCTTTCTGCCACCTACTGAATTCCTCAGCTTCCAAGGACCCTGATCCTTTGCAAATGCAGCTGGCTCACGTGGATGTGGAAGTGCCCTCGAGATGCCCTTGACGGGGGTGGGGGCCGCCAATGCAGGGGACAGAGACCTCCTCTGGGCCCCTCCTGGACACTTCCACCGGCCTTCAGGCCCAGCTCTCATGCCCATCCCGGGCTCTGGGTGGCCCCCTTTCTCCCATTCCCTGTCACACCCCTAAGCCCTAACCACACACCGTGGGCCGTCCCCAGAGACAGAGAGGCCACACTGGGAGACCCTGGACTCCCAGCCAACAAGCCCACTCCCATCTGACTCCGAACAGGCCACTGCCCACATGCAGGCCACAGAGAGAAAATGCCCACCTGGAAGGTACCCAGAGCCACACGGAGCCCTCACGTAGCCGGCCTGATGCCCCCCTACGCCTACCAGGCCAGGACCCCACCTCCACACCCTCCAGGGTCCTGACCCCACCCCTGACAGTCACACCAAATGTCTCAGCTCTCTGAGAATTTCCTGCTCTCTGGAGAATTGTCTGTGGCCGAGGGCCAAGGGGGTGTGGTCCTGGGGGGTGCGGGGGCCGGGCTCGGGCTGTACCAGGGGAGGGAGATGATGTGAATTCCTTACACCCCAGACCTCCCAGGACCCCCCCATGATTCCAGCCCAGCTCTCTGTCCTCCAGACCAAATGCGCCCAGGGCCACGGGCCTGTCAGGATCCAAATTCTAAGGCCTTCACATCATGGGTTGAATGGTGTCCCCAAAGGTTAGTTACACCCGAAAATGTGTCACTTGACCCTATTTGAAAAAATGGCCTTTGCAGGCATAACCGAGAGAGGCGAGGCGAGGGCATCCTGGCTTGTCGGGTGGCCCTAAATCCGGTGACTCGTGTCCCATGGAGTCGGAAGAGAAGGCCCCGGGAGATGGCCAAGTGACGACAGAGGAGAGACTGGAGTCACGTGGCCACAAGCCCAGGGCCTCCTGCGGCCTCCAGGGGCCGGAAGAGGCAGGAGGGAGGCTCCCTGGAGCCTCTGGAGGGAGCCAGCCGGGCCCACACCCTGACTTGGGACAGAACTGTGAGGGAACCGTTTCCGTTGCTCTGAGGCTCCGGTTTGGGATAATTCGGTCCGGCGACCCCAGGACACCGACTCACGCCCCGCCCTGGACCTGAACTACCCTCCCTCCCCCCGGGACGCCCGGGCCCGAGTGGCCTGGTGGTCTGAGCACACGTGCAGGGGTGCGCAGTCCCTCTACCCGCAGCCCTGCATCAAGGACAGCGTAAAGCCCAGCTTACGTGGGCAGAGCCGTGAGAACTTGTCCCTGACAACAGAGCCGCACGCGACCTGTCCCCCCAGGCGTTTGGACGGCGGCCTCTGCAGAGCCGGGGGCAGCAGGGAAGCCTGAATCCCCAGAACGTCTGTGCTCCCGGGTCAGCGTCCCGCAGCGGGGCGGGCGTCCGGCCCGCCCGGGAACAGCATCAGGACGGCCCCAGAAGGGCTCCCACTGCATTGCCGGCAGCCCAGGGAAATCACAGCAGCCTCTGCCCACCAGAGCCAAGGCCCGACGTCTGGCGCTGTTGATCGGCAGGAGGGAGCCCACCCCGCTCTGAGGCCTCCGAGGGAAAACGTCAGTGCGTCCTATCACATGGCGGCTGGTCCCCCGGGCGGCGTGCACCCCGTCCTCAAAGCAGCCCCACATATAATGCCCCCTCCTCCAGGGGAGACCCAGCGCACCGTGGCCCCCGGCTCTGACCACCCACACAGCTGGGTGAGGGTCCCCTGCCCCCCGCGCCGCTCTAGACCCCAGAGCGCTGGGACCTCCACTGTGCCAGAACCAGGGGCCCCAAGGGCGCATCCAGCAGGGGGCACCAGCAGGTGTCTCACCCGTCCCCGATGCCGGCCCAGAGGAGGCTCCCCGGCAGCTGGGCCCACCCCGGGGCTGCAGGGGCCACCGCCCAAACTGCCCCAGCCCGCGGACCCGCCACAGCCAGTGACGGACGCCCTGCTGCCCCGAGCGAGGGCTCTGGCCTCACCTGCTCGTTGGTCTTCGAGGCTGACGACTTTTCTCCTGGACACAGGGCCCCGCGGGCCGCCTGCCACACAGGGCCGGCCCCCACCTCGAGACCCGCTGGGACACGGCCCCGGCCAGCCAGGTCCACCCTGCCCGCCCTTTGCAGAACGAGGGCCCAGCCGGCCGGCACGCACACGGCCTCAAGCACAGCCCCTCTACCGGGGGGATCCCGGCAGGACCCAGGTCCCAGAGCCCAGTGGACGCCACCCAAACCTGGCCGAACGCGTGTGCCAGACCCTGCTGTGAGCCCCTGCGGTTGTCACCCTCACGTGAGCCTGTGGGGTGGGGGACTGATACCCCTCTGTGGAGCACGCAAGGGAGCGGGCCCCAATCGCCGTCTGGGGGGGGTCCCAGGCTGAACGGAGATGGGGGCGCACAGCTCCCCCCGCCCCCAGCCCACCCGGCGGCCCTCGGGGCTCTGAGGGGGGCGCATCTGTAACATCGGGACAGCTTTTCACCTGCCCCGCCCCCGGGCATGGTGCGTCCACGGGGCATCCTTGGTCCACACGTGTCCCGGCATACCCCCCCCACACACACACGTTCATTCTTCCCCCCTTTTTGTTTCTCACTCAGTCCGAACACTGTGACTTCAGGCACAAGGCCATGCGTCGTGACAGGCAGGCCTGGCTGCAGGGGTGCGGGTGGGCTGCAGCCGGAGGGGCCGTCCTCCCTCCTCGGTGGCCTCAGCGCTGAGCACTGGGCTGTGAGACACCTGGCCTCGCCCACCACGTTTCCAAGACGCCAGCCAAGCGAGCACACGGGTGGGGCGGGCGGCTCCAGGCTGAGGGTCTTGGGGTGAAGCCGAACTCCGAGCGGCCCCGCATACTTACAGTACCCACACCTGGTCCCGCCTTCGAAGATGAATCCGCTGGGCACAGCCCCGTAGCGCCGGAGGTCAGACAGCTTCCACTGCCCCGTGACAGCCGGAGGGATGTCCCTGGCCAGGACGAGGACGTCGTTGCAGAGGTGAAGGGTGGCGGGGCCGCTCTCCAGCTTGGTGCCTGGAGCCACCGTCACGTGGAACCTGTGCACTGAGGGCAGGGCAGGGGCGAGAGGGCATGGCTGGGAGCAGAGGCCCGGCAGAGGGGGCAGCTCCCAGGCGTCCGTCCTGAAGGCGGGGTGCCCTCAGCTCCTGGCCCGGGCACCCGTCACCACCTCTGTTTGGAGGCAGGCAGGCCCTCGGGGGGGGGGGGGGCCGCCCTGCCCACGCCACTCCCCCCCCCCCCACCCCCGTCCTCACAAGCCGGACTCGGCCTCAGCCGGCTCCCGAGAGAGCCCCCTCCTCGGGCCCCCAATGCTCAGCGGCAGAGGCCAGTGAAACTGTAACGATTATTTTAAGCAAATAAAAATTAACGCAAAAGTCCGTGAGAAGCCAAGTATCAAAGGTTTGAATAAAGACGAGGCTGCTCAGGGTTTCGGGGTTGGGTCAGGAAGGAGGGGGAAGGGCCGTGCAGGCTTGCAACCTGTCCTCCCCCCAGATGTTGGTACTGTGTTCATCACGGGCTTGTGCGAGATCTTGACGTTTCTAAAGGCTGTGCTCCTTGGCGTCCGCTGTGAGGGCCACCCGCCCTCATCCGGGCCCTCCTCTGGGCCCGGCCTGGCCACCCCGCCTCCCTGGCTCAGGCGCCCCCAGCGGGGTGCAGCGGGACGCTGACTGTGGCCTCGCTCCCCCAGAACCTGGCTCCGGGCAGGGGAGGGGCCAAACGGCAGGCCTGTGGAAGCTCCCTCTGCTTGGCCAGCGCCCGCTGATGGGATCGAGTCAGGAGCTCGGAAGGTCCCGGGGCCCCAGCCGCTCCCCCCCCCACGCCCCTCCCCTCACAGGCCCCGAGCGCGACCACAGGCCCCAAGCGCAGAGCCTGGTTGGGGGGGGAGGGGCTGGTGCTCGGCAAACCCTCCCGCATCGCACCCTGGAGTCGCATCGCGGCCCCTGCGGCCTGTGGATGAGGGCCCCACGGGACGCGGGGTCTGTCGCCCTGGCCTCACTCACCCTCACCGAGCGCGTAGCGGATCCGGGCGTCCCAGGCGCACATGGCCTCGCGGCTGTCGAAGCCCAGCATGACGGCCTGGGACAGGCAGACGATGGCCAGCGTGTGGGCCAGGCCCTCGTAGGGCAGGCCGGGCTCCAGGCCGCAGATGTCCTCCAGCATCAGGCTGCTGCGCTCCCGCAGACCCTTGGCTCGCTCAGACTTGTCCTTGTAGGCCAGCATCAGGAGGCAGTCTGCGAGGGCGCCGGACGAGGCACGGTGGGCTGGCAACACCACGCCCCAAGCCCCCGGCGTCCCCCGCCCGGAGAGTCCCGGCTTTGAGGTACGACCCCAAGCGAGCCCCCCAGCCGCCCTGAGGAGGCACAGTCTCTTCATCTTCCAGGGGCGTCGCCCACCCTGCACGGCCCACGGGCCACAGGGGCAGAAGTGGGCCCAGGACATTGGGCCCGGCCCCATCCCCCACCCTGCCCCAGGCTCTGGGACCCACAGGGGCCACCCTCAGGGGCCGCCGGGCCCACGGGAGCTGTGGCCCGAGGCCTGCAGGGACGGGCCCCCTTCCCGTGCACCTCCTGGGTCTCTCGTCCTCCAGGGGGTACGCTGGACTCCAGCCCTCGGGGAGGAAGCCACTGCCCCCTCGGGCCCACTGCCGGACCCCATGCCAGCCCGCCCGCAGGACTGGCAGGTGCCACGCCTCGGTCCTAGAGTCCCCGTTTTCCCTCAGCATCATGGTCGCCGGCCCCGTCATCCCAGCGGGACAGCAAGCCAGAGCCGCTGAGGCCGCACGCGGCCCCGGGCGCAGCCCCCACGCCGTCCACCTGCACCAGTCCAGGCACGCCACAGAGGATCAGATGGCCCTGGGCCCCCCGCGGGCCTGCCTAACGGGGCGTCCCCACCTGTCTGGGCCCCGGCCACCCGTTCTTCTGTGAGGGTGGAGGGCTCGGGGGCCCGACGTGATGCCAAGGCACCTTTCAGTGTGAGACGCCCCAAATCCCACCAGAAAGCTGGAGGAATCAGGCCCCTGGCGAGAGCCAGAGAGGGTGGGGGAGGAAGCTGTGGGGACCCGCGGAAGGGGTGCGGTGACGTTCCCACTCTGGCCTCTGAGAGCAGGGCCCCCCCAACCCACGTGACCACCAAATCCCGCAAGGACTCGACACACACGGATCACTGCAGCCGAATCGGGGACAAGTCACGGTTGTGAGCCACGTGCTTCCTGCCGTGCGAGGCCCGGCAAACCACAGCAACGGCCCCTCCGAGGGCCCACGGGGGTCCACAGACCTCCCTGGTCAGGGCCAGAGGGCAGCGCCAGCCCCCGACGCACCTCTGTCCTTGCGGCATGAAGCGGCCGCAAAGTCGGGGGGACCGCGAGCCGGCTGCCCGTCCCGCTCGCAAACCCGTCCTTCGTGTCTGAGACGCTCACATCAGGAAAAAGCAAACACGTTCCCGTTTTGAGGGGGAAAAGCCCAGAAGCCACAGAAACCCACGTGCTCCCCTGAGCCTTCCGGTGTGTGTTCTCTCCCAGGACCAGCCCGGGAAGAGGCTGTGGCTTCGGCCCACTCCCTTTGGAAGCTCACAGCCGGGCCACAGAGAAATAAGGCACACGGGCTGCAAAGGACACGTGTCCCCTCACGTGTCACCAGAGAAGTCAGGCCCGGGAGCCAAGAAAGAGCCCGGGTAAGGGCCTCCGCACAGGACAAAGGGAGCCAGGGAGGGCTGCAGGGAGGAGGCAGCACATGTCAGGACAGCCCCGCCACCCGGCCCCCCACAGCCCCGCACACAGCGACAAACAGCTGCCACCCGGTCCCTGCAGCAGGCTCCGTGGTCGCTCACAGCACTTTTTCTAGCCAGGTCTGTGCCTTGTCCGTTTGCTGTCCCCACTCCCACCAGCCCCACAGGTGGGCTCTTGAAGGCAGGCCCACTTCTGCTTGTGCACAGTGACATCCCCGGTGCCCCGCATGAGGACTGCGCGGGGTGATCTGTCAAACGAAAGACTCACTTTAGGCCCGGCCCGACCTGCACGGCAGAGCGAGACTGTCACCTCCTTTGTTCTAGGAGTTATGCTCCCAGGAATATAGCCACAAGCAGGGTCAGCACACCTTCCTGTAAAGAGCCAGACAGTAACTGTTTGGCTTCATGGGCCACACAAGGTCCGTCGCGGCGGCCCGACTGTGAGGACAACAGAGTAACACGCGAGTGAGTGGCCGTGTTCCGATACAACTTTACTACAAGCGGCCCGCCGTGGCTCGGGGCTGTGGTTGGCCGACTCCGGGGCTAGAGTCGAGTCGGCTACAAGGGCCACGCCCTCCGGCTGCCTCCCGCGGCCGGGCGGGCGCCCCCATCCCAGACCTGCGCACCCGTGGGACGGGTTTTGGGGGCCCACGTGTGAGCGCCACACGTGTCCCCGAGCCTGTCCAATCTCCTCGGGCCTGAGCAGCCGCCATCCAGTCCCGTACGGACACAACCGCGGGCACCCTTGCCCATCCGCCGGGGGCCGATCAGGCCCCGGAAGACGCGTCCACGCCTGACCCCAGAGCGTGGGAGCACCACCTTATTGGTCAAGTTAAAGACCTCCAGGTGAGGTGGTCCCGGGTCGTCTGGGGAAGCCCAGATCTAACCACGAGTGTCCTCACAAGGCACAGGCCAGAGGACAGACGCAGAGAGGAGGAGGCCACGTGAGGACAGTCGCAAAGTGATGGGGCCGCAGGCGGAGCGCCTCAGCCACCAGGAGCTGGAAGAGGTGGGCGGGAGCCTCCCCAGGGCCTTGCGCGAGGAACGTGGCCCTGCCGACACCTTGATTTTGGACCTCCAGCCCCGGGGACCGTGAGAGAGCGGGTGTCTGCAGCCCAGGAAACTGGGACGTCCTCCAAGTCACTGCTCGCGTTTCTAAATGTGGACGGAAAGGCCGGGTACGGCCACGGCCACGGCCTGGTCTCGGCCAGAGCAGCTCGGGTCCACCCCATGCTTGGTGCTCTGAGCCCCCCAGCAGCTCGCCTGGGACCGTGGGGAGGGGGCTGGGTGGACGCAGTGACTGTGCGGCCCATGGGGCCCTGCGACTGCAGCTGCTCCCGCCACGTCCCCACCACGTCCCCGCCACGTCCCCGGGGGCAATGAGTTGGTCTTATTTTTAAAGCCCGCCCCCGGGGGGGAGTGCACCAGAGGAACAGAAATTCTCCCTTCCTGCCCGTGACAAAGCAGGGTCGGCCGGGGTGGGGGGGGGGCACTGACACTGCCTGCACCCCGCAGACACAGGGCTGAGGAACGTACGCCCCCCGCCAGACAGCCCCACGGGGCACCCCACGGCCGCGCCCCTCACAGGAAGCCCAGAGGGACGGGTCCTGCGGTGAGGCCTCCGGGTCAGCGGCCCAGGGAGCACACCGGGCCACCCACTGGAAGGGCCTCTATCCAGCTCCTGTCCACGCGGGCCGGGTGCACCCTGCTCACAGCAGGAGGGCCGAAGGGTCTCTGTGACGTGGCTCCAGGCGCGGGAGACAGAGCCGTCCACGAGCCAAGAGAGGGCGTGGCCCAGGGCAGCGGGCGGCTCCCTGGAGCATGTGGGGCCATCACGGTGAAAGGAGGCAGAGGAGGCAAGGAGGTAAACCAAGGCACCGAGGGCTGACAGGCGCACACACACGTGCACTCACCCACACAACACACACAGACATCCACGCACGCACACACTTACACGCACACCTCCACGTGACTGCTGTGGCCGCCGGGCCCCTCCCTGTGCACGGCTTCCGGGGTGGGAGGCTGGCTGACCCCGTCCACGACTGTCGACCCACCCCCAGCGCTCAGAGCCCCCGCTTTCCGCCCGCGGGATGGACGCCACCCACCGGGCCCAGGCCAGGTGCTAACACGGCCTCGCCACCCTGCCGGCGAGCTCAGGGTGGCCTGGCAGGGGACCTCAGCGCGGGCCTGGGACAGCCCCACAGCATCACTCGGCACTGGGGAGATGGCTCGCCCCTGGGTCCGCCCCTGTCCTCCAGCAACTTCCGCCTTGCCGGGACCCCTCAGCGCCTTCCCACACCTCCCACCCTGCGCCACAGGCTGGTGCGTCTCCCCAGAAGCCCTCGGCCCAGTTCATTGTGCTTGTGAGCAGACAGGGGACCCCGGGGGACAGAGCCCAGCCCTCACAGAGCTGACACCCAAGAGGGGACAGGGTCAAAGGAGGCCACCATGGGAAGTACTGTTGAGGGGACGGCAGTGGCTGCGGGGGCCCCAACGCGGGGCCGAGACTCTCCCAGAGGGCACAACAAAAATGACTCCCAAGTGATGCAAGGAGCCAGTGCAGCAGCCCTGCAGGGATCAGTGCTGTGCTACAGGGAACAGCCAGTGCAAAGGCCCAGAGGTAGGAACGCAGAGGGCCTGCGGGCAGGAGACGGAGGGAAGAGTGGCCCACGCTGTCTGCTGGTCAGGAGGGCCTGGTGAGCCCTGGGGGCTGTAGGCAATGGGGGCTCAGCCTGGCTGCGCCCGGAGAAGACGCCTGGGGTGAGAGCAGAAGACCCCAGGCTCCTGCGGCTGGTCAGGCAAGAGGTGCTATTGGCCCAGGCTGGGCGGGGAGAGGGGGCCAGGGGCAGGCTCTGCACTAACCATGATGACAGCCTGACGGGACCTTCCCCACAGGACTTCTCCGGGGGCAGGAAGAGCAGGCATCACACTGGATTGGGGGGGGGGGGCAGGGGACGCCCTGGGAGGGGGCTGCGGGGGCGGGGCTTGGGCCACTCCGTCCTGGACACGTGAGCTGGAGAGGCCCATCGGACACCGCACACGCAGGCGGCTGGACGTGGGCGTCTGGAGATGTAAAAATAACTGTGGGGTCATGAGCCCTCAGATGCGCTTGCGGCCAGGGCCGGAGAGCCTCGGGGAGGGCCGGCTGGGGACAGGCAAACCTCCGGGCCTCCAGGCTCAGGGAGAGGCCGGCCCAGAGGGTGGAGACGGAGGTGGACGCCCACGAGACGCGGCAGAAGCGGCTGCTGGATTCAGCCCTCGTGTCACGGTGACCTTGACACGGTGCCTTCAGCACAGCAGCTGGAAGAGCCCAAGGGGACCCCTGCTGAGGGGGCGGCAGCCTGGGGGCAGCTGGGAGCAGCCGGGAATGGGGCCGAAGCCGGGAGGGCCCTCGCTGAGCCTCAGGCGCAGGATGGAGTGTGGGCCCAGCCCGTCTGGGATCCGACCCAGGAAGGAAACAGTTCACGGTGCCGGAGGGGGTGGGGGGGGGGGCGTGCAGGTCTGTGCGGCTCACAAGGACGGGCCGCCCAGAGAGCACAGGCATCAGCGGGGACACGCAGGCTGTCGGTGCTCAGCCCTCCCGCCCGGTGGGCCGCACATGCGCCCTCAGCCGGGAGCACGGCGAGAGCCGCATCTGGACTGGTCCAGGTCACACGGTGCGTGCGGGCGGCACTGAGATCTGAGCTCGGGGTTCCCTAACTCCCGGTCCTGAACCCGGGGCTGTGGGGATCCCAGGCCCCTTCTTCGATGTCCCCACGGGGACAGGAAGGCTGGCCACCACTCACACTCTGTCCTGGGCTGCCTGTCCAGCCTGGGACTGAGCCCATTCCCGTGGGACACAGACCCTCCCTGTCACCAGCACCTGGTGCCTGGCCCACCTCAGAGAAGCTGCCAGCTGCACGGGGCACGTGCCGAGGCCCCGCTCCCGGTGAGTCTGCGTGGCCCCGGGTGTTGCCACGGCAGCTGGGCTCACAGCCCCCACCAGGCTGCCTCTGGCTGGCGATGCGGGGTCCTTGCCATCCAGGACTGCAGGCAGGGGTGGGGGTGGGGGGGGGCCATCCTGGGTTCAGGGACACGAGGTGATAGATGCACGGCTCAGAGGGGCGGGAGGGAGCCTACCTTCCATTGCCCCTAATCCCCTCCCACCCTGCCGGGGCTCAGGGGCTCTCCAACGCAAGGCCCCGCCTGGGGTGTCCTGCCCTCTCTCCTCCCACGGCCCCCCTCAAATCCAGAGCTGGCTCCTCTGCCGGAGGCTCCTCCCTCTCCACATCCTGAGGTGCTCTCCGCACCGGCCCCGCACTTCCTACCGCTCCTATGCACGTGGGAGAGCCCAGGCAAGGCACCATGGACACCAAGTCCTACAGACCCAGATTCTGGATGCCGGGGACCCCTGCACACTCCGCGCAGTGCAGAAGGACCCTCCCTCCTCAGGCAGACCCACGCCAGGCTCCAGCAGGAAGCTCTCTTGGATCCGGAGGTAAAATCCACCACCAGGGGCTGCAAATCACACCCTCCCACGTGAGAGAGGGAGGAAGGCCACAGAGACCACCTGTGGGGCTGCTCCTCAGGTGGGGCCGAGCAGGCCCTCCCTGCTCCTCCCCCATCCCACCAAGCAACCTGCCGCCAGCCCCCCACAGCCACGAGCCTCTTCAACGTTTCCGAGGGCCTCTGCCCCGCTGCCCTCAGCCTGGGCCTGCCTCTCCATTCCCTGCCTTCCAGGGGCCACTCGGTGTCCCCACCCCTATGCCTCCTCTACCGGGCCTCCCTGGAGCTTCCCCTGGACAAGACCCCCGGGGCACTAGGCACAGGGTCTTTGCATGAAGAACTGACTGGCTGTCAGTCAAGCCCAAGACCCCTTGGAGGGGAAGCTGAGGCCCAGGCAGGAAGAGGGTGTCCAGGACCAAAATCAGGCCCTCGTACTGCAACTGTGGGCAGGAGCAGGGCAGGGAAGGGGGAGGGGACCCGGGAGGGGGGACCAGGGAGGGCGCCCGGCCCCCACCCCCTTCCAGGGAAATGGCAGACACCCCAGGCGGCCCGGAAGACATTCCAGCAGTCCCACATGGGGGGAGGCAGCGTGCACTCACACCCCCAGCACCCCACACAGACCCCAGGGTGCTTGGGTCCGCTCCAGGGCACCTGTCTCCCCAGACAGCTGCAGCCACACGGCTGCCGATCCTCCCGAACGCACAAGAATGAGAAGCCCAAGTTCGGGGCTCTCCGCGCGGGCCTGGCCTTCCCCGCCCCCCCCCCCACCCCCAGAGCTGCTCCCCCCAGCCAGGGCAGACTTTTCTTTTCTCGGGCACAGAGGCAACACAGTTCCCACCTGGTGGCCCAGCCTCTGCCCACCTGGGGAAGGTGGGAGCGCCCCCGGGTCAGCGCCGCCGGCAGTGTCCACACTGGGTTCCGCGGCACCACTCGCCCCCCCCCCCCCCAGGGCGCACAAAGCCGGCCCCTCCCCCCCGGGGCTCCCTGCTGCGTGTTGGGGGAGGGGAGAGCACGCCCGCACCGGCACTCGTGACCCCTCCAGCCTCCGCTGCCCCGCAGGCCCCTCCCGGGGAGGTGCGGGCGCCGGCGGGTCCCGGCGTCGGGCAGGAGCAGGCCGAGGCGGCGGCGCTCTCCGGTTACAGCCCGCGCGGCGCCGCCGGCTATTTCGGGCGAGCTGGCCGCGCTCCGGGCCGGCGCCCGAGGCCGCGGCGCCCCGCGTCAGCCCCGCGCCCCGCGCCCGCGCCCCGCGCCCCGCTCACCTGCCACCGGCGACGGCTTGCGCAGCACCAGCCACCTAGTCTTCCACTGCGGGGACAGAGGGAGCGTAAGCGGCCGCCGCGCCCCGCGCCCGCCCCGCGCCCGCCGCGCGCCCCGACCTTCTTGCCGTCCCGCAGCTTGACCTGGCCCTCCACCAGCGCCGCCTCGGTCATCTTCTGTCATGGTTCCCGCGGCGCCCGCCGCGCCTCTCCCCGCCGCCCCGCGGCCGCCCGGCCCAGGGTCACTTTCAAAATAGCTCCGGGCGGGCCGAGCGCCGGGCGGCGGGGGCGGGCCGGCGGGGGCGGGGCGCGGGCGGGGCGCCGGTCTCCCCCTGCGCCGCCGGCCCCGCGGGGCACCTGCGGCCACCTGCGGCCCCGCCCTCCGGAACCCGGCCGCCTGGGTCGGACGCCGCGCCCCCACCGCCCGGATGGGGGCGCGGGGTGGGGGGTGGGGGTGGGGGCGGCTTCTCGTCCAAAAGCAGAGGCCGCGACCTGGCAACCGGAGACACGTTCACGGGGCGTCTTCCCCCCACCTGGCTTCTCCCTCCGGCACCTGCCCCTCCCACCGCCCCAGGGCTGTCACCAGACACCCCTGACAACCCACTGACCTGGGACGACTGGGGCCTAGGAGGCCGCCTCGCCCCCCCCCCCCCCCCCCCCCCCGGCCCTCCAGCCCCCTCGCCTCTCCCAGGCAGGGTAGTGGAGTGGAGGGGGAGTCCATTCAAGCCCCCTGGCGGCATGGACCCCAGTGCAGGTGGGACTGCTGGATTGCTGCGGGGGGAGGGGGGCGTCCGGGTCTCTGTGCGTGGTCTCCCCCACACCCGGCTCTACTGCTTGGTGGGAGACCCACCAGGAGCCCCCTTCACAGCAGGAGGTGGGGGGCTCTGGGCTTCTGGATTTTTCCTCCTCCACCCTGTAAACCCTGTCCAGCTGCCCTTGGTTCTTCCAGAGCCCAGGGAGTTTGGGGGGCTCGGCAGGCCTACACTTTGGACATCTGCCCCCATTTCTAAGATGGCTTCCAATGCCCATGCCTCCAGGAGCATCACAGGATGAGGGGGACAGCAGCAGAGGGGACGGGGCAGTGCCCTGGGAAAGCAAGGAAACGCAGGGTGTTCCCAGCCTCAGGGAGTTTATGTTCTGGCAGGGAGAGTGGGGAGGAATAAACACTGTTCCGTTGACTCCGATCGGCACGGGCAGGGAGGCCGGCGTTTGTGGGGCATGTATGCGAGCCTTCGCCCTGTGCAGGCCCCTTCGGGCTAGGGCCTCTCACTGAGGGGCATCTAATGTCAGAGCGGTGGGCAAGGGGTCTCGTGGCCAGGACTGAGCCGGTCAGCAGAGTCTGTAGCCGAGGGGGGAGTGGCAGGGAGGGCCTGGCAAGCCCTGGTTCGGAGTCCCCACTGAGCAGCCGCCATGCCGGGTGCAGAGAGCCAGGCTCACCCCCTTTGGGCACACGCTCCCGCTGCCCCTGGGGACCTGACAGGGTGGGTCCTCGGTGGGCCACGGGCTCGAATGTGGTGCCGGGGTGCCGTCTGGCTGGGGCCTGATGTGCAGCAGGGTCACACCAGGCCCCGAAGCGGCTCTGTTTCTCCCACGTCCCCCGGCTCCCCCACCCCCACATCACCTGTGCAGCCAGCAGCCGCCCTCTGTGGAGCAGTTGCCTAGCCACAGAGCCCCATTCATGCCCCCACACATCTCAGGCCCCCAGGGGCCGGCGTGGGACAGCCGGCGTGGAGCCGGATGGCGGCTGGGGGCTGTGGCCAGCAACACATCCGCCGCCCCAGGCGCCTGGCACTCGGTCATCCCTGCAGGGAGGGGCAGGGCCCTGCTGCATTCCCAAGCGCTGGCCGAGACCCAGGCTCCTGCCATGCCTGGCAGCTGCACCTGCTCCCGCACCGGCCGGAAAATGCGGGCTGGAGCAGGACAGACAGCCTCCTCCCCTCCACGTGGCCGCCGGGGCTGCAGAAGGGGGGAGAGCTTCCTGCCCGGCTCCTACTCCCAGACTTCGGGCCTCTCTGCTCCTCCGTCCCTGCTGTGGTCCACATGTTTGTGTCCCCCCAGATTCACGTGTTGAAGATCAAACCCCCGCTCGGTGGGATGGAGTTAGGAGGTCGGGCCTTTGGGACACGATTAGGTCATGAGGGTAGAGCTCCCATGACCCAATTACAGATGGTTCGACTTAGGATTTTTCAACTCCAGGACAGGGAGAAAGCAATCCACATCCCGTAGAAGCTGTACTTCAGATTCTGACTTTGGATCTTTTCCCAGGCCAGCAGTCTGTGAGGCACAGTCTGTAAGGCCCGAGGCCCCTGGCCAGCCGCTCCCGGCCAGCCACCCAGTCACCAGGGGAACAATCGGTGCACTGACAACCGTCTACACCCACAGAACCCTTTTCGCTTTCAATGAGACACGTGAGATGGTCGACACTGTTATAAAACAGACTTTGTGCTGGATGATTTTGCCCCACTGTGGGCTGATGTGAGTGTCCTGGGACAGGCAGGCCAGGCTGAGCCACCACGTTCGCTAGGGAGACGTATTCAGTGCATTTTGGACTTCTAGTATTTCCACGGTAAGCTCATCGTAAGTTGGGGAAGATCTGTAGTGTCCTTGTAGTGTCCTTGTAAGAAGAGACGCGAGGAGATGGTCTCTCCCCGCTGTGTGAGCGCGTAGCAGGAAGGCGGCCCTCCGCGGCCAGCAAGCGGCTCTCGCCAGAACCCGACACTGCCTGTGCCCTCATCTCGGACTCCTGGCCTCAGCACTGTGAGAAACAGCCCCCTGGCCTGCGGCATTCTGGTACAGCAGTCCGAGGGGACTGAGACAGTTTCTTCAGCTGCTCCAGCCCCTGTTGCTGGGTGAAACTGACTCTGGCCGCTGGAGCAGGAAGGAATTTGCTGGAAGAATGTCAGGCCTCTAGTAGAACCCAGGGGAGGCTGGAGAGCCAGCAGGAGCTTTGGGAGGCAGGGCGGTAGGGAAGCACAGCCACGTTCCTAACACCAGATGCCGCCCCGGCCCAGCACCACCACACAGCTGGACTCACGGCCACGGGGCATGGCTGGCCCCTCCCAAGAACCCCATGGCCGCTAGTGACGTTAATGACGTGTGGTCATCCCTGACTGACCACACGGCCGGGGGTGCTGCTGCTGGACATCACGGCCAGGGACACTGCCACTGCCACTGCCACAGACTTGGGCCACAGGACCTGGCTCCAGACACTGCACCTGCCACTCACTCACCACCCAAAGGAACTTTAACCGTCACGTGACCTCTCTGGTCTCCGTTTCCTCTTCTTGCCTCATATTATGATGATGAGCCCCTACGTGAGACTGTGTGTGTGAGGGTCTTTGAAAATGATCATGGGTTCACAAACACACAGCGACGATCGGGACCAGGGCCGGGCTGCCTCATCTGGGCTCTCCAGGGGCTCGGAACCGCCTCACAGGGGCAAACACCGTGCCCTGTGTCTACCCTTCCCTTGCGGATAGGTGGGGCTGCACGAAAGGGTCCTGGCCAGTGGAGTCTGGGCAGAAGAGATGAGCCCCACTTCCAGGCCCAGCTGAGGGCACCTGGCACCATCTCCCACACTCTACATTCACCCCACAATGAGGGGGTGTGACATGGCTGAATCATGTCCCCCAAAACACTTGGGTTGAAGCCCGAACCCCCCACGTGGCTGTATTTGGAGATACGGTCTTTACGGAAGCAGTTAAGGTTAAATGAGATCATAAGGGTGGGGTCCCAATCCCACAGGACTGTGGCCTTCCCAGCAGAGGGAGAGACACAGCAATGTCCCCTCTCTCAGAGCACGCGCAGAGCGGGAAGGTGGCCTCTGCAGCCTGGAAGGGAAGCCTCACTAGAAACCGGCCCTGACGGACCTTGATCTAGGACTTCAGCCTCCAGAACTGTGAGAAGTAAGTTCCTGTTGTCTAAGCCCTACCTAGCTGGTGGCAGTCTGAGCTGGGACAGACAATGTGGGAGATCGTTTGAACAAATGGCTGCAGTGACTCCTCCCACCACACCCGCACCCTGGAAGTGTGACCGTATACGTCCTCCCACTGAGGTTGGAATCTGTCTGTCCACCTGGAATATGGCTGGCTTCGACAAATGAAGCACAATGGAAATCCTCACATCCGCTCCTCTTTCTTTTGGAGCCCAGCCTCCACCACGCGAACAAGTCCAGGCTGACCCACTGGATGAGGAGCGACATGTGGCCTAGTCACCCCATGGCAGGAGCCAACAGCCAGGTGACTCCCAGAAGCAGAATAGCCCAAGACTTACTGATGCCTCCAGCTGTGAGAATGAGGCAGCCCCCGCCCAGAGAACCGGCCAGCCCCGCCCATGCCAGGTTGCCAGCCCCGCCCAGAGAGAACCAGCCAGCTCCGCCCACACTAGCCCCACCCAGAGAGCCACCCAGCCCCTCCCAGAAAACTGGTCAGCCCCGCCCAGAAAACTGGTCAGCCCCACCCAGAGAACCGGCCAGCTCCGCCCACACCAACCCCGCCCAGAGAGCCACCCAGCCCCCCCCCGAAAACTGGTCAGCCCCACCCAGAGAACCGGCCAGCCCCGCCCACGCCAGGTGGCCAGCCCCGCCCATGCCAAGTGGCCAGTCCCGCCCAGAGAACCAGCTAGCTCCGCCCACACCAACCCCGCCCAGAGAGCCACCCAGCCCCTCCCAGAAAACTGGTCAGCCCCACCCAGAGAACCGGCCAGCTCCGCCCACACCAACCCCGCCCAGAGAGCCACCCAGCCCCCCCCCGAAAACTGGTCAGCCCCACCCAGAGAACCGGCCAGCCCCGCCCACGCCAGGTGGCCAGCCCCGCCCATGCCAAGTGGCCAGTCCCGCCCAGAGAACCAGCTAGCTCCGCCCACACCAACCCCGCCCAGAGAGCCACCCAGCCCCTCCCAGAAAACTGGTCAGCCCCGCCCAGAAAACTGGTCAGCCCCGCCCAGAGAACCGGCCAGCCCCGCCCACGCCAGGTGGCCAGCCCCGCCCATGCCAAGTGGCCCGTTCCGCCCAGAGAACCAGCTAGCTCCGCCCACACCAGCCCCGCCCAGAGAACCAGCCAGCCCCTCCTAGAAAACTGGTCAGCCCCGCCCAGAGTACCGGCCAGCCCCGCCCACGCCAAGTTACCAGCCCACAGAATGGTGAGCTCAGTACATGACTGTCGGATCAGGACCCTGAGTTTCGAGGTCAGTGGTGACACAGAAAAAGTGTCTGGGGGTGGACTCCAAGCCTCACCGGACACCGGAAGCTCCAGATACAAGGAGGCTGGATCCCTGAGTCACCACCCAGGCAGGGTGCCAGCCACCTTCAAGCTGAGTGAGGTTCCAACAGACAGCAAGCAAGGTAGGAGACAGGGAGGAGCCCCACGTCGGGGAGAAGCCCGACGTCCTAAAAGCCACCAGAGGATGGAGGGCCCTTATGAAAGAACAATTGATGTAAAGCAGATTTCTCGACCTCAGCGCGGGAGGCCAGGAGGCAGCTGACGCAAAGGGTGGGCTCTGGTCCGTCTGAATTAAGTGACTGGGGACACCGTCAGCAACTCCACGGCCACAAATGTGACAATTTAGGCAGACAATTTCATAAAAGTGCAGCCTCCCATAACTGGTGCAAGAAAAAAACAGAATCCTCAGGGCAGCAACTACTGACATACTGAACCAGCAGTAAAGAAAACTCTGGACCCAGGGAATTTTATACAGGATTCTACCAAACTTTCAAAGATAGATCATTCCAGAGTCCTCCAGGGAACGATAAAAGAAGGGATACTCCTGAAGTCATTGTGTGAGTCAAGGAGTGTAAGAAAGGCCGATCTCACTCAGGAGCATAATAAAGTCCTAAAAAAAAAAAAATGAGAGTAAATCCCAAAAAGCTTGTAAAAAGTAAGGCAGCATGGATCAGCCAGGGTCCCAACAGGCTGGCACAGCATTAGGATAATCGGACAGGTGGTGTTGGAGGGGAGCCACCAAGGGTAACTCGGTGGCCCAGGGCTGGACGGGGGTGCGGTGGGGTCGATACTGCCTCTAGGCCAGAGGAAGAGGTCACCCCACGAAGGCAACGGTCATTCCCATCTTTGAAAGGAGCGGTGACCTTCAGTCAAGGGATCTGGGTGTGTCTGTCCTCTAGGGTCCTAGGACAAGGTGCCAGAGACAGGGCTGAAACAGCAGAAATCGATGGTCTCACAATTCTGGAGCCCAGAGTCCAAGATCGAGATAATTGTCAGGGCTGGTTCCTTCCGGGGCTGTGAAGGAGGGCCTGCCCCAAGCCTCTGCCCTTGGCCTGTCGAAGGCCACCTTCCACTGTGGCACTTCTGTGTGTGTGTGTGTATGTGTGTGTGTGTGTGTGTCCACCTTTCCCCTCCTTCTAGGGGCACAGTCATACTGGATCAGGGCCCACCCTGGTGACCTCATTTCTGATTGGTCACCTCTGTAAAGACCCTCCCTCCAAATAAGATCACATTCTGAGGTCCTGGGGGTTAGGACTTCAACATATGAATGTTAGGAGGACACAGTTCAACTTATAACATCGAGGTGGCCCCAAAAGGAGGGAGCCAGGGAAATCGATATCCCAGTCTCACTCTCCTCCCTCCTCTGAGCTGCTGCGGGGGCTCCCCCATGTCCTAAATAACCCAGCGGGCACAGGAGCCCTTTGATGCTGTCCAGGGGATCAGCTTCCTGGGACGGAGCTCCAGGTGGAGAAGGCGGAGAGTGAGTGCACATCTGGGAGTGTGTACAGCAAGCGGGAGATGCTGGCTCGCTCTGACTCAGCACAGTGCCCTCCAGGAATGCAAGGTCGGCTTCGTGCTAGACAGTCTATAATCGAGAGCCACCTCTTTAACAGATCCAGGCCAACACCCACAGGGGAGAAGGGGCGGGGGGGTTATGGTGGGGCGGAGCCAAGCACAGGTGCCGGAGGCCCCACATTCCCCACGCTTGGAGCTCCTGTGGCCGCGGCAACCAGACTCCGCGGCCCTGGGCTGGGACCAACACGTGGGGGCTTCAGCAGGGCACTTCGGCCAGCTGGAGGGGCCGTGGGGAGAGGGGCCAGGGCTCAGGACCGGGCTCTCTTCTCTGGTCTTGCTTAGAGCGGTGCGTGTCCATCGTGATGTGTCTGATCCAGTCATGACAACCCAGTCCCCTGCCGTCCCAGCCTCCTCTGCAGCTACGTGTGGCCTTGGGGCCCCATTCGGGCAAATGAGAGCTTAGCGCGAGAAGTCTCAGGGAAGGGGGCTCTGGGGCGTCTTCCTCTCTCGGTACAGGAACGGATCGCTGGCAAACCAATGTCAGCAAGAGGCCGAGCGCCGGACTGGGTCACAGGAGGAAGACAAAGCTGCCTTTGTTCCCGCTGTATCCGCCTATCCTCGGGACGCAGTCCTGACACAGGCTAAGAGCAGAGGCGGCTGGCAAAGCCCATGTCCTCTGCACCCACGTGCACACGTGAGGACGGGAACGGCTGGGGCAGGACCCGACTAGCCTGGCCTCTCAGGAGCAGCCTCCACGAGTAACCTGAGCTCCACCGAGTGAAAGGGGGAGGGGTGGCCTGGGAGAGAACATTCTAGAAGCAGTGGGAACAGCATGAGTGAGGGCTCCGGTCAGTTGCATGGACAGAGGGAGGCCAGAGTGGCCAGAGCACAGACTGGGGGGCGGGGCGGGGACAGAAGAGGGGTGGGAGGTAGGTGGGGTCAGGCCACAGGGATTAGGGGAGGTTCCGAGGTAGGAGGGCAGTGACATTCAGAAAGCCCTGGCCTGTCACTTCAGAGAGAGGTGGTGAGACCTGGTCCAAGGCGGGGGCTGTGGAGACGACAGGGGAGAAAGAGGCTTCGGGGGTCGAGGAGCAGGAGAGGTGGGTGGGGACTGCGTGGAGGACCGTGTGGAGGCACTGAATGTGGGGCCATCCCCCGGCCTCTCCCCGAGACCAGGGCCCCCGGCTCCCTGAGGCACACGCTGCTGGGCACCAGGGCTATGACGGCAGGGCTATGGGTCTGCTATGGGGCAGACCCAGGTCTCTCCCCCTGGCCACAGAGGTCTTTGCGTGTCCACCCTGCCGAAGCCCCGTCAGGGACCCCAGGGCACACCCCGTACCTCACTGCAGCCCACAGCAGCCCCCCATCCCTGCCTCCTCTGGTCTCCAACCACACTTCCTTATTTTGATTCAAACAAGCCACGTCCCCTGCCTCAGGACCTTTGCAGCTGCCGCTCTCTCTCTCTCTGCCTGGAATCCTGGGCTCTTCCCAGCAACTGTGAATCCTTTCCCAAGGTGTCCTGGCCAGCTGCTGCAGGAGCTTGGCTCCTGGAGGTACCTAGCAGTAGTGGTCCATTGCCCTGGACGCCCTTGGCGGTCTCTGGGCCTGCTGGTCTCCCTCAGAGGGAGTCCCTGGCCTTCCCCCTGGGGACAGCTGCAGTCAGGTTGCCCTCTTGAAGGAAAATGAGGGCCAGCAGCCATTCCAAACGAACCTGTCGTAAGTCTTAAGGTCCCATGCACTATTTGGCTTGGACTCCGCCCTGGGACAACGCGGGGAGCCTGGGCCCCAGCCCTACCTGCCTGGGGGTGGCCTGAGTGGGGTGGCTAGAGACAGCTCGGGCTCTGGACAGGCTCCAGACTAAGTCCCCTGCCCTGACCACCCCCCCACCCCAGGTCTTGGGGCCAGACCCCTCCTGGGGGGTTGCAGGCTTCCTTCTCCACTGAGCAAAGGAAGGTGGGGCCCTGGCTCCGGGAGCCCTGGCCCTCAGCCACGCCATCTACAGATGTGGGCCGGGGGTCAAGGCCCGGGACGGAGGGCTGAGCCGGGGGCAGAGGCACGGGCAGCGTGGGCCAGGTTCGCGGAGACATCTTTATTGCAGGAGTTTGGGAACGGTGAGAGGCGGGACGCCCACGCCAGGGGTGGGGTGCCTCAGGAAGGATCCGCAGGCCGCTTAGGGGGCCGGATGCGGTCGTTGATCCAGTCCACGTAATTGGCCACACGGGTGTAGACACCAGGTTTGTTAAGCCTCCCACAGCCGTCGCCCCAGCTGATGATGCCGTACAGGTAGGCCAGGCCGTTCTTCTCACAGGCCAGGGGTCCGCCTGAGTCCCCCTGCAGCAGAGGCAGGCCGGCTCAGCCCCTCAGCAGCACAGAGGTGCTCCCGTTCCCGCCTCCCGAGCCCCAGCCCCGAGAATGTCTCCAGAGGAGCCTGTGGTGAGGACTCCCGGGAGCTCCCGATGCAGACTTCCTACCGCGTGGGGGACAGAAGACAAGGGTGTTTCAGGTGGAGCACTGTCCCCCCTCCCCCAGCCTCCTAGACACGAGGTCACCGGGTTCCAGGGCCGCTGTGACCGCACCCGTGCCATGGATCCCTCTCAGCCCCACGCCCAGCAGTGGGCTCCTCAGTCGGGCTCCCGAGCCGGCCCGCCAGCACGTGCCCTGCACGGACCGGCGGGGGGGGGGGGGGGGGGTCCCCGTGTTCTGGCTCAGGCTCAGTCCCCCCCTTGAAATGCCCTCCCAGCCACCTGGCAGACTCCTATTCAGTCCTGCAAATGAGTGCAAATGCCCCCTCGTGCAGAAACCCATCCTGACTTCCCCCAAAGCTGCTCGTCCGATCGTGTGGTCCAGTGTCAAGGCCCCCCCACCCTGCCGCTCCTGAGCTGTGTGACCTGGGAAGAGTGACAGGACCTCTCTGAGCCTCAGTTTGTCCGTCTATAAAATGGCAAGTAAAGCTGTTCCTCCGTCTCGGGGTTGACGTGTAGCCTAAACAAGACAGTGCTCGCGGAGCCCTCGATAAATCAGCTCTGGGGACGGGCTCGTCGACTGAGCCCACCTGGAGGAACTCTGGACGAAAAGGGACTTGGCCTTTAGTGTCATGTGCCCACCTGTGGCTGGGCAACTGGGACACGTCCAGGCTTTGAGACCCTGCCCCTCCCTGGGCCTCAGCCTCCCCATCATATGAGAGGGACGCCCAGCCTGGGGGTGCGGGCCACTGACTGGGAGGGGCACGCTCTGCCCGGCTCCCCTGCTGGCTCTTCAAGTCAAGGTCCCTTTCGGGGCGGGGGGCCGGCATCCTTGAGAGCCCCGGCTCACCTGGCAGGCGTCAGACTTGCAGTCGAAGTAGCCAGCGCACAGCATGTGGGGGCTGATGTCGGCCCCATACACCTCGGGGCTGCTGCACTTGTGGTCTGCCACCAGGGGGACCAGCGCCTCCCGCAGGGAGCTGGAGTAGCCACTCACGTCTGCGGACAGGTGCCCTCAGGCTGGGTGACGCTTGCCGGGGCGGGCCGCCACACCCCTGGCCACGATGCTCCCACCCCCACTCACTCTCATCCTGGTGGCCCCAGCCGGCGATCTGGCACTTGTGTCCGGTGGGGAAGGGGCTGCTGGGGTCAGGCAGGCAGATGGGCTGGACAAACTGGGAGCGGACGGCACAGCGGTCCCCCTTCTTCTTCAGCCGGATCAGGACTGGGCAGGAGAGAGACCAGAGGTCAGCCTGGGGCACGGGGGGGCCCTGCCGGACAGAGGGTGGTGCCAGAGACGGAGGGGCCGTGCACTGGGAGACCCGGGTCCTCCTCCCACCAGGCCAAGGCCACTCTGCCGTCCCGGGCACCCTCGCTGCCCTGCACCCGACTCCCCTCCCCTCCCCCCTCCTCTCCCTCCCCTTCTCTCCATGCCCCTCTCCCCAGGTCGGCCTCGTGCCTACCCCTGCCCCTCTCCTGGCTCTGGCCTGTTGCACCCCAACGAGCCCCAAGCCTCACTTACCCAGGTCATGGTCACTGGGGTTGAACACTGAGTACATGGGGTAGGGGATGTACTTCTCGATGCCAAATGTCTGCGTTACGTCTGTTGTCTGGTTGAAGAAGTGTTGGCCTAGGACCACTAAGACACTTTCCCTGCGGGGGCTGTGCGACACGGCTGGTGACAGCAGGACCCGGGCCCTCCCCTCAGGCCCCTGAGGTTGGCTCTCCCCATGACCCATGATGGCTCAAGCATCCTGGAGATCCAGGACTGTGCAGGTCCCCTGCAGCCCTTGGGGGGCTGAGCAGGGGCAGGAGAGTGCTGGGCTCTGGCCACACACACACACACACACACACACAACCTTTAGTAATTCTGGGGACCTCACGCAGACGGGGGCATAGGGGCCGTGCTGATCGGGGCCTGAGTGGGTGGAGACCCCAGCCCTGCCTGGCAGCCCTGACCCAGCTTCTATCTAGCCTGTGGGGACCCCCAGATACAGCCCCTCACTCCTGCTGGGCACAGCCCTGGGCCCCCATGGTCAGCTTCTCGGTCCCCTCTCTGGGCCTCTGTTTTCCCATCTCCTGTGGAAGCGGTTAGCTCTCATGCTGGCTTGGCCCTCCTGCCTTGGACTCCAGCTCCAGGCCACTGTGGGTCCTTGGCCACTAGGCTGTCCCAGGCCGTAGGCCCTTCTGGAAGACGGGCTCCTGTGCCATGGGCAGCCAGCCAGATGCTCAGCACACAGTAGGGCTGGGTGCCTGGCCTCTGGACAAGGCCATCAACCCTATCCAAGGCCAGAGCTGGCCATTCTTGGGTCTTGCTCAGGTGGGCTCTCAGGGTGGATGGCCAGTGAACTGAGGGCTTGGAGCCCCCAGGCCTCCAGGGACAGGAGGAGGACCGGGCTGGCCCAAGTGCAGGGCAGGGAGGAGCGGGCTGTCTGCCAGCTCTGGGTGCCAGGTTCTGCCCTTTGCTAAAGGAGCATGCCCCTCCTGAGGGGCACCTGGGAGTCCAGGAACCCCCCTCTAACACCCCTGTCTACCTCACTGCCCCTGCCTGGCCCCTCCCCAGCCCTGCCATGGATGGGAGGAGTGGACCCCTGCTCTCCTGCCCCAGCTTTTTTTTGTTTTTAACATTTATCATATTGCTGAGAGACAGAGCATGAGCGAGGGAGGTGCAGAGAGAGAGGAAGACACAGAATCTGGACCAGGCTCTAGGATCTGAGCTGTCAGCACAGAGCCCCACACGGGGCTCGAAACCCACAAACCATGAAATCCTGACCTGAGCAGAAGCCGGAGGCTCAACCGACTGAGCCACCCAGGCGCACCCCCTGCCCCAGCCTCTTAAACCCTCGCCTGACTTGAACCCACTGCCCCCGACCCGTGCCATGGTCCCTGGCTGACTGAGGGGGGCTCAGTGCCAGACTCTCACACTGCCAAACCCCCCAGACCTCCCCCAGCCCCTAATCCCCGGGATGCCACCATCAGGCCCATCCCCTCCCACTGGCCTCCCCACCCAGGGGGGAGCCTCCCAGTCTGGACCCCCAGATGGGGAACCTTGTCCCCATCACAGCGGGTGGAAGCTGGGGAGGGGCTGGTCTTTCCCGCTCCTCCGGTGTGTGCCGGTGGGCCCCACGCCCTGGACCCCCACTGCCCAAGCGGCAGCCCGAGCCCCGGCCCGCCTGCAGGCTCACTGAGTGGGCGAGGCCTCCGCGGCCCGGAGGGAGGCGGGGTGGGCGGGGTCTGGGTCGGGGAGGGGCGGGATCTTCACAGAGAACGGCCCCGCCCATCGCCCTCTCGGCACCGGGCCACTCCTCCGAGAGCCGCCCCGCCCCACCCCCGACGCAGGACTGCCGGGGCTCCCCGGGGCGCAGGGGTGGGGCTGGTCTCTGCAGCTTCCACGCCCTGCACCGGGCTGATTGCCGAGTCCCTCCTGGGCCAGTGGGGCGACGGTCAGATGAGGGGCCAGACGTGGGGGTTACACGGGCAGGTGGGGAAACGTGGGGGCACTTGAGCGACGGGCGGCGTCAAGTGGGTGAGGACAGGCAGCCGGGTAGGTGGGAGGATGGGGGGTGAAGGGTGGACGGGCACACGGGCGGCAGCTGGCGAGCGCAGAGGCGTGGATGGACGGTGGCAGGGCGGCCGGGAGGGCGGAGTGTAGATGGTGGGAGGGGGACCGGTGGATGGGATGAAGCATGGAGTGGGGGGTCCTGGCCAGAGGCGCCCACCTGTTGGAGAAGCAGTGGGCCGCAGACACCACCCAGCAGGTGTGGACAAGACTCCCCGCGCAGAAGTCGTTCCCGATGTAGATGGCGGCCAGCCAGGGGTGGGAGCCGGGCAGTGAGGACGAGCCACCAATGATGCGTGGCCGGAGGAAGCTCCTTTTCTTGTGCCTCTTGCCACAGGTCTGGTGTCCCGTGGAGGCAGGCTCAGGCTGGCTCAGCAGGACCTCGGCGGGTAGGGGGTTAATTCTGGCCAGGGATTCTGGGAGCACAGGTCACTGGGTCGCACACCCCCGTCAGGCCCCCAGGCGGTTCCCCCCCGCCTCCCAGCCCACCCCAGGCAGCTCATCTGGAAGAGGGTCCGGGGCTCAGCCCAGCTCCGCCCTCGCAGGCACCCAGCTTTCCTCCTCTGCAGGAAGGGGAAATGACACCCAATCACAGGGTTTTGTGGGAACCAAGGTGGGAGGGAACCTGGCAGGTGTTCCTGTCCCTGCCAGCAGCCTGGGACCTGGGAGCCCAGGAGGGTCAGGCGGCCCTGGGGCACGGGGCCCCGTGCCCACTCCCAGGGGTGCCCGCTGGACCCCCTGTCCACAGTATGCACCCCTGCTCGGCACTTCCCTGTCTCTGGGGGCCACCCTCCCACAGCCCCGTTGAGGCTGAGTGGGAGCCACCCCAGGGGACCTGCTCTGACCCCTGGCCGCATGACCTTGGCCGCGCCCTGCTTCAGTGAGCCTCGGTGTCCCCATCTGCCAGATGGGGCAGTGGTCCTCCAAAGAGGGGAGGCCAGGCACGGGAGGGGAGCAGGGAGGCCCACGGGGGTCTCCACCCTCGCGCACCGCAGACGTCCAGGCGGCAGTACTCCCAGGAGAGCGTGCTGTCCTTCACCACGTAGCACCAGGGCCTCTGGTCCTCGTCTGGGTTTCTGGCGCGTGGAGAGGCGGGTGGGCGGGCGGTGAGGGGGGGTGGGAGGACCCGGCAGGGTGGGGCCCCTGACGCCCCCTCCCCAGCAGCGTTCCGCTTGGGGGTGGGCATAGCGGCCCTGGGCCCCGTGGGCCTGACCTCTGCCCCAGGACAGACCCCACCCACGTCTCATGCGGTGGTGGGGGGTGGGGCAGGCCAGTGCTGACCGGCAGTAGGCGTGGGGGCCCAGGCCGAGCAGGGCGGCGGCGCCCACCGAGTCCACATGCAGCTCCTGGTACAGCAGGTCGGAGTTCCAGGCCAGGCAGCCGAGACCCGAGGCCGCTGTGCTGGCCACGCCTCGGTACTCGGCACCACTCCCCACGAAGCAGTGCTGGCTGGGCACTGTGGGCAGCACGGTGGGCCATGAGCCCGGGGCCCCAGGCCGCGTCACCTCGACGCCGGCCCCGGGGCGCAGGCCACAGGCGGACGCACTCACCGATGTTGCAGAGCCGCCCAGCGTGGCCCGGGGGGCAGGCGCATACGGTGGTCCCGGTGGCCACGATCAGGTGGCAGGTGCCCCCGTTCAGGCACGGGCTGCTCAGGCAAGCTGGGGGGAGGGCTCAGAAGCTAGGCCTCAGGCCTTGAGGACGCTGTCCCTGGGGGACCCGGCGAGCCCCGCCCCCTGCCGTGGCCTACCTGTGTGGCGGGTGCCCTCGCAGCGGGTCTGGCCCCCCGCACACTCACACCGCTCCACTCGGCCCTGGCTCACTCGGGCCCAGCGATCGCCCGCCTCCAAGTGCTCATAGCGCGTCTCATCGAAGCATCTCTCTGGGGGTCGCAGAGTGCCCTGCACCCCACTGCACCCGGGCGGCCACCCTCCCACCGCCAGAAACCCTGGTGGCCCTGCTCACCTGTGCCACAGTTCTTGCCTGTGAAAGCCATGGGGCAGGTGCAGTGGTAGGACTCGGGGTCCTGGGTGTTGGAGCATGAGCCCCCGTTGAGGCATGGGCCAGAGGCACAGGGATCCGGGGCAGCTGGGGGGACGGGGGGAGGTGTAGGGGGCAGGTGTACCCCAAACCCTGTGACCCTCTCTGTTTGCCAAGGACTGCAGGGCCTTCATCGGACCCACCACCTTAAAGGTGCCCTTTCTGGGTTCCTTGGGTGCCCTTGTCCCGGGAAGGGGCGTAGACCTTCCCCCGTCTCCCAGCACCCCTGCCCAGCACTCAGACCCTGGGCAAGCGGGCCTCTGGCCCTGTACCGGTGTCCCGTCAGACAGCACCGTCCCCACCTGTGTGCCCTGGGACCCTTGTGCCCCGTCGACCCTACGGGCCCTCCTTTCTGTCCAGGACTCGGACTGTGCAGCTGCATGGTCCAGCCACACCACCAGGGGGCGCCTTGGTCCCAGCAATGACTGAGGCAGCACCGTGGCTCCGAGAAGGCAGGGTCCTGTCTGGGAGGGGTCCCACCTTCCGCACTCCTGCAGGCCCCTGGGCTGATGACTCCTCTGTCCCCTCCCAGCCCCCCCCCCCCCAGGGCTGCAGCGGGGTCAACCCCGAAGTCCCCTCACGTACTCCAAGCAAGCCCCCAGTTCCAGGTCAGCTCTGTCCCCTTGGCCCCTGCCCCATCGGCACGTTGCCCTAATAATGCTCCCCTGCGCTCACCGTCCCCAGCCCCCTCCTAGCCTGGGCTCAGGACCCCCCACCCCGTTCCCTGGGCACCCACCTGGGTCATCCCTGGGCGCTGAGGCCTGCGCACAGTAGCCCCAGGCCCTGTCGCGGTCATAGTTGTGAGTGGTGGCGCACCTGGGGGAGAGGAGGCACCTGGGTCCCCTGGGCCGGGGATCAGCCCGCCCCAGTGTGATGTCCACAGGGTGGCCCCTCTGACCGCCCTGGGGCTCGTTCCCTACACCTGCTGTGTGCCAGGCTGTCGGGGGGGGGGGGGGTGTGTGGAGGGCGGGAGGGTCTCCGGATTGGACAAGGGGCCGTGGGGACTGGGAGGAGGGGAGGCGGACGGTCTGTGCATGCGGGCCTTGTCCCCAGAGGCGACCCACCACTTTCTGTGGGCGCTCCCCTCCGAGGTGCAGGTGTGCAGCATACGGCCACCGTAGCGGAAGGGGAAACTACAGGGCTGCCCGTCCTCTGTGAGCACTGCAGGGGGAGGCGAGAGGGGTCGAGGGGCTCCCGTGCTGGGCACCTCCTGACCCCACACCGCACACCCCACTCTCCAGCAGTCCCCCGCGCCCCTCCCAGCCCGCCCATCCAGGTGCAGCCTCCCACCTCCGGGAGGTCTCCTGACCCACCTGGGCTCCCAGGGCTGCTGCTGGAGGGAGCCCTGGGCGGGGGGCTCAGCCCCCTACCACGGGGTCCCTGTGTCTCTGGAGCACTCGTGGCCAGGGTCACAGGGGTCACCGAGGTTACGGGGGCCGTGGGGGTCCCCGGGGTCACTGTGGCGTTAGGTTCTGGGGGTTCTGTAAGGTTCTGGGAAGGGCAAAGAGGGCTGAGATCGCGTCGGTGTGGGATGGGCGCCCCTCACACTCAGGCCCTGCTGGCTGGGCTGGTCGCAGTCCCCGGCCTGGTTTCCACATGGCGGCTCTCAAGTTTTAGAGGAGAAACCAAGGGGACACTGGCCGTCCTGAGTTCCTCAGCCCGGCCCCGTCCCCTTCCCTCCTGCCGAGCCCACAGGGTTAGACAGGGTGGGCTCGGCATCTGCCCAGGCTGGGGCACCCCTGCCTTCTGTTCTGGGGGATTAAAGAGCAGCCGTGAGGCCCTGAGAGGTCCCCCACCCAGTCCCCAAACAGTGGGACCCAAAGACAAGGCAGTGGCCCTGATGCCCCCGGGCGGGGGCCCAGCACGTCAGATCCCCAGGCCCCCAGGCCCCCTAGGCCAGCCAGCATGCCACCTCACCCGCCGAAGGCCAGCTTTCACCAAGTTGGAGCCCTCCCACGTTCCACAGCCCACCCCGGCCCCAGGACCCAGGGTGGGCACAGGGAGGCCGCGGCCACCGTGCCACGGGCTCAGCGCTCACCCTGCCAGCCTGGGGCTGGGCCCCGCAGGGCACCAGCAGCAGCAGCAGCAGGAGCAGGGCCATTCCGGGTAGGGGGCAAAGGCTGGGAACCCAGGCCCAGCGCCCTGTGGCTCCTGAGCTGGCGTGAGGGGCAGCGGGAGGCGGAAACAGAGAGGCCAGGGCAGGTGGGGGGTCAAGGCCACCTGGCAATGATTAACCTGGCTGTCTCCAGTGCCGGCCCCACGTGGTCCTCGTGTCTGCTGCCCCGCTCTCCCCACCTGGTCCAGCTGTCCCTCTGGCATCAGCCACGCTAGTCCTGGACCTGACAATATCCTCAGACTCCTGAGACACACAGCCAGCGGGGACCTGAACTCCTGGCCCCAGCATCCAGTCCCCGCCTCTCCGCAGGGCTGGTGGCGGTCTGTTAGTGAACTATCGATAACCAGAGTGGCCTCCAGTGCTGAGCCTCCCAGGCCTGGGGGGGCGGGTGCTAGCCCAGAGGAGGGTGTGTGCGCTGGGCTGAGTGTTGCGGGCAATGAGCCCAGGACAGGGGCCCCTGCTGTCCCCAGCACTCCAGCTTGGCCCCTCCCAGGATAAGCCTGGGGTGGGGGCTCTCATGGGAGTAGAGCTGGGGAGCCGGGCAGCACCAGAGCCGGCAGTCCCCCTGCCCTAACTCTGCAAGCTGCCCGGGGAATGTCTCCTCCCCCGCCTGGCCTGGACCCCCGGGGCACCTCCTCCAGGAAGCCTTCCCACCCCTGGACTCCCTGAGCCCTGGGCTTCCCCTTCACAGCTTAGCTGACGTGACGCTGTCCCCGTTTGTGTCTGGGTCTGCCCCCACCTCATCCTGAGCTCTGGCTGGGGCCAGCTATCTCTGGGTGGCTCAGGTCCCCAGAAGGGCCCCAGCCAGGCACCCAGGGCCCCCCAAGGCCACAGAGACACGGCCTAGGATCCTGCCCAGGTCTGCATGCGCCTCGCGCTCTCCATCGGGACCTGGGGCGGGCTGCCCCCTGGACACCATGGTAGTGGGTCCTCCCCACCCCTACGAGTCCCAGAACGCGTGACTGGAGGGCGCCAGACAGAGCCGCCCCGGGTTCCCTGTAGATTAGCTCAGTGGCCCACATGGGGAGGAGGTGAGGGCTGGCCCTCACTTTGGCCTAGGGATCAGCTGGGCACTGTGGCCACCTCGCTGTGTGCCCCCAGACCACTCTCTCTCTGGGCCCCATTTTGTCATCTGCACAAAAGGAGGGAGAGTGGAAACTGAGTGTGCACCCAGCCTGGTGCATGGTGGGGGTGGGGTTCAGGGGTGGGGGGAGCGTGGTGGGTGCCTGGGGGGGAGGGGAGAGGGGTGAGTGTTGGGGGGTGGGGGGGACATGGTGGGTGCTGGGCCCTGCTCTCCCTTCTGACCCCTCCCAAGGCCCCATCCAGAGCACTGCTCGCTGGGCGCTGCCCCCTACAAGCATCTGGAACCACCCCGGGGGCCTTGCTGAGTACTCGTGAGTTGGGCTCCTCCCAGCAACCCTGGAGGGAGGGGTGCCGGGCCCCTCAGCTGCTCCATGTTGGGGTTCCACTGAGGCAACCTGGGCCGATGACTGTCTCTACCTGCTTCAGCCAGCACCATACGGTGGCCCTGCCCGATGGCCTGGCCTGCCCCCCCCCACCCCCCCCCCCCCCACCCCCCCCATGAGGCTCAAGCCGCTCTGTAACCAAACTCACCACGGCCTCGGGCCGGCTGCGCCCAGGCCTTCTGGGCGGTCAGGTTTCCTCTCGGCGGTTCCTCCGCAGACGGCCCCGCCAGACCACCCCTCTGGGGCCAGGCGCAGGGGTTGAGGCGGGGCCGCCTGAAGAGTCCCCACTGCGCGTGGGAGCCACAGCAGCCCAGTGCCCCACCGTCTGTGGGTCTCCCAGGCTGAGCCCTGCCCCCACCGGTGGTGGCCCCAGAAGGAGCCCCGCACTGACCTGCAGGGCACGGTACAAAGCGGACGTGACCGGGAGCCCTGACCCAGAAGGGTCGCTTCCTCTCACGCTCCGGAGCACCACGACCTTGGGTCCCGTTAGGTTGCCTTCATTCTCTTTGCCCACCCTTGACCTCAGCACCAAGAGCCATTTTCTTCTCAACCCCTCCCCTGATAAGCCCCCGAGGCAAAGGCTTCCCGAGCGCAGGGTCTATGGCCCCCGCACCCAGCATGAGGCTGACACTCGGGCGGTCCCCAAAGTTGATTTATTGAGGGAAGGCCGGAGCCAAGGGGCAGCAGGGGACAGGGTCCGAGGAACCCACTGAGCCAGCTGTGGCCGGCATCCGAGGCCGGGCCCCCCTGCCCTCTCCTGGTTTGGCTCCCGAAGGTGTGGCGGCCAAGGTGGCCCCTCCAAGGCCCTCAAGATGATATGGGGCTGTCCCCACGAGATCATGGGCCTCTGCACACGTGTCCAGGTGGGGAAGCTCAGACGCGGGGTCGGGCCTCGGGGCAGCCTCAGACGAAGGTCGCGCGGTGTGGGCCGGCCTTGGGCTTGGCAGGCCCACCTGGGACGGGGCTCAGGCTAGGGAGGTCCGAGGTCAGGGGCCCACTGGCCCGTGACCTCTGGGGGCCCGTCCGCACCCTGGGGATGCTGCTGCCTGGCCCAGGTGCCAAGCCAGCAACGCGGTCCACGTCGATGATGGTGTTGACTGGGAGGCCCTGGCTGCCTCTCGCTCCGCCTCCTGTCACAGGGAGAAGAGAGAGACTGTCACCAGTCTGCCCTGCCCTGGGCTCTGGAGCCCGGCAGGAACCCAGGGCAGCAGACTGCACCACCCTCGTCACACAGGCACAGGTGATCCGTGACCCTGGGCGCCCTGGGCCTGGGGCAGAAGTGCCGGGAAGGTCTGCCCTGCAGACAGCTGTCTGCAGGGTGCCAACCTCAACCTCTTGTTAAGTAAGCACGCCCCCAGGCCCTCACGGGCCCCCCGCCACCCAGAATGGCGGGGGGCTCTCAGCAGATGTGTCGCATGGTGTGGAGGGCCCAGCCAGGGGGCTTGGGCCTGAGTCATAAGAGGCTGGTGCAGGGGGATGGCAAAGGTGGGGACCCTGGGTCGGGTCACCTGTGCCCTTCAGACACTCCCGTGGCCCTCCCGTGGCCCGACTGTGGCTTGAGAACAGAAGTCAGCTACCTGCCGAGGTCCCCAAACCCCTTAGCCCGAGTGAGTGTGGCCCCCTGATCCCTCCTGCTGGGGCTGTCTGCAGGGCTCACCCTCAGGCCGGGGTGGGTGGGGGGGGTCTCAGGGAAGTGGGGGGTGGGATGGGGCCCTTGGCCATGCAGGGGATTCCGGGCAGCAGCTCTCCCGAGGCTGGTGGGGGGGGGACGCAGCACTGGGTGGGGGCTGTTCCTCAGGCCAGGTGCTCCCGGCCTCCACCTGCGGACCTCAGTATGGGGCTTCTCCGCAGGCTGGGGCTCAGGCCAGAGTCGGGCAGGGGCCCAAGCCTGGCTCCTGGCCACCACCCCCCCCCCCCCCCCCGCCCTAAGCCCTCCCATCCTGGCCACCTGGTTGTCCTCCGGACTGCTGCTTCGGGGACACGTCTTCACCCTCACAAAGTCTGGTCCTTCCCAGCCTCTCCTCCAGGTCCTGGGCACCCCTTGTCACCTTCCTTCCACCCGACCCCTGCCCCCGGGCTGCCTGAAACCACCTCGGAAGCTTCTAGACCCTGGGGGGTGAGGGGGGGAGTCACGTCTCCCAGCAGGGCCACTGGAGGGCAGAAGTGTGTCTTCCGGATGGAGCCCCGGGGACCAGCCTGGGGCGGCCGTGGGTGTGCTTGGCCACACCCTCGGCCCCCCTCACCACGCTCCCGGCTCACCCTCGGGGTGGGACCAGCGGTGCCACCAGGGCTACTCGCGCAGGCAGGACTCTAGGGCCCTCGTCTGCCCAGGGACGGGCGGGAGTGCTGTCCTATCTGCAGGGGTGACCTTGGACCCTCAGGTGCCTGTGGGGGGCAGGGGGAGCCCTAGGCCCCAAGCCCCGGCCCACAGTGGACAGGCTGGAGAAGGAGTACAGCCCCCAGGGACACGGTGTCCTGCTCCACTGACTGCCCGTCCCTGGGCCTCAGTTTCCCCAGCCTTGCCGTGGAGGGGAAGACTGTTCCCTCCCTGGTTCTAAGGCCTACAAGCAAGAGTGGGGATGACTGTGGAGGTCAGGAGTCCGGGCTTACCAGCGGCCCTGTGGCCCCCAGCGTCACCCGACCCCACCGCACCCCACACCTCTGGAGGCGCCTCCGCGCCCCCCACCCTCACCCCGGGGCAAGTCCGGGCTACAGGCAGAGGCACGCACCCCCCCCCCCCCCCCCCACCGTGAGGGCGTCCAGCCCGACCTCTCAGCGACGAGTCAAGGAGGCGGAAGGAGGGCCTTTCACCTGGGCCTCCACGCATATCGGCATCAGGCGCCTGGCCCGCGTGGGTCACCCCCGACCCACAGAGGGCTGTCCAGTGGTGGCAGAGCAGTTGGGGGCCGGTGGAGCTCCAAAAAGCCTGCCCTCCAGAAGGTCCGAGGGTCCACACGCCACAGCCCTTCGGGTGTTCAACAGACACCCTGCCGGGGCCTGCTGGGATCTCCCCGTCCCGGCTCGTCACTGTGTTCCCACAGCCCTAGCACCAGGCTGCAGGGCCCGGGGATGATGAAGTTGCTCTTCTCCTGGGACTGGGGGCGTGCAGAGAGGCAGGGATTTGCCCCCCTTAATCATTTGCCCCCAGTGTGGGCATCTGTCCAGGGCATGAAAGGGCCTGTGGCCCCACACGGGCTCAGGAGCCCAGTCTTCTCCTGTCCGGCCCCATACAGACCCCCTGGGAACACAGGGAGCTTCGGGGGTGGCGGTCAGGTCTTGGCCGCGGGCCCCAGGGCAACTCAGTGGGCTCAGGATGGGGAGGAAGGAGTGACTGGTTCTGGAGACAGGGCAGTGGGGGGGGGGGGGGTGTCCACAGGTCAAGGGCACGAGTGTCACAGGGAGGGTGACAGCCCGCCCTGCTCAGATTTGCTGCCCTGAGGGAGGGGCGGCCCCGGGCCTGTGACTCAGGGCAGGACCCGGGGCCGTGCAGCAGGCTTCCCCGGCAGGGCCAGTGTGAGGACCCCACAGGGCCACACGGCGGCCATTTCCGAAGGGAACCTGGTTCTGCCCCGTGCGCGAGGCCCGCGCTTGGCGAGGCTCATGGAGGTCCTCTGTCCCGTGTCCCTCAAACACCCAACACCTGGTCTCCTGCTCACTCGGGCTGCTCTGCCGACCCCTCCTTTTCTCAGGGCACTGGAGACCCTGCCCCCTGGCTGACCCCTCCGAGCGTGACCCTGCTGGAGCTCCCCCTGCAATCTGGAATGCTGGGAGCTCTCCTGCCCCTCGCGTGCCGTCCGTGGGCCATCCGTCCCTGGGCCACCCCTCCGCTGTCCGCTGGCATTCTCTGTGCCAACAGAGTCAGGTCTGTTCTGATTCTCAAGGCTCTGAGTGAGGACACCGGGACAGCAGAGCCGGGCCCCTCCTCTCGGGGACAGCAGGGCACAGGGCTGTAGAGTGGGGCCGGACCCAGAGGCCTGGCTCGACCCCTCGGCCACCTCCAAGCTCTCCTTCGGGATCCAAGCCCAGCTGCCTGTCCCATGGCCCTCCCTGGCCAAGAGGAATCCTCTCTGTCCTGCAGAGCCTTTGCTGGGACTTCTGGTGCCCGTGCTCTGGATCACCTGTGAGGCTGCCCCCCAGAAGCTCCCACAGCCCGAGGAGGCGTGGGTGCTGCTGAACTAGCAAACTCAGGGGGGAGGGAGGAGACCTTGGCCCCTGGCCCTTCCCAGCCCTCTGCTGGCCCCGGGTTCCCTGTTCCACCACTTTCACAGAGGCTGACTGGGTCCCCAGGCCCACTGGACTACGTGATGTGCTGGGCGGGGAGGGGGTTACTGGTCTAAGGGTCTTCATTTAGCAAAAGCCTGTACCGAGCACCTGCACGTAGCAGCACGCAGTCGGGGGAGGGGATGACTTCAGGGAGAATGGGGGCCGTGCAGTCCCAGGGCCACGTGGGGTGCAGGCGTGGACATGGGGTCCTGGGGGGTGCCGCGGGCAGGTGCTCTGGCTGTGCCAACCCCAGGCGGCCCCTGGCGGCTTGTGGTTCCCACTCAGACCCAGAAGTCACGTGGAGCAGACCTATGCAGGCATGGCGGGAAGGATGCACAGAAAAGGCTGGTCACCGAGCATGGCTGCACCGCGGGGGTCCCAGGGCCATCTCGTCCTCAGCAGCCGGGAGGACGACGGACTTGTCACAGCCTGAGCTGGGGCTTGGGCGGGGGGGGGGGGGGGGGGGGGGGGGTGGGCAAACACAGTCGGCCCTGGGAAGCCTGCGGAGGCTTCCGCCCGGCATCCAGCTGGGGAAGGTCTGCTTGGGCCCACCCCAGCCAGAGCGGGGCCGGAGTGCCAGAATACTCCCCTGGAAAGGGGTGTTCTGGCGAGGTCCCCAGCAGAGGGCTCCCTCCGACTAGTGGCCTGAGGTTGGTGGCAGGCCCCCCGCACCGACGTATCCCTGAGAAAGCCAGTTGCCTCCATGCACGCCACAGTTTGTACTGGGGAGGTCTGGGCTGTCTGCCCCCCCAGGAGGCAGGTGTGCTCAGTGTGGGGGATCCCTTGGTCACCCGGACGGAAGGGACAGGCTTTTGCTGGAGAGAGCATTCAGAAAGAGTAAGCGCAGAGGTGGGGTGGGGTGGCGGGGGGGGGGGGAGGAGGGGGGAGGGTGAGACGGGGGGGGGGGGTGGGCCCTGGGACCATCCCAGGCCATGCCAGGCCTCCCTGTGGCTACCGTGGACACGGCTGGAGTAAGGCAGGGCTTCCACATCACCTGGGACTGAGCAGATGTGACCCATCAGGACTACGGCTGGGGAGGGGGAGGGGTCGACCACCGAGCAGCTATGTGCACACAGGCTCCCGGGGCCTGCAGCCGCGACAAGGGTTGTGGCGACCTTCATTGCCAAGGTCAAGGGCATGCGCCTCCCCCCCCCCCCCCCCCCCCCGCAAGTGCACAAGGCCTCTGATGAACTCTTCAGCTCGTTCCCATGGAAACCACATTACTGGGCCACAGCGACCCCCACTGGATGGGCTACGTGTTGGTGGACCGAGAGCTCCAGGTGTCCGCTGGTAAGTAAGCTGTGGGCCCCTGAGAGCTGTGTGCCTTTGGGGACCCCGGACACTGGAACAGTGGAGCAAGGTGTCCAAGTGAGACACTTGTGCCCCCCAGACTGCTCAGACGCTCACACCTGAGCCCCCCAGACTCCGGGCCGGAATGGCCAAGCAGGGCCCCCTTCCAGGGAGGGGTGCGTAGCCCCACTGGCCGTGCCCGTGTGGTCACCGAGGGGCCCCACAGTTGCTAAGGGCAGCTAGCTGGTGGTGTCCCCGGGAGCCTGGCCTCCTGAAAGGGGCCCGAAGGGGCTCAGCCAGGACCCTGACCCACACCCCCAATGCCAGCACGGCCAGACAGCGATGAGGAGGAAACCTGGGCTCCTCCCGTGACCGCCTGATGCCTGGGTGAGGGGTGGGGGCATGGGGCCCTCCTGGCCCGTCCGTCACTCAGACATGGGGGCAGATAGGGAGAGATTTCTCCCAGCCCAGACCATCAGGGAGCGGCTCCAGACGTCCCCTCGCAAAGACCTCTCCCGAATACCACACGGTCAAGCCCTGTTCCCTGGGGTTCCTGGCCACTGACCCTCTTCTCACGAGCGGACCCCAGCCAAGGGTCCAGCACCACCTGAGGGTGGGGGAGGGCTGAGGAGGGGCTGCTGGGGCTGCCAGTGCCCTGCCGGCTCTGAGCACTCTCACCGAAGATTCACTCCAACAGATCGTTTTGCTGACTAGGAAGCAGGTGCCCCACAGGGCACATCCCGACGCCCTCCATGAGGATGTGGACGTGGGCATCTTCTCAAACCAGCCAGAGGCCGGCACCACCCTGTGCACGGCCACGGAGGGCATACACTTGGAATCTGACTCTCCTGCTGGGACCCGAGGACACACAGCCCCCCGCTGGTCCTCTGCAGGACAGGAAGCGCCCAAGGGCGCCCACGAACTCCCGGGGCGTCTTTGGGAATTAGGCTCAAGGCAACCACAGACTTCATTTTCAGGCTGTGCCCAGGGCAGGGGCGCTTTGCACCGGGCTCCCTTCTCAGTGCACACGTCCTTTTGAACACTTCTATGCTTTGGCCACACAGGCGCGGACAGCCTCTTGGCGCAAGGGTGCTGGGGACTGTGGACCAGGGTGGGCGGGTGGTGTGGTCCTCAGAGGGACACCCCCCTTGCCTGGGGGTGTGTGGCTGGCAGCTGGCCGACCGGCTGGGTGGCCTGGATGTGGCCGTGAGCTGGGGAGCCTGGGCCGCGGGGGCATCAGCACACTCTGCGTCTCCCGCGCGGATCCACAGCGGCCACCGTGTAGCTAAAAGCATGTCACGGCGATTGTTAGAATCTGAGAGCGACTTGAGGCAGAACCTGTCCTCCGAGCTGAGAAAATTCAGTGCTTAGCGAGAGACGCTGTCCGCTCACTTGACGGAGGAATCTCGGGGGCGGGCTTCCTTCCATCGCAACAGGGAGGCGCCCGACACAGGCTTGTCGTGGGGCCGGAGATCCTCATGAACAGACAGCCCACGGACAGCCTAGCTCGGAGGCCCCCACGAGGCTGGCCCTCGTCAAGCTGGGTTGGCACGTGTCGCACAGAAGGAGGCCCGAGCCCCCTCCCGGCTGACAGGCTCATCGGCTCCAGGAAGACACGGGTGGCCGCAGACCCTTCACCACCCCTCGTGGCCCGTGTCCCTGCGGCCAGAGCCCTCCCTCTCAGCGGAGCCAAGAGCCGGGGGGGGGGGGGGGGGTGCTGGGGAGGCCTGGCTCCACAGGCCGGAGGCGCCCAGCACAGGGCAGCTGGGACATCCCGGGGGCCACGTCCGGGGCACGGAGGGCGCTGGCCCGGGTGCACTTCCCGAGCTGATGGTAGTTCTGTGGGAAAACCGCCCCCAGCGGGGCGAACCCTGCGGGCGGGACACCGCGAGGCGGCCTCGGAGCGCACAGCCCCACCCAGGGCCGGCCAGCCGGGCGGGCTCCAGGTGACTGACTACCACACGACGCCCGACTCGCGTCTCCTGGAGGTGACGGCAGACAGGGGAGGCCTCACTACCCACCGATGGCATCGGTGCTCTCGGGGAGAGGAGGCCCCTACCTGTCAGGCCACCGTGTGGCCGGGGAGCGGGGCCGGATCTCCCCGCGCCCGCCCCGAGGGGCCCTCATTCAAACTGCCCCCTCGCCATGCTCACCGCTAAACAGCTGTGTCTGTGGGTATACAGAAGGCGCTCAAGAGAATCGCCTGAGTGAGTGGCATCTTTATAAGCCACTGTACTAAGGCAAACCCACTGAAAGTGGAAAGAAACGTTCAAGAGAAAAAGAAGAGAGCTTTAAACCAGTCCGATGACAAGACCCAGAGTTTATTACTCTTGGAAGAACACAGACTCGGAACAAAGAGCAGAGAGGGAGAGTCAGCCGCAGCGCAGACGTGCGAAGGCGCGACACGGGGAGGGACCGGGCTTCTCCCGGTTTGGCGTCCGTGCGAAGTCCGTGCGAAGTCAGTGGGCAGGTGCCCGGCGAGCCTGCCCACGTGGCACGTGCCCTCCAAAGCGCCCCGATACGTACATATCTACAGAATGCACACGACAAGCGCTTCCCCGGCCCCCTGATCCCGCGGTACAAGTCGGACGGCCGTCGGCAAGGGGCCGGAGCAAAGGTTGGCATTCGTGTCACCCCCAACAGCCGACCGCAGCCCGTGTCCGCGCATCACAGAGCACACAGAGGAGAAAGGACAGCCACCAGTGGCCCTATCCCAGTGTCCACTGAAAAGGCTCCTCATCTACAGCACAGAGACGAGGGACGGGGGCCGGGGGCCGGTGACGCATGCACACACATCGGGACACCGGTTCCGAGCGGGGCGGAGCTGCTCCGAAGGCCAGGAGCCCTGCTTCATACACCTCACACTTGTGGCTCGCGGGCAGCCGTATCGCTCACCTCCACACCCGCTAACTCGAGCATCCGTCCGGAGGACACCTGTGCATGTTCCAGGCCCGGGAACCCCCAGGACTCCCGAGCCCCGGCCCGGCCACGCGGGGCCAGACACGGCTGCAGTCTCACGGCGTCGGGCGAGCGGGTGCAGCCCTCCCTACGGAGGACCTGGATGCCCTTCCGAATCACACGGGGCCTCACCACTTGCTCAAGACAAATGCTATTTGGTTTCCAGTCTCGAGACTAAAACACCAAAAGCGCCCGCTATGTGCGTTTTAAGAACAGCACGTACGTTTTCAGAAACTCCCCGGACCTTGCGCAGAGGCAGCAGGGGACCCGGGAGCGAGGAGGAGGCTGGCGGGAGAGCGCCCCAGGCGGGGGCCCCTCAGATGCATCACCACTTGCGGAGCATCGCGCGGCCTCGCCCGCTCGCCCTGAGCCCCTCCGTGACCCGTCCCGGACACACGCACACGTGCTCCTAAAGAAAAGGCAGAGGCGGCCGGCCCACGGGGACCGTGACGATAGCGGCCACGCCGGAACGCCTCATCAGCTAGAGGACTGGGGTAGAGGGTGACTTACCATAACTGTTTCTTTTTTTATTGGAAACTGAGTGGACAACAGCGGGCGGACAGCGGACTAGCAGAGACTCAAAGGTGAGGGGGGGGGTCAAACCTGGAGGTACCTGGTCTCGGAGGTCCGGCCGAGTCCTGCGGGGTGGGGGTTGGCGGCAATAAAGTGCTGTTGGGGCTGCTGATGTCCCCCTCCCCCGTGAGCGTCAGGTCGGCCACGTGCTCGCCCTCCATGGTCTGGACGCCCCCGGCCTCGGCTTCCTGGGCGTGGGGCGTGGGGGTCTGGGGGGCACTGAAAGGTGGGCTGTCGGCCGAGCTGGGGCTCGTCCCCGGGCTCTCGTGGCAGTCTCGGACGGGCCCCCATGGCTCCTGGGCCCGGGGAGCCTTTTCCTTGCCGTTGCTGGTGAAGCTTCTCTTGCCGAGGCCCTTAGCCGCGGCGGGCGGGGGGAGGGCCAGCTCCAAGGGGCCGGGGGGCAGACGCAGGAACTCGGGAAGAACCAGGTCCTCCTTCCTTAGCAGCCCGCGCTGGTCGTCTGCTCTGTTGCTCTGAGCTTTGGAAATGAGCTCAAAAAACTCTATTGGAAAAGAACCCGACAGCGACCCAGTCTTAGAGAGGTTCAGAGCTGGGCACGCACAGCAAAAAGTTCACCGTCTGGAAAGCTCTGGTCGTGGGCTGTCCCACTGCCCTGAACTCCAGGCCACGGGCTGACCGGGCGCCGCCCTCCATCACCACCTGCACCCTCAGAACTGCGGGGAGGCCCCCTCCCCAAAACTAAGTTGTGTGAAGTCCAGACCCGAACAGACCAAAGCACCTGCTGGACATGCTGTGTGCGGACGGCTTTGGTGATGTGTTTGTCGCCCACACTCTGATCACACTTGGAAGCCCGGACCCTCCTGATGATCGGGGGGTGGGGCACCGGAGGCACGAGTGAGCCCGCGGCCCCCCAAGACGGCAGCGTGTGAAAGCTGGGCCTCGAGGGGTCACCACCTTCTGGCAGAAGGTGGTCTGTCTCCTACCTTCCTGGGGGGGAGGCTGTGGACAGCCTGCCCTTTGCCCCTGGCCTCCTCCAGAGCTCCTGCCCTCTTACCTGGGCCTCCGCCAGCTGTCACTGGAGTTTACCGTTCAAAGTAGACAGAGTCTAAGCTGAGCTTTCTCCAGCATTTAAATTACACTCTTAGTTTTCAAAAAATGACCAGGAGTTTAAAATCTCAAATCGTAGTGACTCTCAGCAGTGAGCAGGCGTATGTCTTACTTCTGTCTCCTCGGTGGCCAATGGAGGCCGGAGGAGGCGGAGCGAGCAGGCTCAGGTTGGCCTTCATGGGGGAGCTAGCTGGGAGCCCAGCTGACTAGGAGGCCCTCCCTGGATCAAACTTCAGGCCGCTGTAACAGCTGTTAGATTTGATTCTGCTGTTACAGGCTTTCAGAAGAAAAAGAAGTTTCCATGAGAGATCACCTCTCCTAGGGTCTCTTGGACCACCCTTTCTCTCCCCTGCAGGCCCAGGGAGTACAGGGCATCCAGCCCAACAGGCTAAGGCACAGCCTTCCTCAGGGGCTCTGACAGGCAAGGTGAGCGAGCCCAGGGCCCTCCCAGCTGCCTCCTCCCCACCTGGCACCCGCCCTGCTGGTGGGGACTCTGGCCGGGGCCCTCTGACACTAGCTGAGCCCTCATACAAGTGGGGAGGGAGGGGTGCAGACAAATCCTGGGGGACCACTTGCTGTGCCCCTCAAGGGCAGTCCCTGGCTCCTCAGGGGCCTGATACTCAGTCTGAAAAGAGGGAAGAGTTACACCGAGAGCCACAGGCTGATGCAGGGGTAAGGCAGGACAGCATCCTTCTGATGTCACTAACTCAGAGAAAGTTCTAACGGTTGCCCTGGAAAACTGACATCGCATTCACTAGAAAACACGGAAGTTTTAAAAAGTACACATACCCTCTGCTTCGTCCAAATTAATTTTCTGATATTTTTTTTTCCCAATCTTTGCAATAGATTCTTCTCTCTTTGAAAGCCGGGGATCCCTAGCATTTTTTCCATTTTCTCCTTTTATTTTAATAGAATTAGACTTGCCTAGTGTTCTCTCCTCTCCCTGCATTAGAAGGAAAGTCAGAGTACACACAACCCATCAGTTAGAGACAGAAAGGACCCCTGAGACACATCGCGTCAACACACGCTTTACGTGCCTTGCGGAAAAAGCAGTCGCAATGATGAAGTTTACAAAAACACCCCACCCCCAACGCAGGGGAACAGAGAGCCGATGGCCCAGGGTCAGGGGGAGCCGGGCACCTGCAGGGGAGCAGGGGTGCGGGGCCGGCCCAAGCAGAGAGCTGGTGGGCATGAACGGGCGACAGACAGAGGGGCGTGAGGGGCCCGACCTGAGCTGCGCCAGCCAGGAGCGAGGTAACCGGGCGGACGAGGGCAGAGGGGAATTACCGTAGCCGAGTGATTTCTGGAACTGGAATTTACAGCTATATTCTGTTTGACTGGTGCACTTTTCTGTTTATCTGTGGATACCGAACACAATGAGATAAGCTTTGTAATTACAGTGAATCGTAAGTCCGCCTGAACGTTTAAACATAATCACATTTATATCTTTTCGAGAGAAAGCTGTCGAGAAGCCAAAGCTATTCAAGATACTTCACTTCGTATGCACACACAGGCCAAAATGCCGGTTCAGAACAAGGGACGAGAGACCACCGTCCCCCACCCACTGCGTCTGGGGCAAGATGGCGGGGTGGGGTGGGGGGCATGGCGGCTCCACCCTACAGTTATGGGGACTTCTTGGACGTGGTGAAAGAAAGGCTCGTTTCAGGTACTGTCTGGCATGAAAATTCTTTAGACAGCAGAAGATTCTCACATTTATGACCTATCTTCAAACATGGCTGTTGCCCCAAGTCAGGGCTACAGGCCAGCCTCTGCCGGCACCAGAGGTCCAAAGCCCACTCCGCTGGCCCGGAATCACCTAGAGGAATAACAGCGCTCCTGCCTGAGAGCAGCTTTGCAAACACGCTGGGTGCACCCGCCTGTAATGCCACCGTCACCCCACCCCACCCCGTCTGGCCACCAGGCCCCCGAAAGAGCGCAGCATTCTCTGGGACGGAGGGTGGGCCCGGAAGATCCCTCCTCCGCCACCAGGGGGCAGAGAGGAGCAGGACACTGCAGTCAGGGAGGCCACCCGGGGTGGGGGACGGAGACCTGTGAGCCCAGCTACATTTCAGAGCAGAACGCGCCCCCGCCGGGTGGGAGCCTAGGAAAGGGAAGACGCAGCCCTGAGTCGCGTCCGGCAGCTCCCTGCAAAGTATCTCTGTGCCCGGGGACTCAGCAGACGGTTCCGGAAAGCCCTCTCCAGGAGGCATGCTTCCTACTGCCCTGCGCCTAGGTGGGGGCTGGGTGTTCTGAGGAGAGCACAGGCCCCTGAGGCGTTGGGGCGAAGCGTGGAGGACTGACTGCTGACCCTGAGGCTGGGCACCCGGCTGTGGGGACCCAGCCTGTGACCCTCGGGCCCAGCACCTCAAGGCCTCCCGGGAGGGAGCACTCTAGCCAAAGCCCCGGACACGGGGCACGTTGGACCTGCGCAGCAATCCTGTGGGGCTCCTGGCAGGCCTGTCACCCGCCCCTCTTACAGCCGAGAGGACGTGTTCAGCTGTGCCAGCAGGCGCGTGGCTCCTAGAACGAGGCCCTCGTGCTCGCGGTCCCTGTTGTTGGCCTCCTGCCCGCGGTCAGGGCTGGACCAGGCTGGGGTTGGATCCTGCCCTGTGAGGCCCTAAATGAGACCACGGGGTAGCAGGGCTGGGGGCTTTCAGGAGGCAGAGCAAAGGGGACCCCAGCAGGCCGGGGACAGGGGCCTCGCTCACCTTTTCCTCTGGAGGGGTCCCTCTCCTCCAAGATGACCCGTTGCCCGTCCAGACTGGATATGGGGGCGCCGAGGTCCAGGGGCTCCTTCTCTCCACTCTAGAAGCAGAGATGGTGCAGGGAGTGACTCACCCGGGTCAGAACTTTTTGGAACGGCTGTGTGTGTTCCAGCCGCTGACGGGAAGGCCGTGCCGGGCCTGCTGGAGTCACGTGCCAGGTGCCCCCAGGCCCTATCACCTGGGCAGGGCTGCCTCAGAGGGCGCTCGGTAGGTGCCCAGCCAGCAACGCAGGGGACCGACCTGGGGCCGGCCACACACTGCCGACGTGGATAACACGGGTTCCGAGCAGTGGCTGGCCTTCGGGGAACACCTGCGGCCCGAGGGATGTGTGTGCACAGGGCTGCTGGCCTACAGCTCGTGGAACAAGATCCAAGATGGGGTGGCGGGGGGGGGGGATGGAGAGCGCTCGGGGAACGCAGCGGACATCTCAGTCCACAGACCCGGCGTCTTACACGTCGCATCCACTCCGCACACCTCTCCTCACCTGATGAGGCGAGCGTCAAAAGCCGCCTCCCTGACCCTCAGAGGCGGTTGGGGGGCGAAGGGCGAGAGCAAACTGTTTCCTCTGCAGACAGGCAGAGGCGACCGCTCGCAGAGCCACTTGAGGTCCCGGGCGGCACCCTCAGCTGTGGCCACGGGGCCCGCCCTTCTCTCCTCGGGGAACCACCCTGCTGCCCAGGCCACACCACTGTTCCAAGAAAGGAATCGGAACTGGCAGTTTGCCTTCCTAAGTTCCGTCGGTCGAGAGGACAATTAAAGTGACCAGATGCCAAGTCGGAGTGACTGGTGCCAGACCTGAGGAAAAGGACCGATGGCTGATGGGTCTGCCCCGCTCTCCATGTTCCCCGCCTAGGTGGCCCTATTCACTGGCGAGGCCACATCTGTCACAAGCCATGCCACAAGAACTGTCCGTGGCCGGAGCCCCAAGGCGGCTGACCCTCTCTTCCCAGTGAGGGTCTCAGCAGCCAGAAAGCAGCTCACCCAGCAAACAGGCCCATTCTACAGACAGGGAGACTGAGGCAGAGAGCAGTGAGGCGCTAGCTCAGGATCTCAGAGTGAGAGCAGGAGGCCGGGTGGCACCCAGTCCAAGTCCCTCTCCGTCCGGCACAGTCTAGACTCCGACGGCGGCCCTCCCTGCCGAGCTGGGGAAGCGGCCCCGGGCTAGCCTCAGGATCCCGGTGAACAACGTAACACGGCCCCCTCGTTCATTTCAAAGCTCTTGAACGATCTGGGGCCCAATTCAGAGACCATTAAAATCCTCAAAATACCCGAAATCGTAGATTGCTCTGATAAAGCTCCTTCTACGAAGCGAGAACACAGGGCAAACACTGTACCGTTAACCACCACGCTTCACGGTAAGCGGGCACAACGCGCCACAACACATCGGTGATTTCGGCACAGACCGGGTGGCGGGAGTGCCAGCCTCCTGCCCTAGGACGTCCCCGCGAAACCGTCTGGTCACAGGGGGAAAGGACCCTGCCCTGGTTCACTCCGGCTTCTTTGTCCCAATACCCCAGGGGCCCCTGCCTGGACACGGCAGATTTTTAGGTCTCAGGAAATGTAAACGAGAGGGCGCACCCAAGGCCGTCTGCCAAAGCCCGGCAGCTGCTCAGGGTGCGGGACGTACCCGTGCCCCTGGCTCCCTGCCAGCCCATCAGATCTGCAGACGGTGGGGAGATTCCAGGGTTTTTAGTGGTTGGTTTCTCATTTTTGTTTCTCTGGACCCAAACCACATCTCAGCTAATCACCCAGAGCTCCCTGGGAACCATCAAGGTGTAAAGAAACAGGGAGCATTTCCACTCACTAGGACACCTGCCCCCCAGGGCCTTGGCGTGCCCCCAGGTCACACACGCACGTACGTGGAGCTCCAGAGGCAGGCCTGCACGCCGCACCCCCTCCCTCCACCCCCCGCCCCAGCCCCAACCAAGGGCTCACACACCCGTGTGACGAGTGCCAGAGGCAAGCCACGGCAGCAAGCAGGCGCCGGGCAAGCCCCGTGGGGAACACAGCCGCAAGCCCCCCCGGGTCACTCACCAGCCTGGCCACCAGCTCATTCAGGTGCAGGCCGTACTTGGCCACCACGGGCCGCAGGACTTCCGTGACGGGCTTGGTGGGCTTGGCCTTGAGTCCCACCGACCGGTTGATCGGGACCAGATCCAGCCTGGTTGGAGGGGGAGGAACACGAACACATCTGCCGCAAATATACACTCAGATGTTCCTTCTCAAGGACGGGATGACGTGGCACCCACAGGCGACCCGCGGCACCTCGGGGCTCAGCAGCTCGTGCCAGGCTGGGGCCGAGGAGCACCCTCAGCACGAGAAGGAAGCCGGGAGGGGCGTCTCCGAGGTTTTCAGTGGGCTGTCATCCCGGGCAAAGAGGGGGCCCATCCTGGCGGATGGCCAGCACTGTGCTGTCCCGCCTGCCCACCCCTGGGGACACCTGTGAGGCAGGACAGACAGTGACCGGCTGCGGGCTCCTGGGGACTCGGTGCGGCCACCACCACCCCACCCTGCCCCGCCCCACAAAGCGGGTGCCTGCCTTCCCTTCCCAGCCGCGCACGCAGGGCTGGCAGGGACGCCCCCGGAGACGGACGTGTGGCCCGGGAACAGCAGCGGCGCTTTTCGTACCGAAACAAAGTCCGCTTTTCCAGCCGCAGGTCCCGAGACTCCAGGATGCTACTGTCTTGGTGCAGCACCAGAGGCTGTGCAACGCGTGGAAAGAACAGAGACCCGAGTCAGAGCGGGGGGCGGGCCAACGCCCCCAGGACGCGCCCCTGCGTCCCATGCGGCCGCTCAGAGAAGGCGGCCCCGCCCACAAGCTAAGTCACTAAGTCAGCGCCACGCGTTCCTGCGACCGGAGGGCCCAGGCGGCTCTGGCCAGCAAGACAGACAGACCCGCCGGCACCCCCGCCCCTGGGCAGACCCCGTGGCGAGGGCCCTGTACCTTGTCCCCGCCCACCAGGAAGAGGTCCACCGCCGCCCCGTTGAGGCTGTGTCGCTCACAGAGCCCAGCCAGGACCTCCTTGATGGACAGCCCCGCCTGGACCGCCACCACGCAGGATGTCCCGTCGGGGAGCTGGACGCTGCAGTGCCTGGCCGCCTTGTCCCGCTCTGGCACCGAGGTCCTGCAGGCGTCCGACTGGGGAGCCGGGAGACGAGCGTCACGACGGGTGCACAGGCACCCCGAGAAGCACCCCGAGAAGCACCCCCCGCCCCCCCCCCCCACCCCCACCCGGCCAGCACCAAGGAGCCGACCGAGTGGGCGGGGCTGCTAAGTACCGCGGGAGAAGGCAGCTGTCTCTCGTCCTTCCCGGCCTGTGACCCACTCACAAGGGCCGAGCTTAACGAGCCGCTGGGCTCTGAACGGGACGGGCCCTTCGCGTGTTGTTTTCAGGGGGCTTGTGTTGGCCCCGGCGCCGGAAGCAGACGGGGCCGCCCTGTGGAGGCCGCTCCTGCCTCGCAGACGGTCGCACTGGGGACCCACCAGGCGGGCCGGATGCACGCGGGGGGCCTGAGGCCCCGCCCGGTCTGGGAGGCCCCTCGGCTGCCCCCCCTTAGCCTTCTGGCCGTTCCCACCTGAGCCCCCACGACCAGAGGCCTCTGCCAGAGGACTGGACTGTGGACTGTGGAGGGCACGGGGGGCCCGGGGCCGGGGCCGGGGCCGGGGCAGGGAGCAGGGCAGCGTGGGCAAAGGCTCGCAGGCAGGAACACGCACCCGAGGGGTGACGACCCCTCCCGCGGACACCGGCCATCGGGTCAGAGAAGCCAGTGAGGGGCGTTGTGTCCTGACAGTCCCACACACTATGCAATGCTCAGCACGGGACGTGCAGGGGGCGGGGCTGTGAGGGGCACCGTAGGAGCCTCGGCTCCACCCTCCGTTAGCGGCTGGCAGATCACCCCTCGCCCCGGGCCAGTGTGAGGGACAGGACCGGGCCTCCTCGGGGGCCCTTTCGCCCAGAGGACGCTCGACACCCTCCCCGGGTGAGGACGTGGCCCCAGCCGGCCTGCCTGGCCCTCGGCAGCGAGACACCGGTGCGGAGGGGGGAGGTCGGGCGGGGAGAGGCGGGCTCCGGGGCACTGCGGGCCGAGGCTTTCGGAAACAGCAGTCTGTGATTTCATCGTCTGCGTTATTCACGGACTAAGTCGGGGGCTCGGGAAATGGCTACTCAGCACTCGGTCCCGGTACCAGGACCCACACCCGGACGTGGGGGCTCCCGAGCGGGCAGGACGTGCACGGGGGGCCAGCCCGTGGCCCTGTTCTCGCGGCAGACCTCAGGTCTATCCGTGACGTCTCCCCTGGTCTCTGCGGGTTAATGGCGCGTCCCGGCCGCCAATGGCTGCTGCGTGTGTCCTTCTACCGTGCCGCCTGCCTCGGCCGCCACTCTCCCGTGGCTGTCTCCTCCTGAAAATCTCTGTGGCCCTGACACCGCTTCAGAAAACGGAGTCCGTAGGTGGTAGGCTGATTATAAAATGGCCCCAGCTACTCCCTTCCCCCGGATGCAGGCGCAGTAAGGAAGGTTCTTTGTTTCTTAAGCTGGAGTTTGGGCGGTTTGCTGGCCCGCAGCAGTTCGCTGGCTCAACCCTCCCAGCTCTAAGTGTGGCACAGTGTCCCTGGAGAGGAGAGGATACTCTGCGAGCACAAGCCGGGAGGCTTTCCACGCCCGCTGTGAGACAAGAGCTGGCGGCCAGCAGGTGCCCCCAGCCGACTGACAGCAGGGTCACGACCAGCAGCCAGCCTGCCACACGGGCCGGGGTGAGGCCGGAGCGGGGGTCCCCTCAGGGTAGCCCCCGCGAGCAGAAGCACAGGTGCAAGGAGGCAGGAGGTGACGGGACGGTCACACGCGAGACCAACGGAAAGCTCTGTTGGCTCTTAGTGGGGCTCACACAACGGGAGCTGGATGAGAACAGACGTCAGCAATAAAGCCAGAAATAATCTAGTGCACAAGCAGCAGCCCTCCCCCGTGTCCCCACGCGCCCAGGAGCCCCGGCCCCACATCAGCGGCACCCGCGTTTGTTCGGCTTCACGAGTGGGGGCTTTGCGTGGCCAAACACGGAGGCGGATTTCACGAATCCGCTGTGGCCTTTGGGAGGGGGGAGGCGGTGACTTACCAGGTCCAGGCTCCCCGCGGAGGACACGGAGCCCTGTGACTCGCGGCGACCCAGGCCTCCGTTGGCGTGCAGGGGTTCTTGATGGGGAAACACAGTGACTCAGCACCGGAGGCCGGCTCTCCCCCTCTGCACGTGATACAGGGCCCGCCTTCCTCGGTCACATCCCCAACCTCACCCTTTCAGGCCAAGCAGACCAGGGACACGGAGAGGCCTCTCAGAGGCACCCCCCTCGGCTAGACTCCGCTCTGCCCTTGGCCGTACCCGGCCCCCAGACACACAAGGACACGCTCCTGGGGCGTGGAATTTTCACTTCGACACGTGGCTTCTGGGCCTAAATGGACAGTGGTAAGCACCCCAACCAGTGACCGCACCTCTACTCACGCCTGACTCCCATCTTCCCGCCAAGAGCTCAAGCGAGCCAACGACCGCCCCATCGCCCCCACCAACTGAACTCGCCGTGACCTCTGGCTAGTCTAGAGATCCCGAGAACTGACACACACCGGCCCCCCTCCCCAGTCACACGGCTGCGCCACAGCCAGCAGCTGCAGGCCAGGGCGCCAGGGGACCGCGGTCCCTGGTCCCACTGCCCTCCTGAACCACTGGCCCACCTGCCAAAGCAGCAGATCCCCAGACGACCAAGTCGGAATGCCTGGGGAGCGCCCTGCAGTCAGGGTTTAGAGGCTGTTCCAGACGGCTCTCTAAAGATCTGCCGGGCGCAGGGACCTCCAGCCTCCTGGGGGGGCAGCCCCTGCTGTCTCTAGGTTCTCAGGGGTCCCTAGCCCCATCTAACTACAGCTCCTGCCCCTGCGACGGTCTCTCGCTGGTTCAGTTCTGCAAGTCTGTCCGCCCACAGCATGACCCCAGGAACACTGGGGAGCCCGGGCCAAGCCCACAACCTTCCCAAGCTGCTGCAGTCTGTCAAATGGGCTCAAGAGGACTCAGTTCGCCGGCTGCTCTGAGAAGGACACAGAACGTACCCTACGCAGGCCGCCTGGCACGGCACGGGCCCCGTCCTGGGAGCTGCCACCGCCTGTCCCTCTCCAGCGCTCCCTGCCTGTGCTCCCTCCATAAACGCTGTTCCAGGGCCTTTCCGCCGCATGCCTGCCCTGCCCGTGTAAACTGTAGACTGCTCTCTGCCTCGTCAGAAGCTGCTTTCAACCCTCTGCCCCGCCTCCCAGGAGGAGCCTGTCCCTCTGTCACTGCTGAGCTACACGTAAGAAAGAAGCCAACGGAGAAAATATCTAGAATGGGCGACCTACAACATCTACAATAATACAGAGTTACAATTTTGAAAATCCGGGATACCCCAACTATGGTACTACATTTTTAAAAATTACAAAGGCTCACACACCCCTACACACACCTAGAAAGCCGCCCAGGCAGGAAACCAAGAGGCTGTCTGGGTGCAGAGAAGGCAGGACACTTGTCTCGTCTCCCCCATTTCCTACCGGGAGGGCCGGAGAGGATGTCACGCCAGGCCCACCCGCAGGGTGCCCTGGCCGAGTGGGGAGTGGGCCGGAACGCACCCTCACCCCCTTTTGCAAACGGCACCGAAGCCACCCTGTTTCACTCCGGCTGGCCTGCCCCCAAAGGGCGACGCCCGCGGACACAGAGCCGCGCTCTGCGTGTGCCCCGGACGTGCCCTTGCACACTGCCGGCAGACCCCGGCCAGGCCACCCCATCCGCCACCACACACCGTTTGCGTGGTCGCCGTGCTCCTTCTTCTTCTGCGACCGCCCGGTGCTCCTGGTCCTGGACCAGGAAAAGAACGCTCCTTTCCGTTTCTTTTCGCTGTCCTCGTCCCCCAGCTCTTCATTCAGGGATCTTCCTGATCTCGATTTTCCACTCAACTATCATCAAACAGAGACGTTAAAACAGCGTAACATTACTTAAACTTTTTAAAATGTGTACTTATCTTTGAGAGAGAGAGAGAGACAGAGACAGAGCATGAGCAGGGGAGGGGCAGAGAGAGGGAGATGCAGAATCCGAAGCAGCTCCAGGCTCTGAGCCATCAGCACAGAGCCCGATGCGGGGCTCGAACTCACGGACCGTGAGATCACGACATGAGCCGAAGTCGGACGCTCAACCGACTGAACCACCCAGGCGCCCCAGCATAACATTGTTTTAACGTTACGTCAAGTGTGCAGGGAAGCTGAAGAGGGCTGTAGGCGGGTCTGTGGGATGGCCCGGACCCTTCGACAGCCGGAGGGCAGCACTACCGCGAATGGAACCCCTGCCCCCTGCCCCCTGCCCCGGGCATAGGATGCATCCCAGGAGGGCTGGGTCCTAGCGATCTAGCGATGCGTGCTACCCCTTTCCCATCCTCCCCCCCCCCCCCCCCCCGGCACTCCCATCCGCCCAGAAGACGCGGCGGGCGCACGGGCACCTTCTTGGGCGTGGACACGCCGGAGTGCTCCGAGCTGACGCTGCCCTTGGAGGCCGGGCTGCTGGGCACCTGCTGTGCGTCCGGGAGCGAGCGGCCTTCCACCTCGGCCAGGATGCACTCTTGGTACAGCTGGGACTTGAGGAAGCGCGTGTAGCTGTCGAACTTCATCAGGTTGAAGATCTATGGAGCACACGCGGCACGCTGTAGCTTGACGAGCCACTGGAGCGCTCGGCCCCCGGGCCCACCTGCCGCGGCCGCCGCACGGGGTGCTCAGGCCACGCCAGCCTCTTCCTCACTCTCCAGCTCCGTGAACCCCAACCACTCATGGGAAGTCGGCACCAGGAGCAGACTCCGGGCATCTCCCGGGCAGTCCTGGACAGGCCCCGCTTTGTTAGATAAGAGTGAAGCCAGATGTAACTGGGAATCTGAAGGAAGCGAGAACTGCCTTGGAAACACTTTCCTTCCTCCACTACTTTCCACGCTATTCATACGATTTAGCAACAGGCGTGCTCCCTGAGGAGGCTGGTGGGTCATGCGCCCTGACAAACAACGTTCGTTATTGTGATAAATGACAGTGCACCCTTTTAACCACAGTGACATCCTGGAACTGAAAAAAACTCGGAACACGCACACACGTCGGCACCCGCGGACCTGAGATGTCACACAAAGGGGTGCGTCCGAGCGACCACAGACAGGGCTCGTGGCCGGTTATTTCACGGCCCCACCGATGCCCCCCACCCGTCCCCCCCAACCGAGACAAGCCTGGTGGGAGACACAGGGCTCCGCCCATCACATCCACCTCCGTGGGCACCCCTCCCCTCGGGCTGGCCGCCCGCTTGTGGGCACGCAGTCCCGCGGAGAGGACCCTGGCGAGGAGTCCCTGCGGGGAACCGAGGCATAGTTACCTGGAGCTGCTGCTCCTTGAACATGTCGGGGTGCGGAGCACTGAGGATGTCATCTGCCAGCTGGGCCTGGCTGTCGATGTTGACGGGGGTGGTGGCTTTGCTGCACAGGAACTTGCTGAAGATCTCGCGGGCCCTGTAGGAGAGCTGACAGGACACGGGTGTGGGCGGGAAGCGCGGGCCGTGGGCTCCCCCGACGTGCAAGCGTGCTGCTGGTCTCCACGTTCCAAACGCCCGACGCGGGCCCAGCGGTGCAGACGCACTTCCCCAGGGCCCAGTAAATACTGCCTGCTTGAGTAAACGAAGGTCAAGCCGGGAGGAAACCTTCCACCGAACAGGCTCCTCCCTGACTTTCTCCAGCGGGCGCTGCTGGGGCCCTGGGGCACCGAGGGGCCGTCCCGCACGTGGCGCTTCGCGCGTGTGGTCTCAGCAAGCGGGGACTCATCCGTGCCACACGGCGTGTGCCGGGCAGATAAGAGGCCTCATCCCCGGCGGGAAGGAGGGCCCCGCGCCGTGGACCAGGGCCGGCGCCCGCGGGGGCTTCTCTGGTGGCAGGTGAGGCGTGGGCAGGGGAGCCGCACGAACACACACGCTCAGGGCGTGCTCCTGCCCGGGGATCTAAGTCCCCTTCCAACACGGGGAGCGGCAGCACGTCCGCGGAAAGAAGTTTCACGGGCGCTTACGTCAACCACGTTCAGGCAAAATTAAACATCACGTGTATTGAGAAAGTTAGGCTGAAAAAGAAGCGTCTCTCAGTAACCCCATGAGAACACAGTCACGTCGACCTCAGACCGCCCTGGGGTCTAGCCCACGGCGAGAGCTTCCCATTCCCCAGGCGTGAGCAAACGTACCTCCTTCTTGTCGTGTGCAGGAACATGGTTAAAGTATTCACAGGCCTGCCAGAATAAAATGTTTTCTTCACTGAATTCCTTCCTTAGGAAATCCTAAGAAAAACACCACCAGTTAGCCTTCACGTGCGACCAGCCCGTCACCGGCATCCGCCCTCCTCCTGAGCTGTCGCCTCGCTCCCGCTCCTCGCTTTGGTTTGCCTTCCACAGACACCGGGGACAGAAGCGTCTCTCCCCAGCCTCCCCGAGGGCCGCGGACCACAGACTGAAAGCTGCCCGCACTTTAGGGACCGTGCTGGTGTTCGCCGCCGTTCCCTCAAAGGCAGGACACCCTTCCCAGCAGCCGCGCTCGCCACGTGGAGCTCCGCTAAGCATTGACAGGAGGCTCCGTGCTCGCCGCTGCGGGGAGACCCTCCACGCAGAGCCAGGGCTGAGCTGGGCAGAGGCCCCCTCCAGCCCCGGTCTCCCGTGCGACGAGCAGGGGGCCGGGGGGAGGCCCCCGCGGGAGGCCGCTCGGCCACTCCACCGCTGCTGACCTTGGGGTGTGCGCCCCAGGTCCTTCTTGAGGAGCCCCCGGCGGAGGGAGCAAACGGCCCCCGGGCCCCGTGACCACCCCCTACTCACAGAGAAGTAGCGGACGCCAAGAGGGTCCTGCAGAAGGCGCTCGAACGACACGGCCCAGCTGGCGGCCCTCCTCTCGCGCAGGCGCCTGCAGCTCTGGACGCTGGGGAGGCTGGCATTGCTGCTGAGGCTGTGGTCGCTCGCGCGGTCCTTCAGGTCGGCGCCGGCCAGCTCTGCGGGACCAGCACAGACCCCACCTGCACATGCATCCTCCACGCCGCCCGGCAGCGCCCGGCCCGGCCTTCCGGGCGGCCGCCAGGGGCTCTCCCCGGGCGTCTGCTCTAAAACACACACTCAGCCAACAAAACGCACCGAGCGCCTACAGTGTGCCCAGCGTTGGCCTGGGCACAGGGCACAGGGCACAGGGCACAGGGCGAGACGAACCCGGCCCTCATGCGGCCACACGCACACACACGGAGTGGGCGCACCAAGCCCACGCCGCAGACACAACAGGGCTCCCGGGCGACCCCGTCCGTGAGTTCGGGAGGTGCCGGGTCACCGTGGGCGAGCAGAGCGCAAGGGGTTCTGTGCCGGGGTGGGGGGGATGCGTGCCGTGGGCAAGCACACGCGTGTGTCCCGTCCTGCACACGGTCTCCCTGTAGACTGTGCGGCCTACCCTCCAAACGCACCATGACTCCGTGACCACGCGTGTTGTCGGGACGGCCAGTGAGAAGACGGCCCGGAGCAGAAAACACCACAGTTCCCGAGCGTCTACAAAGTAGCCCCGAACAGCCTGGGTTCCCTCACGCTTTACGCGAATCCCCGAATAGCCCGCTCCCTTCACAAAGGGCAGGGGAGTGTTTGGGGAGCCCCACGTCACCGTCTCCCACCTCACGTCAGCAGCGGGCTGGGCCTCCCCCCGACCCGGCAGTCCTGGTCGGCAAAACCCGAGGGGGCGGGTGCCGGCTGGCCGGGAGCAGGGCCAGACGCACACTGTGCCGCGGACGTGCTCCCTTCTGTGCGGACGGCTCGCCCCACGGTCCCACGCCGGGCTGCTCCCCCCACCCCCGGTCCCAACACCAAGGAGACCGGAGGCCGGGCCGCAGCCTGTGGACCCCAGATGACGCGGGAAAGGAGGGCACGAAGTCTAGAGGAGCACCCTGACTGATGCAACGGGGTTCGTGCGCTGCGCCCCGTGCCCCTCCCCGTGCTGCTGCGCACAGTCGGCCCCCGGGCTGGCGGCGGGAGGAGCCCAGGGGACCGGCCGGTCGGCTCCGGCTCTAAGCCCAGCAGTGCAAATGTACCTCCTTGCTGCCGAGGGGCCGGACACGGGGAGAGTGAGAGCCGGCGGGGCAGCGGGGAGCCGCCCTGAGTTCTGATGCCCACCGGCGGCCGCACGGGGAGCAGTGGGCACAGGCCGCGCCCGCGGGCGCCACAACACAACTGCAGCCCAGACGGCCTCGAGGAGGCCCAGAGGGCGGAGGGCCAAGAAGGCAACGCCCCGGGGTCGGTCAAATCGGACCCGCTTGGTGGCTCGGGGCCACTGGGGCAGGACATTCAAAGTTGAAGAAGCACCCGGATGGGAAAAGAAAAGAAAAACATAAAGTCAAAGAGTAATAACTTAAACTGCTATAGAAAACACGTCAATGAGATGAGATGGGACAAGGTCGGAAGAAAGACAGCTGGGATACTTCTCCGTGGCTCCGTAGAGCCGCACATGGGACGTGTGAGCCTCGTGGTGCAGTGCACGCACCGCTCTTCCGGACCTGAGGCAGGCCCGGAGCTCGCGTGCGAGACGTGAAGCTCACCCCAGGGCACGTGTGCACCACCTGCTACACTCTTAGCACGGCACGGCCAGCCGCGAGGGGTCCCGGCACGGCCCCCAGAGCACTCGGCAGCTCCACCGTCACCCTGGTAACCAGTCCCCGCGCACAGAACCGCCCCCTCCCCACCCCCACCCCCCCCACACACGCAGAAAACTGGCCGTTTTACACTCACGCGATACAGGCCACATAGACTCGCTGGCTCTGTTTGATTTGAGTCAAGTAACCACAGCGATGAGGGCAAGACCCACACGTGGTAACTCTCCCTAGATTAACATATCACCCCAATACATGTCCCAGTAGACGTTTATTAGAATAGGACAAGCTGAGGGGCGCCTGGGGGGCTCAGTCGGTTGAGCATCTGACTCTTGACTTTGGCTCAGGTCATGGTCTCACTGTTGTTGAGATCGAGCCCCGCCTTGGGCTCTGTGCTGACCACGGATCCTGCTTGGGGTTCTCTCTCTCTCCCCCTGTCCCCCCTGGCCCCTGCTCACACTCTGTCAACAACAACAACAAAAACAACAAAAAACCGAGCCAGATGAACTGAGTGTAAAAGTTCACATGGAAAACTACACGTGAAACGCTGGAAAAACAAACCAAAGCAGGGCCGGGTGGCGGGGCCAGCCCCTCCACCACCCCCGCCCTGCTGGCGGCCACACGGCTCGTCCTGGGACGACTGGAAAACCACCTGAAAAATAATCAAGTCGGATCCCTTCCGGCACACTGAAATCAATCTCACCTGGACCAAAGATTTACGCGTCAGAAAATCAAACTGGAGACACTGTGGACAAGAAGACACAGCCCGGAGTGGCGAGGGACGAGACGCATCCACAGACCGCGCAAAAACCGCGGACTGTGGCGACGGTGACGGGCGGTGAAGGGAGGTGAGGGGTCACAAGGTACAAGCTCCCAGTTACACAACAGTGCTGGGATGTCGTGCACAGCACAACGACCGCAGCTGAGAGCACCACGTTGTATCTCTGAAAGCGGTGAAGAGAGCAGATCTTAAAGGTTCCGTCACAAGAAAAGACTCTGGAACTGCAGGCGGTGACGACACCGTGGTGACCGTGCCACGACCCACGCACATGTGAAGTCACCACGTCGTACGCCTTCAACTACCATAATGTCGTGTGGGCTGGGCCTCGGTAAGAAATGAATGTGAAACAAACACCATAAACTAAGTCAAAAGACAAAGTGTGGGGAAATAGCCGTGATCCACTACACGAAGGACTGATCGTCTTCGTATTTGAGGGCACCTGCACATCAACACGACAAAGGCCAAAAGAGCAAAGAAAACCGGAAGGACCGTGTGGACAGTCACTGCGTAGGGGCTTGAGATGCTCACCACCACGTGCAGACGTGTCTGGTTTCACCCACAAGGGGCTAAAGCTGACGTTAAACCACAAGCCATCTTGTATCTAACTGGTTGGGTCTGAGGCGCCTTTCTGCTATATTTTATGTTCATAAATGAGGTGATTCTCACAAAATGAAGTAATTTTTGAAGCAGTCTAGGGGCGCCTGGGTGGCCCAGTCAGTTGAGCGTCTGACCTCGGCTCAGGTCATGATTTCGCAGTCCGTGAGTTCGAGCCCCGCGTCGGGCTCTGTGCTGACGGCTCGGAGCCTGGAGCCTGTTTCGGATTCTGTGTCTCCCTCTCTCTCTGACCCTCCCCTGTTCATGCTCTCTCTGTCTCTCAAAAATAAACATTAAAAGTTAAAAAAAAAAAACAACATAAGACAGTCTGTTAACGGGGCACCTATGTGGCCCAGGCGGTGAAGTGTCCGACTCTTGATTTCAGCTCAGGTCAGGATCCCAGGGTGGTGGTGAGTGTAGAGCCCGCTTAAGATTCTCTCTCTCGCCCTCCACCCCTCTCCCGCACTCATGCTCTCTCCCTCTCTAAACGATAAATTTTATTTTATTTTATTTTATTTTTTAATTTTTTTTTTCCAACGTTTTTTATTTATTTTTGGGACAGAGAGAGACAGAGCATGAACGGGGGAGGGGCAGAGAGAGAGGGAGACACAGAATCGGAAACAGGCTCCAGGCTCCGAGCCATCAGCCCAGAGCCTGACGCGGGGCTCGAACTCACGGACCGTGAGATCGTGACCTGGCTGAAGTCGGACGCTTAACCGACTGCGCCACCCAGGCGCCCCTAAACGATAAATTTTAAAAAGCCAGTCTGTTAAGTATGAGCACCAAAACACTCTTCCTCCAGCTTTTTTCCTTGAGGCAATAAGGGCTGAACTGGGAACGGAAGGGTGGACAGAGGTAACTGGCCTCAGGGGAGCTGGAAAAGCCTTTTGTGAGGGACCAGATGTGCAAAGGCCCTGGGGCAGAAGAGGCACGGCTCACAGCCCCACAGCTGGTATGTCTGGGCTTAGGGGAAATGTGCGAAGGCCAGGAAAGGCGGTAAGGCCACACAGTGTGAACCATACACCCTAGGGGGCAGTGAAAAATAAGAGAAGGTCAAGAGGGCACTTTTTTCCTTCACAGGTCCGTTGGCCCTGAGCTCGGTCCCTGGGAGGATGCAGGTAAACGGGGTCGTGAGGACAGGGCGGCAAAGAGGCAGACGAGCTGCAAACTGACAGAGCACCCGAACCCCATCCATCAAGGGTGTTGGCGCTTCTGCTCCTCAAATAAAAAAGGTGTCTGGGCTCCAGGCACGCAAGCAGCACTGATTTGGAACACCTGCCTTCCTTGCTCCCCAGACACGCGGACCGCAGGGAGGAGAGACGCCTGTCGCCGCGCCCTGGGCTGGGCTGCGGGCTGAAGGCGAGGGTGAACGAGTGAAGGACACTGCTGAACGAACAGAGTGACAGATGACCCGTATTTTGAGTAAGCTCATTTTTAGGAGACCCGGCCAATCCTCATTTTTTTAAGACTCACAGATCAACGACTGACACTGGAAAAGTCTAGCGGAGAAAGAAACTTGAAAATTAAAGGAAGGAAAATCCTGACGCCTGGCCAGCCCGCGTGTCACGCCCCACGAGGGGCTGGGCCGCTGCCCCGGCACACCTTGGGGTCGCCGGCAAGGACTGTCCCTTGAGAGGGAGGCCGGGAAGACTCATGTGCAGGAAATGAGGGGAAGAGTCATGGTGGCTGAAAACCCACTTCTGCAGGCACGCAGGCCCCGGGCCCCGGCTCTCACAGGACCCCGAAGAGCTGGGGAGAGCCATCCTGCCGCCAGGCTCCCCGCACCGCGGGACCGAAAGCTGAGGCCCCTTCTGTCTGTTCCTCATCGAAACAGCGCAAATGCCCGCTGGGCCTCAGCCCCAGCACCGGTGGAGCTCGGGGAGGGGACACGGGACACCACGACCCTGAAGGACGCTCCCGGTCACCCGCGGGGCAGGCCACATGCCGATGGAGGCCTGGACGTGCCCATTTCTCTCCTGACGGCCCGGTCTCGAGGAACACGCTTGCTCTGCAAAGTGGGGACAACCGCGGGCCACACAGAGCACGTCAAGGCCGAGTTCTCTACCCGAAAGATCTCCCAGAAGCTTGTGAGGAAGGCCGGCTGCGGCAGGAGTGCGCCGAGGCCCGGGGCCGGGGGGTGGGGGTGGGGGGGGCGGTGCCGGCACCCCGGAGCGTGGCCACGTTAGGTGCTGCTCACGCGGGCTGCAGGTGCCCGCACCATCCACGCGTCCCCACCACACAGGGCCAGGCACCTGGCCCTCTGCCTCGCCCTCAGATCGCCCCGGGACCGGTCTCGACACACGGAAAACAGGGCACAGTTCTGAAAGAACCCATCTCGAGAGCTGGCGCGAAAGCCCTGCCAGCCCCGGGCCAGACGGGAGGCGGGCAGAGCCAGCGCCGAACTCCCTGCCGGAGACTCTCTCCACGCTAACCAAAGGAGAAGGCGGGTCCACGGAGCCCCCTCCCCCCCCACCCCCCTCTCCGGGCTGGAGGGTCACGCTGGACAGCGTTTTCCGGGTCTGTTTTGTTTTTGTTTTTGCTGTTTTCCTCTGTCAGTGGACCAGGTGGAGCCGAAGAAACGCTTTCCTGGAGAGAAAGGTCTTTTGAAGTCCGTTTCATGCTGGCCAAAAGCTAGAAAAGCCACCACCTTCAAGCTGGCCGGGCAGTCGTGTCACAAACGGGGTCAACAGTGCCCTCGTACTAAAACTTCGTGGCCCATTCTGCCACACCAGGTTCTGGGAGCCACCTCGCCGCACGCCCGTCCAGACCGCGATCTCACACGCCTTAATGTATGTCCCTCGCAAGTCCGGGTCCGTGTGCGGGGTCACTGCCCCCGGCGACCCAGCCCCCTCCGCAGACATACCTGAAGGCTGTCAGCCAGCCCCCGACAAGAAGCCAAGGCGCGCAGACCAGAGGGACTTTACCTGGGTGGAGTCGATAAGAGCCACTGTGATGCCACTTAACCAAATACTTCCAACCATTCACCGCAAACCACCCCTCCGAATCCATACCAGGGTCAGGCGGCACGGCCCCTGGGGCCCCGGGCAAAGGCTCGGGCCACACACAGAGACATTGCTCCCAGCTCACGCTCCCCCAGGAGGCCGGTCAGCACACTCCCCAGCGACCCCAGGCCGCAGGCCGCAGGCCCACAGGGGCGCCTCTCCCCCTCCAGGCCCACGCAGAGGAAACCAATAGTGTCCTCGCACAAAGCAGCCCGAAGACGCATGCATAATTCACAGCGAGATGTTCGGCCCGCTGCTGCTCGCGGAACGTGAATTATTTAGTCTGCCCGAGCCCGGCTACAGAAGCTGTGTGCTGGGAGGGCCACGTGCCCACGGCAGGGCCCTCCGACAGGCGACAGGCTGCTCTCCTTCCGGGTTTGCGCTCTGTTAAACCGGCGGTGGTAAAGGGAACAAGTACCTGTAGAGTTTTATAATAATCATGAGGCTTTCGAGCTCGTATTTCCCGACGTATCTTGAAAGTTTTGGAAATCCCGTAAACAGACCGATCTTTTAAAAATGGGAAAGCGTTCAGCAAAAACTGCCTGGTACCGGTCGGGGAATGAAGGGCCGCACTTCTGGGTCAGAGCAGAGCGGGACTGCGTCGCTGGAGTTTCATCTGCACGACCCACAGGGGGCGGGACGTGGCTCCGGGCTGTGGTCCGCGGACGCTCCTGCGGATGCACCGGTGCACACACGGTCCCACCACACGGATGTCCAATCCCTCCCGACATCTCCAGGAGGGCACCGAGATGAAGCCTGCCACGGCTCCTGCCTCCCTCTCAACGTCCTTTGTGCCCTCACGTTTCCGAAGCCCATGGGGACGGGGACCGCCACAGCAGCTGGACTCTGCTCCTCTCCGGCCCCCGTGTCTCCGGGCCCCAGGCCCCCGTGTGCACCAGGCCAGCACAAGACGCCAGTGTCACTGAAGCCGCAGCGGGATGGGCCAGGCTCTGAAACTGCCCCTTTCTTAGGGCTCTACGTGCCGTCCTGGGGGGGGGGGGGAAACGTTTTATTTTCCTATAACTTCAAACTTGCACAAGGGTTACAAGAGCACACCCTTTACCCAGATTCACTGGACATCTGTGTACACTCTGCCCGTTTGCTAGATCATCCTGCCTCTCCTCCTTGTGCCCATCCTTTCTCTGAACACACGCACACACACGCACGCGCACACACGCACCCTCCGAGCTGTTGGAGATCCAGGTGGAGACAGCCCTTTACCCCTAACTACTTCAGTGTGAATTTCCAAAGAACAAGGACATTCTCTGTCACAACCACAGTGCAACTATCAACATTGGGAAGTGCGACACGGCCTCTATTCCAATGTCACCAACAGAGTCCTGTGCAGCTGTCTCCCCAGCTAAGGATCGAGTGCAGAACCACACAGCTGTCAGGTCTCTTTAAAAACTCCCAGCCGCCGCGTTTCCAGATCTCCACCGAGGCCAGTTATCTTGTAGGCTGTCCCTCAGTTGGGGCCGTCTGAGGTTTCCCCATCACTTGGCAGAAATCCTCAGGAAGTGACATATGTCCTTCTCGGGACTTCTCATCGGGAAGCACGTAATGTCAGTGTATTGCAACGCGGGTCACGTTTGGTTTGGGCACCAGGTTGCCCACCGCAGGGCTGCGGTCTCCCTTGGGACGAGATGCACACACCTTGTTCCCAGTCCAGCCTGTGGCCACCACCCCTCCCCCACCCCCAGCTGCCAACTCCACAGCAACAAAGAGCTGTCCTCCCCACGTTTACAAATTCATTTATCTCTACGAGTAGGCGTTCCGCGGAGTTTTATCTCATTCAATGACTTATAATCCACAAATATCTGAGTTTTTTTCTTTCCCTTCTCTCTGTCTCTCTTAATTCTCTGCCTCTCTTTAAGCCGGTATCTGTATCTTTCTGCTAAGTCCTCATCAGGAACTCAGTGTTGTTGTTGTTGTTGTTTTTTTAATTTTTTAAAAATGTTTATCCATTTTTGAGAGAGAGAGAGACAGAGACAGAGAGAGAGAGAGTGGGGGAGGGGCAGAGAGACAGAGGGAGTCACAGAATCCGAAGCAGGCTCCAGGCTCCGAGCTGTCGGCACAGAGCCCGATGTGGGGTTCGAACTCACTAACTGTGAGACCATGACCTGAGCCGAGGTCGGACACTTAACCACCCAGGCGCCTCAGCGTTTCCTTATTTTTAAGTCTAAAACAAACTAACAAACAGGGGCGCCTGGGTGACTCATTCGGTTAAGCATCCAACTCTTGATATCGGCTCAGGTCATGATCTCATGGTTCGTGGGTTCTAGCCCTGTGCTGGGCCTTGTGTTGAGTGTGGAACCTGCCTGGGATTCTCTGTCTCCCTCTCTCTCTGCCCCTCCCCTGCTCTCGCTCTCTCAAAATAAATAATATAAATATACTTTACATCAAACAAACAAAACCTTGGGCCAGGCTCACTGTACTTGCCCTGCTCCCGCCCAGCAACTGAGGCTTCGCTTCAAGGATCGCTGGCTCCTGGGGCACCTGGGTGGCTCAGTCGGCTAAGCGTCCGAGTTCAGCTCGAGTCATGATCTCACAGCTCATGGGCTTGAGCCCGCGTCGGCTTCTCTGCCGTCAGTGAGGAGTCCGCTTTAGTTCCTGTCTCCCTCTCTCTGCCCTTCCCCACCAGTCTGTGCTTTCTGTCTGTCTCAAAAATAAATAAAAACATCAAAAAAAAAAAAAAAAAAAAAGGACAGCTGGTTCCCTGTACCGAAGAGTGGTATTTAGGCACCAAGTTCTGCACACGAGGGGTACTCGCTTCCACTGGCAGGCTCACTGCTTCTAGAACTTTGCGGCGGACACACCTAGGGAACGGACCACACCTGCCCACACTGATATACAGGCGTCTCTGCCTTTATCTCTGCACCTATTAAAGCCGTGACTTCATACGGGCACCTCCAACTCTGACCCAACCCCGAGCACACTCTCCTTTCCTACACTTTACATATTTTATATACTATGTTCTATCCTCTCCCCAGCAGCAGGGGCTGGGCTCCCATTGTCCTGGACATATTCCTCATTTGCTCGGGCCCAGAATACACCTGCACTGTCTCTACAAGACAGTTCAAGAACGACTAACTCCTACCAGCGCAAAAACCAAACCCGCTTACTAGGGTCCCTCTTTGTTTGTAATCCTTTTTTACATAAACGATACGTCGAGTCAAATGCACAGTCTCAGGCGTAAGACTCACTGTGTTTTACGATCGGGTCGCCTGCCTTTTAAAGCCTGAGCTTGATCACCAAGTGAACTTGTCCATCTTCAAGCCACCAGGCCTTGAGAACGCCTGCCAGCAGGTCACTTATAACCGTGACATTCAGCTGCAGGGGGAAACCCGGGGGGAGCCTCGGGCCCCAGGACAGTCCTTCCGTCTCTGGGTGGCGGGATGGGGTAGACCGGATGGGCTCAGAGGCCTCTTGATTTTCTCCTTGGGGCAGAAACTAGCATTTGCAGGGTTTGGGGCCAAAGCACAAATCAAGGACTTTGTGTTGTGTATCTAAACATTGAAAACGCAGTGGAGCTGACATACTGTTAAATAAGCTATGTTCTATTAGCCCACTTCCAACAACACAAAAGACCAGCTTGAATTTAGAATTCTGGAACTTGTCTGACCTGTGCACGGAGACGTGGCAGCATGGTGGGGGGCTGCCTGCCTGCCCCCCGCCCTCTCTTCCCACCCTAGCTCCGTCCCCACCAGCCACACACCCCAGTCTGTCACATCATCCCCACCACAACGGCCACCCTGCAGACCTGGGTGTTCACTTCATTCCCCAGTTGCCAACAAATGTAGAGCAGCAGGGCCGTTTTTCTGAAAGAAACCGCATACAGAGTCCTCTTGGGTGGTCTGGCTTGGCCGAGGAAGGGAGAGGGCACAGAGGACAGCAGGTGGGGCAGACCCCAGGTAGGCCCCATTCTGCTCCGCCTGGCACAGCTCCTCTCCTTCAGGAAAACTCCTGCCGGTAACGACTGAGCCCTACTGATAATCAGAATAAAATGTTTCTGGAACCTACAGCGCTTCCTCAAGACATGTCTAGAAATCACTGCTCTAACTCAATCAGCCCATTTTACAAACAGAGTTGCTGAGGTCAGAAGACGCCCCGTGGCCCGCCTGACGGTGGCCGGTGACAGGGCCAAGACCACAGGCATGCCCTCCAACGGCAAGGCCCCCGTGCCTCCACAGCCAGATCGCACAGCCCCGCGATTCTTGTGGAACTTCAGGGGCATGAAGACACGTGGGCCTAGAGCCGAAATCTAAATTCTGAGTCTATCCTGGAGTCAGTACCCGAAGTCGGATTTATCACTTTCTGGCAGAGCAGAGCAGGCACACTTTCCACGTCTGAAATGACACAAGTCCTTCTGGAGAGTGAAATGCCAAGCAGATGGGGGGAAATGCTGGGAGAGCTCACGAGGCCACATGAGCGGGCAGAACAGTAACCGAAAAGGGTCAGTGTGGGAAGTGTGAGGCGACAGGCGGAGACGGGTGCCTCTTGTCACCCGTCACACTGAATTTTCAGGATTCCGGTCTCAGGGCCACCCGCGACGACCACACGTGGCTGGCAGACTGAAGGTGGCATCTGACCACAGGGAGCCTCCAGGACCCCCCAAAAAGGGACACGGGACATTTCCCAAAGATTAGCCCTAATCAAATGCATTTATTCCACTGGTTTCAACCTAAACCCTGTGCCTCACTCACTCACTCACTCGTTAATTCTCTGTGAAAGTAATTCCCTCCGTTCCAACGGGTAAGACACGTACACTGCGCGAAGGCAGCCTTCTCTCTCGCTCGCCCCAACGGCCACACATAAACTGCACACCTCCCGGCCACATCCTGTCCCTGTCTACAGCACACTGCCCAACGCAGAAGCCCAGGGACCCCCAATCTGGAGCTCGGTGAGGAAGACCCAAAATGCTGCTAAACTGTCCCCACAGCCAGGGTAGGGCCGCCCACACGGAATACTAAAGGCACCGCCAGGAGCCCCAAGCCTGCACCAAGGCGGTGCAGGTAGAGATGAGGCGAGGGTACCTCCCCCAACAGGCCTGGGGCTGGAGGGCTGGCCCTCAAGGAAGGAGAAGCCTCCAGCATACACAGTCATGAAGGAGGCTTGAGGCAGGAAATGTCCTTCATCAGAGGCAGCACCTAGGGACCGCTCCTGCGAGAGCAAGGAAGGCCATACGGAGACGAAGGAAACGTCCTACTTCATACGTCAGGCATAAACTGTGCGGCCATAGCTGGGGGTTTCCAGGGCAGTTATGATTTCACATCGCTTTGACGAAGGTGGCATGGCAGACGTGAAACTAAACACAATGTAATAGCCGTGCCTCTTCTATGGTTTCCAAAGAAAACAATCAAATACAATCACGAATGAAAGAGGAGAGATCACAACCACCACCGCAGAAATACGAACAATAATAGGAGAATATTATGGGCAAGTATACGCCAATAAAATGGGCAATCTGGAAGAAACGGACAAATTCCTAGAAACATATAAACTACCAAAACTGAAACAGGAGAAAATGGAAAATTTGAACGGGCCCATATCCAGTAAAGAAACTGAATCAGTAATCAAAACTCTCCCAACAAACACGAGTCGAGGGACGGATGGCTTTCCAGGGGAATTCTACCCAACATTTAAAGAAGAGTTAACACCTATTTTCTTGAAGCTCTTCCAAAAAATAGGAATGGAAGGAAAACTGCCAAACTCTTTCTATGAAGCCGGCATTACCTTGATTCCAAAACCAGACAAAGACCCCAATAAAAAGAAGAACTATAGACCAATATCCCTGATGAATCTTTGTAGATGCAAAAATTCTCAACAAGATACTGGCAAACCGGATCCAATAATACAGTAAAAGAACTATTCCCCACGACCACGTGGGATTTATTCCTGGGATGCAGGGCTGGTTCGATATCTGCAAATCAATCAATGTGATATATCACAGTAATAAAAGAAAGGATAAAAACCACATGATCCTCTCAATAGATGCAGAAAAAGCATTTGACAAAATACAGCATCCTTTCTTGATAAAAACCCTCAAGAAAGTAGGGATAGAAGGAGCATACCTCGAGATCATAAAAGCCATATATGAAAGACCCAATGCTAACATCATCCTCAGTGGGGAAAAACTGAGAGCTTTCCCCCTAAAGTCAGGAACAAGACAGGGATGTCCACTCTCACCACTGTTATTCAACATAGTATTTTTGAATTCTTAGCCTCAGCAATCAGACAACACAAAGAAATAAAAGGCATCCAAATCGGCCAGGAGGAGGTCAAACTTTCACTCTTCGCAGATGACACGATACTCTATGTGGAAAACCCAAAAGGTTCCACCAAAAAACTGCTAGAACTGATTCATGAATTCAGCAAAGTCTCAGGATATAAAATCAATGCACAGAAATCAGTTGCATTCCTATACACCAATAATGAAGCAGCAGAAAGAGAAATCAAGGACTCGATCCCATTTACAATTGCACCAAAACCTAAAATACCTAGGAATAAATCTAACCAAAGAGGTGAAAAATCTACACACTGAGAAGTATAGAAAGCTTATGAAAGAAACTGAAAAAGACACACACACACAAAAAGGAAAAACGTTCCACACTCATGGAATGGAAGAACAAATACCGTTAAAATGTCGATCCTACCCAAAGCAATCTACACATTCAATGTAATCCTTACCAAAGTAACACCAGCATTCTTCACGGAGCTAGAACAAACAATCCTAAAATTTGTATGCAACCAGAAAAGACTCCGAATAGCCAAAGCAATCTCGAAAAAGAAAACCAAAGCAGGAGGCATCACAATCCCAGACTTCAAGCTATACTACAAAGCTGTCATCATCAAGACAGCATGGTACTGGCACAAAAACAGATTAATGGAACAGAAGAGAGAACCCAGAAATGGACCCACAAACGTATGGCCAACTAAACTTTGACAAAGCAGGAATGAATATCCAATGGAATCAAGACAGTCTCCTCAGCAAGTGGTGCTGGGAAAACTGGACAGCGACATGCAGAAGAATGAACCTGGACCACTTTCTCACACCATACACAAAGATAAACTCAAAATGGATGAAAGACCTCAACGTAAGACAGGAAGCCATCAAAACCCTCGAGGAGAAAGCAGGAAAAAGCCTCTTTGATCTTGGTTGTAGCAACTTCTTACTCAACACGTCTCCAGAGGCAAGGGAAACAAAAGCAAACATGAACGGTTGGGACCTCATCAAGATAAAAAGCTTCTGCACAGCGAAGGAAGCAATCAGCAAACAAGGCAACCGACAGAATGGGAGAAGATATTTGCAAACAACACATCAGACAAAGGGTTAATATCCAAAATCTATAAACAACTTATGAAACTCAACACCCAAAAAACAAATAACCCAGTGAAGAAATGGGCCAAAGACATGAACAGACACTTCTCCAAAGAAGACATCCAGATGGCCAACAGACACATGAAAAGATGCTCAACATCATCCATCATCAGTGAACTACAAATCAAAGCCACAATGAGATACCACCTCACACCTGTCAGAATGGCTAACATTCACAACTCAGGCAACAACAGATGTTGGCAAGGATGCGGAGAAAGAGGATCTCTTTTGCACTGCTGGTGGGAATGCAAACTGGAAAACAGTGTGGAGGTTCCTCAAAAGACTAAAAATAGAACTACCCTACGACCCAGCAATTGCACTACTAGGCATTTATCCAAGGGATACAGGTGTGCTGTTTCAAAGGGACACATGCACTCCCATGTTTATAGCAGTGCTATTGACAATAGGCAAAGTATGGAAAGAGCCCAAATGTCCATCAAGAGATGGATAAAGAAGATGTGGTATATATATACAACGGAGTATTGCTCGGCAATCAAAAAGAATGAAATCTTGCCATTTGCAACTGTGGATGTGGATGGAACGGGAGGGTATCATGCTAAGCGAAATAAGTCAGTCAGAGAAAGACGAATACCATATGACTGCACTCATATGAGGAATTTAAGATAAAAAACAGATGAACATAAGGGAAGGGAAGCAAAAATAAGATAAAAACAGGGAGGCGGACGGGGCGCCTGGGTGGCGCAGTCGGTTAAGCGTCCGACTTCAGCCAGGTCACGATCTCGCGGTCCGTGAGTTCGAGCCCCGCGTCAGGCTCTGGGCTGATGGCTCGGAGCCTGGAGCCTGTTTCCGATTCTGTGTCTCCCTCTCTCTCTCTGCCCCTCCCCCGTTCATGCTCTGTCTCTCTCTGTCCCAAAAATAAATAAAAAACGTTGAAAAAAAAAAAAAAAAAAAAAAAAAAAAAAAAAAAACAGGGAGGCGGACAAAACATAAGAGACTCTTAAATACAGAGAAGAAACTGAGGTTGCTGGCGGGGTTGTGGGTGGGGGGATGGGCTAAATGGGGGATGGGCATTAAGGAGGGCGCTTGTTGGGATGAGCACTGGGTTTATATGTAGGGGATGAATCACTAAGTTCTATTCCTGAAATCACTATTACACTATATGTTAACTTGGATTTAAACTTTTTTAAAAAAGAAAAAGAAAACGATCAAACTTAAAAAGTCACTTGTCCAAAACTGCGTTCCCCAAACCCGGTCACCACGCTGGCCCCGTGTTCCCTGGGGGCCTTAGCAAGTCCACGCAGAGAAGGCCGGCGCTCCCCTGCCCCTCCTCCGCAGTAGGGACCGCTGATGGGCAGGGCCCCAGGGCTGCAGCAGCACTCTGTCTTCCAGCGGGTTGTGCTAAAGACTTGAGGGGCCCACCTCGCAGGCCGGCCATAGGGACCCGTGAAGCCTGACCCTCCTACGCAACGAGCAGATGATCAGGGCTCCACCATACGGGAGCCCACACTCTGCATTTTCTTCCCAAAGCCGGGTGGGGACAGCGAAGATGAACAGGAGGTAAATGGGCTGCCCCTGGTTCTCGCTCATTCAATAGATACTCGTTGGAGGCCCATGCTGTGGCAAGCTCTATCCTAGGAGCAGGGGCCTCCGACCCGGCGCCACCTGGCACAGGTGTGGTGGGGCACAGGGTGGTCCCTGGGCTCACGGTGCCCGGTTCCCAGCTTGGGCGAGGTGCTCACCTTGTGTGAAGCTGCGCTGAGAGCCATGTACTGACCGCAGGGATACTGGGAGAACGCCACTGCTGGCCGAGCATCGTGACGAGCAGGACCGGGCGCGCAGGAGGCACTCAGTAATACTGGCTGAATAAGTGGGTCGTGTGTCCCAAATATGAGCCTAGTGCTACGGTACAGGCTAAAAGGCACGTAACTTCCAATTACATACATCTTGCGGTTTTAATGCACGATTGATTTTCTCCTTTAAAAAATTTATAAACATAAATATAAAATCGCTGTTAATCATCACCTAAAATCCTGGGCCTAACTCCCCTCCCCAGAGAAAACCCATCTTATCAATTTGAGGTTGATTCCTCCCAATATTTTTAATGCTTTTACCAACATATACACATCCCCATAGAAACAATGTATATTGTTTAGGAAAGCTACTAGTTTTTATCTCTCTAACAGAAACTAATTCCATTAGTTCTAAAAGGTCTGGCCAAGCACATTGATGTGCTTTGGGTTTTCTAGTTGGATGCTAATATCGTCCGAGAATAATGATCATTTGGTTTCCTCCTCTCCAAGTCTTTTGACTTTATTTCCTCTTCTCGCCTAATCGTGTTGGCCGGAATCCCCAACACAATGCTACATAGTTGCTGAGACAGGGAACATCCTTGCCTTATTCCTGGCTCTAATGGGATGCTTCTGATGTTTAACTGTCAAGTGTAACTTTTAAAAATCCCAGTGGGCAATTCTATCAGATACTCTTCTAGCCTCTATTGTGATAGTCATATGGTTTGACTCCTTCACTCGATTACCACAGCCTACAGCGCGATCTGTTCCTGTGCCTGTGATGTTCCACCACCAAATGTAATTAAGCCCCACGAAGTCAGGGATCTTGTTTTGTTCACAAGTGTGTCCCCAGGGCTCAGAACAGGTCTTAGAGGAAGGCTGGAGAAAGGAAGAGCTCAAAATATAATTGCTAAATGAATGAATGGTTAGTTCTGCCTTATTATTTCCTTCACCTTCATTTCATTTCTTTTCTTTTCTGTTTTCCTCCCTTCTTATGCTGAAAGATTAGCTCCTGTACTTTCTAACTGTTCATTTTTACAATATATACATTTAACGCTAGGAAGTTTTCTCTGAAAACCACTCTGGCTACGTCCCACTGCTGTCAATATGGAGCACCACAATCTCCAGGCGGTTCTAAATTGTATTGTAATTTCCCTTTTAATTTTCTCCTCGACCCATGGATTATCTGGAAGTAAAATTTTGAACTTCCAAGTGTCTGGATTATTTTTTGTTGTCTTTTTGTGATTGACATCTTTTTAATTATACTGCTGTCAGTAGACGTGCTCTGTAGGCTATAAATATTTTTAAAATTCATAGCAACTACATTTCTGGCATAGGACACAGTCAACTTTGGTGACTATTTCACACACCTTCGCAAAAAAAGTATTTTTTTCTATCGGGTATAAAGTTCGACATATGCCCGTTAGATTTTATTTTCCATTTTCTCATTCAAATACTCTGTAGTCTTACTGTTTTGTTTTGTTTTGTTTTTTATTTAATCAGCTTAATCTCGTAGTTTCTAAAGGTATGTTACAGGCGCCCCCCTGGGAGCACTGTCCACTTGTATTGCGGTCCCATCTCAGTTTCCTTTATGAAGGAGATGCCCTATTTGTGGCGCACAGAGCCCCTCTTTGTTCTTCTTATATATTTTTTTCCACCTTGAATCATTTTGTCTGAGATTAATATTGTCATACCAGCTTTTTTCCCCTTAGTATCTGCCTGTTAGATCTTTCATTTAAGTATTTCAATCTGCCAGTGTTGTTTTAAAGGTGGACTTTTAACAAGCTAGGTGGAGAGCGGAGAGTGTGTGCCGTTTGAGGCTTTCTCTCCCACTGATCTCCCATCGTCTTCAGGACCTGTCCGAGGCTCCTCCTCTGCCCGGCCCCTCCGGGCAGTTTTGTCTCCTTCCAATGTTCAATGACCCTGAAATGCGATCCAAACGGCCACAGCAGCACTAACGAAGGCAGCTCCCGATGACACGCCGGGTGCTGCTCTAAGTGAGCCGCGTGCGTTAACTCCCCTGATGCTCACGAGAACTCTGTGAGATTGGTCCCAGGACCCCACTGTGCAGATGGGAGAACTGAGGCACACTGCCAGTGACAGGGGCCCGCTGCCTCTCACCCCTCCAGGCCCCACTCGGCCCAAAGCTTTGAGACCCTTCTTCCCTGCACCATCTTTAATTTTCCAAGCTTACCAAGGCATTCAATTCCACCATCACACCGGTGACCCCCAAATGTGTTTCCAGGCCCAGCTTTCCTGCAGTCTATACTCGCGTATCCAACTGTATACACAACATCTCCCCTTGGAAACTGATGAGCATCTCGAAAACCCCGGGTCCAAAGCAGAACCCTGGTTATCACCACCGCCCCCCCATCCGTTTCTCCCCATCCACTCCTTCCTGTCCCTGCAAATGCCATGGTCATCCCCGCGGGCACCCAAGCGGAAACCCAGGGGTCGGCTTTGGGACCCTCTCACCTCACTCCACTCCCCCTCCACGGTGGTCATTCTCTCAGGTTTCCCGCTGCTCCCAGCTGCCCCTTCTCAGCTTTTCCTGACTCCTCCTGTCTCCCCGAACCTGCACTAGGGCGAAGCCCAATTCAGGTTTCAGGCTCAGCTTTGCTTGGCCACACGACCTCTGGCTGGGCCGGGCCCCACACCCCTGCCTCCCCAACTGGCATCACACCTGACCACAGTTTGCCAGTTACCCAGAGGCAGGTATGGCCTTCCCACCGGCCTTCCTCTGATGTGACAGGTCACCTTACGTGCAAACCCTCGAAAGGTCACGAACATTGCAGACTTCTCCCTCACCTTCTTTTGGACAATGGAATCTATTTGAGGGTGACGCATTAGCCTGAAATCATCTCAATGAATCCTAGCTGTAGATATTCAAAGGGCCAGTCATCTAAAAGAAGTCGTTTTTAAAAGACAAATCAACCAAACCAGATTTAGTATTTATTGCCAGGGCAAAGCAGTAAGTGGCTACGTACTGAAGTTCACAAGTGGATAGTTGCAAAACAATTCTCTTAAGCCCAGCTGTCTTTCAACATTTTTTTTTTTATTTTTTATTTTTTTTTTATTTTTGGGACAGAGAGAGACAGAGCATGAACGGGGGAGGGGCAGAGAGAGAGGGAGACACAGAATCGGAAACAGGCTCCAGGCTCCGAGCCATCGGCCCAGAGCCCGATGCGGGGCTCGAACTCAGGGACCGCGAGATCGTGACCCGGCTGAAGTCGGACGCTTAACCGACTGCGCCACCCAGGCGCCCCAAGCCCAGCTGTCTTAATGTCAACGGCTGTCTGTGGCTTTCCAGTAACATTTCCAGCGAAAGCATCACACACAGACTCCCGAAGTGCTAGGTCCCAACCAGCTCGGACAGAAGTGAAGACGACCCCAAAACCAAGACCGTCAGTGGCTTACAGGTCGGCTCCAAACCCTGCAAGAACATGAGAAGGGCCTGGGAGAGCCACAGCAACCCCAGAGGCACGCAGAGACGAGACTACAACCCAGGTCTCAGAACGCACTGAGACGACAGTAATTACAGCAGGAAGCGTCAACCCAGTGACAGACAAAGAGGCCACTGGAACAAAAGGCAGGGGCCAGAAACGGACTCGCAGATACATGGTTACCTGATAAGGGTGCAGCTTCGGTTCAGTGAGGAGAGGAGCAGCGTGGCCACACGTGGGGCTGGGTCCTCTGAGTCTCGGGCAGGGGAGGAGTGTCGTCCCCTAGCTCGCACTGGGCACAAGGAAGGAACTGGTTCCCGGTGATCCGAGATTTCCGTGTGAAACACTAAAACAATGGTTTTACTCTCATGGTCAGGGGAAGGGCAAAGCCTGCTCTAAAAGGACAGAAAAAGCATCACCAGAAAGGAAAAATGATAAACTGGATATTACGATTAAAAACTTAAAAAATAGTTTTTTTAATTTTAATTTTTATCTATCTTTTTTTTTACATTTATTTATTTTTGAGAGAGAGAGAGAGAGAGAGAGACAGAGCACAAGTGTGGGGGGGGCGGGGCGGAGAGAGAGGGAGACACAGAAACCAAAGCAGGCTCCAGGCTCTGAGCTGTCAGCACAGAGCCCGACGTGGGGCTCGAACCCGCGAACTGTGAGATCATGACCTGAGCTGAAGTCGGACACTTAACCGACTGAGCCACCGAGGCGCCCCAAGATTAAATCCTTCCGGTCAGCGAAAAGACTCCGCTAGGGGAATGATCAGGTGCGTTGTGGAGAGGGGCTTCCCTGCACACGTAAACTCAACACAAAACGTATTTCTAGAATACATTTTTAAAATTTTTCTAGAAATCAATAAGGAAAGGCAGACAACCTGACAGGAGCTTCACAAAGAGGATATCCAAGCGGCCAAAAACGTGAAAGGTGCTCAATTCGTTAGTCACCAGGGAGCCACAAGCAGAAACCAACCCCGATCCGGTGCCTGTATCCCCGTTCAAGGGCTGAAATAAACAACGTGAAGCGTGGCGGGGGGTGGGGGGGAAACACCCAGAACCCCACACGTGCTGGTCAGCACACACGCCATAAAGTCGTCTGGGGACACCGTGTGTCCCGCCTGGTACGCACCAGCACCGCGACCCAGCCTGCCACGACACAAACGCCCCCCACCGCCGGGTGTCATCCGTGAGCCCTGCCCACGCAGGCGCGCCACAGCAGGGCCCCTGGCGGCAGCCAACAGTCAGAACCCGCTCGGGTACCACTGACGGTCCCGTGGGTGCGTGGACAGTGACGTGCTCGTAAGATAGCGCCACGCGGTGAGGAGAGCGCACAGCTATTGACACGCCCAACACGCACAAAACTCACGAACCTCAAGTTCAACGAAAGGAGCCGGGCGCTGGGGAGGGCGCAACGCGGGGATGCGTTGTGTTTAGGTTCAAAACAGGCGACGCTTCCCGAGGGGGCCAGCGGTGGAGCTAATGGTCCGCGCTGGGCACAGGGACTGAAAGGGGGCCCGAGGGGCCTCCGGGTGCTGGTGACACAGTGTGTTCACTTTGTGAAAAGTCCTCAGGCCACGACGCACCTGCAGCATGTGGCTGATTCTCCAACAGAAAGTTCTCACGGCTTAAAGAACAGTTGCCACAGAAACACATCCGAAGCGTCTGAATGAAACGAAATCACGAAGCGGGAGAAGAGAAGGAAAAGCGGACTTTCCCGATTAGTACCATTTAATGCAAAATGTAACTTGGTATGATGAAACAAATGATTCTCATTAGACTCTGTCATCGGCTTTCCTTTCTAGACTTGTTATCTACATTTAATATATTCAAATTGGCCAAGACTGAGTTTTGGGACTTGTTGTTAGGGGGGAAAAAAACGGGGAACTCTCATAGGTGACTGTCCTGTGTTGTGTTCCAAGCGGATGTTATCAGGCGGGGCGGGGGGGGGGGGCAGTAACCGTGCGTCTGTGCTTGGCGTGTCCCCAGCACCGGGGGACGGGACCGGCATACACGATCTGCGGGAGGGGACAGCGGTGCGCCCTGAAACAACACGGGTCTGAGGACGGGGAGGCCAAGCGTGAGCGAAGCTGGCAGAGAGGGCCGAGGGCACACCGGGCGCGGCACAGGGCAGGGGCCCTGGTTCCTCGCCTTCCTCTTCCGGCCAAACCCAACCTGGGGCAGACCCTTTCCTCCCAAATGACGGCCCCTCTCCACAGCGAATTCTTGAAGAGAAGTCACTGCTGCCTCAGTGGCCAGAGCTTGACTAACGTGAGCCAACTCGAAGGGAGGCCTGCGTAGAGCTGGGGAAACAGGACGTCGTGTCAGGACCGTCGGGTTCAGCTGCACTTAAAACATCCACAGGAGCCCGTCAGCACCAACAAACCGGGACAAGCGAGGGGCACACAGATTTGCTTCTAGCGCTAGGGACAGGCCGAGCGCCAACACACCTGAGCCGAAGCTACGGGACAACCCATCACGGGCCTCCTGTCCACACGCTGCTCCGCGGGCAAGTGCGAGCGCGGCCGCCAGACCTCCGCTCAGAGGAAGGGCGCCTCCCAGGGCCTCTGGGGTCCCCTGCGCTAATTCCTGGAGACAACTGGGTGCTGTTGGCCACAAAGGATGTCCCCCAAATGGGCGGCAGAGCCGAGTTATAAGGAGTTAGGACGGCCACAGGGGTCCCGCCGCGGTAGAGCCAGGGCACGGCTTCCTCATTCACGTCACTGGTTCACTCCGGTGCCGCTAAATTCTACCAGAATATTACACGCATGTGAAGCTAGCCAAAGCTTGCTGGATCCCAGAATTAGGTGCTCGCTCATTCACCGGCTGTTCCAAGTGCCCGAGACTGAGCCAGGTATTGGATACACCGGGGACAGGGCTGGGGTGATGACCGCCCGCTCGTTCTGGGTTGTGAGGGCAGCTGTTGCCCTACAGGTAATGGGAAATCACGGAAGTTCCTTGTGCAAGAAAGTGTCATGGTCTGAGTTCTGTTCCGAATTTTTAAGAGACCATCTTAAGAGACCACAGGGCTGGGGGATTTCCGAGTCCCAGCCAGTCCTTGTGGGATGCCTGCCCCTCGAAGGAGACCCCGCCTGTGTTAGGCTTCAGTCGTGTGGCTCACAGAGCCTACCATAAAAGCTACGTTGGACTTGCCCTAAAAAGCCTAAAAAGAGGCCTCAAAGGGATCAAACCAACCCACAAATAGCTTAACTGCCCATTACACAAACTTCCACACTCTTCAAAGGAAGACAACAAAACCCAGCACACAGCTGAAAATCTCTAGACAAGTGAAGACGCAGAAAAATGTGACCTGTAGCCAGGCAACAGGACAGACCTGGGAACGACAGTGATGCTGAGTCAGCAGCCAAGGACGTGAAGACACGTAGCCATATTGCAAACACGCTCAAGGGTGCTAGGAAAGCAGCGAGGAGAGAGATGATGGGCTGTAGGAGGGACAGGGGCGCTGCTGAGGCAAAGACACAGCCTCTGAAGCGGGTGGGTCACGGGATGGCATTAGCGTATATTAGACACCGTGGAAGAAGAGACCAGTGAGCTTAAAGACAGAGCTAAAGAATCTACAAAGGGTGAAGCATCGGAGAGAAAAAGAAGGGCTGAAAATGCACATGTCTCCACGGCAGTAGGAAAAGCTCAAGGGGCCAATGTTCTTCTGATTCAAGTAGGAAATACCTGATCCTCACGAATCCCCAAAAGCAGGTACACAAACAAAGCCAACTCAAGAATTATCCTAGTTAAATTGCTGAAAACCAGTGATAAAGAGAAAATCTTAAAAGCTTTCTAAGTGGTATGCCCAGAACCATACACTTTATATTCTTACAGTTTATCTACCACAGAGATAAGGGTTCTTTTCCCAATTTGCACAAAAACTACTCTACTAGGAGAGCCCCTGGGAAAAGGGCCCTCAGGGTCTACTTAAACTTTTTTTTTTAACGTTTATTATTTTTGAGAGACACAGAGAGACAGAGTGTGAGCAGGGGAGCGGCAGAGAGAGAGGGAGACACAGAATCGGAAGCAGGCTCCAGGCTCTGAGCCGTCAGCCCAGAGCCCGACGCGGGGCTCGAACTCACAAACTGAGATCGTGACCTGAGCCGAAGTTGGATGCTTAACTGACTGAGCGACCCGGGGGCCCCCAAAACTTTCCTCTACATTATTCTAGCGAAATTTCCGACCCAATCTATAAAATACTTTCTCTCAGCAACTTTATAAATATTCTGAGAGTGAGCATACTGGAATTTTTAGACCATTTTGAAAGTCCTTTGGTAAGAGCCCCTCCAGCATGTCAAACAATATTCTTCAGCAGACTCTTTATGAAAGTGTAGCACGCACAGAAAAATGCACAAATCGCAAGCGCACAGCCAGATCTGCACGAGGGAACGCAGCCCCAGCTCCCAGATCAAGAGGCAGAACAGCGGACTCACTGAACCGGTCCGGTCCGTACACTCCACTCTTTTCACACCGCAGATTCCTAAGAGAGGCGTTTTCCACCAAGAATCGAAGTAATCCATTTCCTTGGCGTAGGAAGGACACACGCCTGCTTCCAGGGAGGGCCTCTCGGGGAGGACGAGGAATGGATGGGTTGGGGGGGCGGGGAGGGGGCCTCCCCTGTGATTTTCATGCTTGAGAGAAAAGGTCTAAAGCAAATATGCCCAAATGGTGACATGTATCACTTCGGGGAGGCAGGTAGGTGCTCACTGGCTTTATTAACTTTGAACTTCTGTTCGCTGGGAAAAAAAAAAAAATCACAACAGAAATAATTACTAATAAAAAACGCTCTCCAAACATCTCGCAGAACTGAAGGCAACGAGCACACTGGAAGGCATCTCGGCAGAAAGCAGGTCCCCGTGCTTCCCCGAAACTAAAATCTACTGTCTGACTGGTGCTTACAAATACTTAGTACTTCGTACCCTATAAATACACTCTGTTATTCTGGGTATAATTTTTCAGTTCTAAAACAAACCATAAGGAATGTGATGTATTAAACCAAAATAAAGAACTCTGGTTAAAACAGCCCCTCTCGCACAGCAAATTACAAACTAACATTTCAGCTCTTCTATTTAGCAAACAGTTTTGAAAAATGTGCCATTAGGCTGCACCGCCTTTCTGATGAGGAAAGTGGGAATCCACCGAAACTGGACAAAAACACACGGCATCCCTCTGAAACCTTTTACATCTTTCTCGTCCATCATTTCATAGACCACAGTTCCCCTGGCCACAAACACTCAAGATTCCAGCACTCTGCTCGGAGGTTAGCCCCCAGTCACTCTATCGGCAGGGGTCACCTCCTGTCAGGGCTCGCAAGCAGCCTGACGCTCTGTGCCTGCACAGCGATCCCCCAGACGGCGGAGAAGACAGGACACAGACGGAGGGGACGTGCCCAGAGGGCGGCCTGGGAGCCGTGCGGCTCCACGCGGCAGGAGCCCAGGGAGCACCAGTCATGGGATCCAGACGCGTGTGGAGTTTCACAGAAGGCGCCACTTCTTTCCAGGAACAAGCACAAGCAACAGGGAGTCTGTCTGTGAGTTGCAGGGAGAGGTCAAAGCAGAGGCTCTCCAAATCCCAACACCCGAGACGGGAAGAGTCACTCCTGGACACCAAAGTTTACTATGAATGTGAAGCCGGTGGAACTCAGAGCCTCGAGGAAGAGCCACAAAGGAGAGCTGGAGGAAGGAGAGACCCCAGAGACGGGAAATGGGGGTGCTCCCTTGGGTCTGATCTAGGCCACACCCACCATCGTTCACTGGGTGTCCAGCCGGGATGAAGGAGGGGACAGAGCCTGGAAAGACACGGACAGCCCATGAGCTGTGATCAGCCCTCATCAGGTGTGTTCAAACTGTCAGGAGTGGGTGGGTCCCTCGCTGAGCCCTGGAGACAGAGTGGCCAGACCCAAGTCCCTCAGCACCCGTCCAGGGGAGCAGGTGAGAAGGAGGATTGTAAAACTCTCATCTATAGCAACCTACTTTCCTCTTTCATTTCCTAACTTTGTTCTATAGAACAAAGTTCTACTCAGAAACAAAACAAGCCTGCACAGGGCAGCTCCCCAGGGACGTATGGCACGTGGAACAGGCCCGCAGGCTCCCCTTTCCCACACACCTCCAGGGAGGGGTGGGGCAGCAGATTGAAAATCAGACACAAACTGAACAACAGCAACCAAAGGAGGAGGCAGTCTCCTGCCATGAGCTTCAAACAGGAGAAAGGAAAAAAGAAAAAAAAAAGGAGGGGTAAAAAAGCCAAGGAAAGATTAAAAAAGAAAAAAAAAAACCAAAACACTTGTGACAGGTTCTATGCCTGGCCCACCCTTGAGTGCCTAGCAGTTGTCCTGGGAAAGGAGGTGATTCAACAAGACCCCAAACATTCTCAGTAAGGCAGGATAACGGGGAACCTGGGGAAAGTCGAGCATAAACCGTTGGGGGTGGATTCCTCGCTGGCACCGAGGATCTTGCCTGGGCGGGGGGGGGGGGGGGGGGGGGGGGGGGGGGGCGGGGCGCGGGTAGGATACAGAGACTCAGTGCTGCAGCCTCTCTGGGCTTGAGAACGTCGTTGCCAGAAAACAGCGATCCAGGTCACGGGGGCCTGCTGACCTAAGTAGATGGGAAGATGAATTGACAGATGGGTAAATGGATGGGTGGGTGGAAAAACCAATGGATGGATGATGGATGGCTGAATGGCTGGATGGCTGGATGGATGGAAAGACAGATGGATATACGGGTGGGTGGGTGGATGGATGGAAAGACACATGGATGGCTGAGTGGATGGATGGATGGATGGATGGATGGATGGAAAGACACATGGATGGATGGATGGATGCATGGATGGATGGATGCATGGATGGATGGATGGATGGATGGATGGATGGATGGATGGATGGAAGGATGGAAAGACAGATGGATACACAGGTGGGTGGGTGGATGGATGGATGTGCCCAAGGATGAGGGAAGACATATAACATGCAAGAGACAGAGACAAAGTTTGGTCCGGAAGGAAACACGACCTAAACAATGTTAAAACTCTTCCTGTTCTATGAGAGAACAGAGAGAAAACACCACTGATAAAACAAATTGAGGACAAGAAGATCAAGAAATACTATTATAGAACCAATAAAAAGTAAAAAAGAGAAAAGTTATGCCTGAAAATCAAATTAATGTCATAGGAAAAAAGACTTTTGCAACCAAATTGCCTTTTAAGTATGGTGAGAACAGACTGATTCTCGATGAAGCAGAAACGTGAGGAAAAGAGAGCCTGTGGGCTCAGGAACCTGCCAGTGAGACCCAGTAAAAGAGTGACACTGAGAAGGCTGGGTGAAGGGCTGAGGGTGGGCCTCCTCTCTCCCCGTCCACACGGGACCCTCACTCCTCTCCCCCCCTCCACACGGGACCCTCACACCTCTCCCCCCCCCCCCCCCCGTCCACACAGGACCCTCACTCCTCTCCCCCCCTCCACACGGGACCCTCACTCCTCTCCCCCCCGCCCTGTCCACACAGGACCCTCACTCCTCTCCCCCCCTCCACACGGGACCCTCACACCTCTCCCCCCTCCCCCCTGGGACCCTCACTCCTCTCCCCCCCCCATCCACACACGGGACCCTCACACCTCTCCCCCTTCCCCCCGGGACCCTCACTCCTCTCCCCTCCCCCCCGTCCACACGGGACCCTCACTCCTCTCCCCCCCCCACCCCCGTCCACACGGGACCCTCACTCCTCTCCCCTCACTGTCCAAACGGGACCCTCACTCCTCTCCCCTTCCCCCTCCCCCCGGGACCCTCACTCCTCTCCCTCCTCCCATCCACACGGGACCCTCACTCCTCTCCCCCTGTCCATACAGGATCCACACACAACCGCAGCTCACAGCCACGGGCCCCAATTATGATATTATAGCTACGCATTCTGCCGGCGAAATGTACCCTGGGGCCAGGAACCCAGGAGAGGTGGGAACAGAGGAGGAGGGAGGGAGCTGCTAGCCGCGCCTCCCACGGGGTCTGAGCCACTGAGCAGCCTGAGCGCCCCCCGCCTGGGCCTGCCTGCCTGAAGGCACACCCCGGGAGAGCCCTGATCCGCCCTCGCGTCCTGGCGTGTCTGGCGCCCTGTCCACCTGCCTCAGCTGCTGTCTGTAGGGACACCCGTGGGGACACTCGCCTGTTTCAGGCTTGCCGGGTTTGGGTTGATCTTTCAAAACCGTTTTCTCCTTTGCTTTTCTTTTAATGACTTAACGTATTTATAATACACATGTCTCATTTTACCCCAAAAGGTCGTTTTCCTCAAGGATGGAACATGTAAAAATAAAGTGGGTATTAAATGCCAGGGGCTGGGAGGAGAGATGTGGCGTCGGAGTCGGGTACATCTGCTCCGTGCCGCGCGGCTGCCGTGATCCCACACGCGGTCCTCCCTCTTGGAGCCCCAGCTCTCCCAGCCTCTCCCCTAAATGGGTCGCCGTCTGTTTCCGGGGTCCGGCTTCCCTGGCGGAGCACCACCTGCGGCTCACCGGTGTCGAAGTGTGCAGCCGCAGGGGGGGTGATCTCAGGGCACGCGAGCGACTCACCTGTTCTGATGCACGTTTGCACCTGCCTAATGGGGCGGCCACCAAGACGGAAGCGGAACCGCGTGCACCGTGACAGGCACGGCTGACACACAGCGTGGCTCCCTGGGGACAGGCTCCTCGGCCCTCACCGTGCGCGGCTCCAGCCGGGCCGCCCCCTGGGCTCTTCCAGGCCCCGCGCCTCGCTCAGAAAATGCCAAGGCTGACGGTCTGATCCGCCCGGTGGTGGCCACGTGCTCACGAGCCCCTCCGCAGAAGACTCACAGACCACGGCCGGTAAAGGAGTCACAGCCAAAAAATACACGCAACTCTGGGGCGCCTGGGTGGCGCAGTCGGTTAAGCGTCCGGCTTCAGCCAGGTCACGATCTCGCGGTCCGTGAGTTCGAGCCCCGCGTCAGGCTCTGGGCCGATGGCTCGGAGCCTGGAGCCTGTTTCCGATTCTGTGTCTCCCTCTCTCTCTGCCCCTCCCCCGTTCATGCTCTGTCTCTCTCTGTCCCAAAAATAAAATAAAAAACGTTGAAAAAAAAAAAAATACACGCAACTCACGTGATTCAACAACAAAAGATCCAAACAACCGGAGAAAAAAGGACTTGCACAGACGCTTCTCCAAAGAAGAGCCGCCGACGGCCAACAGGTGCGTGAGAAGGTGCAGGACATCACTCATCATCAGGGAAACGCAAGTCAAAACGACGGCGAGGGATGACCTCACCCCCATCGGAGTGGCTATCATCAAAAAGACCAGAAGCCACAGGGGTCGGCGAGGATGCGGAGAAAGGGGACCCTCTTGCGCTGCCGGGGGGAGCGCGAACCGGTGCGGCCACTGTGGAGGACGGGATGGAGGACCCTCCGGCAATGAACTCTAGAGCCACCCCACCGCTGGGTACTTGTCCGAGGGACTGAAACCGGATGTCCGCGCCCCCACGTTCACTGAAGTGCTGCTCGCCGTGGTCAAGACACGGAAACAACTGTCTGTCCGCAGGCCAACCGCGCCCCTTCGAGGCAGGCGAAGAGATAAGGAAACGCTGGGGCATCCACACGGTGGAACGCCACCCGGCCCTGGAAAAAGAAGGACTTCTGCCTTTGAGACACACGGACGAGCCCAGAGGACATTACGCTGCGTGAGACGAGCCAGACACAGCCGCTGCGCGTTCTCCCTTGTGCGTGGATCTAAAATACAGCCGACGCCTGATGGGGCGCCGGGCTGGCTCAGTCGGTCAGGGGCCCGAGTCCTGGTTTCAGCTCGGGTTGTGAGTTCGAGCCTCACATCGGGCTCTGGGCGGACAGTGTGGAGCCTGTTTGAGATTCTCTCTCTCCCTTTCTCTCTGCCCCTCCCCAGCTTGCTAGCTCTCCAAGTAAACAAATAAACTTAAAAAAAAATAATAACATACACATGATGCTTGAACAGCATGGGGGTTGGGATGCCCTAACCCTAACCCCAATCCCCACATAGTCGAAAATCCGAAAATCCGCGCGTAACTTCCGACTCCTCAAAAAATTAACTAGTGACAGCCTACTGTTGACAGGAAGTCTCACCGATGACATAAACAATACACATTTCATATGTTGTATGTATGAGATGCGTATTCTTACAATAAAGTCAGCCACAGAAAAGAAACTGTTACTAAGAAAATCATAAGGAAGATATGCTCACAGGACTGTACTGTATTTATTGAGAAAAAAAAAACCTGTACCTAAGCAGGCCTGAGCGGTTCAAACCCACGCTGTCCAAGGCCCAGTGGAGTCCGAGGCACAGACATAAAAGGCAGAATGGTGGTGGGTGAGGGGACACGGGAGACGTTGGCCAAGGTTGACAGGGTTTCACTTAAAAGATGAGTAAGTTCTGGGAATCTAAGGCACAGACGGTGACCACACATCACAGGCTCGTATCGTCCACCTGAGAGTTGCTGAGAGAGTCAATCTTACGGTCCTCGCCCCCGCCCCCTGCCTGCCAACACACAGAGGGAACCACGTGAGGTGATGGGCAGGTTAATTATCTCGATTGTAACGGTCATTTCACCACATCGCACACCTTAAACACATACAATTTTTATTTGTCAACCATGCCTCGATAAAGCTGGGAAATATAAAAATGAGATAATTTTGGAAAGAAAAACAAGAAGCCCCTGAGCAGTGTGGGTACTGGTAACAGGGACGTGCCAGAACGCACACAGGCCAGGCACCCAGTGTGGCCGAGGACGTGAGGCCTGGCCTCCTTCCAGACGGCACCCTTCCCAAGGCCCAAGGTCCCTCCCATGTGTAACCCTAGTGACGGGCTAAAAATGGCACCTCTAGGGACGCCTGGGTGGCTCAGTCAGTTGAGGGTCCGAGTTCGGCTCAGGTCACGATCTCGCGGTTCGGGAGTTCGGGCCCTGCGTCGGGCTCTGTGCTGACAGCTCGGGGCCTGGAGCCTGCTTCGGATTCCGTGTCTCCCTCTCTCTGCCCCTCCCCCACTCGTGCTCTGTCTCTCTCTGCCTCTCAAAAATAAAGAAAAATAATAAAAAAAAAATTTTGTAATGGCACCTCTAACCGCACTCCACTCCGATTAGTTACTAAATGATCCTAACCTGCTGCACAGCCTCTTGGCCACCAGTGACAAAGGGACTAACCGGCAGGGGACATCGCCCCGTGTCCCCGCGACTGAGCTCCAAGGACTGAGGCAGGGCAGTTGGCGAAACCAAGGTCCGCGTCCCAGGGCAACAAAGCCCACTCAGTGCCATAGGCTCGGGCCACGTGGGGCCCCTCAGCGGCCTGGTGGCAAGGAGCTCGGTGCTCGGCCTTCCCTGCCACTCCGGGACACACCCGCTACCTTCCTGCTGCCCTATGGCTTGTCTTGCTTGGTGTGTGCTTGAACAGGGCGGACAGCAAAACAGGAAAGAGAGCAGGCTTAAAATCAAAGGCCATCTGCATTCAGAAAGCAAACAAGAATTAAAGATCACATGGCTTTCATCTGGTATTATTTCTGGTTTCAAAAAGGTTCCAGCTTCGATGTTAAGAGAATAACCAAAATTAGCAGAATTAACTGCTATTAGTTTACGGCATGGAGTTTACAAGTGACTTCAAAACTACGTGTCTTTGCGGGGGTGTCCGGGTGGCTCAGACGGTGAAGCGTCTCACTCTTGACTCCGGCTCAGGTCACGATCTCACGGTTCGTGGGATCGAGCCTGCATGGGATTCTCTCTCTCCCTCTCTCTCTCTGACCTTCCCCTGCTCGTGTTCTCTCTCAAAATAAGTAAATAACCTTAAAAAAAAAAAAGTGTGTCTTTGTCAGTAAGGGGTGACGGATGGCAGCTTCTGGACAAGGACAAAGGGGATGGCCCAGACCTGCCCCGTGTGGCCGGCGCCTGGGTAGGAGACGCCCACCAGCGCCAGGGAGGCCACAGCCTCTGCGTTCGCGTCTCTGCGTTCGCGTTCTATCGAACGGGGTTCTCCTGGCTTGTCTGCTTGTGTGACCGGAGGCTTTCGCCACGAAGGGAAAACTCTGAAAGCCACTGTTCCAACCCGGGCTCCGGCCCGCACCCGCGCGTCCTGTGAACGCCTTCCTTCAGACGCCCTCTGCACCGCCCGCCGTGCGTGGCACCGGGCCCACGGCGCGGAGGCCGCACGGTGACACAGGGGAGTGACCGGCACGACGGCCCTCGTCAGCAGTGCCGGGCGGCAAGGAAGCCCAGGCTGGTCTCACGGGGAGGCCGGCAGCGGCCCAGGCCTCTCGGAGGCACTGCCACGGGACCCGGCGTGCGCTGGCATACAAGGGGTCTGAGGGACACGTGAGACCGGGGCGGGAGGACGGGGTCACCACCACCCCAGCTCTGAGCAGGCAGAGAGCGGGGCCAGTGAGGTGTCAGGAGGGGAGCAGCCTCGAAGGGACGGCAGTTTAGGCGAAGGGGGTGCTGCCGCAGCCGCCCGGGGCCGGGATGCAGGGCAGGGACGAGAAGGCGGCAGGGGACATGCCCCCAAGGGGTCTCTGAGACTCTGGGACCAGCACGCTGGGAGAGGGGAGAAGTGGGAGGCTCGCGCCGGTGATGCAGCGAGCGAGTGAGCGAGCCCGCCGCGTGCCCGGGGTGGGGGCGCTCGCACGGCTCCCTCACACGCCGCGCCTCTCCACCGCGAAAGCACGTCTAGGGAGGGCAGAACGCGGTCTGACCTTCTGAGGATGTAGGAGTCGGGTGGGCGGGGACTCCTGGCAAAGCTGCTTGGTACAGAGCGAAAAAGAGAGAGAGAGAAAGCAGGAGAGCGAGCTTCTGTGACAATAAAGCCGCAGGGCTCCGTGGCCCAGGACGGGAGGCCCACGTGCCCCGCTCGCGTCTACACTGGAGGCCCGCGCATTCCCACCGGCCCACGGCCGCCACCTCTGCGCTTCTGCTCCTGGGCCGTGGGCCTCCTCTGTGAGCAAGTGTCTGAATAACTTCCCAAGGGGGGGGGGGGGGGTCATTACATTTTTAAGCCTCTCTTTTTTTTTTTTTTTCAACGTTTTTTTTTTTTTTTTTTTTTTTGGGACAGAGAGAGACAGAGCATGAACGGGGGAGGGGCAGAGAGAGAGGGAGACACAGAATCGGAAACAGGCTCCAGGCTCTGAGCCATCAGCCCAGAGTCCGACGCGGGGCTCGAACTCACGGACCACGAGATCGTGACCCGGCTGAAGTCGGACGTTAAGCCTCTCTTTAATGCTAGAATGTTCTTCCTTTCCTCGAGGCCAAATCTGCCCCCGGACTCACCCCGGGTCCTGGCGTGCCCTCCACGGAGGCTGGCCTCCATCCAGCCCTGCCTTCACAGGGCGGTCTCTGGCTGCCGGCAGCAATGAGCCCCTCTCCTTCCGAGAAAGTGGGTAACACTCAAGTTCCCAAAAGTCGCACAACAGCATTGTCCAACTTCCTCCAAATAAAGCCACACAGCTAGATGGTGAGAGGTTGTAAGACACAGGGAGACGCGGGGACACCGCGGGAGGCGGAAGGCAGCCGCGACTGCCGGTGCTTCCGAGTGAGTGACTCACCCGTCACCAGAGCCACGCGGGGTGTCCACGTGGACACCGTCCTAACCTGTGAACGGGGTGCTTTCCAGACCGGGTCCCCAGTCCCTGCCCCCCTCCCGTGGAGACTGTGGGGCTGGAGCTCCTAGAACTAGCCCGCGAGCGCAATGAGAAACGTTTTCTTCTTACGCTCGGAAGAGAATCGAAGATGGAAAAGTGATAAAAGTATGAAAAACTCAATAAAACACACACAGGCTGTCGGTGCAGTTCCTGAAATTCGGGGCGTGCTCAAGAAGTAGTGGGCCCTTCCCTACCCACCTCTGCCGCAGAGGGCCTCGCGGGGCACAGGGGCCATCCCCAGAGACGCTGGGGCCCACAGGGCCCAGAGAGGGGGCCCCCACCTGCCACCGCCAGGACACTGCTTCCTTAGCAAGGACACACTGGACCCCAAGTCAGGGGTTTCCCCCCGCCCCCCACGTGGGAGGCCTGGCTTCGTAAACACTGAGTGGACTTCAGGGCCCCCACACCCACTGCTCACGGGGGGAAAGTGTCCCAGCCTGATCAGGCCTCGTATTTACGGTTAAACTGAACTTCTCACGTTTGTAAGTTTCCTGCAGAAATGAGCATCTTCTACCGGGAAGGATAAACTGGAACAGCAGAAAGGGAATTTTATAAAAACCACTTTTATCCTGGATTTGGTTACCGGTCCTCTTTCTTTTCATTAAGGAAATGGTTCCCACTCCCAGCTGAAGACCGATTAAATGGCATGACTATCACCGTATGTGAAAAAGGGAACGTAATTCCTTTTATTAAAATGAATCAATCCCCAAACACAACCTTCAGGATCCATGGTCTCCACCTCAGGTATCAGCACGTTTGTAATTCAAGATGTGCTCCGCGTGTGCCCACGACCGGCGGCGGCTCCCGGCCCCACCTGCCCTCCGCGCCAGCAGCCCCGTCCAGGGCCCCCCACCCCACCAAAGCCAGCAGTTGTGGGACAACAGAAAGCGTCGAGAAAACCACGCTCCGTTTCTCTCTCCCGGGCCAAACCGGGGCAACCTCGGGCCCCACGGCCGTCCGGCTCCTGCCGCTCGCGTGCGTCAGACCTACGGCCAGCAAACAGCGAGAACACAGGGCTGAGACCTTTCGATAAGCTATAAATCCAACTCTCCAAAGACAGAAGAATAGATTCCTTAAAACATATAAAACACACACACACGGCTTGTGAGCATAAGGACTTTACGAGTATTACGAGCGACAGGGAACCACCACGGAGCAAAAATGATAAGGTCACAGCAGGGCAACTGCCAGTGGGAGGGGACATGCCCGGCCACCTCCTTTCTGGACGGAACCCGTGACAGAGCTCCCACACACTATTCAGAGGCGGGAAGAGGGCTCTCACCTCCTGTCCAGCCCGCAGGCCTGAACTCACCCACTAGGCTGTTCCTAAGAAGGGAACATATCGCACTTCAGTCTCACCCGAATTTCCAGAATTGCTCAAATTCGGCAAGAGCTTTGAAATCTTCACTTGCTGGTTAAAAAGACGGCGTGTTTTAACTTGTCAGCACAGGTGGGATGAGACGTGCTGCAGCCAACGCCCGGACGGCCGCAAGGGCTCCACCCGCTCAAGGTCAGGTTCCTAACATGTCTCTGCAATAAACGGCTTCCAGAACTCGTGTCTCGGTCACCAGGGAGCCATGGGAAGTTCCCCCAAGTCAGCCCTGACCAAAACCCTCCCCCAGAGGACGGGGAAAAGCAAGGAAAACATCTCTTCTGAGTGAATCAATGGCAAATACACTTTCACAATGTGAACAAACACTTGATAAAAATAATAAAAATATACATCAGAAATTGTGACTTACCACCATCAGATACAGTTGCAGACTGAAAGAAAAGAGAGAGAGACATGAGTTAATGAAGCCTCATGACCAAGTCGGGCAACAGCAGGCCTGTCGTCTGAGGAACAAGCCGCCAGGTCCTCCGGAGGGGCTCCCGGCTCCCAGTGTGGGCGTCCGAGGACGACCAGACACCTCAGTGAGTCAGGAGCTCTGCTCCCACTTCCTGGGTGAACCCCGCCCAAGCCGGGCAGGCCGGGGACACGGGGCTCTGCGGAAGTCATCATCCTTTTCATTCGAAAACAACAAATCCCGGCACGTCTGGCATCATTAATAACACGCTGGAGAAACCCGGTTTGGGAGCCCGTCGGTGTGCATCGCCCACAAGCCACACCGGCCCGCGCCAGGCCGCTCTGGCACCTCCACTTGCCGCGGGGACCGGGCCCCTCCCGGTGACGGTGACAGGTGCCCGGGTGACGGCACGGCAGGGGCCAGGAGGGCGCCCGCAGGGGGTGAGAGCGGAGGAGAGGAGGGGGGCCGCTCAAAGGCACCGGGGAAAAGACCCGACGAGTCGGGCAAGGGCAGAACAGGCCGGTAGGAAGGCAGCAGGAGGCTGTGAGGGGGGGGTCCCGGAACGACAGGCGGTCGGATGAACAGAACGGGCCCGTCGGAGGAGGGCTCCTGGGAGATGCAGGCAGGCGGGGAAGGAGGGAGGCGGGAGGAGCAGCTGAGGAAGGACAGGATCCGGGCGCGCGCGCACTGGAAGCCGGAAGGAGCCGACGAGGGCGGGACCGAGGAGCCCGCGGGGACACCCTACGACCCTGTGGGACGTCCCGGTCACAGCAGGGGCCCAGCTCCGGAGAGCAGGTGCAGGCCAGGCCCCACGGCACTGGTGCTGGGCCTCCCCCGGCCTCCACCACGCGCGGGACCAAACCCCGCAGCTCGGGTTGCGCGGCAGGATGAAGGCCGCACACGCTCCTCTCAGTAGCGGCCGCCGCCCTCCCTGGCTCAGTCCTGGGAGCCCAGCGCGGAGACAGACTTGCACTCGGGTCCTCTCTGCAGAGGCAGCCGAGACCTGAGCGCGGGACTCGAGGAAGCTCTTGCCAAAGGCGCGGCTGACGGCCCATCCCCAGTGCCAGGCCCCCCGAAACCTCACCCCCCAACCCGCGTGCAAGATGGGGGACCCCCTCCCATTCTGAGCCCCTCACCTCGTGGGTCTCAGACCTGGAAGGCTTGAGGGCCCAGCTAAGGGATGGATGGCCTTCTGCCCCAGAAAAAGGGCCTGTCCTCTGACAGCCCGGGGTTTTGGAATAGGGGCTTCTCGCTGTTTCAAACCATCGCGGGTCCTGGGGCAGAAACGCCCCAGAACTGTATCCTGGCACCTTATCGGTACGTTTCCGATAGTAAAACCACACACCGTTGTGTGTCCGGTTTTTACACGTCCGTCTTGCCAGACGGGCAGGCGAGCGCGGACTCTGGCAAACCGGCCTGGGCCGTCAGCCCTCGCCCCCCAAGGGCGTGACCTTCCTCACACAAGCCCCCTTCGCAGGCCGACACACCGCGGAGAGCCGTCCTTCCGTACTCACAGTAAAGCACCAGCAACCACGTCATAAAGGCAAATTATTCCCTTGAGATTATGAGAAGAAAACCACAAGGCCACACATAACGTCGGAAATGCTATCGATAATAATACTGGAAAAACGAATCCTGAAACGTAAACCTCAGAAATATGAAGGCCATGGCTGACTCCACGCTGTGCTCACGATGGAAAGTCAGTTCTGACATTAGCAGATGGAGCAAATGCGCTACAATCTCTACGTCCAGCCCCAAAATGAACTCGAGGCACGTCCCCGAAGCCAGAAGAGGCGGAAGAAGGTTGGACAAGAGAGGGGCGTCACGGAGCGTCGCAGGGCAGTGCGCACGGATCCAGGTAAAGCTCAACCAACGTGCTTTTCACAGAAGTGTATTTTAGGGGCTCCTGGGGGCTCAGTCGGTTGGGCATCCGACTCTGGGTTTCGGCTCAGGTCACGATCCCAGGGTCGTACCCACGGCGTGAAGCCTGCTTGGGATTCTCTCTCTCCCCGTCTCTGCCCCTCCCCTGCTTCCAAAATAAATAAATGCACTTAAAAAATATATACTCTTTTTCCAGAATAATTTTAGATTTACAGAAAAATTGTGCAGACGGTATAGAAACAGACATGCTTTCAACATACTGCTGCTCCGTAAACAGCAAAGGAGCCACTAGGCGGGACCGAGGGGCGGGCCGGGCATCGAGTGCAGGGCGCAGGCCACACGCCCCGGGACTCCTGGGCAAAGACGGCCAGCTCCCAAACCGCCTGGGAGGAGAGCGGCCCAACTGAGGCCCACAGGAGTTCCAAAAAGTGAGCCTGCCCCAGTAAAAGCTCACAATTCAAGAATCCCCCCAAACCCAAGGGAAGAACCCATGAGGAGAAAGAGCTCCCCGAAACAACTAGCAGATCCTCAGACGCTGGGAGGCTCTGACACAGAACGTCGAATAAAGATGAAATCGTGAATCAAAGTGGTGACGGAGGAAAAAGGAAGTGAGGCGGCAGACGTGACCAGTAACCCTTGACGAGATGCTCACAATGAAACTGCACTCGTTGAAACGCGACGCTCGGTGCAGAGATTAGCAGTGGTAGGGCTGAAAAGAAAATCTGGGAATTGGAAGACAGCCCTGGAAAAGGTCACACTTGTGGCAGCTCAGAGACCAGACCGGCCGGGAGGGTGCCACGGGGTGCCACGGGGGTGCCTGGGGGTGCCAGCCTGGACACGGGCCAGCAAAGTCAGAAAGGAGCGCTGTCCTGCGGGTGCGCACCCTCCATCCAGCCTGGAGAGCCACCCCCTCGGGCGCCCCTCGTGCACGTCCTCCGGGAGAGGGGCTCGGGCGCTCCGTGCGTCACCCTTGTTCACCAGGCTCCAGGAGGGACTCAGCATCTCTGAGCCACGGCCTCAAACGTGTGTTTCCTTCCCTTTCCCCAGTTTGGGGAGCTGTGCCCAAAGAGTACTTTCCAAGTTTAAAATGCTAAGGAAAGTTCTAGGCGTCTGGAAAGCCGGGGGCTAGTGGGCTCTGTGTGCTGAGGGTCCTCCCGGAGGGGCCTGTAAGGGCTCAGAGGTCACAGATGTCCCCCGCCCACCCCACATTTCGGAGAAACAGGTGACGACTTTTCCTGACCACATTATTTAATTTGTAAATAATGTACAATTACCATTAACCTAACTCTTCTGTTTACTGTCCAATGTTTATTCTACTTGTAAGCACACACCACCAGGGAGGGGCAGAGCTGGGCCATTACGTCAGCCGATCCCCGCTCGGCACCCCAAGTCCTCAGCCCCTGACATGGACACGGGAGCAGGCTGAGCACGGATCAGGGGCCTTCGCTCCAACAGCGGGGAGAGCCGAAAGAGGTGAAGCGGCCTGCCCACGGCGACAGGTGCCGGCGGGGAGGAGTCTGGGAGGTGCCCTGTGGGGAGCACAGGGCACAGCACTCAGTGCTCCGCATTGTGGGAGGGGGTGGGGAGGCCTAGGCAGACAACCTGCCAACAATGGGGCAGTGGGAAAGACGGGGAACCCCCAAATCATTTCTATTTGCCTCAGGACCATGACACGTCCGATTCTGACCCCTGCTACCCTTTTAAAGCCTGGAGTGCATTTTTTTTTTTTTTAGCACATCATGGCCGCTGGAGGGGGAGAGTAGTCCCAAATGGCAAAGCTTCAGAAACTCCCACAGAACATTCCCAGAGAGCAGCTCCCACAAAGGGGAAGCCAGCTGCTCAGTGTGACTGAAAGTCAGGCTTTCCCGATTTCTCGGCGTACGGAGACCCCGGGCCACCGTAAACATTTTTATGAATTACAACTTAACATTCCCAATGTTTGTTCTGTACAATTTGTGTTAAGAAGTTGATTTCATTTGCCCGCATTTTTGGGTTCTTCCCAAATTCCCATGCCTACATGTGATCCTTACAAAAGAAGCAGAATCGTAAAAAAACAAGCTTCCGGGGAAGAAAGGTCCCGGTAAGTCAGCACTTTTCCGAGTGCTGTGCCGTAATCGTATAGCTCTAAAGAGTTCCAGCACATTCCTGCAAGACTGGAATTCAGTCTGTTTTAAAGAGACTTATGAAGTATTTGAGATACGTGGTTTAAGTTCAAACAATCTCCACTCCTCGGGTCAGTCTCGTAAGCCCGATGGTTCAGTAGAAATCACGTTTATTCCCAGCAGGGAATGTGTCTGGACCACACATGGATATTTCATTTGGAATTAATGGTGTGCCAGTTTTAGACCATTTACACGAAGCATACTGGATGATGAGTCTAGCCTTTACCAAGGTTGAGCCTGCAAGCATTAAACTATATCATTTCCAAATCACTGTGATCTATAGTAACACACAATAACATCCGTTTTTCATGTTGAGTCACTGACAAAATTTCCCGTCTTAGACACAAAAAGCGTTAGACACCTGGTCGTATCTGAGTCCTAAAGAAGAGGCCAGGGCTGCAAGCTGCCCAAAGGCACCAAATGTTCTGAATACAGAGAGAATGTAAATAACCCAAATAATGAAAACCCCGAGGAATTGAACAAGTCTCCTTGCATCTAATATATGTTTATGTGACTTTTTAAAAACTTGATCGTTTCCGTTTTAAGTGAGCCCTCGCCGGGCCGAGTGCAGAGGAGAGCAGGCTCGTGTGGGGCCTGTTGGGCTCATGCCCTGACTCAGCTCCGAGGGCCCAGACGTCTTCACACCCAGCCACGACCCTCGGCGTTATCAGGTCAGGTCAGTGGCCACCAGCCACGGGTGCGGATGACGATGACGACGTAAGATGGACAGGAAAACGTGAAACCCAAGTGCTTCCCGGATCTATGCTGTGCGCGAGCCCGGCGTCAGAGTTGCACGTGTGCGCGCGCGGGTCCTGCCGTGTCTCCCTGACTCTGAGAGCCGCTGTGGGAAGCCCCCAGCCCCTGCTGTCCCCTCCCCTGGCCAGCCCACCTGCACCTTGTCAGGGAGGCCCTCCTCGCCAGGCCCCTGAGTGGGCCCGCACAGCCTCCATGTCGGCCCCTGCAGGCCGGCCCCCAGGTCCCTCGGTGGCGAGACGCCTTTGTGACCTCCCACAGACCTCGCAGCGGCCTGGCGAAAGGGCCAGGCTCAGAGCGCATCCCCTCGTGAGGATTCCATGGCGTTCCATCCCAACCCCGCCCTCTCCGTGCTCACACACGTGAGCACGCAAGCACACCCCCCCCCCCCCCCACACACACACACTACAGCTTTCCAGCAGGTTCCACCAAGAGACACCTGGGCAGAAGGCTCACATAACGGCGGGGGGGGGGGGGGGGGCACAATTTCTAAGGTTCAAACTATCACGTTCACGGTAAAGAAGTTCTGTGACCTAGGAGACAGGGATGACACACGGCACAGGCACTCGGGTGACAAACAGGACAGCTGGACACAGTCATGGGCGAGGGCGAGGGCACAGCCATCACGGCACGGCACACCACAGTTTGTGCAGCCCGACGGGGAGAGGCGCTGCAGCAGTGGGGGACCTTCAGTCGGCTCGCGGCTGAACCCGGGCCTCTCTCTCTAAAGTGTGTCTCAGAGCCACGCGTGTGCACACACATCCTGTGTGCGGGTCCTGATATGCACGTGTGTTTGCACGTGGGCACGTATGCACAGGTGTGTGCGACCCAAAGACTTCCTCGGCCTCCAATGAAATCACAAGAGACCAAATGAGGCCAAACCCACAATGACAGCATCCTCCCAAGGACTCAAGAGCGAATATTCCTGTCAAGCACTTGGTGAAGCCTGACATAGTTCCTTTTGCAAAAACCCTGACGAGCGAGCGGCACGCAGGCTCCACGCTCAGGCTAGGGGATTGATTCGGAGTGCACATCCGACCTCGCACAGAAACCCTCCGACCTTACTGCTGACTGAAGACTGCAAATCCCCCCTCGTGGCCGGCCGGCCCGGCTTAAGGGAGACAGGGTGGGAGGCGGCAGAGGGTCTGGGATGACGGCCACGACTCAGCAGGCCGACAGGACAGCACGGCCAGCGAAGCGGAGGGAAACTCGCCTCTGTGGAATGCTCTGTGGGGGCGGCAGCACTCAGTCTGGCTCTCAGACAGACACCGTCCCCGAGGAGCTCCTTCTGCGGGACTGGGACACGCAGGTACACGCTGGAGACCGGAATCCAAGCCCCACTCTCGGGCGAAGTCGAGGCCCAACCCCAGGGAAGCTCTTTCTCATCAAGGCCGAGATGCCTCAGGGGGTTCTCAAACCTCCACCCAACGGAGCGGAGCGGAGCCTCAAGCTGGAGCCGTCCGTGCATCCTTCCATCCACCCGGGCTAGCTCCATCAGCCCCGGCAGCCCCACCCTCAGGGTCAGGCAGGGCCTGGGAGTGGGGGGGATCCCGCTGAGGTCGCCTGCACTCACTGAACGCCTCCTGCACACGCGGGTGCGTGTGGCACGGCCGCACACCCAGAACGGGCAGCCCCGCCCCCAGGTGCTTATGCTGGGGGCTGGAGGTGAACCCAAGACGTCACGTCCCCGCTGCCTCGGCAAGTCGACATCACGTCCCCGCTGCCTGGGCAAGCCAAGTGCTATGGGAGCGCGTGGCGTGGAGAAGGGCACGCGCGGTGTCCCCTCGGGCTGGAGACGGGCTGACGCAGGGCAGAGCGCGCACCCCCAGGGCTGCAGGCAAGAGAGCGAGGTGGGGGCGAGGAAGTAAGGACGCAGGGACACACTTGGAGGGCTGAGTCCTCGGGCTTTGGCGACACGGGGCTCGAGGGATGGCCAGAGCGAAGGGCAGGGGACACCGAGGGAGAAGCCCGACTGGAACACTACTCCCTACCCGCCTCCTGCACATCCAGAGGGAGCTGGGAGCAGCGGGGTCCCTGCTGCCGCGACAGGCTGGAGGGCTGTCGCTCGGAGGCACCTGGGGAGAGAAGCCAGGGGGCGGGGTCCTGGGGTAACCGGGGTCCCCGGGAAAGCTGGTCAGGATGACCAGCACGACCGACGGGTGGTTCTGGGATGGAGGGTGCCAGGCGCCCCTCTCGGGATCACGGAGAAAGGAGCCCGCGTGCCGGCTGCACCCCAGGACCGAGGGCGGCAGCAGCCAGGGCACACGGTCAACAAGTCACCCAGCTGCCAGTTCAAGGCGACCGACGTCTTCACAGAAGGGAGGGGAGGACGTGCAGACAGAAGCTCGAGTCTCCCTCACACGTACCGGGAGGTCTTCTCACACAGATGGCCAGAACCAGAGCCTCAGAAAGCGAGAGAAGACTGTGCAGCCACCGAGTGGGATACACGCAGACCGCCCCCACGCAGCTGCGGCCCCCCCTCCACCCGCCGTCAGGGTCCAAGGAGGTCCGGGGCGAGGCACACGCGCGCTGAGGGACAGACAGCCCAGCAGGGCCGGCCCCGCGCAGAGGATGGAGCCCGCGTCCCCCCGCGAGTGGCACAGGCTGAGAGCGGAGACAGGCACTGAGCACCAGCCCGCTCGCCTGAGCTAAAGAAGGAAAAACCCAGGCAAAGGCAAAACAATCGCGTGCGGCCCACGCGAGCCAGCCGGGCGTCGGCCCACAGAAGGGCAGGCCTGTGCGCTCGCTCCCGTCCCACGGCCACCCTGGCAGCCGGGCCCGTGGCCGCACCCCGACACTGCCTCCGAGGCCCGCTCAGCCCCCCACGTGCGCCGGCCCGGGCCGAGGGGACCCCGCCCCTGCTCTCGGGTCGCCCCTCGCCGCCTCCGCTGCCCACCCGGCGGGCCCGCCAGGGGACCGGGACCGAGTCCTGGTCTGCGACAGGGGGAAGGAAGACCCGGCTGCCAGAGCTGCGGCCGGCCCTGCCTGTGGGGCCCGCTCTCCCTTCCTCCCCCTGCCTGCACCTCCCCAGGAGCAAACCCGGGGCGGCCCTCCTCACCGCCGGGGTCTGTCTTCCTCCAGCCTGTCCAGGCCTTTCTGCGGGGCTGGCTCGCCCTCCACGCACCTGCCACCGGGCGCTGTCACGGCCAAGTGGAGCCCTGAGTGTGGCCGCCCCCACCGCCGCCCCGAGCGCCTTCAACAGAACACGGGACTCTGTCTTCCCAGCGCAGCCCTTCCTGTTTTCAATCTTGCACGGGGCTCAGTGCACGGAGAGGTGGAAGCCCCTTGGTCTCTGGAAGGTTCTTTCTCTCATACTCTAGCAGCCTGAAGGCAGCTGCCTGGGCAGACAGACCTCACAACACATCTGTGACACGAGACATGCTTCCAGGCCACGGAACCACAGACCTCGGCCGAGCGCAGCCCAGTGCCATCTGTACTTTATGAGCGGGCAGGGGAGGACGAGCCGCAAGGGTGACTAACCTCCCGCGCAGCCCCGCCCATCGGCGTGGAAGCCTGGCGGGGCCGGGCACGGATCCCGTCACTCCTCCCGGACGGCCCGGCCCCGAGAAGGGCCACAGCGGCGGTGGGGTGACGGGTCCACGCGGGAAGCTTGTCGAAGCTTTCTTCTTGTGACAGTTCGCGTTCCTTCTAGGCTGTGGGTCTCCGTGTCTCCCCCCACCGCAGCTCACCAGCACCCACCTCTCACGCCCACCCCGACGCGGTCGGGGCTGATGGCTCGCTTTGTTGTGACAGAGGCGCATACCCACACGTGCAAAGCCTACTTATGCTGAACTTCACTTCGTAAACGACGGGAAGACTGTGATCTGCTCATGCGGCCAGTGGGAGCCTCACACTTTTTCAGGGCCAGCGCCCACCGGCTCTCCTTTGTGCGCCAACGGCCGTGGGAAATAGCTCTCCGCCTCCGGATAAAAGGCGCTCACGGAGCCCACGTGCGCCGCGGGTGGAGGCGGGCCTCCCCGGGCACCCCGCTTACAGGCCAGCAATTAGAGGCGCTAAGACAGCAGAGCTGGTGAGGTGTGGAGCCAGCCTTCCCACACGGTGCCCCCGAGTGTACCCCCTTCACACCGCGTGGCCGCAGGATCGCCCCCTCGCAGTGGCCCTCCTTCTGCCCTCTTCCCCACGGGCCCACTCTGAGCCAGGAAGAGCTGCGGTGCCCCCACCACTCGCCCACCGCCTTCTGACACCACCCTCGGCCCCGGGGAGGAGAGAGCTGCGCATTTTCTGCTGCTTAAAATACAACCCGCACGCCCAGATTTTAACACGCTCACGCGAACAACTTATTTGCCAGTTTGAGCACTTGCAAAAATTGCAAAAGGGATCCAAATCGTTTATACGGGCAAGTACAAAGGCAGCTTTTCAGAGACCTTTCTTCTCGCCCGGCATAAAAGCCAACATTTCCTAAAACTTGCCTTTATAGATCACTGGGATGAGAGCGTGGTGCGCGGGTATGTGCGGGTAACTAACTGGTCGATCGGTCCATTAAGGGCACGGTACACCCCAAATGCACTTTTCCATCAAGGACGAGGAACAGGGTCCTAGGAACACATCGGCGTTTCTGCACCAGGACAGCCGGGGGCGGCCACGCGGCAGGCACGCCCGTAAACATCAAAGCCACCCCCCCCACCCACCCCCCCCCCGGTGAGCTTTAGTAGTGCCTGGGCTTTTCAGACTACACACTGCGTGGTTTTAAAATAGATGAAAACGTGCACCGACCGCGTAAGGTTCCTCCCGGACCGACCCAGCTGACCTATTTCTAGCTTCCATTTAAAAGGGAGGATGAAGCCCCCTTTCCCTCCATTTCACTCCCAAACCGGTCACCTCTGAACCGGCTCGCCTGCAGCCGCCGCCCTGAGGTTCTACTTAGATATCACGAAAACCGCAAAATGAAACAGCCCTCAGAAAAGAACGAATTTAAAACTGGTACCCTGCAATCAGTGACATTTACATCAACACAGCCCAGCCACAAGAGGAAAATAAAAATTATTCTTTTTTTCAATCTCAAACCTTCCTTTTGCCTGGCTCCCCAAACCTTTTTTGAAAAAGTTTCCTAGTAAGTTCAACTTTATAAGCTCAGATAATAATCAATCATTCAATAGGATTACCAGTGGTTCCCCATGTACGCGTATGAAGCAAAATCAGTTCGTTACGTTTTAAAATATTAGATACAAAATAGTAATTTAAAGAAGATGATAGATTTGGATAATCCGGTTGAAACTTAATACTTCCCCCAAATTAGCTCCCTGGCTCCTCTTTAAAAGCTGTTAGAATTACCGCGGGAAGGACAAGATCGCTGCTGCTCTCTGTGGGGCTGACTTACGGCGCGAGCAGCCGGGGTGCCCCGGGGGCTGAGCTGGACCCCCCGCGACCGACCCACCGCCCAGCCTCGCTCCGGGTGTCCTGTGGTCCCAGAGCCGGGCATTCGCCGCCACAGGACTCAATTCAGCTCCATGATGGAGGCACGAGAAGAGCTTTCAAAGTTTACCCTGAAAATCTACCTTTTGCTGAATAGTCTGAAAACAAAGCAATAACTGAGATGCCAAGTTGTCTTAGAAGAATTCTGCCAAATGCCAAGAAACTTACCTGCTGATCGCTTAAAATGTGTGTTTCCTTGGACAACGCTTTGCCCAGATTCATCTTCAGACAAGGAGACTTCTGCCCCACACCAGGCACGCAGATCTAAACTATACGATTTGACCCAGTAGCATGCCTGTGCACGCCAGGGAAGTTTAAAGACATTTCAGATGAAGTTCCACTTGGCTCTCCTTGTAACCCATGGCAACAGGACACTGCAGGAAGCTGTGGTTTGCCAGGGATTCAGACTCCATCTCAATTGTCTCAGATTAAAAAAAAAAAAAAAAAAAAAAAGGCCGTTTACATAAGTCACGCTGTGAGATCATTTTTCAAGTATTTCCTCCACCAAATCAGAAGAATCAAACTTGAGCTGATAGGGGTAATTCTCAGTCAGTCCAACAGCTGCAGAGAATTTGTTTTTTTAGCAGCGTGGCGCAGTTCACAGCCTTAATTACAGTTGCTGACGGTTCTATTATAAGCCTCCATATGCACGAGTCTGTGTGGTGCCAACCTGAGGAATCGGCCGCGTTCCTAAAACCCGTCTCGGGCAGCTATCGCTGTTCTGTCTGCCTTGTCTGCCTTCAGACGCCTGACACAACCTCAAAGCGAGGGAACCGCGGCGGGTCCTCGTACGCACAGGGGGAAGAAGAGAAATAAGACACGGGTTCTAGAACCTAGGTACCACTGCGAAATTACCCGTCAACGTTCTGGAGACTCCAGGGTAAAGTGTTCACCACAAGGTGCTTCTCCACTGCCAAAACTCTACAGCCCTGGAGGTAGGGTCTCACGTGCACGGGCTCCAGCACTCAGCTCACCCTGGACCGTCAGATCGGAGCCGACCCCAGGAAGCAAACGCGATGCCCAAAGGGCCAAGAGGCTGGGACGCTGGCCCTCAGGTTTGGGGTCGGGCCATCAGCCGGCCACACTGACCATGCGGAGCCCATCCTTACTTCTGCTTTTCCGTGGGAGAGACGGGAGCATTCCCTGCGTAAGCGTGCAGTACAGAGAATCCGTAACACGGAGCACGTGACTCTGTGTTTCATGCACGACTGTACAAGACCTGCCCGAAAGGTGAAAATCTTACAGACCATGGGCATCAGCCCAAGCTTCTTCAGACTGCTTTTCTCTAGAGATCCACACACAATAAAAGTATGAACCGACAGCACAGGGCTAGGAAGGGGCAGAAGCCTCCAGGACCGTCCACACCACCACCGAGTGCAGGAAGCGCCTGGCCCGGCGCACGGGAGCCGCCGGGGCCCGCGAGGGAGACAGCACCACCCAGGACTACGGGGAAGGGGGTCCCAGTGAGAGGGGGGGACGGGAGCAGCGGCCTTCAGCCCGGGCCCCCAGGAGGTGGGCAGGGGCGCCCCGGGCTGCCCCACCTCCCCCCTGCTGCATGGGGCGGGGCAGGGGATGAGCCTCGGCCGAGAGAGCTCCCTCCAACCCCCCCACCCAGGGTTTCCTGGGCTCCCGCGGTTGCCCCGCCAAGCCTGGAGGGGCCTCATGTCCAAGTGCCACGGCCTGCCCACTCCACCTGTTCTCCGGGCCACAAGAGCAGGACTCATCGTCTTTCCCAAGCAGGCCAGCCAGCCAGTGTGAGGGAAAGCGGGGACCACGGCCTGCAAACAGGCCCTGCGGGCACACGGATGAGTCGCCTTTCCTGGGTATAAATCAAGTCTGGCAGACAAGGCCAGCAAGCCCACCTCCTTCCCCTGGCGGCCGGGAAGAGAGAAGAAGCCGCGCCCAGAGCACCGTGTGGTACAGACCGCAGGCTGGCAAGGCTGAGACAGGATCTGGCCCGGCCCAGTGGGTACAGGCCACACGCCACCCCCCCAAGCCGGACACGCATACCCTGATGTCACCCTCCAACACGCACACTCACACCCCATACCTGTGCATGCACAGACGCATGCACACACGCACCCATACATGTGCACCCATGCACCCACACGTGTACACACACCTATATATGTGTGCACACACACCCATACACGTGCACCCATACATGTGCACACACGCACACATGCACACACACTTTCAGAGAAAACACACTGGGAGGTTTTCATAGGTGGCCAGGCCAGCCGGTGACTCTGTGACCAGGTTATTGTCCTCACTGATCTCCCAGGGGCCTGTACTACTTGTAGGTTTGGGGAGAGGACAGTGGCCTCCAGGCCAGAGTGCAGGCCAGCAGCACCCGGGCCCGGAAGGCCTGCCAGACCCGGGACGACCACCAGCGACCACCGGAGACCACCGGAGACCGGAGCCGGACCGCGGGACTGGTAGGCCACACCCCAGGGCACGCGGCAGATCCCGAAACCCAGCACCCGGGCGCCGAGTCGTGCACGCCGCCGCTCGGGTGCCGGACCTGTTCTCACTCTCACCGCCTCAGACGGAAGCGCCCATACCCCACCAGAGGAAGCTGACCCCCACTCGTGCATGTGGCCGTCGTGTGTGGCCCACACAGCCGCCCGCCGCCATCCGGCTCCACACGGCACGCGCTCTCGTGTCCCCTTGGGGCCTTCTGTGTCTCCCCGTTTGCTGTCAGCCTGCCCTTCTCTGCCGTCCGCAGGGCAAGGAGAGGGAGGGGACGGGGGCAAGAGCCTGGGGACAACCCCCGCCCGTGCTGCACGGTGCCCTCGGCCCCCAGAGCCCGGCTCACCTCCGAGGGAAAGGAGGGGTTCCTGGCTGTCAAAGTGTCCAAGGGCTCCCGCAGGGCGCCAAACACGCCCGCCATCGCATCCTCCCTATTCTGACGAGCGTGCTGACTCACGGCCAACTGGGGACTAGCCCCTAATAAGACCAAGCGTGGGTCTGGGCACGACGGGAAACCCCGGGTGGCAGTGGCGGTGTGGCCTGGCACTGCACGGGTTGGGCTCGGCAGGACAGGGAGCTGCCCAGAGGCAGTGGGGAGAGGGCCAGCTGAGGTCGGAGCCGTCCTTGGCCCCCAACCCCAGGCCTGCCCGGCCGCGTGAGCTGCCGGCACTGGTCCACCCCAGCGGGAGAGCTGCGGGCCGTGGGGGAGGGTGCTCTGGCCCAGGAAGCCAGACAACAGGAAGCAGGTAGCAAGCAGCTACAGGCACGTCACCGGGCTGGAGGGAGCCCAGAGGGCCTTTGTGCCCTCTGCCCGAGCCTGCCCAGGGGTCTGTCCTGAGCTGAGAACGCAGTGCAAGCACTCGGGGACGGCAGCAGAGGGCCCGTGGGGGGCTGGGTCGGGGCAGCTCAGGGAGCGTGTCCGGGGAGGGTCCAGCCAGAGCACACAGATGGGGGGGGGGGGGGGGGGGAAGCAGCGGGCATCCCGGGGGAACACCGGCAAGCCAGGCAGAGAGGAGCCTCGTTCTCTAGACCCGGCCACCTAGAAAATTCTGGTGAACGAGCCCACCAAAGAGCTCCTCCCGTATCCTGGATCCCCTTGCAGTGGCCGCCGCCTCCCCAGGTGCCTCTCACTGGTTCCTGCCGCAGCCCCAAGCCAGTCTCGGGAGGGCGAGGGGCATCGTCCCCTAAATGCCCCGGACCCGTCATGCCTTCCCTGGTCTTCCGCCCATCCCGGGCACGGCTGGACCCAGAGGGAACACACGCACTCCTCTACAGGTTCAAGCGTGGCAGAGGGAGATGAGCGCAGACAGCAGCCCAGCCTCAGGTGCAGGGGCCGCTCCCACCCCCCACCCCCCACGGAGAAGTCTGGACAAGTTGGGAGGAAAATGCGTGGCCTCGGCGCCCCCTGCTGTCCAGGCCCTGAACTGCCAGTCCCTGCTAACCACAGCTGGGCCCTCTGCCAGCGGCCTTCCCCCCAGCACAGTGCTCCCGGGGGAGTGCGGTGGGGCCGGGGTGTCGTGAGAGCCAGAAGGAGCGGCGGGGAGCTCCCCGCGGGGCTCTGGCTCCAGCCAGAGAGGCCCCAGGGGCAGCAGGGCAGGTGGGCCTGGCTCTCAGCAGGGGGCCTGTCTAGAAAGGCCATGAACTGAAGGACCCCGCAGTCTAGAGAGCAGCCACGTTCCCTCCCCTCCCAGGGCCACAGCGAGCTTGGGCACCGTGGCTGTCACTAGGGTGCAGCCAGCTTGCTCGAGAATAAACATCCAGTCTGTGGGTCACTGTCTGCACCACCCAACTCTGCCACTGTCCCCAATAAAGCTTTACTCACAGGACAAGCCCATGGCCTGAGGGCCACGGGGTGCCGACTCCGGCCCTCACCACGGCCTTTCTGTCCGGCCCAGATCCCTCCCCTCTCCTGTGCCCCAGCTCCCAGGGCTCCTGCAGGGTCCCACCCCCGTGTTCTCCTGTCACTCAGACACTTAGGGGCTTCCTCCTGAAGCCCCCGGAGCTCCTGAGAGCTGGAGCAAGGCTGGGCTCCGTCCCTCCTGCCCTGCCACACGCCACGCCCCTCTCTCCCTCAGCTCCCTGTTGTGAATTTCGCCAGAAGCTTCCACCACACTTAGAATAACACCCAAGTCTCAGGCTGGCCCTCCCTCCCTCCCTTCTGTCCCCAGGGCAGCTGTGCCTGTCTCGAGACCTTCATGTGCGGGCCCCACACGTTGAGGGACTGTGAACATTTCCTCCTGAGAGGGGCCCATCTCTGGCCCACAAACCTATTCCAGCTCCCCCACCGCCATCACCTTGCCACCAATGTGCCGCGGCCACCATGCCTCCTTCCAGGATGTCCCAGTACCACATGCCTCACACCGGGTGCCCCCAAGTCCTTCTTCTTCACCCTACTGACCCTCGAGCCCCTCCCTGGGCCCTGGCCAAGCAGCTCAGTCCAGGAGCCTTCCTGCCATGCCTGCACCAAATCACAGGAACCGACGGTCCCAGAGCCACCTTTCTCCACTGACCTGTGCCCTGGGGGCTCGCGGGCCATGTCCAAGCCCCACCACGACAACTGTCACCGCCGTGCTGGACGAGCACCTTCCCCACGCGCTCTGCGGACCCCACACACTCACCCCCTGTCACACACGCAGTCTTGCACATTCTGTGCCATATAAAACTTCCTGGGTCACCGGTCATCTTGGGACTGTCTCACAAACGCCAACACCGTCGGTCCACTTCCTAAAAACCTAAACACCTGCCTAAACACCTAGAGGGCGGAGACGTCCCCGCTGTCCACGCTGGGCCAACAGTGCTGGCTGTTTTCTCCATGACCCGCCTCTCAGGCCACTGCCTCCTCGGTGACCGTCTGCCACGGTCAAGACTAAAACGGGCACCTTTTCAAAAACATATAAGACTCCCCTCTGACATTCCTATAGCCTGACTCATTCCCTGACCATCCCCCGCCCACCAGGACCTTGCCCCCTTCCCGCCATCTGTCAATAACTCCTCTCCCCGCTCGGAGGACAGGCCCTCCGCCCCTGCCTCCACGCGCCCCGGCTCCTGTCCAGCCTCCTCTCGAGGGCTCACCTGCACAGCCCCGGCCCGGTTCCTGCTGACACACGTCAGTCCTCACTGCAGCCCTCCCGGGGTGTTGACCTCACCACGGCCGTAACTGCACCTCCCTGATGATGAACAGGGCTGGAAACCTTCTCCCGTGTGACGTGCCATCAGGCCGTCTTCTGGTGAAACACCCGCCTGAATCTCCTGCCCACTCTTCTGGTGGGGCCTCCCCCCACCCCCTCCCCCATAATCTAGCAGTGGTGTATCTGCACGCATGAAGGGCCCTGACATTCTCCGGGTCTCAGCATCAGCCTTGGCCTCTATGGCTCACGCCCCAACACCATGAGGCTGTGAGCCCGCACTGCCCTCAGGTAATGCTCTTGTGCTGCCCTCCGCGTTATAGCTGGATTGAGCTGTGTTCGTAGGGCACGAGGACCTTCTTTCTTTCTTTCTTTTCCCGCGTGGATCTCTTATGCCAGCACCACTGAAAAGACCACACTCGGCCCTGCTCTGCACACAGCCCACGTCCACGGGCACGGGGTCTACCTCTGTGCACGCCCTCCTCCTACGGAGGAGGGCCAACACGGACCCTGTTTGGAGTTGCTTCCACTATAAAATGTTTCGACGGCGAATGGCGGACCTCCTCCTACCTATTGTCCTTCAAGAATATCCGGGCTGCTACGGGGCGCCTGGGGGCTCAGTCGGGTGAGCGTCCGACTCTGTTCTGGCTCCGGTCCTGATCTCAGTTTTGTGGGTTTGAGCCCCTTGTCAGGCTCTGTGCTGACAGCACAGACCCTGCTTGGGATTCTCTCTCTCGCCCTCTCTCCGCCCCTCCCCCACTCACGCTAGCTCCGTCTCTCTCCAAAAGAAGTAAATAGACTTGAAAAGTTGCACTGAACCTATATGCTATTTTCTAACCATACCCACAACTGATTATTGTATACCGACTATACCCAGCAACCTTGCTGGGTATTCATTAATTTTAATAATTAACCTCTAGATTCTTTTAGATTTCTTATGAATACCATATCATGTGAAAACAACATTTTCTCTAAAAAAACTTCTTTAAGTTTATTTATTTTGAGAGAAACAGAGACAGCATGAGCGGGGGCTGGGGGCAGAGAGAGAGGGGGAGAGAGAGAGAGAGGGAGAGAGAGAGAGAGAGAGAGAGAGAATCCCAAGCAGGCTCCACACCATCAGCAGAGCCTGATGTGGGGCTCGAACCCACGAAATCAGGAGATCATGACCTGAGCCAAAATCGAGAGGCAGACACTTGGCTGACCGAGCCACCCAGCCGCCCCTGAGGAGAACATTTTCGTCCTTCCTTTGTGGTCGTTAAATATCGATTGTTTTTACTCTCTTAGTAAACTCAGACTGGCAAGAAACATTTGAATAGAAATGGTAACAGCATCCATCCTTCTCTTGCTTCGATCTCGAGGGGAAAGCTTAAGTGTGCTGCCCGCTATGGGGACTTTTATGACCTCATCAGTTAAGGAAGTTCCCTGTAATGCCTATTTTGCTAAGTTTTGTTTTGCTTTGTTTTTGTTTTTCCCATGAACGGATGCCGACTTTTACCAAATGCTTTCCCTGCTTCTGTTGAGAGGATATATCATTTTTCCACTTTACTCTGTTACTGAGGTAAATTATATTGATCTTCAAGCGTTAAAAAAATATCCTGTCCTTGGAATAAACATGAACCTGCGCTCACGTCGTGATGTTAAGTGCTTCACCTGTGCTCACCTGTGGGCAGCCGGCCCCTCTCCTCCCCTCCCCCTCCTCCCCCCTCCTCTCCTCCCCCTCCTCCCCTCCCCCTCCTCCCCACCCTCCCCCTCCCCTCCCCCTCCTCCCCCTCCCCCTCCTCCCCATCCTCCCCTCCCCTCTCCTCTCCTCCTCCTCCCCTCCCCCTCCTCCCCCCTCCTCCCCTCCTCCCCTCTCCTCCCCTCCCCCCCCCTCCTCCCCTCCCCTCTCCTCCTCCTCCCCTCCCCCTCCTCCCCTCCCCCTCCTCCCCTCCCCCTCCTCCCTTCCTCCCCCTCCTCCCTTCCTCCCCCTCCTCCCCTCTCCTCCCCTCCCCCTCCTCTCCTCCTCCTCCCCTCCCCCTCCTCCCTTCCTCCCCTCCCCCTCCTCCCCTCCCCTCCCCCTCCCCTCCCCCTCCTCCCCTCCTCCTCCTCCCCCTCCTCCCCTCCCCCTCCTCCCTCCCCTCCCCCTCCTCCCCTCCCCCTCCTTCCCCTCTCCTCCCCTCCTCCCCCCTCCTCATCCTCCCCCTCCCCCTCCCCCCTCCCCCTCCCCCCTCCCCCTCCTCCCCCTCCCCCTCCTCCCCTCTCCTCCCCTCTCCTCCCCTCCCCCTCCTCCCCTCCCCTCCCCCTCCTCCCCTCCCCTCTCCTCTCTTCTCCTCTCAGTCCGCATCCGGTTTGGGGGTCAAGGTTCAGGGGCCTCATAAATTGAGCTGGGAGGTACCCCTCTTCGCGCATTCCTCTGCCCGTTTGGCCTGTTGGTTTCTGTGTCACCGACTTCTGCTTCTGCCCTCGTTTCTGCCAGCTTCCCCTTCCCGCGTGTCGTCTTTACGGCTCTTCTTCTCACCTCCAGACGACTTTCCACTTCCCTTCCCTTCTCGTACGGGCATCGTGACACCACAAACGTCGCCGCGGGCGCCCCGTACCCGCGCGCCACGGGTCAGAGGGGAGGCCCGCAGCGTCACTCCCGACCCCCACAGTGACTCTCCTTGGAGCGACGGGTCGCGTTCTCCCACATGCACGGGCACCGCCCGCTCGCCGCCGGTTTCTAGTACGCTGGCTGTGGCACAGGACACACTGTTGGAGGGTCCTCCGCGCCTACGCAGACCGGCTTCGTGGCCCAGCACGCGCTCAACGTTCAGACGGTCCGGGAGGGGTAGAGAGCGGGCCATCGGGTGCAACGCCGCACGTCCGTCCGGGAGGCCAAGTTGGGAGTCGTGCTGCTCAGATCCTCTCTCTTCCAGACTTCGATCCCCTGCTCCAGCCGCCAGCTGCGGGGCAGGGAGCGTACGAAACCTCCCGCCGTGTCAAGCAGTCCACTCCTTCTCCCGCTTCTACCCGGTTTTGCTTTAGGTACGTTGAGACCATGTTACTGAATGCACACAAGCTTCAGGACGAGAACCTCTCACTGCCTCTTACGATTCTGAAGGCTCCCTTTTCAGGTCCAGGGATGCTTTTTGCCCGAAAGGCCCCGCTGGCATTAATGCGACTGCCACTGTTCTGATTAGTACTGCTCAGTGTGTCCTTTTCCAGTTTTTTGTTTGCTTTCTGTGTCCTTAACTTTTGGATGTGTCTCTAGTAAAGAAAATAATCAGATTTTACATGCAGTCTGACAATCTTTTCTTTTTAACTGCTGTATCTGATTCATTTAAAATGGGTGTTCTTGGGGCGCCTGGGTGACTCGGTCAGTTGAACGTCCGACTTCGGCTCAGGTCACGATCTCGCAGTCTGTGAGTTCGAGCCCCGCGTCGGGCTCTGTGCTGACGGCTCAGAGCCTGGAGCCTGCTTCTGATTCTGTGTCTCCCTCTCTCTCTGTTCCTCCCCTGCTCTCACTCTCTCTCTCTCTCAAAAATAAAAAAAGATTAGGGGCGCCTGGGTGGCGCAGTCGGTTAAGCGTCCGACTTCAGCCAGGTCACGATCTCGCGGTCCGTGAGTTCGAGCCCCGCGTCAGGCTCTGGGCTGATGGCTCGGAGCCTGGAGCCTGTTTCTGATTCTGTGTCTCCCTCTCTCTCTGCCCCTCCCCCGTTCATGTTCTGTCTCTCTCTGTCCCAAAAATAAATTAAAAAAAAACGTTGAAAAAAAAAAAAAAAATTTAAAAAAAAAAATAAATAAAAATAAAAAAATAAAATAAAATAAAAAATAAAAAAAGATTAAAAAAAATTTTTTTTTCATAAAAAATAAAAGCGACGTTCTTGGGGCATGAGGGTGGCTCAGCTGGTTAAGAGTTCGACTCCTGGTTTTGGCTCAGGTCACGATCTCGCGGTTTTGTGGGTCCAGGCCCCGCGTCGGGCTCTGTGCCGACAGTGCGGGGTCTGTTTGGGATTCTCTCTCTTTCCCTCCCTCTCTGCCCCTTCCCCCCTCGTGCTGTCTCTGCGTTTCTCAAAATAAATAAATGTAAAAAAAAAAAAAATGAAATTGATGTTCCTACTGACATGTGGGGACTTCATCCCACGGCTCTACTCAGTGCTGCCTCCGTGGACAGCCCCCAGCTCTCCGCCCTCCTAGTGTCCCGTCTCTCCAATTTCTACCTTCTGCTGAGTTGACTGGTTTTTAAAATTCCATTTCTCCTCCCTGCGATCTAAAAGCTCTCTTTATTTTACTGTCTCAGGCTACCCTGGGGATGACAGCATGCGTTCTCACCTTATGAAAATCAAGGACGAACCACACCTTCACCCTCTTCCTGAGCACTGACATCACCTGGGGCTTGCAGTCCACTCACCTCCCAGCGCTCACACTCGTGGCCACGCTGTGATTTACTTGTATACATTTTAAACCAAACAAAAAAACAAAACAGTTATTCTCGTTTTATGCAGTCGCCACTCATTCGGACTGACTCACACGCGTACTGTTTCATCACCCCAGTTGACGTGGGTCCCCAGGCCTGCAGAGCTCTCCATCTGAGTCTCCCTCCGGGGAACCCAATCCGAGCTGCTGGTGTCCCGGACGAGGACGCGAGACAGGACTTACGCAGAGGAGCGGGGCTGCTGGTGGCCAGGGGGGCAGGGGCCCCTGGCGGGGTGCAATGAGAAGAGAATGTTCTGAGAGGCCCAGGATGATCAGGCACCACCTGAAGGCTGACGTGAAAGCCGGTGCCTCTGGGGAGGGGACCGTCCGAGGGTGCGAGGACCAAGAGGTCGGGGACGGCCTCCCAGGCTGCCGAGGACACCCGCTAAAGAGTAACAAAGAGAAGTACAGAGAGACAGTGTGTTCAACAAGCTTCCCTTAGAAACAGGCTGACCGGCAATGAGTGTTCAAGAAAGGTATTTGCAGCTTGTACATTTTGAAACCTTTAGGCAAAAAACAAAAAAAAAACCAAAAAAAACCCAAACTTAGCAAAGATTCACTCCTATGTCTCCAAGTGTACCATTTTAACAAAAGCGAGAGGTCCCACACGTGGTAGAAAGACCACGGCTTTGCAGCCTAGCGTGGCCTAGAAGCTGCTGTTGGAAGTCCCTGCGGCTCAGCTTCCTGACCTGTAAGACAGAGAGCACGACGGTCTCCTCGCGGAGCTGACCTGAAGGTCAGAGATCAAAGACTGAGCTGCCCGCTGCCCGCTGCCCTCGATCAAGGGCGCAGACACTGGTGCACACGCGGGCGGCGGGCGGCGGGCGGCAGGAGGGCCCAGCGCTCTCTCCTGGGCGAGGAGAAGTGAGCGGGAGCCACGGAGCCTGGAGGTCTGACCGCGGGCTGCCACCGCGAGCCAGGCTAGGGCCACTTCTCACCCCTGGGAGGCTCAGGCCCCTCCCACGAGCCTTCTCCCAGAAAAATGCAGCCAACGGCTGGCCAACAGGCTGACCCGAGAACGCGGGCTTCGCCGAGACCCCCTTCCCTGGGAGCCACACGGCTCCGAGGGCCCCCGCACTCGGCACACTCACCTCTCTCCTTCCACCCAGCGAGGGGCCGCACCGGAGCCACTTCTGACCGCTGCTGACCCAATGCGGCCTGCTGGCCTGCACTGCCCCCCAGTTACCACGACACCACGGGCAAGGTGGCCCCCCCAGCTCCAGCCTCCAGCCTGCGCCCCCCTCCTGCCTCTGTGACCCACCCCCAGACTCTGACGACCCTCCCACATCCAGCCTAGAAGACAGGGCGGCTTCAAAGACCCCTTCCGCCTCTAACATTCAAGCATCCCGGTTTCACATCAAAACACAAACGAACCTACTACTTGAAGCAACAATCAACCGAGGCCTGTTAGTTCCAGTTTATTGTCAATCAGTCTGTAAGAACTTATCTTATTTAGAATTAATTTTTAAGCTAGAACCAAACAGATGTTTGCATAACCGTGTTCACAGCGCCAAACGGTGGGAGAAACCTAAGTGCGCGTCGTCAGAGGGATGGATAAACACAACGTGCGATGTCCACACGACAGATCACGTGGATAAAAAGGAAGGACGTCTTGACGCCTGCCACGCCGTGGACAAGCCTGGAGGACGTTATGCTCAGTGAAACGCGCCAGACCCGGAAGCAGAGAGCCCATGTGATTCCATTCTCATAAGGACCCAGTGTCGTGAAACACTAGAGACGGAAAGTGTGGGGCTCCAGAGACCAAGGGAGGGGGTGGGGAGCCAGTGTTTCATGGGCACAGAGGTTCAGTGCTGGGGACGAAGGGTGGGCACGGCCACACAACACTGTGAATGTCCTTTTTTTAATGTTTATTTCTTTTGAAAGAGAGGGGGAGAGAGAGAGAGAGAGAGAGCTGGGAAGGAGCAGAAGGAAAGAGAGAGAATCCCAAGCAGCCTCCGTGCTGTCAGCACAGAGTCTCACATGGGGCTCGATCCAACGAACGGTGAGGTCATGACCTGAGCAGAAACTACGAGTCACAGGTGCCCTGACGCCGTGACTGCTCTTAATGGCGCTGAACTGGACACTTAAAAAGGGTGAATTAGACATATGTGTAACGAATGACACCCTGAACAAAGGTGGGAATAAGCCACAAAGATTTTTCCAAAACATTCACTGACAAAGGACTTGTGTCCAGTACACACACACACACACACACACACACACACACATATACGTACATACAAAATCTGAAACTAGGAAAGGATATGAATAGGCTAATGCAAAACGGAGAAAACTCGAACAGCCCAAGAGCCTCCCACAGACCACTCGGCCTCACGCACCATCAGTGAAATGCCGGGTAAGACCAGACGCCATTTCACTGAAATGGAAACTTCCCAGCCCGCCAGCACCAAGGGCGGAGAGGAGGGGTGACGGGCTCACACGCCGGTGACCCCAGCCTGCGTGAGAAGGGTCACCGAGACTGGCGCGTGGCCACGCCTATCACTGGCATTCTATGCCTGGGAAGCTCTCCCTCCCGCATGTGCCCACGGGGCCCCGGGCGCAGGTTTCCAGCTGCCCAGCGGGGGGCCGTCCACGGCGGGGCGGATGCGAGGCCGGGACGCTCACAACAGACGCCACAGCACGACACGACGGGACTAAAGCCTGCGGGTCAGGCGGCGTTTTAAGGGAGGCGGAACAAGACAGCCGGTGCCACGGCCCCTGTGCAGACTGCCAGGCCGAACGCACGGTGAACCGCAGAAGGGTCGGGGCCGCCACGGGTCCAGGGAGAAGGGAGGCGGCCTAGGCGGAGCACAGCGGTTTTCAGGGCCGCGAAACCCCGCCTGTGACACTGTGATGGAGGCGGCGTGACATCACACACCTGTCCACAGCCTGAGAACGGAGAGCACGGAGAGCGGCCTCTCACGCGAGCCGTGAACCTCACAGGGACACGTCCGCCCGGCCCGTCGGCCGACATGCGCCATGCCGGTGAGGGGGGGGAGCAGCCGGGGTCACGGGGGTTGGGGGGGTCGGGGGCTCTGCACCTTTCTGTGGTCCTAAAACCGCTCTGACAGCCAAGTCCATTCATCTCTTTAAGGAATATGGATAAAAGAAAAGAACTCGGTATCTGTGGATCGATACGCTGTCTTTAGAGGGGGGCGACGAGAGGCCCTCCCTCAGGATTCTTGTGAGGCCGAGTCAAGTTCACGTCTACCACGTTTACAGCAAGGCACGGTGATGTCCGCAGACTCGTGGGGCAAGAGGGGCAGCGATGAGACAGGAGACGGTCCGCAGACACGGGCGGGGGGCGGGGGGTGGGGGGGGCAGGGAAGGTCCGGATGTGCAGGAGAGGCCCCCCACACTTGAAGATCAGGGCGACAGCAGAAGAAGGAGGGAGGGGAATGGGTGAGGGTGGGATTCCAGGAAGATTCAGGTGTATCTGCACGACCGACGTTCATTTTTAAAAACCTGATGGAGAAAGAAAATAACTAAAATTCAATTACCTCAAGATCATCAAGGGAGCGAGTGATACTAAATCTCTTGGATCTTCCAAATGATCTCCGAGCAGAAGTGCGCTGAGAAGTCTGAGTGAGTCCAACTCCCCGCCCAAACTTTGAGCCCTAAACACAAAGAAAAAGTACATCACGTTACCTTCTCGGGAAGAGAGGCTGAGTTCTGCCTGACACCCTGCCGTGGAGACGAGAGGGTCGTCCCGGGTTAATCTCATGCTCTGTACGAATGACCCCGATCCAAAACCCAAAGCTGAAAATAAAAGTCACCCCAGGATCTCCACGCATCCGCTCTGCCCCTGAAGCTCGGCGCCCGGAGACAAGCCCCGGCTCACGCCTGCAAACCGCAAGGAGGGTTGTGCCGGCTGACCGGCCGCCAAAGGCTCTCACCAAAAGAGCAAATGAAGAACCACGGACGAATAACTGGGGAAACATAAAGGGTGTGGCCAGAGAAGTAACTATTAATGTAAACGTTATGCTTTTACATAATTTCACAGGCATCCGAGGAAACTGAAGACTCCCCAGATGGTCAGCTGGTGTCTAAAGACCAGACCAACTCAGGTGCACAGGACAACAGGCCATTAACATGTCTTGTTCTTTCTCTGGGAAATGACCAGAATTAATTCACTGTCATTATGGGATTGTCACTTCCCCAAATGCGATCTGGGTCCAACAAAGAAGGCCTCCCATTTTAAAGGTAAAAGGCCTCACAGCTGAAATCTCTGATATCCTGGGTACTCGAAACCCTAAAGTGACCAATTTCAGGCACAGAGGAAGTGAGCGTGTTTTCTGCAAACTGGGAGGCAGGCCCTGACCCCCTCTGCCCTCCTCCTGCACGAGAACCTCGGCCGTCCTGCAGGAAGGCGGCCTCGCCTCACCGCCTCGTACAGCTCTGGGGGCTGTCTCGGCACCAAGCCGTCCCCACACACGCCCTCGCTCCCCCCCGTCCCCGGACTGCACCTGCACCCGGGCCACTCGGCTGCCTAACACCGGGACCGCCGTCACCCGACGTTCCTGACACAGACTCGAGGGGCCCTCCAGCCACAGTGGCCTCCGAGGGGGCAGCGGCCCTGAGGCCACCGAGCCCTGGCTCTCCCTCCTTCCCCTCCCGGCCTCCCCCCGGCTCCTTCCAGCCACTGGCCGCTCCCCTCACGCTGTGCTGTGCTGACACCCAGAACCCGGCTTCTCACCCCTGCCCCCCAATCACTCAGGCCCGAACCAGAGAAACGAGCACCTTATTTTGAATCCTTTCATTTTTATTAAAAAGTCACATAGGTGTCGATAGCAACGGCCTTCATTTCGCCTACTCCGTGTGGCCACGGGGCTCTCCACAAGTGTCTCCAGCACGGTCGCGGGCACAGGAGCACGGGGCGCCCGGGAGGAGCACACGACAGGTCTCGGGCTCCAAGCAACTCCCCGTCTACAGGTCCCCCTGAGAGGCTACCCGTGGCTGCGGGCCACACTCTGGAAGAAACCAGAGGCCCCTGGAGGCTACACTGAGGACAGTGACTGCGGGTCAGGACAGCTGGGAGGCTGAGAAAGGGCCTCACTCCCAGGGAGAAGAGAAGGCCAGGCTGGCAGGAGCAGAGGCCAGGCTGGAACGCAGCGGCGGGACAGGCAGGGCAAGGCCACGCCGCACACGGCACTGGCACGGGACGCTTCAGCAAAGTCGTCCGAAATACAGCGCGTAAGCTCAGGAACCGGCAGCCTGTTGGCCACGGGGAGCAGAAGAACTGACCCAAGAAGCAGCGGCAGAAACAGCAAAACGGGGCAGAAGGGGAGGGAGAGAGAGAGAGAGAGACGGAGAGGGAGGGAGGGTGAGGGAGAGACAGGGAGGGAGGAAGAAAGAGGGAAAGAGGGACAGGGGAGGGAGGGGGAGGGAGGGGAAAGAAGGGAGGGGAGAAGGAGGGGGAAGGAGGGACGGTGGGGGTAGGAGGAAGAGAAAAAGAGGGAAGGGGAAGGACAGGAGTGGGGGAGGGAAGGGAGGAGGGAGGGAGATGGAGAGAAGGAGGGAGGGCAGGAAGGAGGACAGGAAGGAGAGAGAGAGGGAGGGAGGCAGAGGGAGGGAGGGAGGGAGGGACTGTCTCAGGGACAGCATAAAGGGCAGGTGTGAAGAGAAAGGGCAGGACATCCGAGGGTCGCACCTGCAGCCGCCGCCCGGAGTCCTCGGGACGAGTAATACAAGTACCTCGCGAGCCCTAACATCCCACCAAGAGCTCGAGAAGCCGTCTGTCTGCACGCTGTCACAGCAAAGGCACCTCTCCTTCTTCCTGTGCGCATAGCGGATGATGCTGTGCGCGGGGAGCAGGACAGCAGCTAAGTGTAACAAGGGACAACGTGTGCAGGAGCACAGAGAGGTGACCACGACACCCACACCCCCAGAGAGGAGCCCAGGGGACAGCAGGTGGAAAGCCGTCACCCTGAGCGGTTCCCCCGGTGAAGCTGTGCGAGCCGTGACGGGCCTCCCCCGTGGACCGTGCTGGAGCTCAGCCGGGAGCTCCCGCTGAGAAATCAAGTTGCACAGAAGATCCGCTCGTCCCCTGACAGGGCTGGGTGGAAGGCAGAACCCCACGGCCCAGGGTGCCAAACTGCCTCCGCAAGAGTGCAGCCACACTGAACCGTCCCACGGAGCCACCACTGTAAGTGGCTCATTTCAGCACAAGCAGTGACCTAGACCAGCCAGTCCAACCTCCTCAATCTCCCCGCAAGAAGGCGGGAGCCAGTGAGGCACCCGCTCAGGGTCGCCCAGCCGGAGGCCCGGGGTGAGCCGGGGACCTGCCGTGTTTCACTTACGATTACAACTAGAAATTCCGAACCCAGGGTCTAAACGCTAGACCATCAGCCCCAGTGGGGCCAGAGCTGTGTTTGCCCTGCTCGCATAACACCCCCCCACTTCCCACCGGGCCTGGTACACAGCAGGTGTCAGGAAGCACTTACCGAACAAGTAAACTCTCATAAAGGAGACTATTTCTCTTCCGTGTTTTATTTATGTGTTTTTGAGAGAGGGAGAGAAAGCACACAAGCAGAAGAGGGGCAGAAAGAGAGAGACGGAATCCGAAGCAGGCTCCGGGGTCTGAGCTGTCAGCACAAAGCCCAACGCGGGGCTCGAAGTCACAAACTGTGAAATCATGACCTGAGCCGAAGTCGGATGCTCAACCGACAGAGCCCCCCAGGCGTCCCTAAAAAGGAGACTATTTAGTTCAAAATGGAGACCAGATCCTCTGAAGGTTTTTCTAAAAAGAGGGAACATAGAGAATTTGAGAGGTAAGACTTCCAGCTGACATATTTACGGCTCCTGGCATATCAGGCAGCATCTAGGCAGACAGCAAGACCACACCACGTCTTTCAACAGGGACAACTTCATGGAAAGAACCTCTAACCAGGCGTCAGAGACCCGGAAAGGCAGAAAAAGATCCTAAGAGGTCAGGAGACGGCCGCCGTGGGAAAGGACTGCACCCCCAGGGACAGAGGAAGCAGTGATGTAAACTCAGCAGCCAGATGGGGGGAGGGAGGGGAGCGCTGGTGGGGGACCCATACCTCGGATGTGGCCACGTGGTGCCTGAAGGACTATGAGACTGGCCCAGGGGGAAGGGGGAGCTGAAAACTGGTCTCAGAGGCTACAGGAGGAAGAACTGCTGGGCAGGGGTGAGGAGCTGCAGGGAGCAGACAGGAAGGGTCTGGACCTTCCTCCTCCCTCCTGGCCACTCCCCCAGGACCTCTGGAGGCAGAGCCAGAGGGGACCCTGCTGGCCAGGGGAAGGGGACACAGACCCCAGTGTCCCGGAGCTGATTACAGAAAGGAAGCTCTAAAAATAAATCTAATTAAATAAATCTAATTTTTAAAAAAGGGAGTTATAGGGGCGCCTGGGTGGCTCAGTCGGTTAGGCGTCCGACTTCAGCTCAGGTCACGATCTCGCGGTCCGTGGGTTCGAGCCCCGCGTCGGGCTCTGGGCTGACGGCTCAGAGCCTGGAGCCTGCTTCCGATTCTGTGTCTCCCTCTCTCTCTCTGCCCTCCCCCGTTCACGCTCTGTCTCTCTCTGTCTCAAAAATAAATAAAACATTAAAAAATATATATATAAAAAAAGGGAGTTATAAAATTTTACTGAAAGAAAATGAAGCCTAAGTAAATGGAGACAAATACCAATTTCACGGATAGGAAAACTCAACATTCTAAGGATGTCAATTCTCCCATGGGTCTACAGATGAAAATACAATTGCAAAAATACGTCAGTGGCGTTTTGGAGAATTTACAAACTTACTGTAAAATCTTACATGAAACAGCAAGGCTCAGCATAGCCAAGATAAGGTAAGGAGATCTGGCACTTCGGATACAAAGACTCATTACCAAGCCTCAATTTCAAAAGTGAAGTATTGGTGGAGGTACGGACATGGGAAACAGAGCACACGTGAGTAACAGCAGCCCCACAGTCATCCGGAGAGAGAGGAAAAATCAGCTTGCCACCCACCTTATTCCATTCTTAAAGATCACCTCCAAGGGGCGCCTGGGTGGCGCAGTCGGTTAAGCGTCCGACTTCAGCCAGGTCACGATCTCGCGGTCCGTGAGTTCGAGCCCCGCGTCGGGCTCTGGGCTGATGGCTCGGAGCCTGGAGCCTGTTTCCGATTCTGTGTCTCCCTCTCTCTCTGCCCCTCCCCCGTTCATGCTATGTCTCTCTCGGTCCCAAAAATAAATTAAAAATGTTGAAAAAAAAAAAAAAAAAAAAAAAAAGATCACCTCCAAAACAATTTTAAGACAAAAAGAAGAATATTCCTGACCTCGGGATAGCGATGAGGTCAGGAATCAACACTGAAAATCGTGAGAAGACTGACAAGTTGGTTGACATTAAGGTCAAGAGCTTCTGTTCAGCAAGTCCCCACAGAGCAAGCGGAAAACACAAGCCACAAACGGAGTCAGTGTATGTGCGACACAATCGTCGCAGGATTAGCAGCCGGTATCTGTAGCTTCTACAAATCAAGAAAACAGACAACCCAACAGAAGTGGGCACAGGTGTGAGCAGCTCCCTCAGCAACGTCTTCATGGGCAAAGCCACGGTAGAGTGTCATCTCCCATCCACTAGACGGGCAGGAAAGTCAGAAGCCCGGCGGGCGAGTTCCGGCAAGGACGTGGCGCCGTCTGGCGCTCACACTAGCGGCCCGGGACCGTCGGGAAACCGAGCCGGAGAACCTGGACCCACAGTCTCCCGGTCTTGGACTCGGCCGCTAAATTACGAGGGAACAGACAGGGCAAACTCTGGGACAGATTCACCTCCCCGGGGCCAGTCCTTACATCTCAGGGATGAGGTGAGCATATCTGGGGAGGGGCCGGCCGTGTCCCCCTCCCTCCGGACACATCTGTCTACACTGCAAAGCGTAGGAGGGAAAACCCAGAGTCCTCCCTTCTGTCTCCAAGGTCACTTGCTCAAAGAGCCAGGGTCTCTGTCCCCTCTCAGCGTGCGTATAAGCTCCCCGATTCCTGTTTTCAGGTCTCCTCACCTACAGCACAACCCCGGTGCGTGCAGGGCGACACCCGACGTGGCTGCCGTTGCAACGGCCCAGGGGTAAGGATCGAGCGCCAGGAACGAGTGTGGTCGTTGTGAGTCACTTATTAAATCTGTCCCCGCTCCGGAGAGCCGGCGTCTCCTGTCAACGCGAACGAGGGCGGATACTAAAACCTGTGCGAAGGTGAGCAAGCACCGGAACGGCCCCCGGGGGCCTCCTCCGCCCGCACAGCCGGGGACGCAGGCGTGAGCAGGAAGCTCAGCAGCAGCACCGCCACGTCTCCGCCAGCTCAGTGCGCGTGCGAGTGTGTGCACTGCTGCGGTCACGGTGGAGACGAGGGAGCTGCCGACAGCGTCGCGGCTACAGCGGTGGAACGACACCAAACAAGTTGTCACCACTGTTTACAAAGCCCAGAGAGCAGCACAGCTACAAGCTACATAACCACCGCTGCGGGACTCGAACCCTGCTGACTCCCGCAGGAGCGCCGCGGCCGCTGAGCTCTCAAGGCGCTGGCCTTCCCCGGAAACCACATAAAACCACAGCAGGGCGGTAAGCGGTGTCTCTGTCCCTCAGCCCCCGGTCCTGCCTCCCCGAGAAGCTCCCCGGCACCTGACCCGCATCCCCACAGGGCCCCGATCCCCCCCCCCGCGGCGCTCCGCTGCTCCAAAGGGGCTCCTGGCGTGGAAGGGGTGCGCAGACCCGCGGAGGCTCCCCGCACTGTCGGGTTCGTGGGCACCGGCCACCCGCTGACTTTCCCGGCCCATCTGTTTGCTTCCCTTCCCTCCGATTTGGGGCGTTGTTTACACAGGGTAGGTAATGAGCAAAGCCGCTCTTTGCAGAAGGATTTAAATCGCGGAGCCTTAGTTGTGGCCTCTTCAGTATTCTCTGGAACTTTTATTTGCAATCTATTTTAAAACTTCCTCTCGGGGCGCCTGGGTGGCTCAGTCAGTTGAGCGTCCGACTTCGGCTCAGGTCACGATCTCACATGAGTTCGAGCCCCGCGTCGGGCTCTGTGCCGACAGCTCAGGGCCTGGAGCCTGCTTCCGGTTCTGTGTGTCCCTCGCTGTCTGCCCCTCCCCCGCTCACGCTTTGTGTCTCTCTCTCTCTCTCTCAAGTAAATAAACATTAAAAAAAATAAAAAAAACAAACAAAAAAACTTCCTCTCGTGCTGGGAAACTGCACAAGACCTGTCTGTCGGGCCCAGTCCCCTCCTGGCCTGACCCCTGCCGAACCCATCACTGGCTGGGCCACACGAACCCAGCCTCGGGCATCCAGTGCCAGGCCTCACACTCTGTTCTTAGGAAAAGAATGAAGAAAAATCATTTTTTTCTCCAAAGGAATTATTTTTAGCAGGTAAAATATGTTCGTATTCCCGTGATAAAAACTCAAAATAACAGAAGATAAAACAAAAATGTCCTGGACCCATCCCCAGTTTTGCCTTCCACCCCCGAGGTAGCTCCCACTATCGGTTTGGAGCACTTCCTTTGAATGTTTTCCCGTGTATTTATATATAAACATATGTACACTTTATTTTTTTAAACAGATGTATCCTGTAAAACATAGGTTTAGTTGAGGGGTGCTGAATTTTTTACACAAAAATGGGATTATGTTGACTGTGCGTATTTCTGTGGCCTTTTTCACCTCGTGTGCCGGGGGGAAGCCTCCCACAAGGTGATACGTGGACCCACCACGTGGGGCGGACGCCTGACACGCCACGGGAATCTTGCTGAGCGGCTAACGACTACCTTCCAGCCTCCCTGCAGCGGGGCTGTCCCGGGACTCGGCCGACCCACCCGGCACCGTGGGAACAGGAACACACTCCGGCCGTGGCTCCCTGCCCGCCGCAACGTGGGCATGACGCTATTTTTTTTTTTTAATTAATTTATTTATTTGAGAGAGACAGACTGAGTGGAGGAGGGGCAGAGAGAGAGGGAGAGGGGGCGACTCTCGCGAGCACGGGGCTCGAACTCACGACCCGAGATCATGACCGGAGCGGAAATCGAGGTGGATGCTTAACTGACGGAGCCCCCCCAGGTGCCCCCGCATGACACTGTCTTGTACCTGGAGTTTGGGTGAGGGTCACGGGCAGAGGATGGCAACACAACACAGAAGGAATGGGTCCTCGTAAAGGCGCGGCCTCTACGCCAGCGTGGCCTGCCCACACCTCCTCGTCACAGAGGACGCACTCCACACACAGCGTTTAGGACACTGTGACATTAGTCCTGCGGTAACAGTGCTGAAACTCCTATTACTTTAAACACTTTTTTAATGTTTTATTATTTATTTTCAAGAGAGAGAAAAAGACAGCGAGCAGGGGAGGGGCAGAGAGAGAGGGAGACACAGAATCTGAAGCAGCTCCAGGCTCCCGGCTGTCAGCACAGAGCCCAACAAGGGGTTCAAACCCACGAACCATGAGATTACGACCTGAGCCCAAGTCACATCCTTAACCGACAGCCCCCCAGGCACCCCTACTTTTAAATGAATCCATGAAGTTAACAGCATTTTTTTTCAGCATTTTTTCATCTTATTTGATCAGAAAGGTATTTTTTAGGCTCTCACCAACACTGCCAGTTTGGAAGGACTCAGCCCTAGCGGGGCCCTCCTGCAAAGCGGCAAGCCTCTCTGGGGCAGTGGTCCCCAAACACTGTGCTCCCAGGATGCCCCTCATACAAATCACTGAGGCCCCAAGAGCTTTTGTCTCCGTGGGCATCATCTATTGACAATTTCCATATTAAACCGATGTATTTAAAATTTTTTATTAATTCACTTCAAAATAACAACAATAAATCCTTTAGGTAGTATCAAAAAATAACATGTTTTCATTTAAAAATTTTCCAAAATCCATTATGTGCAAAGTTTAACAACGGATTTTGCTACTTAACCAGATACTTTAATTAATGTTAGTCTGAGGATATCAGTTTTCAAAGAAGCAGAATTAAACATCCTTAATTCGAGTTAAATGTAGCTGAATCATTTTGATGACACAGACAGCATTTCAGGGTCTTGGGTTTTCTCTTTCCCGTCAACCCCTCTCTCAGTCACACGTTCCCTTAGTGCATCCTGGCCACGGACACCCAGCAAAAAGAAAATCAGAGTAAACAGAGCGGGAAATCATCTACTTATAAACACCACTTAGCTCTCCCACAGTGTCACCGGCTCAGGCCCCACCTGCCCAGGCCCCACCTGCCCGGTCTGTGCCTCTGCCTCCCCTCTGGCCTCCCCACAGGAGGAAGAGTCAGAGCCCCCGGAGCTGGCACTCCTGCTGTTACCAGGACAGGAAGCCCCTTCCCCGTGGCTTGCTGGCCTCCAGGCTTCCGCTGGGCGGGGGGGGGGGGGGGGGTCCCCCAGGCCTCGAGGGAGGGAGGTGTCACAGTTCCAACAGGAGCTTGCTCTGGTTTTGGACGTCTTCCAGGCAGTGGTGAGCGGTGCTGTGCCGTTTTTCTTGGGGACAGCCACCCAGTCCTGCAGTGGCTCCGACGGGTTTCTACACTGTCTCCTGGGGACAGAGTGCTCGGTCAGCACCCAGAGGCGAGGCCCGGCAGCGTGGCCTTGAGGGGCAGCCTCCCAGCTTGCAGCCTCTCCCCTGCTGGCCTCTGCCTCGCCCCTGCTGTGGGGCCTGCCCCAGGGTCCCCGAGGGCTCTCCCTCCAGGCAGCTCACTGCCTTTGGTCTAGTCAACACTTGTCCACTCTGTTTCCCTGCTCCGATCCTGGTGTGTTTTCTGTCTCCGGGCTGCAGCCTAATTCTGCCAAGAAGCATGGGAGTAACTTGGGGCCCCCTCTGCGCGGCACCCCACTCCCAGCACCTCCCTGCCATTCCCAGTGCGGCTCCCTCTCGTCCCCACTTCCGGGCATGTCCCCATCCCGCCTCCCCCCCCCCCCCCCCCCCCGGCCCCATCCTGACAAGCCTCCAGGAAGGATGCCAGGAGACCGCCTCCCAGCCTCTGGAAGCTTCTGCTGCACAGCAAGGGAGGCTGTGGGATTAGGCTGAGCTAATGAAGGAGAAACCCTTGAGCAAGGTAGAAAGCAACTGATAACCTTCAAGAGATTATGGCAGAACCCAATAAAACACCATCATTAGCACTTATTTTGAGATGAACTGGGTGTCCCATCACCACTGCAGAGGAGACAGGTCACAAACCAGTCTATGCAGGACAGACCGCGAGCAGTCTCAGCGTGAGCACTTATTTGCACTGGAACTTGGGCAAATCCCCTGACGCATAAAAACCTGACTGTCCTTGGGGCGCCTGGGTGGCGCAGTCGGTTAAGCGTCCGACTTCAGCCAGGTCACGATCTCGCGGTCCGTGGGTTCGAGCCCCGCGTCGGGCTCTGGGCCGATGGCTCGGAGCCTGGAGCCTGTTTCCGATTCTGTGTCTCCCTCTCTCTCTGCCCCTCCCCCGTTCATGCTCTGTCTCTCTCTGTCCCAAAAATAAATAAAAAATGTTGAAAAAAAAAAAAAAATTAAAAAAAAAAAAAAACAAAAACCTGACTGTCCTTGTCAGTAAGATTTAAAGATAAAGACACCCAGCCTGACGAGCTCACAGAACCCTTCTCGGGTCAACTGGTGAGCGCCAGACTGTCATTTTCCAACAGGAGAAACACACCGATGCCACTGCGCTCTCTCAGCCTCTCGTCACGGCCCGAGCCACGACAGCCAGCACCTCACTGTCACCACGCTTGTGGTCAACGTGAGACATGGCTACCGAGCAGCCAGAGACCCTCACAGGGACACGCGCGGGTCTTGACAAAGGAGCGAAGGCAGCGGGGTCGACACACAGCGCCAGAACCCTGGGACGTCCACGTGCAGAAAAATGAACGTGGACACAGACCTTCCAGCCTTCGCAGCAATCAACCCCAATGGGGTCATTCACCTAAATGGGAAATAAAAAGCTATAAAACTCGAAGACGACACGGGAGAAAAGCTAGACGACCTTGGGGTGGATGGGGCCTGTTCAGAGACAGCACTGAAGGCACAATCCGTGAGCGAGAGCCGATCAGCTGGGCTGCGTCGAAATGGAAAGGTTCTGCTCTGGGAAAGACCACGTCAAGAGAACGAGACCAGCCTCAGGCTGCAAGCACAAGACAGGGGAGCATGGAGAAGGTGGTCAACGTCTTGGTCACCAAGGAAATGCAAATCAAAGTAACAGCATGACCCCCACTGCACACCCGTCCGAACAGCCAAATCCAGGACTCTACCCCCCCCCCCCCCCACACACACACACACACGTGGCGAGGACACAGAGCGACAGGAGCTGCCGGTCACGGCTGGCGGGAACTCAGAATCGCGGTGCGGCCGCTTCGGGAGATCGGCGGCGGTTCCTCACGGACGTAAACATCCGCCACCGGATCCCGCAATCGCGCTGCTTGGCGTTTACCCAAAGGAGCCGACGGCTTATGTCCACACCAAAAGCTGAGCTCGGGTGTGAAAGGCATCTTTATCCATAATCACCAAAACCCAGGAGTAACTAACGTGGCCTTAGCAGGTGACGGACGAATAAGCCGCGGTCCCTCCAGACGGCGGGATATTACCTGGCACTAGAAAGAGACGAGCCATCAAGCCGGCAAGAGACCCGGAGGAAGTGTGGACGCGCATGACTGAGGGCGAGCGGCCAGTCTGAAAAGGCCGCACGCCGTGTGGCCGACCATCCACGGGACATTCCGGAACAGGCAGGACGGCGGGGACGGTAAGATCAGCGGTGGCCGGGGGCTGGGGGCCGGGGAGGGCAGAACAGGTCGGGGCCCAGGGGTGTCGAGGGCAGTGGACCGCGCCGGGCGAGACCGTAACGGCGCGTCTGCCTGCCATCACACGTGCGTCCGAGCGCACGGAAGGCACACGCCGAGAGGGACCTTGACGCGAACTGGGGACTCTGGGTGATGACGACGCGGGGGTGGAGGTCCGTCAGTCGTAACGAGGCAGCTCTCTGGTGGGGGTGCTCACAGGGGGGAGGCTGTGCACGTGTCAGGGCAGAGGGTATGTGGGAAGTGTCAGCACTTTCTCAATTTTTATCGTAAGACTAAAACTGCTCTAACGACATTAAATCTTAAAAAAAAAAAAAAAAAAGCCCATGGTTTGAATCATGACCCTGCTTCGTCCTGTTAAACCTTAAACCTTAGAGAAGTCACTCAGCCCCTCGAGGACAAGTCACCTCACTTGCGGAACGGGGGCCACAGCACCCCTGCCCCACGGGTTCCCCGAGGTCAGAGCTGCACTGGGAGCGGTCTGAGATGGCGGGAGCTCCACAGCGTGTAGACAGGGCCTTCCCCTCGGACGAAGGGCGGGCGAGGGGGCACCCGGTCCACAGAGAGCCGCACAAATCCCATTTCTGTCCACCCGTGTGATCAGGCGCTGACACACCAGCAGTGGGGCTGGAGAGTGCATGCACTAGTAGGACACGTGCTCCAAGAGGTGCTGACGTGTCTGATTTCGGGAAACGGTTGCCACCTTCCGGGCCTCCGCTTCCCAGCTCACCCCAGCTGACAGGAGGCTCGGGTGGGAGAAGCCCACGCCACAGCCGGCTCGGCGGGGGCAGGTGGGAAGGAGCCGGGCGGGGGCGGCCGCGCCCCGAGAACACAGGCCCCGTGCGGTTCAGCCCCGGGGCGGCGGGGGGACGAGGGATGGGGTGTGCTTGTGGCAGAACCACAAGCGCCCGCAGTTTAGAAACAGGAGTCGAGGGGCACCTGGGTGGCGCCGTCGGTTAAGCGTCCGACTTCAGCCAGGTCACGATCTCGCGGTCCGTGAGTTCGAGCCCCGCGTCGGGCTCTGGGCTGACGGCTCGGAGCCTGGAGCCTGTTTCCGATTCTGTGTCTCCCTCTCTCTCTGCCCCTCCCCCGTTCATGCTCTGTCTCTCTCTGTCCCAAAAATAAAATAAAAAAATGTTGAAAAAAAAAATTTTAAGAAACAGGAGTCGAAAACCCACACGATCACAACTGTTTATAAAAACAAACATCCATCCTTAGATACGTGGAAATGTGGCCATGGCCTCCTGGAGGAGGTAAAGTTGGGGGGGAGTCTGTCCGTTCCTCCCGCTTTCTATTGTCTTTAACGTGTTTTAGGGTGAAAACTACGACACGGGAAGGGTGTGATTGCCAACAGAATATTCGCCAAGCCACCCCTCCCCTTTCCTCTGTCCCGGACCCTGCCCTCACCTGCCAGCCGCCCTCGGAGGGATTCGTTGTGACATTTTCCACTGTTGAGAACCAGGACGCGGACCCAAGCAGAAAAGGAATTTTACAATCACGAAAGTCCTCCGAGGAAAGTGCCTTGGAAACACCGCTCCACGGCTACAGCGACCGCCACACGGTGGCTCGGCCTGTCCCACCAGTGCCGCTGGCCACCCCCCTGCTGAGCAAAGTCCCTCACCTCACGCTGACTCCTGTCCTCGGGCTCCACACCGAGCTCCCGGGGGGGGGGGGGGGGGGGGGGGGCAGAGGGCCCCAAAGGGACACAGGCACGTTCAGGGCAGTGCTGGCCCCGGCGGGTCCCCCTGATGCTCATCTGTGGCGAGCAGGGAGCCGAGCCACCAGCCCACTGCTGAGTTCAGCTGCCACTTTTTTCACAGCAGGATTTTCCAGATGAAGGACACAGAGCAAGGATCCACACCCTGGGAAGCATCCTGTCCTGAAGTCAACAGTCTCTGTGCTTCAAGAATTTTCTCACCTCAGGGGCGCCTGGGTGGCTCAGTCCGTTAAGCATCTGGCTTCTGCTCAGGTCATGATCTCGCAGTTTATGAGTTCGAGCCCCACATCGGGCCTGCTGCTGTCAGCGCAGATCCCGCTTCAGATCCTCTGTCCCCCTCTCTCTGCCCTTCCCCCGCTTACGCTCTCTCTCTCAAAAAAATAAATAAGTGAATAAAACATTAACAACCAAAAAAAAAACAAAAACAAAAAAACTGTGTTCTCACCTCAAAAGGGCGTGCTGCCCGAGCCCACAGATGGCATCGGCTCCGAAGCGGCCAGGGACAGGACCATCCCAGGCACCGGCAGCAGGAAACGGCCCGAAGGAAGGAGGGCCTCAGCCCAGGCTGCGTCACCCGCCCCGCCCAGGTGTCCCGCCCAGGACCCGAGAGAGGGGGGCAGCACCCAGAGGGCTCCCCGGCAGGACAGAGCCTGCAGCACGTGACCAAACACACCCCGTGGTGGCGACAGAGGCACAGGGCAGCCCGACGGAGCCGGGACTGGAGACTCGGCCGTTAACACGCTCCGCTCCACCAGGGACAGACCGCGTCACAAAATCAAGCTCACGTGTGTAGACCGCGCCCAGCGGGCTTACCTTTTTGTCCTCCTTAGTCTTTCTAACTTGTCGATGGGGGCCGAAAAGGTTCTGCACCCCAAAGGCCTTCCTGGGCCAGTCCCTCTTCTGGGTGCTCAGCGGGGCCTGTGCCAAGCTGCCCTCCACCCGGTAGCGGTCCGCGGGAATCTTGCTCATGGGCGGGGGCAGCGTGCCGCAGTTGACGCTGGACCGCCCGTCGGTGGAGTCCGTGTACGACTCCTGGTCACTGGCGTGTCCGCACGGCCACTCCTGCAGGACGTGCACCGGAAGCCACCGCTGGCCATGGCCCGCGGCGCCCCTCTTGGAAGGGGGGACCGAGCTCCGCGAGGAGGCCGGGGGCAGCTCCACGTGAGCGGCGGGCCCTAGGTGCTTACCGAAGTCCCGGCACCTGTCCGCCTGCGGGGCGGCCTCGAACGGGGGGCCCCCCTCGGGGTCGAGGCAGAAGGCCCCGCTCCAGGGGGCGCCCCGGGGCTGGGAGCCCCTCCCGCCCGCGCCCTCCCAGCCGCCGCCGCTGCCGGGGCCGTGCCTGCCGGAGCCGGCACCCAGGTCGACCACCAGCACTCGGCTGCTCCTTTCCTCCTGGTGGAAGTTGCCGATGCCGCTGTCGCTGTTGCTGCTGGTGCTGGTGTTCTGGTGGGCGTCCGCGTCCCCGTCGGCAAAGGCCCGGGCCCGCACGCCCTCGATCAGCTCGCCCATGTCTCTGTACAGGACGGAGATGAACTGGAGGGCCGGCAGGCAGGATGCGGGGAACTCGAGGCAGCCGCCGGTGTCGGGGTCGGCCGTGCACTCCAGCCCAAACCGCCGAGCGATGCCCTGGTGGATCCTGTGATTGAACAGGTCTGGATCCACCATGAACACGTGGCAGGAAGTCCGCAAGGCGCCCTCGTCCTCGTGCGCCAGGCTCCCGTCGTCGCTCGTCTGCATGGTCACGAGCCCGAAGAGCCGCCGGTCGTCTGGGCACACGGCGCTGAAGGCCAACTTCTCGGCCGGGTACTCGGACAGGACGGCAGCCTGGTCGGTGCAGAGCCGCACGCGGTCGTGCAGGACCCTCATGGTCACCAGGGAGTGGATCTTCTGCTCCGCCCGCAGGCGCCGCAGGCAGCCACGGATGGCCTGTAAGCTGTCGGACTCCAGGCTGCAGCTCGTGGAAGGAAGTTCGATGGACCCCAAGTAGCCCACGACCATGGCCACGTTTAAAATACTCGCATCTAACGCAAAATCTTCGTGATTCTCGGGGCCGATACTGAAAACGGAATCGTCATTCATAACTTTTGATATTTCCTCCTTAGAAAGCAGGTTGGGATTCGGGTGATTTACGCTTTCACGTCCAAGGTCGAATCGCGCGGCAGCTGACTCCGAAAGGGATCTTTGTTTCAATTTCAAGGGCTCGGAACTGCTTGCACGGAGACTAGGATTTTCAAAGATCATGTTGAAAATCCCACCAGACTGCATTTCTTCCACGACTCTCTCGGCTCTGTTTATACCTAACGCTTTCGAATCGAGTTTGGGCTTGAGCCAGCCTTTTCCTTCGTAAAATCCAACCTCTTCATCACTGGAACAGGACTCCACGTGGCCGAGGCCCTCGCCAATCACCATGTGCAGGACACCAGAACATTTCCCGATTAATTTCACCACGTCCTCATGGGATGCTTTCTTCACGTTGATTTCGTTGACGGCAAATATCTGGTCTCCGGCCCGGAGGCCCACAAAGTCCGCGGGGCTCCCTCTCAGGACACAGCTGAGCACGCACGGCGCCTGGCCAGAGAGCGTGAAGCCGTACCCTGCCCGTCCTCTGGCCACCTCCACACTCCTCAGGCGAGGGGGCGCCGGCCCGTGAGGCGGACGCTGCACCGCGTCCCCTGCTCTATACATCTCGCCGGGCCTGCGACACCAGGGGCATAGCTCGTTAGTCCAGGGGCCGCGCTCAGGGAATGCCTGAGCCTACCGTGCTGCTTCTTGAAGTGACGCCCTGAGGAAGAGAACAAACGGCCTGTTATTAAACATCCCGTGTTCCCGTTGCTTACCGGTATCTCCTAATACCTGGGAGGTAAGAGTCACAAGAGAACACTTTATTTCTAAAAATGTAGCTCGTGACAAAAGCCACCACAGGAAGAGTCTCTGGTCACCACACAAATGTCCGAGTGAGAGAGAAGCAGCAGCCTGCACAGGGAACCTTCAGGTCAGCCTAAGAAACTTCCCACGAGCAGACAGCGTGTCTCCCGGAAGGGACGCCCGTCCAACCGTTCAGGGCCGAGGAACACAGGGCGGTGGCAGTGCCGCCTGCCCGGATGGGAAGTCCGAGGGCCGCCGCAGGGGAGGCTCCCAGCTCCTGCGCAGGCCCAGGCACCCCTCCCGGCCACCCCGACTGCGTCTTAACCGGAGGGGAGGAGCCAGAGCAAAAGGCAGCGTGGGCCACACACCTGGGGTAGAAAGGCACCTGGGTGACCTGGCCGACCCCCTTTGATCACAGCCCCTCCGTCACGACCAGTTCTCCCTCAGGGAAGAGTCAGCTTGTGTCTCTCATATCCCGCCACCTCCCTCGATTAATTGCCTTCGAACAAGATACCATGTGGGGGAAAATACGTCAGTCTGAAACCACCTCAGTCAACCACAGAGGCCACCAGACAGAACAGGTAAAACAAGAAAAAAGGGAATAGGAACCTTAATCCTTCCAGGGGATGACTTCATCATTAAAAGTACTGGTTGTCACAGAAAACACCTGCGTCAGGGTCCCAGGCCCAGCCCAGACCTGATGCCCCACGAGGAGGACACACAGGACGCGGCACAGTCATGCTCACGGCTGGGATTTACCCCGGTGAAATCGAGGCACAATTGGCACAGGGTGAAGGGGGGCAGGGGGGGCAAGTCCCGAGGAAGCAGGCGCCAGCTGCCCGCATCCTCTCCCGGGGCGTCAGGTGGGGCGCGTTGTGACAACACGTGCGGGGTCTCGGCTGCCAGGGGAGCGCGTTAGAGACGGAGCTGGAGAACAGAAAGGTTTGCTCCGAGGCGGCCCCACGGGCGGACGTGGCGACACAGAGAACGTGGTGTGCGGGACGCGAGTTTGAATAAAATCATCCTGGGAGGTAAGAGTCACAAGAGAACACTTTATTTCTAAATTGCCGTATCGCTTAATACCTAAGTGGCGATAAATTAATCATTTCAGGACTATGGACATCCAACTATTCGCTACTCGTCACTAGAAACGCGTATATTAAAGTTGGCCAAGAATAGTGTCTTAGGGTCTCTCATTGGGCCTCTTTCTTACAGGCCGAATGGTGCTCCCCCACCAGATATGCCCAACCCCCGACGCCCCCCTCCAGGAGCCGCCATCCAGGAGCTTATCCTGGATGATCCGGGCAGGCCCCAGGGTCACAGGGTCCTCACCAGAGGGAGGCAGGAGGCTCAGAGTCAGGGAGAGGCCGAGGTCAGAGCAGCAGGCTGTGAAGGCAGAGGAAGGGCCACAGAGCGCACAAACAGAGCGCCTCTAGAAGCCACAAAAGGTGAGGGGACAGACTCTCCCCTGCGGCCCCAGGACGAAGGGCCCTGCCCGCACTGTGACCGCAGCAGGTGACACTGATTTTGACCGGCCACCCCCAGAACTGAGGGAATAGAGGGAACAGAGTCGTGCCGCGGTCACTGTTCCGCAGCCACAGAGCCTGCGCTAAGGCAACCAGCCTAGTGCTGGGGGAGGGGGGCGCACAGGTGCAGGCAACAGCATGGGGGGGCGTGACCCCTCCCAGGACAGGGGTCAGCGAGCCCCTCCTGCCCTCCTCGGTGACAGAAGACCTCCCGGCCACCCGTCTGTAATCCCTCCACACGCCAGAGTCGTGGCACTGAGACGTGACCCAGGGTGACGGTCCTCTTTGTGGCCTGCCCAGATATTTCTGGTCGACTCGCACTGTCGTGTCCCGCTAACTCCTTCTAATTCATCCAAGTCATGTCTCCGTGCCTGCAACCACACTTTAGAAGCACAGCCTACACGTTAACTTTTCCCTAAACCGCATCAGCTCATAGTAGAACGAGCGGGGCAGACAGTGAAATCCAGAAGAAACCACAGGGCACAGTTGCCAATGCCCACGGGCATTTCTGCCATCTGGGCCACTCAGGTGCCTGTTCTGGGCCCCTTTCCTCCACCAGGAGATTCTGGGTTAGTGAGTCCAGCCGCCTGTTTTGACAAGGTCCCACCCCCACCCCACACACCTTCTGGGTGATTCTGACAGGTGGCAACACCTGGATGGGCTGCTGTGGGCTGAAGGCGTGTCCCCACTTCACAGGGTGTTGAAATGCTACCCCCTGGTGTCCTCGTAAAAGAGGAGAGAGGGACCTCGCCCCTCCCCCCGTGGTCCCTGCTCTCCGCCTCGTGACGACAGGAGAAGGTGACCATCCGGAACCAGGAAGTGTCCCCGCCACACACTGGCTCTGTGAGCACCTGGCCCTTGGTGACAAACAGGCTGTGGTTTAAGCTGCTCCGCACGCGGTGTCCTGCAGCAGGCCGAGCGGACAAAGACACCGTCCAGTCCGGCCTCCTCCTTGCACAGAAAAGGTGATCGAGGCCAGAAAGGAGCGACAGCTTCCCAGCAGCACAGACAGTAGGACACACGGTCCCCTTCTCACTGCGCCCACTACCAGGATCAGTCCCTTCGAGTGACAATGTCACTCCTTTACCGACTCATCCCTCAGACTGGAGGGACCTAGAAGTAAACACACACAGGCTGCCCGGATGTTTCCCCTCCTGCCCCCCAAGGTTGAGGTCGGGATACAACGGTCCCATGTGTGCCCAGCCCGGGCCGGCAGCGTCCCAGACCCAGAAGCCACAGACGGGCCGGGCCCTGAGCAGCCCACAGGCCCCAAGGAGGGAGGCGCAGGAAGAGGCAGACAGTCCCCAGACTGCGCTGTGTGCTCGGCGCCCGCAGGAGGACCAGCAGTCCCTCGCCCCACGGGTCGGCCCCCATCCCTCCCCGTGCAGGGGGGCGTTTTGTGAGGACGGCGCCCCGGCTCACCACGACTGCGCCACCAGAGTCACATTCGCGGTGCGACAGGCACTGAGCTGAGCACGGGGCCGAAAGGCCAAAGCCACACAGCACAGCACCCACGGTGCGCGGCGGCCGGAGGGAGACCGGGAACTACCGGGCGGGAGGAGCGGGGAGCTCGGGCACAGCACCGGGCGCGGAGGAAGCGCTCGCGGTCGGGGGCCTTCCAGGGCTGTTCCCGGGACTTTACACGTAGCAACACGCGTGTCCGCAAGCCACGGCGCCCTGACGTGGGTACGACTGTTCCCATTTTGCAGATGAGCAAATGGACACACGGAAAAGCCGAGTAACTTCCTACGGCTGCACAGCTAGTGAGCGTCACCGGTGGATTTGAACCCAGCTCTCTCCGTCTCCACACAGAGGGGTCCCTAGACGAGGCAGAGGCAGCCCTGGGGCTGGGACAGCAGGCGCTACCTTTACGCACAGCCCCTCCAACGCCCGATCTCTCGATCCCTCCGCGGCGGGAGCCTGGCGGCACCACGCCACGCCCTCCGACTGGGACCCTCCGGACAGCAGACCCCGCCCCTCGTACCCTCCCCCTAAGCCACCTCCAGCCATCGAACACCACCAGGCGCCACCTCCCCGCAACGTGCACGGGGACCCGACGCATCCCCCGCGCAGTCACACACCCCAGGACGCACGCTGACCGTCCCTGCATCCCGGCCTCACCCAGCCTGATCCATCCTCGCGGCCCACCGCCTGACTTCCGGAAAGCTCCCTAGAACCCAGGACACGCTCCCCGCCGTCCCCGAAACCTACACCAACCTGGGATCTGCCCTCCCCGGCACGGCAGGTCCCCAAAACGCCCGAGGATGAGCTGGTGGGGTCCTGGCTCACCAAGACCCCTCCGGGCCGTTAGCAGGCACCAACAACCAACGTCCCCGCTGACCTTTCACCCGTAAGGGGCCCTTCCCGTTGGCCTTGACCTGGCCCACCACCCACCCGATGCCTGTGCACAGCGAGGGCTCCAGCGGGACTGTGGGTGGGACCTGGGCAAGGCCAGGACTGCCACGTGAGGGAACGGGCCCTTCCTTGGAGGACCCCACGGCTCAGGGACAAGGGCACTGGGAGGCGCCCGCGGACTCGCCGGCTGCACACCTGCGGCTCAGGGAGCGCCTCCAAGTGACCCGAGGGCACAGCACACGCGGCAGGGACCCGAGGGCAGTCTCGGCCCCCACCCGCTGTGCCCCACAAAATGGTGCCACCAGCTCCATGCCCCTGTCCCTCCTCCCTCCAGGACCCCTTTCCTCTCTAGCTTCAAAGTCCTCCTCTCGTGGGTGGCCCTAAGGCCTAACAGCTGAGAGCCCTCCCCGCAGCTACAAACCCATTTCCCACACTCGGCCACCCACCACCTCCCTCTGCGCGACAAACACGCCTTTTGCTAGAAACACCTCCTCCCCCTCCCCCATACCCCCCTCCCCCTCCTCCCACTCCTCCTCTTTGGTCCCTGACTTCCACCTACCCCACCCCATCCATCTATGCACCTAGGACCGCACGCCTCCCCTGGGCCCAGGCCGCACCCTCCCCCAACCTACTGCCCCCTGCAGTCCACCAGCTGTGCCACCCCCAGCCCCCGCCATCCCTGGGCCTCCCCACCCCAAAGCCTCCTCCTCCTCGCCCTGGCCAGCCCTCTCAGGGCCACCTGTGTCCCGCCGGCTCCTCTCCGACCGTGGCCTCACCCCTGCTCCCTGGTGACCCCTGCCCTTCCCCCTCGGCCTCCCGTCCACCGGGAAAGAGCCCGCTCAGATCCTCGTCCCCGCTCACATCCTCTGCGCCCACCTGGGGACACCCCACCCCAGAGGAGCTGGCGGCGGGCTTTCTCCACAGCACGTGCTGTGGGGCCACGGTTGCCCGGGGGGCCTGGGCCCCGCCCCGAAGTCACGCTCCTCAGCCCCTGAGGGGTCCTGCTCCGCTCATGAGCACCCAGACCCACCCATCTTCGGCCCCCTGCTGCTCTCCTTTGCAGGGAACAGACAAGTCCCGCCAGCCCAGCGGCCACGCTGGGAGGCCGGTGTGCACAGCCTCCCCCCTCCCCCCCTGCGCACACCCTCCCGCTTCGGGTTGGCTTCTCCGCCTAGGCCTCCCCCCAGGCCCCCACTCTCTCAGGAAGCTGCCACGCCCGCTGCCCTTCTCCCCTGGCGTGACGTGGCTCCCTCTCAAGTGGGCCACCGCACAGCTTCTCACAGTCCCCGAGCCCCTCTGAACTGGAGAGGAGGAAAGCTCTCGCTGGACTCATCTTCCCGCAGCGCCTCTCCTCCCCTCGGCAGCGCCTCCAAGGCTTACCCTCCTGGGGTCTCCGCACCCCGCCTCCCACCCTCGCCCTCCCTCTGCAAACGGGCCTCCGGCCCCTCGTGCCCGCAAACACGCTCGCCTGGCCACCAACGAGCCCAGGGAGCCGCGTCCCACGGACTCTGCTGGGTCTGCATTCCCTGGCTTCTCAACAAACTCAACACGCTGCGCCTCCCCCTTCCGGGTCCTGCTCTGCTTGGCCTCGAGTGTGGGGGTCCCAGCTCGCTCCCTCCGCCCCGAGCGACTGGACCCCTCGAGGCCAGGGTCTCCCACATGCTGATCTCCCACCCACACCCTCCCGCAAGTCTGGGGGCACCTCAAACTTAACGGTCGAAACAAACTCTTCCTCAAAGCTGCTTCTGTCTCAGTGACCAGCCAGACACACGGGCGGAAGCGGACACAAGCGGGCTCCCAAAGAGACTCTCAGAACCCCAACCAGGACGCACACACGTGCACAAAGAGGCGGCCTCGGGAAAAGGCTACCACAAACAGAAGAACAAGTGAACAGAGTCTACAAAACCCCAAACACAGGGCAGCCTCTAGAGGGAGCAGGCGGACCAGGGGGACCAGGGGGACCAGGGGGACCAGGGGGACCAGGGGCAGGATCGGTCCAGAATAGGCTGGAGCAGGAAGCCGCCAAGGGGACAAGCGGGACTGGAGGGGAAGAAAACGTGGATAATTCGGTGATAAGTCTCTCTGTTCGTCTGTCGCTACATCACCCACAGAGGGCAGCCAGAAAGGGTTCCCCAGGTTTGTAGGGTGCATTTGAGTTGTAGGACTTAAATTGTACATTATGTGGAAAACAAAATTCTCTTCAGAGAATCTTGGAGACAGGTCCAGAGATTGGGGGGGGGGCATGGAAGTGATGGATGGATGGAGGGATTGGGGGAGGATAGATGGAGAGATGGATGGATGGATGGGTGGATGGATGGACAGATGGAGGAGGGAGGGAAGGACAGATGGATGGGGAGGGAGGGAGGGGTGGACAGATGGATGGGTGGGTGGGTGGGTGGATGGACAGACTGACTAAATTCATTAGTGGTAGTCAATGTTTACCCAATAAAACCTGGTTGGTTAGTCGGTCCAAAAATTAACGGACTCTTTTCCCGAGCTACAGACAAACGGGAACCTTCAAACAAAGTGGCCACCAAATGCTGCGTAGGCTAAGTGAAATGAGACCCATCAAACTGTCAGAGAGGGGCGCCTGGGGGGCTCAGTCGGTTGAGCGTCCGACTTCGGCTCAGGTCATGATCTCGCCATTTAGGAGTTTGAGCCCCGCGTCGGGCTCTGGGCTGACGGCTGGAAGCCCGGAGCCTGCTTCGGATTCTGTGTCTCCCTCTCTCTGCCCCTCCCCCGCTCATACTCTGTGTCTCACTCTGTCTCTCGAAAAATGAATAAACGTTAAAAAAATAAAATAAAATAAAAACTTTCAGAGAGAGAAGACAGGTCTTGTAGGAAGGAACAGAACCTGCCAGAAAACACCAGGGGACGGCAGAGCCCAGGGAGCTTCTGCGGCTCCCCACAGGCGGGCGGAAGAACAAACACGCGAGCGGGGAGAAGGCGGCTGACCGGCAGGCCCGGGTGTGGCGTCGCGGCAGGGTCACAGCGGCCGTGTCCCCGCGCTGTGTCCACAGGGCGCCCGCGGCCTGGCCACGCTCCCCACGTGCGGCCGCCCCCTCCAGCACTCGTGCGAGCAGCCGAGCCGTAAACCCGTCCCCGAGACTTCAAACCTGTGGCAGCTCCACAAGGGAAGGGTGGCCTGTCCCAACACGTCTGTGAGCGCGACGGTCAACGAACGGCAAGGGAGGCGCCCAACGAGGCATTCTGTGTGTGAGTCTGCCCGTGGCGGCGGCGGTCGCGATGAACTGCATGTCCCTTGTCTGGGAGCAGCCTCCCGTTTGTGCCGTTTGTTGGACTCGCCGGGCGCGTTTCTTTTTATTCACCCGTGGCGCAAGCTTGAGCCGGCGCGGGGCTGCCTTGGGGGGGTCCGGCCGCTGCCCCCACGTCCGCGTCGGCAGAGGCGCAGACCGAACTCACCCGAGCCAGCCGGCCGGGTGCGCGGCGGGCGATGCTCCCAGAGGACCCCACCAGCGTCCACGGCGCGGCCCTGACACGAAGAGCCCGAGAGACACCAGCAGTGCGTCGTCGACGAGCCCCCGGACGTCCTAGAGGGGTGGGCTCGCGCCCCCCACGGACCGGGCAAGGGAGATTTCCCGTGCCCTCCCTAAAAGACATCTTGGACTCGGGGGCGAAAGAAGGACATTCTTCTAAAATGGCTACTGGACGGCAGTACCTTCCGTGTGTACAATCTCACGCTTTCCCCTAAACACCCGAGGCCCTACAACGGCTCTGCTGATACAAAGGAGCAAGCTGGTGCCTGTCCGCATCCGTTCCACAAATACCGGGGACCCAGCCGGGCACCTGCACACCTGCCAGGCAGCACTGACGCACCGAGGACCCCTCGTGCCCTCGCACGCCCTCGTCAGCAGCAGGCGTGTCTGCAGCGGCCGTCCCACGCTCCGCTGTAGGTGGAGGGGCTGAGAGTGGCCTCCCCAGGTCAGGATGGGGAGCAGGGGCGCTCGGGGGGCTGTGCCCGGGAGCGACATCCAGGCCGCCGACCCACGCCTGGAGTCCGTCTACGTGGCGGGACTCGGGACTTGGAGCCGGCGCTGCCGTGGGAGGGTCTCGGGAGGAGTGTTCTGCACGTGGGGGGGACGGGGCTCACTGGGACCGGAGGCTGGACAGTGACAGAGCCCCCTGCCGCCTCTCTGTGTTTGTGATACAAGTCGATGGCACCCTCCTAGTCGTCCCGCCCTCGGCAGTCCCTCCCCATGGGATCCGGGCTGAACTTGGTGCCTCACCCCTAGTAAACAGGGCAGAAGGGAGGAGACGTCACTTCCTAGAGCACTACAGACACTGGTTTTTGTCTTCCTCAGCTTTCCCTCGCTCACGCCGAAGGAAGTCAGCTGCCGGGTCGCGAGCTGCCCTAAGAAGCAGCCCCCACGGCAAAGAACGATGTCTCAGGCCGCCAGCCGGCGAAGTCACGAGGCCTGCCGGTAGCTGTGTCACATCTTCCGGGGCCACCGCCCCCACGAGAGCCGAGCCCGGATGCAGACCGTCCCCCCCCTGCGGCCTGGCCACCACCGCGGGCACAGCCCTGGGACAAAGGACCCAACTAAGCCTCACAGTGCCGACCACAGAAGCTACAAGGTGAGAAACGCGGGTCATCCTCTGCCGCCACGTGCCAGGGACTATCTGTTACGCAGCAGCGGTGATGAGCAAAACCGTGAACGATTTCACTTGACTTGCTCTCACTCCTACTATCGACACAGAGCAGCCTGCATTTGTTTCCAGGCAGCAACGCATGCTTAACGCTCCGAAATACGTTCCCTCAAACCTAATCTGTGATGTGCTGAGTCAGGAAATCGTACCGTGCGCACCTGAGAGAAACGGACGACCGAGCGGAACACGCTGGCTGAGGGAAAGGGCCACCGGATGACTACCTCCCCGCTGGGACCTCGCAGGTCGCGCCAATGAGGAAAGCGAGGCTGCCCAGTCATGACTGAACACACTCGGCTAATTCCGCTTGGGCCCGTCGGCACGCCCCCAGCCGCCTCTCGCTTTGTGTCAGCACGTGAGACGCTGACCTCCCTTGAGGTTTTTCTACCGACAAAATTATTTACCTGGCCCTCAAAGAGTCTGTCTCGGTTCCTCGGTGGCCTCGTCCCCCAATGTGACGCCAATCCAACCTGGGGGGCAGCTCAGCAGCCACGGGGATGATTAGCGTGTGTGCTTGTTGGCTGATTTATAGAAGGCTGAACAGAAGAGCACAACACAGAAAATGCTCCGGCCCGGCATTTTGTGATTATGCAGCCTTTGTGCGTGGGGCTTTTTTTAATGCCGGTTCCTGAGGTTTCAACACTTCACGTCCAAAGAAACCAAGAGGTTTCTTTGGCCAAGAGGCCAAGCCGCAGGGACCTCGGATCTGAGAGCGCGACTTGTCTGCCCTCCTGGCCGGGCTCCCCACTCCCCAGGAAGAGGCTGCCCCTCGCTAAGCAGCCCCCCCAGCCCCCCCCACCCCCACGGGGATCAGCAGGGGAGACCAGAACTCACTCCAACAGCAAAGCAGCTCTCAGATCAGGAAACAGGGCGATTATAAGCAATCAGGAAAGAGGAGAAAGAAATAAGAAAAAGAGAGAAGAGCTTAAACACTGGCAACTTGAAGGTCTCGTCTCTCGGAACACATCAAAAAAACGTATGTACAGTTACTACCTGCAGCCTAATAGCATTAGGAATTCCGAAAACACCGAAAATACCGTGGAGTTGAAAAAAGAGTTATGCTAATGTCATACTGACTACATAAAGAAAGCTTGAGGGGCGCCTGGGTGGCGCAGTCGGTTAAGCGTCCGACTTCAGCCAGGTCACGATCTCGCGGTCCGTGAGTTCGAGCCCCGCGTCAGGCTCTGGGCTGATGGCTCGGAGCCTGGAGCCTGCTTCCGATTCTGTGTCTCCCTCTCTCTCTGCCCCTCCCCCGTTCATGCTCTCTCTCTGTCCCAAAAATAAATAAAAAACGTTGGGGAAAAAAAAAAAAAAAAAAAATTAAAAAAAAAAAAGAAAGCTTGAAACACTAGCCGGAAACTTCCCCAGCCTCCTCCTTCAGGAGAACTTTCGTGGCCCTGAGTGGGCGGTGGTGCGGGTGGGGGTGGGGGGGCGGCTGAGACCCCTCGGTCCCTGCTCCCCAGTCCTAGTCACAGGCCCCAGTCATGGCTCGGTGGCCGCACAGGGAGGCCCGCGACCACCGCAAGTGCCCAAAGCCCTCCAGACACAAGGGCCTGAGGGGACAGGATGGTGCCCAGCGGCACAGGTGTCCCCGGCCGGCTCCCGGTGTCCCACCTACAGGCCCCGGCCGGCTCCCAGCAGCAGTTCTAACCCAGCACTGGCCCCTTTCCTAGCGTGAGGAGGACAAAGTCTACATTCGGCAGAAAGAGTATCATTTAAATTACACAGGTCCGTTTTACTGGCTCAAAAACACTCATATATCTCCTGAGGGATTCTAATCTTTTGGGACATGAAGTTTACATCAAGCAAAATCTGTGGGCGAGCCCATCAAGAGGAGCAAACGTCACATGCTCTCTCATCTCAAAGAGAAATCAACACGTGAGACCTCGACCACTAGGGCAGTGCGCCCTGTCATACGGGGCTCACAGGGGCTCGGGGGTGGGGCAGTCTGCAGCCTGGGACGACACCAGGCATGGGCGTCCACATCCACAACCAGCGTCCCCCGAGCACACGCAGGGGCCCGGTCACTGGCCTGCCCCGCGGACTCTCCCCTGTCGTTCTGCACTCCCTCCGCCGTGCTGGACGGCACAAAGCTACTGAGGCGGGGGCACTGCGACGTGACTTCCTTTATTCACGTCACATGAAGGACGTTTTCCACACAAGAAGGAGTTTAAGAAAGACCTCGATTACGGAAGGAAGCTCGGCAGAAGGGAGGCGAGCCAGACCCCCAGCGCCCCGCAGCAGCCCGCCGTCACCTGGCCTCCGGGGCAGAGCTCAGCCCCGCGCCTTCTCCCGCTCACTCGGCACCTGCCCTGAAGCCACCAGGCTCGCCTCCACCTGCCCGCACCTTCCCTCGGGCTCATCTCCAACCAGTAACGCTGGCCCGCTTCTCTGGGGACCCAGCCTGCCTGCCGAGGCCAGCCCAAACCGCAGTGTGCCTGGCGGGCAGGCCTGTGGTCACCGCCTCAGGACCGTCCCGCGCCTGCCTCACCCGTGGGCGCCTTCATGCGTTCGGCGGCTGCGGACCGGCTCCTTCGGCAGCACAGGAAGACCGTTCTCAACAGTGACGGTGACGGCCTCGCCTCCGTCCCGGTGCCAGCCGCTGCTGGCGGACGGCACGGCCACCCACGGAAGGTCAGGGGGACGCACGGGAGACCACACAGCCCGACTCCTTCGGAGAATTCACTCCTCCCCATCCTTCACCTCTCCCCGGCTCAGCTCGGACCCCACTAACTCCTCCAATGCCCACCGATGCCCCAACTGTCCTGCGGACCGGCGGGCCCCACACGCCAGCCGCGTCTGCTGTCAGCCCAGGGGTGGCACTAGGTCACCTCCGACGTCCTTCTGAGGGAGCGGCACCCACACTCAGATCATGTGTGGGCATCGGGACCTATCTGCGAGCAGGGGAACGCGGGGCCAGGCAGGATCCGGATCCACTCAGGGTCCACCTGCCAGAGGTGAGGACACACCGAGGCCGTGAACTTCAGAAGTCCTAACGGAGGGGAAGCATCACGCCGACCAGGAGCTCAGAGGAGGGCCGGAAGCCGCAGCCCGCCCCCGCCCAGCCCCCACAGCCAGGACCCAGCAGGACCCAAAGGGCAGACTGAGGCCAACCTACCCCCGCAGCCAGCGGGCAGACCTCCCGGGAGCCCGGCTTGCTCTGGGCACCTGCCTGACCACTGCCGAGAGTCAGGAGCAGGCCAAGCGGGAACTGCGACCCTCCAGGATCTGTAGCTGATGGGCCTGGGGGTGCTATTCTCCATTCCAGAAACAAATTCTAGCTCAATATCTTGAAATACGGGGGCTAAGCCATCTCGATTTTCCCTTCCTGTTGTTAATTGACTTTCTTTTTTTAAATATTTATTTATTTACTTATTTCTTTTTAACGTTTTTTTTATTTTTTGAAGGAGAGAGAGAGAGACAGAGAATGAGTGGGGGAGGGGCAGAGAGGGGGGAGACACAGAATCCAAAGCAGGCTTGGGGCACCTGGGGGGCTCAGGCAGTTAAGCCTCCTACTTCAGCTCAGGTCATGATCTCGCGGTCCCTGAGTTTGAGCCCCACATCGGGTTCTGTGTTGACAGCTCAGAGCCTGGAGCCTGCTACGGATTTTGTGTCTCCCTCTCTCTCTGACCCTCCCCCACTCAGAAAAAAATAAACATAAAAAAAAAAAAAATTAAAAAAAAAAAAAAAGAATCCAAAGGAGGCTCCAGGCTCCAGGCTGTCAGCACAGAGCCTGACACGGGGCTCAAACCCACAAACCACGAGATCGTGACCTGAGCCACCCAGGTGCCCCCTGACTTTCCTTTCTTATCTCTACTCAATATTTATTGTTTGTGGTTTTTCAACCCGGGCACAGCGGGACTACGGAGTTGTCGGCTTTAGCGAGTTAAACATACAGGACACCCGGTGAAATGTGAATTTCAGGTAAAAAATGAGTAACTTTTTAGTCTAAATATGTCCCAAATACCGCACGGTGTTTTGTCTGACAAATCTAGCCGAAGGGATGGAGGAGGGGGAGGCCCTCATGGTGACTCAGTAGCCCTTGGTTCCTCTCTGCGGGAGCCCGGCCATCTCCCATTACCAGCACTCGGACTGTCACCTCCGTTCCTGCCCACTTCACCCTCCCCCTTCGCCCCCCTCCCCCCGCACCTCTCCCAACCCCTCACAGCCGCTTCCTTGGGCAGAGTGGACAGCGGCAGGCCAAGGACAGGAGGGGACGAGCCAACCCTGCGTCCACCTGCCCGCCGGCCCCCCTCACTCAATCCCCTGCCCTCACCTGCCTTGCCTCACCCCTGAACACCTATGAAAGGCTGAGAACGATTTTCCTCGTCAACAAATGGGCCTTATGTCAGGCCCCCCACGTGACATTCTCCTGCCCACATATAGTCTCGGCCATTCCCTACAGGAATCTGGAGGAACAGGCAGGGCTGACAGAAATCCTTCTGCTCTCCACATCTTTCTCTGTCACTCCCAGGAAGACAGGACAGGCCACAAACACGCCCAGTCCCGGTGCCCACGTCAGCGTGGGGAAGGCTGGGTCCTGCCCACGGGGAGGCTGAGGGCAGAACCCCATTTGGAAGCAATGGAGGAGGGGTGACCAGAGGGGGTCGCGCGGGCAGGAGGCCCCGCCCCCTGGCGACCCCACCTGGCTCCTCACCTCCCAGGTCCTGGCAGGGCGTCGTGGGCTGATGGTGGCCCCAAAGACATCAGGCCCTAATCCACAGAACTTGGAAACGACCCCCTTTGGAAACAGGGTCTTTGCGGGTGGGCTTACGTTAAGGATTCTGAGACAGGAGATGCTTCTGGATGATCTGGGCAGGCCCCGGACGCCATCCCAAGTGTCCTTATGAGAGGGAGGCGGAGGAGAGGTCCGACGCAGGCAGGGGAGAGGTCACGTGAACACGGAGGCAGAGACGGGGCGGTGTGGCCACAGCCCATGACCACCAGCGGCCCCCAGAAGAGCCCCGAAGGGAGCACAGCGCTGCCACCACCTGGATTTGGACTTCTGGCCCCCAGAACGGCAAGAGAACAAATTCCTGCTACTTGGAGCCCCCGGTTTGTGGGGCTTTGTTACCACAGCCGCAGGAGACTACCACGACAGACGGGCGCAGGGAGCCCTCCTCCCCCTGGGCCCCGGCCGCCCCGGCCTCTCAGCGAGGAAGCCGACGGGCTGCTGAATGCTGAACCTCACAGAACCGGCTGTGACTCTGAATCTGGCTGGACACAGAATCTGGCTGGACTCCAGGCAACTAGGGACGCAGGGCTCTGGGGAGCGGGTGGTCTGGGCACCTGCCCAGTACCTCCCAGGGAACATGTGTCCTGGGCTCAGCTCCTCTGACCGCGTTCAGAGAGGAGCCACAGGGGCGCCTGGTAGCTCGGTCAGTGAAGCGTCCGGCTCTTGATTTCGGTTCAGGGCACGATCTCATGGTTCGTGAGTTCGAGCCCCGCACTGGGCTCTCTGCTGTCAGCTCAGAGCCCACTTCGGATCCTCTGTTCCCCTCTCTCTGCACCCCACCCCGCCCCCCGCTCGTGCTCACTCACACACACTTTCTCTCTCTCTCTCTCTCTCAAAAATAAATGAACATTAAGAAAAAAAAAAAAAGATGTGCTCCACAAGGTCTGAGTCTCCCACCTGGGCACCTCCGGGGCACATCCACTCAGGCAACGACACCGCAAGCCCAGACGTGACGTCACTAACAGTCACCGACAAAAGTCCCCCATGTGAGACACACACACGCTATCCTAGCTAATCCTCACAGAGGCCCCATCCTTCACCTTACCTTCCGACGGAAACTGCGCACGGAAAGCATTTTGCCCCAGGTCTAACTAGACGGTGGGGTGGAGGACACGGTGCCTGAGCCAGTGGTCTGCGTCCTTCCGCTCCGGCCTCAGATGGAGCCCCACGCCCAGGCAACTCAAGCCGGGCCCCGGGGTCGCCAGCCCGAGAGGTCAGAGAAGAGCCAGCCCTGGGCTTTACGATATCCTGGGTTTGTTAAGGAAAAGCTTTTAGACTAGAGGCGCTCACTCCCTGGTTCCTGGATTCTCCTGACGAGAAACAAGTGAACCCAAAGATCGATGCCTGGCTACTCAGCAAAGCACAGGAGGTCTAGCAGTGAAGCAAAGAGCCTCACGCGTTCTCCTATGCTGCTAAATCAAGTTCCGGCCGGTTACAAGATACGAAAGCCAACCATCTGAAGGCACCTGAGAACGTGAAAAGCAGGTGGAAAGCAGAGGGGTCGTCCCCTAAAAGAACGGGTTGCCCTGGGTAAGACACGCGTTCGTACAGATGGCTGGAACTCTGGTGGAAGGCAGCAAGCCTCCTAGCTTCAAGGCCGAGAACAGAGTTTGGGCACGGCTGGAAGTGAGGGGGACACCTTAATGTCTCAGAAAGGAGGCAGCCTGGAAGACAGATAGCCCTGAGGTGGGTCTGTAAACTCGGCCCAGGCCCTCGGCCAGCCCCTGAGCTGCCCCAAGGAGCAGAGGCGAGGAGCTGGTAGGCCAAGTGCGCGAGGCAGAGACGAGAGCGGAGATCTCAGTTTGAGTCAAGACAAATTAACTTCCGGAACAAAACGCAAAACTCTCCAGAAGCGAGAATCACCACAGTGGACCGTCCACAACGCTCAGCACATGATCAAGGATTACCCGATGTTCACAGAAACGGGAGGATGACCCACAGTCAAGAGAAAAACGAGTCCACAGAAATTGATCCTGAGAAACCCAGGGGTTGAAATTAGCAGATAAGACCTTAAGGCAGCTAATATAAAGTGACAACTTTAATGCAAAATATGATCACAATAAACAGATGACATATCTCAGTAGAGAAACAGAAACTATAAATAAAAGTAGGCACCAGGCTGGCTTAGTCAGTACAGCATGTGGCTTGATCTCAGGGTCACGAGTTCAAGCCCCGCACTGGGTGTAAAGCTCACTTTAAAATTTAAAAAAAAAATTTTTTTTTTAAAGCAAGTGGAAATTCTAGAAATAAAAACTGCAGTAACTGAAATGTGGAAACTCACCAGATGGAATTAAGAACACACTGGAGGCAGAAGGAGGGGTGAGTTAACTTGAAGACAGACTAATAGAAACTACCCAATATGAAAACTGGCAAAAATGATTTTTAAAATGGACAGAGCCTGATGCCCAGTGGGACAACATCAAGCACCAACAATAAATGTAATAGGAACACCAAAAGGAGAGAATAAATGAGATAGAAAAAAATACTTGAAGAAACCATGAACGAATTTTCCCCAGACTTGGTGAAAAATTACAAACGTATAGATCCAAGAGGCTCAACAAAGCCAGGGCAGGATGAATACCAAGAAAACCGTCCCACGCATATCGCACTCAAGTGCCGAGAGATAGGGGTGCCGGGGGCTCCGTCAGTTAAACGTCCAGCTTTTGGTTTTGGCTCAGGTCGCGATCTCATGGTTCACGGGTCCGAGCCCTGTGTCGGGCTCGGTGCTGACGGCACGGGGCCTGCTTGGGAGTCTCTCTCCCTCTCAAAATAAATAAATAAACTTCGAAACACGAAACAAAACGGAAGCCCTGAAAGACAAAGACGAGAGCTGGAAAGCAGCATCGCCACCTAACACACGGGGCGCCACGGCTATGACAGGGTTTCATACAAATGCAGCAGCCAGAAGACGCTGGCAACCTGGAATTCTACATCCGGCAAAGAGATCCTTTAACACTGAAGGAAAATAAAGGCATTTCAGATAAATGAAAACCAGGAGGATTTGTCACTGAACAGGCAAGAAATGCTAAAGCGTTTCAAGTGGAAGAGAAAGGATACCGGACAGAGACACAAATCTGCAGGAAGGAAGGAAGCACACCAGAAGCGGTGGACGTGTAAGTAAATATTTTAAAATATTGGTGTTTCCCTCTTAATTTCTTTTCTGATGTTTTCTGTACATTTATTTATTTTTTGAGAGACAGAGGCAGAGCACAAGTCGGGGAGGGACAGAGGGAGAGGGAGACACAGAGTCCGAAGCAGGCTCCAGGCTCCAAGCCACCAGCACAGAGCCCGACGCGGGGCTCGAACTCACGAACTGTGAGATCGTGACCTGAGCTGAAGTCGGTCGCTTAACCGACTGAGCCACCCAGGCGCCCCCCCCCCTTAATTTTTTTCAAATACATGAGTTTTCAAAACAAAAATTATGGGGCACCTGGGTGACTCAGTCAGTTGAGCATCTGACTCTTGATTGCAGCTCAGGCCATGATCTCACAGTTCGTGAGTTCGAGCTGACAGCACAGAGCCTGCTTGGGCTTCTCTCTCTCTCTCTCTCTCTCTCTCTCTCAAAATAAATAAATTAAAAAAAATTTTTTAAGGGTATTCCAAATAGGGGTGCCTTGGTGGCTCTGTCGGCTAAGCGTCCGACTCTTGCTCTCAGCTCAGGTCTTGAGCTCAGGGTCGTGAGTTCAAGCCTCATGTTGGGCTCTGCTCTGGGCGTGAACCCTACTTTAAAAAAAAAAGGAATATTCCCAATATCATTTATTCCCCACCCCCAAGTTGCTTTGGAGGAATTTGTGTTTATTATTTATCAGCTAATAAAAAAATTCTTCAATTTGGGGGAGGGATATTTAAACACTGAAAAATGTAAATGGATAAAATGTTCACATTCAAAAGCCAACACTGTCAAACTGGATACATGATCGGGACTCAACCGTAGGTTTTATAAGAAGCTGACTCTGAACACAAGGACACAAACAGGCTGAGCACAAAAGAACGGAAGAGGTGTGCTGTGCAAACAGTAAGCGTGAGGAAGCTCAGAGGGCTGACTTAATATGAGACTTCAAGCCCCATTCATCAGCACAATCATCACCACAAACGTGTGCCAACTTAATAACAGATTCACACACATGAACCAAGTGTGAAGGAGCAAAAAGCGGAAACAGACAAATGCAGTCAGTGTTGGGAGATGCTGAAAACCTTTCTCAGCAACTGGTGGAAACCCCCCGAGTCCCTCCCACCCAACATCAGTAATGACACAGGACATGTGAACACTACGTGATATTTCTACGCGCCCGGCAGTTTTAGGTGTTTGAGATCAGCCATGAATGCTATTGAGGAAGAAACCCTGGTCTCATGGAAGAGATGGTCTTATGGTCTTAGGAAAAATGGGGGGGTGGGGGGGGAGAAGGAAAAAAGAAAACCAGAATAAAAACTTGAAGTATGTTTACTATCTTCCAGAAAAGAAGGTCCTAAATCTCTGAATAAAGAACAAGATGATATTTTTTTTTTTTAAAGAAAAGGGAAACCAAAACAGAACTCTTGAAAACGGAAAAGGATAATGGCGATAAAGGGACTAACAGAGGGCTGGGAGACAATGGGACACAATCTCCCGAGAGCTGAGCAAACGTCTCCCAGATCAACAAGAGGAGAAAAGAGATCAGGGGATTAGCAGGCCAGCCAGGAGATCCCAATTCCAGATACACGGAGTTCCAGAAAGAACTCAAGATTGAAAGCAGGAAATTCTCACGGGAGTAACAGAAAAGTCAGTTCCCAGGCCGAAGGGCCCCACCCCGTGCCCAGCACAGCGGCACAGCGTTGAGAACAAGCACCATCATGGGCTAGTTCGGGGCACGGGGGGAGCAAGGGAAGCCCCCGTGAGCTTCCTGGGGCCAGATCACAGACGGGACAACTGAAGTCAGAACGGCACCCGTGATGGAAATGGAAGACCACGAAGCTACATCTTCAAAAACCTGAGAAAATAGGGGCACCTGGGTGGCTCAGTCGGTTGAGCGTCCGACTTTGGCTGAGGTCATGATCTCACGGTTCCTGGGTTTGAGCCCCATGTCGGGCTCTGTGCTGACAGCTGGGAGCCTGGAACCTGCTTCTGATTCTGTGTCTCCCTCTCTCTGCCCTTTCCCTGCTCACACTCTGCCTCTCTCTCTTCCTCCCTCTCAAAAATAAATAAACATTAAAAAAAATTTTTTTTAAAAACTGAGAAAATATTTTTCAGTATTTTCAATATTCTATACCCAGCTAAACCAAAAGTAACTGAGGAGTAAAGATATTTTCAGAACCAAAGATGAGAGTAATATCTACGTAATGTCCCTTAGCTATCCAGAATACCTCCTTCAGCAAAACGAGGAGTGAGCCCAGGCGGAGAGAGGGGTCCAGAGTGCGGGGACCGACACAGAGGGACAGTGGCACAGGGGACGCTGGGCGACAGCCGTGCAGGGGCCTTCCCGGGACCAGAACAGACTGGGGCAGGACGCGGGACCCCGGGAGAAGACGCCCCAACAGCAGGCACCGCCACAATGGGGGTGTAAGGCAGGAGAGAGTTCTGGAATAGGCGGGTGGCAGGGCCGGGTGGGAAAGCTGCTGCACTCAGTGTCCTGGCCGGTCGGTGACAAACCATCCCTAGGGTCAGAGGTTTAACCAAAAGCTATGACTGTGGTGGGAGGTGGAGGGAGAGGAAGGGGTGGAGGGGCCTTGGGAGAGCAGAGGTTCCGCTGCACCTGTGGCAAAACGGAAAGCTCAGACGACACTGCAGGAGGCGCGGACAATCTGTCGTCTTGGCCCTTCACCCAGCGTCCTGGAGGGGTGATCACGACCCAGGTTGAGGGACAGCAAGATGCAGAAAAAGGTGAGTAGCACGGTGTGTGTGTGCACGCGTGTCTGGGGGTGCCTCTGTGTCTGTGGGAAGGTGTCTGTGTGTGCCTCTGTGGGGATCTGTGTGTGCGTGTGTACCTCTCAGTATCTGCGTGGGTGTCTTGTGTCTGTGTGGAGGGATAGGTCTGTGCGTGTGCGTCCGTGTGTGGGTGTGCCTGTGTGTGCACATCTGCGTGTGTGCGTGTGTGTCTATCTAGAAATGACCGTGTGAACAGGAACACAGCCGGGGAAGGGTGTACCTCGGGGGTCACCATGGTTAGAGGCTTGGGGACAGCCGAGCCACAGGATGGGAGACGGAAGACGGCCAGAAAGGACAAAGCACCTGTTGTCTGTGGGAAAAGCTCTAACACAAGAGCTCTCCGCCCGGTGCACAGGGACCAACGGATCAGGTGACCTTTTGAACGAGTGAAGCCAGAAATCACGGGTAAAAATCACATGGGCCTGTGTACAGAGAGCGCGTCTCAGGAGAGACTCCAGTTTTCATCAGACGGTCAAGGGAGCAGTGACCACGCCCCACCCCCCAAGCAGTAAGAACAAGTCACCTGAGGCCGATCTTCTGCCCGGGCCACCGGCCCCACCCCAGAAGGTGTGTGAGATGAAAGGTGGTCCTCCCAGACACCGGGTGCGGAGCACGGCGGGGGGCTGGACAGCGGTCCCGAGACTCAGGTCCCAGTTCCCGGACTGGGAACGCCACCGACAGGCAGCAGGGACTTGGAGGTGTGACAACGTGGAGGTGGGAGAGGCCCCGGGTCTGCAATCGCAGGGGCCCTTGTGGGAGGAAGGCAGGGAGCCGGGGAGCCGGGGACGCGGGGCCCAAGGACTGAGGACGGCCCCCAGAAGCTGAGAGGGGACGGAATGGGCTCTCCGGGAGGGAGGTGTCACTCAGTTTCGGCCCAGTGACACCCATCTCGGACTTCTGGCTTCCAATGCGGAAGCCCCGAAGTTTGTGGTGATTTGTTACAGCAGCCACAGGAAACTCTTTCAAGCGCTAATTCGAAAAAGAAATGTTTACAGGACTTCCACCGAGTCAAAGAAAAGGTAAAATGTAACAGGGCACCTGCTGCACCCACCGCCTGCCGCCCCGACACCCTGTTTTCTCCTGCGTCCTCACTGTCTGCCTGGCCCGGTTGGTTCTGACACAGACGGGGCAGGAGACCACACAATCGCAAAGTGAACCCCTGTCGTCTTCCCTGGGAGGGTGGGAGGGACGGCCGCCAGCACGCCTGTCCCTCCCGTCCCTCCCGTCCCTCCCACGTGCGTCCTGCAGCCTCAACCAGCCTCCCCCCTGCCCCTCCCCCCACTCGCCCCCCGGCATCCACAGCCAGCGCCCAGTCCCGGCCCTACAGCCTCATCTGCTCCCCGGCCCTCCCTTCCCAGCAGCCTTCATTCTAGAAAGTGGGAGCGAGGCCTGCCCTTGACCCTGGGGCTGCCAGCACCGGCAGCTGCCCTCTCTCTGCCGCGCAGGCCTGCTCGGTGCCCCTCTCCTCACCCCGACCCGCCCCACGACACAGCCACCACGGCCGCCCCGCACGTCCAGCCCAAGTCCACGGCCTTCCCTCTGGCCACCACAGCCTCCCTCGCCCCGCTGGTCCCCATGGCCCCAGAAGTGCCCACGTCCCTCACTGCCCGTCGGCCAGGGCCCTCGCTGTGGGCACCCAAGCACTGGGCCGTCCACCTGAGGAACGTCCCTCAAGTCCGGGTCCCGTGCCTGCGGTCTCTGGTCGTCAAACCCACCGGGTGGGGTGGCATTTTTATGAAGTTCACACGGTGACAATTATGTTTCCACAGTAAAACTTTAACCACACTCTACCCCCCCTCCCCTCCCCCACTGCCCGTTCCAGACGCCAGGACACCTCCCCGTGCGCTTCACCCCACGGCCAGGGTGGGGGTGCTGCCCCCTCCGCTGCGCCCCTCCTCTCCGGAGCCGGCCCCCTGCGGGACCGCCGGCCTCCCGCGGGCCCCTCCCACAGCACACGGTGACCACGGCATCACTGACACGGGCCGCTCCCAGGGCCCCGGACAGACCCCTCATGGCCAAGAGCGGCCTCCTGGCAGGCCACGTTCCCGAGCCATCCTCTAAGGGGAACTGAGGCACGAGTGGGCGGTCACCTGCCCAAGGCCTCATCCCAGGAAAGTGGCCGGGCGGGTGCCAGGCCAGGAGGCACACTCGGAAACCCCTGTCTGCACCCAACTCTGGGGCTGCTCTCCATCTACACCCTACAACTCTGGGCCGCTCTGTCCACACCCTACAACTCTGGGCCGCTCTGTCCGCACCCCACAACTCTGGGCCGCTCTGTCCGCACCCCACAACTCTGGGCCGCTCTGTCCGCACCCCACAACTCTGGGCCGCTCTGTCCGCACCCCACAACTCTGGGCCGCTCTGTCCGCACCCCACAACTCTGGGCCGCTCTGTCCGCACCCCACAACTCTGGGCCGCTCTGTCCGCACCCCACAACTCTGGGCCGCTCTGTCCGCACCCCACAACTCTGGGCCGCTCTGTCCGCACCCCACAACTCTGGGCCGCTCTGTCCGCACCCCACAACTCTGGGCCGCTCTGTCCGCACCCCACAACTCTGGGCCACTCTGTCCATACCCCACAACTCTGGGCCGCTCTGTCTACACCCCACAACTCTGGACGACTCTCTGTCTACACCCCACAACTCTGGGCTGCTCTGTCCGCACCCCACAACTCTGGACCACTCTCTGTCTATACCCCACAACTCTGGGCCGCTCTGCCTACACCCCACAACTCTGGGCCACTCTGTCCACACCCAACAACTCTGGGCCACTCTGTCCGCACCCCACAACTCTGGGCCGCTCTGTCCGCACCCCACAACTCTGGGCCGCTCTGTCCACACCCCACAACTCTGGGCCACTCTCTCTCTACATCCCACAACTCTGGGCCACTCTCTGTCCATACCCCACAACTCTGGGCCACTCTGTCCACACCCAAAAACTCTGGATCACTCTGTCCACACCCCACAACTCTGGGCCACTCTCTCTCTACATCCCACAACTCTGGGCCACTCTCTATACCCCACAACTCTGGGCCGCTCCGTCTACACCCCACAACTGTGGGCCACTCTGTCCACACCCCACAACTCTGGGCCGCTCTGTCTACACCCCACAACTCTGGACGACTCTCTGTCTACACCCCACAACTCTGGGCTGCTCTGTCCGCACCCCACAACTCTGGACCACTCTCTGTCTATACCCCACAACTCTGGGCCGCTCTGCCTACACCCCACAACTCTGGGCCACTCTGTCCACACCCAACAACTCTGGGCCACTCTGTCCGCACCCCACAACTCTGGGCCGCTCTGTCCGCACCCCACAACTCTGGGCCGCTCTGTCCACACCCCACAACTCTGGGCCACTCTCTCTCTACATCCCACAACTCTGGGCCACTCTCTGTCCATACCCCACAACTCTGGGCCACTCTGTCCACACCCAAAAACTCTGGATCACTCTGTCCACACCCCACAACTCTGGGCCACTCTCTCTCTACATCCCACAACTCTGGGCCACTCTCTATACCCCACAACTCTGGGCCGCTCCGTCTACACCCCACAACTGTGGGCCACTCTGTCCACACCCCACAACTCTGGACTGCTCTGTCAACAGCCCACAACTCTGGACCGCTCTGTCTACACCCCACAACTCTGGGCCGCTCTGTCTACACCCCACAACTCTGGGCCGCTCTGTCCACACCCCACAACTCTGGGCCGCTCTGTCCACACCCCACAACTCTGGGCCGCTCTGTCTACACCCCACAACTCTGGGCCACTCTCTATACCCCACAACTCTGGGCCGCTCTGTCTACACCCCACAACTCTGGAGCACTCTCTGTCTATACCCCACAACTCTGGGCCGCTCTGTCAACACCCCACAACTCTGGGCCGCTCTGTCCACACCCCACAACTCTGGATCACTCTCTGTCCATACCCCACAACTCTGGGCCGCTCTGTCCGCACCCCACAACTCTGGACCACTCTCTGTCCATACCCCACAACTCTGGGCCGCTCTGTCTACACCCCACAACCGGGAAACCCGCCCGGCCGCTGCACTGACGTTGCCACAGTTAATCGCTGGAGTTAGGGTCCCTGGAGACACCTCGACCCAAACAATGCGGCCGCCTGCTGGGGGCGACCAGGAAACTCCAGACCGGACGCAGACACGGGCCCCCGGGCTCCGGCCCAGGTCTGGGCGAGCGCGGTGGGCACGGCGGGCCCCGGTTCTCGGCCCATCCGCCGCCCCCCACCCCGACTCCGGCCCGGGACCCTCGGGTCCTGCCAAGGACCGGTCGGCCCCTCGGAGACCCCACAACCCAGGCTCCGGCGGGGTCCGCCCGCGCGGGCCCACGACAAAGTCCTCGGCGGAGGGCCCAGGAACAAAAGGAGAGCGGCGGGCGGCCGGGCGGCTCGGGGACGCGGGGACCCAGACGAGCGGGACGCCGGCCGCCCCCAGGACCCCTCGACCCTCGGCCTCGCTGGGCGGGGCCGGCGGCCGGGCCGCGGAGCGCGCGAGCGCGCGCCCAGAGAAGAAAGAAACGGAGGCGGGGCGACCCTGCGCCCGGCCCGCAACCTACCGGCCGCTCGCTCCGCCGGCCGCGATCCGCTCCGCCCGCGCGCGCAACGGTCGCTCCGCTGCTGCCGCCCGCCCGGGGGGCGGGAGCCCCGGTGGGCGGGGGACGGAGGGGCGTGGTCTGCGCGGGGGCGGGGCGGGTGGAAGGCGTGGTCTCTAAGGACGTGGGCGGGTCCAAGACCGAGCCAGAATCCTTGGCCTGTGGGGCGGGGCCTCGGTGACGGGGCGGAGCCGCCAGGGGCGGGGCGGGCCTACGGGGGCGGAGTCTACAGGGGTGAGGGACTGGGCGCGCGGCCAGGCTTCCAGGGGACGAGGGTAGAAAGAAATGAGGGGCGGGGCCTCAGCCGGAGGCGGGGCCTGCGCGGCGGATATGGGGGGGCGGAGCCTCCGGACCCGGGACAAGACTTCCGCTGCCCGCGCGGAGGTGGACGGAGACTCCCGCGGTGGAATCCTTCCAGATACCCCGCCCAGTCCTCTCTTTTCTGTAGGCCCCGATCCCCTCCCATTCTGGGGCTTTTCCTGCGCCTCCTCCCCGGGTTCCACCTTACACACCTGCCCAGGTCTCCTCCCATCTCCTCGGCCCCTCCTGCGCCCCCGCCAGGAGTCCCCTCCCGGCCCGCCCACCCGAGTCCCTTCCCATCTCCCCCGCCCCGGTTCCTCCACAGCTCGAGTCTCCTCTCGCGTCCCTGCCCCGGGTCTCCTCCCGACTCCCCCCTTCCCAGCCCGGGTTGCCTCGAGTCTCCTGGGCCCCGTATGCCCCCCAGCCTGGGTTCCCTCCTGCCCCACCACCCGGGTCCTCTCCCGATTCCCGAGTTACCCCCTCAGGGTTCCTTCTTGCCTCCTGGGCCCCCTATCCTCCCCGCCAGCCCGGGGTCCCAACTGCGCCCCCGCCCGGGCCCCCCTCGCGAGACCCCCACTCTGGCCCCGATTCCTCTCCAGCCCGGTTCCTGAAGGCGACTGGACGCTTCCTCCATGCCCCCGCCCAGAGTCTGGGATCCCGCACCCTCTCCAGAGGACCTTGATGTGCATCTAGACTGAATTCCACCTGGAAATAAGGGAGGGGAGCAGATAAGAAGTGTGTTGTCCCCCCAGGAGCACAATCATCCCCTAGTCCTTCCCACAGGTGCGAGAGCCAGGCAGGCTTTGCCCGGTTGCCCTGGAGGTCCCCAGGGGCACTGCTCCAACCCTCCCCTCCTGCCTGAGTCCCCCAGGAGACCCTCCAGGGTTACCTCTCCCCTGCCTCCTGTTGTCTTCTTCCTCAGTAATCACTGTTTCTTTGGAAATTACTTTCTCTGTAGTCATAATGACCAGCTAGAGTACTTTGGGGAAACAGTTCCCTGGGCATTTGCCCTACACTCTAAGTGGGGAAAAAAAATCAAGTGCAGGATTCCTGACTAGTTGGGTCCTGGCTTTCAATTACACAGCCAGCTCTCAGACCTGGCCGAAGCCTGCTGGGTTGTCTATTAAATCATCACGACAAATACACTAGCCATCATGCCTCCAGTCCCTCTGTTGAATGGAAAAACCGGAGAACTAAGCCACGTTTCATATTTCCTCCAGAGCTCCCAAAACGATACCAAGGGGGATTTTCCCCCTACAGCGTATTGTCAGTATGCGTCTTCCCCTTCTTGCAAATAAACCACCTAGCTGGACAGAGTTACAGAATGTGGAGCCGGCATGGTGGACGCGGACGGGCCACCAGGAGAGCTGCCACGGGGCCAGAAATGGGGAGCTCTGAGACGCTGGGGGCCCACTGTCTCCACAGCAGCACTGCCGTGGCCCGTGCGCCTGGGGAACTCATGTTGCGGCCTCGCCCCCAGTGCAGTGGTGTTGGGGATGAGGCCTCTGGGAGGTGATTGGGTCATGAGGGTGGAGCCCCCACAGATGGGATTCGTGCCTTATGAAAGAGACTCCGGTGAGCTCCCTCGTCCTTCGCCACCGGCTGGCTGTGAACCGGTGAAGCTCTCACCAGACACTCAATCTGCCGTTGCCTTGATCTTGGACTTCCAGCCTCAGGAGCTCTGTTGTTGATAAGTGTTCCCCTCACCAGTCTGTAGTATTTTTGTCATAGCAACCCAGGTGGACTGAGACGAGCACCCAAGCCTACCTCTGCTGTATGTGCAGGGACAGGTGCAGGAGAGCAGATGGGCAGTGTTCCGCCCAGTCACAGGCCTCAGCCCCTTCTGATCGTATCACGTATCCCTCCTGCCTCCTGAGATTCTGTCTTCCCTGCCTTGTCTCAGCTGTGTCTCAGCTGCCAGCTTAAGCCAGGGTCCCTTTTTCATCCTCTCGTTTCCTTTCACCAGCGCTGGGGCCCCTGCTCCTTCCGGCTTGCCCTGGACTCCTCCTCTTGTGCCTTCTTTCCCTTTGAAACAGGCCCCTCACTGCCTGTCCGTCCTCCACGCGCTTGTGTCCTGGACCCTGTGCAGCACCGTCCCTTCTCCCGTCTCCCTCTCTTCTGAATGTATCACCTGTCTTGTGTGGCTTCAGAAATACTTGTCTCCCCTCTCCATGCCTCCCCACCGCGTTTTCCTGGTTGGGATCTCCTCCTCATTAGGTCTTGTATTATTTGTTTCGGTCCCAGGAGGAAATTTGAGAAGAGTCTAACAAAGCCCCGGTTGGTAGGAAAGGCAGAGAGTGAGTGCAGAGCCAGGACCCACAGTGTGGAGGGAACAGGTGCCGCCTCCAGGGCTGAGGGAGCGTGGGGACAACCCAGAGAGACAGGGAGAGACGGAGCAGCCAGACAGGACCCAGGGGAATGGCTGCACACAGAGAAAGCTGGGAAATAAGCCCCACCCTCACCCTCCTCCCGCTTTCTCACCTTCTAGGCTCCTGCTGAGTCCCACCAGTGGAGGCTTCCGGAGCAGGGAGGAGGAGTGGAGAGCCGCCCTGGGAGGTGGGTGGTGCAGCAGGTCTCTCATTGCCTTCGTCTTGCTTCTCCGCACGTGTGTGCCGGGTCCACGCAGGCAGGCAGCATGCCTGGGAGAAGGGAGGGTGCTGATGCAGCAGGGGTGGGGCGGGGGAGCTGCTTCCGTGCTGGCCCATCCCTTCGGGGCACTCAGGACCCCTGGAAGTGGGGGAATGTCATGCTGAGAAGGGGCAGAAAAGGAAACTGAGTCTCTATTTGAGAAGACAGGTCTTATCGATCAAGTTCCCTCTACCAGTCAGGTGCTTTACAAGAGCCTCCGGCCAGGGGTGCCTGGGTGGCTCAGTGGGTTGAGCGTCTGACTCTTAATTTCAGATCAGGTCATGATCTCACAGTTCATGAGTTCGAGCCCCACGTCAGGCTCTCTCCGTCTCTGCCTGTTCCTCCCCCACTGTGCTCTCTCTCAAAAGAAATAAATAAGCTTTACAAAAACAGAAAAAAACAAGAATGTCTGGTCTTGGCCCTGGGACGCTGTTCCCACTCCCTGTGAAGCCTGACGCCCGCCTGACACGCCAGAAGTGACGTTTGGCCCGTGTCTGGGGGCCCCGGGATCCAGTCAAGCTGACTTCGAGTTCATCACAGGCACCCCTACGGCTCCGCCTGGCACACACCCGTGGTCTTCATTCTTTACCTGTGTTTTCTTTTTTTTAATGTTTGTTTTTATTTATTTCTGAGAGAGAGGAGGAGGAGCAGGGGGAGGGGCAGAGAGAGAGAGAGAAAGACCGAGAACCCCAAGCCGACTCCACACCATCAGCACAGAGATCAACGTAGGCCTCGACCCCACAAACTATGATATCATGACCTGAGCCGAAACTGAGTCAGACACTCAACCGACTGAGCCACCCTGCCGCCCCTATTTTTTTTTATTTTTTTTAATGTTTGTTTTTGAGACAGAGAGAGACAGAGCACAAGCAGAGGAGGGGCAGAGAGAGGAGGGGGGACAGAGGATCCGAAGCAGGCTTATAAATAGCTCCCCCTTTCTCTCTAGGAGTCCGTTTGGGGCGATAAATTATCTGGTCACCCAGCCTCAGAAATGTCCTCTGAGGAGCGCCTGCCCACAGGCTGTGGGCTGAGGCCCCGGGGGCGCAAGGGGGGAAGTGGGGGGCGCCTGAGTGAGCAGCCGGGTGGGGGCCGGACCGCGGGGCTCTGTGGCAAGCGGGCGCTAGAGGTTGGTTGGCTCCCACGATGGCAGAAGAGGAGAGCTGGTGGGCAGGAGGCTGCGGTGCCCCCCCCACCCCCGCCCCGTGGAAAGCCACGGCCATTTCCGTTCTGTTCCCGGGGCCCAGAGCCTGCCTGAGGGGAGGCGGGACCCCTCGGCGGGAGGACCCCTCATGCCAATGCGGGTCTGTACGGTAGACGTGTCTCCCGCCTCCAGGGTCGCTCTGTCCCCAAAAGAGGGCTGCCCGGACTTCATGAGAACTGTCCCTTTCAGGGTTTGAGCAGACACTGGCTCCAGGCCACCCCAAACCCCGTCCTGCCCTGAGGTTAGAGCCGGGCTGGCATGGAGGGGCCCAGTCCGTAGCACATGCGCCAGTGGGTCCGCAGCCCCCGTGGATGTCCCCCCTCGCCCCTAAATGTAAAATCGTACAGACGCTACCCGGCAGCTGGCGGGACCCCCCCCCCCCCAAGCAGTCCCCGGCCCTGTGGGTTCTGGGACCCCGCGGCTGTCCCCTCAGATGCAAAGCCATCCAGCAGAAGCCGAGCCACACTCCAAAGGACGGCGATGCAATCCGTGGTCCTCGCAGGGACACGGTGGCTGTGTGTGTCACATTCTACCCCTGCTCCCCGCTCTGTGCATTTTCCAATTTCCCGTGTCATTAAAAAGGGGGGCTTTCCTGCACAAAGCGGCTTCTCAGTCACTAAGAACACTGACCTAGGAAAGGAGGCACAGAGCCCTCCCACCCCCAGCTGGGTAGGCCCAGAGCTCGCTCACACCCTCACACCGATGGTCAATGCCACCAGGGGAGGAGGCCCCAAGGCCACCAGTGCGGGGTTTGCTGCGCTCCTGGAACTCACCTGCCAGTGACTACAGGGGAGTCGGGACACCGTTGGGGGGGGGTTCTAGGGGCTGAGTGCTGATCCCCCTTCCCCAGCTGGCCACCAGGCGGCTCACCAGTGGGAGTGACTTCCCGCAGCCTGTGGTCTCTGGGGACACGCCCCCTCCCTCCCCCGCCCCCCACCGCCCCCAGCAGGCATGGACTCCGGAGAGGAGGCCTGGGGCTTGTTCCTGGCCAGGCCCGTGGGTGGCTCCCCCTGGGGGCGGGGTGCCTGCCCCCTCCCCACTGGTCTGTTCCTCCCTGCGGTGGGACTTGCTACTGGGGGGTGGGGAGCGAGCCGCCCGCGTGGTCTCCTGCCAGCAGCGCCCCCCCCCCCCCCCACCGGCCTGCACCTCGCTCACCTTCCTTACTGTCCCCTGGGATGTAGGCAGCGCTGGGTCAACCCAGAGGAGAGGATGTGGCGCTCTGGGTCACCCATCTGGAGCCAGGTGGGCACATCCACCTCACCTGCTCTGAGAGCAGGAAGGATTCGCTGGGAACCCCATTGCCTTCTCCCACTGTCCCCGCACTGTCCCCTCACTGTCCCCCCACTATCTCCCGCCACTGTCGCCCATCACTGTCCTCCCTCACTGCCCCCTCACTGTCCTGCACGGTCCCCTCACTGTCTCATACTGTGACCTCACTGCCCCCTCACTGTCCTCCCTCACTGCCCCCTCACTGTCCCCATCACTGTCCCCCTCACTGTCCCCCCACTATCTCCCGCCACTGTCCCCCATCACTGTCTTCCCTCACTGCCCCCTCACTGCCCCCTCACTGTCCCACACGGTCCCCTCACTGTCTCACACTGTCACCTCAGTGCCCCCTCACTGTCCTGCCCTGCCCACCCCATCCTTCTGTACGTCTGGTCAGTGTGGTCTCTGCTGGTCCTCCCAGCACTCCATGCAGCCCGGTTGCCCCAGCTCCTGGGGCGGGGGTGGGGGGTGGGGGGTGGGTATTCTGTCCTTGACCTAGAAAGGCCTGGCCACATGAGCCCCTCCCTCAGACACACACCTCTGGTGTGGACGTCACCAGGTCAGCTTCCCTGGATCCCACCCTGCCCCTGACACCTGTTCCCCCCCCCTCGCTCCCCTGCACCCACCCCCTGAACCCATTCTGCAGGTGGAGACTGAGGCTGGAGCAGGGGCGGTAGCAAGTCAGGACTGGGTGACGGGGTTGGGATTTGATCCCAAAGCCTGACTCGGCCCCTCCCCTTGAGCCCTGGGCCACCGGCCCGAGGCAGGCCACACACATTGCCTGGTCCTGTTCACAGTCCCACGGCCTCGTCTTCTGCAGGACGAAAGCCGATTGTCCTCAACTGGCCCCTGTGTGCCTTCCAAGAAGTCATGAGACGGGACGTGGGGCCTCACAGCCGAAAGCCCTTGGTGCCAGGAGAGACGAGACTGGACCCGGTGCTTGTGGTCAAGTGCTACTGGACGGACTCAGCCTGGGCCCAGGGTGCCCTCCTCCTCCCCAGCCTGTGCTCCTCCTGCTTTCCTGTCCTCCGTGGGCCTGCTGGCGAGCCGCCCCGGGGGCTTCTTCCTCACCTGCCAGGGATCAACTCACCCCACACGCGCTGCCCGGGTGGAGACGAGGCCCATACACACACCTGTCTCCATCCTGCCATGCTGCACGGGCGTCAAGTTCACGTCTGTCCCACGGCCCCCACCCCGGAGCTCCTGGATAGAAAGGACCACAGCTGGCCATCGGCAGGGACACAATGTCCAGGGCAGGAGAGAGGAGGCTCCAGGAAGTCCAGGTGTGGTGGCCCAGCAGGGCCACTTCGGGAACCACACCCAGCAGGCTGGGCAGATCTGTTCCAGAAGAGCCCTTGGCTGTGTGGAGGAGGGGACAACAAAGGGCAGTGGCAGTCATGCACGGAATGGGGACAGTGGATCTGGGGGCCTGCGGTCAGCGGTGTGGGCCAGGGAGGGGTGCGGACCCCAAAACAAGAACCAAGGGGGCAGGCACGACCAGAGAAGGACAGACCCATGTGGAACCCAGAGGGTTTGGGCAGATGAGGGGTCACCAGGGAGATGGACGTGGGTCTCGGGGCCCCCAACCCAGCTCGACTCACACCCGCCCCCACCTGAAATGCTCTGGCTCCAGGCCCCCTCCTGAGGCCCTCCCTGACCTTCCTGGGGGGAAAGCCGCCCCTTCCCTGAACATCCACAAAACCGACCGGCTGCACCTCTGTGTTTTGGAATTCATTACGGTCAGTGCACAGGGGAAATACGTCAAATGAAGCATAATGGTTTTACCCAGAACACATGAAATTAATTAAATAGAGTACATGGCTACTAAATAGAACTTGTATTAATTAGGGATATTGTTACCAAATAGAACATGCAGTAATTAGATAGACCACATCGTTACCGAACAGAACATACACTAATTAACCGGAACACATTGTTCCTGCATGAAAAGTACTTGATTCTTCCTGGGGCTCCAGGGAGGATCGCGCTGGTGGCCAGGGACAGGGAGGCCCCACAGGCAGGGCAGCGTTGGGCAAGTCCACAAAGCAGGAAAGGGGGTCCCCCACGTGGTGTGAACATCACCCTCTTGTACAGACTCGACTTTGAAATGTCTCTTCCTATTTGGGGGAGATGTAGCTTAGGAGAGTGTCTCCCTTCCTCGGAAAATGAACATGAAATAAATCAGAAAGCATCATCTCAAAATAGGAAAACGACAGTGTAATACATTGCAGGCCTCCCCAGCCTCCCCATCCTCAGCCCGCACGTGCCCATTTACAGGTGTGGAGACTGAGCCCAGGAGACAGGTGCCGGCCGCGGACGTAGCCCTGCCCAGTGTCCTTGAGAGTGTGGCACCCCAACCTGGCCTCCAGCCCTCCCTGCGGCCCCTCTTGCCCCCCTGAGCTGGCTCTGAATGCTGCGGACCCACCGCAGGCCTGCAGTGTCCCCAGAGGAGTAGCCCAGCCAAGCCGTGTGGGCGGAGGAGGGCTGCTGGAGCTGTTAGAGGGGCCACCCGGTCTCGTGTGTGTCCTTCTCCGCCTGGGACCCACGGAGCGCCGAGTCTGGGGCGGGTGGGCAAGCACCGGAGGGCCCGAGCGGGAGACACTGGCCTCTGGAGGGTCAGGCCTCCCTCCCACCTCGGGGGCACAGAGATTGATAGGGTGGCATCGGGGCTCAGGGACCCTGGCGGCAGCACCAGAGACAGAGACAGCGCGGAAGGAGGAAGGAGCCCCCACACCCACCCCAGTGGCTGACCGAGCGGAGCTGAGGGGGCCCTTCCCACGCTTTCTATGGTGACACCTGGGGTACAGCGTGGGGAACCTGTGGGCGCTCCCCTGGTCACCCGGCCTCAGAAACCGGGCAGGACCAGTATGACCCCAATATTAAATGGTGAAAAGGAGCAATGTGTCCCCAACACCCCGCTGTCCCGCAGGCCAGAAGAGCCAGGCCCCCCCCAGCCGACCGTAGCAGGAGGCGGTCCCCCCCCCCCCCCCCCCCGCCCTGTCACTCGCAGAGGGCGAGGAGGGTTTGGGAGTTACTGGGGTGAAAGTGTGACCTTTCCCTTTCGCGGGGACCAACTGTCCCAGTGCCTGGGCCTTGCTGGGTTTTGGCGTGGGAAGTCCTGCATCCTCGGAACCCCCCAGCCGCAGGTCCCCCCACCTCCGGGCACCTGACGTGTAAGCAGGACGCCCGCCCTCCACACTTGAAGGAAGCCAGAACCTCCTCCACACCCCCAGTTCTCCTGCTCTTGGTAACACTGCCCCCACGTGCCACCGATGCGGCCGCCTGAGTGCTGACAGCAGGCCTGGAAGGGGCAGTGCCCTGACGACATTTCCCAGACGGGAACACACGGTCTCTGTGGCAGGAAAGCCCCCTTCTTCCTCCTGAGAGAACAGAGAACTCTACAAAGCCCTGCCCCAGCCCCACGTGCTCCCGAGGGAAGACCCCCAGACACGGTCTACATCACCCCCTTCAGTCCCGCTGTGACAGTGGGGTTCCAAGGATCTGCCCCCGGGCAGCAGGGCGACGCTGGGGCCAGTGCCACAGGAGGGGTGAGGCCTCGTGGCGAGGGCACTGCTGCTCCCTCGCTCAGAATCCACCCACCCAGCCACCCACAGCTCCTCCCAGGAGACCCCCGCTCCCCCTAGGCCTGGTCCCAAACTGAAGAAAGTTTCCAGTAAAATATCGCCCAGACAAAAATTCCTATAAAACAACAAAACTGAAAAGCAGAGGTAAAGCGATGAGGTCTTTCCCCCCATTTTGTTTAACGTAATAAAACAGACACACGAAATCTGCTGTCTCGACCACTGTTACGTGTCCAGTTCAGTGGCATTAAGCACATTCGTAACACACAGCCGAGCCCACCCTGCATCCCGCAACCCTTCGTCCCGCACAACTGAACCTCCCAGCCCACGAACGCCGACTCCCTGCCCCTCCCGCCCCTGGTGCCCCCATCCGCTTCCTGTCCCTGCCGCTTCCCTGCGGGAGGCCTCCTGTGAGCAGCCACCCAGCGTTTGTCCCTCGGTGTCTGGCCCAATTCACCGATCCTAACCTGTGCTCGAGATTCATCTGTGTGGTGGCAGGCGGCAGGATTTCTTTCCTTTTTTAAGGCTGAGTACCATTCCGTTGTGTGGCCGGCCCACGCTGTGTCTATCCGTCCATCGGTCCGCGGACACTGGGTACCTTCCACACTTTCACCATCGCGAACGGTGATGCTGCGAATACAGGTGCATCCGCATCCGCTCTGGTCCCTGCTCCCACTCCGTTGTGGACACACCCGGACGTGGCATTGCTGGAGCATCCGGTAGCTCTGTGTTTAATTTTCTAAGAAGCCTGCACGCTGTTTTCCGCAGTGGCTGCACCAGTTTACGTTCCCACCACAGTGCACAGGCTCCCAGTTTCCCCACATCCTCGCCAACACGCGTTATTTTCTGGGTTTTTTCGAAAGGATCCATCCTTCCAGGTGTGAGGCGGCATATCATTGTGGTTTTGATTTGCATTTCCCTGATGGTTAACGAGGTTGAGCACCTTTTTGTGCACGGACTGGCCATCTGTATGTCTTCTAAAGCTATGCTTTGGAGGTGACCACACAACAGCAGAATACCAAAACCGTTTTGTTGCTTATGTCTAGAGACCGTTAATGGTCAACTGTGACCAGATGGGTAATAACAGACACACAAAATTCGTAACTGCTTACACACTTATTCCAGAAAGTACCTTTTCTTGTGTTCATTTCTGCAACATCTATAATTAGCTTGTTATGATCCAGATTTCCACATAATTTGTGTTGTATTTTCAATTTGGTGAAACTTTCTTCCACGGAGGCAGAAGCCACCAGGGCCATCCATAAAATTCTTAGAGCAAATATTTATAGTGGGAAAAGAATCACAGATTTCATGTATTATGTTCAAACATTGTGATGGGGTTGCATATGAAACGTTATCACAGAAAATAGGGCCAGATACTTTAATTTAATTATAGAAATCACCATAAGAGCAAGATTTTCAGGGTGCCCGGGTGGCTCAGTTAAACATCCGACTTGATTTTGGTGCAGGTGATGATCTCACAGTTCATGAGTTCAAGCCCTGTGTCAGGCTCTGTGCTGATAGCATGGAGCCTGCTTGGGATTCTCTCTCTCTCTCTCTCTCTCTCTCTCTCTCTCTCTCTCTCCCTTCTTCTGTTTGGCTCCTCCCTGGTTCTCTCTCTCTCAAAATAAACACATTTATTTTTTAAAACTTTAAAATTTAAAAAAAAAGCAAGATTTTCACCATACCTTAAAGCAATAGCTAAATTAATGCAGGAGGATTTCTGAAGTTCTTCTTCCAAATTTGTTAACACTGAGACATTATTTCACAAATACCAAAATGTTTTTCAGTTTACTCAAATTTCTCTTCAATCTAGATCATGTCTTCATCTAAACTGACGGTAACTAATCTCTACAGAATTAACGTTATTTTTATATGAATCGACTTCATCTTCGTGCAAATATCTTCATTTCCTTGTTCTGATTTCCTTACATTTACTAGAATGCCATTGTCGTTTATTTCACATGCAAGTGTTTTTTATTTGTTGTGGAGAAAAGCTATTTTCTCTCCAATTAAAAAAAGGCTTAATTTTTTTAACATTTATATATTATTGAGAGATAGAGACAGAGCATGAACAAGGGAGGGGCAGAGAGAGAGGGAGACACAGAATCCGAAGCAGGCTCCAGGCTCTGAGCCGTCAGCACAGGACCTGATGTGGGGCTTGAACCCACGAGCCGCGAGATCATGACCTGAGCCGAGGTCAGACGCTTAACCGGCTGAGCCACCTGGGCGCCCCTACTCTTTTCTTTTTTAGCAAGCTTTCCTAATATTCTCAGCAACCAACACACCAAATGGCTGCAAGAGAGCACACGTGAAATCAGTTTCACTTTCCTCCCAAGACCATGATTCCTCTTTGTCTGAGGATGTTCTATTTCACTTTTCTATGCAGCTTGAGTCTTGTATAAATTAAATCTAATTGTTTTGACAGCATCTAGTTGACATTCTGTTTGCATTTCTGAGGGTGATTATAAGGTCAAATATGATGCATGTTTCATCAGGATGCTCCATCTTTGGGCAGATGCAGAAAATATCAAATGTCATCCTTGAATTATTCCAAAGCGTATCATCACCGCTGGCATCCTCAAAGCCACGTCTCCCGATAACACACTCGGACCCTGTGCCACAGTTGGCACAGAGAAGGCTTCTGGGTTTTCGGCCAAAATTCTGGCTTGTTTCCCTATTCCTTTACCCGCTGTGATGGCATTGGTATTCCAGTCTTCCCTTGATAAAGTATTAAGTAACGGTAACATTGTGTTATTTGACTTTTAAAAATTTAGTGGACTCTTCGTAGGTAAAATGAGTCACAACTTCCATATCCAATGTCCATCTTGCTGCCACTGTTCGGTGGAGGTAGGTCACTCCCATTTGGTCTAACCCAGCACGTATGGGGACAGGAGTGTGAATGTTCAGTTTGCTCCTTGGCTGCCGTGTGAGGCTGTCACCAATGTTCTGCTAATTTCTGAGAACCTCTGCAAACAATCCCAAATAGAAATAGGAAGAAAAGCCAAGACAAATGGCACCATGGGGAAACTGTGTTCAGGATACGAGAATCCACGGCATTTCCTCCACCTGAGAAGAATGGTTTGCGAGTCTGTCAGTCTTTTCCACCAGCCTAAGCACTTTCAATGCAGAGAGTAATAAATAAAAGAACACGGGACCTCTTCTGCCCCCACTGGGGTGGAGCAGGACGCAAAACACTTTCACTCCCGTGGTACAGTGGGCACACCAGGAAAAAAATTATTGTACTTTTCTATCAGGTTAGTAGGCAGAACATGCAAGGAAATTTTAATGAGCTGAGTTCCGGAGAAAGGTGAGCTCTTCCGAGAGAATAGGGTGTGGTAGCAACGTCCATGCCTGGAACAGAAGTCTGGTTCTCACACTGGCAAAAGGAGGAGGGCTGGTGAAGAGAAAAGACACGGTCTTGAATGATGAGCCAGCCCCAGAAGTCTACCCTCTCCCACCCTGACTCAAATTTTGCAAGGAAAGTGATAAGAAAGTGTGGGAAGCAAAGTGAGAGCATTTACTCGTCCACGTTCTCACAGTGCGGGGATCCCAGGGCCATGCCAGGGTTGAATCCAAGATGAACCACATGGATCTGAAACTGTAGCGGGACTCCTAGATCGAACTCTGACAATACGGAAAAGGCTGCAGAGGAAGGGAGGGAGAGGGGTGGGGTGCACACGGGTGAACTCAATACATTTAAAGCTGTGTCACAGTTCTGGAGTCAACTTGACTCTTGGGGGAATCTGACTGGTAAGTCCCTCACCCAAACTGACGAAATGGTTTGCGTTTGGGGGAAATAAGAAGAACAGAATAAAAACAAAACATTACACAGCAGTCTCCACCGCTGATTTGTGTCTGGAATGGAATAAAAAAAATTACAAGACATGCGAAGAAGTAGAGAGATGTGACACGTCAAGAGAAAACACAATCAAAACCTGTAGAGCCTAGATGTCCAGTAACTGAAATTAGCAGGCATATAATGCAAAAAGAATAATACGAATTTGTGGAAGAATTTGTAGATAAGGATAGATATAACGGATAAAGAGATGTGGTATTTGGAAAGATAGATGGAAACTCTAAAATCTCAAAGGAAGTTCAAGAACTGAGAATTACAATATTACAGTATCCGAAATAAAAATGTACTGGTTAGGGGCGCCTGGGTGGCTCGGTCGGTTGAGCGTCCGGCTTTGGCTCAGGTCATGATCTCACAGTCCATGAGTTCGAGCCCCGCGTCGGGCTCTGTGCTGACAGCTCAGAGCCTGGAGCCCGCTTCAGATTCTGTGTCTCCCTGTCTCTCTGCCCCTCCCCCGTTCATGCTCTGTCTCTCTCTGTCTCAAAAATAAATAAAAATATTTAAAAAAAAATTAAAAAGAAATGTACTGGCTAGGCTTCTGGTCACTGCAAAAGAAACTTCCAGCGAACTTGAAGACAGATCAATGTGAATAATTCAAACTAAATTACAGAGAAGAAGAAAAGATTGAATAAAATAAAAAGAGCACTCTTGACCTGTAGGATAACATCAGGTAATGTGACATATGTGTGACTGGAGCCCCAGAAAGATAATGTGGCGAAAATGTATGGAAGAAAGAGTGGCCAGAGTTTTCTCAAATTTTATTTAAAAAATAACCCCACAGATCCCCAAATTCAACAAAGCCAAGCAGGATAAAGACAAAGAAAACACACTTGGGCACAGATTGTTGAAGCATCCAGAGGAGAGAGATACATTACATACATTACTTAGCACAATAATAAAAATGGCTGAGTTTTTTTATTTATTTATTTATTTATTTATTTATTTATTTATTTATTTTGGGGACAGAGAGAGACAGAGCATGAACGGGGGAGGGGCAGAGAGAGAGGGAGACACAGAGTCGGAAACAGGCTCCAGGCTCCGAGCCGTCGGCCCAGAGCCCGACGCGGGGCTCGGACCCACGGACCGCGAGATCGTGACCTGGCTGAAGTCGGACGCTTAACCGACTGCGCCACCCAGGCGCCCCAAAAATGGCTGAGTTTTTATCAGAAACAATGGAGAACCAAAGACAAAGGAACAACATCTCTAAAGGACTGGGAAGAAAAACTGTCAACTGAGAATTCTATATCCAGTGAAAACACACTTGAAAAGGAAAGGCGAAATAAAGGCATTTACAGATGAAAGCTTGGTGAACCCATTGCTAGTACACTCGGGCTGTAAGAAATGCTAGAAGGAGTTGTTTAGGCTGAAAGGAAATGATGCCAGGTGGAGACTTGGACCTACACAAAGGAACGCAGAACACGAGAGATGGTCAATGTCTGCAAATATGAGAGACGACACTTCTATTTTCTTCATTTCTTTAAAGACAATTGAACATTTAAAGCAAAAATAATAACAACGTATTTGAGGCTGGGGGGCGTGGGTGGCTCAGTCAGTTGAGCGTCTGGCTCTTGATTTCAGCTCAGGTCATGATTTCACAGTTTGTGAGGTCGAGTCCCATGTTGGGCTCCGTGTTGACAATGTGGAGCCTGCTTGGGATTGTCTCTCTCCCTCTCCTTATGCCCCTCCCCCACTCTCTCTCTCAAAATAAATAAAAATGCAAACAATGTATTTGAGGTTTATTTTATTTTATTTTAATTATGAAATTTATTGTCAGATTGGTTTCCATACAGCACCCAGTACTCATCCCAACAGGTGCCTTCAATACCCATCACCCACCCATCCCCCCCACCCCCCTTGAGGTTTATTTTATAGGTACATGTAAATTATATGCAACAAAAGCACAGAAGATAGAAAGGAAATGGAACTATGTGTTAAAAGGTCTTTACCTTACACACGAAGAAGCATGATGTGATTTCAAAGTATTCTGAGGTAAACGAGGATCCATATTGGAATCCCCAGAGCAAACTCTAGAAAATAACAAAAGGGTATTGTAGATGAAAACACAACAGAGTAGATAAAATTTTTAAATTTTAAAATCAGTTAATCTAAAAGAAACAGGAAAGGAGGAACAAAAGAGCAAACAGGACAAGGAGAAAACAACTAGCAAGATTATAAGTAGATGTTAACCTAACTGTATCAATTATTATATTAAATATAAATGGGCTAAACACTCATCAAAAGGCAGAGCATGTCAGGCTGGATTAAAACAAACAGCTATAATTTGCTTAACAGAGACACACTTTAAATAGAAAAACACATTTATACTGAAAGTAAAAGGTTAGAGGGGCACCTGGGTGGCTCAGCCGGTTGGGCCTCTGACTCTTGATTTTGGTTCAGGTCATGATCTGACTGTTCGTGAATTGGAGCCCCACATCAGGTCCTGTGCTGACAGTGTGGAGCCTGCCTGGGATTCTCTGTCTCTCTCTCTCAATAATAAATAAATGAACATTTAAACAAAGAAGAAAGTAAAAGGATAGAAAAAGCCTGATGCGGGGCTCAAACCCAGGAACTGTGAGGTCATGACCTGAGCCGAAGTCAGACACTTAACCAACTGAGCCACCCCAGTGTCCCCAGTGACTTTGTTTTTAAGTTTATTTATTTATTCATTTTGAGAGAGACAGAGCACGAATGTGGGAGGGGCAGAGAGAAGGAGAGAGGGAGAATCCCGAGCAGGCTCTGAGCGGTCAGTGCACAGACCCAACACGGGGCTCAAAGCTATGAAACTGCGAGATCATGACCTGAGCTGAAATCAAGAGACAGACGCTTGACCGACTGAGCTCCCCAGGCGCCCCTCAGCGAACTGCTTTCTGACGACAGCTCTGGAAAAGCTCAACGAGGGAAAGGGAAGACTTGTAACCAATGGTGCCAGAGTCACTGGGGACTCACCGGGAAGCAACGGCCCTGGACACCTAACTCACATCGTGCACAAGCCTCAAGTCGAGACGGATCAAAGACCCAGACACAAGCACATCCTCCAGAATCCGATATGAAAACACCCTCTGGCCCTTGGTCAGGATTTCTCAGGATGCAGGAAGTTCCAGCCACAGAGGAAAAATAAACTTTTGATTTTCTCAAAAGCAAAATCTCCACCCACCAAAAGGCACCATCAATGTCCACTTCACACCGTGGGGTCTCACCCCCCCCGACCACTTCACGCTGAAGATCGGACAAAACGTATGACAGGGCTGTTTTCGGACGCGGGACTGTCCATCTGAGAGGAGAGACAGCAGGGTGGCGAGCCTCGTGAGCCCCTGGCTCTCTGTGAGGCAGGCACAGCCCCAGGCGTGGTGGGGACACACCAGACCTGCCATCCCGCTCAGAAGAAGCCTTCTGCGGGTGCAGGCCGTGGGGACCTAGGGTGGGAGGGCTCCAGCTGGGGAGGGGAGATCTCAGATCCAAGCAGGGAGGCTGTGGGCAGGCTGCATTTCCAGGGGGAGACGCCTGAACTTGGGCTCCAAAGCCTGGGATGCAGGACCTGCTCCATGGGACTGATGAGTCCCAAGGCCCCCAAATCTCACTCCCCCCACCCCCGGGCCCCACAGAATGTTCAGCTGCGGCCTGTCCCCCACCCACACCCCCGCTCCTCCCAGAGGCCAGCGCTGCGCGAGGCTCCTGGGTCCAGGCTGGGCACAGCGTTACTATTCTTGGCTGTAACCTAAGCAGCTGCCCATTAAAATTCCATTAGTTTCGAAGGCTTGAGCTGCAGTTGATATTCCTAATTATTGTGAAATTAAAATTGTCCCTGTAATTTAAGTATAATTGCAGGCAGTGCCAGCTGGCACCCCAGGGAGCCACGCTGTTCCCAAGCAGAACTTGGAAAGTCTCTGGAAAGTTCTCTGAACAGGCGTTTCTGAAAACGAGGGGCGGGGGGGGGGGGGGCGGTTAGGCACATAGTTGGAGTCTGAATTTCAACGTTAACGGGTTCTGGCGATCTAGCCCCCCGCCCCCTCCCCGCAGCAGGCAGGCTTCTCCCAGACCTTAGCTGTGGCGCCCGGAAGAAGGAGGGGCTAGACCCTAGGTTGGTACGGACCGTGACCCTGGGGGTTAAGGAACACAAGTCCGGGGCTGGCAGACCCTTGTGGGGTGAGGTGGCAGCAGGAACAGGAGGGGCGGATGTCTGGATGCCCACCCCTCACACTGCTCCCCTGCCCAGGTGGGGGCCAGCACCGCCTCTGCCCTCCCCTGGAACAAGGCCTCGGGAGGTGCTACCACTGACCGTGGCCGCTGCACCCAGCCCCAGCCCCAGCTCCAGAAGGACAGAGCCCGGGAGGGGGCAGGGCTGGCTGTGTCCCACCCCTCAACCCTCCAGCAGGCACAGAGCTAACCTGGAGCCCCAGGCGCCTTGGCTTCTCTCCTCCTCCGATTCAGGGGTCGTGCACACATGGTGGGGGCGGGGGCGGGACATCAGCCATCACACCCTGCACACCTCCCAGCTCCTGTCCCCCTGTTGGGTCCTGACCTCTCCCGAGCACCCCAGAGAGCCAAGCTGGAGGTGCAGGGAAGGCCTGGGCCTCAGGCTCGCACTCACTGCCTCCTGACACGCCCAGCATCCCTGCCATCCAGCCCCTCCCATGCTGGTCGCTAGCTGGTTCCTTGAGGGCAGGGCTGTGTCCCTGGAGGTCAGCCCCCCTCGGGGGCCCAGTGCAGCTTTGAGAGATAGCAGGTGGTGACAGAGCTCCAGGGCTGGACATGCCTTAGGATGAGGGCTGTAATTCTGGGGGCCGCTCCGCAGAGCCCCAGGAGGGCCCTGGGGCTGCCTGAGCGGCAGGGGCGCGGGGAGCCCTCCCCTGGATGCCAGGGTGTCCTACCCTCCCTGCAGCAGGCTGGGGGCTCCCTCCACCTTCATTCTCCCCTTGCAGACTTTGCTCCAAGCGCCAGACAGGGCCGGCACCAATCAGACTTGTGAACGATTCCCAGCCATTTCCCCTAACGCTGCTGCCTCGATCTGTTTGGTCGGCCTGCCAAGGTGGGCTTTGACCACACGGTGCCCATGACGTGACAGAGGCCACCAGCTTTCCAGCCAGCGATGGGCAGGTCCTCACCATCCCCCCGCCCCCCAATCACCTGCCTCCACTTAGCACCCCTGCCTTGCCGGTACTAAGTTCTCTGTGGAAAACTGAGTTCGGCTGCAAATAACAGAGGCTGGAAATAACACGGGACGGAATCTTATTTCTCCCTCACACACGAGGAGCCAGGCCCAGGCAGTGGCCCAGAGGTGTGGTCAGATCGGAGCTGCTGTGTTCCCGCTCTGGCGGGCTGCACCCTTCCTCCTCAACCTTGCCTCGTAGTGCTGGAGAGCTGCCGGAGAGCCACACATCTCCTCCCTCTCCTCTGTTGCTGGACAGGAGATAAGGAAAAGCAGGAGGATGTCAAGAAAACCCCGTATGCCTGCCTGCCCCTTTCTTAAGGACGATTCCCAGATTTTGCACCCAACTGCCACTGCTGTCTTGTGTGAGTGAGGTGGCCTCTGGAAAGCCCCTGAGGATGGGGGCTGGGGGAGGAACCGACCATGTGACTGGAGGGTCTCCCCCTCCCACCCCTGCACCCCGGAGGGAACAGGGGCTGGAGACAGACCCCTCGGCCAGGGCCAGTGATCCGTCAGTCGGGCCAGGGTCATGAAGCCTCCGGGACCCACCCCCCAGCCGACCCCGGGGCCGCGTGGGAGGGCTTCCAGGGCGGTGAACGCGGAGCCGCGGAGGCCACGGGCCGGGGGAGGGCGGGGAGCTCCGCACCTTCCTGTGCACCTGCCCCACGCATCTCTCCCGTCCGCTCTTCCAGTGACAGACATCCTCTCATCATAAACCAGAGATCCAGTGCGCGACACGTTCGCCCGAGTGCTGCGAGCCGCCCCGGCCAACGATCCAAGCCGAGGAGGGGGTCGTGGGACCCTCTGCTCCACAGCCAGTCGTCCTGCAGCCCGAAGGGGAGGGGGCGGCCCTGGGGACTGAGCCCCCGCCCGCGGGGTCTGACGCCATCTCCAGGGAGCCAGAGTCGGGACCGAGTCAGATCTGGGGGACGCTCAGCTGGTGTTAGACAATAGATGATGTCAACGGGAAAACACACCCATCAGAACTGGGTCCTGGCTGCCTGGGTGGCTCAGTCGATTAAGTGTCTGACTTCAACTCAGGCAATGGTTTCACTGTTCTTGAGTTCCAGCTCCGGGTCAGGCTCTGTGCTGACTGCATGGAGCCCTCTTCAGATCCTCTGTCTCCCTCTCTTTTTGCCCCTCCCCTGCTCCCTCTCTCTCTCTCTCTCTCTCTCTCTCTCAAAATTAATAACTATTAAAATTTTTCTAAAAAAAGAATTGAGTGTGGAATGGTGCGCTGACACCCCTGACCTCACACCCTTGACCTCTAGCCTGACCACCCAGATCCCTGACCACCCACAGGCCTAACCGCCCAGAGCCCTGAACACTCGCACCCCAACTACGCATAGCCTTCAGAGCACCATGGCGTCTCCATCACTTCTGCCTCCCAAGCCTCACACAACCTCACCTTCAATTCCATCCACCCGGAACTGTGCAGGGGAAGGGTCCTGGAAAAGGTGGCTCCCAGCACAGAGAGCATGGATAGAATAGTCCAGAACACAGTGTCAGAAATCCACCTTGGGCCTTAGAGGGCGCTGCTGCAGGAGGTGGAGGGACCTGGGAGAGGTGGTGCCAGCTGCTCTTTGGGGGGGGCAGAGGCAACCCTGGGGGCTGGGGAGGAAGTCCAGCCTTGCCTGGGGTGGGCGGGGCTTCAGGGGCACAGCTAACAGCCCCCCCACACACACACCGCGGCCTTCTCCCTGGCACCCTTCACCCCCCTGACCTGGCCGGGCCCCAGCGCCCAGCCCCGTGCACACTCAAGCTTCCCCGTCGAGAGCTTCTCGTAGGGAAGTCCCGGGTCCCAAGTCCCACCTCCCATAGGCTTTGCGCGTCTCCAGTTTTTAAGGCTTTTTGCTGCCACCGCAAATTAGGCCATTTTTTCCTTTTATGATTTGTCTCCTCAGAGAGGTCTTGGCCCCAGGGTCACACGTGCTTCCAAAATTTCTTCTAGAAGCTTCCCACTTTTCACATTTAAATCTTCAATCCACCTGAAATCAACCCGGTAGAAGGTTATGAGAGATTTGTCCCTGTTCCCTGGCCTGTTACATGCAACCGCTCATCACCGAACATTGGACGTGTGGGTCTCCTGTCTGTCAGATCCCAAGTCCCGAGGGAGTTGGCCTGTTCTGGATCTTTGCCCACCAAGGCTGGTCTCTCTCCAAGGCAAGTCCACGTGGCCCCGTGTGCTTGGTGCTATCTATGAAAAAACAAAACTCAACTGAGTACATCTGAAGAGCTAGTCGGCTTTACGTGATGATTCATGAATCGGGCAGCATCTCATCTCAGAAAGGAGTCCAAGCACTGCACAAGATGGAATGACTTCCCTTCGTGTGCACGAGTGGGGAGACAAAGAACGTGTCGTTTCAGGCAAGATTCCCCACAGGGACATCTCCCCTCCGGATGTCCTCCCCACAAGGATGTCTTACCCCTCCAGGGACATCCTCCCCCCAGGGAAGTCCACTCCCCCCAGGGACATCCCACCAGGGATGTCCTCATCCCCAAATGTCCTTCCCCCCTAGGCACATCCCCCCAGAGATGTCCTTCCCCCAAGGGTGTCCTTCCCCCCAGGGACATCCTCCCTGCCCAAGGATGTCTTAACCCCCAGGGACATTCCCCCCAATAGGGACATCCTACCCCCCGCAGGGACGTCTCACCCAGGGACATCCTCATGCCAAGACTGTCTTCCCTCCCAGGGACATCCTCCAGGGATGTCCTCCCCTCCATCAGGATGTTCTCCCCCCTCCAAGAACATACCTCCCCCCCAGAATCCTCCCCCCTAAGGGACATCCCCCCCGCAGAGACATCCCCCCTCCAGAGACCTCCTTTCCCCCAGGGACATCCTCCCCCACAAGGGACATCCCCCCTCAGAGACATCCTTTTCCCCAGAGATTCCCTCCACCCAGGGATGCAGTTCCACACCTTTGTTCAGGTGTCCTTTCTATTCTTTAATGTGACTAGAGTCCTCTCCGGTTTCATTTATTCATGAGCATTTCATAGCTTTTGTTGTTATGAGTGGGAGTCTTCCCATTTCTAACTGGTTATTGATAATATAGAGAAAGGAATTTTATGTATTAATTTTATATACTTGTCTCTTATTAATCTAGCAGTGTTTTTTTTTTTCTTTCAGGTTTCTTGGTTTTACAATCATGTCATTAGCAAAAAGAGAGAATCATTGCCTCTCCTTTTCCAGCATTTGCACCGTGACTTTGTCCTTGGCTGATGCTGACCCACAGTGACAGTCCTACTGGGTGTAGCTGTCTCTCCTTTGCTGGTTGGGGTGGTCTCGTCATCTGTGTCCGTCTTCCAGCAGGTCCTGGTATGCGGGGAGCTTTTCAAGGTGCCGTCTTCATGATGCAATCCGCTGACCTCCCCCATGCTGATTCGGTGGGTTTGGTGAATTCTGTGGGCGGTTCTCTGACAGCAAAGTGCCCCACTTTCCTGAAAGAAGGCGTACTCGGTGGTGCGTGTCTTATGTTTGCTAATATTTTACTTAGAATTTTCACTTTATCTTCCTGTTTTGTATTATGATTTTTTTAAATCAGGTTGATATTAAGGCTTTGGTTGGTTCAGACACGGACAGGGACGTTTTCATCTTTTTTAGGGTTTGACAGAGTTCAGATAGCATCTTGTGAAGGCATTTTGGACAATTCCTGTCCTTTTGATCCTGCAATGTCACGCATAGGAATTTATTGCATAAAAATACTTGCTAGCTACAGCTGAATTGAAAACACAATCGAATTAAAAAATGGGCAGGAGGGGCGCCTGGGTGGCTCGGTCGGTTAAGTGTCCGACTTCGGCTCAGGTCATGATCTCGCGGTTCGTGGGTTCCAGCCCCACGTCAGGCTCTGTGCCGACAGCTCAGAGCCAGGAGCCTTTTTCAGATTCTGTGTCTCCCTCTCTCTGACCCTCCCCTGTTCACGCTCTGTCTCTCTCTGTCTCAAAAATAAATTAACGTTAAAAAAATTTTTTTTTAAAATGGGCAGGAAATCTGGGCAGATATTTTTCCAAAGAAGACACACAGATGGCCAACATGAGAAGATGCTCGACATCACTAATCTCAGGGAAATGCCAATCAAAACCACAATGAGATGCCACCTCACCCGTCAGAATGGCTATCCTCAAAAAGATAAGAAAGCAGCCGTGTTGGTGAGGACGTGGAGAAAAGGGAGACTCGTGCACTGTGTGTGGGGGGGAATCCAAACTGGTGCACCTGCTGAGCGAAACAAGTCAGACACATAAGTACAGACACCGTACGACCATGCTCACAGGAAGCCCCCCGAGGAGTCAGCTTCCCAGACGGGAAGTAGGGCGCAGGGTGTCAGGGGCTGGGAGAGAAGGGGAAGGTGTTGTTCAGTGGGGACAGGGTGTCAGTCAGGGAAGGCTCTGTAGGCGGAGGCTGAGGATGCTCCCAGCAACGGGAATGTACTTCCTGCCACTGCACTGGACACCTAACATGGCCAAAACAGGTTTTATCTTATGTGCATTTTGCTACACTTAAAAAATCACGTGGAAATGCTAAGGACTCAAAATATCCAGTTTATAGAAAGAACAGCACAGCCGAAAGATTTATTGTATCAGAGCTCAAGACTTACAGTGGTTAAGACAGTATGTGTTGCCACAAAAATAGAAATCACTGATAATGGACGGAACACAGACTGGAGATGTAGACACATGCGTTTTGGGGCAATTTATTTGCTCGTTTTTGAAGTTTGTTTGTTTATTTATTTACTTATTTATTTATTTAACTTTTAGCAGTCTCTACACCCAACGTGGGGCTTGAACTCACGAGCTGGAGATCGCGAGCCACACACTGTACCGACTGAGCCAGCCTGGCGCCCCTGGGCGATTTGCCGTTAAGAAAGATTCCAAGAGTAGCAGTGGAGGGACAGGCTTGCCCACGCATGGCGCTGTGACACGGCTCTGCGTGGGAGACGTGAACCGGGCCCCTCCCTCGCATGGGAGCCATGGAGCAGAATGTGGGGGCTTTTGTGCTCGACTTGTCCCCCCCTCAAGTTAACTATCTTGTCTGACTTAAAAACTGCGTGCTAGGGTGCACAAGCACACTCGGGGACACCCCCCGCGCCACTGCCTACAGAAAGCCTGGAACAGGACGATCAGCGGTGACCCGTGAAGCCACGGCCGCCACCCACGGACCATGGTGCTGCCCTTACAGGGGAGGAGGGCGCTCGTCTGCGGTAACACGGGGCTCCTGTGAGCATGTGCTGTGACCCTGAACAGGACGGTTCGGAGCTGTGTTGAGGGACAAAGGCTGGATGGGGACAGACATGCTGTGCAGGCCAGCTCCTCACTCCGACCACGTCACACACACGTCAGGTGACGAAGAAGAGTTCACTGGAGACCAGCAGTAGTTCCGAGGGCCACACGAGGGTCAGAAACTCTGGCTCAGAGGGACACGCACAAGAGCTGTGTCCAAAGGAGAACAGTAAGCTTCCAAGGACGGTGTGGCCACTTCCTGAAGCACAGGGCCTCCTCTGCCACGTCCTGGAGTGGGTCGGCCACGACTCCTCTCAGCTGTGGTCGGAACGTCCGAAGGATGTAGAATGAGGGGCGTGTGGCTGCCCAACCCCACAGAGGGTCAACGCACCCCGTGCCCTCACCCCAGCGAGTGGCTGTTGCTCTGGAGGGCCCTCCTGACGTGGCCCGGGCCACGGACGCCCCACAAGCCCCTGGGGAGATGGCCCTGCACCCTCCCAGGTTCTCTCCTCCCTCCTCTTCCGACGTGCACGTGTGGTTCCACGAGAGGTCCGTGCACCCGGCCCCTCCTCTTCCCCTGCTCTGACGGGTGGATGACAAGATGGGGGAGGTCCCTGGAGACGGAAGTGGCAGGGGCAGGGGACAGACACTGCCTGGGAGGAAAGTGCGGGCTGTGGGCTGCTGACCTGCTCCAGTCAACAGGCCTCACGTGCAACAGCAGCTGCAAAGGGTGCCTCCACCTGACGGAGCTGACAGAGCCCCCTGTCGTCCTCGAGACTCATCTGCCTCTGAAACTGAACGGAGACGCTCCAGGGATCCACACTCCCGCACCGGTCGGGGCTTCAGTTTTGGAAAGTAAGGTGGTTCTGGGGCCACTGGGGGATTGGGCCTGTTCTTTGGCCCAAAGAACCTTCAGGAAGTGGGTAGGTGACCTCGGCTGGGTGCGGGGTCCCACTGGGCCCACCCGAGAGGGGCCTGGGCCAGGTCTGGGTGTAACACCGCCCCTCACGAGCCCCGCCAGGTGTCTCGGCCGCGCTCGCTCAGCCTGGAGACAGCAGCTGACTCAGAGCCGGTGCCTGGGGGTCCCCGCCCAGCCAGTCAGCGTGGGGACTCCCGACGGGGACCTGACTCCCAGTGGAAACCAGGACAGCACGTCGACCCTGCTTCCCTGGCGGGAAAATGTGGGCTCCAGCCTCACCGAACTCCTGCCCCAGCCTGGCTCGCTGCACGCAGGCTTTCTCTCTGCCGGTGCATTGCGATCCAGAAGCCCCTCGGGGGCTATTTCTCTCTCAGGCGCTGACCATTTTGTCTGCTGAGGGCGCCCCCCCCTCCACCTCCCGCCGTAAAGCCTGTAAGAACAGGGATTTTGATCTGATTTACACCCAACTACTCCCCTGCTCCTGGCACACAGCAGTCAGAAGCGCTCTTAGGTAGAAGGGAGCAGGGCCTCCTTCTGAGCACTCTCAGGGGACCAGCCCACCCACGGGGACTTTCAGGTATGGGGAGAACACACACACACTGGCCGCGGCCCACCTCCTCACCCCTGCCCCAGCTGTGCGACACTCAGGAGCATCCTAGGATGCGATCCGGCACATATTCTCGTCCCGGTGGCCTCGCGCCCACTCCGGCCTCCCTAGGGCAGTTCTCGATCTGTGGCCTGTGGACCCCCGGGTGTCCCTGAGGCCCGGATTATTCTCCATTATCACGAAAGAAAAATGTCCCACGCTGTTTTCAGCATGTTGGCATTGGCAGCGTGGGTCCAATGGCTGGGTCCTCAGCAAGAATCAGGGCGGGCACCTCCCTCCCGCCACATGCTCTCCACAGAAAATGCCAATTTCCCTGAAGAGTGACCCTGGTGAGGCAGTAAGAAATTACTCAATTTTATTAAATCTGGATCCTTTTAATATTCCTTGTGACACATGGATAGTACGTGTAACACACTCCTGTCCACCCCTGTGTCGACGTCTGGGAGAAGCACCTGCGGAATGTTCCAGCTGCCAGCTGAAATATAGCTGAAAACATTTCTCACTGGAACTCAACTTTCGCCTGAGAGAAGGACGCGGGCACCTGGTGGACATTCTCTTGGAAGTGAGAAAGGGAGCTGTCCCTTCAAAAGGAAACCAACTCACATGGTGACCGATGGAAATGTCTAGCTTTCACACCAAGGCCAGAAAGACTTGCATCCACCACCATGAGCTTAACGTCCCACAGGAAAGGCTTCGCTGTGAGCGTGACCCCGCCAGTGACAAAAGTGAGTTTTCGAGGATGTTTAATGCACTGGGTCGGCGAAGAAGATGGGCATAACTCGGTGAACCAGTATTTTCCAAATGCCTAACGCACGGTGTTCCAGAAGCACGGCGAATGACAATCCGCCAAAGCGCGAGACGGACGGATGGCTGCTGCTGCGACACAGCTCTGCCGGCTCGTGGTAGGCTGATTCCACATCTCAACAAGCCCGTGGGGGTCCTGCCGGGAAAGAATGTCCGCGTGATCCATACACGTTATTAGAAGATCCGTCGTTTTTATTGGTCGCCTGGGGGGCTCAGCCAGTTGAGCGTCTGACTTTTGGTTTCGGCTCAGGTCATGATCTCACGGTTTGTGGGTTCGAGCCCCGATCGGGCTCTGCGCGGACAGCGCAGGGCCTGCTTGCGATTCTCTCTCTCTGCCCCTCCTCTACTCATGCTCTCTCTCTCTCTCTCAAAATAAGTAAACTTACAAAAAAAAAAAGAACCAAGAAGAAGATCTCTTGCTTTTTCAAACACCTATCCGTGTGACCCTGGATTTTGCACAGACACTCGCACACTTACAGCCGAGCGACTGAGTGTGGAGCTGGCTTCTCTCAGGCCGGATATTTGAGGGTATGTGACACAACGCCACTCTTCTCGCTAAAACCTTTTGTTTTGGAAAATACATTTTTCCCGCGATTGTTATTTATGTTAGCATGTCATGGGGTTTATTGTTATCTTGAAAGGACTAAGATCTTTTAAGTCTCAGGTCTAATTTCTAATCAGGTCATCTACGGGGTGTTAATGCTGGCGGTTAGAAGGCACGCGGACAGAAGCTCTGAGGCCTTCAATCACTGGCGTGCGTGGAGGGCCCCCGAGAGCGCTGGGGCCGCGGCAGGCCTGCGTGGCCTCAGCTGTGCGGGGTGAGGCCCAGCTGCTCCCGAGCATTTGTACCAATTCCCACTGCCCCTGCCAGGGTGTGCGTTTCCACGTCCCCACGTTTTTCCAGCTTCAACCACTAATGGAAGGCTCACTCCGGTTTTATTGCGCATTACCTGGCGCTACATGAGGCCGAGCACGCCTCCTCACCGTCTTTGGCCTCAGGCCCTTTGCCCCTCTCGGTTTTCGTATGAACTCAAAACTATTTTCTTCCATTTCAAAACAAAGAGAAAACCACAACGTTATTGAAAATATAGTTGGAATTATACTAACAAAGTGATGACACTTTATTCTGGAACTTGGAGGAGTATGCCGTTTCCCCACATGCTCAGGAACGGTTTCAGATTTAACAATAAATCGCAGTTTTCTTCCTGTCGATCCTGCACCTTTCTGGTTAAACTCACTCACAGATTCCCTGTAGTTCTCAGTCATGACCGTGCATGGAATGCTCCAGTCTCGGATGCCACAGGGTCAGGGTAGTTTACAGAGCTCCTGATCTGTATGTTTGGCTTTCTGGGCATACAAAGATCTCACCTGAAAATAAGGTAACTTTCATTTCTTCGTTTCATCTCTCATCCTGCCCATTTGTCTTAATGCATCAGCTATCAACGTCAACGCTAACTAATAACAGTTAGTTATTAGTTCCTGGTTCCTGACTTGTTTTCAGTGTTAACATGTTGTTTCGCTGAATCTTATCAAATAGCTTAGCGTTTACCGACACGGCCACTTTCCCCCCCTTCACGGACCAGTAACTACAGAACAAATCAGAAACTCGCCGAGGACACGCTGTCCAGGAAGGGCGCGGCCCAGGCGGTCCTACAGCTGAGTTCCGCTGACCGTCCGGATTCCGCTCCAGCCCACGGGACAGGTGGGCAGTGCCCACTCGGCAAGACACAGAAACAGCACTGACCCCCCACTCAGAGAGGGAGCTGGGAAAAAGTGCAAATCATCTCTAAACACAAATGCAAAACTGCGCCTGCTGCCCCGCAGTTACCCACACGCTGACACGCCACAACCACGGTGCCAGCAAAGCAAAGGCGTGTAAGGGGAGGGACCTCCCGCCTAACTTTGTGGCCACCTCGGGCGCCCCTCTGGCACGGCCGCTCTGACGGGGTTCTGTCCTCGGTGTTTGCGAAACAGCTGAGTTCTTGCGGCAGGATCTCGTCTCAGAGACTGGTGGGTTCCGGTGGGCATGCCCCCCACTCAGGTCTTCAGCATGAGACCCCCCAGGTTCTCCTCTGCCGCGGGGTGCCGGGGCCTGTTCTGTGCGGATCTCTCCCACGTGGGTCCAGCGACGTCACGCCGGTAGCCGAAGCGGCCTTGGTGGGAACGCAGACACCGTGCGAACTGGCAAGTCTGCGCTTCAGCAGAGCCGCCTGTGAACGTTCGCCAGACCGCTGCCTTCAGTACCAAAGCAGTATGGTTTGAGTCCACGGCACGCGCACTCCGGGGAGGTCCCCGAGGCGGCTGAGCAGGGGGCGTCCTGCCAGTCTGGCTCTGCCCTCTGGGCTCCACAGAACAGCCAGCGTCTCCCTCACCACAGCCAGGCCGAGGGCTGGCCTCTGCACCACGCGGGCGGCCACGGGCGGCTGACTTCAGATAAGCTGGTCACTGTCACACTAAAATCATGGTGACAGCCTCCTGGCAGGACCTCTGCTTTCGGCCCCCACCCCCACCCGTCTGCCCAGGAGCAGCCAGAAGGAGATTTTCTAGACCGTGAGGGAAACCACGGCCCTTGCCCTAACCCACCTGCCACATCTCCTCAGAGCCCTGTTGTGTGGGCAGCGACAGGCTGGTCCCAGGGGTGAACCAGACGGTCCTGTGCCCAGCACCCTGTGCAGCCAGGGACCAAAAGCCCAAGGAGCCAACAAGACTTAGGAGCAATTCAGCAGAGAAGCGTCTGGACAGGTTCTCCTGCTGGTGAAAGGGCAGAAGCAGGGGAGGTGGGCCCTACGTTGCAGCTCTGGACCCCGCCACCCCCAGCTCGTCCCTGCACCGCGGGTCCGGACCCAGAGCACCACAGCCAGCACGGCACGCGAAAGCTCCGCGTGCCTCGGCGGCCCAGTCGCGCGGTCCGGGGCTCCTGGAATCTGGTTGCTCCCGCTGGTGGTTGGGGCGCCACCGCTCCTCGCGCTCGGGGCCGGCCTTTCCCGTCCAGCGCTGACCACAACCCGCTCTCCCGTCCTTCCCGTCTTCACTCGTTTGCCTCCCCGGCTGGAGCGCGAGTGCCTGAGGCCCCCGGGGCTCTGCCCTGTCAGCACGACATCCCCGGGCCTGGAAAACCGGGCGGCGTGGTGCACGTGGACCGCCGGCATTGCTTCGCCGGCGTCCTCACGGGGAGGCCTGACGCCCGGGGGAAGAGGGATGCAGCGGCCGTCTGGGGTCGGCTCCACCGTCGGAGCCCATCCTAGGAGGCGGGCGGCAGACCCCGTGAGCGCGAGGACAGCCGTCGCCCCTTGGAGAGTTTCCGTCCCGGGCACAAAGCCGCCACTGAGCCGCTTCCCTTTGCTTCTGTTTTGCAGTCGACCGGCCTGGCGTGCTCCCGAGACCCCACGTGTAATACCCAAAGCCGTGTCAAGGGCCACCGACAGTGACTGTACGGGAGGACAGCCTCCGGGAGGTTCTCCCCGGGGGGGTGGGGGGGGGGGCCGGCCCGCGTCCGGCCGAGCCAGGGGCAGCCCCGGGGCGCTCCCCGCGGGCCGGGCGGCCTAGACGCCGGACTTGGCGATCATCTTCTCCAGCAGGCTCATCATGCGCTCCTGCAGCTGTAGGCCCTGCACCTGCAGCAGGTTCTGGCGGTCCAGCACGCGGCGCACCTCCTGGCACGCGTCCTCCACGGCGCGGCTCAGCCGGCGCTGCTCCTCCAGCATGGCCTCCAGCAGCCGCAGCTTCTTCTTCCGCAGGTGGCAGTTCTGCACCTTGCGCTTCTTCCCGGGCCGCGCGTCCGACCTGGAGGGACGGCGCCAGCGTGTGGACGGTGGGCCGCGCGCGCTCCGGGCACCAGGGGCCCCGCCCGCCCCTCCCCCCCCCCCCCCACCGCCTCGCGCGGACAGGCGGGCCACGGAGGAGGCCCCGGCGGGGGCCGAGCCGCGCACCCGCCTGGGGCCGCCCCGCGCAGCTCACGAGGAGGGGCCGGAGCCCGCCCGCCGGGACAGCAAGGGGCCGTGGGCACAGCCAGTGACCCGAGTCCCAGCCTGGGTGGGTGGGGGGTGCGGGCCTGGTATGGGGCCCAGGGGTAGAGGCCACACGGGGTGGCCGGGGGGGGGGGGGCGACAGACGAGAAAGGCAGGGCCGGAGGGGGTGCGGGCAGGGTGGCTTCTCCTGGGAAGCCTGGCACTGGAGCCTCCAGCGCACAGGGAGGTGAAGGTGACCACGGCCGTGCCCTGTGCCCTCCGCCAGGGGAGGCAAGCATCCCTGGCTGAACTGGCCCAATCCCACCCGTCCCTAGGGCCTTGCTGGTCCCCTAGCCGGGGCCCCATGCTCCTCAGCAGAGCGATGCCCCAGCAGACCTCAGGGGCGAGGAAGCGGTCCCCATGTCCCAGCCCTAATTAGAAATTAGGGGCAGTGTCTGGGGCAGTAGGGAATCTGGGAACTGGGGTTATTCCGTGGAAACATGGGCCAAAAATCTCAGGTTTCCCAACTGATTCTGTCTGGCTATCCACAAAGGCGTTTTTGTCTGGGGTCTTTGCTGAGAAGCTCCCTCCAGGGAAGGGACCCCGGACCAACTGAAGAGTTGCCTCCTCCCATCACCCCTGATGGGCAGACCTGAAGGCCAAGGCCAGGGCTGAGGGGAGAGGCAGGGCCATAACTCAAACCTACACTCCTCCTGTTTTCTTCCCCAACTGGCCAACTCCTATCCACTCGTGAGAGCCCACCCCAACCAAATGTCCCCTCCTCTGATCCCCCAGCCTCCTGTGGGCATCTCGAGGGCAGGCTCACGTGGCCAGTGCTGGCCTAGCAGGAAGTCTGTGATGGACAGCAGAGGGGACAGGCATGCCCGCTGAACCAGCTTCTGAGCACATTCTGGAGGCTCAGCCCAATACCCCTCCCTGGTTCTGAGAAGACCAGCCAGCCTGGCGAGGATAGGGAGGAGACCCCAGGGCAGGGTCTGCTTGGGGGTGAGGGAAAGCCCGGAAGCCAGAAACTGGAGGGCACTTGGTCTCCCTCCATGTGCCAGGCCCCACACCCGAATCTGTTCTCTCTTCTGACACTCACAGCCATCCTCGGAGAAAGTACTGATTTATCCCCATTTTACAAAGGGAGACTGAGGCCCAGAGAGGTCAAGGACTTTCCACACAGCTAGAAATTGATGGAGCCAGATGAACCCAGACTATGGACAGGACGGCCTGTACTTCAGTACCAACTGCCTCCCTGTCTGACACTTCCCTGTGTGAGGCCTCCTGTCTGAGGCCAGCCTGGTCTGAGGCCTCCCCATCTAAGGCCTCCCCATCTGAGGCTGGCCTGGTCTGAAGCCTCTCTGGTCTGAGGCTTCCCCGTCTGAGGTCAGCCTCCCTGCTGGAGTCCTCCCCATCTGAGCCCTCCCCATCTGAGGTCAGCCTCCCCGTCTGGGGCCAGCCTCCCCGTCTGAGGCCAGCCTCCCTGTTGAGGCCTCCCTGTCTGAGGCCAGGCTCCTTGTCTGAGGCCTCCCCGTCTGAGGCCAGCTTCCCTGTCTGAGTCCTCCCCATTGGAGGCCAGCCTCTCTGCCTGAGTCCTCCCCATCTGAGCCCTCCCTGCCTGAGGCTTCCCCATCTGAGGCCAGCCTCCCCGTCTGAGGCTAGCCTCCCTGCCTGAGTCCTCCCCGTCTGAGGACAGCCTCCCCATCTGATGCCAGCCTCCCCATCTGAGGCCAGCCTACCCGTCTGAGGCCAGCCTCCCTGTCTGAGGCCAGCCTCCCCGTCTGATGCCAGCCTCCCCGTCTGATGCCAGCCTCCCCATCTGAGGCCAGCCTCCCCGTCTGAGGTCAGCCTCCCTGTCTGAGGCCTCCCTGTCTGAGGCCAGCCTCCCTGTCTGAGGCCTCCCCGTCTGAGGCCAGCCTCCCTGTCTGAGGCCAGCCTCCCTGTCTGAGGTCAGCCTCCCCATCTGATGCCAGCCTCCCCGTTGAGGCCTCCCCGTCTGAGGTCAGCCTCTCCATCTGAGGCCAGCCTCCCCGTCTGATGCCAGCCTCCCTGTCTGAGGCCAGCTTCCTTGTCTGAGGTCTGCCTCCCCGTCTGAGGCCAGCCTCCTTGCCTGAGTCCTCCCCATCTGAGGCCAGCCTCCCCGTCTTAGGTCAGCCTCCCTGTCTGAGGCCAGCCTCCCCGTCTGAGGCCAGCCTCCCTGCCTGAGGCCTCCCCATCTGAGGCCAGCCTCCTTGCCTGAGTCCTCCCCATCTGAGGCCAGCCTCCCTGTCTTAGGTCAGCCTCCCCGTCTGAGGTCAGCCTCCCTGTCTGAGGCCTCCCCGTCTGAGGTCAGCCTGTCTGAGGCCAGCCTCCCCGTCTGATGCCAGCCTCCCCGTCTGAGGCCAGCCTCCCTGCCTGAGGCCTTCCCGTCTGAGGTCAGCCTCCCTGTCTGAGGCCAGCCTCCTTGCCTGAGTCCTCCCCGTCTGAGTCCAGCCTCCCCATCTTAGGTCAGCCTCCCCGTCTGAGGCCAGCCTCCCTGCCTGAGGCCAGCCTCCCTGTCTGAGGCCAGCCTCCTTGCCTGAGTCCTCCCCATCTGAGGCCAGCCTCCCCGTCTTAGGTCAGCCTCCCCGTCTGAGGTCAGCCTCCCTGTCTGAGGCCTCCCCGTCTGAGGTCAGCCTGTCTGAGGCCAGCCTCCCCGTCTGATGCCAGCCTCCCTGTCTGAGGCCAGCCTCCCCGTCTGAGGCCAGCCTCCCTGCCTGAGGCCTTCCCGTCTGAGGTCAGCCTCCCCGTCTGATGCCAGCCTCCCCGTCTGAGGCCAGCCTCCCCGTCTGAGGCCAGCCTCCCTGCCTGAGGCCTTCCCGTCTGAGGTCAGCCTCCCCGTCTGAGGCCAGCCTCCCCGTCTGATGCCAGCCTCCCCGTCTGAGGCCAGCCTCCCCGTCTGAGGCCAGCCTCCTTGCCTGAGTCCTCCCCGTCTGAGGCCAGCCTCCCCATCTTAGGTCAGCCTCCCCGTCTGAGGCCAGCCTCCCTGCCTGAGGCCAGCCTCCCTGTCTGAGGCCAGCCTCCTTGCCTGAGTCCTCCCCATCTGAGGCCAGCCTCCCCGTCTTAGGTCAGCCTCCCCGTCTGAGGTCAGCCTCCCTGTCTGAGGCCTCCCCGTCTGAGGTCAGCCTGTCTGAGGCCAGCCTCCCCGTCTGATGCCAGCCTCCCCGTCTGAGGCCAGCCTCCCCGTCTGAGGCCAGCCTCCCTGCCTGAGGCCTTCCCGTCTGAGGTCAGCCTCCCCGTCTGAGGCCAGCCTCCTTGCCTGAGTCCTCCCCGTCTGAGGCCAGCCTCCTTGCCTGAGTCCTCCCCATCTGAGGCCAGCCTCCCCGTCTTAGGTCAGCCTCCCCGTCTGAGGTCAGCCTCCCTGTCTGAGGCCTCCCCGTCTGAGGTCAGCCTGTCTGAGGCCAGCCTCCCCGTCTGATGCCAGCCTCCCCGTCTGAGGCCAGCCTCCCCGTCTGAGGCCAGCCTCCTTGCCTGAGTCCTCCCCGTCTGAGGCCAGCCTCCCCGTCTGAGGCCAGCCTCTCTGCCTGAGTCCTCCCCATCTGAGCCCTCCCTGCCTGAGGCCTCCCTGTCTAAGGCCAGCCTGGTCTGAAGCCTCTCTGGCCCGGGAGGCACTTGCATACCACCTAGTCCTCTGCGGCGGAAGATCAGCCGGCCCTCACGGCACCCGGCCCCTTCTCTGGCCCCTGCTGGTGGTGGGGGCGGGGAAGGAAGACACACACTACCTGAACTTAAGGGACAGTAAGCTGGAGGAGGTGTCGGAGCGATCATCCTGGAAGCGGCCTTCGTAGGAGCACTGGTTATACGGTAAGTACAGAGGGGTGGATTTAGCAGACGGCGACAGGGACGCCTCGGTCTGGGACGTGGAGGGCCCCGGCTGCTGGCTGTCCGGCAGTTTGCCATCACAGGACTCGGGGACCTTGGCCAGAATCCTATCAATGGCTAGGTAATAGGGCCAGTCGGGCGGGACGGACTCGCTATCTGTCATGCATTTTAATTTCCTGAAACGAGAGACACAAGAGCCAAGGGTGAGAAACGGAGCTGCGGCCCCCGACAGAGGGGTGCTCGGGGGGCGCTGGGGCCCCGGGGGCCACGGGGCATGAGGGGGAGCCACTCGTGGCCAGACAGCCTCCCCAGAAAAACTGGCCAGGCTCCAGGGCCAAGGAGACATTAGCCTTGGAGAGAAGGCAGGCCGGGGACTACCCTGCCGTGGGTGCTAACAGGAAGCACGCGCCCCAGATGTAAGCGAGGTCGTGTGAGTGCTGGGGCCTTGGGCTGTTTGGTACCGTTCCTCTCCCTGCGCTTCTGTAGTTTCTACGCTCCCTACAGTGAACAAATGCTGTTCTTAAGTAGTTAGCCTGCGCGAGATAATAAAGTATGCAAACATAGGAACAAAGTGTCATATAATATAAACGTAAAACATCATGACGTGAGACGCGTGTGTTCCTAAAGAGAACGCCTCAGAAGGGGGAACCGGAGAGCACATAGACCTGAGCTGCGTCTCATCTCCACCACTCTGCAGTGTGACCTTGGGCAGGTCCATTAACCTCTCTGAGCCTCCATTTTCACATCAGTAAGATGGGGATGAGCAAAGTAAACTCCTCACAAGCTGTAGGGAGGATTTAATAAGGAAATGCCCAGCTCCTGGCAAACAGCAAGCCGACTAGATAACATTCTTGGCTGAAGATATCAGGGGGCAGGAGGGCTGGGCCTGGCACCCCCCAACCCTACTTAGACCCCAGGCCCAAGGGTGTGCACAGCACAGCTCTGCCTACCATGGGCTGGAGCCCTGCCCAGCCCTGCGTCCTATCCTTTCCTGCAGATAGGCCTTGCAGGTCCCCAGGCCTTGGCTGAATTCTGGGAGGTCAGGGATGGGGAGGCACAGCTGCACGAGAGCTGGGCAGCCTTGGCCAGGCCAGGAAGGAGTCCATAACTTGGGAGGGGGTGGGGGGGAGGTGTTCCTGTCTGCCCCATCAGACCCAGCCTTAGTCTGTGGCCCCCACGTTCCTACCCCATGCTCCTCCCAAGTAGGGAGGCCCTCAGGCTACAGGGACCTCTGTAGCCAGATGGTTCCTGTCTCCTGACATAGGGTTCCTGCCAGGTTGTGGTCCCCGGTCACACTGGTCTTTGAAATAGAGCTGACCCTCTGAACGAGCTGCCTGCAGCAAATAGGCACAGTGGGACACGGCCAGGGGGTCTGTGGCTCAGGGCGGCGAGCAGAGCCCAGCTACAGGAGGTGGCCTTGGGAGCAGCATACAGAATGTCCTGGGTAGAAAGCCAGGGACAGGCCACCGAGGGAGGCATGGCTGCTCCGTCTCCCAACCCCAGGACTACCGTCCATCACCCTGGAGGCCTGCACAGACTCCAGGTGCAGGAAGTGGAGAACTGTGCTTGGGCCCACACCCAGCCTCTAGCCCATCTGGAAGCCCCCCTATGCTTGTTCTGACCACTCAAGCCAGGCTGCTCCTTGGAGCAATGAGGGAAGGCCTGCCCCCGCCCCGCACAGGAGGCCCCTGAATGGTATTCCAAGAGACCATGCTCCATGGAACCCAGGCACCCCCTCGGGCTTCCTTAGCCTGACAACCTTAATATGCAAAGAGCTACAGTGAAAAAATAAGAGAAGACTTTGGTAGGGGAGGCTCTTTGGGTAGGGGTAAGAGGAGACAGATAAAGAACTAGTCAACCAACCAAAGCATCAGCCTATTAAGGGCTGTGTGGCCTTGGGCAAGTCCCCTCTCTGCTCTAGGCCTCAGTTTCCCCCTCAGGGAACAGGAAACTGAAGTGTCACATGTGCAGCCCTCGCTCAGGAACAGACGGCAGCGTCTGCAGGGAAGCCCCGCTGGAGGGCCCAGGCTCCTGCTCCGCTGCCTCATCTCTCGTGGCCTCCCTGCCCTCCCCCCCCCCCCCCTCCCAGGAATGGAAAGGAATGCCTCCCCTGGGACTCCGAAGAAGGCTTTCAGGATAAATAATGAATGAGTCGGCCAGACACCAATCAGAGCCCATGGATTACTGAGTCAGATGGGAAGCTGGTAAAACAGCCGGCTTCACCTCTGCAGCCCCCTCACAGGCACGGAGGGATGCACTGTGTGAACGGAGGAGGCAGGGACAGACAGACACACACACACACACGTCTACAGACAACTCAGCCCTCTCACGCCACGAGCTGGTGGCTGGAATTTATCATCGTTTATGTTGTGACGGATGCCTTCAGACCCTTAGCGGCTGCCTCATTTCTGGCCCCTGGGCCTGCCTGGGAGCTGGGGCTGTGGGCAGAAATGCACCTTCAGACAGACCCAGGCTCTGGACCCCCTCCTCCAAGGGCCACGAGAAGTTGTTGGGGGCCCTGTGGGGCCTCTGCACGTCCCAGGCTCCAGACGGGCTGGGAGCTGCAGGCCAGGAGGGCAGGGGTTGGCTCCTTGCCGACTGTTGGGAGCGAGGATCCTCTCGAGGTGCCCAAGGCAAACCCAGGCCCCGTCTGCACCCAGCATAGCCTGCACCTCTGCTCCCCTGCTCATAGCAGCCACGAGGAGTGCCAGGAGGAGGCCAAGGCTGGGAGCAGCTTGGTGCACTCCAAGTTTTCCTGGGACAGGGCCCCTTCCAGGGTCATTGACAGGCCCACCCCCACCCAATATGCCTGACGCCCACCCCCCTCACTGCTACTCTCCACCCATGGCTCCCAGTTCCAGGTTGACCTTCACCCCGGAGACCCTAGACTGCCCACGACCCTCACCTTGACCATGACCGACTCCACACCTGTGACCTTAGCCTCACCCAAGAAGGCCCTCTGCATGGCTGTGACCTCTGCCCTGCCCATGGCCATCTGCACGCAGTGACTGATGTGCTCCCACCCTGGATGCCAGAGCTCCTCCCCTGCCCAGGAACCCTGTCTGTGGCCCTGACTCAGCAACTCCCTTCTGGCTGCCAGGGCAGGGTGGCTACAGTGGGGTAGGGCCAGGCCTGGGTCCCCGCTGCTTCTTTCCACAAGTGAGGGCCCTCCCACAGGTGAGGCCCTTCTGGGGGCTCCAGGGCTCCAACATCGGCCCTACTACGCACCCTGCTCCCTGACCGCGGCCAGCCGCCGGCTGCTGGAAACGACCGAGTGTCAGCACCAGGCAGGACTTGCAGGCCTGGGAGCCGAGCCTCCTTCTCACCTCCGGCCTTGGTTTCCCTGTCTGTACGGCAGGCACCCTAGTTAGCAGAGCCACGCCTGGGCAGCCGGCCTGCATTCTCCCTCCCGGCGGGAGGGTGCGTGTGGGCCAAGCGGGAGCCGCCTGCACGTGGCACCCAAGGCAGGGGCCTGGGGGATGCTGCGAATTGTGCCAGCCCTGCCCTCGCTGGGCCTCAGTTTCCCACCTCCGACGGGAGGCTGCGCACACGGCTTGTGCAGGCCCCATCTCGCTGGTTGGGCTCTGCCCACACGAGGCCTTCCCGACTCAGCTCCGAGGGGCTCCCCGCGGCCCCCAGCGGCCAGCGCCGGGCAGGGAGCACGGGGGGGGGGGGGGGGCGCGCAGGCGTGCGGCACGTGGGGCCCACCTGTACTGGAAGGTCATGTTGGTGATCTTGATCTTGATCTCCTCGCCCAGCCGGCGCTCCCCCGTCATCTCCAGCAGCTTGCTGGCCATCTTCTCGTACACCTTGGCGTTGCGTTTGGTCTGCTTCAGCTCGTCGAAGAACTCCTCCCAGACGAGCATGAGGCCGCGCATCTCGGCGTCCGTCCAGTTGCGGGCTCGCCGGTGCTTCTCCGTCTGCGGGGACACGAGGTAGCCGGGCACCTCGGCCGCCGCCATGCTGGAGGCACCTGCGGGGTTAAAAGAGCTCAGCCGGGGCCTGGGGCCTGCGCACAGGGCGGGAGCCCCACTCCTGGAAGGCAGCTCCGCGCTCAAAATGGGGCCTACATCTGACAGGCAGGAATTTAGTTAAAAGCTTTTAAACGGGAAACGTCATTTTGATGTCACGTTTCCATAGCAACAGAGCAACTGCATAAGCTACAACAACAGAAACCTTTTAACTGAAAGCGCAGGAATCAGGGCTGCCCTGACGGGCCATCAATATTGCAGCGAGCGGGCCGGACCCAACCCCGGTGGCCCAGGCGCCGGCCGTGCCTCCCGCCCCAGCCCAGCCCGCAGACCCCGCTGCCGGGAGCCCCGTGTGCGGCGGGCCGACGGGGCTGACCGCACGCTCCAGGCGTGGGCTCCAGGCCTCGGCCCCCGCCTCAGCCCCGCCCCACGCACACGGGGCCGAGGCGCCAGGCGCCAGGGAGAGCCGGAGACAAGGGAGTCAGGGTGGGACGGAAGGAGGGCCCGGCGCCACTGAGAGGGGGGTGGGCGGTGAAGGGGGGAGAGCGCAGAGGTGCACGCAGAGGGGGACACAGCTCGAGCAGCAGGTGCCCGCGAGGACCCGCCAACACTCGCCTCCCTGTGACGTGCTCCACGCACAGCGTCCTCCTGGCCAACGTGCTCACATTTTATGGGGAGAAATGTAAACGCATCAGTACAGGCTGGGCAGCAGTGGGGCTTTGCCCCGTCTGACCACCTGTCTCCCCTCTTTGTGGTGGGACTGGTTGCCAGCCTGGGTGACGTGGGCTGGGCAGAGAAGCCGGGGCAGTTCTTGGGGCCAGAGGGCAACGGGCACAGGCGGGCAGTGTGTGTGTCCCTCCCGCCCTGGGCAGCCCCACCACAGCCCTAACCACCCTGCTCAGCACCGTCTGTCCCTAGACCCGTTTCTACCTGGCTAGTGGGGTGCTCTTTGTATCCCCGGAACCCCACAGGAAAGGGTTTGCTAAAGGCTTGCTGAGTAAAGAAATGAAGAAATGAAGGGACCAGTCTTAAGTAGCCCCTCTCTCTTCTCAATAGATCCCCTAGGCTTTGCCTTTGGACTTACTGGCAAACTCCTATTCATTCTTTAAAGCCCTATTCTGACATCACCTCCCGTCTGAAGTCTTCCTACCCCACTTTGGTCCTTCTTCCCTTTTTCCCTCGATTGGACCTGTGTGACCCTGGGTAAAGAACACTGGCAAAAGTGAGCGAATAAGAATTTGAGTATTCACGGAAAGCCAGGCACTGTTTTCAAGACTATATACAAGCATTTTCTACTTTGATCCTCATGGAACTCTTGTAAAAGAAGCTGGCACTGTTACTCCCATTTTTCAAATAAAAAGTCCAAGGGTGTACAGAGGCGAGGTCACCCTGTGGGCAAAGGGCTGGGCCAGGCTTTGAAAGCCGGTGGCTTGAAGCCGAATCTGACCCCGTGCTGTGCTGCCTCTGGAAGGAGCACTGGCTGGCAGGGTCCCAGTAAAGGACACCTGTCACCCCTCCCGTGCCTATGGTCCTCGGCAGAGCACACAAGACGTAGCCAATGCAAACTGCCCACCGTTTCTGGGGTCTCCTGGGAGGCCCCCAACGCCCACCCTGGACAAGATGGCTGCTGGCATGGCTGGGGTCCTTGGCTGGGGGACCCTCACCCTCTCTCAGCGGGTCTTTTCCAGGGCTTGACGGAGGCTCATCCATCTCAAGGTCTCAAGGGCCAGGGCCGCGGGTCGCCAGCAGGGCTGGGAAGGTACCGCAGGACAACGGTGAACTCTGCACCCAGACGAGGGGAACCGGCCTGGATCCCCAGGAAGGCAGGGGGCGCTGCCCGCAAGAAGCAGCCCCACAGTGGCAGCAAGGCTGGTGCGGCCGGAGCACAGGGGACGGGGCAGTGACAGACAGCGTGACTGTCCCTGGGGGGGTGGTCAGAAAGGAGGGCTTGAGAGCCAGGCTGGGGTTGGGCTGCAGTGCCCCCTGGGGCTGGCCAGCAGAGGTCAGCAGCAGGAGGGTCAGCCAGGGCAGGACACCAGGGCCGTGGGAGCCGTGAGGCCTATGGAGAGAACTAAAGGCATCACTAAAGGCATCAACATTCAAAATTACAAGACAAAACTCACACGGTTTATCAGTAAGAGCCCATCACACCTGCTGGACAGGCCCCAGTCCTGCCTGCCTGCCGGCTAGGCCCAGACGCCCAGCCAGGCCGTGGCATCCACGGGCCGTCAGTGAGCCTGCCTGGCCTTCGTGGGTCCCTGGCGGTGGCCTAAACCGGGGGTGAGGGACTCACGAAGTTCAGGCTGAAAATCACCATGGCTAACAGAGGGTCCTCCTCTGACCTGACCACGGAGAGAAAAGTCTCACTCCAAGCCACCCCAGATTGGGACAGCTGAGCCTGGAGCGCGGAGGTGGGGGTGGGGAGGTGTCCCTGAATCTCCGCCCAGGCCCTCAGGTGCAAGAGCAGCAGGGACATGTGTGGGCACTCGGAAGGGCCCCTTGTCCCTTCAGTGGGTTCTTGGTTCAAGACCTGGGCCCCATCAGCTCCCCGTAGGAGCCCCTTCCTCTCCGGGCCCACGCAGCACCCCCCAGGAAGGCTCAGGGCTGCTGTACTCCTCTGGGCCTGGGTGCCTGGCACGATGTGCTCGGGATGTTTGCAGCGTGAATGAGTGACTGAAAGGTCCCCCAGAAAGCCCGCAGTCCTCAGGCAAAGGACCTGACCCCAGGGCCCTAGTGCCAGCTCTCAGCCTCACCGGAGGGCCTTTCTGCAACCACAGCTCCAGGGGCTGCCCCTGGCCCAGCACGTGGGGGGAGGCCCAAGGGAGAGGTAAAGGACACCTGCCACCCATCCTGTGCCTGTGGTCCTCAGCAGGGCACACAGGACGTAGCCAATGCAAACCACCGTGTGCCTGGAGAATGCTCCCTACCACGTGCGTGGCCTTGCAGCTTCTGGAGAGGGCAGAGGCTGGCTGGTGATGGTAAACACTCCTCAGGAAGAGCTGCTGCCCCGGGGCCCCCGGGCTGGGGACCCTCAGGCTAGCCGAGGCCCCTGCCTCCAGGAGGCAGCCGCCGGCCTGTGGACATCACTCTGCGCTCAGGGCCCTGGCAAACTGGTGGCCCCAGAGGAGGTGTCTACGCCTCTTGCCTCCCCTCCAGCCAGCACGTCCAGGGGAGTCAGGGTGCAAGGCTGGACTCCAAACGTCTTCTCAGGTGTCAGTGGGCACGGGAAACCCCCAGAGCTTCCGGAAGCAGAGCCCTGAGGTCGGGCCTCCGAGGACAAGCACGAGCTAGGTGGGAGGGCCCTGTCTGTCCTTGCTGGGGAGGGGCTCCATACCTTGGCACAGCTGCTTGGCCTGCGGGGACCCTCAATCTCTGTGGGACGGGGAGGCAGAGGGCCGGGGGCTGGGTATCCAGCGGTACCTGCAGGGAGAAGGGGCAGTTAAGCCCCGGCAGGAGGCCGGGGGACACCTGTGCGGCCACACCCTGTAGACCTGTCTCCCACCGCGTCTGAAACCAACACGGGGTCTGAGATACTTAGGTGTGCTGGCCCTACCCAGCCGACACGGAGCCCCAGGTGGGAAGCGGGGATCCCATCGAGGAGTCTCTGGCACCTTCCGGGGGCAGACGCCAGTGAGCAGAGCCTGTCACAGTGGGTGGGAAAGTTTGGCAGCGGAAATGCTCCAGTCTGGGCGAAGGCGGGGAAGCACATGGCGTGTGGCGGGGTCACAGGGAGGGCTATTCCCGTGGAAGGGGGCGGCGATCATCCCAGCTTGGACGGGCTCACAGTGGAAGGAGGCTTGAAGCAGCCCAGCGCTGCAGGGGTCGTGGGTGCTGTAGGGCCCAGCTCACTGTGCTGGCACCACCACCCTTTTCCCCACATCCGCGGGGAGCTCAGACTGTGACTTTCGGCCTCCGCCTCAGTGGGCAGACCCCAACCCCGACGGCCCCGCCCATGCCCCAAGAGACCCTCAGGCCCGTGGGGGGGTGAAGGCCTGAGGACCTCGGGGCCCCTAGGGCACGTGGCCACGAGTGGCCTTCGGTTTCCTGCTTGGGAGGCCGGTGGGGTAGTGCCATCCAACCAGGTGGAGGGGCTGGGCCGGTAAGGCTCCCAAACCAGGGGGAACCACAGGGGATGCTCATGGCTGCCCAGAGTCTTGGGCGACACCACCAAGCAGGCCCACCTCTGGGCCCATGGGCACCGGCAGAACGCTTCATCCAGCAGCGCTCCGACTACCGCCAAGCTGCCTGGGGGGCAAGGCACAGCCCTCCACCCCACACCTAGAAGGGCCTCAGGGGCTTCTTCTCAAGGAAAGCAGGGTCTCACCCTCTCCTGAGGGTCCCTCTGCCGTAGCGGCAGGAGGGCGAGCGGGGGACATGAGCAGCAGGGGCTCTGGGCCCTTTTCTTTCTGGAAGTTAACAGGGAGACCACGTGTGCTCAGGCGCACCAGGCAGGGTCTGGCTGTCCGTGCTGGGACCAGGAAGGGGGAGACAGCCTTGGTCGCTCCGAGGTACCATCAGAGGCCCTGGAATTGCATCACAGAGGAGACAAATTCGGGGAGATGAAGTCACCCCCATCAAATGTCTAGAACACCTGACGTGAGGACGAAGGCCCACCCCTGTGCAGGGACAGGGGGCCCTGTGGCACCCGAGGGCCCGTGCACAGAGCTGCTGCACAGCCCCGGAAGCCGGAAGCCCATGTGCCTGGTCACACGGCCGCAGCCCAGGGGCAGGGGCCAAGCTGCGCGAGCGCACTTATCTGGCACCCGCCACGGCGTGGGCTCCGAGGCCGCCCTGCTGAGGGACCGGGCGGGCCACTCCCCCCAACTGACGGGAACCCATGGCACTAGGGGTGCTGTCTGTGCAGGCTGCCGGGTAAAGCAGCTGCACCCCGACATTACCAGACACCGACTCGCCACGGCTCCCAAGGAGGGGCCGAACCAGGGCTAAGGAGGACGGTGCCCCCTTCTGCTGACTAGGCAAGCCTTTGGGGGGCGGCGAGTCCTTGAAGCCAGAACAACTTACACACTCAAACGCGTGCGCCAGGAGCCCAGGAGCCCGCGGGGCGTGGGGGAGCCCCAAGGCCGAGGCACGGCCCCCTGTGAACACTCCAGCCCTGGGCTGCCCTCACCACCCTCCAAGGCCCCGGAACCCTTCACCCCAGCAGCTCACGTCTGCGGGGACCTCCTGGGTGCCCAGGGACGTGCCCAGCCCCCCCTCCCCGGGCGCGGGCCAGTGTGGCGGCCACCCCGCCTCCCCGGAGAGGCTCTCCACAAGCAAGCACGCCTCGTACAGCAGCGCGTGGTGTCATTTCCCTTTAATTCAGATACACAATGTTCGCGGAAGTTTAAAAAACTTAAACACACGTCGCTTGTCAGTCCTTCCCTCTCCTCTTGGGAGCGGACGGTCAGGTCCAGGCCAGGGCTCCGGGACGTGCCCCTCACAGCCTCGCTGGCTCCCAGCAGGCGGGGATGGAGGTGGCGGGGCGTCTCGAGCTCACACCCGCGAGCACGAGGCAGCGTGTACGGACAGGCGGCCCCGCTTCGCCCAGAGCCAAGCCACTTGCTGCCGGTCGACGAGGCCACGGTCCTCCAGTGCCAGTGGCCGCCACCCAGTCTGCACCAGGAAACGGCAGTGACTGTCCAGGGCCAGGTGCTCCCAGAAGCGCTTGTGGGGAGGGGGTTCCTTCGACGCCATGAAAAGTGACAGGTGCACGGGGGAACGGGACCCCTGACCCCTCCAGGCCACTTTCACTGGTCACCGCCGTCTGAGCGGCCCACTCCCCGCTGAGGCCGCGCCCGGGCCGGCAGCACCAGCTGAGCCCTCCTGAGCTTGCCAGCGGGGTTGGGCGGCTTGCTCACACCGCTCCCCTGCCCCTGCCCATTGCCCCACAGACAGAACCGCCCCACTGTCCCCCTGGTCGGTAGCCACGGCTTCGAGGGCTCACCACAGAGGGAAGGACAAACACCAAAGCGAGGATGTATGCTAGGAAGGACGCTCGTGGCATTGAGAGGAAATGGATTCCACTCCCCCCAAACCACAGAGCCCCCCGCAGCCGCCGCAGAAGGAAGCATTGCCTGCACGATGGCCGAGAGCAGTTACCGCTGTTCAGAGTCCGTTCCGATGGAACCAGCCACAGGGCTCACCGCGGCTGCCCGGGAGAAGCCGCCCCCGGCCCTGGGGACTTGGAAGTGACAGCCGGCAACGGAGGGGTGCCTGGGTGCGGCGGGGGTCCTTTAAGAGGCAAGGCCTCGTGACGCTGCCCTGCGGGTGTCTGAAGGGGTCAGCCTCGTTCATCCTCTGTGAAGGATCCATTTGCTGACAAAAACGTGATGGGGCAGGAGGAGCGGGCTCTGGCAGCCGGGGGTCACCTGCAGCCCTCAGTGGGGCGGTGGGGGAGGGAGGCACGTTTCTGGAGAAGACACGCTTAAGTGCATTGCCAACCAATTCTGCCCTGGTTTCGTTCAAGTCCATCCTGATATTATCAGCAGGAAAACAAAAACAGCCCCCGCCCCCACTCCCCACAAACCTGCCAAATTGGTATTTTCAACAAAATTTGGATTGATGACATGATCGCTGCTTGCTATAGACTTCTAGTAAGCTGATAAAGTCCTAACTTCTTGTGCAGAGAGCTGGCCAGGTGGACCCTCTCCTCAGCAGGATTTTAACGAGCAATGACACCGCTCCCAGACACCTCCGTCACGCAGCCAACTCCACAGGGCACGTCTAAGGAACAGAACTTCTACAAAGAACTTACGCGGCCAATCTCGTAGCCTTGCGCGTCTGTGTACTGCGATGTACGCAGAATTACAGACTCGCACCTATGCACACACATACACGCTCACCCGTGGCCAAAAGGACTTCACTCACTGACTCCTCTCCATCTCCCAAGCACACAGGCCGGTCTCTTGGGTGGCACCTGTGGCCAGAGCCGGGCTCCGGGCCCCTGTGAAGAACCGACTATTTCATGGCAATCAAGGCAAAGCCAGTTACACTTCAGGTGAGCCCAGTGGCATGGACTCTAAGGGGAACAGTTCCAAACTTTACATTCACAGTGTTACTTCCTACAGACGCAAACTCCTCAGCAGGAACAGCATCAGGCCTGGGTGCTCCCATCTCCAAGCCGCCGAGGCGACAGGTGGGAGACAGCAGGTGCTGAGCACTTTCCTGCCGTTCCAGCCGACTTATGGGAAAAGGCAGGAGGAGAAACGGGAGCCCAGAGGGAGTGAGGGACAACGCTGACCTCCTTTCTGTTAAAGTGCCCTCATGGTCCTACGCATCAAACACGTGACCCAATTCGATCGCTCGTGCCCTGGCGCGGTGGGGCCTCCGCGGGGCCTGGTGGGAAAACCCCACACCCCAGCAGGCCCCAAACTGTTGTTGCGGGAAAGGGCTGGAAAGAAACAGAGCTCTGGGGCAGTGGGGGGCAGCTCGGGGGTCTCCAGGCCCTGCAGCTCGCTGTGTGGCCTGCAGTGGGACGTCAGGCCTACACTCAGACACAAGGGTCGCTAACCACATACCGAGACTCGTTCTCTTTCTTCTCTGCAGACTCTGGAAAATAGCTTCCAAATCATCTCCGCTTACCACGTGAAATACCCAAAACGCTGTCTGCACTTAAACTCAAGACCAAACTGAGCAGCCTGGCATTCACCACATGACTGGCCTCCCTCTGGGGGCCGAGGGCAAGCACAGCCCCACCTGTAGGCACGCGAGCTCCTAAGCCAAGGTCGACCCAAATGTCCAGGCCTCGTTTGCATTGAACGACTTGACTGCTTTGGGGCTGGAAACAGAGCTGGTCCAGTGACCTGGGTCTGAGGGGCCATGGGCTGGCCAGTCGCTGCCCTACCCTGTCTCCTTCCTGCCCCTTCCCCCGAATGAGCCCCACCACGGCTCCAGGGGCATAGGTCTACACCCTCCCGGGCTGGAAGGAGGCCTAGCAGATGTGCTGAGCTGGAAAAGGGGCCAAGGAGCTGCTGGGGCCTTTCCCTAATGGTTGCCAAGAAGCCAAGCTTTGCTCACGACCAAGGCGTGCAGACAAATGTAGCTCCATCACACGCCTGGGCCCTAACAACACAAGAGGGGCCACGTGGGAAGCAGATCCCGGCAGCGGCCAGACAGCCCTGGGCAGCCATACTCGGCTTGGGGACAGGAGCTGGAGGGCACGAGAGCTGGAGACAGGCTGCCCGCACCCAGGCAGGCTGGCCTTGTCAGCTAGGTGCCGGCACGGCTGTCCTTCGCTGCTGAGTGGGGGCTCTGGAGCCGTCCTACGGATGAGGGCGCCGCGGGCAGGCACAGGACAGAGGAGTGGGCACTTTCCGGTCCCCAGCGTGTGGCTGTGTGAATTATGATGCAGACGTCGGATCAGCAAACGTCTCTATGCTCTTATCAGACGTGAACGGCGTAAGGAAGGACGGACGGAGCACGCCGCAGAGCCCACCGGCTGTTACGGGGAGGACAAGGACCGCCTGGGGCGGCTCGGCAAGGGCTGTCACATGCAGCACAGACTTGCGATGCACATACTCTACACGGGCATAAAACGTTACCTTAAAATTAATCTCTTTACTGATATAATTAAATTTTCAATCCTGAGAAGAAAACAGAGAAAGGGAAGCACGGCGCTGGGGGTCGCGCTCCCAGCCCCCCACCCGCACACACCAGTGCTCGGTGAGGCCCGACCCCGGCTGAGCCGCGGAGAGCGCTCTCGAAAGCCTGATGGCGCCCCCTTCTGCCTATGGGACAGCAGAGAGGCCGACAGCCAACCTGCAGGACGGAGGACATTCGTCCCAGACGCGAGAGCAACCACGAGCAGGCCGGGCAGCGGGAGGAGGGGACACCTGGGCGGCTGGCACGTGACACGAGTGCAGCACAGAGGGTTAGTGACACACAGCTGCTCCCGCTCCCCGCGAGGACTCGGGCGCGGCCCCACGCTGCTGCACGTGTTCCCCGCACGCAGCCTTGCCGCCAGGGAGCCCTTCTGCCACAGGGCAGAGACGGACACCGCCTGCCCGGCCACGGGGCCGCTCGAGGGGGGCCCGTGTGTGGAGCCACGCCGGCGCGGGCAGGCCCCCGGGCTCTGCTGCTGCCCCACGTGGGCACTCAGCACGAGGCGACTTTGTGGACGTTCCGCAAACAAGTCAACAGTCGATGGTATGGGTTTCCCGGAGCCGCGACCACCTCGAACACGGACTGGAAGGCCCGGCGGTCCAGCTCCTCCTCTATCTGGTGTCTGTAAAAGTCTGTGGCCACCAGGCAGAAGAGGTTAACGTCCACTCGCTCCAGCTTGCCCATCCTGCTGATGACGTGGGGAAGGCTGGCAGGGGAGTTAAGGGAGCAAGGCTCGAGTGAGGGAAGAGGGGTCTCCCAGGTGCGCCTCCCCGTCCTCACCAGGCTGTCCTCGCCCGGCACAGGTCGGCGCCCAGGAGTCCCGAGAGCCACCGGAGCAGCGGCCAGCAGACCCGGATGGCACGGCTGGAGCTGCCTCCCGCCTCAGCTCCCACCGGCTACGCGGGCAAGGCTAAAGGACGCTGCCCTGCTCCGGCTGGGGGAGCTCCAGGGAGAGGGTGCTCCGGTCCACAGCACTTACCTGGCCCGGCTCCCTGCTCGGCGCTGGCCGCGGCCGCTCCCACAGGCCCCGCTCCCGCTCGGTGAGAGCAGAGCCATGCCCCCCCTCCGGCCCGGGCCCTCCCGGCAACACTGAGCGAGGCCGGCCACCAGCAGCAGGACAGCCGTCTGCTCAGAGGCTCTGGTCTGTCTTGGGGGAAGGCTGCTGAAGGAGAACATCCCCTTTTGGCAGCCAGCGTTCTTGGGGGTGGGAACCAGATCTTCACTGAAGCCTTTTACCCGAGAGGATGACACGGGGCACGATGACAAGGAATAATGAGAAGCAGCATCAGCCGCCACCCCAGCTGCACGGGGCCCTCGACTGGGGACTGGGCGGGCGGGAGGGAGGTCCACAGGGAGCTGGTGCCACCCTCCCACCCCTCCAGGCAGTCCTGGTCAGTGTGGCAAACGTTTCCTTATCAAGGCTGCAGCCCCCTCAGGCTTAAGGTATATGTCATTTTGACACCTGAGCTTCTGGCAAAGGTTAGGTTCCAAAAACTTGAACAGGAAGCATCAACCCAGACACAGACAGAAGAGACCACAGGACTGGTAAACGGGCCCCGGCCCGGACCCGGAAGGATACACGGCGGAGACCCAGGGGCTAGTGGAAGCACTGACGAAGAAGCAGGAGAGGCTCCACACAGCCATGGCCACCGGGCTCCTCTGGGTGAAGTTGGAGAGGGACAGCATGACCCAGTCCCGGACCATGGACGACTGCCCACTGCTGTGCAGGGTCTGGAAAACCTGAGAGGACGAGAGGCCCAGAGGGTCAGGGGCCACAGCTCTACCGAGCAGGGGTGCGGGGTAAGGGGCGCTGCAGTTTGCAGGGTGAGGAGTGGGGCCCACCAGCACCTGCACCAGGTCAGCGCATCCAGGTGTTAAAAGGCATTCGGTCCGGAAAGTCGGGGCTTCCCCTGGCCCGTGACCCCGTGCCCTCACCTTGTACACAACGGTGGCCATGAACTGTGGGTATGGCTGCTGGTTGGACAGAAATTCCCCAATGACTTTGTTCATGACATCCTGGGGTGGGAAGAAGTCATCTAAAAACTGAGGAAGGATCCGTGCCACCACTCTGGCTTCACAGGGGAATCCTTTCCTGACCCTAAAAGGAGGGGACACAGGTCAGAGTCTGGCCCCACCTCAAGAGGGCCTCATGTCTGATGCCAGCTGGGAGGCGCCCTGGGTCCCAGTATGTTACAAACATGTTGCAAACAGGCAACCCCCTCCTTACTGGCCTCACCAGGCACCTGCAGGTGAAGGCACGGCTCGCGGCCCCCCAACCCGTGTGTGGGCTGAGGCCTCAGAAAGGGGTTTCAAAGTCATGTCAAGTTGTAAGCAACAGGGGTTTGAGACGGTGACATTAGAGATAAAAAAAGTTCATAAGGAGAACACCATCCACATTCCGTTCGGTTTCCATCCATGTCCAAATGCTGTGGGTGTCTCAGCACCCCGTTCTGATGCCAGACCTCTGCAGTCAGCAAGGACCCTTCTTACCTGACCCCTACCCGCACACTCTCCTGCTGATGCCCTCCACGCCCTGCTGCCCCAGATACTACAGTGAGCACCTCGAGCGATGCCTTCTGGCCAGGTTCCTCCATTTGTGCCCACAGAGGAGCCATACGCCGCTGAAAAGTGCCGGAACGGCCCCAGAAACGGGGCCCTTGCCTCCTAGGCATGCCCAGACCCCCCGCCTGCATGCCAGCTCTGGCCCAGCAAGGGGCGAGGCTGCTGCTCTGGACGACACCCACAATCAAAAGCTACCTCCCGTCAACTCAGTGTCCCCCCCGCCCGACGTCTGGAGAGTGACCACACTGCATGCCTGACAGCACTCGCTAAAATGTTGGTGTATTTTGTTAGCACTGGGATGCAAGGTCCACGAAGGCAGGGACCCAAGTGTGGGCTCCCCTGCCCGTCACCCGGCTGTGGTCAGGCTCGACAGATCTGTGTGGAACAGAAGATGGCTATAAACACTCATTTTAAATTTCAACACAGAAACAGACTGCAATGCTTGGCTTTCCTGAACACCTCATGTGGACCGAGCGGACGCAGGGAAAGCCTTGGCTCAGCGTGCTCTTGTGAGAAAAAGCCAGAAGCCTCCTGCTGACTGGGCCAGAGGGACAGGCCAGGCTGAGTGGTGCAGAATGGGCCTCCCAAGGCTGCAGACGCATCGCGTAGTCTGCACTGGGAGGCCTGGGGCAAGGCCTAGGGCAAAACGCAGGGTGCGGTCCTGGGGAAAGAGCCTGACAAGGTGCCCAACCCATTTTCCAGAGCTGGCAAACTGAGCCTACTCTGGACACAAGTGCACACAGTGGGGGGGGGTGGGGGGGGGTGGAGGTGGCGGGGATTAATTACCAAGCTCTCAGAGATACTTTCCTTTGCTGTTTAAATCTTTATCCCGGTCTACCGAGCACGACTCCTGCAAGCCGCTGTTAATGGTGCTCCGGGGCTGTGCTCCCCAGGCCCGGGGCGGGGAGCGGTGCGGGGGGGGGGGGGGGGGGGCGCGGGCCAAGCCTGCTTTGATGGTGAGGCTCCCCGCCCAAAGGCAGCAGTGTCCCACAGACATCTCCATTACTGCTCAGAACTCCACGTGCCTGTCCGGTTCACATGCCCCACTCGAGGCCTCCACACTGACAGGGGCTGCCCCCAACCTTCACGGGAGAGGGACACCCCAAGCTCCCAGGTGCTGAGGCCCAAGGACTGGCCGCTCCCGCAGAGCCAAGTGAGGCGTGTGTGCAGTCAGGGGGAGAGCGGGGAAACCGCGGGCCACGGGGCTGAGAAGGGAGCAGGTGCGTGCGAAGGCAGCTGCTCCCGGCGAGCGTCCCAGGGCAGCTCAGGGCAAAGGCAGGCGTTTCTCACCTGTCGAAAAGAACGGACACACGCTCCATAGCCACGATCACGGACTCGCTGTCTGGGGCGGCGGGGCTGGGGTCTGAGGTTCTGCCTGGGCTGATTTTCTCCTTCCCTGGAACAAATCATTCTGTACTGTTACTTGCTCTGAAGACCACGCCTTGAAGCCACAAGGGAGTTCAACGAAGCCTGAGAGGTCATGTGAAATCAAGTGACAGGAGAGCTCAGCCGCCAAGGGCCTGGCCCCCCCGTGGGTACATGGGGTGCAGTGGTCAGTCTGCAGACCTGCTCCCTGGGCTGGGCTCTGAAGCCTACACAGCAATGTGGCCTTGAGCCAGTAACCGCAAGCCCCTGCTCTACGATCTTCCTGAAGTGCAGTGGGGTCGTGTGGTCTGTGTCCAAGAATGAACATGCTTCTCGCTCACTTGGACAGCAGATCCGTATGGTCTGGAGTTCGGTGGCACTGAGCTGGCAGGCACAGGTGGGCCCGGGCCAGTCTCTGGGGCCCCGTACCCCACACCCCGCACCTGTGTACATGCAGGTGAGCATCAGGCCCAGGGCAGCCATGGCCCGGTGCGGGCTGTGCACGTTCACTCTGTCCACACTCAGCTTGACCAGGGACTCAGCATCCAGCCGGCACAGCTGTTCGGAGAGCAGAAGACGCTCCAGGCCCCGCAGGACGCAGTGGTAAATGATGGACGGAGTGGACTCCTCACTCCCGGACAGCATCACCCCACACATCTGAACACAAGGAAGACTTCTGGGTCAGGCCCCCGCCGCTCGCGCTTGCTCCTCTGAGAGTACCACCCGCAGGGGACAGAGCGTGCACACATGTCCGTTCCAGAGGAAGGCGCCCAAGGCCGCTCACCTGAATTACTGACGCAGAGAATTCTGGACCTACGTCCAGGGGATAGTTCTCAATCAGGTAGAAGGCGGTGGCACACATCACCAGCACGTGCTGTTGGCTATGAACATTCACGCAGCTGAAACCAGGAGATACGGGCTGGTCTGACGGTACGTGTTATGTCGCCAGGACCTCCGCCCCCGTCCCCACGGAAGGGGGCCCACCTGGGCCCCAGGACCTGGTGTACGACCCCGCCCTTCCCCCGGTCCACGCCAAGACCCCCACGCAGCCACTGCCACTCACTGGGCTGCCCCTTTGAGGTTGGACAGGAGGTAGTCGCTGATGACAGGGACAAGCTGCTTCGCTGTCTCATCCAGGAGGTCACACTCCAGCACGTAGAGGGCGCCATGCAGGGCCCCGACCCTGCTGGGCAGGTGGCTGCTCCTCAGTGTGCTCTCCAGCAGCCGGCTGACGGGCTCGGCCACGGCCTTGTCCTAGAGCACAGGCACAGGAGCAGAGGCTTGCCCACGACGGGTCGGGAGAGGCCAACGAGGGGCTGACCTAAGCTACAGAGGAAGACTGGGTGCAGGAGCTCCGGCAGCAGGCCCCCCAGAGGCCCCTGAGCGGGCGTCCGGGCACCCGGCTGGCGGGAGCGTCCCCGGCTCCCCCGCTGACCAGAGCAGCCCCTGTGTCTCACCCGGTCACGCCAACGCCGTGTCCCCACAGACACCTTCCTCCCAGGGGCCTGCGGTTTGGGCCGCGCCAGGGAGAGTGGCCCGAGGGACCGGCCGCCGGCGGGAGCCCTGCTCTGTGTCTCTAATGCGCTCCCCTGGCGGCCGAGACCCCACACGTGTTGTCACAATGCACCCCACCTGACGCCCCGGGAGAGGATGCGGGCAGCTGGCGCCTGCTTCCTCGGGACTTGCCCCCCCCCCCCCCCCCCCCCCGCTTTACCCTGTGCCGATTGTGCTTTGTTTTCACCGGGGTAAATCCCAGCCATGAGTATACGTGAATCCTCCCAGAAAAACGCAGGGTGGTCTTGGGGACCCCTAACAGTCGTCTGCACTGACCTGAACCAAAATACTACCCGTGGCTGTTAGCACCCTCGACACAGTAGGGCGCAGTGGAACCCTCGCGCTCCATGCCACATGCCTCCCTCAAGACGCTCCTTTTAGAGCAGAGGCAGCCACAGGAAACGGTGTGGAAGTGGGGGTGACCCCAGGGCTCCACAAGCCACCCCACTTTGGGAAGGTGGCTACTGGCACCTGAGGGTCCCTGCAGGCCCCGCCAAGAGCAGACGCACACGCACCACGGCGGTGCGACGCCTTCCTAAGGACGGTTCCGCCGTGCATCCAGCCCCTGCCTCTGGAAGCACCGCCAGGACGTGCAGCGAGGGATGCACACTTCCTGACACCACGTAAGTGTCTCAGGAGGAAAAGACAAGCTTCGGAGCGCGGCTGCCTGCACAGAGGCCCATGCATGCACGTCAGGGTGGGGAGTCTGTGTCCATGCAGCAAGGCTTGCCTTAGGGTCTTCTTAGAAAATGATGATTGTTTATTTGATTTATTGACAACACAACATTTGTCTAGGGGGACCTGGGCCTGAGCACAAAAACACAATTACAATGAAAACGAACCCAGCAGCTGAAATCCCCCACAAAGACAAAAGGACCCCTTCAAGTCCAGCTGCTTTGACATGTCTCTCGACGCCCAGAGGGCACACACTTTGAAGTGATGTGCTCACAGAAGGCAGGCCAACGGATTCATTGTTTCTGTTCCCTGATGGTGGCACCAGGGCTCTGGCCACCCAGGATGGATGATACCTGCCTGGGCACTTCGGGTCAGAGGGATGAATCCTACAGGGGAGCAAAGCCAGGAAGGGGCTAGAGTCAGGGCTCTGGGCCACAGACATGGACTCAGACCTCTGCCATGTCCCATGTGACCTGGTCTCAGCTTCCGGGGGCCCAGATGAAACAAGAGCTCACCTTTGTGAGACTGGGCGACGAGACCTGTTCTCGTGGTCACTGTCAGGACAGACAGGACTGAGGGGGAACACGGGGGGGGGGGGGGGCAGAGGGACAGCACCACCGCGCCCCACACAGGGACCCAAGCCCCTGGCCGTGGCAGCCCCCACATGCTTGGTGGATGAATGAGTCTCCACCACCAACGTGAAGATGGGACTCCAGGAAACAGGGAGCAGAGGCCCCACAGATCCCGGGTAAAGGCTACGTAGCAAAGAGCAAGCACACGCCAAACCCGCACAGCCTGGAGTCCAGCCGTTTCCTTCCAACGGCGGAGGTTCTGTCCTTCCCTACGCTGACCAGAGCAGGCCCCGTGCAAACGCCTTCATGTGCTCACATCACGTCCAGTTAGCCTGGACCGCGTGGTGACGGACGCACAGAAGAACGGGTGCATGCCGCGTCGGCTGAGCTCTGATTGACTGGGCGCAGAATAAGGAAGAACGCAAAAGCAGGTAGTCTGCCCTCCCGCTAACAACAGACAATGGCATCCGGACATGGGGGCCAAATGCAGGGTTTCTGGGGTAAAATGGCCCCCGGGAGGGAGGTCTGTTGGCAGGAAGCACGGAAGCCGGCAGCTCTTCAGCAAAGGGGCGTGGGGGGAGGCGGGGGGCCGTGGGCAACTGAGGAGGACGGGCCGGTCGTGTTCGCGCTACCCACACCGTGATGACCCAGAGCCAAGGGGTACAAGAGCCCTAATCCAAGGCTCGCCCTCCATAACACGCTTCACGGTGACCTACAGAAAGGCAGGGATGTTAGAGCCGAGCCCTCCCGCTCTCCTTCCGGGTCAGGCCTTCCAAGGCCGAGGCTCCCCACGGCCACAACATGCAGCCAGTACGAGGTGGCCTCCGCACCGCCTGGGGCTTACCATTCCGAGGACGGCAGCCGCCTTGCAGGTGGCAGGCACCAGGTACTGAATGAGAATCTCGTCTTCTGCAGGGTGCGCCCTCCTCAGCTCGGTCAGCGTCAGGTACATCATCTCAAACTGGGTGCGCTCAGTGAACAAGTCTGAGACCACTAGGAGCTGGGGACGCAGAGCATTCAGACAGGAAGTAAGCCACAAAGTCCAAAATACATGTGCCAACATCCCCGAGACATTTAAATATGGGAACTGACGGGGGCCCTGACTGGAGACGTACAATCCAATGGGAACAGGTAACGTGAAGAGCGGGCCACCCAGTCTCTTCTTCAAATCCCCCTGCATCTGTGCGGCCCACCGAGGGCGAGCGCCCGGATCTTAGTCACGACCGCGGCGGGACTGCTGAGAAGCCCTCTAGCTGTTATTCTGCAAGATACTAGGTCTCTGGGCAGCAGAGGGGACGGGCTCTCCAAAGCCCCGGGACAGAGGAAGGGGCAGCTGTTTCAGAAACAAAAGCTTGGCAACTCAGTCTCCCCAAAATGTTCAGTTCTCTGTTGTTCACTCTTCACATGACACCACCTACGCATAAGCGTCACTGAGGCGAGTGCGTGTCTGCTCTTTAGGGACGCTGCCCCTCCTCAGAGGCCTCGGAGGACAGCGGGGCTCAGCAAGTCGCCACAGCAGCCCTTCTGAAGGTGGACGTGGTGGACCCTGGAGGACCTCCCGGGTTTCTCAAGGTCAGAACCACTTTTGTGGTAACATCAAGACCCTTATCCGGGGGCGCCTGGGTGGCTCAGTCGGTTAAGCATCCGACTTCGGCTCAGGTCACGATCTCACAGTCTGTGGGTTCGAGCCCCGCGTCAGGCTCTGTGCTGACAGCTCAGAACCTGGAGCCTGTTTCATATTCTGTGTCTCCCTCTCTGTCTCTGACCCACCCCTGTTCATGCTCTGTCTCTCTCTGTCTCAAAAATCAATAAACGTTTAAAAAAAAAAAAAAGACCCTTATCCACCTTTTCACCTCTGTTCTCCTCTGACCACAGGGCGGTGTTTTCTCAAAGTCCTTTCGTAGTACTATCAGGCTGAATGCGGAGCAGACAGCCTAGAGCCTGCTTCAGATTCTATGTCTCCTCTCTCTGCCCCTCCCTGGTTCAATCTTTCTCTCAAAATTAAATAAACGTAAAAAAAAAAAAAAAAACAAAAAAACCCAAACCTCAAAAATTATCACTGTTATTTCAAATGGATTAATAACTTACAAAAAGGCCTGTGTTACAGGTGCTTGTAATTTATTGATTAAAAAAAATCAAACTGTAAACGTTTATTACAAATTAAAAATGAAATTATTAAAACTCTCAACTTGACCAAATGGAAAATAACTTAAGAGCCTTAGAAGGTGCGAACTGAGAACAGCCAGGCTCAAAACTCCCGCCTGCAGGTACCGGGCAGAGGTGCCACCGAGGCCTAGGTGAGGGAAACCCGTGCCGCAGAGACCGCGCAGATGGTGGGCGGTAGCTGGTCAATGGGCAGGAAACAGGGACCCAGGGTCTTCAGCTTCAGACTCCTGCTTGCTTCTCGCCAGACGATGGTAAAAATGCTGACGCGGCGTCTCACGAGGAGCCGTGTGCAAACCCCACAGATTTCACTTCCGCTACCGTAAACACTGACGGGTGTGACCCACTCTCTGGGGTCCCCACGCGTGCGGCAGCCTTGGTCCGCAGTTGACGACGGCTCCACAGCAGAGCCTCTCAAAGGGGGTGTGGTGGTGGCACTGTCTGCACAACTCTCTTCTGACAAACCCGACATTTAAGAAACAGACCCTTGTGGAGACAAACGTGGCTACGTAACGTGGCCTTGAGAGCCGTGGTACGATGGGACACTCCTACACTACTTCCACTGTACCGAAAAGGGCATCGATGGGCCACGGACTGGAAACTCGGAAACGGCCGCTCCACTGGCTGGAGAGCTGCTACAGGATCACCCTGCATCTGTGAAACCCTGAGAGCTCCTTCCCGGGTTCCCAGAGACCGCGAACTCTGCGTGAGCGTGCAGTGTCCGTACTGGTGTGTACGTGCGAACACCCGTGCCTGTGTGTGTGCCGTCACGAGCCCCGTGCGCAGGTGCAGGGGCAACGGGGGAGGCAGACTTACAGATCGGACCACTTCGCTGATCAGGATGATGGGGGTCCTTCTGGCTGACCCTGACGGCAGGATCCAGCGACTGTACAATTCAAGCAAAAACTGGGAACAGGAATGGATATCGACTCCAGCCCGGTGCTTCCTGCAAAGTACGCAAGATGAAAGGCCTGTTTCAAGGGGTACCCCAATCACATCAAATGACTGATGGGAAATTTCAAATCGCTTGAAATGAACGGCAGATAAGAAACCTGGAGTTGACCGGCGATGTGGGTGGTGATGCAGACGTAGGGACGTCGGCCTCCTCCTCCTCCTCCTCCTCCCACTCTTCCTCTCTCAGGGGCGTGATGCTGTTCCCCAGCCACACGGAGTGAATGGACACCTTCAGGAGACAAGGACACAGGGCTCAGTGGTCAGGGCACGGGTGTCGGTCCCCTGAGCTGCAGACCCCCGTGCCCTTCCCGTGCTTGTTCTGGGGATGGCGGCAGCGGTGCTGGGAACAGGAGTCGATCTGTCCACCGGGGTGCCCCTCCCCCCCCCCCCCCCCGGCAGGGCAGCATGCTCCCACGTCTGCTCTGTTCACGAGGGGGCCCTCGGGCACGTGGCATGGCATCCACACTGCCAGCGAGCGTGTGCTGCATTCCCACCACCATCCGGACACCGGCCCCAATTCCCACTCTGCATGGACAGCCATCTCCCCTTCCGACCCCACCCACCGTGGGGGACTGGCAACAGGAGGGCAGGCTGGAGGTGGCCACCATAGACGGACTAGGGGCTGCAAGGCCTCAAGCAATCTTTAAGCTCTGAGAGAGGGTGGCCCCCTGCTCCCCTCATTCCCCAACAGCCAGTGACGGCTCAGCATGGAGGGATTCGGGAGCCAACTGGCCTGTCAGCAGGGCAGGGTGGGTTCAGGGCTCAGCCCCAGGTGAACGCACTACACTCAATTCTCGGCGGCTAGACGTGAACACAGGTGCCGAAGAAAGGACCCAGCCGGGCAAACGTCAGCGCACCAGAATAAGGCCAGGTGCCACCCCAAGAGCCAACGTTGCTCACTCATAGCCTGCTCCTCAGAAACACTCCCGTAGAAATGACACTGAGCTCCATCACCTCGACTTGTCTCAGGGACAGAAGCTTCTCTGCAGGGACAGAGCTCGGACGGCCTGCCTGTGACTCCTTGATCATAGAGGAACGTGCGTGGGCAGGAAAGGGTGGGACAGAGCAGGCCTGGGGTCTCTGCTGCAAGCCTGTGCCCCGAAGGGACGGGGCTGCCCTCGGGACAGACCAGTATTTCCAAACCCTGCTCTGACCAGTGTCCTCCGCGACAACAGCTAATAAGAAAACAGCCCCGCATACCTGCTAAGTAACCCAGTGAGGTTTGAGAGGACACGGCGGGGACAGAGCAGCCATCAGGCTGCCACACCGAGTCCTTCCGCCCAGCACACACCCCCTCACAGCTCCAGGGGCCACGTCCCTGTTCCCCAGCTCCTCCAACCTCACTGGCATATGCGTGACTGTCCTGTTTTTCTGACGGGAAAACCGAGTATACTTCAAGGTGACCCACCCAGTAAGCTGTCACCTGGGGCCCAGAGCCAGCCCATCCGCCACACTGCACTATGGGACCACACTTCCCTCTGAGCTGGCAGCTGGGACACTCGTGGCGAAACTGGTGGCCCATCAGAACACGGGCCCCTCTCTGTGTTCGCCCCACGCGTGCCGCTCTCGCCTGTGTGACGCCCCGGACCTAAGTCGAACTCACACCATCTCGCTACCTTTGCACACGCTTACACCAGTACGTGCACGAGACCCTTTAAATCCTCCTCGGAGTAGAGCATATAGGAACAGATAAAAGAAAAACGCTCCTTTCATTTAAAAACCACACGTAACCTTTTCCTCTGGATGTACTAAATGGCCCGAACCCAAGGCTGACAAGGGACGGCGAGGAGAGCTGGGGGACATGACCGGCCACGCGGGTGTGACTGACCTGGCCGAGCTTGTAGCTCATGTTCCCCAGCTCCCGCTCAGGGTTGATCTGCAGCAGAAGCTTGTCATGGCCGATGAGGGCACCTGCGGGCGAGAACACCGTGACTGCTGCCCTGCGTGGCGTCGGCCCGGCAGCGCCCGCCCAGACCCGCTGGCAGGATGGCACAGCTCTGTAGAGCCCGGAGGGTCTCTGGGGTTTTCTCTGCCATTTTATAGCCCATTAAGCTGGGAGAGCCAGCGGGGCAATAGTGAATGATCACTTTTTCTCTGGAACAAACCAGCTTAGGACTCTGCAGGGAAACTGGCTGGGGCCTGAGCTGCAAAAACCAGTTAGCAGCTGCAGATGGGGCGACGGCCCAGCAGGCGGGCGCTCTGCTCTGGGGGCCGGACCACGTCAGTGGGCAACAATTCCCAGGACCCTGCTTTGGTGCCCAGGCTGTCCAGCTGTGCCCACCAGAGTGGGGTGCGGGCAGAAGCCCCTACTAAACCGACCCATCTTTTCCACAATCAGTCTTTTACACCCTCCACACCCCAGAACAAACGACCCCTGCCCCTGGCTAACCCCTAGTTAACCCTTTGCCAGATCGAGCATCAACACGCCGTCTTCCAAGAGGCTTCCTGTGCCCCTTGCCCTGGAAGCACGTGCTCTGCTCAGGGCTCCTGGAGCGCTGGCACTCCTCCTGGCACCTACTCTCTCCTGCTTCCTGTGACACCGGGTGAGGCCACTTCTTTCTCCTGGTGGGCATGACCCTCACTGGATCTATGGCCACCCAAGTTCACAATCCTGACTTTAATTCAATGCCCCGGTAAGTACACTTCTACACAGAACATTTTCTGGGTAAAGCGTTTAAGGTGCTTAAAATCGCAGGATCTAACAATTCCTAAAATAAACTAACTAGGGGATCACAAACATGCTGCGCTAAAATACCATTTTTCAACAGAAAACGTGTGCACACAAAATTCTCGTCTTGTAAGCCAGGGTGACAAACTCGAGCGCCCACTTCAGGGGCAGGCACACGGCCTGCGGTGCAGACAAAGCGGGCGCAGCGCTGGGGGAGGGGACGGCAGCCGGGGACGGAGAGCTCGGGCTCAGGGGCGCCCGGCCCCAAGGGGCCCTCGGAGAGTGCGGCCTGCCCTTGCCACGGTGCTCTCTCCCAAGAAGCTGGAGGTTCACGGGGATCACTGATGGACTCTGATTTTTCACGTAAGTGACCAGTTCTGCTTCCAATGGCCTGACTGGGGAGAGACACGACTCCGGTTTAGTACCAGACTCGAGCTCCGCAAGGCTGATAAAATTCCCTGGTCCTGAGCAACACTCGTGGTCATGAATTAGGGCAGCACATTTAGTATCGCAGCCCCCTCTTTAGTATTTCGGGCACATTCTCATCCCGGCCCGGGGACGAATGGCCTGTCCTCCCACAGGTACCTGTAGTAGCTGGAGAGAGAGAAGGGACGGGGTCCCACGCTTGGTACAAGTGATGGGTGGCGACATTCTCTCTCTTCGAAACCATCGCTTGGATCTCTTGCTCCACAATTCCTCTGATAATGCTCAGCTTCCTCCCAAACCTGAAGTTCAGAACAAAGGTTAAAGACAGTATTTTCCTTCCATCGAAACCTCAAAAGCCAAAAACCTCGGGGCTTCCTCCAGCTTTGCCTAAAGGAAACACAGGCGCCGATACAGCAAATGGCACTTCCTTTGAGGCGATTCCTGTCCACGTGCCCTGGGCTAGCCCTCGCTCTGCCAGGGTCCGTCCTGAACACACAGGCCTCACTGCCGCGGGTCACCAGATCACCTCTGGATTTGCACCTCTTGCAGCAAGCAACACGCACAAGTGTTGTGTTTGTAATTCTGGCAACAAGGGCAAGGGCCCGGGGAGGAGGTGCCGGTCACTCTGTGTGCCTCGCTGGCCTCACCTGGTGTCAAGAGCTTTCAGGGGCTTGTTCCGGGGCTGCTGCTCCAGGCAGCTCACGGCCGGGTTGCCGGCCACGGGCACAGTCATCGCACTCAGCACCAGCGAGGTGATGGCCTGCACGGCCAGGACGTTGATCTGGGTCCTCTCCGTGTCTTCCTAGAAGGAGAGTCCACGCTTTACCAAGTCACGAGCGGCCAGACACCCACCTGCCCACAGAGCCCGGAGGCCATGGTTCTCAGGCCACGTGGTCTTGCGGGGAAGAGCCCCGAGCGCTAGGGGGCACACACCTCCCTGAGGCCGCAGCCTACACGCATCTGTGACTTGAAACGAATCTAATGGGCAAATGTCCACCTTTCAAAACAAGGTCTCTTATAGATACAAATCTCCAAACACATATTACCTCTTAAGAAATTGCCCTGAAATTTCCTCACTAATTTTAGGGACTTTGCATATGACAACCTGTTAATTCTACACATGAATTTAAAGACAATCTGGTGGCACCTGGGTGGCTCAGTCAGTTAAGCGTCCGACTTCAGCTCAGGTCACGATCTCACGGTTCATGAGCTCGAGCCCCGCACTGGGCTCTGTGCTGACAGCCCAGGGCCTGGAGCCTGCTTCGGATTCTGGGTCTCCCTCCCTCTCTCTGCCCCTCCCCAGCTCGTGCTCTGTCTCTCAAAAATAAATAAATGTTTAAAAACAAAAAAAAAACAAAAACAAAAAAAAAAAGACAATCTGGATTTCTGACATACGTCTACTCTTTGAACATCCATTTCTACAAGTTTGCACCACACCTTCTAGCAGAATTAGGGACTTCTATCCCGTGACTTTCAATCTCAGGCTTTGCCTTATCAGAACATGGCTTTTGCTAACATTATAGTAACATAAGGTCCCCTGACATTCCAAGGCGCTTGATAAATCTCTGCAAATGACGCAGGTACACATGCGTACGTGGTCTTTATAACGGGCCTTTTCATTTGATTCAACCTCCACACTGCACCTGAATACTGATAAACAGAACTCACAAATATTTTCAAGAAAGGGTGTAACCTTACTGACCCTTCACATGTAATGCACTACGATGAACTGTACTCCACCCACTGGGAACCCAGGCCACTCAGACTTTGGTGGGGGGGGGGGGGTTGCTCCTGTTGTGCAACACCAGTCTAGTATGAACTGGCTAGTCTTCTACAGACAGGACCAAGAAAACGAGCGTGCAGCCCTTCTTTAGGCCACCACAAACAATCCGTCAGCTGTTGTAACTGCCCTTGTGGCAACCAGTGGACGCACGGGCCTGCACGCGGCCTTACTTCCGGCGGGCTCTCCTCCTGCTCCATCACGAGGGGCTGAGTCACCAGGACACCGAGGAGGGTGGCCCACGTTTCCTCAAACTGGGTGCGGCTGGTCCACCCTAGGAATGTAAACGTCGCGTGAGACGGAGGGTTACCCGCTCCCCAGACTCCTAGATGTGAAGGGGCAGCTGGGCCTGACCAGACGCTGCCCTGGGGCACCACGTACAGCAGCCCCCTTGCCGCACACGCCAATTCCAAAATGCCGCCACACCGCCAGCTCCACGCCACCAGCGAGGACACGGAGGCGCACGTCTGCGGCACTGGAGGCCTTGGGCCCAGGCACCCTCTCGGCCCTCCGCTGTGGAGATGTGGGGACGTCCCAGCGGGCTACCCTGGTCGGATTCAGAACTGCCTCTGCCCTGCTTACGGAGGGCTGACAAGTCTTCCACAAAGTCAGACCAGCGCCCTGGGCCACGGGCTGCGTGACCCCGTACGAACGGCAGACGGCCGACCGCACGCTGTGAGTGGGTGAAGCGCGTACTCTGCGATTCCATCTCAATGAAGCTGCTCAAAGTAAAAACGTAGAAGCAGTGGTTGCTCTGACCCCACCTCAGAAGAGCGGCAGATTAAAAAAGGATGGAACGTTGCCGGGGCGCCGCATCTGGCGGGCCGCCCGCACGCGGCATCGCCACCGGCGGCCCTCGCGGAGCGCGTGAGGAGTGCTCGTGTCCGAGAGCCGAGCGCCGCCTGTTCCCGCTCGTGACCCGCCAGGTGGGGGTGGCCGTGCTGCTGGTGGTGGGGCCACAAGTGACGGGGAGGGGGTGCTGAGGGCAGGAAAACCAGAGCATCAACCTCCAGGATCCCCTTGGTAGAAGTGGATACAGAGGGAGACGGGGTGACTCAGAGGGGCAGCGGAGGCAGCCAGCCTGACCTGGTGAGGCTGCTGGAGATACAGAGGCCTATGCCGTCGATTTACGGGAAAGGAACAGGAAGCACACAAAAAAAGGCATGAGCAAAGGCCACATCAGGAAGAGACCGTGGACCTGTCTGGGGTCTGAGTGACAGTTCGGGCACGAAGATGCCTGAGTGAGAAAAGGAACGGATGTCACACAGGGTGGCCAGGAGGCTGCCTGGTAACCACCTCCAAGGAGAGGAAAGAAACCGAGCTTCCCACGGCTCTGCTCTTGGGTCACCGCTGGGTTTCACTCTGGACAGGGTCACGAACTGTCCACTTCACTAAAACCAAAGTAGAGGCGAGAGGGTATCGGCTGCCTGAACCTTCTGGGATCAGAAGCAGCACAAAGTGCGCAGAAGCCGGAGACAAAGGGCTGGCCCATCGCGCAGGCAGATGTCCACGCCCGCCTCAAAAGACAAACACTCCAGATCTACCAATTACGACCCTCCCACCAGACCACACGTCGAGCCGCACAATGGGGACAAAAACGTAACTTGCACCGTGCTGCAGAAAGCGGGCAGGAACCCTGACCGGGAAAGTACTGATACGATTTACTGAGTTTCTAGGAGTGTCTCTCTTAGTTTCCGAATCCGTCGTGACACCGTGGATGACAAAGCCAGGGGTCCCGGAGGTGGAGGTGACCTGCCCCCTTCACCCAGAGTCCCGTGCTGTCTGACACAACGCAGTCTACCTTCCCCCTGCTCGGCCGTGCTGGCTCCACCCCGCCCCGCCTGCTCGCCCTGCACCGGAGAGAAGGGCATCAGTGACCACACAAGAGCACACGGGAGATAAAACCGCCCCCGCCAGGCAGGACAGCAGCGCGGGGCACGGACCGAACTGGGCCGCACATCATCTATCACCAGGCGCCGGTCCTGACTCCCAAGAAGCCTGGTGTATGAAAACTTGGCGTTTAACCTTCCCCCCGCCCCCCGCCCGCCACACCCAATACCACACCAACCTGGCAAGAATTTTTCATCGTGACAGTTTTATACACACTGCAGGATGCACTATTCACACACGATCACATCCTGCCCCAGCTCCTTACGGAATAACCGAGAAGAAACGGGCAAGAACGCGCCTTGAGGTCTACCGTTTCTGAAAGAGAAATCTGGACTACCTAGAGTGTTGATGCGATAGATGAACTCTTTAAAGACCTCCTTCTCCTGGAGGAACTCCACTGGGATCTCAGGAAACGCTGTACCAAAATCCCCTCCCGGTTTGGGGGACCATCCAAGTTTCCAAACCTGAAAGATGAAAAAGAAAGGGACCCCAGTCAAGTCAGGACAGCCATGCTGCGAGGACACCATGAAGTACAATCTCTCTAAGCACGGTCTCCCTCCAGAGGCCAGCGGCCCCCTGACCGCGTGTGCACACATTCCCGAAAGCGAGCGCACCGCCTTCCTGGGAAAACAGCTCCCGTGCTTTGTCTGAGGATCTCCTTCCCCGTCGTGTGCCCCTTATCCGCTCTGACCGCCCCTTCCCCAACCTGCCTGCTCCCCAACCTGACCCAGCCCCTTCCCCCTAACAGCTGCCACCCCACCGCTCCCCAGGCTGGCAGCTCGGGAAGTCAGGTTCCAGAGGGCCCGAGTTGGCAGTGCCCGGGTCATCATCACATGCGGGCGGGGGCCCCCTCCCCCCCAGAGCTGGTGTGTGAGATAAAGAAGTTAGTTATCAGGCTGCACGTAGAATGTTCACCGGCGAGCAGCCGCAAGAAGCCATGCCATTCGTACTTCTAAACTCCACGAACGGAAGGTGGGCCCGAGGTTGACCTGAGGCAGTCCTGGCAGCGGGAGCGGCCAAGCCCCCCGCCAGCTGAGCTGACCGCTCCGGCAAAGCCGAAGAGCACTTGGGGCGCCCAGGCCGAGGGCTCAGCTCCGGATTCCTCAGGCCCACCCGTGGGGGCCTCAGAGACACAGCCAGCCCTTGTCGGCTCTGGTGCCTCGTGTTCACCTCGGGAAGACGCCGGGTCTCTCTCCCCCGCGTCTCGCTAAGTTGCTCGCTGCACCCTCCTCACCACCACTCCCTGTGGGTTCAGGGCCCTGCCCGAAGAGCCCCCCTACAGCACAGGATCCGTGCCGGCACACTGTGGCTTCTACTCCAGACACAGTGACCTCTGGGACTGCGCCTCCCACAGTGTCCCCCGTTCCTGTCCAGACGTGCGGCTGTCTCAAGACCTACGGTAACGTCCTGCGTGCAGAGCACAGGCCGCCGGTGGGGGGGGGTGGGGGGGGGCCAGCTCCCCTTCCCTCCGTGTGCTCCCTCGGTGCAGCGTACCCAGAATCCCTCCCTCGCACACACACGCACTAGGCCGTGCCCCACTGGCACAAGCTCCTTCTGGGCAGAGACCTTTCCTCTGCCGAGAAAGCGCCTTTCCTCTCGGTCCTCCCGGCTCACCCTGACCTGCCGTGTTCACCCCGTCACCCAACTCCTTATCTGGGCAGGCTGTGAGGGCCAAGGCAGCTTCCCCAGGGAGAGGCCATGTGGCCACCACCAACCCTCAACTGCTCACACTAAGCCCTTCCTATTCCACGGGACAGAGTCCCTGTTAAAACCGACTCGAAACTGATCCTGAGGACAACGTGGCATGAGGAGACCCAAAAGCGGCTGTGCCGAAACAGCTGAGTAACACCAGACGGGGACTGCTTCTAAAGGGAAGTACCCGAGGGGTAGCACTTCTGGTCTACCGTGAAACAAAGGAGTCTAGTTCCCTGCCAATCACATCCAACACGAAGTACCGACTGGTGGGAGATGAAGTCTTACTGCTCGAAGTCATGCCTCACCCCATTTTGGAAAACCCAGCATTTCTGCCACCGACTGCTGGACACCACGCCCAAGGAAATCAGATAGGCGCCTTGAGCGCACGCCACGAAAGGCTCTGTGCCACAGAGGAAGCACCTGAGGGGTCCACGTCTGCTCTCACCCCCCAGGGGCCCCCAGCCAGGGGCTTGCCCACGCATCTCGTTAACTTTGGTTTTCCGCCAAGGAGTGACCAGACTCACCAGGGGGGGGACGCGCGTGTAGCTGTTGACGAGGGGTAAGCGAGCCAGGCTGATGATGATGTTCCTGAGCACCGATGTGAGAAACGCTGGGGTGCTGCTATTCCTCTTATGGCCCAAGGCCAACACCGATGGCAAAGCCTCCACCATTTCTGCCACCATCCCACAGGCTGCGGTAATATAGGCCGGGTCTAAACAAACACCGTGGTTCAGAGGGCTGTTCTGTCAAAACACATCCCAAACCCACACCTCCACTCCTGACTCTCCCGCCCCCCCACCGCACAAGGCACGACCCTACAGCCAGCTGCTCAAGCCACAGACGCAGAGCCTGCTAGGCCTCCAGTCGCTCGCTGAAGGTCTACAGGTGTTACCTTCTTCAAATCTGTCTAAACGTGCAAGCCTGCACACGACTGCCAGGACCGTCGTCTTGAACCTGTCTCCTGCTCCCGGTCCCAGCCCGCCTGCCCACCCTGCACTTACGCGGCCGTGTCGGCCGGCTGACATCCGGGGGAGCCGCCCCTCCCTGGTGCTTGCACTCCTCTCCCAGCTGGTGTGCAAGGAACCATGATGTAAATCATGACGCACAACATCAGGGCTTCTCCCGGGCTGGTGGGGGGTATTCTGATGGGATGCCAAGTCCCACCCTAGAACCCCCAAGGCAGAATGCTGAGGCAGACCCCACGGCCTGAGGTAAGGACCACGGCACCTCGAGGGCAGGCAGTTTCTCGTTCACTTTGAGTCTGGCACAGAGTATGTGCCAAAAAATCATCTGCTGAGTTGATGAATGTTTGGGGCTGTCCGTGAACATAACCCATGGTTTTGAGGCTGGAAAGGCTAAGCAACTTCCTCATATGGAGAAGAAGGGATTCTTACTGGGCTTATGGATTATGGAGTCAAGTGCCAAGCTAAGAGAGACAAAGCTGTCTTTAGTAATACTTTTTTAAAAAAGTAAATAAACTCTATGCCCAACATGGGGCTCAAACTCACTAACCCGAGATCAAGAGTCGCACGCTCTACTGACTGAGCCAGCTGGGCGTCCCTGACCAGCAGTCCCTTAAGAGGCATCATCCTGTCATTCTTCCTCTGGCCAGGACGAGTGTAAGCGGCCTAAACAGGGCCATGGAGAACGGGCACAATGGCCACAAACTAAGCATGCTCCAGCCCACGGGCCTGTGTGCTCTGACTCGACCCCCTGAAGTGCCTGAAGTATTCTGAGGAATGGAAATTCACGTGGTGAAGAAAAGTATGGTGCCATTTGCTGAGCACTTATAACAAGACTGGCGCTTATTCTGGGTGCTGTTAACATGGGTTAACTCATTTCATCCTCACACCAACCCCGAGGGTAGTGTCATCCGTACCCTCGCTGCGGAAGCACTGGATAATAACTGGTCAAGGTCACTCAGCTAGGAAGCGGCTGAGCAGGGAAGTGAGTGTCTGCAGACCCCTCACATTATCAACAGGAAATCATGAAATCCCAGACAGCTGACAGAACTGTAGAGCTTTGAGGTAAACACTTGGAGAAGAGCTTGGCTGTGTACTGAAACACCGTTGTTTCTGGACGGTTAGACAATTACAAAGCCTTGAACAGGTAACTAGAAAACCAGCATGCTCAAAACTAATGACAGGAAAATGCCGTCATTACCTGGGATTGCACAAAAGCTGGCAATAAGAAAGCATTTATGTACTTGCTCTGAAGTACATAATGTTTTTTCTTTAATGTTTATTTTTCTTTGAGCGAGAGCAAGAGAGAGAGACAGAGCGTGAGCAGCGGGGAGGGGCAGAGAGAGAGAGGGAGACCCAGAATCTGAAGTAGGCTCCAGGCTCCCGGCTGTCAGCACAGAGCCCGACGCGGGGCTCGAACCCACGAACCGCAGGATCATGACCTGAGCCGAAGTCGGGCGCTTAACTCACTTGGGCCACCCAGGTGCCCCTCTGAAAAAAACAGGTTTCTTAAGCCGCCAGAATATGGCTAAGACTCTCGTACTCCAAGGGAGAGTGTTCCACGAAAGGGGCAGACAAGAACCAGCAGCCGGGGCATCTGCTTCCCATCTCTGTGCAGGGGCTGCAGGCCCGCATTCCAGTCACAGCCTCTGGGTGAAGAGCCGGCCCAGCCCCAGGAGCATGGAGGTCCCCCCAGCGACAAGCCGTCGCTCAGCCTAGAGCTTTCCTCCCAATCTGTCTCGCCACATTTCAAAGAGTGAGAGATGAATCAAGAGATGAGAACGGTCCCATGTAAATCTAGAAAAGCTGTATAAATAAATGGGATGTGGACATGTTTTTTGTAGGAAGAGCAGTCAATTTCATTTAAAAATCCACCACAACACACGGCTGAAATAGACACTCCGGTCACCTATCATTCACGTGGGTATTTCCACTAACTTCGAGCTTCTCAGCAATTCCACTTACTCATTCATTACTCAGGGAACATCTGTCGAGCGTTGACAAAGGCGAGCACACAGAGAGGGAACAGAGCCCCTGCCCTGAGGGAGCTCAGAGTCTAGGTGAGAGACCAGAGCAGGAGGCCCTGCAGGGGACGGAGGCGCTAGGTGGGGAGGAGTGGCTGTGGGGACCCCGGAGGGCTTCCCTGGGGGGTGGCGCCCCAGCTGAGTCTGGGGGACCAAGGAGGCCAGATGGACGGAGCCAGCATGCCAGCAGGGGAAAGAGCACACGCGAGGTGAAGCCGCAAACTACGCTCCAGAGAGAAGCAACAGAGTGCAGCTCAACCAAGTAACGTTTTAAGAGTCCACACTTACCATTTTAAAAGTCTCTTTTATTCATGAATTTCAAGACCCCAAAGAAACAGGGAGGAAAAAATGTGGGTCCGAGACTTACTTTGTGTGTTTGAATCTACTTCGTCCTCTCTGGCAGCCTTTGGGGTGTTCATCCTTCGGTCTGGACTAAGAAGCTGGTCCCCAGGCTGCACCACAACTAAAATCACAAGAGAACAAACTTTACTCTTTCTTTTCATTCAAGATGTCACATTCGCATAGTTTCACAACATCTCAAGGTGAGAGACTAAGTCAAACGAGGCCTAGATTTTCGACAGTACCAGCCTTGGGTGTTATGAGCCTCTGGGCTAGCCTACAACGCTCGGGACTCGACTTCTACGTGGAGATTTCTAAGTCTGCCACCTCTCGCCCTGAAGGTTTTTATCAGACAGCTCGTGATTCATTACTGCTAAGAGCATCACTGCAATCCCCAAGAAGTCTGGCTTTGAAAAACTGCTCCCTAGATCTTTGTTTTCAAGTTGACTACAAATGCACAGATGAAAACAATTTAAACAATGAAACTTCAAAACACCCTCTAACATGTAAACTATAATGTCCAATTTTTAAGAAACTCTGGGTAATGACCCTTGTTAAGGACACTGTTCCTTGAAAAGAATAAGTCACTTTTATTTTATAATATATTAGTATTACAATGCATTATAGAAACAAGCATTTTGACTATAACAGAAAACAATCTTTCTAATGTAATCTTATTAAATCTTATGGTCATCTGGGACTGAAAGCATGAAACAGTCAGCTAGGACCAGAGATCAAAGGGACATAAAATTGGAAATATTTTTTTTATGAAACTTGGAACTCTAAAATCTAAACAAAATGACTACAAAAGCAAATTCCAGTTTAATTCTAGTGCAGAATCCAAGACACTGGAGATTAACACCAGGCTCATATTTTATTCACCAATTCACCCCCAATTCCTTGCTTAGCACCTGGTAAACAGGTGGTACCAAATAAATGTCTGCGACTCGATCTGCAGAGCTGATGACTGGTTCAAGTGAGAAAGGAGAGAAAGCCCTTGTGGCCACAGACTCACTGGCTTCCAGGATGAAGCGGACACAGTGGATGAGAGAACAGGCGTGGGTCACCATCTCTGGGGAGGAGAGTGCGCTCCAGACGCTGGGCAGCTGCAGGGCCAGGCAACAGCAGTCCAGGCCCGCCTGAAGGTCCAGACTCAGCGGGATCTGCTCATGGATCAAATGCCACGACAGGGCCTACAGGGGAGGGTCAGTGTTACAGACGGCTCAGACCTGCTTCCTTCCTGTCTCCGGGCTGTCAGGGAGCAAACGACCCCCAGCTCTCAGAGAACTGTCCAAAGCGCCAGAGGCAGCAGGTCGTGACACCCTTCCAGAGGAATGGGCCCCCGTCGCCCAGTCCCTTACATTCGTGCCTGACCACCTGCTCCCAAAAGTGCCTGGGGCTCTCCTCTGCCGAAATGGCCACCCTGATCTCGCTGCTCCTCTTTCCGTCATCTCTGTAGGCTTCTCTAGAAATCCTTCCCTGGCCAGGGCGCCTGGGTGGCTCAGTCGGTTAAGTGTCCGACTCCAGCTCAGGTCATGATCTCACGGTTTGTGGGTTCAAGCTCTGTGCTGACACATCAGGCTCTGTGCTGACAGCTCAGAGCCTGGAGCCTGCTTGGGATTCCGAGTCTCCCTTTCTCAGTGTCCCCCTCCCCCACTTGTGCTGTGTCTCTCTCCGTCTCTCAAAAATGAATAAATGTTAAAAACAAAAACAAAACCAAAAACTCAAAAAAGAAAGAAAGAAATCTTTTGCTGGCTACATGGCCTCCAGGCCAAGGTCTTCTTACTCGGGGCTCCCAGGGCACAGGCAGGCCTTGCCCGTGTCGTAGTCAGAGGCTGAATCTGAGAGCATGGGTCTCGGACATGGCCAGGCTTGGGTTCAAATGTCTACTGGCTACCTCCTAATGGGTAAACCTGGGCGAGCCGCCCAACTTCTCTAAGCCTTGCCCTCCTCGTCTGCAAAATGGGAATAACAGAGCCCATGTCCCAGAACTGCAGTAAGGCCTGAATGAGTGGACGCGTGGAAGCATTTCGCCCTGTATGCAGCAGGCACAGGACTGCGGTGGCCAGCGATCACTCTGCACTGAGACGTATTGCCTGTCGGCCTGCTCGCCACACTGAGACCAGAGGACAGGGATCAGCAGCCATGTGACTCAGCCTGCCTCTAAGCGGGTGCTTGCTCACCCCTTCACGAACGACCGCACGGTGCCTTCCTGACACCTCTCTCTCTCCCTGCTGTGAGTGGCAGGCGGAGTTGACGCTGGGTCAGCCGTGTCCTGCTTCGGCTGAGAGACACAGCTCAGGTCTCTGGCTGCAAGGATGTAGGCTAGACTATTTTCCAGAAATTGTATGGAAAGGTAACACACCCACATCATGTACACATTTTAGGGGTGACTGTAAGTGCCAACACAGAGTGTTTAATTCCCCGTGGCTGAAATGTCCACGTTTATTTCTCAATTTATTTATTTTTTTAAAATTTTTTTTTTTTCAACGTTTTTTATTTATTTTTGGGACAGAGAGAGACAGAGCATGAACGGGGGAGGGGCAGAGAGAGAGGGAGACACAGAATCGGAAGCAGGCTCCAGGCTCCGAGCCATCAGCCCAGAGCCCGACGCGGGGCTCGAACTCACGGACCGCGAGATCGTGACCTGGCTGAAGTCGGACGCTTAACCGACTGCGCCACCCAGGCGCCCCTATTTCTCAATTTAAAGCATAATAATTTTCCCAGACTATTTTTCTTTGATTATGTAAATTAGGATCCACACTACATCAGTGGTGCTTCCTTTTCCCTAGAAAAATAAATTTAGTGGCTATCTGTCGTGAAATGAGAGGCATCTTAGAATCAAGCAAAGAGGTCTACACACAAGCACGTGACTTCCAACACTGTTTGGGAGATCCCTGAGAGGTTTCTGCCCATCTCTCCAGTGACCCTTGCTTCTCCCCACCAGACCCTCCTCTATGACCTGCGCCCTCGCCCCAGACACGCAGGGGGAGACAGCTGTGGGTGCAAGTCCAGGTCCCAGGCCCAGCTCTCCAGGGCCGGCTCTAAGGTAGGGACAGGAAGCACCGTGCTGCCAATCTCCCAAGGCACCTGGGAGAAAGCAGCACGATCGGGGGATGTGAACGTGCTCTAAGCAGGTGACAGGTGTGATGCTTCACCACCTGTAGTTAGTGTCTCTGTGAGAAGGGGAGCCTGCCTGACGGCACAGCTCCCAGGTTATAGACAAAACTGCCTTCCCGACTTCTCTAGTGACAGTCCCTCAGCACGGAAACAATGACTTCCCCGGCTGCCTCTTACCTCGAGGGTCATGACCACAAACTTCACCGTGTCCCTCTCCTTCTCAGGAGGAAGGTGCAAGTGGCCGGGCAGTTTGGAGAATACCAGCAGGTACTGGGCCAGAGCCCGGGCCAGAGTGGTCAAGGAGCGATACAACACAGCATCCCCTAAAACACAAGATTGGGGGTGAGCGCAACTCCAGCAGAGGCTCGTGAACGGCAGTGAGGCCGTTCTCTGAGAATCTGCAGGCACCCGCAGCTCAGAAGCACATCCGCACCCACACCTAACTCCACGCGTGACTCGGGATGCACCTTCCTCAGAGCCTGTCTCAGCGCCCCTCCAGGGCTGGGCCAAGGATCGGCAAACATGCCGAGACACCCAGAGCTAGGGGTCCCAGCACTGTTTCTCAAGTCACCTCTGTGCGTGCTCTCAGTTTATTAGATCAACGGTATTTACCGTATCGTGACTCAGTGCAAAGCACAGTACTGGCTCTGCAGCACGTTTAAGAAATAAAAGAAGTTTCTATTTTAACTACCAAATAGATCATTCAACTTGTTCCAGTAGGCGGTGGGCTCTGCGGGCAGGAACGGCTGGAAAACGTGGTGGGCGGCAGGGAGCTGCTGCACCAGGCCGGTCACACGGTCCAGAGTCGCCAGGCGAGCTGCTTCGAAAAGTGGACTCCTCTGGCCTCCGGAGACTTCGCGCACGCCAAGGCCCAGGCACGGCGCCAACAGGCTTAAGTTGAATTCCTGAATCAGGACGTTAAAGGTTCAGTAACAACAACTACACACTTTCAAGCAGGCAAGAAAAACACACAGAAGAAAGGACGATGCGAACGTTTCTGAGAGAACACCCTCGAGCGCCCCATAAAAAATATCTTAAAGAGTAGTCTACTTGCCGTAATAAGTACCATATGCTCGGTGAAGTTTATTTCTGATCTCTTTGGGGTACTTTATTATCAAAGAAATATTTTACATCATTTATACCTTCAGATTTGTTTGAAATAAAAAATTTAACACATATAATTTTTAATTGATAAAAATACAAAACGAAGCTGACAAGGCACCCAAGAAATCCAGTGAAACACCACACATTCACCAAGTTTGAAAAAGGTATGTTCAAAAGGAGGTGAAATAAGTCAAAACAGCCATGATGGTGGTTGAAAAATAGCATTTCTTATGACCATGTATCAATTTGTACTGTTTTGCCAATTTTTAAAAACCATTTAAGGATCTTAGGGGCCAATTTTCAGGCAGAATATTCATCTTATTTTAGGTAACATTCAGAAAAGCTAGGTCATCATCAGTGACCAAAATTGAAATTTCTGCTATAGCTAGAACCTTTAAAGCTATTAAAAGTCCAATTACTGAATTGGAAAATTCAATAAATAGATCATCAAATTTATTCAGCAAATCAGCTTTCACTGAATGGAGCTTAAAATGATTTCAGCCAATTGATTGGAGCCAATTCTGTTTTTTCAATGTAGCACCTACTGTCAGACTAATGAAAAATCAGCACTTGGTCAAAGACTGCTGTGTGGCCTCTACCCTGAGTCTCTTCCTCCTCACCCAGCCCATCCTTTGCTGCCCCCCACCCTCCTCCACGCAGCCGCCCTGCCGGCCCCCCAGGCCCCCCACCCTGCACGCAGCCGCCCTGCCGGCCCCCCAGGCCCCTGCTGCTCTGCATTCCCATCTGGTACATGTTGAGGGAGCACCGAAACACCTAGGTTTAGTCAGTTGCTTGCCCCAGGAAGTCTGGGAAGGAAGCAAAGGCTGTGGATGGCACAGAAGGGGAAGGCTCCACTCCTCACAGGACCTGCCCAAGAGCTGGGACGGGGACTCGGATGCTTTGCAAGGGCCTCCTGGGTCGGCTCTGCCTGCATGCCTACATGACATCAAGGGTGGGGACGGGGACCTCGTGACATCTAGTGAGGGGCTGGGGAATGCCTGACTACAAGTAACGGAGGGACCTCACTGTATGTAGGAGAGGTACAAGGCCCTCACTATAAGTAGTGGGGGCGAGAGGACCTCACTACATAACATAAGGGGAGGGGCCTTACTGAAGATCAATTTCCGGAATGCCATGAGAGTCAGTTAAATCATGTACTATATACCATTTCAATACCTTTCCTCGTGACTATGAGAATATGCAATGGGAACAGACAATAATCTAAGAGAACCTATTTCCTTCAAGTGCATGAAAAGTTGAATTAAACACAATTTACTTCCTTTTGGATTCTAATGTGGCTGAAACAGTGTCCTGCCCGTCCGGGTCAGAGTCTCTCCTTGTCCTGCGCCCCCCACCCCCGGGTCAGAGCCTCCCCTCGTCATGCCCCGTCTGGGTTAGAGTCTCGCCTCGTCCTGCCCCGTCTGGATTAATGTCTCCCTAATTTCTCCCCGGAATGGGTTAGTCTCTCCATGTCCCGTCCCACCTAGACCAGAGACTCCCATGCTCCATCCTGTCTGGATCAGAGTCTCTGCCATTAAGGCAGAAGAGTGAGTGGCACACGTCCTAAGTCAGTCGCGTGACAGTGAAGCCAGTCCAGCATGCTGCTGGCGTCCTGCTGCTCTCCACCGTACCGAGTTCATCATGAACGTGCTCATGTCACTGGGAGGAATCCGATTCACCAGTTCTGCCCCTTCCAGCAGCGCAGAATCTGACCTAGTCCAGCACTGGGATTTGACTAGACGTAGGTACCAGTCCTGGGAAGAAGAAAAAGGATAACGCCATGCAGTTGGGCAGGGGCTTCAACTCTATTGAACATGCGCTGTTTCTGTGATCACTGCCCCTCACATCCTGTGGCCCCAGACCAAAGGACAGGGGGCCCCAGATGGACCGTGAATGCAGCTTCAGTAAAACCGGATTCTAGGTGGCCGTGCGGCTGCTCACCAAACCACAGGCCTTTTCCACGGGAACTGCTACAAGGCTGTCTTTGGACTTGCCGTTACCTACTGGACAGCCTCTCCTCCCTTACCCGGTGAACATTCCAGTGCCCTCCTAACAGCTCAAGTGTGGGGCCAGCAGGCCCTCCTCCCTGTGCCCTCACCCACTGTCCACCCCTCGCCTGGGGATGCTCTGATCACCTTCTACTGGGGTGTCTGCCTCGCTCCTTCCTCTCCAAGGCCAGTGCAGCAGAGGCTCCGAACAAATCGAATCTGAGTGTAGAGGCCTGAACTTTGCCACTCTGTGCCTGGGCTACGAGTTTTCAAAATCCAAGTTCACATCTACGCTGACCTCCCTCCAGAAAACAGAGTACCAAGGATCTGCCGAGGCCCCAAATGGTCCCCGGCTCTGCAGTTTGAGTACTAAGGGTGACGGCAAGGACCAGGGTCCTTGGGACGGTGAGCTCAGCACGTAGGTCGGCAGGTTTAAGGAGAGGGAGACAGGCCAGGGGGGCAGACACTTTGGGCTACGCGGGCCACGGCCACTCCTCCCCTGCCTCCCATTTGCTAACTGTGCCGATGCCCCTCTGCTTGACGCCAGAAGTGTCCCAAATCAGCGTTTCCTCTCTCACCCCACACTTCCTGCTGATGACCTGGGCTGGACCTCAGGCATCCTGTCAGTGATGGGACCCCGCCCACTGCCAGCAAGAAGCAGGACGGGCAGAGAGCCCTCGAGAGCCACGCCACGTTTCAGGACGCCCCGCTGCCTGAGCCGCCCCGCTGCACCCTCTGGATTTGCCAAAGGCTCACGGGAGCACGGAGTGCCCGGGCCCTGTGTGTCACACACACACACACACACACACACACACACACACACACACACACACGGGCCAGACGCTTACTTTGTCTGGAATGACTGTCTCCAGTGCCAGGGGCCCATCCCCGTCCAGCGGGTGGGACGTGACTGGAGGAGAAGGGCCACGGGAGCCCGGTGCGGTAGCAAGACGAAGCCTGTCCAGCAGGGAGTACAGCCTCTGGTGTCTGGAATAGGACCACACGTGGGGTTAGAGCACAGCTTCACGGGTAAGAAGTAACGGCGGCTTCCTAAAGCGGGATGCGACACATGTGCCCCGTTTTCTTCAGAGCCGCCTCGACGATGCTCAGACAGGTGGTGATGCAGCTTCAGGCTCTGGCTTATGTTTAACAGCACGGCTCGTGCCCCACCAACGTTTTGCAGACGTTTCATCTATACTCGAACATCGTGACAGGCAATACATGGTTCAACAGCTAATAAAAGCATTCTTTACAAATGCAAAATAGATCATCTATTCTAAGACCCAAGTGCACAAAATCTCCCACTGATTCTCCCAACACGATAAAATTTATACCAATTTATGTTCACTTCATAGAAGCAGCACCTCACCTTGAACAAGATATGTATATAATCTTCCTCATCTGGTCTGAAATCTAAATCTAGAACCAAAAAATGATGGTTTGACCTTCCGCTATCTGCTAACAGAGCAACGACTTCATGATGCAAATGACAGTATGACCGGCCCAGCAAACTGCACGTCCGTCCAAACCGTGTGCTGTCTACCCGGTTAGGCCCCTTCCCCAGGGAAGACACCGGCAACGATCCACAGCACAGGCATTCTACCCCGTTCTCCCTCCCGCTCTCCCTCTCTGGCTGTCTCCCTGTCTCTCTCTCTGTCTCTGTCCCTCTTGCACACACACACACACACACACACACACACACACACACGCGTGCACGCACGCGCTCACAGGCACACGCCTTCCCCCCTGTGGAGGGCAAAAGGTAAAATCTAAAGGTGAAACATTTTATTTATTTAGTTGAAGAAATCTTTAACAGATGTCAGGATTTCTGATAAGGCTTCTAAAAGACTATGCAACAAAATCAGGTGATAAATACCACACAGAGGTAACATTTTAGCAAGACGCAAATATCATTCTTGCGCGCCGAAAACTGGGTAACGTCTTTCAGACAGGCCCGCTCTTGCGCAGCAGTTGGGTTACACGCTGCGGTTTTGCGAAGATAAGGCGGGTAACCCTGTCCTCCGTCACAGCCTGGTGAACACGTACAACCTCTCAGGCAGCCAAGGGGACGCAGGCGTATCTGCTCCGACGGCAGACACAGTGCTGTCTGTTCATCTCCCTTTTTATAAAGTGAGTCCCATTCCGTGTCACTTAGGAAGGCCTTCTCTCAAGGCCCTTCTGCAGTAAACTCACCTACAAGGCACATCGACCTCTCGTCCTGAGCTTATCCCCTTACAGATCGAAGCCTTTATATCCAAAAGCAAGGAACGCCTGGTTGTCGCATTACCTCTGAGCCAGCCCGCTGCTCTGAAGGTATTCCTGGATTCTGGTTAGTTCCTCCGCCGGCAACTGGGCCGTGCTGCTCTGCAGTGGACAATAACACGTCAGCACGTAATGAATCCAAATAACCTTGCGCTGATTTCAAAAGCAAAGAGTAACGTGTACAGTTTGCGAGCAGAAAGTACAGGCAGCACTCGTATCAGGCACACAAGGAATTTACACATCTTGTACATGTTTCCCTCAGCGGCCATGTGAAGACTACGCCTGTGGAGGAAAAAACCAGCCAACTGCTCTGCCTGCTCTGCTAACTTCTCAGTAAAAATCAGTCTCAGTGTCTTTGTCGTACCTGCAAATTCGCGGCCAAAAGCATCTCCACGCGGCGACAGGCAAGGGTGTCGACCGTGCGAGCCAGCACTCGGAACGGGGTGCACAAAAGCTTGTCCACATACAGTGTTAACACGGCGCCCGACTGGCTGAGGTGGATCCCTTCCAAGCACTGAAGCGTCTTCTTCAGGGTGGTGGGCTGGAGGTGGGGAGAAGGAAAGCAGCAAGGGCACAGGATTTTGCCAGCTGGAAAGCAGCAGTTTCAAAGTTCCGACGGTACGTGTTTAAGGCAGAGAAGAAAACTGACCGGCAACAGTCGTCACTAGAGAGACTTACGGCTGAAAGGTTCTCACAACGAGACTGAATTGCCTGGATGAAGAGGCCGCTGGCGGCGGAGTTCCGGTGAACAGCACTAATGAGATCCTGCACGGGAGGCTCATGGGACAGACTGATCAGGTCCTGGATATGATTCACGATGAGCCACGTTAAGTGCTCCGAATCATGTAGGTTCTGACACTGGGGGAAAAAAGACAGTGAAAGACGCGTTTCCAAGTAGACAAGCACAGAACGGATACCGATGCCACAGAAAAGGCCCCAAGACGTAGGAAGGGGAAAATAAATTCCGAATTATGATCTTCACTGAAAATGTCCAGTGTCTGACCACCGATGATCATCAGGGGCGGAGCTCACTTCACAGACTCCGTTGCCTTCAACCCTACGATGTGGCCAAAGCTGTTGGATGTCAGACCCCGCCAGGGAAATGTGACACTCCGGCACAGCTCCGAGGGACACCGGCCAAGGGGTAGGGGGAGAGAGGAGCAAGGCCCAGGGCTACAGGGGTCGACGGGCGCCTGCCATGGACCAGTGACCCCAGGGCAGCGGGCACAGCAGGGCCGACATCGCCCTGCCCTCAGGTGACTGGACCGAGCCGTGATGCAGGAGACCAGGTGACAGACACTCCCATGCACGGCAGGCCCTGCTCTGTCCGGGCTTCCATCTGGCCCAACGAGAGTGAGAGTGTTCTCCGCTTCTCCTTCTCCAATCCTGTGACAGGTCACTGGAGAAAAAGGGCTCCCACAACTGTCACAGTTTTGACAGAACGCCTGAATCCAAAATATGAACAAATTCCACATGGACATTAAGGGGTGAAACTTAAGATTTGTAAGGAAATAAATATCCATCTTTATTTTTTTATTATTATTTTTTTAAGGTTTATTTATTTATTTATTTATTATTATTTTTTTTTTTTAATTTTTTTTAATGTTTATTTATTTTTGAGACAGAGAGAGACAGAGCATGAACGGGGAGGGTCAGAGAGAGAGGGAGACACAGAATCTGAAGCAGGTTCCAGGCTCTGAGCTGTCGGCACAGAGCCCGACGCGGGGCTCGAACCCACGGACCGTGAGATCATGACCTGAGCCGAAGTCAGACGCTTAACCGACTGAGCCACCCAGGCGCCCCAAGGTTTATTTATTTTTGAGAGAGAGAGAGAGAGAGAGAGAGACAGTGTGAGCAGGAGAGGGTCAGAGAGAGAGGCAGACACAGAATCCAAAGCAGGCTCCAGGCTCTGAGTTGTCAGCACAGTGCCTGATGTGGGGCTCGAACTCACGAACGGTGACATCAGACCTGAGCCGAAGCCAGACACTTAACTGGCTGAGCCACTTCGGCGCCCGCCCCCCCTCCTTTTTCTTCCCCATCTTTAATTTTTTTTTTTTTTTTTTTTTCAACGTTTATTTTATTTTTTTGGGACAGAGAGAGACAGAGCATGAACGGGGGAGGGACAGAGAGAGAGGGAGACACAGAATTGGAAACAGGCTCCAGGCTCTGAGCCATCAGCCCAGAGCCTGACGCGGGGCTCGAACTCACGGACCGTGAGATCGTGACCTGGCTGAAGTCGGACGCTTAACCGACTGCGCCACCCAGGCGCCCCTCTTCCCCATCTTTAAATATGTATGTTGCTTTTTCAACTTAATTCATAATCCTCCTGGGCAGAAACTGTAAAATAAGAACAATTCTTTGACATGGTTACTGATAAATATTTTCTATGGGGGATAACTTGATAGCATTAGTTTATAAAACTTGTATTTTTCTTACATTTCTGTGAAAGCGTTATATAATTATTTCTCAAAAGTAGAAAAAGATAGAAAAGCTATGTCAATGTAAAGAATGTAAGTAAAAAAAGTGAGTAGCAATGAAAAATCTCTCTGATGACAACTAGTTCCTTGAAAGAGTCCCCTTCCTTTCCGACTGAGAATGTCATGCCCTCTGCTGTGTGAAAACAGCACGTGCATGGTGCCATGTTAGTGCCAAAGACGTGCACATGCTCTGTACTGGGAGAGAAAAAGCACCAAATTCCAGCCCAAATGCCACAACAGGTTTTTTGAGTAACGCAATTACAAGGAGATGGTATCTTCTTCTGTTTATTGGTTTTTGTTAATTTTCTTCTTTTTTCTTCACGTTTATTTTGAGAGAAAGTGTGCACGAGGGGGAGAGGAGCAGAGAAAGAGGGAGAGAGAATCCCAAGTAGGCTCCATGCTGTCAGCACAGATCCTGACAAGGTGCTCAATCCCATGAATTGTGAGAACGTGACCTGAGCCAAAATCAAGAGTCAGACGCTCAACTGAGACACCCAGGCACCCCTGGTTTTTATCAATTTTCTCTATGAAACACGTGACGCTCATTTGACGGCCAACAACTCCGCAAATGTTATCTTTTTGAAAAGGACGGCATATGGGGCACCCGGGTGGCTCAGTCGGCTAAGCATCCGACTCTTGGTTTCGGCTCAGGTCATCATCTCACGATTGGTGAGTTTGAGCCTCGCACTGGGCTTTGCGCTGACAGCGTGGAGCCTGCTTGGGATTTCTCTCTCCCCCTCTCTCTGCCCCTCCCCAACTCATGCTGTCTCTGTGTCTCTCAAAATCAATAAACTCAAAAACAACATAATATCGTAACGTAATATAAAAATAAAGTAAAATAAAAGATAAGATAAAATAAAATAAAACGGATGGCATTTAGCCAGGAAATTTTTAACTTAAAAATTTTTTTTAACATTTATTTATTTTTGAAAGAGAGAGAGACAGAGTGTGAGCCGGGGAGGGGCAGAGAGAGAGGGGGACACAGAATCCGAAGCAGCTCCAGGCTCCGAGCTGTCAGCACAGGGCCCGACAAGGGGCTCGAACCCACAAACCGTGAGATCGTGACCTAAGCCGAACTCGGAGGCCCAACTGACTGAGCCCCCCAGGCGCCCCAGGAAGCGACTTTAAAATGAAGCAACGGGTACCTAAGGCCCTTCCCACAGATGACGAACCTCGTAGGAGAGCCACACTCAAAAGTCACACTCTCGGCTCGTTCCTATCACACAGGCAGGCCAACCAGGTGCCAGAGGCACGGGACCTGCAGACAAACCTTCCTTCCGCGACCAGCCGGAGCAGGACCCAACGCTCACTGCGGTCCACGGTCCTGTGGTCTCCGAGCTGGTGGCTGGGTGGCAGGAGGTGGCTCCGCGGAAGCTGCCCCTGCCCCACCACACCCCTCGTTTCCCGACTTACGACATAATCGCAGAAGAGAATGAGAGCTCCCCGCCGCACTATTTCTCTGTTGCACATTCCGGGTTTACTGGCCGCGTCGGAGTCCCCCTCCTCTCCGGACATCTGGGGGCTGAGTGACTTCGTACTGGACAGACTACGTCTCCTGGAAGGAGGAACAGGCGTGCTGACGCCTCTGGGACAGCCACGCCCACCGCATGTGTGACGTGCGCTCTTAGCCACTGGCCTCTGAGCTACGGCAGCGCATGCGTGGAAAACGAAAGAAAGAAGAGGGTCTCACAGGCAAACCGCCAAATGCTTGACCTAAAGGCCAAGGCCGGCCCGAGGCTGCAGGTGGATGGGCACTCAGGCGCCGAGGCTCTCGGCTACTGCGCCGGACAAGGCAGCCGCCGTGGGGACCCCAGCGCCGGCACGCACACGAGCTGCCTACCGTGTTTCACAAGTCACCAGGGAAGCGCGCACTCACCGAGGCCCCGGCAGAGAGCAGGTCTGCAAAATTCACCCCCTCTAGGGAAGCCGGTCTTTTTCTTTCTCAGCCCAGGGGAATCACACACTCGGAACCCTCGATTCCGCCACAACCCTTCACACACTTGTTGCCACTCCCACAAACTTGCCCCGGCCTAAGTGTGAGGACAATCTCCTTCCCTCGGCGGCAAAGAGCTTAGTGGAGACAGAGGTCACACGAGGACGAGAACATTCTGGAATGTGTCAACTTTTCCTTTGACACTTCAGGATTTACAAGGGAACCGGTCTAAAATATTCTACAGGTTAGAAACCCGTTCAAACTGCAATTTGCCTTTTCTCACCTGGTGAATGGACGAGCCAGCTGTTGTCACCCAGACAAGGGAATACTACCCGCTAATCCCAAGAACAAATCACGGTACATGCACGCCAGCGCCATAAAAGACCTTTAAATACAGTGCGCTAAATGACAAAGCCAGACCGAAGAAGCGCGGACCGTGTGACTCCATCCAAATGGCACCGTGCAACAGGCTACACACAAGCACAGAGCATGGGCCAGTGGCAGGGTATGGGGGTGACCACGAAGGACGCAGGGAATCTTCTGAGGTGACAGCACTGATCTGTATCGTGACTGTGGTGGCATTCACCTGACACTTGGTACAAGAGTGGGTTGTCCTGTATCGTAAGTCGTAAGTCAATTTAAAACCGACAAACAGAAACGTCTCCTCTTCTCAGCCCTCCTGCCAGCCCCAGAAAACAATTCCCAGATGCAGAGGTTTCTGACGTAACATCAGAGTAAACAAAGGCACACGCAACAAAAAAGGAGCGGGCGGTCTGAACAGGGCATCCCAGAGTTGATGGAGACACTTAGCGGGTTAACTCCCACCAACACAAAAAGAGCCAAACACACGCCACACAAATACCACACACTCGCCGTGCACAGACCGTACGCACACCACAAACACAACACACATAACCACGCATACACTGCCCCCGCCCACACACACACAAGCGCCTAACGCTAATGGAAAGAGACCGGCAAGGATCCAGCACGGCAGACCGGAGGAGCGTGACTCTTCCTGCACACCCAGCTGGTCGAAGGGGCCCTGTGGCCATGGCGGGTGCTCCACCTACACAGCTCCCCAAAGCAAAAGGGACGCCTGCAGCCTCCGACAGTGACCGGCTCTCGAGGTTGCTCGGATTTTTCAAGCATTTAAGTCTACTGACTAAATCTGCTTTTGTCTTCTCTGGGGCCCCCGGTTGGCTCTGTTGCGGAGCACGTGACTCTTGGGTCTCGGGGTTGTGAGTCTGAGCCCCACGTTAGGGATACAGATTACTTAAAACAACAAATTTTTTAAAAAGGGAAGCGAAACACTGCGATTAATAACACCTCTGCAGTTTCCGTGTCTTAAATGCCATCAAGTGGCGAAGTCCATCTCTTCCACCGCCCTGGACAGCAAGTGGACAGGAGCCGTTACGGAAGTGGCACCCGTGGACCCCACGAGAAACACACACACAGGAGGCCAGACTTGTGTGGAGGGCCTGGTCAGTGTCCTGAAGCAGAAGAGAGGAAAGGAGGAACGCAAGTGGGGAAGGAAGAAGTGGAAAGTCTCCACCTGGAGGTGACATGTGTGTGTGCACAGAGAGGCCTCCTGGGGCCCCCGCGTGAGTCGGGCCAGGTCTCGGGACGTGAAGTCAGTACACAAAACCACTTGCATTTCCAGAAGCTAGCGGCACACCACGTAAAACAAAACACTTCTGAAAGCAGCACTTGACACACCATCCCAGATGAAGCGCAGAAACAATTCAGAAACACGCGTGACCCCTGTACGCCAGACACTAGGAGACAGGTGTGGCACACGAAGCACCTAACCCAGCAGAGAGAGAGGCCAAGTTCGAAGACGGGAAGACTGGATGCTGGACATGGGCTCTCCAGATCACTCTCCAGACCGGCTGCAAGCTCAGTCAAACCCCCGCCGCTGGCTTGTCTGCATTCACAACCGGATTCGAAGACATACAGGTGGAAATGCAAAGAACGTAAAAGAGCCAAAGCCATGCTGAACGTGAAGGGAAGCTGGGGGAGCGGCAGGGCGGCCGAGGGACGCAGTGGCGGTGCCGGGAGCGCGGAGTGACGGCCGTGAGCAGGGCCCAGAGGCAGGTCCGCACACCGGTGCCCACTGGGTTCTGAGGCAGGTGCCACGGGGACTCAACAGAGGCGGGACGGCCTTTTCCACACGCAATGCTGACCGAAGCACCCCGCACGTTTCATCACACACAAATGTTAGCTCGTGGCGCTGAGCACCAACGCTATGGAAGTTCCAGAAGAAGCCACAGGAGACAATCTTGGTGCTCTTGGGGGAGGCACACATTTCTTGGGTTGGACAGAAAAAGAATGAACCAGAATAACTGACAAACTTGATTTCATAGAATTTTAACATTTCTGCTCAAATGAAATCATGAAAATAAAACAGCAAACCACAGAACGAGAGAGAACTTTTACGTTACCTCTGACAAAGAGCTTACATCCAGAATATAAAAAATTGACAGCCCAGTAACAAGACAATAGACAGCCAAATCTTAAAAAACAGCAAACATCTGAATGTGTACTTTACAACAGAAGGTATACAAATGGCCAACAGGCATGTGAAAACACGACTGACTTTCTAAGTCATGAGAGAAACACGAATGAAAACTGTAATGACGCCGCCCTGCACCCGCTCCGAGGCCTAGAAGGGGAAGCGCCCGTAACGTCCCGGGTGGGGAGGATTTGGAGCCGTTCGAACTCACAGCCGCTTCCCACGTGTCTCCCTCTGGAGCAAACCTCCTGTGAGCCGTCCAGAGCCAGGCGGTCTCAAATGTCCCGACTTCCTAGATCTGTTTTCCTGAACTTTCACTCCGAAGACTTTCCAACCAACAGAAAAGCTGAAAGGTTAATTCAACGAGTAGTCACACACCCTTCACCTAGATTCAACCACCAGTATGTGGTCACCTTGTGTGCACACACACGTGCCCTCCACACACACGCCCTCACACACGTACGTGCTCTACGCACACGCACAAACCCTACGGGCACACACACTCTACACACGCACACACGTGCACTCCACGCGTTCTCTACACGCACGCACAGTCCGGGTCTCTGGCACGAGCCCCCGGCGGCTCTCAGGCCCACTCCTCAGGGACTCAGGGCCTCGCCCGGCGTGTGCTCCGCGGACCAGAGCATCACTCCACCCGGGAGCCTGGCGGAAGAGCAGAGTCCCAGGCCCCGCCAGTGACCTGGTGAACCAACCCTGGTTCTAATAAGCCTGCCAGCTGCCTGGTGTGTGCACTGAGGAAGCACCGACGCGGAAGACACTCATTCTCTGTCCCTGACTCTTACCGTCGGTCGTCATCGTGACAAACTTAACAATGTTCTCGAAGCCTTTCAAATGTTTCCAGTAGCCTGTCTTCCCCAACTAAACCGTGAGCACGCTGAGGGCCGGAAACAGGTGTTGTTGTTCCTTTGCGTCTTCCACAACACACAGCACACAAGCGGATAGTGAGTGACGCCTGCCAACACTGGATTTTCCAGCTGAAAGCAACGGTGCGGCCCAAATGGGACCCCAGGCCTCCCAGAGCTCAGCCTGTCCACACTGAGCAGAGAGGAGCCGACCCGGGCCCTGCAGCCCCCGCCATCTCTAATTTCTGGGGCTTTCTCTGCTCACCACGGGCTCTCGAGCCTTCCAGAAACACCACGCTGAGGACCCAGCTTGGGGGACGGGTGGCAAAGCTTCATTCCCACGTGTGTGCAAATGCCCAGAAATCAAGGCTTACGCCTGAAAACTCTTTGCACAAAGGGGGTCACCCCCAATCAGATACTTAGTAAGTCTTCTCGAATGGTAAAAAAGAGGGCATTTCCAAGTACTTCTGAAATGCTGCTCAGTAATTACTTCACTATCTAAGAATAACCAGAACCACATTTAACTTACAATGAAGTTAAGACATTGCAACACGTCTGGCTCTGGAACCAATTTAAGGACGAGAGCCCAGCAAGAGGGACACGGCATGAGCAGAATGAACCACAAGAGGGACAGTGTCGAAGAACTTGTCAAAGAAACCACACTTAAAAAGCAGCAGCTGTTGTCAATGCCTCTGGTCCGACCACGTTCCTCCCCACGAGAGGAAGACGGACAGAGAGCGGAGTCTGCACAAAGCCTCACGGACACGGGGCCAGACCTGCCGCTGGCCGCTGTCCCGGCCCACGGGGGCGGGCGTACCTGGGGGTCTGCTGCACCTCTGCCCACCAGCGGTGGTCGGTGTGGCCGACGAGCAGCAGGATCTGGCACCAGAGCAGCACGAGCGCCGGATGCGTGGGCACCATGGCGCGCACCTGCGCGTTCAGCCTGTCCAGGCCGTAGAAGCTGCTGTCGCTGCTGTCCACCGTGAGCAGTCTGGAGGCGGCTGCTGTGATCCTACGGAACATTCCTAGAAACAAGCCAAAAGTAGAACTGAGAGGGAAATGTCTTGGCGGCTCACTGGGGCCCAACGCTCTGTGGCCACAGGAAGACTTTACACAAAAGGTACACCCTCAGCTTTCTCCTGTACTTACACAAAGCATTTGGCACTTAGAAAACTGGGCTTTTGAAGCAAAACCCAGACATGCTGCTTATCTAACGGAGCAGCCACGGGAGCTGACGCCTTATTCGCCGGGCCTTCTCTTCCGCCCCTGTCAGCAAGTTCCCCAGGAGCCCCGCGCCAAGAGCCGCGCCTGCGCCGTGACAGCGGACCCGGCTCCACCGAGGAGCAGGTGGCCCACACCGGGTGCCACAGGTTACTGCCCCTGGGACAGCAAGGCCACTCTGGTAGGAGCGGCAGGACCCTCGCGACACCCCACTCACAACGTAATAAATGTCTCCTTGTTTGCAAAGAAGCCTCAGGAGCCCGTGGTGAGCAGAGAAAGCCCCAGAAATTAGAGATGGCAGGGGCTGGAGGGCCCGGGTCGGCTCCTCTCTGCTCAGTGTGGAAAGGCTGAGCTCTGGGAGGCCTGGGGTCCCATTTGGGCTGCACCACGGCAAGTGCCCACGCCAGACCCCAGCCCACGCTCCACAGACTGCTGAGAGCACAGGGCCAGCACGGGCCCTCCTGGGGCGGGGCCACCACGCAGCCAGCCACCTGCTCCGCTTGGGCACGTCAGCGGCACGCCCGGTGGCACTCTGCCCACAAGCCTGTCCACGGCATCGCCCTCAAGGCCTGGACAAATCCCCTCCGGGAATTAGCGATTTCATTCTGTCCCCTCCTTTAGACAGATACAAAGTCAGCTCAAGACGCCTCCCGTGCCATCTGCCCGGGCTCCACACGAGCTGGCCCTCGCCCCAAGGACCAGCAGACACGCACGCGCTGCAAGCCCAGCAGGAAGACCTAACACAGGTGGGGGCTGCCAACGGCTCCCTGCCTTCTGTATCTCGAGTCTCCTGGCGCCACGGCTGGGGAGTCAAAGTCTTATTTCCGGTTTAGGTTCTACAACATCCCAAGTGCAAAGGGGCCCTAACATGGGCAAACACAGACAGACTACGCTTTGTGTATTTGTTCCCTACTACTTTGTGACTGTTGCGCCTCTGACCTGAGGCAGAGAAAGAGAACTAACCGAAGCAGGAGAGTCACAGCACAGGACACCGGGCTGGCCTCCTGGGGCACCCAGGGAGCACGGCAGACATACTCAGAAGGTCAGTTCCAGCGAGACGTCCAGCGCTCGTCTTGTCTCCGGCTCCGTTTCCAGGGTTTTCTCTGGGTGCTGCGTGGACAGCATCACCCACCTCCGGCCCACTCAGCCCGGGCCCGGTCCTTCTCCGTGCCCTCCATTATTGCACGGGCTCCTTGAGGGCCAGTGGACACGAGGGAAGAGGCAGGCGCTGTCCTGAAGGAATAGGGGAGCCAGGCCGGAGAGCACAGGGAGTGACAGACCACGGAGGAGGGGGTTCACGGAACAGGGGCAGGAACCACAGTCAGAGCTGTGTTCCAGGTGCCCGGGATGCAGTGCAGGCTCTGGAATCAGACCACGGCTCCCCCACTTACCTGGCCCTGGCTGCACATCACCCGGGTCTCAGCTTTCTCATTTGCAAAATGGAATTGGGAGCAGCAGCTGCTCAGAGCATCAAACAGTAAAACCTGAGTGAAGGGCTCAGCAAGGCACGGGCCAGAACAAATGACCAGCAAGCAGGGCTGCTAGGAAGGTTCTCACGGCCTCTGGGGGCGGGGGGTTCGTCAGCAGAGAGGGCGAAGTGGACGGGAGAGCAGAGGAAGTCAGGCGGCTCGTTGGGGCGGGGAGGAGTCAGCAGCAACGCTGAGGTCTGAGCATCTCCCACGGTGAGGACGGACCAAAGTGGGAAAAAGGAGCCAGGGTAAAGCAGCTATGCCAGGGGACGAGTTCAATTTTTATCCTAAGTGTGACGTGCTGGCAAGACACCAAGTCACACAGCTACGAGGAGGACGGACACGAGAGATCGAGGCAGTCAAGTCCGTGGGGCGACCCAGACTATGTAGACAGTGATGAGTCATCTCTGCAGCAATGACCAAGCCAGGTCACAAAGGGGACAGTCCTACTTGAGAGTGAGGTGGGAGACAGAGACAGAGACAGGGAGTGTAAGAGAAACAGAGGAGGAGAGACAGAGATATCAGGAGAGAGAGAAGAGAGACCAAGGATAGGAACCAGGAACAAGAATACCCAAAGGAGAAAAGACTCCTCTTTGCTAAATGGTGTGAGGAAAACTGGCTATTCACAGGTAAAGAAGAAAACTGGATCCCCACCTTATACCACTCACAAAAATGAACTCGAAATCAATTAGACTTAAATGTAGAACCTGAAACCGCAGAACTCCTAGACGAAAACAGGGGAAAGCTTATTGACTTGGGTCTTGGCAACAATTTTTTGGACGTGCCGCCTAAACCACAAGCAACAAAATAAAAAATTAAACAGGTGCCGGGGCGTCTGGGTGGCTCAGTCAGTTGAGCGTCCGACTTCGGCTCAGGTCACGATCTCACGGTTCGTGAGTTCGAGCCTCGCGTCGGGCTCTGTGGTGGCAGCTCAGAGCCTGGAGCCTGTTTCAGATTCTGTGTCTCCCTCTCTCTCTGCTCCTCCCTGGCTCATGCTCTGTCTCTCTCTCCTTCAAAAATAAATTAAAAAATTTAAAAAAATAAAAAATAAAAATAAAAAAATTTAAAAATAAATAAACAGGTGAGACCACACCAAACCGAAAGCTTCTGCACAGCAAACGACCAACAAAATGAAAAGGCAACCTACAGAATTGAAGAAAATATGTGCAAACAACACATCTCGCGAGAGGCTAATGTCCAAAAAATATAAGGGACTAATACAACTCAATAGCAGACAACCGAAGAATCTGGTTAATAAGTGGGCAAGAGGCATTTTTTCCCTAGACACACAGACGGCCAACAGGCGCATGAGGAGACGCTCCACGTCCGCCACGGTCAGGGAAACGGCAATCAAACCCACTACGAGCTCGCGCCTCCCCCCTGCTAGGATGGCTGCTACCAAAAAGGCAAGCGTTGGCGAGGATGTGGACAAAGGGGAGCCCTCGTGCAAACTGCTGCAGCCGCTGTGGAAAACAGCACAGATGTTCCTCCAGAAACTAAAAATAAAATTGCCACGCGGTCCAGCGATCCCACCTCTGAGCATTTATCTGAAGGAAACAAAACCGCTATCTCGGAGGTACCTGCATCCCCACATTTACTGCAGTGTTACAACACCCAAGACGTGGAAACGACACCAGCATCCGTCAAGAGATGAAGGAGTAAAGAAGGTGTGGTATACATACACAGTGGTCATGAAAAAAGGAGATCCTGTCATTTGTGACAACATGGACGGATCCTGAGGGCGTTATGCTAAATGAATGAAATAAGACAGACTGGGGCTCCCGGGGGGCTCGGTCGGTTGAGCACCTGACTCTGGATTTCGGCTCAGGTCACGATCCCAGGGTCATGGGATCAAGCCCTGCGTTAGGCTCCACGTTGAGTGTGGAGACTGCTTGGGATATTCTCTCTCTCGCTCTCTCTGCCCCTCCCCCACTCGTGCTCGCTCTAAAATAGAAACAAATAAAATACAATGAAATAAGTCACAAATAAAGACTAAAACCACATGATCTCACTTACGTGTGGAATCTGAAATACCGAACTCAGATGCCAAGAACAGACTGGTAGCTGCCAGAGGCAGGGGTGAGGGTGGGAGAATCGGGCGAAGAGGGTCAAAAGCACAAATCCCCGTTATTCACCCCAAGCTGTAACGTACCACATGGGATTCTAGATAACACTGCCGTGTGGTGGACTTAAAAGTCGCTAAGAAAGCACATCTTAGGAAAATAAAGTGCGTAACTGCGTGAAGTGATGGACGGTGCCAGAACTCCCCGCGGCCATCACGCCACAGCGTCCTCGCACATCTAGTCAGTGCGCTGTACCCGTCAGCAGGAAAGTGTTACGAAGTCGCTTCCATCTCGGGAACGCTGGCGTGGGAGGAGACAGAAGCCAGGAACACGTACAATTAAGAGGCTGGAAAGAAAGCGTCATGAAGGAAGGCGGGTGGCGGGGGATCCGTCCCGCAGACCTAGGAGGAGCACACGAGGCCTCTGCGCAGATGCCCCTGGTCACACGGCTACAAGTGGAGAAACCAGAGTGCGAGAAGTGCGACGTTTACTGTGAAAAGCCGTGAAGTGAGTAGAGAGAGAGGACAGGGGAGGAAGCCACAGAACAAAGAAGGGGTCGGTTTGTATTTTGGTTCTTCTGTTTTTATTTTTTTTACGTTTATTTATTTTTTTGAGAGACACAGAGCCCGAGTGGGGGAGGGGCAGAGAGAGAAGGAGACAGGGAAGCCGAAGCAGGCTCCAGGCTCCGAGCTGTCCGCACAGAGCCTGATGTGGGGCTCGAACTCCTGAACCGTGAGATCATGGCCTGAGCCGAAATCAGACGCTCAACCGACTGAGCCCCCCAGGTGCCCCAGGGTCGGTCTGTTTTTAGCCAGAGGCGCGGTTCTCAGCACAGCCACAGGCAAGAGGAAAAGACAACATGTGTGTTACTGCATGCTGCACGACGGGGACGGGCGAACGTGTGCGCGAGACTCGGGACACACAAGGGGCAGGAGTGAGAGGAGCAGAGGGAAGAGGAGATGGGAGGAAGGGACTGCAGGGCTGTGTCTCTTTGTCCGGAGATGAGCCGACCCGAGGGGAGGGTGGGACACACATGCACTGGTAAAAGCTCTAGAAAGCCCCCTGGTCTGTCTGGAGCCCTTGGCAGGTGGCCGATGGGGCTGCTGGTCCTGCCGTGACGCCCACCTCTGATGTTTGTCACCTGGGAAATGCCTGGTTTCCCTCTCCGTCAGGTGGCAGCCTGCGCCCCGAGGCCTGTCTCCCCTCCGGGAAGCAGTCCCCCACCGGGGCGAGCAAGCCCCTGTAAAGGGTGGGGGCTGCTAAGAGCTGTACCAGAGAAACACAGGAAAAAGGATGCAGCTCGCTTCCAGCCTAAGGCAGTCTTGTCTACCTTCCCTCTGCGCTTCCTCAGCCAGCAAGGCCAGGGTGCTGACCCTCACGAAGGTCAGGGGCCCGGGCTCCGGTCTCCACAGGGAGAAGAGCCCCCAGGGAGCAGGAACACCATCCTGCACGGGCACACAGACGAGAACGGCCCTCTGCCGTGTGAGCCATGGAAATGCTGCTTGCTTGTTACAGCAGCTATGTGACCTCCACACAAGAGGAGTGCGAGTACCTGACCCGGGTTAGAAGATGCCCTGGGTGGGGCCTCCCTCCCCAGTCCCTAGCAGCGACCACTGGCAGAGACAGAGGGAAAGAAGGCCGGGCCCAGGGCACAATGTCCCGCGTGGCCGGGGGGGCAAGGGAAGCCAGGTGGGCCTGAGGACCCGGGAGAAGGGCCAGGGCCTGGGGCCCGGCGACAGTGACAAAGGACTGAAGGGCACCCTGAGGCAGGAGGGCAGACAGAGGCTGTGCACAGAGCAGACCCCCCCTTGTCCTGTCCTCTCGGAACTGAAAGAGAGGTCTGTCCAGGAGCACTGCAGGCAGGGCTGGGGCAGGTGGGAGAAGCGGGCTTGGGAGGCAGGGGCTCCGCATTATTGGACCCCGAGGGTGGCGGGAAGTGCTATCAGCAACCCAGACAGCGCGGTGTAAGACAGAGGACAAAGGACCAGAAAAAATGAATGGGTTTTCCTTCTGGGTTTTACCATATGACCTTTCGGAGCCTCAACTCTCTCATCAGTAAAAAGGGGGATCTCACAGAGCCGCTCTAAGGACTGATGGGGCACCGCCTGTGAAAGGCAGCACCACCCCACCCGCACACACCGTCGTCCCGGCAGGGCGGCCATCCGCAGGCCTTGACACCGGCCCGAGTGAATCTGGATCAACGTCCATCTTGTTACTGCAGGAGGAACCATGTTCTCCCTCTTCCAGTGTTCCTGCGTGCAGTGGAACACTGACCCTTCCAGAAGCACCAAGAGGGAGCTCTGCCAGCCTTCCTGCTCCGCCCACAAGGAGGGAAGCGAGCACGCGGTGCTCGCCTTCTGCCGGCCCCGGCCCTGCTTCCAGGAGGGTCTCTCAGCTGCTGCTGCCCTTGGCAGAGTGGGCATCTGGACCAGACTGTGGTGCGGAAGGGCACGCGATGTGGACTTGAATCCAACACAGTAAGCAGCTTGGACTTACTGTGGCCACAGGCCAGAGGGCTTCAACCCAGCCGCACCAGCAACACAGCGACGTCACTCTCAGCCTGTGCCTTGTGTTCTAGCACCTGCTTCTAACTGGCTCATCTCGGCAGAGAGGACAGGGTGTTAGATACCCAGGTTTGTAGAAGGAGGCCAAGTGTATTTCTTGGCTATGTGTTAAAGTTGGTTTGAATATGAAACAGGCAAACTATTTTGGGATTCTTATCCCCTTCTCTAAGGGACCGGAGTAAGACAAAACCAGAGGTCAAGGCCATTATTCAGACTAGTTCCCATTTTGAGAAATAATACCTGAAATGGACAGATTTGAAGGTCTCAATTTTTAGTGGTGGAGTGGAAGTCACTGCCTTTGTTTAATCAAAACATAAATAAAAATTACCAACTTTCTATGTGAAGTGCACCTTATTTATATAAAAGTGCAAGATTATTTATTTAAACTTCATCTCAGAACCAATGAAATACGGTGATTCTGTCCCCCAGTATCTTTAAAAGAAACGCAAAGTAAAACAGATGGAGACAGAAATTTATATACACACAGACACCTTATTCGCAAATACTGAACCAACGAACAGCATCCAAGACAAGGCGGGAAAGTCCACGTGCCCGGCACCGAGTCCGAAGCTCTTCAGTAGAACACGTCGCGCCGCGCCCCGCGCCCCGCCCCCCGCCGCCCCAACACCCTGTCCTGATACAGCGGCCACTAGCCACATGGGGCTGTTCTAACTTAAGTCAATTAAACTTAAATAAAATTAAAAACAGCTCCTTAATCACACTAGCCACATTTCAAGTGCCCAAAAGCCACAAATGGCTGGAGGCAACTGTATCAGTGCAGACGGAATGTTCCCACGATGCAGGAAGCTCTACTGGACGGCCCCGCGGTGGACTGCTGAGGAAAGGAAGAGCGGGAAGGGAGAGCGGTGAGCTGGCATACACCTGGAATGGCACAGAACTCCACGTGACGTGCGGAACACAGGACGGGTCACTCTTACCCCAAGAGGGTTAGAAAGTAGCATTCGGAGATGAACTGCTGTCCTTCTGGTATCAGACCCAAACCAATCGGTGGCCAAATATCAAAATGACCAACATACTCAAAATAACCTATTCTTCATGTGGCATAATTATTTTCTTGACTTTAAACTATTACAGTGCGTCAGTGAAGCATAAATCAAAAGATCTTCAAAACAAAAATTCTTTCAACGTTAGTAACGAGGAGGGTTTGAAACTCGAGTCCGCTGGATAATTGAATCCTGGCCGTGCCTCTGTCTGAGGGCAACAGCAATTAAATGAAGCAGCCATGAAGACGCCGCCTTCTCCGCGACCCCGGCCCCCGCCTGCCTCCCCAGTGCCGCTGTGACCCTCACCCCTGCGCTCCCAGCGGTCTTCGGGCCTTAGCCGAACAGAGCCTCTCGGAGACCCCATCCTCCCTCCTCACACCAGCTTCGCCTACCGCCGCACTACCCGCGTCCCTCCCCGGAAACAGCCAGACTTGTGCTTCTCTGTGTACTGTCCTTCCCACTGCCCTGTGAAAGCCACGCTGGCCTAGCTGACCGCCACGCACCCAGAGCGCAGCCTGGCCGGGCGGACTGGGCGCATCCCTGCCAAATGAAGGAAGGCTGAGAACGACAGCCATCTCTTGCTGTGAGGTATGTACTTGACACGCGTTTTAACTTGTACTAAAGCAGCACGTGCGCGACGTAAAACTCCAGTAACAGAGAGGGGCTCTGACCGTACGAGCGCCCTGCCCCGTCCTCTTCAGGCAACTACTTGCGTCTCCTGTCTCTAGCTCTCACGGTTGCCTCCAATATTCCACTCGACACGCTATATTGCTTGTGGCAGACCAACGACTGTGTGTCCGTGCCTCTGGCCTTCCCGTTAGGAAGTAACCCTCGCTCCCTCTCGATGAACGCCGTCCTATCTGTCACCTGCCCACGTTGGCCAGAGCGCCGGGGGCTCACGCACACTCACAGGACTCGTGCCAGGGCTGAAACCACAGGCGGCCAGGGGCTCTCCTTCCGGCCACGAGGAAGAAGCCCACCAGATGACAGAGGCAACACAGAAATCAGAGTCGAAGCGTGAAATAACTCAACGAGGCAAGAGAATTAGAACGCCCGAGGTGCTCGTTCCTAAAGACAACAGTGACCCCTGTACTTGCAGGAGCTCAAGCCAGTAACTCCTTTTCTTACTCTACTGTAGGAAAGAGTCCTGCCCCGGCAACTGAAACTGCCGATTAGTGGAGTCATGCTGAGTAGTGGTTACAGACTCTCTCCTATGAGAGATGAGATGTAGGTCACTCATGCTGTCTGTCAGTTTAAGTCATTAAGTTTTTAGTTCCCTTGCCTCCATGGCCTCTATTTTTTGTTGTGTCAACTGTGTAATTTTTTTAAATGTTCACTTATTTTTGAGAAACAGAGAGAGAGAGACAGAATGAGTGGGGAAGGGGCAGAGAGAGGAAGAGAGAGAATCCCAAGCAGGTTCCATGCTGCCAGCACAAAGCCCAATGCAGGGCTCGAACTCACAAACCGTGAGATCATGACCTGAACCTACACCAAGAGTCAGATGCTCAAATGACTGTGGCACCCAGGCTCCCCTTGTTGTGTGGTAGGGTCCCCTCCCTAAGCAAAGAGAAAACACCTCAAGACAACCTGACTAGACATGTACATGACAACATCCTTTACGACCTTGTAACATGAGACCAGCTAATCAGACTACATGTTTATGTGTGACCATATATGGAAAACAAAGAAGTAAAAAAATATATATATACATAAAAAACTACATCATGCAGTGTTCGGGGCTCAGTTCTTTGGATACGAACCTAACTGAGCGGTGCCGGCAGGAATAAAGTTGCTTCCTGGAAAGAAAAGCCTCGGTGTCACAACTCTCTGTGTGAGAATCCGGCTACATTACTTGGGGGCTCGTCTGGGATTCGGAGATGGTGCTTTTCCACCTCCTTTGCCACCGGGGACGCGAACCTTGGGGCACCAGGAGAGGAGCCCTTGCCAGGCGCCAGCGGACCGCTTGATCCACAGCAGACTAGCCCTCCCAGCGCACCAGGGCGAGGACCCCACGTGCACCAACGGAACCCGTGAGGCCCAGGAACCAGCTCAGGGAGACTGAAGCGGGTTGGAGTCGCCGTGTGACTGTGTGTGGGGACTTGTCTCTCGTTCATTCCCTGGGTCAATGACTGTGACAATCAGAGCCAACTGTCTCTGGATATTCTACCTCAGAACGGGGACTGTAAGGAATATTCCCAAGCAGCTGCCAAAACTCCTTTCGCTTCGGGGAAATTCCCCATCTTCTCCGGACTGACACGCACTGCCTAATCCCACTGGTGGAGAACAAAACAGAAGAATCCTAGAGTCTGTCCCTGTCTGAGCTGACAAGAATTAAAACTGGGAATTCTCTTTCTCTGCCTTCTGCTGGCACCTCCTCTCTTCTGCCTCCCCCCGCCACCCAACCGCTCCACCTGGGGGTCGGCCTGCAGAACTGGCTGCTTGAGCATCATCAGCCCCTCCTCCCACGCCAGAGGTCGGGAGCGGAAGACCACGGAAGCCAGAGTTCCCCACTGGTGCCCCAGGCAAAAACAGACAGTGGGGAACAAATTGATTAACTCTTAAATGGACACAGATGGAACATATTTGGCATTTAAGTGGATTTAAGTTTGTTGGTTTACAATAGACATATCTTTAGAGTTATCAGCATTAAATACACAAAACTTTTTCCTTCCTAAGGTTTTCTAAAGGTCAAATAATCTGCCATCTCTGTTGCAATTTGTCAGCAAAAAGGTGACTTAAAATGATGGTTAATTTTGTCTGTCTCAAAGTTTTCACGGGTAAATGTTAAGATAGCTTTCAAAGTCTTTGGTAACCTAAAACGTTAAAGTTTTGCTTCCATGATACATTAAGATTAAATTAATTACATATCTCACGAGATAAGAGGCTAAAGCACTAATGACTAGATGCAGGTTTGTGCTTCTGACTTGTTGCAGAGAAAACTAAGGACATTTGGATCTGTGGGAAAACATCCTTTATGCTTAGTGGATTCATAAGTTTGCCATCTAAAAAATTCTGATATAACAAGAGTTCACAACCGATTACTAGTTTTCACTGGAGACTAAGGTTTCTAAGAGTTAAAAATCTGCTAAATGTAGTTAAAACTGATAAAAACAAGAAAAGCCAACTCTGTATGTGAAAAAGTAGGAGATACAGAGGCGCCTGGGTGGCTCAGTCAGTTAAGCATCTGACTTCGGCGCAGGTCATGATCTCACAGTCCGTGAGTTCGAGCCCCGCATCGGGCTCTGTGCTGACAGCTCGGAGCCTGGAGCCTGCTTCAGATTCTGCGTCTCCCTCTCTCTGACCCTCCCCCGTTCATGCTCTTTCTCTGTCTCAAAAATAAATAAATATTTTAAAAAATTAAAAAAAAAAAGTAGAAGATATAAAAAAAGTTATAAAAAATAAAAAAAAATATTTTTGTTACAGGTAAGAGAAAGCAATTTTGTCCTAAATGAGACTGGTTATTTGGAGAAGAACGGCTAGGGACAAAATCTAATACAAAGAAAAGTCGTAGAAGGTTTGTGAAGGGAAATCTTTAAAAAGAAATTTTATGTGTGGCCAAGACGGACTCAGGTTAAAATAAAAGGATTTTAAAAGTACGCTGGGTTAAGATTAAAATTCCCCCTCCTTTGATCCAGAAGCTGAGAAGGTGATGGCAGTACCCTCGGTGCCGGCCTCCAAATCTTCCACATTTGTGCTGTTCCTGTTCAGCAGAGGATTGGGTGCCTCTGCCACCTCCCTAGGAGGGAGGGAGGATGTATGAAGGGCTTTCACTAAGATACATGGGAGCCATTTTACCTGGCCCACTGTATGCCAAAGAGGGATGTCCACATAGCTGAAACCTATTTATGTCGGTATTGTTGAGAAAGGCAAGGAAATAGGCCTGGACTGTGGCCCTTTAACCCCCTGCCTCAACAGCCAATAATCAATATGTAAGTTACCGCTGGGCCAAAATAAAACTAGCGCATCCTACGAGAACCATGAGAAGTCTTGCTCGGTCACAGTCCTTACCCCCAAGGTCCTGCAGGCGGGAAACGGAGGGGTAAGGAAAAACCAGGGAAGACCAAGCCAGCTCTCAGACCTGGGGTCAAGCATGGGTTAAGAATGACTACTCCCGGCACCTCGCAAGATCGATAGGGCTTCTGGCTGCCAGTCGCATAGCCAGCCAAAACATGGGGCCAGGAGATGAGGTTTCTCTGGCCAGCTGTAGAAAACTGAGATGAGGGACAACTTTCTTCCTTTTTCCTATAGGTGGGTAATTCCCCAACCAAGGCATTACTAAGCAACGTAAGGTGGATCCTAGTTTACTGGCAACCCTTTCTAAAGTCCAGCAATCAGGAGGGGACACAATTAAGGGCCCCTTACCTGTATCCAAAACAGACCTACACAAGGAGGGAGGGAAGTCTCCCACCTCAACCTCCTCCTCCTCCTCGGATCCTCAATTTCTTTATATATGTATATAAAAAAATACAATTCTGCTCCCTGCTACCCACCTTATCCAGGACCTCCCCGTAATGTAACAGCCACGTTTCCCCTACAAAGAGCTAGAATGCCAGAAGAAAAAACCTTTACATTACAAGGTTTTAGACAGATAACAGGAGATCCAGGTAAATTTTCTGATCGGATAAGCATATAAAGACTTTTCAAAATATTACGTTTGTTTTTGAGTTGACCTAGAAAGATATAATGCTTTTGTTAAATCAGACCCTTAATGAGATGGATGTTTTGAAAAAAAGTTAAGGAAATCTAAGATTTAGCCCTTAAGTGATGCTAACATTAGCCAGTATTTTGCAAACACAAAATGAGAGCCCGATGGCCTTCTTGGAGAGGTTGAGGGAGGCTCTCACTAAATATATGGCTATCTCCCCTGACACCTGTAAGGCTGAGATGATTTTAAAGGACAAATTTGTCACTCAATCAGCCCTAGATATTCAGAAAAAATGCAAAAATTGGCTGTTGGCCTTGAAGGGACCCTGGAGGAGCTCTTACAAGCTGCCAAGCGGATATATTACAACCAAGATCAAGAGAAAAATAAGAATAAAAAATAAAACAAGACAAACAAACAAAAACAGAAAAGGAGGCTTAAAAAAAAAACTCTGAGGCCTTAGTTGTGGCCTAACGTACTATGTCAGACCGGACATCCCGAGGTCCTGGTACCAAGTGCCATTTATATGGCCATTTGGAGCACTAAAATGAGAATGTCCTCCGAGGGGACAACCAAAATGAAAATCCCATAAGCCACGCCCCTTATGTGGAGACAATCACTGGAAATCTGAATGCCCTCGGGGACCTCTCTCTGTGAGGGCTCAGATAACCAATGTCCCTGGGAGGGACTGACCGGGGCCTGGGGATCTTCATGGTGGCTCCCCAAAACCAACTGTCCATCAGAAACCCAGAGCCTCAGGTAACTCTAAATATAGAAAGAAAACTGTTTGATTTCCTTCTTGACACCAGGACTACCTTTTCTGTCGTCCTTTCCACTCCAGGCCAACCATCCAAACACAGCAGGACAATTAGAGGCTTCTCCAGAAAACTTCTAACTAAATTTTTCTCTCAGTACCTGGGGGGTATATGGGGAAACTTGATTTTTTCTCATTCTTTCCTGATAACGCCAGAGAGCCTTGCTCCCTTGCTAGAAAGAGACATTATAACTAAATTAGAGACTATGGTGCTACCAACTCCAGGACAGATAAACAATTAGGTGAGTTGTGGAAATTACTGGATATTGTAGGTTGTAGATACCAGGGTTCAGGAAAACAGTTTGCCGGCTATATCAACGAGTAAGGGAGACTCAATCCCACCTACTCCCCCCTCCAAAAAAACTGGGGTCTGACTCCTAGACACTCTCTCCGGCCCTTGGGATGGTTACAAACGGAGCAGGGCAATCACTATTACCAAGCTCACCGAGCTAAAAGATGATTAAAACACAGCATCAGGCCTTTCATTTAGGGAGGGACAAAACTTATCAAATGGCCCAAAGGAGGTTTACTGAAAAAAATCTGTCAAGGACAGTTCTGCAAATGGTATCAGCCTGTGAAGTGTGGCTTAGAAACAATCCTTTCAACCACAAACTTGCTCTCCCAGGCAGTCAAGGAACTGGAGGCCATCCAGGAAAGACTAACAATTAGGTTTCATTCCTATGCCAAGGTCAAAGCAATTCCAACATCTGTTGGTATGGATTGATACTTTTACTAATGAGTAAAGACCTTCCTCTGCAAGACAAGAAAGACACAAAAAGTAATAAAAGTTCTGTTTTCTAGAGTAATACCCAGGTTTGGCTTGCCTAAACTTTTGCAAATTAATAATGGTAAATGGCTGCTTTGACTCTTTCTTTGGTAGAACTCCTGGCTCTTAAAAAGTTTTATACCTCGGGCGCCTGGGTGGCGCAGTCGGTTAAGCGTCCGACTTCAGCCAGGTCACGATCTCGCGGTCCGTGAGTTCGAGCCCCGCGTCAGGCTCTGGGCCGATGGCTCGGAGCCTGGAGCCTGTTTCCGATTCTGTGTCTCCCTCTCTCTCTGCCCCTCCCCCGTTCATGCTCTGTCTCTCTCTGTCCCAAAAATAAATAAAAAACGTTGGAAAAAAAAAATTAAAAAAAAAAAAAAAAAAGTTTTATACCTCAAAATAAAGCAGACTGTCTGCTTATACTCAGCAAAACTTTAAATAAGTCCTCACAAGCATTAGATGCTTAAAAAAAATTTTTTTTTAATTAAATTAGGACCAAACTCTTGGAAATACAGCCACCATTGATTACTTTTACTGCGCTCCTGCTTCTCTATCACCTAGGTTATGAACGATTCCCTGACATACGTTGTTTACAAAGTCAGGGTCTCTCCTAGATTGTTTGACAGGTTTGAAAACTGTAGACGTTATCTTAAGATGCCATCTTGTTGGTCAGTATAATCTTTACCCTGGGTTTTCCTCTTTGTGTCTGCTAGTGTTTATGCCGCCTCATGCCTGCCAGCCTTCCTGTGAGACCATGCTGTGGGCCACTGAACTGACCCTTGGGTAGACTCTAACTGCTGTACCCCTACACTGTCCCTTACCAGCTTGAAGAAGCCAGAGTGGTCACCGACCCTGCTCTCTAACAGCAGTTACAGGCGCTGTTCCAGCGGAGAAATAAATAGGGAAAGGGTTAACGTTAGGCAGGGAGAGAGAAGGGACCTTCAGGAAGGCAGACTGCAGCTGCAGGCGGGAGGCTGAAGGAGCAGATGGGGTTCTCCCCTTATGAAATCCTGTATGGGCACCCTCCCCCATTATCAAGGGCATCAGGGGGCATCTAAATGAGATAGACAATCTAACCGTAAGACAACAGATGTGGACCATTGGCTCTACCCTAACCACCTTACACCATCGGGTCGGGGAGCGATTACCTGTGAGCTGACCGCAGACGCTCACCCCTTTAAGCCAGGAGATACAATATGGATAAAGGAGTGGAAGGGCCAACCCCTAAAATCCCTCTGGAGGGTCCCGTTCACTGCCATTGTGTCCGCCCCTACTGCAGTAAAGGTAGCTGACGTGGGCCCCTGGATTCACTACAGCAGAGTGAAGCCAGCGTCTCGAAACTGGGAACGCCTTCCTGATCCATCAGTGCTATGCAAGCCGACCATACGGAAGGAGCAGTCGGCAACTCCAGAGCCTCCGGGAGACTGCGGCCCTGCTTCAGCCACTCCAAGAGCTGACTGATCTACGCACGGCGGAAGCCTGAGGAATCGACGGTCCGATGCAACAACAGACTGTCCTTCTTTTCTGCGTGTTTCCTTGCTGCGAGGCACGGCCACGCCTTGTTTCTCACCAGTACTGAGATTCTTGTTCTACTCGCTGCCGCCGAAGTGGCTGCAGAAGCCCCAGCTGGCTGGAAACGTGGGGAGAGGTTTCTGTTAACACTCGCCGTCCTTTTGTGGACAGGGTACCGACACGGGAAAACAATGGTGATAAGAGACTAGAAAATCAGGTCCCCACAAACCTTATAGTAAAACAAAATATCCCAGTCCTACTACCGGGGTTTGGCTTCTCAAAAGCTCAATTATTGGAAAAAAACTGTCTTGCCTAGTGGGAAAAAAGTTCATCGTCATCTCTGTTAAAAACCTAACATGCCTCGGCCAAAGATTTTATAATTCAACTGCCCAAAAAAACTCAATGGTGGGGGACCCCAGATCACCTTGAACCAGATCCCCACCCCTTATCTAACTTCTCTCATCTCCGAGAGGCCGGAGACCATGTCAACGCAGCCATCAAATGGCGGGTCCAGGTGGACTACACTAGATACGTGGAAGGACAGCCTACATAGTACTTCCCTCAGGCTGGTCAGGGTCATGTGTGCTGGAAACTCTTCGTCCATCTTTCTTCCTGCTCCCACCTACCAGAGGGAGACATCAGGGAGTCCAAGTGCACGGCAACAGGGAAACAAAGGAAGCGGCGTGCCTTACACCTTGACAACCAGAAAAATGATGGCCTCCTGAGCCTATAATCCAATATCATGGCCCTGCCACCTGGGCAGAAGATGCGTCCTGGGGCTACCACGCTCCCATTTACATGCTAAACCGCATAATCAGACTACAAGCAGTTAACCAATAAAACCGCCAGAGCTCTAAACTTACTTGCCGAACAAGAAACCAAAATGGGCCATGCTATCAAAATCGCTTGGTCTTAGATTACCTGCTTCCTTCTGAGAAAAAAGTCTGTAAAACGTTTAACCTAAGCAACCGCCGCCTACACGTAGATAATGAGAAAAAAGTCATAAAAGAAATCACAAATCAAATAAAAAGGATTGCTCGTGTCCCTGCCCAGACCTGGAATGGTTAAAACCCCAGGGAGTTATTTGGAGAATGGTTTCCAACTTTCAGGGGATTCAGAACTCTCATAGAAATTATCCTCCTAATTCTGAGAGGTTGCTTAAGCCTACCCTGCTTAGCTCCCCTGGTTGTACGGTCTGCCTCCAGTCTCATTGAGGCCATAATTTAAAAAAAAAAAAAAAAAAAAAAAAAAAAAGACGGCCACTCGTGTTAACGATGTTATGAAAATATAAACCTCCAAACCAAGATGATGCTCTTTGACCCAAAATAGAGGGATCCAGGCACCAAAGGGGGGAATACGGTAGGGCCCCTCCCTAAAGAAAGAAAAAAGACCTCAAGGCAACCTGACTATACGCCTACGTGACCAACATCCCTCACGACCTTGTAACATGAGACCGCTTAATCAGACCACATGTTTATGTGTTACCACATATGGGAGATAAAGAAGTAAAAAATATATAAAAAACTATGCCACGTGGCATTCGGGACTCAATTCTTTGGGTGCAAACTCAACTGAGCGGTGCCAGCAGGAATGAAGTTGCTTCCTGAAGAAAAAAAAAAAAAAAGCCTCACTGTCACGACTCTGCGAGAATCCTGCTACAGTTGGGTCAACTTTAGACATGACTGTATAACCCCAACAATGTGAGAGGAGATTAGTGACCCTTCCATCCCTCCACCTCGTCCTTCCACTCCCAAATTACGTTAGTTTCCCTTTTATTTTTCTCAGAAATAAAAACATTTTCATTCTGTTCTGAAACTACAGTTAAGTAAGTTTTCAATGTTTTACTCATACATTGACTATAAAACTGAAAACTGAGAAAAACCAATTTGACGATAAATTTCATATTAAAAAAAAACAAACCTGAAAACTGAAACAGCATTTATGTTATGATTGATGACGTGACTATAGTCCCCAACAAGGCCAAGAAACCTAAAAGGATGACATTTCTTTTTATAGGTCCTGGTCATGTTACTTATGTTTCCTAGAGATCACAATTGCCTCTTGTTTTCCCTGCTAAGAGAAGAAAGACATGGCGGTACCCTGTAACTCGAGTGTTCCAGCTTCCCACTCATTCAATCTAAATCAAGGCATCCTTCGTGAAAACACCCATTCTCTCTTGGAGCACGCTGACTGTCCTACTATGGATCGGCTGCTTCCTCTGCAAACTGCATGGCTGCCATCTTGTGACTTCTCTCTTGGGGTCATTGTCCTTTTTACTTCACAATCGTACATAAAGGTACAAAAAGATCTCGGGCCTCCAAGTTTTTAAAAGAGGAGGAAGCCCTCTGGTTTATTTTTTTCACCAACCAAACACCTTCCAGTGCACAGTGAGCAGGGCAGAGCTTGCACCGGGCAGCCAAGTTCCTGCCCCCGAGAGTGCCCGGCGCAGGACAGGGACCGCACAGATGCTCTGCGAAGGTCGGTCTGAGGCACCTACCAGACTTGAAGATGTGGATGAGACACATCAGCAGAGTGCCCAGTTCTTGGCAGTAGAAAGTATGTTGCTGTTCACTCATTTCCACTTTGAGCTGCTTTGTAACAATATCCTCCAAAAGAATGCCAACTAGTTGTAGTAGAAATCTTCAAAGAAAGGGGAAAATGTGATGGTGAATTAGGTGACTGTTACAGGGCACTTACGTGACATCCAGTAGACATGGGGGGGGGGGGGTGGTAAAGACAGAAGTGAAGTGAACAAAGTAACATTTAGTACCATCCCTTTGGATTAAGTCACCTTCCCTCTCTGCACATCACCTTCCTCATTTATGAGATGGCAGTACCCATATACAACTTCAGGACTGTTAGGATAAAATGACGTGCAGTGTTTCTTTAAAGCTTTGCAAACCAGAAAGTATCACAGAAATAGAAGCCGGCAACCTGCTGTAGCAATTTAACGTTTCATCCATTTTAGCCACCTGCTTAAACGTAGCAGAGGGAGCCACAGGCCACCTGGTTGAACCTGCAACCAAGTGGGTGTCGAGCGGGTTTACTGGATTTACCTCCGCAAACGCACCGGCATCTCCGCCGACGACCAGTGAAGGGGCAGCTAAATGGATGTTACGAGGACCTGCCTCGAAGGAGCACGTCAGCACAAACCACGCTCACTGGACGTCTTGCCAGCTCTACCTTACTGAGCACCCGCAATCCAGAAAAAGTGGACACACGCTTATCTAGATAACATGCGTTACTGGCCCTGACTTGTGATCACTGCCCTCAAGGAGGTTCCAAATAATCTGTGAGGGTAGACACGATGCCACAAGTACAACAAGGGGAGTACGTGGGACGGTCACGCTGCCAGGAAGGAGGATTTTATGACTGTGTTTAGAATGGCCAACACACGAGAATAAAAAGGAGACTGACTTTCAGTGGGTCTTCTTAGCTTTTTAAATTCTCTTCAGGCAACACCCACCCTCACTGCCAGCACAGGGGGCAGGCGGGCCCTCAGTGCCCACCGCCATGGTGAGCCACAGTGTGGTCTTTAACGAGGACATGAGACGGGATGGGACCGAGATGCGGGAGAGACATGGACCCAGGGCCACAGATGAGGCACAAGGGCCAGAGCAAGCACACCCACACAGACCTCTTTACCCCACTCGCAGCGCTGAAGTGAGACCAGGAGTGACCGAAGACTTATGGATGGGCCATAGGCCGCGGGCTGGTTAAAGGCACAGACAGAGAGCATACCTTGAAAATGTTTCTTCCGGCAAGCTCTTCATTTGTCTCCCTTCACTGTGTTCTTCTGGTGTCGAAGTACTGTCCCCCTCTCTTAGCCTATTAATTATTGGACAGGAGATTAAATATGGAGAGAAAGAGAGCTCCTGAATACGAGAAAGAACAATGTCTTCAGTTGACTGGGAAATGAGAACCCTCAAAATGGCTAGGATTCCAGATATCCACAGCTGAACAGTGCTCACAGGTGCCTAAAAGAAAGAAAATAAGTTATAAAGGAAAAAGAAAATTACATTTTTCCTAATTGCCAGTTTCATGAATTAAAATCACCCCTGTTTACCATTCTATCAATAAAGCTAATAAATTATCATTAGTTCCAAAGTGCGGTCCCAGATAAGAGCATCAACACCATCTGGGAACCTGTTTAAAATGCAAATTCTTGGCCCCGCCACGGCCCCACAGGGCCCGCAGGCAGCTGACGAACCACCGTGCCACACGGTGACGAATGAATCTAAGACGCCGTCACGACGCGGGCTACTCACCATTGTGTCTGGAGTGACGAACATACTCCGTAAAAGCATGTCCACGGGACGGAGGGAGGAAGGGGCCAGAATCTCAAATAAAGTATTTAACACGCCAAGGGCTTCGTGAGAATCAATGTGCATCTGTTGCAATCAAACATCACAAAAGTTTTCCCGTAAGCCAACAAAAATGTTAACATTTCTAGTTCAAGTTAGGTACCTCAAGGTCAAATGCCCTTACCACCCCTGCACTTACATACATCCTCACGTTAGACGTGAAGCAAGCAAACAGCTTTTAGAACACTGCAGCTGCTGAAGTTTTTTCACAAGGGCAACCTTTTCATTTAGGTCTTTATTACATAAACAACGTACATTTTCTGTAAACATTCAAAGATTTAAAAGTATGGAAAAGCCGGCCAGAACTGCACCACTCTGGGACAATCCCCGCCCGCGTTCTGGGACGAGTCTCCAGTGCGGCTCTCTGTGCACACGTCATTTAGCGAAGTGGGGTGTCACACACGCTCTCTTTCCTTCTTTGCTTTACCTGCACCTCATCCCTACTCGGCCAGCTGTAACGAACTTTAACAAGCTGGTGTACAGTTAACTTTTGAACAACACAGGGGTCAAACGCACCCACCCCCAACACTGTTGAAAATTCGTGTGTAACTTCCGACTCCCCCAAAACTTAACTACTAACAGCCTGCTGCTGACCAGAAGGCTGGCCAATAACAAAAACAGTTGAGTGGCACGTACTGTATACACGTATTACATGTGGTATTCTCACAATACAGTAAGATAAGACAAAATGTTATTAGGAAAACCACAAGGAAGACGAAACACATCTACAGTATTGTCCTGTATTCAGAGAAACACATCCGTGTGGAAGTGGACCTGGGCAGCTCAAATCCGTGCTGTCCAGGGGTCAACTGTACGTACTTCTCTTTAACTTCCCCCATGTTCCTACGATCACGTATCCACACACACCTAGAGATCTTTAAGTGGTTTTGAAAAATCATGTTATAAATGTCTCGGCTTTTTCCCCTTAAAATCGTAACGGAAAACTCCCGAGGCAACAGGTTTTAAAATCTAACATTTTTAACGGATGCAAAATATTCCAAGCTAAGGTTCTACCAAAACGTGTTCAACCGCTGCCTTCCTAATGCTCATCACGAAGAGCGTGTCTAGACCCAGTAAACATGGCTGCAGACACGCGCTGTTCTCACATGCCCCCCCCCCCCCCCCCCGGTAGGGAGACCATCCTGAGAGCTTCTGCAACCCCCATTCCTTCCACCAGGCCTGCACCTGCTGCCAGCTCCTTCTCTTCTGGGTCCTCAGGAGGAGTGCGCTGGGCCCACACCAGGCGACCCCAGTGTGCCCTGTGAGGGGCACTCCCCCTCCGCTTTCACCCCCAGTGAGGCCCAGGCCCAGGCCCTGACCCCTCCTTCCGCCTCTGGCTGCCACCCCACATCTATTCCTTCTCAGCCTCTTCCCCGTGCCTCTCCACCAACACCCCTGAGCCACGCTTCTGCGCCCTCCACCCCTGCCAACTGCTCCCCAGTGGCTTCCAGCCTGCCAAATGCAGGGTCAGCTCCCAGCTCATTTGCTGGGCCTATGAGCAGCCCAAAGCTGACCCCTCTCTTCTCCACAAAATGCCTTCCTTCCTTGGTTTTAACAATGCCAACCCCCACCCTGCCCACGCTTCCTTCCCCACCTCCTCCACGGACTCGCCCTCACCTCTCTGGCCCCTAAGCTCAGAGCTTGGCCTTCTCCTCCCCATCTGCACGGGTCCCATGGTGATCTCTTCCCATCCTGACGTTCACCTCCTGGCCAGTTCCATCTGGACAGCTGCAGACTCGGACGCCCAAATGCCTACCACAGCCTCCCCTGGTGCTTCCTGGGTATGCCGGCTGCACACACCCAGACCAGGATCTCCTCTCCTCCTCACCTCCCCGACGTGCCTCCCTCCTCACATCGACACAGAAGCTGCAAAGCTCACTGCTTCTGCTTCACCCTGTGTCCAGCAGGTGGCTACTGCTCGCCACGCCATTCGCCCTCCTGGGGCACGCCACCTCCGTGCCATAGGCGGGTCCCCCTGCTCTGCCCTCACGCCCGCCCTGAGGCTGCCTCAGCTCTCAAATCACACCAGGCCACTCGTTTGTACCAAACCCTCTACAGGCCTCCCCAAGCCCCCCACGCTGGCCGGAGAGGCCCACCCAACCCCCAGACCCTTGCTGCCTTCCCTGCTCCACACGAACACTCTGTTCCACCCGTATGGTCTCTCCACGTTCTTTTTTTTTTTTTTTTTTTTTAATTTTTTTTCAACGTTTTTAATTTATTTTTGGGACAGAGAGAGACAGAGCATGAACGGGGGAGGGGCAGAGAGAGAGGGAGACACAGAATCGGAAACAGGCTCCGGGCTCCGAGCCGTCAGCCCAGAGCCCGACGCGGGGCTCGAACTCACGGACCGCGAGATCGTGACCTGAGCTGAAGTCGGACGCTCAACCGACTGCGCCACCCAGGCGCCCCATCTCCACGTTCTTTGAACCTATTGGGCAGCCTCCCACCTCAGGGTCTTCACTGATGGTGAGCCTAAAAAGCTCTAACCCGGTCAAGTTTATACAAACTTAGCAGCGCAGCCCCGCCCTGACACACCCACCTCTCCTCGGCTTTCCCTACAGTCCCTGCCGTCATCTGGTTTTACGCACGACTAATCTACTTCCTGATGTCTGTCACCTCCATCTCCAGCCAATAAAACTGTCACTCCAAGAGGGCAGGCTTTTCACGGGCGTGGCTCACGTCTACGTCTGCCGTGGGGACCGGACCGAGGGATGCCCTGCACGACTTCCGCAGGGAAGGTGCACCTGTGCTCGGCCACCAGGCGGGCGCTCGGCAGTGTCTCACGGACGTGCTCGCATGCGGTTCCATGGTGGACGTTTACCAGGCGTCCCACCTTCAACCTCCACCTTCCTTAGATGGTGCACATGGCGAGTAAGAGACCGGAAGAAAGTTTCTGGAGTGCTATTCTAAAAATATAGATCCACAGGCATGGAATCCAGGACCACGTTAAAACACCCAATTCATTAAAACTGCCATCAGTCAGTGCCATCGGAAGCCAAGACTCCCTCCCTCTGACTGGCCTCAGCATGCCAGGATGACAGGCCCACTAGGAAACGAGAACGGGGCCAAAGCTCTGAAGACCGTAACTACTGCCACAGCGTGTCTACACATCTGCACCAACCGCCAGGAGCCAGGAACACCGCACGTTACCCGGACTACCTGCTTCCCTGGCGGAGATAGTCAAGGTGAACAAACAGGTGTCTGCTGACTGCATCCAGAGCTCTGCCGACAGCCGCCGTCTCCTGGAGGGCGTCGGCACGCTCCCCTGCCGCCCCCGGAGGCACCCCAGCACCCCGCTTACAAAGGGCGCAGGGCAGCCCGCCCTCTGATGCCTGGTGGCAGCCATGGCTCAGAAGCTGTGCGACGGGCGGCCTCCATCCCGTACAGCACAGCCAGATCATCTTTCCACTTCCATCGTGGAAATAACTGACCGCATCGTTTGACCGCAGAAATTCTGCTTAAACGATGGACCGCTGGCTAAACTGTTTTATGAGCGATAAGGAAAACCAAACACTCGAAGGTCAGTGAGTAGAATGAGGGAGGCAGCACCACCGGACAGGAAAGGACACGGCTCTGGGGTCAGACCGGCACAGCCCCGGCCCTGGGCACGCTCCAGCTGTGCACCCCTGGGCGGGCTGGAAAACAGCTCTGAGCCTCAGGCTCCACCCTTGTGAAGCAGGAGACAAAGGCAACCGGAGGAGGTCACTGAGAATAAACGAAAATCCCTGCCCTGAGACGGGCACTGATAAGGATCGCCAGCCGAACGCGTTTTGATCCAATGAAATAAATGCCAGTCACCAGCGCTGCCGCTTACAAACGTGACGCGGACGGGGCACAAACCTGCTGCTTGGCCAACATCGGGAGGATGACGTCGGCGATCTGCCGGGACAGCCGCTTCCACTTGTCCTCGCTCTCCTTGTGGCATTGCTGCAGGACCAGGATGAACATCTCCAGCACCTGCGGGGTGCAGGCGGGTCAGACTCCAGGGTGCAAAGACACGTGAGGCCCAGGGAGGGCCTGCTGCCCCCGACGCGGCCCCGGCCCGGGGACACACGACACGAGGGACACCGAAAGAAGGCGCAAGGGGCCCAGTTCAGCTGCACGCTCGTTGGAGTCACCCACCATCGCGGTACTCCTGCGCTTCTACGGAACTTACGAGACTTCACCACCAGAGAAAAGGCACAAAAAGAGAACAAAACTTATATAAACTTTTGGAGAAACACAAGCACAGCCTTGATTAAGCTTTTCTACAGATGCCTCGTGACTTCTGTGTCCGTTAGTTTCAACTTGGCGCTCTTTAGGAAGGGAATCTCCTACCGAGTAGTGCTTGCCTTCAGAAGAGTTATCCACATCATAACTGGTCGAGCACCAGTTCTGAGCAGAGACATCTAAAAGCCTGTTTTTGTAAATACAGTTTTATCGGCACACAGCCGCACACTTCGTGACCGCACCGGCTGGGACGTCGTCCACAGCAGCTGAAGTGAGGTGTTTCAGTCGACAACACTGAAAATACCTGTCACCTGCTTGTTTACAGAAAGCGCCTGTCACCCTGGTCTACACAAGCGCCATGAAGAGAGGTGCGCCCACTGAGGCCCACTCTCCATAGAGCCGGCCCCGACCGCCCCTCCACGGCTGCCTCTCCACTCAAGGGGCCCGGCAGCCCTTCTCCCCCAAGAGGGGAGTGTGCACTCCGTGCGGCCCCTCCTCAGCAAGGCTACCCGACCCTCTGTCCTCTCAAAAGGCGGAAAAGCTCCCCGAGCACGTGTGGCTGACGGGCCACTCCCCAGGCCTCCCTCCAACCCATCGTGCTTGGTGCTTTACATCGTAATCACGGGATTTCAGTCAACATTACAGAGAGTCACCGAGATGAGAATGCACGGAAGAAAGTGCTTCCGTGAGAGAAGCTTATGACTTTCAGATTCAGAGACCAATAGCCTGACAAAAATTCTGAAGGCCAGGCAAGCTAAGAGCGGGGTCACGGGAGAGGCCAGACCTCTGCACTCAGGCCGCCCCGAACGGCCTGAAATTCCTGCTCCACCTTAAGGAAAACTAAACCACAACCAGCACAGAGGAAAAGACCCTGGCCTTACCTACATCGACACGTGGTAAAGAGATGTACAAATAAAGTCTTCACGTTATCTCAGATGCGATATTTTTAAAATCATTTTTTAGAATTCTATCATTTCGGTCAATGTCAGGTAACTGATTCTTGGTCATTTTGGAAAACAGGGTTTCCAACATATTTACTCCCTTGAATGACCCCGTGACTGTCAGCCAGGTGGCAGGTGACCTCCCCGAGTGGCTGTACGGCTTTGAATACCAAGTCCCAGCAAGCCTACCCCTCTCTGGCATCTCCCCAGCCCCAGAGCCCAGGGTGGCACGAAGGAACACCCACTAATTGGCGGACAGTGGGCCACAGGACATTTCCTGCTGCGTCTGCGGTGCCAGTGAGTGCCCCACGCCCCCCTTACCTGATGGTACTGGATGAGTCTCAGCAGCATGGACACCACCACTTCTTTCTGGGTTTCAAGCTCTTTTCCTGCATCGGCTTTATTGGCTCCTCTCAGTACGAACAGGTCATGGACTATCGGCTGTAAAGCCGGTATGGCTGTGGGCACAAACAGGCAGGCTCAGGAGGCATCACGTGACGTTTACACTTGCAGACAGAGCTCGACGCCTCCAAAACGTGTCCAAAACACAAGAAAACCCTAGGGTGCCTGGGTGGCTCAGTCAGTTAAGCATCTGACTTCGGCTCGGGTCGGGATCTCATGATTCACGGGTTCAAGCCCTACGTCAAGCTTTGTGCCGACGGCTCGGAGCCTGGAGCCCGCTTCGGATTCTGTGTCTCCCCCTCTCTCTGCCCCTCCCCTGCTTGTGCTCTGTCTCCTTCTCTCTCAAAAATAAATAAAACATTAATAACTTTTTTCAATTCAATAAATAAAGAAAACCCTAATCCATACGTGGCTTACGATAAAGGATAAATCCAGCTTATCAACGAGTGCTATGAATTATCAGTATACCATCATGGAGGCCATAGCTCTTCCTTGAACACTTACTGATGATTTTGTGAAATCTTAAAAAAAATACACCTAGGCTTTCCGTGATGTAACATCAGATCTGACAAAAAGAATCACAAATTCAAAAGTCAAATTCAAACTAAAATCTTCAAACTAACTCAAATATCAACATCCTATTCTAATGCTTCGTCTACCTAAAGATTTACCTGAAAAGATGACTGTGTTCTTCAGCAGAAGATATTTATAGAGTATCAGATTTCTATGCTATTTTAAGTAATAAACTCACTATCAGTAGATAAAGCCCTTCCCCCCCAGTCGTGTCTTATCGAAAACAGCAAAGTAGATTCCTTAGTCTATCACCGCTACATGAACAACTTTCTCCGAAATGCCTTTCACTGGGAAGGGGGTGGCCCGATCCCGTCACCATTGTCACTGCAAGGCACTGCCTGCCAATGCCACACACACAAAGGCACGCCCACCCCCAGGGCCACATACACACGGCACATGCAACCCAGGGCCACACACACAGCATGGTTACTGACTTTTCTACAGATGACCAGCTTTCCAGACAAAATACTAGGGTTTGGTTGCCCACTGATTGTCCGTCCAAAGACTCTCTAATCTAGGAAACCTTAGTCATCCCTCTATTTGACATTTGTACCAGGAACCCCAATTAATTCCCAAAGCGGGCAAGTGTGAACTTCTGCTCAGGTGTGAATCTCGGCCCTCGCAAGGCCACTGCAAAAGTGACTCCAGCGACTATGGAAATCAGATGGCATGGAGTCCCTGCCCGTCAACAAATCACCCGCTTTACCGCAAGCGCACAGAACAGGGAACACCGAGAACGCTGCATGCCACAGCGCCCTTCTCACATCTGGGCTCTGCAGAGGTCCTAGGACATACCCCTGCCAAAGTTCAAAAGTCTACTGATTCCTGACAACGGAGCCAGGGAGGAGTCAACAGGAAAATGCTGCAAGATCAGTTTAAAAAAATTCAAAGAGGGGACCCCTGGGTGGCTCAGTGGGTCAAGCGTCCGACTTTGGCTCAGGTCATGATGTTGCGATTCTTGGGTTTGAGCTCCACGTCCGGCTCTGTGCTGACAGCTCGGAGCGTGGAGCCTGCTTCGGAGTCTGTGTCTCCCTCTCTCTCTGCCCTCCCCTGCTCACGCTCCATCCGTCCGTCCCTCCCTCTCTCTCTCAAAAATAAACATTAAAAAAATAATAATAATAAAAAGTTAAGAGAAGGTTTACAGTTTATTCTTTTTTCAAAAAAAATTTTAAATGTTTATTTTTGAGAGAGAGAAAACAGAGCACAAGCAGGGGAGGAGCAGAGAAAGAGGGAGACACAGACTCCGAAGCAGGCTCCACGCTCCGAGCTGTCAGCGGAGCCCAATGTGGGACTTGAACTCACAAACCGTGAGATCATGACCTGAGCCGAAGTCAGACACAACTGACTGAGCTACCCAGGCACCCCAAGTTTATTCTTAAAACCACAGCCTCGCTGCCCAGGTGAAGAAGGCTGCTTGAGCCGCTGACCATCTTCTGTGGTCCTCGCTCGCCTCTACAGGATAACCAGGCAGAACGGAAGGTCCTGCTCCAAGGCCAAGCCACTCCCTCCAGCACCGGGGTCCTCACAGAAGTTGGATTTCTCGGGTTTTTGTGTTTCACGTAGTTAGACAAGAGCATCTATGTCAGACTCTATCTGTGCCTTAGATCGCCCTACTGTTTCCTGTATTCTTAGGTCAGGAGGTCACAAGCTCCTGACAGTAGGTCTGCTCTCTCCCTTCTGCGGCATCTCTAAGCAGCGTGCACACACACACACACGCGCGCGCGCGCACTGCACCCGCACGCACACACAGAGCAGCAGTGGACACAGCCAGAAGCTGGAGTGATGAAGACTAGCACCCTCGAGCACATCAGTACTGAAGGTCACCGTGAAAGGGCTGTCCCGTTACCATGTGTCACAGCCTTCCTTCCGCTGGCCATGATGCCGTCACAGAGCTGAATGATTTTAGGGATTCCAATGATCTGTTTTGAATGATAGCGCTCGTAAGACAGTAATACCAGGAAGAAAAAGATGTTTGGAATAATTGCCTCTGATTCCCTAGAAACAAAAACATCCGTTTAGATGCTTCCTTTTAAAATTATGACACATAATCAACATAAACATGAAATTACTCATGATTCCAAGTTGAGAGAGAGCAAAAGAGAAAGGGAGAGAGCCAGGGGAAGGAGGGAAGCAAGTGGTGAGAGTGAGGGAGAGGGAGAGGGAGGTGCAGAAAATTCGGAACGAGGAGGGGAGAAGAGGAGGAAGAGTGAGGGGAAGGAGAAGGGAGAGAAGGAGAGAGGAGGAGGGAAGGGGGGGGAGTATGAGGAGAGGAAGAGGAAGCATGAGAGACAGAGGGGGAGGGATGGAGGGGAGAATGAGGAGAGAGGAGGAAAGAAAAGGGGGAAGGGGAAGGGAGAGGAGGGGGAGAGTGACGGGGGAGGGGAGAGAAGGAGGGAAGAAGGGGAAAGGGGAGGAGAGGATGAGGAAAGAGGAGGGGAGAAGGGGGATGGATGAGGAGAGAGGTGGGGGGAGAGAGGAGGGAAGGAAAGTGGGGAGGGGAGGATGAAGGAAGAGGAGGGGGGAGGAAGGGGGAGGGGGGAAGGGAAAGAGGGAAAAGGGGGAGGGGAGGATGAGGAGAGAGGAGGGGGGAGGAAGGGGGAGAGGGGAAGGAAAGGAGGGGGGAAGGGAAGGGGAGATGGGAGGATACGGGGAGAGGAGGGGGGAGAGAAGAGGGAAGAAAGGGGGGAGAAGAGAGGGAAGAAGGGGGGAGGGGAGGATGAGGACAGACGCTGGGGGCGCGGCAAGGCGGGCCAGCTCCCACAGGGTGTGCCGGGGGTGGGCAGCTGGCGGTGGGCAGAGCTAAGTGAGAGCGCTGCAGAACACCCAACAGCACTGGACGCCCAGAGGTACAACGTTCTTACTTCTCCTCCTGCCCCTTCTCATTTCAGTTGAAGAAACTGAGACTCAAAGGAGACAAAGCAACTTGTCTCAAATCATGCAGTCAAGATGTCGCATAACTGGAGTAAGAAAGTTCCGGGTCTCCAGACCCAAGGGATGCTGAGAATGCATCCTTCTTCTCCGTGCATCCCTATCTACTAAGGACAGGTGAGCCCCGAACCACGCAGGTTATAAAGCGCGGGGTTTCTATAAACACAGTACAATACCACAAACGTACGTTAGCTTCCTCGTGGTTTTCTTAACAACGTTCTCTTTTCTCTGGTTCGCTGGATTGTCAGAATACACAGAACGCTCAGAACACGTGGTAAGCGAGTATTTACATGATCAGCAAGGCTTCTGGTCACCAGTAGGCTCTTGGTAGTCAGCTTTGTGAGAGTCACAGGTTGAACGGGATTTCTGAGGGTGCAGGGCCGGCCCCCACAACCCACGTTATTCAAGGGTCACCTGCAGTTCGGAGACCGAACGATTCTAACGCGTGGTCATTACACTCACACAGCCGTAAGTGCCGTAGGAGAAAGTAGCGAACCTTACGGTCCGGCAAGGAAGAGCCGCAAGTCACCTAAGTCAAGTGTGTAATCACCACCTCTGCTGAAGACCGCCAGGTCTAAAATGTGTTTTCTCTCAGAAGTTTGAAACAATTAGTGCTCCGGCAGACGAGATGTGGTTTAGCGCCCCGCTACCACAATTAAATGTTTTGAGATGTGACATGAAAACTGACACCTGTAATTCCCAGGTGCAGAACAAGATTTGCCAAACAAATCCTGAGATACTTACTCCTCAATTTTCGAGAGAAACAAGAACACACAGCGTGTTGATCAGAGTTCGGCTTAAAAAAAAAATACTTGGCAAAAACGCTTCACAATCCTTTAAAGTAAATGTTCATCTTAACAATCTAAAATTCTATATAACTGTCATGAGGACAAGAAATCTAAAAGAACGAAAAGCTGTTACCTGAACTGGCCTACTTCAATGTATTCGAACTGCTTCAGCACAAATCCAATAAACACCTACAGAGGAAAATAAAAATTTCACATCAATAATTAAAATGTGCAAACTAGGTTACTTTTCTTCCTACTTAGTTGTGTAAATTTTTAACAAGTTCCCGACAGCAGACAAACGTGTTTGTATACAAGAACTCAGAGGTATTCTGTGAGACGGCATAGCTCAGGACACTTCCAGAAATCCCGTAAGTACGTTTACTGAACCAGGGGGTGAGAGCTCTGGAGAAACAGGAAACGCCGAGCAGCACAGAAAAGGCCTATCCGGCGACTCGCTGGTTCCGGTTCACACACACTGAGCGGCACAGATGGCCCGAGACTGGCTTAGTAATGAGGTGCCCGCATGGGTCCACCTTCTCCCCGCACACCCCAACGTTCGAAGGGGCGGATGCTGAGGGCTGCTGACAGGGAAGGGGACCCCGAGGGCGCAGCAGCACTCCAGGACTGGACTAGGGCCAGTTTGGCATCCAACTCTGTTCGAAGCACGAGTTCCTCTTGGAAGATGTGAACTAACTTTACTTTGCTCGAAAGCAAACGTCATAATTGATAGCATCTTTAAAGCAAGTCTCTGGATTTTGCAAAAATGCCCCCCAAACAACAAATCTTCGTTGTACCTTACAATTTAAGTTCACTCGTCTTGGGGTGGGGAGGGTGAGTGGGCAGGAAGGCCTCTGACGCACGCACACAGGCTGATAACCTGGACACAGCCTCACACAGGCAGGAGTGCGTGCTCCGTGCACCCAGGCCCTGGACACTGGCGCGTGAAACAGGTAAGGAGCGGCAACTAGTGTGCAAATAGCAAACTGCACGTTTCTTAAAGGTAGATTTCAGCGTCTGCTACAGGTAATTTTTATTAAATTACGACAGGTATGGCAGATGAAAGCTAAAGGTGACAAACCTGATCTGAATCCAGAAGACAGTAATTGACCCGTAACTGAACCAGCTGTGCCAGCAAATCTAAGACCTGCCTCTGTAGCTGCACAGACGTTGTGGTTGTGTACTGCTTTAAAGCTTTTATAACCAGAGGCTCGAACAAACGAATGTGATTGTGAATAGCGTTCTATGGAAAAAAAAAAAAAAAAAAAAAAAAAAAAAAAAAAAAAGAAAGAACAAACTGAGTTAGACTTCAACCAAAACCTTCAAGCAGCCAAGCTGGAAAGTGCTGAGCACCGAAGCCTGCCGCCTCTCACTCACCTTATCTGCGCGGTTCTTAGTGGTGCTGGTGAGGTTCGTCTTCAACTGGGTAGACACTTTCTGAAGCACGTCAAACCACCTGCAGGTGGAAAAAAGTGAGCAAAGAACAGCCGTAAGTCTTCTCCCGTGTCCTCAGCCACACTCCAGGCCAAACCAATTCACGTCCACAAAATCAGAACACGTCCAAGTCCGAAAGCACCGAGGCGGCCACGCCACGCGGCCGCACCCGCTCCTGTCTAACAGACAGCAGGCCGCGCTGAGATCGCAGGGGGCCGCCAGCCAGTCCTGTCACTGGTAGCAGGCACTCAGACAGGGCGCTGCCTGCCCCAGGAAGCTCAGCGCCACGCCACCCGGGCTGCCGTGAGGCCACAAAGGTGACGCTCACTTGAAAGACTCAGTGACCCAGAAGATCTCACTTGGTTCTCTTGGGAAAAAGTTTCTTTACACATTCACGTCAACCACAGCCTTTTCAAGAAACACGTATGAAATTAGATGACAGTAACACACACGCGGTTCCTCGCTTCTTTGTTTATACCAAACACGGGCATTCTCCTCAGTTCCCGACTAGTGTGTTAACTCTAGCTGCTTTAGCACTACATCTACAAAAGGAGAAACAAGGAGTTCTCTTGTTCGTGGCACGGAGCAATTCTCTTGCTACACAGAGTGGCAACTCAAATATCTGCTAATAGCTCCGGCTATTTAAGCAACAACGACCGCATTCCAGGCATCAAAAACACAAGCATAAATTTAACTGAAGAGAGACCTGTAGCCGCAAGGTCGTAAAACCCAGAGTACTATCGTACGGGAGTCCTCTATGCCCTTCAAGGACACTTACACGCTAACACTTTCGTGCCACGTGGAGGCCGTTCTTTCCCCCTAGCACAGACCTGGGAGATGCCGCCCGTGCGGCACCTACAGGAAAGGGGGTCTGTGGGCGCCGGAAGAGCGGCCGGCTCTCGGCTTCTGCAAACGCTTCACCGCCAGCTCTTGCGTGCTCGTACCCGGAGCGCCTCCCCGACGCCACCGCCCCGGCCAGCACAGGCGCAAGGTTACCCTGAGGCGTCGTGGTCCCGCTCTGCCTGCACCACGTTCCTCAGGCTGGCGTCGGCCAAGGCCTGGGTGAAGTGGGTGTAGGGAGCCATGAAGCAGTAGTGGTACAAGCCCGGCCTCACGCTGGAGGAGCCCAGACGCTGCGCTCGGCCCTGGGACTTGCTGGGGTTGGAGGACAAGCCGTCAAACTGGGAGGCCAAGTTTGTCCCAAAGAGAGTCTTCAGCAACTAAAGGGGAAGAAGTGAAGCCATCAGCATGAGGCTCAGCGCGGCGCGAACACACGGGAGCCTCCCGGGGGGCCGTGCCAAACCCAGCTAAAAGCAACGGGCTGTGTTAGCAAAGCTCCAGACTGACATCCTGGAGGACGATCGCCATCGGCACCACGCGAGACTGCTGTCGCGAAGGGCGACGTGAGCCGGTAAGTCAGAACCCCAGGAGCCCCGCCCTCCTCCGCGATTCTGTTGGACCCAGCGTTCCAAGCAAAAGCCCGGACAGACACCACGATGGCAGCGCGTAGCCAGAGTCCGGCTGCAGGGGCCAGACCCAGAGGGGCGGGACGAGGAGCCCTGTGCCCGATATCGGGGCGAGCCAACATGTGACCCGTGGGGCTGCCGGCCGTGCCACCGGCACCGCCTTCTAAAGGACGAGCGGCATCCTGTCCCCGTGCCCAGGGCGTGGGGCTTAGAAGATGAGCCCAGGAAATGACATTTTTACCTGCTGAACACAAACAGTTGCCATCATCGGTTCTCGACTGAAACAGGATTTCAGGTAGCCTAGGATCTCCTCGACACACTGTGGGAAGAAGAAGCAGGAACACACGCAAGTCGGTGACTCCCGGGCGGCCTCCCATGGTGGCGAGCCACAGTTGACCAGAGGAAGCTGGCGATCCGCCAGAGTGAACGGAGCTCGGCAGGAAGCACGACAAACCTGAACCGCTCCCTCCAGCCTCTCCTGCAGGCGCCACCGCCACTCCCTCGCTCGCTCACTCGCCTGCTCGGGGACGCTCACCAGCTATCCACTGGCCACTCTGCCCCCAGCCCTGTGGTCAGGGAAGGAGTTCAGAGTGTGCAGGAGCCGCAAGCCCCACGGACGTCCAGCTGCACGGAGCACACGGGCACCCTGTGGGATTTACTACCCAGAGTCCCACAGCGTCTACGGCGATCCGCAAAAACGACCGCCCGCACAAACTACTTTCACCGCATCGAGAGTAAGATGCGAGGCACCCCGTGTCCTCTTGGGGCACCGAGAAGGACGAAGACACGAAATGTCAGGACGCCGCCAGAGCAGGCGCTCGGCGTCAGCGGCACAGCGCCCGGGCGCCTGTCTGGTCGCCAGCCACCGCTTCCTTCAGCAGGGCTGCCGTTGACACCGACCCGACGGAAGAGGCCTCTCGCCTCGCTTGTTCGCCACAATCCTCTGTGCCGAAGAGCAACAGACTTTTGTTGGTTTCCAATACTAGAGGCCCATGTATACATTTTCAATATTCTGACTTACTCAAATTAGACTCTAAGCATTCAAGCTTGCATCCTACAGGGTGAGTTTGTTACGTGTTGCTTTTTGGTTTTACCAGCCCACAGCTGGCATCCGGTAAATGTGAACACAGAGAATTACAACTAGAGCCTTCCAGATCAGGGTCTCTCTGGCAAAGGACCCTGTCTCCCAACAAACACACACGGAGGGCTCGGTGGCACCAGAAACCGCACCGAGCCCTGAACGCTGGTGAGGACACATGCCGTGGTGACGTCAGCACACGGAGCAAGAGGACACCAACATGGGGGCAATACAGACAGGTTTCCCCTTCTGGCAAAACGAGGCGAGAGGCCCATTTACACCTTCCACCCAAACAACCAAAAGAAACACCGGACACTGTGTGAAATTGCAGCGACAAGATGCCAAACAGCAGGCGCTGAAGGACAGTGACCCTGAGAGACGGGGACAAGAGAGGAGAGCCCCACGCCGCACTGGCCCACCGCCCTGTGAGAGCTTCCAGGTCGAGGCACGAGGAAGGGGGGGCACAGAGCAGCCCAGGGACTCCGAGTCAGGAGGAGCTATGAGTCTGGGAAGCTGAAGTAGTGGGGACTCAACGGGACAGCTGCCCAGACAGAACTCTGGCCCAGTCCCCAGGGCCAGGGGACAATCACCAGAAAGGGTTACGGGGCAGTGCTTGGCACCCACAAAGGGCTAGGGACAGTTACTGTCGCCCCCAGCCCGGGAGGACAATAACTCACGGAGCACCAGGTAGAGCGCTCAGGAAGGCCGTGCCTCCGTGGTGGGAACAATTAGCCCCGGACCGAGCACTGCTCCAGGCCACCTAACAACACAAATGCAACACCCGCACGTAAACTGTTCCCACACGATTTAATTCTATCTCAGAATAAAGCTCACGAAGATTTACCGGAGTACAAAAACGTCTAGCATCCAATAACATTTCACGATGCCTGGCATCTGATCAAGGTTACCAGGCAGGCAAAGAGGCAGGAACACACAATGCACAATGAGGAGTATAATCAATCAAAAATGACCCAGAATGGCCAAGATTTTAGAATTAGCAGAGAAGGACGTTAAAAGCCCTTATGACTGTATTCTCTGCACTCAAAAACTTTAGTAGGAATATAAGAGATTTTTTAAAAAGACCAAAATCAGACTTTAAGAGATAAAAACAACGTTAGTGAAAACATGCACTAGGTGGGATTAAGAGTCAGACTAGACACTGCAGAAGAAGAGACCAGAGAGCTTGAAGATACAGCAGTGAGAGCCACACAAAATGCAATGCAGAGAGAAAACAATAACCTAAAAGGAGCATCTGTGCGTCGCATAAGGGACAACCTCATGCATTCCAAATACGCAGGTAATTCAAGTCCCCTTAGGAGAGAAGCCAGGACCAGAAAAAGATATTTGAAGAAATAATGGCCCCAATCTTCCCAAATTTTAAGAAAACTATGAAGCCAGAGGTCTAAATTCAACAACCCAAGCACAAGAAATGTAAGGAAAGTTACACCGAGGCACATAAAAGCGAAACCACTTAAGACCAGTGAAGTCTCCAGAGAGGCCAGAGAAGACATAACTACAATACGGGCAGCAATAAGGAGACGCATGGAAAAGTGTGTATGGAACAGCGGCCAGAGAAATCACCAACACACAGACAAATCGCACTTCAGAATACATCCCAATTACATAAAAGTTGGGTGTGGAATAAACAAGGTCTAGACGAGAAGAAAGATAAGACTACAATTTGTCAAGAACGTAGAATTATGACTTTTCATCCCCCGCGTTGGAACTCAGAAAAACAAAAGAAACCAACTCTACTCTTTACTCTCAAATCTCTCTCCGCCTTCACCTGCTGTAACCAGAGAAGCTCACGGCAACGGGAGGAAAACCCGCTCCTACGCTGTGCAGGTCACACCCCCCAAGCAGTCCGTGAGGCTCGGGCCCCCGGCGCCAGAGCGCGTGTCCGGCGCGCGTACCCAGCGGCACCGCTGCCTGCAGGTGGAGGCGCCTGCCGCCTCAACCGCAGCAGCAGGATGGCGAGTGGCAGCGTGGGTCTGGCGGGGGCGGGGGGGGGGGGGGGGGGGGGGCGGGGGCCCAGCCTCGCCCGCACAGCCGTCGGCCAAGGAGACTTCTGGCAAACAGCCAGTGGCCGAGCGCAAAAGAAACCCTGGGGGGTTTCTACTCTTCTCAAAAAGACCAAGAACGAAGACTCAGCAGTTAGGGAGGAGAGGCTCCCAAAGTACAGACCAGGGGGCCTGGGGAAAGCCAAGGCCGCAGCTAAAGCGGGCCTCTCCCACCCAACAGCACAACAGATAAACTCAGAACAACACGGAAGCCGAGGGGCACAAAACCATCTTTATCCATAAGGACCAAGGTGAGAGGGCGAGAGGCCATCCTGTCCCACATACAAGGATCTTCAGAAATGGAAGTTACTACACACACTTTTAAATATATCTTTATGTATATATATATATGTATATGTATACATATACATACACACACACACACACACACACACACACATAAAACTATATTCCCGTTCTCAGGAATACACAGATCACGTAACGTCAACCTTAATTAGATTGTGACTTGTTAATTATTTACCTTCACATATCAGGATAAATGTAACCTTCGATCAAGTCACTGACCGTAACTGAAAAACAACTACTGCTGTACGTGTGTGGCAGTCAAAATAAAAAGGTAAAAAGAAAAAAGGAACCACACTCCCCAAAGATGAAAATCTACAAAAACAATAGACCGCAAAGTCATCTTAATTCCCTTCAATAGGAAAATTTTATTATTTTAAAAATCCCAGTTAGATGGTTTTCATTTCAGCGTATCGAACATTCAAATTTAAAATGCATCATATTCCCTATCTTGCTGCAATGCATTATCCACACACAGCCCACAGGCCCTAAGGACCTGATGGCCTGAGAGAAGAAAAGCAACAGATCGCCATGCTGACAGGGCCACACGGGGAGAGCGTACAGCGCCCTGGGCGGGACGGCCCCGCTGGTCTCACCGAGAAGGTGGCAGCAGTGAAAAAAACTCTGCCAAGTTTCACTCAGAGGGGACAATAACCGAGCACCATTAAGAACAGGACACTATCCAGCCATCAAAACAAGTGCACACACTATACACAGACCTGGGAAAGAGCCCAAGAAGCACCTGGAGACAAGACAATGTGCATACTGTGATGACAAAAACTAGGTAACTTCCACATGTGAAGAAAAAGACAAAAACACATGAACTTCCTGAGCGCGCCTCATGTTTAGGACACACGTTTGAAGGGGGAGCTCCCTGTGACTGACTCCGAAACGCGTGAGAACCAGGGCACCCGGGAGCCGGCAGGGGACACACCCGGGAAAGCGACCGCAGTGAAATGTGACCTACAGGCCCGGGATGCGGACACACGAGATGGGCGTTCACCTCACACGTCCTTAAAATCTGTCCCTGTGTCTGAGCGCCCCCTTGTAGGACGAGGGGGAGGGGATACCGGACTTGGAGCCAAAGCCCAGGAGTTTCAGCCACAGCTCTGCTGTCCCACGGCATCAGAGGAGCCAGCCACGCAGCCTTCACGTCCGTTTTCGCCCTTCCTGCTTGCAAAGGGCAGATAAGAAAGCAAAGGGACTGCCACCACGGTTTAAACCCACCAACACTGGGTGTTGTATGGAATCCAATTTGACGATAAATTTCATATTTAAAAAACACACACACACACACACACACACACCAATATTCTAGAATGAACTGGGTCGAGGCTAACATACAGAAAAACCCTGAAAATGGGACGGAAGTGGGACACCCCCAACGTGAGGCTGACACAAGAATCAGAGGCAGGAACCATGACGCAGCAGCCGGGGGTCGTGGAAGCTTCTCCCCAAGCTGCTCCCGCCTTCCGAACGCACCCAGATTCCCCAGCTACAGCTCGAGGGGAAGAAACGAAACACAAACCTTCCCGATGTCCTGCAGAGTTGCCAATTCTAGGATCTGAGAGAGCACATCCAAGGCAGAACGCAGAAAGCCCCCAAACTTTTCAGCACTGTTCTGAAGGTCCAAGGTAACCTTGGGAAGCGGAGGGAAAGAACACAGGGTTACTGGCACTGTCCTGTTCCGTCACCTGCAACAAAGACACGTGCTGTCCACGCGGTGAGAGCGTCCGGTTGGGCTGCTCTAACACCCGCGATCTGGGGGGTTTCTGTTTGTTCATTCGCTTTCAGTGCTGGGAAAATGCCCTGGAAAGGAACCGCATAAAACTGTAACCTTTCAAAGGCATCTTCCAGCTTATAGTGATGCTGCTGAAAGAAACAATTTCTGACCTTCTATTACGAGAAAAAAAATTTAGTGTCCATTTCAACCAGTATCTGATAAGCACCATGTCAAAACCTATAAAATACACGTTGTGTTCCACGTATGTTCGTATCCCCCGGGGAATCATGATCAAATCCAGAAACCGCCCTTCGGTCTGGCTCTAGCAAAATATTAAATTCATCTTAAGATGGATTAAATTATAATTCGAAAGGGCCCAGCTGAATTAAATGATGCATCAACTCCCCTATTTAACAGGCTGAGAATGAGTCAGGTCCAAGGATATGAAGGGCGAAGGGGAGGGATCAACTATAAAAATAAAAACTGGCAAAAACCACGCAAAGCGCTACAACAGAGAATGGAGTCTGCTCCGTGAAATCAAACCCAGCCAGCCGTGATGACAGAGGAAGCACTTCCTGGGCCGAGGGGCAGGACGGCAGGGGAGACACACACAGAAGATGAAAACCTTGATGCTCTTGTGTCACCGTGAGGTGGTTTCCAGCAGGCAGAGGAAGGGCGAGTGGGGACACAGGGACAGGTGACTTCATGGGGCCACAACCCACAGGGACAGGAGGGTAGGGGCTCACCTCCAGCAGGCACGACAGAACGAGGGGGCGAGGGGCATGCGCATGGGAAGGCCTATCTTGACAAAGAACAGAGGTCGCAGGTGAGAAGCAGGGCCACGGGGCTCTGAGGGGGGCGGACAACGAGGGCCAGGGTGGGAGTACAGCCAGAACAGAGGGAATAAAGAAGTAATGAAGGAGGTGGAGGGGCAGTGTGACGGATATCACATGTGCCAGGCACTCCAAACACACCGATCCAGGCAGGCATCCGGGACACCGGGGGCCACAATGCACGGGGTACAGCGTGGAGCCCAGGATGTCCCGGAGGGGAAATGATAAAGAGGGAGCCGACACTGGGATCATCAAGAGGGCCCCAGGACTCAGGACAGGAGTCGAGAACAGGCAGAAAAGAAACACCTCTGTGCGGTATTTCCCCCGTGCCCTCTGCTATGTGGGTGGTTGACATGAGAAACACTGGCTAAAAAAGAGCCTCTGAATCTTCTGTAAAATGTGGTCAAATACTCTGATCTTTGAAAGGTATTGATATCCTTCAGAAAAAAAGCCAGGTAAAGTTCATAAATCATTTTCAAACAAACAAACAAACAAACAAACAGACAAACAGACAAACAAAAACCCTGAGAAATATCTATATCAATAACAAAAGATAATGACCATCTGGGGACACACTTATCAAGAAATGTGCAACATCTGTGTGAAGTAATCTTCAAAAATTCTTTTTCAAATTCTTTAAATTTCAGGTACATCTGAGGCATATACAAGAAGTTTTCAATAAACAAAAAAGCATCCCACACTCCGGACAGGTGGACTTAACATCTAAGATACCAGTTCTCCCCAAATTAATCTATAAATTAACATGATCCCAATGGAAATACTCTCAGGATTCTTTAGAACTAGATTAGTTTATTCTAGTGTTCACATGCAAAAATGAGTAAGAAAAGAACATCCAGAAAAAATTCTGAAGGAGAATGGGGGGGACTGACCACCTCAAAAAATATACCGAGCAGCTACACAATCAGCACGCGTGCTTCTAAAAGATGAGCAGATAGACAGATGGATGTAACAAAACAGTAGAAATACAGAACTATGAGAATTTAGTATCTGATAAAGGTCATATTTCAGATCAGTCAGTGCATGAAAACTGGATTATTTGGGAGACAGTGCCAGGGAAACTGGGCAGGCAGCTAACCAATGAAAAGCCCTATGAGAAATGGTGGTAGATTTTTCCTTAACCATCTCAGTGTGAGAAGGCCCGAGGTACGAAACATACCCGTGCAGAAGAGTTAACAGAACAGACAGAAACCGGTCTGTAAGGTGGGCCCTTGGTGGTGTCCACGCACTTGACCAGTCGAAGGTCCCCCACGCTGATAGAAAACCCTCCCTGATAGGGCTGGTTCCCTGAGCCTGGACTCTGGGAAGGAATCCCACGTTTTACGTCGCACACCTGCCTCTGCGAGGCTGAGGTTTCAGTTCGTGCCAGGCAGAGGAAGCCTCCGCTGCTCGGGGGACAAAGCTGCTCTGTGGCCCTCAATGGACAGAGACAACACGGGAAGCCTGTGCACGGATCCCTGCAGACTCCACGCTGTGGTAGAAGTCCCAGCTGTGAGAACGACTACACGCCAGTCCCAGAGTCTTGCCAGAAAATCTCTAAAGGTGGGGGGTGGCCTTGGGAGGCGCAGACACGGCCCCGGTAACCCACAGAGAGACCGCGACTCCAGCAGAAACCTTACGTTTGGATATGATGAAAGCTACCATAAACAAAGCTGAAGACAAAACTTGAAAAAACCGTCACAGCGCACACCCCACGCTGTCTCGTATGTACATGTATGTACACACACAAGCTGCGAATCTTAACAAACACATCCACGATCTATTAGAAATGAGCACGTGCGTATTTTTACAAAAGGAGCGGTCGGTACCTTATAGTTAGCGTGAGTAGCTTTCAGGACATCGTGCAATTTGAGGTATGAAGGAAGGTGGTAGAAACTCCCCAGTGATGAGGACTTATTTGCTGTAACAGGCCCTGAGGCGTCGGATTGTCGAGAGGCTGTAAGACACACCACACAAAATAAACTTTTAGATCAAAAGTAAACACTTGCCACGTTTAAAAGAAGTTACTAGCAATAATGGCTTTTAAAGGTATTCTAGTAGAATAAAATTCAAATTCTTCCTCTTTTCGATTAACCAGAAGTAACAAAAAATTGACATATAAACATAAGTAGGATCCAGGCAGTCCCCAGAAAATAAAACAAGACCAAAAGGAAAACAGCGGTGTAAGGCTACTGTCTGTTGTTACGGTCTCGCTGCCAGTTTGCCAATCAGAGGAACGACTAGTTCAGTGACCTCCGGCCAATCACACAACTGCCAGGAGCCTGAGGCTCCCTGAGGCTCCCAGCGCACAACGGCGCTGAGCCCTGGCCGGTGCAGGTCACGGGCCCTGTAAGCAACCAACGTGCTTAAACGCTGTAAAGAGCATACACATTATCATGAAATGGACATGAAATATTAAAATGCCAAGCACTATATGGAAACTATAGTACTCGGGTTTTAAAGATCTTCAACTTGGAGCCCTTAGTTGATTTAATCCACCAGAAAGAGTATCAGTGACATACTGGTAACTTTACATTTGTAAAGTTCTGAAGCTTTTAAAGCTGGCAAATCCTCCTGCGTCCTATAGTGAATCCCTAGAAAAGAGCAGCTTTTAAAAAGCCTTCCCGTAAACATTCTGTAAGCAAAACGACTAGGAGACCACAACTGTGCAGGCACCGTGAGGCAGTGTGCTGACAGGTTTGATGGGAGCGGGACAGGACGGGTCGCCCTGGCTCCCCAGCCCACAGCGGCTGCCTGGTCGGTGGAAACCGCAAGGTTCCACCGAAACCGTGGCCCCTTCTGTCCTGAGACCGTCCCAGGTCTAGAAGCTGCTCCGCGATCTGAGCTTTTGGGTCCCGTTCACTCACATGACCGAACCCTACTGCAGTGCGCCCAAATGTAAACCTGCCCCTTCCAACTGGAGAGGGCCTCACATGTCAGAACCAAGTATTTCATCCGCTAGCTCTGCTCCCAGCCGTCTACACCGCCTCCCCGACTCAAACTCGGGTCTCTTCCACTCTCTTCTGCAGGGAGAAGTGGGACGGGGAGGACAGCAGGCAGGGCTCCTTGCTAGGGGCCCGATGCCCGCAGACCTCTGTGGCCACTCAAGACCAGAACACGGTCTGGACACAGTCAGGGATATTTATGATATTCAACATCTGAACTCACCCTGAGGAAACTCTTCCTCCGGCTCCACTGCCATGCATTTTACTTCCAAAAAATGCCAAGTTACCACATTAGCTTTGGCACGAACATAAGCACAGTCCTGGCTTTGGATGACACACACCATGTCCCCTGCCCGTTAACGCTTCATACCTGGACTGGCTTCACTGCCTTTCTTGGGGCTCAAGGGCGCAGAGGCCTGCTCTCCCGGCTCTTTCTCCTTTCCCTTCCGGCGGATCGGACTTAGAGAAGGAGGGTTTGTTAGGGACGGCAGGGCTGCCTGCAACAAAAACCAGAGTCTGTGAAGGAAGTAGAACCAGCATGCAAACTGAAACTCGCAGATGTGGTTTCCCATTTCCAGAGCAGAGCAAGCAACCCAGGCAATCTGGTTTTTCTCGGAATCCTCATTTACGGAGCTCACACGCAGTACGTGTACCAGCTACACTAACCCACACAACCACCACACGTGGCGGGGATTGACCCAGAACTTCTTCACAGGTGGACCGTGAATGGGGTCAGGCGGGGCCCACCCATCACCTCCAGTGGCAACCAGCGCACTCTGTGGGAGCCAGGACAGGAAAAAGGGTACGAAGCAACGTTCTGAACCCATTTTCAAATGATGAAACGAGCTCAGAGGTGAAGGAACGTATTCAACGTCAAGGCTAACGAGCAGCAGAGCTAGGGGTCCACTGGAAAGAGACAGAACCGCAGGAGGCACATAGTGGGCACTGGGCCTCAGCTCTGCTTCTCTCCCCACAACGTCAGGGAAGCGGACGGAGCGTGGCAAAAGCTGCCATCAGGAGCGCAGACCGACGAGACATGGACCACACAGTCCCTTCCCGTGACGTGTCCGCCGCGGGCAGGTCCACAGAAACAGCGAGTAGGTGGTGGCTGCCTGGAGCTGGGGGAGCACGAGAGGCTGGGGGTGAGAGCTAAAGGTATGTATCGTGTTCCTTTCTGGACTCTACACTGGTGGTGGTGATGGCCCAGTGGCTCTGGGCGTACTAAAACAACCCAAATCCTACACTGTAAGCAGAAGGATTGTATGGCATACGAATTATGCTGGAGTTGCAGGGTGTATTCATTAACATGTGGTCTCAACAAGAAGAAAAAGAAAAGAGGCTATAGCAGTACTCCATCAGGTCACCAGTTTGCACCAGAATAGTGGCAGTGAACACACAGAGAAGTGTGTATGTACGTGTGCACCTATACGGGTATGTGTGCATTTGTGTGTGTGTGTGTACATGTACGTGCATGTGTGCACATGTATATGGGTTTTTGTAAGATATTCAGTAGGGAAAACACAGGACTTGATGAAACAAGGAGCTATGATGACCACCATGTTTGCAGCTGACAAAGCACAAAGTGAGGGGAGCACGGCAGGCACGGGCAGGGGCGAGGCTCAGCGGCTCAGATCCAGAGCACACCTGAGGTCTGCGAGCCATCCAAGGAGATGCATGGTGCGTCCCTGGACTGACACCCCAAAGACACACCTGGGGTCTCTGACGTTTAAATATCAACGGTAAGAGCAGGACTGACTACCTTGAGCTGCCCCGTCCCGTAAAGGAGCCATTATCTACACGTGGCCATTTAATGACAAACAAAATTAGAAGTTCAGTTCCTCAGTTGCGCTAGCCACTTTTCAAGTGATCAGTCACCACGTGTGGTTGGTGGCTACTGTCATGGCTGGCCTAGACATCAATGTTCCCACCATTACAGAGAGTTGTACTGGACAGAACTGGCCCAGGAAATATCAAGAGAGGCCAACCTAGGACAGAGCCTGGAGATCATCAGTGGTGGGCAGAGAGGTGAAACCAGGAGAGGGCCCGGCGAGCAGACTGGTTGGAGAAAAACAAGAGACGAAACCCGGAGACCAGCAGGAATGACTGTTTCAGGACCTGCGTGGCGGTACCGAGTGATACACAGGAGAAGACAGGACCCGAGAGGTACCCACGAGACCCAAGGACCAATCTTGGCAGGGAGAGTTGCTATGGAGAGTGGTGGCCGAAAGCCGACCCCCTGGAGGTTGGGGAATCGACGGCTGCAGCCACAGGAGGCCCTAAGGTGTTAAGTGGGGAGACGGCACTCTTCAGAAAGGTTCGTACTGATGAGGAGACCAAGCGGCTGTCGAAGCAGAATGTGAAGTTAGAGGAGTTTTTTCAAGATGGAAGTAACCTGAGATAGAGGACACAGGAGTGTGCGAATAATCGGATACAATTATAAGTGAGCTCATCTACCTTATTCACTGTGCAAACAATTTACCACTTGGGAAGCTGATTTGATAGAACTACACTTCACAGAAGAGCGATCTGCCAACATTCCAGGAGACAGCAGATGAGTTAGTTACCTAATAAGCCAGCAACTTCCTTATGAGCTTTCTTGGCTAATGCTGAAAGCCAAGAATAAAGATAGCTTTCCCCTCAGAGACGACAGTAACCGATGACGGTACCAAAAGAGCTATAAATTGGTTGACATATTATGGCGTTAAATCCAATGTCACCATATGAGCGGTTTTGTTCATTTAAAGCAAAAAAGAGTAAGGAAGGGACAGATGAGTCACGAAGGCATGTCTGACACCCACGACGTCACCCTGTGCTAAACGGCGGCTGAGTCCCAAGTCACCTTTATTGCCGGTCCAGGAGCCACATCGTCCAGCACGTGTGCGCAGATATTAATCACCTTCAGCAGGTGGGAGAAGAGCTGCTCCACCATGGGCACCAGGGTCCGGTCACCCAGAGCCGGCCAGACCTCTTCCTGCTTGGCGGCTGCTGGGTTGGCCTCTTCCTCAGAGGTCCACGAACTTCTCAGAGATCTGGGGGCACTGGCTGTGATGCGGCACAATGTGGGGGAAAGGAATGAGTAGGCAAGTCATTTAGACCCATCCACTCTGACTCTGCTGGACACCTCCAGCCGGTGGACCTTCCTGACATCACCACAGTACGTACGCCCAGTCAGGACGTGCCAATCACCCCAGGCGCCCCGGATCTTTTCAACCCGAATCGAACCGGGGGCCAAGGCCTGCTGATCCTGCCCCCTGCATCCTCTTCCAGCCAGCCCACCGCCATTTATCCCGTTCAGACTCTCTCACCTCGACTACGACGTGAGCCTCCTAAGCGGGTTTCCCTACCTTCTCCTCCAAGCCACACTGAAGCCGCTGAAGGACCGGACCATGCAAATGCACCAGCCCCACTGCCAGCCCCTCCATGAGGCTCTGCCATGACGTCGCACAGCAAATAGGTCGTCATACTTAAGGAGCACTTAGCGAGGCAGCCCACCTGTCAAGTTCAGTGGCCTTCCTTCCTTACATCCTCCCTGTCAGTCCTCATCTCACCTAACATCCCAAACTGCTTGCAGTCCTCACATGTCACAAATTTTTTTGTGTCTCTATGCCTTCAAATAGGCTACGCCCTCCGCCTGGTGTTTAAAGAGAGCGATGATGGCCACTCTGGGCAGCCACTGTACTTAGTTTACATGCGTCACCCGCTGAATCCACACGTGACTTGTGAACGGAGCCCACACACCGCCCTTCTTACAGCCGTGGTGCCTGGGACTGTGCCTGGCACATGGTGCCCACTAAAATGAAATCAGGAACAGGTTTACCTGTGGCTGAGGGGCTGGGCAGGAAAAGGGCTCCCTTAAAACAGTCGGCCCAGGACAGATGCCTATAGCTCACATCCATGCATGCTGCTGACGTCGGGAACTCTGACGAAGGGCTGGAGCCATCCTGGCGACGGCCTCACGATATTCTCCTTCGCGTGCGCACCACCCCATCCCTCAAAAAGAAACCTACAGCTCTGGAACCGAAGCCCCTGCTCCACCTCCGAGCCACTACCTGCGAGCAGGTTTCCGGCCAGCACCAGTGCATCCTGGTGTGCTGCGAGGTCCAGCGGGAACCAAGCTGACGAGAGCAAGGTGAGGATGACCGTGGCCATGCCAACAGTACAGCTCTTCCTGGACTCACCGGACACGCTCAGCGGGGGTGCCCTGGAAGCCAACACGGGCAGGTCAGATGACAAAAGCTGTAAAGCAGTCTTGCCTTCTCCCATGAACCACGAAGGCCTATCACCGTACGCTTTGTACCAGCTCACAAAGCGATTTTACTATTGTTAACTAACACCCTTCCTGCACATACACCTCAGCTCCACAAAAATCAGAGAAATGAAACCAGGTAGCACATCTGATTAAAACTATTGAAACTGCTTACTTTTATAACTTTTTAACTTTCTTCGAATTTTGACTTAGCATATTTTACTCCAATGCCAAAGTAGCCCAGAGTCAGGTCAGGCACTGGATCTATGACCAGAAACCGCAGCTGCTCAGTAACTACCTGTGGACAGAGGGAAGCAATCATTCTAGACCGGAGGATGCAATCCACCCACTCCAAGCAAATGTTAGCTGGTCATAGGCTGACACAGACACAAATCTGCAGGTTTACTTTAACGAGGGATGGTGAGGGGAGCCTGGGTGGCTCAGTCGGTTGAGCATCCAACTTCGGCTCAGGTCATGACTTCGCGGTTCGTGGGTTTCAGCCCCGCGTTAGGCTCTGTGCTGACAGCTCAGAGGCTAGATAGAGCCTGTTTCAGATTCTGTGTCTTTCTCTGGCCCTCCTCCACTCACACACTCACTCTCTCAAAATAAATAAATAGACACTAAAAAAAGATTTTTTTTTTTTTAAAGTGATGGTGAGCCCTGGGGCATCTGGGTGGCTCAGTCGGTTAAGTGTCCGACAACAGCTCAGGTCATGATCTCAGAGTTCTTGAGTTTGAGCCCCGCGTCGGGCTCTGTGCTGACAGCTCCGAGCCTGGAGCCTGTTTCAGATTCTGTGTCTCCCTCTCTCTGTCTGCTCCTCCCCTGTTCACGCTCTGTCTCTCTCTCAAAAATAAACATTGGAAAAAAAAAAAACCGATGGTGAGTCCCAAAATTTTTCTCAGTCATTGGTACACACAGTAAAAGCTTATTTCTTATGTCACAGGAGACTTGAAATTATTTCACAGATGCTATTAGGGCCATCCCCTGGAAGAAAATCATTTTTAAATGACAAGTGCTAATATAAGTACGAGTTCCTAAATTACACACTGTAGCTCATCATGATTTTGAATAATAGGTCATATTATTTGGTTTCAAACAAAAAATGTTTCCAAATTTCTAATACACAGCGAAGACTTTTGGAGAGAAGCCAGTTAGAGACGTCTTGCCAACATATGTGAATTCCCTACAATGAATCTCCAAGTCACACCCTGAAATCCCCCAAAGCACTGACAAGTGGGCAACCGACACCCACGGGAGTCACAGCGAATTCAGATCTTTAGGAGCTCTGTCACTAGCTAAAAGGGCAGAGCCCAGCATTCTGCTGGGTATTTTTCCAAAAGGTCAAACTGATACAAGATTTAAGAAAGAAACAAGGAGATCCCAGTAACGATGTCTGGATAACGTAAGTGAAGACAGCCACATGCTGAGAACAATACATACCCACAGTGCCAGCCTAAACTCCAAACGCAGACTGGAAAGGCAGTGGAAAGAAGACACAAAGCCTCGCAGCATCCGAACTGAAGAAGGAAAAGACAGGAAAATCACACCCAGGCACCGAAAAGTGTTTATCAAACTGACCCTCCTTTTACCCTTTACAGAAAGTACAAACAATGAAAACAGAATTGAGATCTGTGTCTCACGATATGTGTCCTACCAGGGGACTGATTCGTCCTTCAAGGGCAGAACTGGACAAGTGAGACACAGGCGCTAAGGAGGGACCGTTCTATGCCGTGACGGGAGGCCGGCAGCCGGCACAGCCCTTCTGCTCACAGTGGCAATGGCCCCACGCCCTCCCCATGCCCTGGTCTGCTGCGTGCTGGAGGGAGCTCACTGATGTCCACCTCCTGACCAGGCCGCAAGAGGCACAGGACAGGGACCCTCTCTGTGTTTACATCCCAAGCCTAGAAGAGTGCCCGACACATGGAAGCCACAATAAATACAAATAAATGAAGCTTATGATAACTTTAAACAAATCCAGGGAAGACCAAACTACAAAGAGGCCAAACAATATTAAGGCTTAAAAGGCACTATATACTTATCAAGACAACCCAATCATAATTGTTGGCATTTTTCTACAATATGCAAGTATTTCTTCTGCCACATAAAATAAATGACGGGGGAAACAGCAAATTAACGCAACTTTGTATAATATCCTCTATTCCTAATTATGAAAGTCACCCTTGTTCATTTTAGGAAATTTATAAGTATCTGATAAAATATGAAACAAAAATCGTAGTCCTAAAATCCACTTTGGCCATTTTCTGCCAGTCGTTTTCCTGAGTATGAGAAACGTACATGTGTGAATACGACTTTTCCCAACAGAGATCGGACTGTACATAATCACACGTGGCCTTTGGTCTCTCTATTGTAACCCAGATTCCGTCTCTCTACAGAATGAAAAACTCTCCAAAGCACCACAATGACAGGTGTGTGAACCTTCTGCTGCACATACAGATCTCCGTCATAATCGGAATCGGGTCACCCTTGCACTCTTGGATGCAACGGCTCTTTTCCACGTCAGTGTCGCAAACGACGACACGTGTAATTACACCGCACAGAAACCTTTGCTGGTGTGTCTGCTTCTTCCCCGTAGCGCCCATCACACACTCACCGAGTCCGTTACATCAGAGGCAGTTTGAACTTCTGACCCGTTACCAACCCGGATTATGGGAGTATTTATTCCCATTCTCATGTCTTCCTACACTGGCTGAATTTTTTGACAATGAGCACGTGTTACTTTCATCATCAGAAACAAAATGGCTGTTCGCACGCCCACTCCAATAAGCCCAGACTCTGCTCCCTGGGACACAAGTCCTAGGGAATAAGCCCCACACAGAAGACCTCGAACGCAAGCACCTCCCGTCACCATTAAAAACCAACCGCATAAACCACCCACAATCAATTTCGAGAACACCGACCCAGGGGACTTACTGTAAGTGCTCGGGTGGTCGACGTGACCAGCTCGTGGGAAACTGCCGCAATGACTCTCGAGAGGTTATTTTCCACAGTGACATCTGTCATGCTCGGCAGTAGGTTATAGCCTCTGTATATTCTAATAAGAAAAACACGGAAACACGGAGACTTCAAATCTACCACTAAAGCTTACGGTAGTTTCAAAATGCAAATGGCATTTCAAAGTTTAAGATTAAAGCCTCTAGGAAGTTACAGCAGTCCTGACTCTGAGGTGAACGAGAGGCTAGACACACACCCGGTCACTATGATCCCTACCCTCCTGCGGCCACCCCATTGCAGCGCTCCCCCCCACCACAGCCTCGCCTGAAATCTCCCCACCTGCCAAAAGCACCCATTTTTCAAACTGCGAAGTTGGAAGAAATCCTTCTGGAAGCTACCCTGATTCCAGGAAAGAAGAAAGCATTCTCCCCAGTGCAGGAGCACCGCGGACTCTCCGTCACCCCTCTCCTGGCACACGGACTTCAACCCTTCGTGAAGCTACGTGCAGGCCGTCCGCCCCCTGCCCTACCAGCGGGGCCCCCGCAGGACTAGTGCTGGGTTCGCTTCTGAATCCCTCGGGGTCCTCAGGTCCCAGAAACGAATCTCAGGAGAATAGTTCTTTTCTCTTCTCCCATAAATTCCCCAACGGCAGGCGGCAAAGTCACGGGCAGCCACCACGGCCACCACAGCCACCTCGCCGAGGCCGGAGGCGGGAGGGGGAGATTCGGGGCCGCGGCCAGTAACCGGTGCCCAGGCAATGTGCCACTCCTCCCTGCTGGCACTGAAATCGTCACTTTCTGAAATGACCCTCTGAAACGGCAGGTTACCCAAGGTTTGTTCAGCCCCTGACGACCAGATACTCACATGTGGCTTTTGTTTCTTCTGTTAAAGGAATATTTACCCTGAATAAATTGTCTCTCTTTTCAGAGAGAAGAAAATGCCACTTCTTAGGGTTTAAAAAAAAAAAAAAAAAAAAAAAAGCGGGTAGGGGGGCAGAGGGGCGAGGGATTTCTCTGAGAAAATTATTTTCGTGTGTTTTTCTAAAGCAATCTTTACACGAGGAGAGAAAATATCTAGTTAGGAACAGCTTCAAAATCCGACAAGCCGAGTTTCAAATTCAGAGCAAACTTCTCCGCTTCGACGCCACTTAGTCCAAGCTTTTTAGAAACTGCCGCTAACAGGAGAGTCACAAACAAAGCTCATGTTTCAAATAGCATTTAAAACCGAGCATTAAAGTGGCATGACGTCTCTCCTAGTATCGCTTCTGCAGGTGTCTGTGCAGACTCAGCCTCTAAGGAACCCTCACTCCCTGGGAGCGGTTCGGCTCTGGTGGCTTCCTCTGTCCCCGCCTCTGACCCGAGACCAGCTGGGGGGCCCCGTGGGCACCACCCGCGGGGCGTGCCGGAGCTCGCACGACAAACATGACGGTGATCGCTGCAGACCGCCCAACTGCCGCTGCCACTCTGTAACCGCCTCAAAACGAGGGGCCTGACAACTGAGCTGGACTCCGCACTAGCAGCGCAAGTTAACTGAGGAAACTTAACGGACAAGTTTTTAGCTGAGACCCAGCCCAGGAGTCACACACGAAAATACACTTCTTGGTACGTGGCTGGTAACGAATGGATCACAAGATGTCTGATGTGGCCACCGCGACGGTGGCAGAGTTTATCAAGTGAAGAGGCGGGACGGCACATCCCGAACAGAGAACTATCCCACCGAAGGAGACCACCTACTCGAACACTCTCACCTAAAGCTTCTTCTCTAGAACACACGTTAGAGACTAAAGCCCAAAAGGGAGGCATCAGGAAAGGGCACCTCCTCCCGACGACCTCAGGACGCACCCGGCTCATGTACCTGGTTATGGTGCTGACGGAGAAGTGAGATGGGGGCTGAGTCTCGTGCATGAGAAGTTTCAGGTAAACGCTGCTTTGGTCTCTTGCCACAGCCACCACTGGGTCGGCTTGTCCTTGGTCACATTTATAAAACAGCTTCGGGACAAGCCTAACATAAAAGTAAGGTTTATTTACTTAAGAAAAGTATCTGAAACTCACCTGGGATTCATCACCCTTCTCCATCAAGGTGGTTAAGCCTGAAACACGGTCTACCCACAGACCACCACCTCCCTTTTTCAGGGTGGCATTCCAGCACGCCAGAACAGGGGGTTCCAGTCACAGGACCGATCACCCCCACACAAATCACACCAACTCTGAAATAACTAGGTGCTGTACTTCCTTTTTGTCTGTACCTTTCTCTACATACAATAAAATGCTCTGATTTAAAGTTCTCTTTCGGGGGCACCTGGATGGCTCAATGGGTTAACCATCTGACTCTTGATTTCAGCTCAGGTCATGATCTCAGAGTCGTGGGATCGAGCTCCATGCTGGGCATGGAGACTGCTTATAAGTTTCTCTCTCCCCTTCTGCCCTTCTCCCACTCCCACGCACATGCACAGGCCTGCGTGTGCTTTTTCTCAAAAAAATAAATAAAAAATAAAGTTCTCTTTCTAATCATCTTGAGCACCATGAACAAGTACATGAAGCCACCATCCACAGAAAGTACTGAGCACAGAGCAGATCTGAATGCCAGGGGCTGGCCCCTACGTGCTTTGCAATTCTGCCTGCAAAACTGTCCCACACGTTCCCAGATGGCAAAGCTCCGGCTGAGGTCCCTCACAAATCTAAACTCAACTCGGAAGCACAATACAGAACCATTTCGTAGAAGAACAGAAGGGCTCACTTCTGCCACTGACACTCCGTGTGCATTTTACACGAACGTACTCACACACTCGTGGACGTGGCTCATAACTTATAGAAACAACTATTTTATCACATTGGTTTGCAAACCCCAGTATCTTTAATTAAGATCACTCTCCTCCACGGAGACATACTGATAAATACAACTTTCTTCTAAGGTAAAATAAGTGGCTATCATTTACAGGAAATGGTAAAGGCCCAAAATCATTGATTAGGTAAGTCAGACAAACGTAGTTAAGTGCGTGAAAAGGTACATCTCACAAGCAATCAAAGAAATGCAAAGGACGACACTGAAAACAGAAAGGATACACATGAAATTGGAACTGTGGTTTTGAGTGGTTGGATTACAAAGATTTTTATTTCCATTTTAGTATTTTCCCTAAATTTTGTGCAGTAAACTTGTGTTACTTAGAAAAGGTAAGGTTTTTTTTCCCCTATTATCATTCTTTTTTAACAGAGAGCGAACATGAGCGGGGGAGGGGGCAGAGGAGGAGAGAGACGGTCTTAAGCAGGCTGCACACGCAGCGTGGAGTCCGACTAGGGGCTCAATCTCACAGCTGTGAGACCGTGACCTGAGCCCAAATCAAGAAACAGGACGCTTAACTGACTGAGCCACCCAGGCATCCCAAAGAGAAGTTATTTTAAAATGAAAAACCAATTTCTGCCTAAACAACGGACACATATTTCACTTTTTTGGAAATGTCTGTTTTGGTGGGAAGAATCAGGCATAATCATATTCTGGTCCTAAGAGTACAAACCCAGGTATGTTTCTGGAGAGCAATTTCACAGTAAGTACCAAAACCCATAAAAAATCCACTTCTAGGTGCTGACCCAAAAGAAATGAGAACATATGTCCACACAGAGTCTTGTGGGCAAATGCTCCACCAACACAATTCATAGTAGTCAAGAAGTGGAAACAACAGCCATCTGGTGAGTGGACGAAGCAGACACGGACGGTGTCATCCACATAAAGGAACAGCATCCGGCAACACAGGGAACGAACCGCACGTCCGCACTGTGGCATGTATGAGCCTCGAAAACTATGTGAGAAAAGCCAGGAGCAGAAGTCCACCTACCGTGTGATCCCATTTGTAGGAAATGCCCAGAACAGGAAGTGGATTCGTGCTTGCCTGGGGCTGGGGGGTGGGAGGTGCTGCAAACGGGCACAGGATCTTTGTGGGGTGATGGGAGTGTCCTAACATTGGGGCCGTGGAGGCCGCTGCACGGCTCTGCGGGTTTGCTAGCAATCATTTAATTGTGCACTGAAAATGGGTAAATTTTAAGGGCTATAAAATCATATGTCAGTAAAGCCATGAAAAATTTTAAAAAACAACACCAAAAAGCCTGGCCTAGTAACTCAATTTCCAGGAATTAATTCTAAGGAAAAAATGTGTACATAAACATTTATGTGCAATAATATTTACTGACCATTACTGTCAAAGAAAACTTAACATTCAACCAAATAACATTTATATAAAAGCTTATCGCAACTCCAGAGTAAATTCTTGGCCACTAAGCAAAATCTCTTTTTTCGAAACGCTGCTGAGAGCCTTCCCTGCTCTCCCACTGTGGGATGTGTCACGCACTTCAGTACAGAAGCACATGCACACCGAATCCAGGGTGCTGCCCCCCACAACAGCGGTGCTTACGGTTCCTGTCTCAGAAGTCTGAGGGCAGAAGAGGCTAATAATATAGTAAGTGGAAATGAGCAGCTTACAGAATCACAGGCGTCTGTCTCAAGTTTGAAAAAGAGCCTCCTATGCAGGATATGCATCAAAGTGCTACCAGTGAGCATCTCCAGGGGAGAAGCTAAGGTGACTTGTACTTTCCTCTTTGACTCTTCTCTGTAGCCCAGGCTTCGGACAATGAGAGCGTGTCCCCCTGACGCTAGGGAGCTAGCACTTTGTTGCTGTTCCAGCCTCCCGGTAGACTCCTGCGGGGGTAAATACGACCTGTCCTGATGGTTTCAGAGCGGCTGAAGGTGGGCGCGCACGATCTAGGAACGCTGACCTACTCTCTGGACGTTCCGGCTCCCCTCCTCGTACCATTTAGCGCTTTCACCACGAAAGGCAGCAAAGAGCAGACACTCGGTAACTACCTCATCAGTGCAGCTGCGGCAACGTGTCGCACCCTGGGGTCTTCGTCCCCAAGCAAGTAGATGACGACGTCATGGAGCACTCGGTCCTGCAGTTTTAAAAGCTTCAGAGAGAAGGATAAGGAAAACAGGGATGACGTCCGTATTGAACTAAATTCCAGGGAAGGTATTTTGGAAGGCCAGTGAGAAGGGACTCACGATCACCAGCCTTAACCCACACATACAATCACAACTATCACGATCTAAACTGCAGAATCAGCCTAGAACAGAGAGCGCTCAGGAAAGCCCCCACCCCCGGGAAAGGGCAATTCCTGGAGGTGACAATGTGGCCCCACGAAAACAAACGGCTTACCCCTGTGTAATGATGGGCCCCTCTGTGTAGATTTTCTGCTTTTGCCTCCAAAAAGCTCACCAACCTAACAAAAGAACATTTTTAACGAAATAATTTCGTTACTCAACCAACACCCACTGTCGGCCTGCAAGCCTCCGACAGACGGGACGCTGGAGGCCGGCTCCGGCGTGGGCAGGGAGAGACGGTGCTTCCCGAAGCCCACAGAAGCATGAATGTGTTTAAACAAGTACAATTTATGTTCCACTCATCATTTCACTCAGTAAGAGAGCACTCAGTACACTGGTTTTCTTCAAAATAAATACAAACATCTATTACTGTGAAAGAGTCCCCCTGGCCTCAGAGTGAGCTCAAACACCCACCACGGGAGGAGAGCGGGCCGTGGGGATGGGGCCGCTCACCCCTTCCTCTGCGAGGCAGAGGGGAGAGCACGCCCTCATTCCCAGAGGTGTTCTGAGGAAGAAAGGAAATAACCACGGAGGGCACCTAGCTCTGAGCCCGACACATAACAACCACTTTATTACAGTGGCTTGAAAAAGAACCAAACACCTGGATAACATAGAAATTTCCCCTTCTAAGATAAAGCGTTGAAAGAGAAGATCTCAAACCAAACTTCCTCTTCGAAAATGAAAACCTGCAAGGCATCAATCAAGTTATTCTGTAATCGCAAGGACGTAGAAATAGCCCATGTGACCTACATCCGGTGTGGTGAGGAGTATGTTCCTTTTCCACGAGCGCGCGATTTAAGTATGAGCTCTCTCATTCCCACCATCCAGAACATTCAGATGACTAAAACTACCAGAAAGATCCGCTCCTCTGCCTTATTTTAAAACCCCAGGCACAGGGCAAGCTGAGGAGGAAACAAGCATCAGCAACCCAAGCCGCCCAGACTCCCGACTCACAGGTTACCTGAGAAGCATCACCAATCAGTAACTCAATCAACCGACCCAGCCCTTTCAATTCCTAGCTCAAACTCCCGAGCAGCTTAGGTCTGCTCACCTAATGACCCTGATTCACTCACCTAAAGTCAATCTCTGCGAGCGTCTCCAAAAGCTCTGTCCTCACCAGCCAGTAGGAGCTGTCCCTCAGGCTCAGTACATCGGTGATCAGCTGCAGTCCCAGTTCACTGGAGCTACTGCTGCACAGACTCATGACACAGTGCTGGAGAACAAGGTACAGTCAGGGTCAGTCCCACCTCGTTCAAGGACATCACTCGTCCACAGACCCGCTTCCTCTTCTGACTGCAGCAGGGGGGCCACACGTTTCCCACATCACTCAGAAATGTTTATAACCCAATGTGTCCCTTTCACACAACTCTGTTTCTCTCTGCCCCCGTTTCTGTCTCTGTCTTGGCCTCTACTCCCAGACGCCACTCTCGTGACCGCTGGTCGGCATGCTAACAGGGAGCCGTGCAGCACAGCAGCACGGCTCCATTCTAAATCAAGGCTCAGAGCCAGGGCTGGTGGGGGACCCACGGTCCTCTGCTAAGGGACCGCGTTCTCCGCTGCCCAACGCGCCAGAACAGCTCCCGTGGCTGCCCCTCCCGCCCCTCCGTGCATACGCGGGCACGTCCACAACACGGGTGCGCGGTGACTCCGGGCCAGAACACAGGTGACCAGGTAACATTACCGCTCACTTTGACTGGGTCTTCTATGGGCCTAAGAGAGCCGTTGGTTGTTTAATCCCACAGGTTTTACACTTAAGGTTAGCGAGATATATTTCTAAAGGGACCCTTAGAAAAGGTACGTTTTTTTTTAGCAAATATTCAGTGTTAAAACTTAAACTACACTTAATTGAGCCTTACCTTTACTGGTAATGTTATCTTTCTACAGCTGAGTGGTGAGCACATACAGGTTTACTATTGTTTACACCTTTAGGATGTCTGGAAATATTCAGTATTAAGCCCGATTTCAATTATAACGATGGTAAAATTTCCACTGATCAAAGAATTGATTTCTGTAAAAGATCATGCTTACCCTCACAGCTGTGCAGGCCAACTTGCAAGTGACAGAAGATTCATCCTTCAAAGTTTTCCGCAGCAAAGGAATGCAGTCCTCCAGAGAAAATGTATTTCCTGACCAAAAGAGCAAACAGGAAACGTCTTTATGTAAACTTGAGCCTGAGAGTTCTATCTAGAAAATACCCCGAAAACTCCGAACATTACCTGTCAGAGCTCTAACGGTGCCCATCCAGTCTCCCACTTGGAAGCGGGACCTGCTCAGGGTGGAGGAGATGAGGGTCCCACAGAGAACGGCCGTGGCTCCTCTGACCTGGGGGTCTCCATGATCGATGTAGTTCAGGATGTCTGACACATATGGCTCCTCTGCAGAGAGAAATTGCCCAGCCACTGTGCAGGCCCCGACCGTCAATTTTCTAGCTCAGAATAAAAGCTTAATTCTTAGGAAAGAAAAAAAAGGGGGAGGGGGGGGGTCGATCCAAATCTAGAAAAGACTTGAATATAGCAGCCGTGAGTGGTAGAAACTATTTTGGGGTTTAAAGATTCCAGCTTCATCATAGCCTTGATATCGCACAGATTTTCTGGATTCTAATTCCAGGTTGCCAGTCAATAATCAAAATTCCAAGATTTCACTTCAAAAAAAAGATGACAGAAACTCAAACCAGTCCACACTTACCTAATATGAATTCAAGAGCCCAAGTGTGTCCCCTCGCCCAAACAAAGGGAGAGAACGCGGGAGGACAATTTTAGAAGTGCGGTTCCTCCCCCATTTATTCCAACATGAGAGTGTGTCCCAGAACGTGTGGACAGGAGATGGGATCTGCTGTTCTCTGCTGGTCTCAGGTCCCACTTGTCTCTGAGTGTGAACATCTGGCCTGGCTGAGTGTGACCCAAAGCAATTTGGATTATATGCGACTTGTGCTTTGGGTATAAATGCAGCATGTGTGTAAACTGGCGCTTACGCTCCCAGCTTTCTGTCGTTTTGCCATGTGTGTTCACACTAAACACTGCATCTACACGGAGTCCAGAGAGCTAAAAACACCGCTAGCCCTGTGTTTTAAATAGAGCTACAACACAGTTCAAATGCCACCAAGTAACTCAAAAAACAGATCAGTCTAAAACTAACGTAGCCAAGATGATTTGAAACAGTTCTCCAAGTACTGATTCAACATGAGGAAGGAGGCGTGAACTCTCAACATACCAGGGTACTCCACGGAGTCAAGAGGTACTTTGTAAAGTTTGCTGAAGAAAGACTCGGGATGAAGGGCCACAGCGGCTCCCACACAGCTCAGTGCCAGCGCCTTCACGCTGACCCTCACGTCCCTGTCCGGAACCAACACTGCAAAGAAACCACCTCGGTCACCTTCGGCTTCAAGGCGGTAAACATGCGGCGGCCACGTAAACGAACTAGACCCAGTAACCCAGCTCCCTCAGCGTCCCCTCGCCGCTCCCGTGGGTCAGCCAAAACCAGAGCTCACGCCCAGCTTCTACCTCCTCCCTCTGCTGCACAACGAGGCACAAACTGGTCACCATGTTGGCCTTGAAACCCAGGTATTTCCTTCAATGCTGGACCTGCCCTGCTATATACGTACCATTCTTCTCCCCAGTCAGCAAAAACGAAGCCGACAGAAGGCGGACACAGTGGACAAGAGGAACAGAATCGTCATCGGTAGACTGTCCTATGTCACCTTTGATCCGGCAAGGCTACAACAGAGAAACAAGACCCTTTGTTGTCCGCCTTGTAATCAAGGAACCAATACATTCATTCATCAGTGCCTTCAACAAACAGTTCCAGAGCAGCACTTATGCCGGGCGCTGGGGATACAGAGACACCCATCTCCATCATACACAAGCCTGACCTCACAGATCGTGGCGGAGCAGGATCAGAGCGGTCAGAGGCAGGCCTAACACGGGGTCACGTGGGCCGTGGTAGGGATGAGCTCAGCGTGCAGGGAGGGCACGCGGGATAGAAGGCAGCCGAGACCTGGCATCAGGAGGCTACTCGGGAAAAGACGGCATGAGCCATCATCTGCAGCACAAGGGGAAGCTACTTAGACAGAGGAAGAGCCCTAGGAATGCCCAAAGCCAAGAGGGAGCAGACCTGGCTCAGAGGGGACCTGGAAGGAAGTGCTGAGTCCACAGGATGACTGAGCATCTACAGAGGGACTAAGTACAGAACGCCCTTTCTTGCCCTCAAGGAATTTAAAATTAACTGGGAAGACACTTACGTGTAAAAAAGTAAGCAATTCAGAGATATTTTACAAACAGTTCAATGAATAACTCAACAACAACAAAAACCCAAATGTGATTAAAAACTGAGCAAAGGACTCGAATAGACATTTCTCCAAAGACATATAAATGGCCAGTCAGCACATGAGAAGATGCCCAACATCACTAATCATAGGGGACGGCACATCGAAACCCCGGTGATCTACAATCTCACACCCAACAGAATGGCTGCTGTCAAAAAAAATCAGAAAATAACCAGTGCTGACGGGGATGTGGGGAAACTGGGAGCCTGGGCGCTGTCGGCGGGAACGTAAAATGGCGCGGCCGCTGCGGAAAACAGCGTGGCGGTTCCTCAGAAAAACCTAAAACTAGAATTACCGCGTGGTCCTGCAATTCCACTTCTGGGGACACATCACATCCAAAAGACCTGAGAGCAGGGTCTTGAAGACACACATGCGCCCCCAGGTCCACACGGCATCATTCGCACGGGCAGAAGATGGAACCCAAGTGTCTATCAGTGGAGGAACAGAGAAGCAAAATGTGCAAATTGCGGTGCACACGTTCAGCGGGACCTCACTCAGCCTTAGAAAGGAAGGACATCCTGACACCCGCCACCACACGGGTGAACCTGGACAACATCATCCCAAGTGAAATAAGCCAGTCGCGAAAGGACAAATACTTTGTGACTTTGTGATCCCACTGATAGGAGCTTCCTGGAGGAGTCACATCCACGGAGACACAAAGCAGAGGGTGGGAGCCAGGGGCTGGGGGCGGGGGCGGTTAGTGCTTAACGGGGACGGAGTTTCCGTCTGGGGAGATGGAAACAGTTCCGGGCTGGAGGGTGGTGGCTGCGCAACGTGTGGCACTTGTGCCCTGAGCTGCCCGCTTTGCGGTGGCGATGACGGCAGTTTCTGCCGTACGTACTTTACCACCATGAATAAACAAATAAATCAATTAAATGAACAAAACCAAGACAGGTTGCAAGACTATGCGTGGCCATCAGACGAAAGGCCCAATCGGTGTGAGCCAGGTCTGTCTGGGAAGGACTCTCAGTGAGGCGGACCTTCAGGCAATTCTCAAGGATTTGGGGCGCACCTGGGGAGGCAGAAAGGAAGAGCACACCTAGGAAGAGGTCAGTACTTAAGGCGAAATGGCTGAGCAGGAGCTCAGAGACGGGAAAGCTGGGAGCACAGCGCACAGACAGCAGCCACGGCGGTCTCAAGTGTTCACGTGAGCTCAGAATGCTGAGTGGGCTCAGGCCTCACTACCTCACCTTGTTTTCTTGATCTCCTGCTTCGGCAGCTTCGTCTCTTGAGACAAACGTGTCCACACTGCTGTCGGAGGGCCGCCGGCTGTGGCCCATGCTTTTCAATAAATGTGCTTGCTGAAGGGCTTCAAAATCAGAGAGATTGGGACTGAGTGACAAGTTTCCAATTCAATAGCAAATATACATTTTTACACAAAGCCCACATGAAAGTATAGGACTTAGATCAAGAAAAAGGACAGTCATTCCTCAATTGATCTTCCTCATCTGCTATTTACAACTCAGAAAACCAAGACATCTTCTAGGAAGCCACGGTAAAACTGAGACGTTGGGGTCGAAAACAAGACGGCTCCATAGCGCACCGCGGAAGTCCACGTACCAGCTGCGGAGTTTCGGAAAGCATCCACGTCTTCCTCCGGAAGAATGCCCGCGGCCTCCTCATCCTCGTCCTGTGGCTGTCCGATCTGCATCCCCGAATACTGGCTGTCGGCCCCATCTAACACCTGCACGGTTCGAGAGGGGCTGGTGAAGGTTCAGATGGGACGTCACCGAGGGACAGGCTCTCCAACGTGGGTGGGCAAAGGCACAGCCAGAAATCACAGGGACCGCATCTTATGTACTAACACAAAGGTCATTTCCTTAAATGCACAACAGACATGCACGCATATAAAATCCAGTTCGCTGACCACACGCTGCTACTACGTTATAAAAAGCTTCACAGCTATAAAAATTCAAAATAAATTCCAATCTGAAAATTTCTCTTTTTGACATTAAAAAAAAAAATCTTTGTCTTTACAAGAAAATTTTATAGTAAGTCAAAAATGAGGGAAATCTTTTAGACAAAAACCTAACACTACACCAGGTTAAGCTTCGAAGCTGCTAGGACTAAATCAACTAAGTTCTGGACACAGTATGTCATCTACTTAGCCAAAACTTGGATTATGATTCCATATTGCAGAATAAAATATCTGCATTCACTTGAAATCCCATGTAATTTGCCTGAAAAACTGAATGATGGAACCTCACTCCGTAAATTCTGTATCATTTTAAAAAGTCATTCCAAATCCTTACAATTAAATAAAAAACGTCAAGCTACATGTTCAAAAGCAACCCAGAAAAGAAACAATTTCCTCCACTATCCTAATTAGTTTATTAAAAAAAAAAACAACCTTACCTCAGTTAAAAAAAAAGAAAACTTACAATGAGAAATCCTACCATGACAAAAACCAATACTTTTTGAATATCTTACTACATGCCAGGCAGGATCAAAAAGCACTTGACACGTATGGGCTCCTGTAACCTTCGTGAGCCTTAAGGCACAAGTACTGCTGTCCTCAATCTATGGATGAGAAAACTGAGGCAAGAGGGGACACAAGTGCCCCAGACTGCACAGCCAGTCAGCGACAGATCCACATTCTGGTGGCTCCCTGCAACAGGCCCCTGAACCACCAGGCTGAGCTGTCTCACGAGGAAATCCCCCAGCCCCTTCCCTTTGCTTCTTCTGTCTATGGCACTTATCACCACCTATTTATTTGCGTACCGATCGACTGATTATTGGCTTATTATCTGCCCCCCCTCCCCCACACACACACGCACACGCTCTAGAATAGGGACAAGAAGCTTTGACCTAAGGACCAAACCTGGCCCGCCACCTGTTTTGATAAATGAAGTTTTATTGGAACGCTAGTTCATTTACATACTGTCTATGGCCGCTTTCACACAGCAGCAGAGAGGACCATGTGACACAGGCAGTATGGCTCAGAAAGCCAAAGACCTTCGTTGTCCGGCCCAATATGGAGTTCTGCGACTCCCACTCTAGGATGTTAGCTTTCTGCGAGCAGTTCTGCATGTTGTGCCCTCTACTTATGCCCGGCCTGGGAACAATCCCTGGAGCTTAACAGGTGCTCAATGTATTTGTTCAGCAAACAATTAATGATTACATATGGGACATGGAAGTACCTCATAAACTAGAAAGAACTACACCAATGTGGAAATTATCAAGGAAAGATGTTCATTCTCTACAGGCCAGAGAGACCCGCAGAGGCCCTACTCCCAGCACTGTTACGCAGTGAACCACTGGGTAACCTCGGGAGACCAGAAGTTTTCAGAATCTCCTATGGTCCTTCACTCCTATTTCTAACAAATTCACCAGAAATCATCCACTGTGAAGAGGCAAGATACCCACGGAAACTGGTGCAATAAACACACACCAGAATCTCCCCCCGCCCCACCCACTTAACACACTGCTCCTGACCCAGCACTCTCCCCGACCTTCCCCTCCCTGCATACTGGTCAGAACCTGCTCATGCTTTTCTTACCCACTGGTCTAGTTATTTGTCCTCCGGGGCCAGGTTTTCTAGTTAAAACCCTAACCGGGAGTGAGCTCCCTTCTCTACCCAAGGAACTTAATCTGCGTGGCCATCAGAAATCCCATGCACACGACAACTCGACAACTGCTCAGTAGGGACAGGCGACTGTTTTATCTCCTGATTTGTCATTCAATGCTTCTGCATTTATCCAAGCTAAAAAAAAAAAAAGTTCTTAATAAAATCTATGAACTAGTAACAGAACACTTAATAGTACAAATTGCTTAAAAAAAAAAATGGGGTGTCAAACTCAGTCTAAACTTTTCCTGAACTTTTTGATGAGACCATCCCCGAAGTGTTTCTTGTCCACTAGCTCAGAGATCAGAAGTACTTAAATCCATGCTCTATAAGATGGGGTATGTTGTAAGAGGTTTTGAAAAGCCAAAAAATATTAAAATAATGCACAGTATTAATGTTTTTAATTACAATGCATTAAGACCACAGATCTATTACCAACAGGCTCTTTATGGATTTCTTAAATAATGATTTGATCTGTGCCCAACAAGTTCTTACAGAATGTAAAATGCAGTTTTAGCAACATTCATATCATCAACTAACCTAATTTCTGACCTCCATGTTCAACACAAATGCCACTCAGCCATTTCCTTCAGTGAGGTTCTCGGGTGGGTCTGAACTCTCCATTAACGACCTAAGCTGCTGACTTCTGCACTCTTACTAGTGAGTCACATGGGGAGAGGGAAATAGGCAGGAGGGTCTGGGTCTGGGCCTCCAGGCGAGGCCTCTCTGCAGAAACCGGGGCACCCTCTGCACCCACTTACGATTTCAGAACTGTCTGAAGGGGTCACAGCTGAATCGGGCCCTTCGGTGGTGGTCTGGGAACTGTCACTGACTGGGGAGGAGGCCTGGGTGCCATCGTTCAGGTCCATGGCTGGGTCAGACAGGACGGCACTGATCTGGCTAGAGCTGTGGCTCAGGATGTCCTCCTCATCCCCGTCGGTGGCAGCACTCGCCAAGTCACAGCCGGTCAGATCCACCGAGTCCGGCTGCAGCGTGTGCTGTGAGCGGGGCTGCTCGGTGATGATGTCGTGCCCCACGGAGTCGGCAGTTGAACCGGCAGAGCCAGGAGTGGAGACTCCAGAAGAGGCCGCCAGCTCACCACCAATCTCACCCTTGACTGAGGCTGAAGACAAAGAAACACTCATTCCTCAAAGGGCCAGGAAAAACGTTCAACAGGGACGTTGAAATCAAATGTTCACAAAATACCCCCAAATTCACTGTCACCAAATGTTTCAACTGCAAAAAATCGTGAAATACCATGAAAATGTGAACTAGTATATTTCAAAAGCAAGACAACAGTGCATTCTTCAAACATGACTAAAATTGTGTTTCACTGTATTCTTGACTTACCTTTTTTTACTCTCTTACCATGTCATATTAATAAAATAAGGATTCTCAGCAGATAGTTTTAAATACTGTCAATATTCTGAAGTGGGACTTCACTGTCAAACCTGAAGCACGCTCAGTAACATAACCACTTCAAGTCCTTGAGCAACAGCTCCAGCCAGGGCTTGGAGCCACACAGAAAGATTTCTGTGCTTCACAGGCGGCCTGGCCTGGGACGCGAGGCGGGGCATCTGCGCACTCTCAGCCAGCAGGGCTCGGAAACGACAGAAAGTCACCGTCTCTGTGAGGTGGGCTTTCCTCCTCCCCAGACCCTGCTCAAGACCGCTAAGCCAGTCCTACCCTCCTGTCCGGCAAATGCGCAGAGCATTTTCCTAGCTTTTTTTTAAATTCCCACTAAAAAGACACACACGCACCACATAAAGTTCACTACAAGAAAGGTCTACGCCAAGCTGTTACCAGGGGTCATTCCTGGAGGCCCCAAGGGCCAGTGAGCCCTTGAGCTCAACAATATTGCAGACGGCTGTAATTTTGTTTTGTTTTTGTAACTAAAAAAAAAAAAAAATCTATTTCTACTTTGTACAAGTGAATAGATAAATAATCACCACTGGAACTTTTCAGATTTTCCTTCCCAAATACCATAGCCTTATTTCAGCTGTCTAAAAATAATCTTTTGGATAGGACTGTACAATCCAAACCACTCTCATTTAATCCAGTTATTAGTATCTTAAGCAACGCTTATCACTCATAAAGTGAATAAAGAATCTGTAAGAAATGTAAATTTCTTTCAAGTTAAACTATCCACAATTTTAATCCCATTTTACCCTCACAATCCCTGTAATTCACGAGACACTTACCTACCATCCCCTACTACATAAGAAGACTTATGCTCAGGGAGCATAAACCTAATTTTAAAAGAGCCTCAACCAAGGAAAATAGCAAGTATTTGATGCAAGAAAACACACAGACACATTTCAAAGTAAATGTTCGAAAAGAAGCATGGGTTAGCCACCGTTCGAGCGAGCTGGCTTCACCGCTACCCCTCAGGAGGGGCAGGACAGGGGTAGGGAAGGTGCAGGGAAGGGGCCAGTAGAGAGGAGGGAGGGGAGCACCACTGCCCCTCCCTCAGAGCTACCTGCGAAGGCGGGGCTGCTGCCCTCCGACCTGGACTCGGAGTCATCCTCCAAGGCTGCTGCGTCTCCGAAGAGCACTTTCCCTAGGAAATGATGTAGCAAGAGTCCTTAAGCTTGCTACACGAAGGACTTTAAAAATCAAACAGATGCACATTCTAAGCGGCAAATCATAAGCATATTTGGTTCACTCTCTCATAGAAGAGTATATGAAATATATTTTTAAATAAAAGTATTTTTATACGTCTAGTGCGCTAAACACAAAGAAGCCACAATATGATATTTAGATATTATTAAAATCAATAAACCTACATGGAACAAAGTTAAAAGCAATGATTCTCAGACTATAACACCAAATATTTTAATAATTAATAAGTATTTACTGACTTAGACCTGTTTTTTTTTAATAATTTATATTATTATTTAATCTCAAAGATTGTTAGCTATGGCTGGAACCAATTCTGTTGGCAACCAGAGCACATATGTAACTACCATGCACCCGAAACTAGCATAGTGCTACGTGGTAACCAGCTGGAATTAAAATAAAAACTTAAAAACAAAAAGAGTTCAAAAACAAAACAGAAAGACCCTGAAGGTCTTTCCTGTTCTCTTTTCTCTTTTCTCTTTTCCTGTTCTCCTGTTCTGTTCTCTTTTAAGTTGCCAGACTCTGTGGCTGACAATCAGAACTTGATCTGGGAGGATGGGATAAGGTTCATCTTCTGCACAGTCCTAAAAATACATTTATCAGTTCTTGGTTTCCACATTATGTCAATTTATAGTATATTAGTAGGAAAAAAGAAAAAAGCCGTAACGATTTAATTGGACTAATTAAATCATTATGGTTACATTACACAGAGGTCATTAGATGACACTATAGAAGTCATTATTGGCAATTTCTGACTTCTAACTTCACTACTCTTCAAGAAATAGGCCCTAGGTGTGATAACGTCCAGAAATCTATACAGATATGACATTAAAGGAGGAAAAAAGACAAAGAAAATGCAAAGGATACCCAAACTCTAGATAAAATTAACATGGCAACTTGATTAATCTACTAATAGAGTCCTTTATTACAGAGCAAGTGGTTTACCTTGAGGAAGCAAATTAAAATTCCACCCTGTGCACTTGGGTGTTAATGAGAGCAGTTGCTGTCTTTGGAATCAGGGGTTTGCCACTCTGACCCAAAGAGCCCACCTCAAAGGGTGCAAGGTCAAGGCTGCTGCACCCCCGCCCTGCCATCCTACATTCAACATCCACTCTGCTTCTGTCTCCCACAGATTTGCAGATCTCACTTGAAAAAAAAGGATTCTGCAACTATATCAAAAAAGCTTAAAAACCACAGGTCCCCATGAAAAAGGAAAACAAACAAAACAAAACAAAATAGTAGAAAAACAAAAAAGATACTGAGGACATAACAACCTTCTGGCCAGAAGGAAACAACTCATCTCAGTGGTGGGAGTCAGCCACCTGTGTCTTCTTCACAGGGAAGGTGACTAAGCAATAAGGCAGGTCTCAGAGCAACTGAGCCACCTGCCTGAAAAGTCCCTTTCCTGGAAGCCTCGTGGCCTTCAAACAATCTCGGTATTTCACCACAATCCCAAACCTGATCAAGTATGCCACTATCATGGCCCAAATATTATTGATTCTAAGTTCTAGGAAATGTTTACTTAACCCAGTCAAGGTAGAATATTATTCCTGTTGAGATCCCATTCGATACTGCAAACAGTATTAGGCATTAGGCTCTCAAGCACTCAAAAAATATATGTTGTATACCAATTATACCTCAATAAATTGTAAAAAAAGATTAGTGTTTTAAGATTTTGAAACAGAAAATGGCAGCAATTCTTTCCTATGGAGATCCAGACCAGAAAATAAAATACTTGGTGTAAAGTGTTAATGTGCACCAAAACTATCACACTATAGATCCAAAACACTGTGATTTAATAGAAATAAATTGTATCAGAACGTTCCGGCATGTACAAAGCTAAATAGGGTTGAAAAATGATAATCAGGCCCAAATTAACCAAATAATTAGGCAGACATCATTCCTGACTAATACTAAACAAAATTCACAGAAAAGGAAGTTAGTTTTATAAAACATAACACAGACTCTATGAAGGAGTAGGCAAACCAGGACAGGCCCCTTTCTGTGAATAAAGCTTTGCTGAGCACAGGCCACGGCTACGGGCTACGGCTGCCTCCCGCCCCAAGGCAGAGCTGAACCGATTAGAGACAGGAAGGCCCACCAGAGGCCCTTTACAGGAAAAGTTTGCTGACCCCTGACCTAAAACATTAGAAATTTATGACACAACGATTCTGATATACAAGCAATTTTCCAAGGCCACCCTACAGAACCATTCAGGCCCAGTTATGAGATTCCAGCAATGTTTATAAATACAATCACTCTGCTGAGAAGAGACACAGGCACAGTCGAAGGCATTACAGAAATACAGAAAAAGCAGTGAGACCCAACATAAGACTCTGAGTTCTGAAATAATCACCTTTTTGTTTTCTTGAAAGGACAGGGCTGCATGAAGAACCCCCTCCGGCTGTAAATCACAGAAAATGACAGATGAAAGTAAGGTGACAAGCTGTTAAAATCCAGAAGGAATTTGAAAATCTTCAAAAAGCTTGATTCAGTTTTAAAACTAGAGAATGTACGAACATAGTTCCACAGGCAGTGCTGAACCACCACAGCACAACGCTTTAATTTTGACACATGAAAATTATATCAACGTTCAAATACACAGATCTAAAGATGGGCCCTAAAATACCAAAGAAGCTCAAATAAAGTGCATTTAAAAAGTCAAATGAAAGACATTAGAAATCTCAGATTAGCTGGTCAATTAATAATCAAATATAAATTTTCATTAGAAACAATCATTAGAAATTAGTATTCCCAGCAAGTGTTTGTAAGGTGTGCATTCCACAGAGGAAAGGATTCTTCAGTACACAGGGCCGTGGACAGGCACATTCTCATTTTCTGCTCATGGTTCAGGCAAACATTTATGTTCGAGCGAGGCAGCAATTAGGCCTCCAGTCACACCCTCTCGGCTGTCAACGCCGTGAGCAAAGGCCGTGCCACACACGCGCTGCGCTACATCGACCACACGCCGCCGGGCCCAGGTGAAGCCTGGAGTCAGCGAAAGCCACAGGAGCCTCCTCTGTGCCAGATCCAGTGCTAGAGGCCACGCTTCGGGGATCCCCATCTACTCCAGCTCCCACGGGCAACTCCAGGTCAGACAGGGCCCACCGGGGCTGGAGGAAAACCAGCGGTCAGTCTGCAGGGCAGCACCGTGCAGGGATTAGGGCCCCGTCCCCAAAGGCTTAAAGAAGAGTGGGGGGGGAGGGGGGGCAGAGGAAGGGGTTTCCTAACGTCTCTGCCCTCAAGGGCAGAAAGGAACTCTAAAGCCCCTACAGAGACTTGAAGATCCCATCTCGGGCCGCGACACGAGGGTCCTGGAAACACTTTCCCTACAGTTTTCGTTTCACGACGGATGAGATGGCATGTGGAGGCAGCCGGGTCAGAGTCGAGAAGCCGGCCTTAGACGCAGGCCTCGTTCTGTCACCTGACCTCTCCACACTTCCGTCTTCCCGTCTACAGCTTAGGCTTCCGAGGGACCGAAGGGCGCCCCACTCGGCACAGGGCGGGCCGGCCGCCCGTCCGGTGAGGGAAGCGGGGCGTCGCGGGGACGACCGCCGGAGAACATACCTAGGAGCTCCGCGATGCTGCCGCTGCGGCTCCGGCCGCCGGGCCCATACTGCACGCCGCTCCGCTGCCCGCCGCCCGGCGCGGTCAAGGCCTGCAGGAGCTCGGGCGGGGGCGTCCTGAAGAGCTGTTGCAGGAGCTCCAGCGCCCCAGTCACGGCGTTGTGGTCTTGGTGCTGAGTGTAATGCAAGGTCAGTTCGTAAACCTGGAAACACAGGGACGAGTGTCATCAGCATGGTCTCTAAAACGTGTCGTAGGGTTCGCTGCTTTTGAGTCTTACGTTAGCAAATTTGTGCCTTAATTTCTCCTCCTAGAAACGTCTCCGTCACGTCTACCAACGCGGTCACGGCTTCCGTGCTGTGTTCTAAATTCCTGGCACGTTGTCCGTGGTCAGATTAACTCCTCACAAAAATGAGGCACTTCCACAAGTGCCACCCAGGCTAATGAAGACCTGCTTCTGCCCAACCAGCGAGCAGGAAGGGAGAAGAAAGCTCCCGTCCGTGGCCACTGCAGCTGGTCTCACAGTCAATGCAAGAGGCACTGTCCTGAGCACCACGGAAACAAAGTTTCCAAACCTTGTTTTTAATGTCTATTCATTTACTTTTGAGAGAGAGAGAGAAAGAGAGAATGCGCGCACAAGCTGGGGAGGAGCAGAACGGGAGGGAGACACAGGATCTGAAGCAGGCTGCAAGCTCCAGGCTACGGGCTGTCAGCGCAGAGCCCGATGCAGGGCTCGAACCCATCAACTTCTGGGTCATGACCTGTACTGAAGTTGGATGCTTAACCGACTAAGCCACCAACCACCCCAAGAGTTTCATTTTAAAAGCATCGCATCCAATTTTCCTAGTGCTCTTAATACTATATTACATTATATGAACACACTGCACTCTGTTACCTTTATTTCTTTTTTAATTTTAATTTAATTTAATTTTTTTCAGTAACCTCTACACCCAACGTGGGGCTCAAACTCATGACCCCAAGATCAAGAGTCACATGCTCTTCCGACTAAGCCAGCCGGGTGCCCCTCTCTTTCCCTTTAATTAGAGTTGCTGGACAAAATACTAAGCACCCTGTCAAATTTGAATCTTAGATGAATAATTTTGCAGCATACCTATGTCCTGTGCAATTTCAGGCATACTTACACCACAAAATTATTTACGATTTCTCTGCAATTCAAATTTAACTGGCACCCTGCGTGTTTATTTGGTGAATTGGGCAGCGCTACCTTTAATATCCTAAAAGTAATACATATTAAAAAAAAAAAAAACAAAAAACAGTATAGAGGGGATAAAACAAAAAGTAAATATCTCAGAGGCAGCTTCTTTTAATCATTTGTGTCTAGCTCTTCTGAGGACAGCCTCTATCACCACGGGCCTCGGGTCTACAAACTACAGTCCCCGTACGGGCCAAACCTGCCCACCACCTGTTTCTGGACAGACAGGGGGGTGCGGGGTGCACAGCCACATCTATCGTCCGCGGTGGCCCTCCCGCCGCAGTGGTAGAGCTGAACAGCCGGCCCTGCAGAGAAAGGTCGCTGCACCCTGCTCACGATAATCGGCTTCTACCTTGATTTTTGAAGCCATTTATTTTCAACAAACTTTCTATGTAAAATGAAGAAATAAGCACTTCACACTTCCTTTACTCATCTACCCCCTCCCAAATTCTGTTAGCATCATTACTTCATATTATTATTATTATTAATTATTTAAAATGTTTATTTATTTTGAGATAGATAAAGACAGGCAAGCAGGGGAGGGGCAGAGAGAGGGAGAGAGAATCCCCAGCAGTCTCTGTGCTGCCAGTACAGAACCCAACGTGGGGCTCAATCCCATGAACCGTGAGATCATGACCTGAGCCGAAGTCAGACGGTTAACCGACCGAGCCAGCCAGGCGCCCCTCAGTACTTCATACTAAGATTTATACCATTTACATACTATGTAACACTATTCAAATCATATGTGCTTTGCCTAGAAGTTGAGTCTAAAAATGGAATGAAGGGGTACCTGGGTGGCTCGGTCAGTTAAGCGTCCAACTCTTGATTTTGGCTCAGGTCATGATCTCACGGTCGTGAGTTCGAGCCCCGCGTCGGGCTCTGGGCTGACGGCTCGGAGCCTGGAGCCTGCTTCAGATTCTGTCTCCCTCTCTCTCTGCCCCTCCCCCACTCATGCTCTGTCTCCCTCTCAAAAATAAATTAACGCAAATAAATATTAAAACTCCAGCATGTATCTTATCACGTGTACCTACACACTATTTATTGCCAAGGCCGTTCATGTGACCGGACCCAAAAAGAAACATTTCATTTTTACTAGTGCTGTGTCACTTAAAAGAAAATGTCCCAAAGATAATAAGCAGATTCTCTTTTCTCATAATCCAAGATTTGCTTAAAATTAGTTAACACTGGAATTTGCTTTGTAATTGGAGCATAACACCCTTTAATGAATCTTCCTGGTTCTCCTAGAACTGCTCTTCACTGCTCTTTCCCCTCCCTGTAAATACATACACGCGCCTTTTTCCCAGCTTCTTAATCCTGACATTCGCTGTAGGCAGTTTCGTGGAGACCCTCCAACCCCCGTTTCCAGTCCCTCCTACAATACTTCTATCACATTTCTGGGTTGGTAGGTCTTGGTTTATGGATTTCAGGCTTTCCTCTTTTTTTGTATCTATTTCTCACTTTGCTGGAATACACCTTCTAATAAGTTTTTCAAAAAGCATACAATGATAAGCAAACTAAGTTCTTGCACATCTAAAAGTATCCAGGAGGCCTAGGTGGCTCGGTTAAGCATCCAACTCTTGATTTTGGCTCAAGTCACGATCTTAAGGTTCTTAAGATCAAGCCCTGCATCAGGCTCTGATCTGACAGTATGGAGCCTGCTTGGGATTCTCTCTCTCTCCCTCTCTCTCTGACCCTCCCCGACTCCTGTGCGAGCTTTCTCTATCAAAATAAACAAACTTTAAATAAAAAATTTTTTTAAAGTATCTATATTTTGCCCACACTTACTTTACAGTTTATAATTTAGCCAGGCTCAGGATTACTTTAAGTTCTATTTAAATATACTGTAGTTAGCTAAATTACATTGGCAGAGTTGAACTTCTTACTCAAAACAATTTAAGTCAGAATGGCTATCAGCCAAAAGAAAATGGATTACAATACGATTTAGAGATAATCATGTCTTGCATGCTCGTTCAGTGCTGTGCAGGATCATTTGCTCACTTTGGAGAAAAGTCACCATTAAGAAAATGAGTACTTAAGCACCGCACCCCATACCCTTCACTCGGTCCTCCCAGGATTACTGCTGCCCCAGTGTGACGTAGTTTCCAACATCCCTCTAGCCTCACACGACTTTCACCAGCGCCCCTGCTAATCGGCGAGGAGCCCTGAGACTTCGCGGGACCCACATCGGTTCCCATCTGCACACGCATGCTCACTCCTTGGACTTGGCAAAGGCTGTGGTCTCTGCCTATAAACTTCTCCCACCTCCGGGCGTCTGGTCAAATCCTACCCACCATCAGCATCAGCTCTTAACCAAGCCTCTCGGGCACGCCTCCCTGACCTTGGTCATGCAGGGGCCTCCTCACTTGTGCTTCCACAGCACCCCGAACCCACCGCCTCACCACGCCGTCTAGTGATTATTGGCTTGCTTCTCCCAGTAGACTAATGATCTCCAACGTTTCTTGACCAAGCAGCATTTCTTTAAACATCAGAAAAAAATTCTGAGTATGGAACTGCAGTACTTACGTATTTATTTTAAAATATTATACGAGTACTACAGAGCTCAGATATCATGCACATCATAAAATGTGTACCGAATCTGACAAGACTCTAGCTGGTTATCAATTTATAAGAAATACAGAAAACAAATATGTTCACTTACAAAATTGTAAGCAATCAGACTGCCAGGACTGCCACCGGACAATCTGTCCCTTCAACAAATGGACTCACGATGGAAGTGACCATCAGACCAAAGAGAGTCACGGTCCTTGTCAGCCAATCTCACTTGCATACTGATTCCAAAAGAATAAAGTAAACAACTGACAGGATGAGTGGATAATTGATGTTAAGGAAATGTTCTTTTCTTTTGAGGTGTGACCATGGCATTGTCATTAAGTTGTAAAAACAAAGAAGGATACGAACTGGTATACTTGAAGATACAATGACTGGAATTTGCTTCAAAATAATGCAAAAAAAGGGATAATGAGAGAACCATAATTGACCCTGAGTTTATAATTATTAACACAGGCGATAATTACTAAAGGCTATTCCACCTGCGTTTGTATGTCTGGAAATCACCATAATAAAACATAAAACAAGCAAGATAAGAATGAAATAACCATTTTTTAAATGTATTATTACCTCTAGAAAACCTGTTTCCTCACTAAAACATTCAGTAATGGTTTTTTGAGAGGGCAATATGTAATCGTCATATCTCCTGAGAACGTCATTACTGATATTCTATAAGACAGCAGAAGGACGGCTGGTTGGAGTGAACTGTCAGACCCCAAACTTTGTTAGAGCCTGCTCCTTCTCAGTTATTTTTCATTAACCAGCACTCCCAGGGCCTTACCATGCACCAGGAAATATTCTAAGCACTTTACAAATATTACCTAACTCAATGCCTAAATCATTAAAGCATTACGTAATCTTCGAGTCATCAATTCTATGCAAGAATTATTTTAAGCCACTTAAGATTTTGTACCCTACAAAGTTCAGGTAAGGAACACAACTCATAAGTCCACTTGGCCCAAATAAATACCTATGAACTACAACGTCATCGATATGTGGAAAGCAGAAAACAGAACCAAGGCACCCCTCTCCAGACCCCAGGTTGTATGCCTCGACTCCTATATACACCATATGACCATGTGACTTACAGGAAAGGTAAGGGCTTCAGTAGCATCCAGTACACGAAATATGGTGAAAACCCTAACATGTTAAGCCAAGCTTATGAAACTGCTTGAAACGCAGCCACACTCAAGGTTAACAAAATAACCTGGATGAGCACACCACAAGGAATGAAGTCAACTGCTGAAGTCAGCTGCTGATCACATCGTATCAGAATGTATACAGGGTTTCTCTATACTGCAAAGAGAAGTTTTAACATATTGTTCCTATGCCCCAGGGGACCATGTTCCTAACTCCCCGGGTAGAGAGACCAGTGCACCAGACCACGGGTTCCGGGGGCAGAGACCACACCGAAAGAGCTCACCACTGCATCCCCAGCACCTGCCCTAGTGCCAAGCACACAGTGGATGCTCAATAAATACTTACTGTACGAATGAGCACATTTCATGAGTCCTGGCTTTACAAACATGAGGCATTCTCGGTAGCCTCATGAGAGATTACCTTCATGCAGGGAATGTGCCATACAGACGTCACACAGCTAGGGGTCGTGACCTAGGATCGGAACCAGGTGGCCCAGCTGCAGAGACTATTAATCCTCGGCTCTGCCATTTCTCTTCCAAACTATTTGATTCTCTGAATGTCATTTATATACGGGCACTAGAGTGCGCCACGTGGCTCCTACCTGGATGAGCTGCTCAGTTGAGGGACAGACTTCCATTTCTTTCCGTGTCACCCCAAAGCTGCCTTTCAGGCTCGTGTCCTTGACCTGCTGCTGCAGCAAGGGCACCAAATACCTCAACGTGAGCAGCACTCCGAGAATCAGGAGGGTAGAGTGTTCGTCCTCAACAGGAACCAGCAAGCCTAGAAAGGCAGCAGTAAGGTTTCTTATCATCATCTGCTTGGAGATTCACAGCTCCACTTGTTTAAAAGAAGAGATCCACAGGAGAACCGTACTACGAGGTTGGCAGTGAGGAATCAAGATGGACAAACATTACTGTGGAAAAATACACAGGTATCTCATCTTCAGGCCAAACCCCGGGAGTGGCTTTAAAGGAGCAGCTTTACATCCTGGGCTGAGCGAGGCCCGTTAGTGAGTCTGGCTGCATCTGAAAGGCAGGCAGTTCTTTCCTATCAAATGTCCACACGGCCCCCTCAGCGCTGGCTAGCGTTGATTTCCACAACCACCCCAAGTACAGGAGAAACCGGGAGCAGACCCACACCTGCACGGGGAGCCTGCGAGAGGCCTCGGGGACTCACTATGCTCCTTGCTGGCACGTACAGTGTGCGGTCTGCGGCACGAGGGCCAGGCCAGGTGCGCGGGGTGGCACGCTGCCTCACAGCCACTGCCCTGCAAGCTGTCCTGGGCACAGAGAAGGGGCCTTTTCCTAGTCATCACAAAGGCCCGACGTGGGCTCATCGCAGCCTCCCCATAGTTCCCATTCAGTGGTCAGACGGTGCCAAAGGGCCTGGGCTGGGAGATGAGGGGTGCCCGATTTTAAAGAATTCAAAAGCTGTGTCTCAGGGGGTGCCTGGGTGGCTTAGTTGGTTGAATGTCCAACTCCTGGTTTGGGTTGAGAGTCGTGGCATCCAGTCCTGCATGAGGCTCTGCGATGAGTGTGGAACCTGCTTAAGATTCTCCCTCCCTGTCCCTCAGCCCCTCCCACTGCACACATGCTCTAATTTAAAAAAAAAAAAAAAAAAGAAGAAGAAGAAGAAGAAAAAAAAGCTCTGTGTCAGGCAAATGCGAGAGACTGTGTCACACGGTGGGGAAAATCCCAACCACGTTGCATCTTACCCAGGAGCACGTTCAGTAGCCAGCTATAGAAGTACTGTGTCCTTCTGGAGTGCTGGCAGATGGTCACTGCTGAGCCAGCTGCAGTACGCCGAATGGTAGGCGAGCTTGACTTCAGATTCGCTATGAAAGCCTTCAACAGAACCTAGGGAAACACAAATCCAAGTAGACAAAAGACCAAACTCCTATGAAGCTTATCATTTTATTTCAGAAAACGTACTCCAAATTCTCACAGAGTGTAGGCTGTAAACAAATGGACTTTCCTGTAGCATCCCAAATTCGGGACGTTCCAGAGCAGTCTGCAAACATGCAGTCTACTTACTTCCCTATAAACTGTAAGTAGGGACCTTGTTCAGGATGTACGTCCTGTACCCAAGAGTGAACACCTGAGCTTCTGGAAAAGGCGTGCCCACGGCATTTGGGTACAGGGTCAGCAAATGACACTGGAAAATAAAGGCAGTAAAAAACAACAACGACAACAACAACGAAAATGAAAATGACAAAGTCAAGGAGAAGAGAGTAGTCACCAACTAGAGCCACATCCTAGCCTGAGGGACGGCTTGCAGTTGTGCTGCTAGTGTCACCGGGAGGCGCTTCCTGGCCTGCAACACCCGCGAACAAGCTGGACTACAGCAGCACAGTGCCCGCGGGTGTCTCCTAAGGAGCAGGAGAAGACGCCTTGGTCTGAAGCAACAGGCTGACCCAAAGGAGATGGTGCTAGAATACCAATGGTGGCCATGTAAGTCTTAACAAAAATATCCAAAAAAGGCGTGATCACCTACTTTCACGAGTTTGGAAACTATCTTACGTAAGAACCAGGTAACAATTAAAAGCACAACAAAGAGTTACAGCTAATAAACCAAAAAAGATAAAATGTCATCCTAAAAATACTCGACCCCGAAGGAAGCAGGCTCACAGAGGGAAAGCAGGCTCACCATCCATCACCTCGGAAAGCTCACCAGGGGACAAGTCCCTGCCATGCACCTGCTTCCAATCAGCTTTTTAGAGTCTCACTCAAATCTAAATACACAAGTGCCAACGTAACAGAGAAAGACCAGAACAGAGGAAGTCAGAAGAAACAGAAGTCAAAAAAAGTTGTCAAGAAAACTGTAATCCATCCTCAGAAAGAGAAGAGTATATTCATGAAGCAGGAAGAGGATGCCAGAAAACATAATCATTCTGAACACAAGGAGCTCTTAGATATTAACGAACACAACAGAAGGGTTTGAGATGGACGTCTAGAAAGTACAGAAAAAACAAAAGGAAAACAGAAATAAGAGATGACACAAATTCCATCAAAACAAGGAAGTATGCCTAGAAAGGTAAAGGTATGGCATCCAGAAATCAGGCGTCCAAAAGGAAAGCAGCAAAAACAATTCCTAGGATGACAGCAAAGAAAAGTCTGAAGATACGACTGCACCTCAGGCCTAAAGAGCATCCAGACCAGACCGAGGCAGACAGCTGGAGAATTCTAGGTCAGAGGACTCCGGTGGAGAAAATGGACCCAATACATGGTCTGCCATGTGCAGAATTGCACTGAGACACATTTTACAAAGCTGTTGGAATGAGAAGATATCAATGGCCAAAGAATAACAAGCAAAATAAAAAAGAGGCAATTATTAACTCCCCAAAAACCAAAAAGTTCTACAAAGAAATAGAATCATAGCACGGAACATTGTTGTGACTATTACTTGGGCATGAAATGCCACACTGAATACTAATGTAACTATAGTAAGAAGATGGAAGCCAGTTAGAACTAAATTTATCACTCATTTAAAAACAAAAAAACAAAACAAAACAAAACAAAAACCAAGCCACCCAGCTGTATATTGCTACGATATATATGCTATATAGCATGTTATCTAGAAATGTGGATGGAAATGCCAAAAGAAACACTAACAAAGGAGTGGCCCACCAAAAGGAGGAAGTCAAGAATCCTCATGTGGCAGGGTCACAATTTCTGGTCATTAAAAATAAAACACAGGGGCAGCTGGGTGGCTCAGTCGGTTAGGAGTCCAACTCCTGGTTTCGGCTCAGGTCGTGATCTCACGGTTTGTGAGTTCAAGCCCCATATCGGGCCCTGTGCTGACAGTATGGAGCCGGCCTGGGATTCTTTATCTCCCTCATTCTCTCTCTGCCCCTCCCAGGCTCACTCTCTCGGTCTCTCTCTCAAAAATAAATAAACAAACTTAAAAAAAATTTAAACTAAATAAAACACAAACGTGAGCGTGGAGGCTGCTTATTTTGCTTGTTGGGCACAGAACAGAGGTCAAGTGGTCCCCACTGGCTGCAGGGGACCATCAGTGAGCTTTCTCCTGCCTGCACTTCTGGGACAGTCACCTCTCCCCAGCTAGGTTAAGGAGTCCACCTAATATACCAAGAACCAATCTGTTCTAGAAAACCACCTTCTGAATTTGCATCTATAAACCATCTCCTTATTTAACTCTACCCCACAATAAGAAAGCAGAAAAAGAAAGAAGCTCTCTGGGTGCCTCGAAATAATTTAAAACATTTTAACTTAAATTATGAAGCACAATATAACTCAAGAAGTGCTCTCACACGATGGCCTGTCCAAAAAGCCCACAAGACTCATTCACATTTGTGACTTACGGTGATAATCGTACCTTAATTTCATTGTCATTTGCAAAATTGCCAAAAGAAGCCATAATTTTAGGTACAGCTGCAGCCAAGGTCTCCTGAACAGATTCCTCGGGTCTCTTGCTTATTCGAGTCAGGCAAGGCAAAAGGTTTACCAAGTAAGGCCTGCATGTATGAAAGGAACATGAGTTATTCTTCCAGGTCTACTTCACTGAGATATAGAAACAATTAGTTTAGTACCTGTTAGGGAAGAGCCAGTTTTCATAGGCAAAACAGTCCTTAACAGAAAGTAGACAAAAAGATCAGGGGGGCTAAATGCACACCAAGTTCCAATGTTGGGAGACATTCATCCTTCACTTCTCTGTGATCACACAGGACTCTCACCTTGTTTGAAAAACCGTTCGTAGTAAATTATAACAGTGAAGTATTCATATTTTAAATCAGAAAATAATAGGTAACAAATAAAAGTTAAGAAACGAAACATTTTCTTGGAAAAGGAGCTTTGCAAGGAAATATTTTTAAGTGTTCAAACTAAATACGGTCTTCGAGATAAGACGTGGCCCTCCAGAGAGGAAAAGCAGACCGTGCGGGATGCAGGAGAAGGGAGTCACTGGACAGCAGAGCGGAAACCACAGGAGACCCCTCACAAACACGCGCCCAATGTGAACAGGCGCCCTCTGGTGGCGGAGAAGAGCAGGCCCACACCTGGGACTAAGGGACTATTTTGCCTGAAAAAAATAAACCGGCCACGAGGAACAAAGAAACGTGCAAAGAAGCAACATCAGGCCAATGTGCTAACAGACAGTGGCCGAGATGGTAGTCAGTGGAGGCAAGATCTCCCCGAGTAAGGAGTCCGGATTTTACCTCAACAGCTCTGGGAAATGACTTTCAGTAGAAAGTTTAAGTAAGGAAATGACATGACCCGATCACATTTTTTAAGGTCACTTGGGCTGCTGTGTGGAGAACTTGGGATATGCTGCTTCAAAGATATAAAAAAAATTTCAAAATATGGATAGTAAAAGAAAAAAGTTGCATAAAAAGAAATTTCCTTAGTGACGTATCTCCATAGCCACATAAGAATCTTGTTCAACTCAAAATCAGTGGGATAAATCGTGGTTTCCCACTAACAGTGAGGGTCGGGGCCCCTGCACCGGCTCCTCCGGGACGCAGCCCAGGGCCTCTGGACATCAGTCTTGCTGGTTAAGGAGAAGAAGGCACAGATGAAAACCAGGGACTTCTTTTGATTCTCAATCCACTGGGGACAGATGTTCCCACTAGTCAAACTTTATTCAGTTTAACACTCACAGTTCGAACCCACATGAGAGACAAAGGCATATTTCTAGAGAATTCCTACGGCAAGCAATGATGAGACCGGTTCTCAACCTTCAACCACATGACAAGCATCTGCTCGGCGACGAGCACGTGCAGACACGGTCACCGGGGCCGTGCTGCCACAGAGGACACACAGGGAAGACCCCGCTATCCTGGGGGGCGTGCCTCTGTCTCTTGGAAGCGTGGGTGGACAGAAAATGAACACGCACACCGACAGTGTCCCAGAGTGCTTCTGAGAAGTGCCTATGATGAGAACAGAAGCAGGAAACACCGGCCACGACGGGGAAGGCAGTGGTGGACAGCGTTAGCCGGAGCTCAGGGAAGACACTGGAGCTGAGAGGTACAGAATCCACAGGAGCTGGCTCCCCACCAACGCACAGCGCTAATAAGCCAGAGCGCACCGCCTACCTGCATTTCTGAGGCCGAACCAGGTGAGCCAGCTCCGCAAACCTCCACAGGGCAGCACGCAGGCTCCGGGGAGCGCCATTCTGAGGAGGGGGGGGCGAGGAGAGTGACACGTTACATTTCAGAGTCAGGGACACTATGCACCAAAGGGTCCTCACAGACACAAGAGCATCTGTTTACTGCTTACTTCTACGTTTTAGAGACAAGGCCACGCACAAGCGTAACCGCTGCAGAAACGTCGCGGCCGAGGGGCTTCACTTACACAGATACAGAAACTAATTCCCATCTCCTCTCATAAATAATGAAATAATGAAGAGCAACCTTGCAAAGAAAAATAAAACAGTGAAGTCTGCTTTACCAAACAGCATTTCCTTCCCACATTCCCGCTTATTAAATAAAAGACAAGATTTCACGTCTACCGCTCCATGCAGTGACACAGTTACCACTTCCTTCAGTAAGAGAAAACAAAAGCCTACCTTTTTGATTTCCTTATAGAGTTCAAGCTGTAACCGCGGAAGATTCGAGTCCATCAGCGCCTGCAACGGAACACAAGAGAGCTGGTCGCAGAAGGCTCATTCCACCAGCAGCCCGGAAGAAAACTAAAAGGCGATTAAAATTTCACTTCGGGGGCAAAGTAGAACAGAAGAGCAACTAAACCAAGAGCCTGCTCATTAAGAAAGAGGCACATATATTTGGGAAGATACTGAATAAACTAGACACAGGTCATTCACTTGAATAAAAACACAGAAGCAAAAGAATTCAACTTGATCTATAATCAAATACTACATAATACTGAGGTTAAATGGTAGATGGTTCAAATTCATTCTAATGCTCTTACATCAAACCCTTTATAGGTCTTCAGCAAGAGAAGAAAACACCTGAAAGGTTTTTCTTCATTAAAGTGCATTCTGCTAGATGAACCAACATTAGCAACGGCCCGAATGAGGTCTGTGGTGCCAGCAGGGCGGGGAGTCCACTTGGAAGATGAGAGCCCCTAGCTCGACGTGGGAACACTCGTCTTGGCGGGCACAGAGCCCTTGTCCTTTCCCCAGGTCCTCCCTGGACGCATGGGTGCTCCCAGCCCCATGGCTCAGAACCCACAGCCAGCGAGGAGCCTCGTGCTCCTCACAACACATTTCTCGCCCCCATCCCTGCTCACTTAGGGGCCAAACCAAAACTAATGGCCACGAGGTCAACTTCAACCCAGTGAGAATGGCTGAGAGCCACCACCAGCTTGCCCGCACAAAGCCCATGTCAGAGAGGGCTTCTCGGGGTGGAAGGGGAGGAAAGAGTCCTGGCCCCCACCCTTGCCCCTGGGAACCCTCTCCTCTGAAACGGTACTGTCGATGGCCTGTCCACCAAGAAGACAGCAGAGACATAACCAAGCCTCAAACCAAGCCTCTCTCATGCGATACACAGCATATGATGGCTACAGCCTGAGCTGGTCTGAGTAAAACTCAGGTGACTCACCTACTGGTTCGGTGAGCTTTAAAGTCAGAAGCAAAGCTCCATTTGGGGAGGTTCCAAAGTATAACAATATCTCAGAAATGTTTCTTTTAATTCTTTTTTTTAACGCTTATTATTTATGTTTTGAGAGAGAGAGAGAGAGAGAGAGAGAGAGAGAGCGAGAGCAGTGCAGGGGAAAAGAGAGAAGGAGACACAGAATCTGAAGCAGGCTCCAGGCTCTACGCTGTCAGCACAGAGCCCAATGAGGGGCTCAAACTCACGAACCGCAAGATCATGACCTGAGCAGAAGTCGGACACTTAACCAACTGAGCCACCCAGGCACCCCAATATCTCAGAAATTTTTAAATCCTAATCCTTCCATTTCAGCTTGTACTAAAAATCCTTAAATGAACACACCAAAACAGACAAACATATATCAAGGCGCTACTTGCAAATAAAACCAGAAGGTATATCCCAGTTTTATTTCACGTTACGTTTTATAAGCTAATCTCAAATTTAGTTTGTAACAAGAGAAAACAAACCCTCAAACCCCTAATAATAGCACAGAATCGGGGTTCCCAGACCCTGGGGACAGCAATCTGACCCTTCCCTGCTCCTGAACCTTCCACACTGAAGCAGACATACCCGCTCAGCTGCCAAATCGAGCCTGTGACGGCCCGCCTCTGCCTCCTCGCTCACGCTCCCGGGGCCACCGTCCTGGCCCAGACCTCACTCTCCCAGGCCTGGACTACTCAACCTCCCATGTGGATCCTCAGTGCCCAGGTCCCTCTCCCCTCCAAGGCAGGCACACACTGTCACAAGACTACTCTTCCAAAATAAAGCTCTCCGCCGACCATGTCGAAAATCTGAGAGCTCCTCATCCTCTACCAAATGAAGTACAAACCCTCGGAACTGGCCCTCAACACCCCCGTTCTCCGATGACACACACCGGAGCCACCCTCCTCGGAGAGCCTGCAGAGGCTTCCTGGGCCTCCTAGAGGCAGCTGTGCAGTGGTCAAGAAGCCCCCCATCTCCTCACTCACCACTACCTCCAGGAAGCCTTCTCTGCCTCCCCAGACGAAGTCACCTCGAGCTCCTGCCCGCCATGAGGAGTTGCCGACGTCTCTCAGAACTTAGAGTCTGTGCCATGTACTGAACTATTTCTGTGAAAAGATGCTTCTCCACCTGAGACTGAAAGTCACATGAGGCAGGAGCATGCTGTTGGGCCACGCCGGGCATTTTCCTACATAAATGAAAAGCACCACGCATCCCACTGCTTAGGCCATGCTGAGCCCGGTCCTCATGAGAAGCACAGCAATACTCAACAGAAGACCAAAGCCCAGGACGTGACTCCCGGTGACGGTGTCTGTGTTCCTGCCCTCCTGACAGCAAGCCGAGGGGCCGTCCGCGGGCTCCCAGGCCTGTCCTTCCTCTGCCGCAATGACAGCAAATCAAGCCAGACCTGGTCCCGTCCCAGCCTGCTGAACCTGCAGACCAGAGCATCTGGGGAGGCACGGATCTGAGTGCAGCCAAACCTCACCATGCTGACTGTAAGCAGAAAGAAGTTGAGAGAGGCTGACCTCGTCTTAACGTCCAGGGACATAACAGGAAATCTTTGAACCTCTGCCCTGGGAGGCCTGACACAGAGGAAATGGGACAAAAGTAGGGAGGTGGCCAGGCCTCAGGTCACGAGCCAGCGTCACGGCCGACAACCACCACACATTCACCAAGCTATTCTGTCCAGCGGCTCTTAGAAACAGGTCACTGAAGAGGACAGGCTTAAAAATGGAACAAAGCTTACGTGTCCAATGGTCAACTCAGAGCACTCTGGGGCCACACTGTCCCCTCTGCCCTCCTTAGTCTCCCTCTTGCCATGAACCAAGGCATGGTGCCCTCTGTAGGTGCTGTGATTCTAAGCATCAGATTTAAGAACTGAAATATCAGAAAAAGCCCAGCCTGGCCCTGCCTGCAGGAATAAAAAAAGCAAGCCAGGATATTTAGGCCTGGAGAGAAGTGAACACAACTGAAAAAGGCCATCTGCAGATACGCTGCGGGACCCCACGCACATGTGTCGCCGACGGGTCACACGGCACAGGGAGCAAGGGTACCTGGCCACTGGGCGTATGTCGCAGTGGGAGGCGGGGTGCGAGCGAGAGCAGGGGGTGCAGGCAGAAGGAGAAGACCGGGTGGCTGCCCAGAGATGGGGGAGGGCCTCCCTAAGGCTGCTCCTGACAGAGTGAGCTGGGCGCCGTGGCTACCGAGCCCAGAGAGCATGCCAGCCAAGAAATAACACGCTCTCAGAAGGGAAGGATTCCTGAAGACCGCAGAGTCCGTGTGACGGCAGAGAGGGCAGCTGGTTTGCTCACATGCCCCTCAGACTCCTGGGGTAAGAATGTGAGAATCTCATCATCACAAGACTACACCTCTTGCCACCTGGAGGACCGGTGAGGGGCCAGGACGGTGCTGAGCACATCGCCTACACAACCACCTTTGACCCTCACACACATACACACAGACACACACACACAGACACACACACACACACACACACGCACTCCTACACACCACCAAACCTTGTCTGATTCCCTTTGTAGGTGAGGAAACCGAGGCTCACAGATTTACATATGTTTCTCATAGCTGTTCAGTTGGTAGGGGACAGAGGAAAGACTCAAAAGCAGTTCTCCTTCACCCCAAAATCCACGTATGCTTTATCAGCCCAGTAAAGTGCCTTCGTCTCCCTGAACGTAGCAGGAGGGGGGTGATCCTCTCCCGGAGGAAGGCTGGATCCGTGAAGGAGGAAGGAAGGATAACTGCTCGGCCAACATAAAATGCGACCACTCTGCAGAGAAAGCCCCGGGAAAGACTCCAAAGAACAGCTTGGTTTATCAAGACCCTAACGAGACAGGAAATACTCGACTAGCCTATGTTAGCTCGGGGTCCTTGGTTCATCTGGCCTCCACGGAAAACCAAGAGATGGAGGCTCTTCTCAAAGGCTTATCTAAGTGTCATGAGTGGAACTGAAGGAAGTAAGAAAAAAATAAGAAAACCAGAAAGGTCACCAAAACAAGGACCCCTGCAGGGAAGGAAACAAGGTACGTTTTTTTCCTTAACCATTATCAAGAGCTAGCTTTTGGAGGAAGTGTCAAGAACTGTGCCCGAGACCCATCCTCGGTGCCCACGGCCTATGGTGGGAGCACTACGTATGGACACACGATCCAGAAGGCCCGTTCACAAACTCAAAGGTGGCCTAGAAGAAGTGACCGGGATGGGCTGGGGACACTAGAAGAAGGGCAGAATGAGAAAAACCAGGACAGTTTTCCATTGCATTAGGAATTGTGGAAGAAGGCCTTTATCTTCAAAGGCAGCAGAGAACAGAAAAAGAAGAAGCGTAGCTTGAAGCTCTGGTGATGCTGGGCACAAAGTCGGCCTCAGGAAGCAGTGACAGAAGAAGACAGGTGTCCCCTCCCTGCTCCTCAGCTTGCCTGTAGCCCAAATGCTTTGGCATTCCGGCTCTGCCGTCCCTCCTCGGGAGCTCCTTCCACCCGGTGCCACCACACCAGCCCCAGCCGGTCTGTGACAGAAGTCACGTCTTTATGGGCACACAGCACTGCCTGACCCAGGTCTCCGCAGGACAGGGAAAGCAGACAAAGGAAGGGAAGCTAGAGCACCACAGACAGACTGCGTTCACCTGTCCCCTGCCCTCCCAGGGCCTTGTGGCCGCTCGAGGTTCAGCCCACACAGAAGCTGCTGTCTGTAGTGACATTTTCCCCAAGAACACCGAGCGGCTGCCAGTAGAGCCCATCTGTGACTTAGGCACACACACGGCCTTCTGAGTCAGCAGGGGCGACAGGCAGGCTGGCAACCACACCGCGAATGAACGACGGCGGACATCCAGAGCGACTCCGCCCCTCCAAACACGGTCTGTTCTCTCGGCCACATTGCAGCTGGGAGAGCACGGCTCACGGGGGCTTACTTTTATGACTCTGTTGAGGCACTCGTCAGCCACCATCCTGACATCCGACTCTGCATCATCACTGCACAGCAGGAAGAGTTCCATAGCGATGCCCAGAAGTTTCTGAAATTCTGGAGAATTTCTAAGTTAAAAAAAAAAGAGAGAGAGAGGCTGTCACGGCCAAGAGGAGCCTAGAAGACATGACAATGAAATGCAATGAGGTATCTGGTGTCCTCTACAGGACGCTGGAACAGTAAAATGACATTACATAAAAATAAAGGTTAATAAGTACATTAACACTGATTCATCAACTGTGAAAAACATACCACAGTAACGTAAGATGCTAAGAACTGGGGTAACCGGATGTGAGGTAGAGGGGAACTCTCTATGCATCTTTACAATTTTTTTTAAATCTAAAACTATTCTAAAATTTAAAAGCTTATTTTGAAAAAGACTGTAAGACAAATTTCATTTTTTTTAAAGTTTTAGTTAAATCAACCTCAAAAAGCCACTGTTTTGTATGTATTTTGAACTCCATAAAAAAGAGGAAAGAAAGATACTGCTTCACTCCCAGACAGCCATCTGCCGCTCTCTGCCAACAGGTTACTTCTACTCTTGCTGACAGTATTCTTGGAACCCTGAAAATCAGTATACCAATATGACTCTTTTACTCCTTTTTATTCTTGCTTTCAATGTGTTCCAAGCATAACCACATTCCACCGTAAGACTACACACGATCACGGGCAGGCTGTGCTTTCTGCTGCTCTGTCCCAGTCTCGCAAAGACGGGAGTCTATGTAACGCTCGCAGATGATTTTAAAATGCTTGACTGAGACCGTCTGTCTGGGTTGTCGTGATCCATGTGGCTAAGCACAGCCGCGGCAGAGATAAGCTGGTGGGCCGTGTACTGGACTTCATTTCCCGGCACCGTGAAGTACCACCAGCCCAAACACAGCCCCTGAATAATGCCGCTATCCTTGAAGACTCAAAATCTGACTCTGTTTCCCGTTCTCCCCCTAGAGTCCTCGGAGATGGAGGTCCTCTCCCCCTTCCTCACTTCATCGTGGTTCCTACCAACGGTCAGAAGGACCACGAGCCTAAGAGAAACCAGGGGCCCATCTTAACAACGGCCGACAAATACAGGCAAGAAACAAAACATGCCACCCAGGGCGACTTCAGACCTCATCTGTGGGGAACACAGCTGTGAAAAAAGGGCTCAGCAGGAAAGGCCTCCGAACACGGACACGGCCGCTCCAAGCAGCGTTGGCTACAGAAACACAGCCTGAGCCATATGTGTGATTTTACAGTTTCTGGGGCACACGTCAAAAAGAAAAAGAAAAAACAAAATTAATTTTAATAACACGTCATTTAATCCCACATATCCAAAATATAACTATTTCAACATGGAATCAATATGGAAAAATTACTGTCTACTTAACAACCTTTTCTTTAGAGCACATCTCAATTCAGACACAAAACTTTCATCAGACATACTTTATCTGTGTTTAGACTTCATAAAACCCACAGATGAAAAAGTTTGCTTTCAAAGGTTTGCTTTCAAGTAACAAATAAGTTCTGAACATCTAATGCACAACACAGTGATTACAGTCGGTCCATAATACTATATTATAAACTTCAAAATTGCTATGAGACCAGATCTTAACTGTTCTCAACACAGAAAAGGAACAATAATTATGTGACTTGATAAAGGTATTAGCTGACACCAATCATATTGCAATATATAAACGTATCAAACCATCGTGCTATACTTCAAACTTACAGTGTCGTAGGTCAATTATGTCTCAATTAAAAGAAAAAAACAAGTTCATGTACCATTTCCAACCATGCTTAAAAGTTCTCCAATAACTAAATCGAATACTGATTTTTAATAATTTAATAAAACAGATATAGGGCTAATGAGGTTATAGGTTCCTTCTTGAGAGAGGTTTAGAAATGTCTTTTAAGAAACCTGTCCGTTTCACCTAAATTGTCCAGTTTACCGGCATAAAGTTGTTCCCAATACTCCCGTCTAATCCTCTTAATATCTATAGAACCCACACGAAAATCATCTCCCTCACCCCAGGTACTGGTCATTTGTGACTGCACTCTTTCTTACCTGGCCAGTCAGTCTGATTAATCTCACCGACATTCTCAAAGAACTCACTTCAGGTTTGTTTGAGTTACTGCAGACTTCTCTGTTTTCGATTTTACTAACTTCTGCTCTTATCTTTATATCCATTCTTCTGATAAATCTGGGTTTCACGTGCTCTTGTTTTTCAAGTTTCCTGACATGGGAGCTGAGGGCATTGATCTGAGACCTTTCTCTTTTTTCCCAAATTGGCATTGAGCTATAAATTTCCCTTGGATATGTCATAGCGGCATACCGCAACTTTTGAAATCTTTTGTTTTTATTTTCATCAATTCAGAATACTTTCAAATTTCCCCTTTGACGTTCTCTTTGACCCATGGGTGGAAATACGTTACCTGTTTTCCAGACTATCTTTCTGGAACAGATTCCAACTTAATCCTATTGAGGTCAAAGAGCATACTTGTATGAATCCCTTTAAAGACTTTTTTTAAATATTTACTCATTTTTGAGAGAGTGTGAGGAGGGAGGGACTGAGAGAGAGGGGCCAGAGGATCAGAAGCGGGTTCTGCACTGACAGCAGCAGTGAGCCCAATGTGAAACTCAAACTCGCGAACCACAAGATCATGACCTGAGCCCAAGTCGGACGCTCACATAACTGAGTCCCTCAGGCTTATTTTATGGCCCAGCACGTGGCCTGTATTGGCAAACGTCCTGTGAGCACTAGAGAGGAATGTGTCTTCTGTTGTTCCAGGTGGGGTGTCTATAAATGTCAATCAGGCCCATAAGGGTGGATAGTATCGTTCAAGTCTTCTAGATCCAGATTTTATGTCTACGTGCTCAAAGAGTTTTTAAGAGAAGCTCCTGGAACCTGACTATAATTGTGGATTTGTCTATTTCCCCTTGCAGTTCGATCAGATTTTGCTTCATGTATTCTGAACATAAACGGTTAGGATTGTTATGCTCCCTTGATGAACTGATGCCTTCATCATTATAAAATGACCAGTCTATTTCTGGTAATAGCTTTTGCTGAGAAATCCACTGTCTGACATGAACATAAGCAAAAGCAACCCAGCTTTCATCTGATCGGAGTGTTAGTATGGTGAGTGAGCCCTTCCATGCTGTTACTTCTAAGCTATTTGCACCTCATGTTTAAAACGGTTTATCATGCGCAGGTCACACAGGGTCTTGGTTTTTCATTGGATCTGAAAAGCCTGCCTCTTACGTTTAATGTCGTTATTGATGGAGCTAGATTTAAATCTACCATCACACCAGTTCTCTCCTACTTACCCCAGATGCTCTTTATTTGCCTTTTTCTCTACCTCTGCTTTCTTTGGGGTCGAGTATTTTTAGGATGACGTTTTATCTTTTTTGGTTTATTGGCCGTAACTCTTTGTTGTGCTTTTAATTGTTACCTGGTTTATAGTATACATCTCTAATTGATCCCAGCCTGCCTTAATGACATGACAGCACTTCACACACAGCACAGAAACTTATAACAGTACTCGATTTGTTTCCTGTGGCTGCTGTAGCAAACTGCTAGACGCTGGGTGGCTTAACACCATAGACGTTTACCCTGTCAGAGTTACGGAGGCCAGGAGTTCGGAATCAGTATCACCGGGCCGAAATCAGGGTATTGGCAGTGCCTGTGTCCCCTCCAGAGGCTCCAAAGGACTCCTTGCCTCTTCCAGGTCTGGTGGCAGCCAGTATCCCTTGGCCTGTGGCCACCTCCCTCTGATCTTCAAGGCCAGCATCTTCAAGCCCGTCTCTGTTCCAGCTTCACATCGCCTTGCGTGTATGTGTGTGTGCGCGCGTGTGATCTCCCTCTGCCTCCTTTTCACAAGGATACATGTGGCTACATTTACGGTCCCCCTGGACAACCCAGGATAATCTCTCCATCTCACAATCCTTACCTTAATCAAATCTTTGAAGACTCTTTCCCTAGAGGTACACTCACACAGGATTCCAGGGAGTGAGACCTGTTAAATTTGGGGGGCAAGAGGCATTACTCTGCCTACCACAAACTATTGCCAGCCTTTATTCTGATGTTGCCCAACATTTTACTTCTACGTGTCATAAGGCCCAAAGTACACAGTTATCATTTTTGCTGTAAGTGATCAATTAACTTTTAAAGAGATGACAAACGAGGGCAGAAAGTCTTCTATCCAAGCACCATAGTTACCGTTTGCCTGCTCTTTAATTCTCTGTGTGGATCCAGATCTCTCTCTGATCTTATTTTCCTTTCCTCCTACCTGAAACACCGTCTTTAATATTTCTTAAAGTCCCGGCTGGACATAAATTATTTCAGCTTTTCTGTGTCTGAAAAGGTTTTTACTTCACCTTTGTTTTGAGACAGATTTATTTACCGGCCGTGCAGTTCCAGGGGTTTTCCTTCCTCTACAAATGATGTCCTGCTGACTTGTGACATGCATTTTCTAGCAACAAATCTGCTGTCACTCTTTGTGCAATTTAGCTCTTTTTAATGTCTTGTCTCTACTTAACACATTCCATCTTTTCTCTAGCTTCCTGAGTACATAAAATAGTTGAGTACCTGTTTTCATGATTTTGTACAAATTTTACCATCTGTGCAATTTCTGAATCAGTTTCAAGGGACCGCTACGAATTTTATTTTCCTGTTTCTTTGCACTCCTGAAATGTTTTAAGCTTTTCCAGGCAGGACCAGAATAACATGCCAGTCGAGGGCTAAGTTAACCCTGTCGCCAGAGCATGCCCTTCTGCACACTCCAGCCATGGCCCACGAAGGACACCTGTCTGCTCAGGCTGGAGTCAACAGGAGCTCTTCCCGCATTAGGGGGGGTTTCGGCAAGCGCCCCTTCGGGTCCTTTTGGGAGGCCCCATCCCAGCACGTCCTCATGAGCACGTGCACATCAACAGGCAGCACGTTGAAGACTCAGGGACGTCTCCTCCCACAGGTTCCAGAGAGCATTCTGGGCAGTTCTCTCTTCTCCACCATTCTCACTAACTGGCCTCAGCGAGCAGCTCCGTCTGCTCAACTCAGCAAACCACGGGCCCTGCCTGGGCCTCCCTCCCAGCGTTACTCCCTCCAGACAGGAAGCGGGAAGCCATACGGGTCCCACACTCCTTTCCCATTTGTCAAGGGCTGCTATTGCTCTTTGCCTGATGTCCTGAAAACCACTGCCACACAGATTTTGTCCATTATCAATTGTCTGAGGCAGGAAGTAAATCCTGCCTTTGGCATTAACCTTAGCCAGAGCAAATATCTTCCTCGATATATTAAACTTAATTTGTTAATAGTGTTAATAAATTTTCTGGTCACAATACACATATCTAACAATCACCTTTTACAAAGTTAACAAACATTCCCTTCTATAAATGTATCTTCGCTTTCGGGGCGCCTGGGTGGCTCAGTCGGTTGAGTGTCTGACTTCGGCTCAGGTCTCACGGTCTGTGGGTTCGAGCCCCACGTCGGGCTCTGTGCTGACAGCTCAGAGCCTGGAGCCTGTTTCCGATTCTGTGTCTCCCTGTCTCTCTGCCCCTCCCCCACTCATGCTCTGTCTCTCTCTCTCTGTCAAAAATAAACAAACATTAGGGGCGCCTGGGTGGCTCAGTCGGTTAAGCGGCCGACTTCGGCTCAGGTCACGATCTCGCGGTCCGTGAGTTCGAGCCCCGCGTCGGGCTCTGTGCAGACAGCTCAGAGCCTGGAGCCTGCTTCCGATTCTGTGTCTCCCTCTCTCTCTGCCCCTCCCCTGTTCATGCTCTGTCTCTCTCTGTCTCAAAAATAAATAAACGTTAAAAAAAAAAAAAAAAAATTTTTAAATAAACAAACATTAAAAAAAAAATTTAAATGTATCTTCGTTTTTCAATTCCCCTACTAGTCATTAAGTCGTTCAGATGACCTTTAATGTTCTAATGCGATGAACAGCACTGCACCAATGTCGCTACGCACTTTCCCGCGGATAAAGTCTCAGGTGAAACTGCCACACAGAGGAGTCTAAAGCTCGACATGCTGCCTTTTAGGAAGGTTGTATCACCTCTGACAAAAATCCTGAGTATTTCCTAATGTTTGTCAATTTGACAGATGGCAGCTGTTCTTATTTTTGTTTTTGTTTCCTTCTACTGATGACTGGTAAATAAATGTGAGTATCTTTCCACAGGAAACACAAAGAGTCAGCTCTCGGGTTCACTGGCCCAGTTGTATTTCTTATTTTCTGAACTACTCAGTCATGTTCTTTGCCTATTTTCCCATTAGGCTGATAGTCTGCTTCTTAATGATTTATAATTGCTCTTTAACAACTATTAAACCTTTGCTATATATGCTGTCAACATTTCCCCCAAGTTGAAGTTACTTTCAAGCTTTTTTAAGGTGGATTCTGACACATCGAACTATATTCCAGTCAAAACAAGTTTTTCCCGGGGCGCCTGGGTGGCTCAGTCGGTTAAGCGGCCGACTTCGGCTCAGGTCATGATTTCGCAGTCTGTGAGTTTGAGCCCCGTGTCGGGCTCTGTGCTGACAGCTCAGAGCCTGGAGCCTGTTTCAGATTCTGTGTCTCCCTCTCTCTGACCCTCCCCCGTTCATGCCCTGTCTCAAAAATAAATAAACGTTAAAAAAAAAAACAAAAACAAGTTTTTCCCTTATATCGTTAGCTTTCTTCCACCTAAGATTAAATATTATTTTTGTAATAATAATTCCATTTTTTAAAACATGATTTTTTTTTTATTTTAGATTTTTAAATTTTTAGATTTGGATTTTAAAATCTAAATTTTTTTTTTATTTTTTAATGTTTATTTTTGAAAGAGACAGCACAAGCAAGGGAGGGGCAGAGACAGAGAGAGGGAGACACAGAATCTGAAACAGACTCTAGGCTCTGAACTGTCAGCACAGAGCCCAATGCAGGGTTCGAACCCATGAACTGTGAGATCATGACCTGAGCTGAAGCTGGATGCTTAACAGACTGAGCCACCCAGGCACCCCTAAAATTTTTTTTTTAATCTGCGCTGCCAGCACTGAGCCTGATGCGGGACTCGAACTCACGAAGCCATGAGACAATGACCTGAGCGAAAACCAACAGACGAACACTTAACCGAATGAGTCACCCGGGTATCCCAATAATTTCTTTTCTTTTACTTTTAAGTAATCTGACATTTATGTTTGTCTGCAATATGAGATACAGATATAATTTTTCTCTAGTCATTTGGTTCAATAATCCATCATTTCCCTGCTGATACAAAATGTTATCTTTATCATAAATTCACACACAGAGATGCATACATATACTCTCCTAACTTCCGATCCTATACCTTCTTTAATGTCTAACTATCTCAATATTGTGTACACCATCTCTCACCATACTGCTGATGTTTTCAGCTTTTCTTTACAACATTCATGTATTTATTCTTACAGGTGAACAAGTTAAAAAAAATACCCTTACTAGAACTCTAGTCAAGACTATCGTAAATTTAGAGATTACCTTAGAGAAAATTCAGCTTTACGATAAAAAATCTTCCATTTAGGAAAAGAAGTAGTCACCTATACCTTTCAAGAATGTCAACAGCAGTCTTTACATATTTTCTGCATATTTCTTCTCAATTCCTTGAAGTTTTATATGTTGGTGCTACTGTGAGTTGGATCTTGAACCATGACATTTTCTGAGTTATGCTAATACACGGGAAACCAATGGATTTCTGTATACGTATTTTTACCCAAACACTTTGTCAAAGTACACATGCTTAGATAAGGGTTCCTAGGTATTTCCGAGAGGATACTTGTTAAAAACAAATCACTAGACTACATCCAAACAGAAAATGTAAGTGTGTTTAGAAAAGAGGGCAGTGTGGGGCGCCTGGGTGGCGCAGTCGGTTAAGCGTCCGACTTCAGCCAGGTCACGATCTCGCGGTCCGTGAGTTCGAGCCCCGCGTCAGGCTCTGAGCTGATGGCTCGGAGCCTGGAGCCTGTTTCCGATTCTGTGTCTCCCTCTCTCTGCCCCTCCCCCGTTCATGCTCTGTCTCTCTCTGTCCCAAAAATAAATAAAAAAAAAAAAAAAAAAAAAAAAACGTTGAAAAAAAAAAAAAAAGAAAAGAGGGCAGTGAAGGATCTTCACTACTGTATTTTTGACAAATTTCCTGGAAGACCTTGATGCTCATACGTATTTAGGAACCAGTAGGTTAGACCACCAAATTGAGAGCTGAAGTAGACTAACAGTTACATATCCATGAAGTTTTAGATGACTTCCCCCATTAAAAACTCCAGAAGCTACCACTAAAATAACCACACCGGAGACAAGTATATCACAGAAGCTCAGAAATATACCAAAATTTAGTTATACTCAAGGAGAGATCACAGGAAATACCAGCTATCAAGATTTCATTAAACATTTAGTATGCATTTTCTACATATAGGATACCTACTTAGGTTCTACACTCTCCACAAAGTATGGAAAGTATCTTAAAACAAATGTGTTCTTTGATCTGATGAAACCAAAGATGACCTCTCTGGATCCATAATTATCCTATCAACATGTTCTTCTGTAGAACAAGGAGTATTACTATCAGCATTACTCCATAAAAACAGAAGAAATGCACTAATGTGAAAACCATCAGCAGCTATTATTTTGATTTAAGATGGCAAATTGAACCACAAATCACTCCTAAGATATCCCAACGCGCTCTACTAACATGCAAATCTAAGCCAACATTCCATCAATTCCACCGAGAATGATCAAAAGAAACAATAAATATAAAAGAAGCTCTCACACTGGAGGAGAGCTTGTCTTCCGGATCCACAAGCTTCCACAGCGAAACGTTCCTTGAGGCCCGGACGCCGCAGGCCAGGTGAGCAAGACTGCGCTACAGCAGCAGGGCGCAAACGTCTGTCAAGGGTCTGAAGTCACGTCACATGAAAGCACTGACACTTTACAGCTTTGGACAAAACCCATCACAACCGTACGGCACTCTCGTGCCCATGCGGCTAATGAACACACATACACAGTGTCACCCGATCCCACAAGAACCCTAAAACTCAGGACCTCCAGCTCACAAATGCAGCAGCAGAGACTCAAAGAAGTAAAATTTATCCAAAATCACCTGGCTTATAAGGAGTAGACATGGAATTCAAACGTTTATTTCCCTACGTGTATCATAGTGTTGTTTTCTACGATAGCACGCAAACTTAGAATTTTTATTTTCAGCACATACTCTCATTTGTTATTTCATCTGCTTCCCACATCGCTACAAATTAGAAAGAGAAATCATCCACATTTCCCAAACAATGGGATGAGTTCAGCTAAAATGAAATATTGTATGTGAAATCACTTTGAAAACATAAAACACAAATCCAAGTGCCGTTACAAATAAGTGAATCACTAAGCTTCCGTCAGTACTAAAATCAAGAGTATTTTTCTAACAGATTATAGACAGCTCTGCCCGGCTTCCAAGGAGGAGGATAACAATTATTTGCTCCACGGGAAAGAAAAGCTAGAAGTATTTCCCACCCATCCAGTCAGGTAAGAGAATTCAGAAATCTCAGGTACCTCTGTCTCCTGCTCAGCCATTAGAAACGGGCCTGAAATATTTACTATCCACAGCCACTGGGAACAGCATTTAGAAAGACAGACAGCCAAAAGCAAAGAGAATGAGGAGACGTGGCACAGCCACAAAAGCAGATGCCACTGGTCCGCCCCAGAAGAAAGATGGAGCAAGGGAAATCGACTTATAGTCAACCGCCCGCAACCCCGCCAACCCCAAAGCACAGATGAGCGGGCAGCCCCCACTGGGACCAGCAGCCACAGGGCGCCAGTGACAAGCAAACAGAAGACACGTAACTGGACAGCCTCCTGTTGTTCCGGTCGCTGCGATAATGTAAAAATACCAAACAAAAGATAATTTTTAAATGATTACAGTTACAAGAGTGCTAATTAAATATAAACGTGGTGCTCAATTATCATAATGGTTACAACTGTTGTACATAAGATTACAAACAGAAAACACTACTCATTATAGCATCCGGAGAGCCTTGCTATATAGCCAGAAATGTGGGAAGAGAGGCCTTTAAATGTTTTAAGACAACTGAAGAGACAAGCATTCTAGCCCGTTAAGAATGGAAATCTACAGTTTTAATTTTTACTAGAAAGTTCAAAGTGCAATTACCTGAGTGACTGTGCCACTATGTTCTCACATATCGTCAGACAGTGATTCACACGGTCTTTCTTGGTGGCTGAGAGTTCTTTCTTTCTAAAAGAAAATAAAAAGGAAAAGAAGTGAACATGTGTTAAAGTATCCATTCCATTTATTTCTACACATCATTCATTCAGCCCATAAGCACTTCTGGACTACTAGGAATAAACCATATGCCCATGCCGGTGGGCAGGGTGGAGTCAGCACGGGGAGGCACGGACAAGTTCAACCAAAGGCTTCCTAAACTATGTGGCACAGAAAAGTCAGGAGCTGTTACTGGTGCACCTACTCTCCCCATGTGAGAGGAAGTGCAGTACAGTGACTCACCCAAGGTAATCACACCGATGGTGGGCCTGCGATTCAATGAAATGCAGTACCAAACCTACTCTTCAGACCAAGCCGCCTCCACTGCTCAAAATCACACTGTTCACTGCCTGCAGACCTCATGCTCTCTACTAGGTATGAAATAAGGTACAGGGGGGCACCTGGGGGGCTCAGTCAGTTAAGCGTCCAACTTCGGCTCAGGTCACGATCTCACAGTCTGTGAGCTCAAGTCCCGCGTCAGGCTCTGTGCCAACAGCTCAGAGCCTGGAACCTGTTTCAGATTCTGTGTCTCCCTCTCTCTGCTCCCTCCCCGCCCGTGCTCTGTCTCTGTCTCTCAAAAATAAGTAAACATTAAAAAAAAAATTTTTAAGTAAGGTATAGACAGTGACTAACCGCTTCTACCTCCCCAGACAGCTAGAAATAAGCCTCTGGCCTCAAAGCCCTTCTTGAAGCTTCCCATGAAGACTTCTGGAGCCAACACGAGGAGACAAACAGCCTGGTCAAGACCAAAGTGAAGGCACTTGCTTCCCACCCAAACCTACAGCTTCAAATGGCTTCAAGGTATGTACCTGCAACATAAGGTACAGACAGATGATCCAAAGAGGAAGCCAAAAATTAAACCAGGCTTAAGAGCTACATTCAGAGAAGAATTTGAGTGTGGCTACCAGTACATGGCACTAACTAAAAATACACCTAAACCAGAAGACTACTAGTTTTTGAGGAAATTATATTACCAAGGTGGGGGGGGGGGGGGGGCGCCGAATCTAACCTACGAACACCTGTGACTATTTAATCCCCAATGCAACCCTCAGACTCCAAAAAGTGCACCTGAAGGGACAGGCTATTACAAATTGTACAAATCCAATGAAGGCAAAGCCTCCAAAAGGCACTTCAGGGGCAAGGAAGAGCCTCGGAAGCAGGAAGCCAGTAGCCAAAAGGAAGAAGAGAGAGGGGTTCCAAACAGGAAAAGAATCAGAGCCTGAGAGAGAAGCCTAGCTCAAGGCTAGCAAGGAGGGGGCTTCCCAATGACTGGCCAACCAGAGTTCATCGTTACAGGACTGGTGAACGTGTGTCTCCTACTGGTCTCTCTCCTAAATGAGTTGTTTACCGACGACTTAATATTGCAGACTGCTGGCTCGGCATCCACCCAAACACCATCCTTTCTCCTTGGACACACACCCCCAGTGAGAAGTTGCACTGCCTAGCCTCCCTGCAGCGAGGGAGGGGCAGGCACACTTAGTTCTCACAGACAAAATGGGAATGGGAGTGATAACGTGGAGCATGTGCCTCACTGGCTGACCCTGGGGTGTCCCCTTCTACTTCCCTCCAATTGGATTTAATTTTTTTTTTTTTAACGTTTATTTATTTTCGAGACAGAGAGAGACAGAGCATGAACGGGGGAGGGGCAGAGAGAGAGGGAGACACAGAATCGGAAGCAGGCTCCAGGCTCTGAGCCATCAGCCCAGAGCCCGACACGGGGCTCGAACTCACGGACTGTGAGATCGTGACCTGAGCTGAAGTCGGACGCTTAACCGACCGAGCCACCCAGGCGCCCCTACTTCCCTCCAATTGGAACAAACATGCCTAACACCCAGTTTTTGATTACACGGAGAAAGACAAGATGGCAGAAAAACAGCATGGAAGGAGCCTGGGTCCCTAAGTGACCACGAGGAACAGAGGGTTCTCACCTCCCACCCTCAGGAGCCACCCACTTCAAAGCACTATGATGGAAACAACCCAAATATCCTTCACCTGGTGGACGAACAACCGCCACAGACACTGGACTACTGCTTGGCAGCAGAAAGGAGCAAACCACTAACATACACGAGAGTGAATCTCGCACCAGATTCAAGACCACAAAGTGGGGAATTCCATATATAGGATGTTCGGGAAGAGACAAAACTACAGGAACAGAAAGTGACCAGTAATTTACAGGGGCTGGGAGAAGAGTTGGCAGCAAAGGGCAAGAGGAAGCTTGAAGAGTGATGAAGCTGTTCTAAACCTCCAGCGTGGGAGCAGTTACGGGGCTTTACGCACAAAACTCTACACTAAACAGGGCACGTTCAGCTATTTGTAAATCACACCTCGAGTTAAAGAAGAAAAGAGAGAGTGCATTGAGAATTAAGATGTTCTCTTCCTTAACCCCCAGGTTAAAGTCGCCATTACAACAGCTTAGAGTTTACCCAGTTTAAGACCACCATCAAGAAAATTAAAGAATATTGACTATTTTAAGTAAGCATTTAGGAAGCAAACAAACTCACCTACCCATTACCTTTTGATTTCCAGAGTGAAAAATCTGTCTAAGGCCTTAAATGAACTGAATTCACACACCAAGGTACCAAAAAAGAGTCAAAAAAACCCAATAACAAAAAAAATCAACAGCTTCCCAGTAATTACACACATGCCTGATGGAGAATTGGCAAGGTCCACGCAACATTTATCTTTTCAGAAGTGACAGGTACAAATATTAGTCTTAAAAAGAACTTTGTCTCCCTCCTCAAATATGGGATAAGCCAAAAGAATCCAGTGAGCAGTACACAACACAGTTGTCAAGGCCTGCACCTTATTTCATGGAGACCTACACGGCTGTCCCCCCGCACCTTGCCAGAACTTAAGCAAACGTTTATAAAATGAACAAAATGTCTAAGACAGAATATGGATCTCAGCCAGCAAAATAAAAATGCATTTTTCTGTGGTCTATTTCAGTCTAGCTGCCCTTGTGGAGCTCCTTGTGGGGCAAGCCTGTCTTATTCGCCCCGGGCTCCGTCCCCAGGCCCTGCCAGCCAGCACCTCCACCGCACTCCTTGATCACAACCCCTCCTGCAACTATCTCCCTGGGACGACAGACTAAGAGCAAGGACCATATTGTAAAAAAGCTGATAAAGGAATGGATGAACCAGCATTTTCTGTGGAAGATTAAGTAAAATACACGTTAAAACAGACTCAAAAGTTCTGGAGTCAGTCTTAACAGATTCCGAAGACTGATAATTCCGAAGTTAGATTCAGAAGATAAATGATAATTACTTTAAACCCAAGTTTCTAGACCCAAAAGATGAAAAAGAAAGAGAAACAGCAAAGCTTAAAAAAAAAAAAAAAATTTAATAAATTAAAAAAAAAAAAAGCCACATACTCAAACTCAAACCCTGTGTGGACCAGAAGCTGGAGCCGGTGGAGTCCCTCTGGCTATAATCAAGATAATCAATCACAGGCCTTTTAACGAGATCTCCAATGATTCTCACTATGCAAAAGAGGACAGTATACTTTCTATCTTGGTCAGCTTAACAAGAAAGCACAAGTTTTAAGTTTCTCTTCTTACCTTATCCACAACCACTTCCTAGCAATGATAAAATTTTAAACTTTTCCACACTCAATAATCACAAAATTCTGCAGGTAGACAAAGTCTTCAATGGTTGCTAAACAATAATTAGGAAGTACTTATTTTGTGTGAGAAGCATAAAAAAACCATCTGATCGCTATCAAATATTTTAATTTTGCTCTATTTTTCTTAAATCCATTGTTATTGCTAACATGGCTAAACATGTGTGAAACTAACACATTATCATTAAAGAACCACACAATTTCACTACATCCAAGTCAAACCCTAAACACCTGCAAGTGTAACCAAAATCCTGTAAAAAGTACCTCCTCTTTCATCACACTGAAGAATACCCACATTTTAAAGCGTGAGGATCAGACTTTACCCTCAGACACCCCAGCAAAGAGACATTAACCAAAAATATGAGAAAACGAAGAAAACAATTCTTCCAATATGACCTACTGACAGCTGTCAGGCCACCAATGCAATGAGGAAGCAGAACGAGCCACTAAGCACTTGGTGCTTAAAACTTCCAAACTGGGGTTCACCAGCCCGTTAGAGCGCGGCCTCAGGCTCCTTTCCAACCTTTCCTCAGCCAAGCTCCTCAACCTTCAGGGAACTCTGGCCACTCCAAATAACTCCGTTGTTTTGGGCATACATCTTCAAACTCAATTCTTGTATGGTCTGTGGCTCCTGCTTGAAACATCCACTTCCTACCTTATTTTGCCCAGTAAGCTAATTTGGAAATTGAAGAAAATTACAGCTGCTTCATCCCCCCCACGGAATTTAACTTGATGAACTGGCACGTCAGACTGACTTGTTCTACAGGAAAAGTAAGGATGGAAATTAAGGTGGAAATGGAGCCGCCTTGCTCTGGGCAGGAACTGGGTGAACAGGGTAAGCAGTCCTGGCTCTTCCAACTTCGGTAAACGCAATCACCTTCACTTCACCTTCCATAATGCGAGCAAACTTCGGTCAGCCCTTCCTACCACTTACCCAAGCGTTCTGCACATAAACACATTTGCAAGGAGTCGCACGGAAAAGGCAAGGACACTACGGCACAGCACAACCATGTTAAAACAACTATCAAAGAATTCTAAAACTGGGAATTTGAGCCCTCATCTAAATTCTTATTTTTAGTATCATGTTATTCTAAGACTATGCTTGAAAAATACGATTCTGCGGGGCGCCTGGGTGGCTCAGTCAGTTAAGCATCCGACTTCAGCTCAGGTCTTGATTTCGTGACCCGAGGGTTCAAATCCCATGTCAGGATCTGTGCTCACACTCGGAGCCTGGAACCTGCTTCAGATTCTGTGTCTCCCTTCCTCTCTGCCCCTCCCCTGCTCACGCTCTCTCTCTCTGTGTCTGTTAAAAATGAATAAACATTAAAAACATTAAAGAAAAAAGAAAAATGTGATTCCAGGTTGAGGGCTGGCGAGGGAAAGGCCCAGACTACACACAGAACTGAAAAACATTGCTCATCTTGCCCTCATCCTGCCCTTCGTACTCACTTTCCGAGCAGTGCCCACACACCCCAGCCGGCAAGTGGGACTGAGGCCTCCCGACTCCCCAGCAGCTGCCGCTTCACTCTAACATGAGTGCTCCTACAACATTAGAGCCCTTTCAGAGAGATTTTAAGAAGAAATGGGAGGGGCACCTGGGTGGCTCAGTCGGTTGAGCGTCCGACTTCGGCTCAGGTCATGATCTCGCAGTTGGTGGGTTCAAGCCCCACGTCGGGCTCTGTGCTGACGGCTCGGAGCCTGGAGCCTGCTTCGGATTCTGTGTCTCCCTCTCTCCCTGCCCCACTCATGCTCTGTCTCTCTCTGTCTCTCAAAGATGAATAAACGTTAAAAAAAAATTTTTTTTTTTTTTAAAAAAGAAGGAATGGGACACCAGAAGTCATTTTAGAATTATGTGTCATACATAATTTAAAAATAAAAGCGCTATTTGATTAGGGGAACCAAGGACTACGATTTCCCCAATCGACAACAAAGTCTTTCTTACTGGTGATCTAACTGAATACAGCAACAATCACTAACTGAAAAAGGTACGTTTCAAAAAACCAACCTGTTAAGCTAAATGACAAAAGCCTTTTATTCATTTGTGTGTGTGTGTGTGTGTGTGTTGTTCTCTACAATTTTATCAGAGGTGTTAAGTCTGTGGATCCACCACAGTCCAGACACAGAACACTTCCCTCACCACAATGGTCCCTCTTAGAGCCACACCCACCACACGCTCCCTAACCCTGGTGACCACTCATCTAGTCTCTACGCCTAAAACTGTGTCCTTTCAAAAATGTTACACAAAAAGCATTACAGAGTATGTGGCCTTTTAGGATTGGCTGTTCTCACGGGCATGATTTCCTTAGGAGTGACATAAGCTGTGACAGATATCAGGGTTTATTCCGCTTTACGGCCGAGTAGTTTCACCACTCACCTGCTGAAAGGCACCCAAGTTGATTCCAGATTCTGCCATTACGAGTAAAGCTACTACAAACGCTGTGTACAAGTTCTTGTGGGAACACAATTTTTCACTTCTCTGGGATAAATGCCCAGGAAAACAACTGCCGGGTCAAACAGTAATTGTATGTTCGGTTTACCAGAGACTGCCAAACCGTTTTCCAGAGTCGCCGTACCGTTTTCTACGCCCACGAGCACTGATTACGCGGCCGAGACCAGCACTGCGTGCTGTCAGAGTGACCTTTCAGAAACATGAATCAGATCACTTGTTTTACCACACAAGCGTGCATCTGGCCAGAGTGAGCTTCGAAGTCCTTACTCCGGTGCACAAGGCCCCATCTGGCTGCCCCTCACCACCTCTCTTCTCCCCCGCCCCCAACTTCCTCTCCTATTTCTGCCCTTCATTTTGCTTCAGCCACCAGCCTCCTTACTACTCCTCAAATACAGAACGCGCAGCTACTTTTCTGTTCCCTCCACCTGGATCTCTCTTCCAGATATCCAGATGCTTCCTCCCTCCATTGTGCCCCAGCATCACCTTCTCAGCGCACTTTATACCCTAAATAAAACTGCACACCCCTGCTCCCCCTTATTCTTTGTATATTTGTTTCTCCCCATAGTATTCATCACCATTGGTCTTGCTCACTGCTATAACCCCAGGGCCCAGGACTGAGCCTGGCACAAAACTGGCCCTTCCAGGTCACCTAGTCCAAGCTCCACTTTAGTCCTCATTCCCAGTAACTGGGAGCTCTCCATGCCCCCTGAAGCTCACGTGTCAAGGTGACAACCCACTTTGCAGCCACACAAATGCCCAATGGCCCTGGGGCAGAGAAGTGACACTCCTCAGCTACACCTGGACAAAGCAGCCCAAATCTTCCCTCCCAAATACTGGCGGCATTGTTAGCAACAGAGCCTGACCATCTACGGTGGGGCTTTTTAAGATTTAACATGAACAGACTGCTCACAGAATTTGTCAAAATGCAGCCTCTAGGGGCGCCTGGGTGGCTCAGTCGGTTAAGCATCCAATGAGCCCTGCGTGGGGCTGTGCTGACAAGCTCAGAGCCTGGAGCCTGCTTCGGATTCTGTGTCTCCCTCTCTCTCTGCCCCTCCCCTGCTGTGCTCTGTCTCTCTCTCTCAGAAATAAACATTAAAAAAAAAAAAAAAAAAAAAAAAGCTTTTTTTAATGAACAATAAATAGGGGCACCTGGGTGGCTCAGTCGGTTGAGTGTCCGACTTCGGCTCAGATCATGATCTCACGGCTGGTGAGTTCAGGCCCCACGTCAGGCTCTGTGGTGAACAGCTAGAGCCTGGAGTCTGCTTTGGATTCTGTGTCCCTCTCTCGCTCTGCCCCTCCCTCGCTCATGCTGTGACTCTCTCTCGAGAATAAATAAAACATTAAAATAAATAAGTAAATAAGTAAAGAAAGAAAGGAAGAAAGAAAACATTTAAAAAAATTTTTAATGCAGGGGCGCCTGGGTGGCGCAGTCGGTTAAGCGTCCGACTTCAGCCAGGTCACGATCTCGCGGTCCGTGAGTTCGAGCCCCGCGTCAGGCTCTGGGCTGATGGCTCGGAGCCTGGAGCCTGCTTCCGACTCTGTGTCTCCCTCTCTCTCTGCCCCTCCCCCGTTCATGCTATGTCTCTCTCTGTCCCAAAAATAAATAAAAAACGTTGAAAAAAAAAAAATTTAAAAAAAAAAAAAATTTTTAATGCAGACTCTGATTCAGTAGACTTCAGGTGCAGAAAAGATTGCACACTCCTTATAAGCTCCAAGTGATGCAAACTGCTGGCCCTAAAGACACTGCACTTCAAGCAGCAAGGACCTATGGCAGACCACGTCTCTAACACATATTCCGGCACCCGAGCTGATTCAATTCAACGCAACATTAAACAGGGTCTTATACTGTGTTTTATTTCTCCTTCTCGTCTGAGTAAGACTAAATGTCCTGACGGTCGGCCCATTCCAAGGTAGTTTACCAAGCGGCTGGCTCCCTTTCGGGAGCTACAGGTAACAGGGGTCGGGACTCTCTCAGGTGGACAGAATTCATCAGCGGGCCATTTGAAACCAGGACAATGTGAAACCTTTGCCACGAAGTTCCAAAAGTCCTTTTTTAAAAAGAAATTCGGGGGCGCCTGGGTGGCGCAGTCGGTTAAGCGTCCGACTTCAGCCAGGTTACGATCTCGCGGTCCGTGAGTTCGAGCCCCGCGTCAGGCTCTGGGCTGATGGCTCGGAGCCTGGAGCCTGTTTCCGATTCTGTGTCTCCCTCTCTCTCTGCCCCTCCCCCGTTCATGCTCTGTCTCTCTCTGTCCCAAAAATAAATTAAAAAATGTTGAAAAAAAAAAAATTTTTTTAAAAAGAAATTCGTGTCAATGTACGAACTGTCACTGAATTATACACTTTAAAATGGTTAATTTTGGGGTGCCTGGGTGGTTCAGTCGGTTAAGTGTCCAACTCTTGGTTTCAGCTCTGGGAATGATCTCACGGTTTGTGAGTTCAAGCCCTGCATGGGGCTGTGCACAGACAGCACGGAGCCTGCTGGGGGTTTCTTTCTCCCTCTTTCTCTGCCCCTCCCTGACTTACACATTCGCACTGCCTCCCTTCCCCGTCCCCTCAAAAAAATAAATAAACATTAAAAAATAAAATAAAATAGTTAATATTATGTTATGTGAATTTCACCTCCAAGTAAATAAACAAGAACTTCCACAATATTATACAGCAATCAGTAAGAATTTTATGCACTACTATGGAACAATGTCTATGAAAAATACAGGGTGATCTCAATCATGAGAACAAAAACAGGGACACATTTAAATGCTTGAATATGCATTAAAAAAAAATCAGAGAAAACGACAAAAGACATTTAATAATTGTTATTTTTAGGGAAGGAGACTAAAGACAGACTAGGAGGAGGGCTTTGTTTTGCATCTTCTGAGCCGTCTGAAGATGTTTTACGATGTGTATGTGTAACTTTTATAATTTTTTAAACTAGTTAATAGAAAGGAACCAGAAAAGAAATGGTTCACAAAAGTGGTCCCATCCTATTTAATCTAGGGGTAAGCAAACTACAGCCTGCATGTTTTGGGCCAGTCTCTGAGCTAAGAAATGGTTTCACATTTTTAAATGGTTGATTAAAAAAAAAAAAATCAAACAATAATATTTCATGACATGTGAAAATTATATGAAATTCAAATTTCAATGTCATCAATAAAATTTTATTGGGACACAGCCACACTCCTTCATCTACATGTTACCCCTGGCTGCTTTTATTTTACAAAGGCAGAGTTGAATAGTTGCAACAGAGACATGGTGCCCACAAAGCCTAAAAATGGCCGACTATCTGACCGTTTACAGAATAACTTTGCCAATGTTCACAGATTGGAAGACTCAATATTGTTAAGGCGCCAATACTCCCCAAATTGATCTACAGATTCAATGCGATCCCCATCAGAATCCTAGCTGGCCTCTCTGTAGAAACTGACAATCTGATCTTACAATTCATACAGAAATGCATGGGGTCCAGAGTAGCCAAAACTATCTTAAAAAAGAACAAAGTTGGAGGACTCAAATTTCGTGGTTTGAAATTGCGATAAAAAATACAGTAATCAAGACTGTATAGTATTGGAAGAGGATATAGACATTTGGACCAATGGAATAAAGCTGAAGGTCCCGAAAAAAATCCATACATTTATGGGCTATTAGTTTTTAACAAGAGTGCCAATACAACTCAATGGGGAAAGAAGAATCTTTTCAATAAACGGTGCTGGGAGCGCTGGAGATCCACATGCGAAAGAACGAAGGTGGACCCTCACCTTACACCATATATACAAATTAACTCGAAATGGGTCGGACCTAAATGTAAGAGTAAAACTTACAATTCTTAGAAGGAAACACGGGAGTTCTACATCTCTGTGACCCTGAATTAGGCAACAGTTTCAAAGATATGACACCTAAAGCACAGCGACTGAAGACAAAATAGAAAACTGGACTTCATGGAAATGAAAAACTTTTGTGCTTTCAGTTCAAAGGACACTACCAAGAAAATGAAGCGACAATCCACAGAAAGGAGGAATGTTTTTAAAAATCATATATCTGATAAGGGTCTAGTGTGCAGAACACATAAAGAACGGTTTCAATTCCACACTAAAAAAGACAAGTCAGCTTTGAAAAACTGGAAAGCACGAGGGCAAGGCCTTACAAACTAAGGACAAGAAAGCGGGGCGCCTGGCTGTCTCGGTCCGTAAGGCGGGCGCCTCTTGATCTTGCGGTCACGAGTTTGAGCCCCATGTTAGGTGCAGAGATGAAAGAAAGGAAAGGAAAGGCAAGAGGCCAGGTCCCTCATCTTGGTGTTCGGCTCCTCACGCAGACTTATTCCTGTCTTGTAATAAGATCTCGCCTGCTTAGGCCGCTGCAGCTGGAAGTGCCCTGGCTGAGAATGCCAACTACAGCTACGTCACCTCACGCTTAGCAGAGAGGAACAAGTCCTGCTGGTCCCACCTTCAAAATTCAGTCGCTCGTCACCCGCCGCTGACAACATCCTGGCGGAGTCCACCACCCTCTGTCACCTGACCACTTTAACAGCTCCCTAACCGGTGTCCTGCCTCTGCCCGTGCTCCCCTTCACTGTTCTCAGCCAGTGTTCCTCGTAAAATGGAACCAAGATCCGGCCGCCCCTCTAACCAAACCCTGCGATGACTTCCCACCTCACGCAGAAGGAACGCCAGGGTCCTTGATGCGCCCACCAGGAAGGGCCTACCGATGCGGTGTGGCGCTCCCTCCACCTCTCCGACCTCACCCGCTGAGAGTCTCCCTCTCACTAATTCAACCAACCAAACGAACCCCTCGGTCCTCCTCAGACAGGGGGCCTTGGGACCTGTTCTCCCGCCCGGAATGCCGCTCCCCCACACACCCTCACGGCCAGACCGCCGACTCTCTTTCACGTGTTTGTTCAAGAGCCACCATCTCAAGGACCTTCCCTGGAAATCCTCTCTAGAATGTCAACACCTTATCAACCCTGACGTCTGCTAGTTCCTTTCCCTGCCTCGCCGTTCCTCCTTCGTTTATCGCTAACATACTTTCTACTTTGCTTATCTATCCCGTTTATTGTCTATGCCCCTCACTGAGATGAAAGCTTCAGAGGGCAGAGCTCTTTACCCGTTGATGTTGACGGCTGTAGCCCTGCAACTGTTACAAGAGGCACCCGTCAGTTGTTGAGTAAATACTTATTGATGAATGAATCATTAAAGCTAGGGGGAAACGACAGGAAGTCTGAAGGAGAGTAAGACAGAACCAAAGGCAACTGTCAACTGCCTCAAAATTACAGTTAGGATGGTCCCAACCTCTGGCGCCCCTGCACGCCAGCCTTGCTGAGACCACAGCCAGTCCCACCCAGAGGCCCTGCATCCCACGTGCTGGGCAGAGAGCAGGCACCCGGCTACTTCGGCTGCAGCCCACACACGGCTGTGACGCTACGGTTTCACACAACAGAGGAGGAGAACCATAAAAATAGGACAGAGCCTTTCCAAATTGTTTCTGGACGATCCGGGGAATGGGTTTTTCAGCTGAAGCACCTGAACAGAAATGCCAAGATGCAATTCTGAGTTGACTACTCAAAATTAATGAATACCTGCTTTCTCAACAGCAAATGTCTGAAAATATGATATTTGTGCATTTTATTTAAAATAACTACAATTAGGGGCGCCTGGGTGGCTCACTCGGTGAAGCGTCCGACTTCGGCCAGGTCACGATCTCGCGGTCCGTGAGTTCGAGCCCCACGTCGGGCTCTGTGCCGACGGCTCGGAGCCTGGAGCCCGCTTCCGATTCTGTGTCTCCCTCTCTCTCTGCCCCTCCCCTGCTCACGCTCTGTCTCTTTCTCAAAAAGAAATAAAAAAAAAATAAAACAAAAAAAATAAAATAAAATAAAATAAAATAACTACAATTAGGCCAATGTAGCTGATTTCAGAGCATGCTAAGGACCTTTAAAAGTTACTGTTCTGAAATGCTTTTGCTTTAACTCATATATGCACGGATTGAATCTGTAAGGATACACAAGGAGAAAATAGAACAGAGCTTGCCTCTGGGCACAGAGTTAGGTGCTCAGGAGAAAGAAAGGAGCGGGAGAGAGACATCTGAATCATTACCTTTTAGTAACTTCAGAATTTGCATCACATGAATGTACTACTTACGTGAAAATAATAGGTTACGCTTTGAAAACAAATCAATCACACGTCACCTTAACATAAAGTAATGAGACACCATCTACTTTTGTCAAGCCAGCTCTACAAGGAAATCTCTTTATATCCGTATTTTGAAGTTAAGCAAATTCAGGTTCTGTCAGAGCAGTGTAAGAAACAGATGGCGTATTTTTAGACAGACCACGTGTTCGAACAAGCCTACAGACAGTGACAGCACTAAGGTCTCCCTTCCCACCCGAGCCCTGCTTTATGCTTCCTGTTAACAAGAGCCAGGCAGTGTGTGAACTTCCACGGCATCCACCTCCGGGATGAATTGTGATTCTGGAATGAATTACGATTATAAATTAGCTGCTGTAGAAATAAGTCAAATTGTTTTAATTTTTTTTCTCTAAATATCCAAACATAGAGAAATATCCAATATTTGTCTAAATATCCAATATTTCTTCACCTCTTAGAAGAAAAATTAACTTCTCAATTTTTCAAGTGTCTATTTATTTGTGAGAGAGAGAGAGAGAGAGAGAGAGAGAGAGAGAGAGAGAGGGAGAACATGCACGGGAGGGGCAGAGAGAGAACCCCAAGCAGGCTCTGTGCTGTCGGTGCAGAGCCCGATGCAGGACTCCATCCCGCAGGAGATCATGACCTGAGCCAAAATCAAGAGCCTAACAGGCGCCTCTATTTCTAAGTTGTATCCTGACGGATAAGCCAACGTTACTCCCCATAATCCTCACTTTCTAATTAAACGCTCAGGACACGGCAAGGATCACATCAGCAGCATCACAAATAAGAAAACCTTACTAAAAATGGATGAGTCGTAACAGAGTGAGTTTCTTAAAGACCGCCTCTCAAAAAGCGTCCTCATCAAATGCCACCTTGTACACATCCAGATGGAAAATAAAATGCCCTGGAGGGGGAGAAAGGCCTGACCTGCAGCAGGGTGCTCCCAACCCCTGCTGAACTGAGCTCAGGAAGACTTCAAGGGAAAGCGCCCGGGTGCTGTCAGAAGGTACGGTCTCTCTCTGTTTCAAAAATTGTCCCGGCACAAGCAACAGAGACCCCCAGCTTTCCGACACTACCAGATGTCACCAGTGAAGGCGACAGGAGCCGCCCGCCGGGCCCGCAGGCAAGCTGGACCACGACCCCGGGGTAGCGCGCGTCATTCAACCCCCCGCAATTGACCTCTCCCTGGGCAAGGGGCTGCTTTTATTTCCAACTGAAAGCAGGCGATAAGCCTGTCAACTCTTCCTAATACTTGGGCCAATTTTCTGATTTCTCACTTCTTCATAATAACCTTCTGAGCAGCTCACCACCTACTTGGCAAACCCAACTCAAGCGTCTGCAGACGAACTTGGGCTTAGGCCAGCGGCTCTCCTGCCGCTGCTACCGATTCCCGAAGTAACGGAAGTGCCCTGGGAGTGACAGCCTCGGGTCACACAGGCTGTTTCAAGAGCCCCCTGGAAAAGAACCTCCCGCTGGGCCGGGCCCGCACGCCCGCGCCCTCCCGCGCCCTCCCGCGCCCCGCCACCCTAAAGGCATGATGTCATCGCTGTCCCCCCATCACCCCAGCTCCAATGCCTGGCTCCTCGCGAGGTGTCCTGCGCCCCAGCGCTCCTCCCTCTCAGAGAGGAGGAGAGTGAAGGCAAGGGAAGGGAAGTGGCGGTCTCGGCTCTCCCAAGTTCTGCTCACAGCACAGCCCGTCTCTTGCAAATAGAAAGCAGCAAGTTCCTTCCCTAACTTCGCACGCCGGGAAAGGCAGAGGGCCGGGGCCGAGCCCGCGTCGGTGCCTTCGGCGGAGGCCCGTGAGGCCGTGCCTGCCTGCGGAGCGGCGCAGACGCACGCGAGGGGCCCCGGGCAGGGCCCCGGGACGGGGTCTCGCAGCACGAAGGGCGACGATGCGCCCGGAGCTCGGGGGCCGCGGGGCCGGGGGTCTGCAGGGACGCCGCCGCTCCCGGCCGTCGCGGGGCCGGAGCGGCAGCGGGCCCATACTCACGGTCGGTGAAGCGGCTCCTCGGCCACGGCCGGGCCGGGGGGCGGCGGGGGCGGCGGCGGGGGCGGCGGCTGAGGCTGAGGCAGCGGCGGCTGCGCCTGCGGCAGCGGCTGAGGAGGCTGAGGCGGCGGCGGCGGCGGCGGCTGCGGCTGCTGCTGCTGTTGCTGCTGCTGCTGCTGCTGGAAAGACTTGAGGGATTCGAAGGCCTTCATCAGCTTTTCCAGAGTCGCCATGGCGGCCTCCCGCACCGCGGGGACAGCCCCCGGAGCCCTGGAGCCGACTCGCGGCGCCGCTCAGCAGCGCGGCAATGAATGGGGCTCGAGGCCGCAGGCAGGAGCGGAACCGAGGCTCCCGGCCATCTTGGAGCCGTCCCGGCAGCCCCCGCGGCCGTACGTCCCGGGACGCTGCGCCGGCGGGGCGGGGCCAGGCCGGGCCAGCGGGATTGACAGCCAATGGCGGCGACCTCTGCCAATGGCCGGCCGAGGCGCCGGCCCGGCCCGGTCCCGCGGGGGTCACCTCTCTGGGCCGCGGCTGAGATCACCGCGCGGCTGAGATCACCGCACCGCCCTCCGGAGGGGGCGGGACCGAAGGGGAGAGGCGGGGCAAGGGGCGGGAGCGGCGCCGTAGGGGGCGGGACAGAGGGCCGGCGGAGCGGAGCGGGGCGGGGCGGGGCGGGGCGGGGCGGGGCGGGGCGGGGCGGGGCGGATCGCGGGGGCGGGGGCGGTGGTGGAGAGAGGGGCGGGGAGCGGGGCGGCAGGGGGCGGGACAGAGGGCCGGCGGGGCGGGGCGGGGCGGGGCGGGGCGGGGCGGCACCGGGGAGCGCGGCGGAGCGAGCCCGGCGGGCAGGGCAGGGCCGGGTGGGGCAGAGCGGGGCCGCGTCCCAGCCCCTGGGGGTCCGTCCGGGCGGTGGGGAGCACAGGTGCCTCGCCTCGCTGAGTCTGCAGCGCGAGGGGGAGTGGAGGGTAGGCACGGGGATAAAAATCTGCCTGGTCGGTGCCTGCTACCCGCAGAGGCTGTGGCTGGTGCAGCAAGGAGCAGCTTTGACCCCAGAGATGGCACCCGCAGCAATAACTGCCCGATCCTAGCGGGTCCCCTTCAAGGAGACTACTGCTCCACAGAGGTCTGCAGGGCACCTCCTGCTTGGGGTGGGGCAGGCCGGGGAGAAGGGTCCTGGAGCGGAGGTCGGTGAGTCAGCAGAGGACCACAGGGGACAGTGGGGCATCCAAGGGCAGCCATCCAACCTTACTGGCGGGGAGTGGGTTCGCCCCAGAGAGAGCTGCCTGGGAGGGAGGTGATGCATGCCTAGGAACCTCCAGGGCCCACTCAGGGCAGCGCCCTACTCTGGACCCACAAGCCACAACTCCCCTTTCTCTCACAGCCTGTCAGTTGTCCCAGGCGGTCAGGTAAAGGGAAGCCCAGCAGCACCACAGAAGTTGTCCCTGAGGGGATAGCAACAAGGCCCTCCTTCGGGGAAAGGGCATCAGAACATCATGCCACCAGCCTCCAGGTCCCAGTTCCGTGATGTTAATAAAGACCTTGTCCACGGGGCCAGGCCACGTGCCAGCTCAGGCACAGCAGGCCACAATGGCCGAGCTCCAGGCTGTCAGGTGCTGTGGTCCGCTGACGTTTAAGACAGCGCAGTGACCCCCTCCCAATATCCATGCCCTTCTGTAGTCCTCTCCCCCGGAGTGTGGCCTGTCCCTGGTGGCTCGCTCATAACCAAGTGAATAAGGCAAAGGTGACATTCGGGATTAGGCTACAAACTGCTGTGTCTGTGTTGGGGGAGGCCACGTGGCCAACAGTCCGTGAGAAACTCCTGCTGCCTGGAATGGGGATATATTGGTTGGCACTTGAGAAGTCGTTTTGGGTCATGAGGATGAAAACCACATCCTGGCAGGATGGAGCTAGACGGAGCCAGGGCCCAGATGACTGGGCCATTCCAGCCTGGCCTGCCTATCTCTGGACTTCTCAAAATCTGTGAGCCAGAAACAATTCTATTTTGTTTAAGCTCCTGTTACTTTGGATTATTCTGTTTATATGCTGCTAGACCAAATTCTAAACCGGTCCAGAGAGTTTGAGTCATGAGACCTTATTTGCCCACAAGAGATCATGGCTGTTTCAGCCACGGCAAGAAGTCACCTGTCCAGAACTTACTATGATCCTGACAGGAAATCTTCCAGGAAGGCCTTTTAGAAAGGGACTGTCATCAAAGCAGATTGTGTTTAAATTCAGAGAAAAGTTTGGCATAGTCCAAAACAGAGCCATTAAACATGAGCACAGGTGGGTGTGCAATTCGGCCTGGTGTCTCCAAAGCCTTAAAAACAGGCATAGTCCCTGGGGCTCCTGGGTGGCTCCATCGGTTAAGCGTCTGACTTCGGCTCAGCTCATGATCTCGGGGTCCGTGAGCTAAAGCCCCACGTCGGGCTCTGTGCTGATCGCTGGGAGCCTACAGCCTGCTTCAGATTCTGTGTCTCCTTCTTTCCCTGCCCTTCCCCCGCTCACACTCTGTCTCTGTCTCCCCAAATGAATAAACATTAAAACTTAAAAAAAAAAAAAAAAAAAGACAGGCATAGTCCCTGAACAGTAAAGACACTTCTGGTAATTTACCCCAGGGAAACAGTCACGTATACGTGAGGACCAGCGCTTATTACAGCAACACTGAGGACAAAAAACATGCAAACAACGTCAATGCTGGACAGAACAGGCGGCTAAATGTATCATGATCCATCCACAGGACTGCAGTCGCTCAGATCCTGCTTTAGGAGAGCATTCGTGACACGGGCAAAGTGTGCAAGGCGTGAGCACACTACAATGCATTGCATGACCTCCCCCCCTTTCTTTTTTTAAAGACGGAGAAGAAACAACACACACACACACACACACACACACACACAGAAAAGGGACCTGGTCAGTAAGTCTGTGACAGTGACTCTTGTGAACAAGGAAATAATAGGTGATTCGTATCTTCATCTTTGAGTTTTTTCTGTATTTTTCAAATCTTCCACAACGAACTTGTACTATTTGGTAGAAAAGAATGTAAAAGAGTAGGTTTGGGTGGGGGAGCTAAAAACGAAAGCCTAGCAACACACTGGTGACGGATCCTGCCGAGGGAGAGAGGGAGATATTTACGGTGCAGCTGGGGGCGGACGCACACTCCGGACCCCAAACCCGGTAGGAGTCCCCGGGGTGCACGGCAGGGCCACAGGGAACGAGGTGAGTGGGCCGGTGGCTCCTGCCCGTCTCCCCTGAAGCTTCCTTCCAATTGAGAGAGAGCTATTGCCATGTATCTTAATTCTACGTAAATGCACACACGTGCTGCAAAAGACACAGACACGGTGATTGTGGTTCTGAACAATCAACATTTGTTTAAACTGACTCCCACCTCTACCGTGTTTTCTTACTCTTCGTTGCCTCCTGCATCTCCGAGCTTCCAGCTGGGGTCATGGTCTTCCGCCTGGAAAACACCACAGAGACTTGCTTTTACAGGGCACCTTTTATCGCTGAGATCCCTCTCAGTTGACCTGAAAAAACCTTTACTTTGCCTTCATTCTCAATGGAGTTTTGGTTGTGTGTAGAGTTCAAGGATGACAGATGTTTCCTGTCAGCAGATGAAAGGCCTGGACACCACTGTCCTCTGCTTTTCATTCTGCCTGTTGAGGAGTCGGCTGTTGGTTGAATGGTTGTTCCTTGAGGTGATGTGTCTTTTTTGCCTCTCTGTCTGCATTTAACCTTTTCTTGCTATCTTTGGCTCCCTTGGTTGTGCTGCACGTGTATGGAGAGAGGAGCCGGCCTCTTGACGGTGAGGGATCCCGTTCAGTGATATAGCAGTCAGATGCTCGGCGGGAAGGGCTCGAAAGGCTGGCTGATACCAGTTCTGGAAGTTCTGGGATGCGAGTTCCCTGGTGAAAGATGTCTGGGATCAGGCTGTTCTTTTCATCAGCAAAGCCGTTCCCCGGAGCCTGAAGTCTGCCACTGCTGCGTGACCAGCCGGGGGCTCCCGGTTCCCTTCGGATCCCCGCGAACATGCATGTTGACAGGGAACGAGGTCCCTCTCCTGGGATGCTTCCGGTGGCCGTGGCCGGCTGGCCTGTGTGGAGCTAACACACAGCAGGAACTTGAGACAGGTGCTTCTTCTAATGGCCTTCTGCCTCCACGTTTCTCCATTCGCTCCACTGTATGTCCACACTGTGTGTCCTCTACATGGTGTTGGTCGTTCCTGGCTTGCTTAACAGTCGGGCTTCTTTTCTTTCTTTTTATTGTTTTATTTTTTTAAATGTTTATTTATATCTGAAGGAGAGAGGGACGGACTGTGAGCGGGGAGGGGCAGAGAGACACAGAATCCAGTGCAGGCTCCAGGCTCCAAGCCGTCAGCACAGAGTCCAATGCGGGTCTCAAACTCAAGAACTGTGAGATCGTGACCTGAGCTGAAGTCAGACGCCCGACCGAGTGAGCCACCCAGGCGTCCCACAGTAGGGTTTTCACTGAATCTGCTTGGAATTAGTTGGGTTTGATGGCTCTCAGGTTTTGGAAAAACTGGACTTATTTTACTGGTTCTCTCCCTGGCCGTTTCCATTCTGTTGTTCAATCCTTGTTTCACCATTAAGTTCTGGACATTTTGTAGTTTCCTGTACTAGAATGCCTGATCAGTTCTACAGGATGCCGTGTCACTTGTTATAGTTTCTAGTTCCCTGCTGAATTTGTCATGCCTTGAACATCACGTGCACAGCTTTTGAAGACTTTGTGTCTCCTTGATTTCCATTTCCCGGAGCATCTAAGGGCATGCGTCTCCTGTCTGAAGTTTCTGCTAATTCTCATTTGTATTGTCACATCTCCTGTCCCTGCTTCTCTTTGCTTGTATACGGGACATTGTATTTGGAAACCATTATAGAATAACTTGAAGCTTAAGGTATTGTCTTCCTCCAGGGAATATTTTATTTGCAATGCTGGGCAACTTGGGACATGAGAAGTCCCAGGGCGTCTTAATCCAGGTTGCAGTTATGAAGTTCTCTGGGCCACTCCAGAGCTGGCTTACTCCCAGGTCACCCTTTTTCTTGGGTGGGCTGGACCCCAAAGTGGAGACTGAACCGCCTGGGGCCCCAGTCTTGGCACTTTGGATTTGACTTGTGTTTCCCCTGCCTCAGCCTCTCAGGTGTCTTAGGATCCTCCCCGGTCCCCCCACAGCAGGAGGAGCCCTGGCATTTGGCTCGTCTCTCTAGGTTCCTACCCTCTCCTGGCTTTCAGCCCTGACAGTTGCTTACTCTCTTGATGTTTATACTTGTCAGAAGGTAGGTCCATATTCCCTAGCCCACCCTTGCTGTATGTGGAAGTTCTCCTCTACATATTAAATAGGATGTTGAGAGTGGTCATCCTTCTCTCATTCCTGATTTTAACATGAATGCCTCCAGTGTATATGGGTAAGTTGCTGCCTTCTGGGCCGATATGTCTATTCCATTGTACTAAAGAAGTATTTATTCAGTTTATTGACTGAATGTAACATAAATAAAATGAGTCCCTGTCCTAGGCAGCCCTTAACCCAGTGGTGAGGCACAAGCCATAGTGAATTCTTGCTTCTACATCCAACTATCCACTGCATCCAACTATCCAACAGCACAGAACTGTCCACTTCCTCCGTCTCCACACGTCCAACCTGCCCAGCCACCGATGGCCCCCACGTGGCTCCTTCCTTCCACTCCTGCTGCCCCAAACCCTGGCTTCATGCAGCAAACGGAGTGCACTTTTCTTACCTCTCTTACACACACGTGAAGTTAGTATGCAGCGGCCACCCAGTATACCTTCCTCTATATTCAACAATGGTTAACGTCTTGTCGTATCCACCCCCCCTCCACCCCTGCAATCACTGGAAAGTACGTTGAAGACATTGTCACACTCTACCGAGCAATACTTTAGGAGATGCCTTCAAAACTAATGGCCACAATACCATTTTCACATAACTATCTAACATCACGTAAAATCCAGTCCTGAGTGAAATTTCCAAATGGCCCCAATATGTCTTTTAAGTTTTTTAAAATGAGGATCCAATCAAGGTTCATGCTTTGCACTTGGGTTGTTATAATTTTTTATGGATAGTTCTCCATTGTTGTTGTTGTTATTGTTGTTGAAACGACACTGACCTTCTAAAGCATCCGGGCCAGTTTCTCCCGGAACATCCTCCCTTGTGAATTTGGTTGCCTCCTCGAGATGTGGTTTGACTTGTTCCCATGTCCCTCGCATTTTCTGTAACCTGGAAGATTGGTTGCACTGCCCTATACTTTAGCCACTAGCCACATGTGGCTATTGAGTACTTACTAACTGTAAGGGCGCCTGGGTGGCTCAGTTGGTTAAGCATCCGACTTCGGCTCAGGTCATGATGGCTCGAGAGTTTGAGCCCCATGTCAGGCTCTGGGCTGACACGCAAATTCTGTGTCTCCCTCTCTCTCTGCCCCTCCCCCGCTCATGCTCTGTCTCTGTCTCTCTCTCTCTCTCTCTCTCTCAAAAATAAACATTAAAAAAAATTTTTTTTAAGGTAATAACTCTGAACTGAGATGCGCCGTAAGTACAAAATACACCAGATTTCAAATACTCCGTATAAAGTAAAGAATGTAGAATATCTCATATTTATACTGTTTACTTGTAGAAATAATATTTGGATATATTGGGTTAAACAAAAATATTAAAAGCAGTTTCTTTTTACTTTTTAAAAATTACATATGTGGTTCACACATTGTGTTGCACGGCTCTGGTCTGGAGGCCAGCTAGGCTCCGTCGAGCCCTTTGGGAAGGAGGCTGCCCAGGTGGGGCTTGTCCCAGGGTCAGGCTGCCCTCTGTCAGCGGGGCCGTGTGGGGTCACTCAGGAGAGCTGGTAACCGCCAGATCTCTCCCGTGTAAAGTACCTTTTCCTCTACAATCAGGAGGTCCTTTGTGGCTGTTCTCTGCAGTTCTCCGGACCTGTGAGAATTCTCCGTTACCCAGAAGCCTTCCACCACTGGGTCTGGCACCCCCCCACCCCCAACGAGCCCGGCCCGAGTTGGCTGTGAGGCTGGGAGCGGCAGAGGGGCGGCTGTTGCAACTCCCTCGTTTCTTCTGCTTTAGCTGCCTGGCTGTCCTGTCTGAGGGACAGCTTGCCCCCCCATGTCGCATCCATTCCCTCCCTCCCTCCTCTCCTCCCAATCTTAAAAACTGTATGTGTCACAACCAGTTTCACCATTATTCTTTTATGGAAGCTCAAGTTGTCCCCAGTTCAACGCAAGCCCCTTCAAAGTAGCTCCTGTGTCCTTTTGACACACCCCGTCATGTCTCGAGCACTTTCTCATTTTATGTCACAACAAGATGTTCCCAGCCCGTCCTTCCTGCCTCAAACCTGGAATCGGCCATTTCTCTAAGGAGCCCTGACTCTTCGGTACATAATGACGTCTAGAAACGAAGAGCTGGGCTCCACGCATGCTCGCTGCTGTGGGGGCGTCACTGCTTCTGGGCCCTTCAGAGCACGCAGAGCTGGGGAATCATGAGTAGCTATCTCAGTTCAATTATTTTCATTCTCTTTCACTGTAGTAAAATATACAGAGCATAAAATTGACCATTTTAACCATTTTCAAGTGCACAGTTCAGTGGCACCCGATTCAAATTTATTTTAGAGTCTTTTTTAAGTTTATTATTTTTCTATTTTTTAATGTTTATTTTTGAGAGAGAGAGAGAGAGAGAGAGAGAGAATGAGTGGGGGAGGGGCAGAGAGAGAGGGAGAGAGAGAGAGAATCCCAAGCAGACTCTTGTGCTGTCAGCGCAGAGTCTAACGTGGGGCTCGGACCCACAAACCACGAGATCGTGACCTGAGCCGAGATCAAGAGTCAGACGCTCAACCGACTGAGCCCCCCAGGCACCCCTCACATGCCTCGTGTTATAGATGATGAAACACAGACCCAGGAGGGGTGGTGACATGAAGTGACGGGCCGAGTCCGGATCACCAGGTCCTAGCGCTGACGCCCCGGGTAAGGTGAGCACTAACGGGAAACTTTGAGTCGGAAACTCTTAACAACAGTATGCTCACAATCCAGCAAGAACCTGAGGCGGGCGAGCAAAGATTGGGGACAGTACTAGCCAGGACCGGTACGAACACACGCAAACAGGACTCCAAACACCGTTAGTTGAATAGATTCTTGTCACTTTTCTCAAGAGTGATTTGGCAGCATCCATCAAAAGATTTAAGTACACAAACCATTTGACTTAGCATCTATTAAGAGTGTTACTGGGGCGCCTGGGGGGCTCGGTCGGTTGGGCGTCTGACTTCAGCTCGGAGATCGTGATCTCGCCGTTTGTGGGTTCGAGCTCCGCGTCGGGCTCTGTGCCGACAGCTCGGAGCCTGGAGCCCGCTTCGGATTCTGTGTCTCCCTCTCTCTCTGCCCCTCCCCGGCTCGCATTCTGTCTCCCTCTCTGTCTCAAAAATAAGCAAACATTAGATATTTTTAAAAAAATTTTTAAGTGTTCCTCTAGAGACATTATTAGATAAGCACTCAAAGATGGAGGTACAAAGGTGTCAATCAAAGTAATAATATCAAAAAGATGAAACGACATCAATGTCCAACATAAGGCATTTGGTAGAAACATTCATACTTCTGTACATCAGAATGCCCAAAAGCCATTAAAAAATGACACATTCAGGAGGATGTGGAGAACCTGGAACCCCGTGCACTGTCGGTGACAATGCAAACTGGTGCAGCTACTGTGGAAAACAGGATGGAGGTTTCTCAATTACCCAGCGACCCAGCAGTCCCAATTCTGAGCATTTACCCAAAAGAATTGGCACCTGGGCCTCAAAGAGATATCCGTACACTGTTCACAGCAGCGGGATTCATAGCCGCCGAGAGGTGGAAACCCAAGCGCCCGTCGGCGGATGGACGGACAAACAGTGTGGTCCATCCACACAATGGAGTGGTATTCAGCCCTAAAAAGGAAGGAAACCCCGGGGCGCCTGGGTGGCTCCGTCAGTTAAGCTTCCAACTCTTGATTTCGGCAGGTCACGATCTCACAGTTCATGAGTTCGAGCCCTGAGTCGGGTTGAGTGCTGACAACATGGAGCCTGTGTGGGATTCTCTCTCTCTCCCTTTCTCTCTCTGCGCCTCCCCCCCTTCCCCCCCCTCCCCCGGGCAAATAAATAAGTAAACATTAAAAAAAGAAAAAAAGGGGGAAGGAAATCCTGCCACCTGCCACCACCTGCATGAACCGTGAGGACATTATGCTCCGTGAAATGAGCCAGTCATGAAAGGACAAATGCTGCATGATCCCCTTTATATGAGGTCCCTAGAGTAGTTAAATTCAGAGAGACAGAAAGGACATGGTGGGAGCCAAGCGCTGGGGGGAGAAAGGAAAGTTAGTGTTTAATGGGGACAGAGTGTCAGATTCACATCAGTCTAGAGATGGGTAGTGGTGACGGTTGCACAACAATGTGAATATACTTAATGCCACCAAACTGGACACTTAATGTTAAGAGGGTACATTTTATGTATATGTATGTTTTGCCACTGAAAAAATAAAGAAAAAGAAATACCTCATTTCTTTTTTTAAATTTTATTTTATTAAAAAAAATTTTCATGTCGATTTAATTTTTTGGGAGAGAGAGACACACACACACACACAGAATCCAAAGCAAGCTCCGGGCTCTGAGCTGTCAGCACAGAGCCCTACACAGGCCTCGAACTCATGAACTGCGAGATCGTGACCTCAGCCGAAGTCAGATGCTTAACCAACTGAGCCACCCACGTGTCCCAGAAATACTTCATATCTAATGAAAATCTTTACCAGAAGAAAAACCTAGTTTTTGATGAAACTAACAGGGAACTTTGAAGACATTTTTGGTGGGAGAGGAAATTTTTAAAAATTTTCAGAAGGGCAGTTTGTTCTCATAGGTATATAACATACATTCTTTTAAAATGTCCTTATACCTTTTTTTAGTATGTAATTGTGCTTTATTGGGGGAAAACAAATAATTTTTACAAGACAGGGTTTATTTTTATCTTTTTTTTTTTTTTAGTTTTTTTTTTAAGTTCATTTATTTGTTTTAAGAGAGAGAGAGAAAGAGCATGAGCAGGGGACAGGCAGAGAGAGCGAGAGAGGGAGAAAGAGAATCCCAAGCAGACTCCACTGTGTCAGCACAGAGCCTGACATGGGGCTTGATCTCATGAACTGTGAAATCACGACCTGGGCCGAAATCAAGAGCCAGTCACTTAACTGCCTGAGCCACCCAGGAACCCTTGTTTATTCTTATCTTAGTAATAAACAGATGCGGTCGACAGAAAAGGGCAGACAGTGCTTATAAAGGAAACAGCATTCCTCTGTCCCTTTTCCACCCATCCCAGTGGAAATGGGCAGAACGCCCACGGAAAGCCACTTTGAATTGCTTTAGCTCTTTCTTGTAGTGTTTACATCAACCGTTCATACACTTTAACCGAGGGAGTCCCTGCTACAAATCTATACAGGGATGTCCATCCCACTGGTGTTTATAGCAGCAAGAAAGCTGCAAACAATGATTGTGTGGATTGTCTGATACATGATGGCCTAAATGTGCAGCAAAAGATAATATTTGAATGACATGGCAAGAAACAAGTTAACTACGAATTATATAAATATAGAATAAACTGCTGATAGGGATTATCTTTGGACAGTGGCTGATATTAAAGGTGAATTTTTCATTGTGTAGCCTTTACTTTCAAAACTCTCTTCAATACATGTGTACTTGCTTATAACCAGAGAGGGAAGACAAGTCAACACATGACGTTCCGGTCTGAAAAAATCCTCCCTAGATTTGTTGCCTCAGTCAGGACTCTTCGCTTGGTCTTGGAGACACTCAGCTCAGACTGGCTTAAGCAGGGGGAAAAAAAAACGAAAAACAAAAAGGAAGTAAGGACTGAACTGGTCCCTGGAGCTGTGCACAGCCCCCCAACCCTGAGGGCAGACGGCCCCTCAGGCTCCCCTGGGGCCGGGGCTCTGCAGGCAGGTGGCTCCACCCCCACGAGGGGCAGGAGTGTCCTCGGAAGGGATGAAGGCAAGCTGGAGGACCACCGCCCCTGTGCCCACACTGATGGAAGTGTCCGGAAGGCCTCAGAACATAAACAGGTGGTAGGAATAAAGGTGATTTTTATTTTCTTTAGACTTTTTTTTAGAAAATTTTTTAGATTAGTCTAATTTTTTAGAAAATTAGACTGTAATTTTTACCAAGAGCAAGCATTACCCTCCCACAGTTACTAACATATTTACTGAGCGGGTAGCACGTACCAAACGCTCTACTGAATGCTTTACGAAGATGCTGAAGTTTCTGTCCCCACCTCCTGCCGTCTCCATTCTGGAGACGAGGGCCCCCACCTGAAGAGAAGCCATCTCTAAAATAAAGGTAACTTCTCTCTCCCCTCACCTGGGTATAAAGCACGCTCGGGATCAACGTCTGCTGGTCTCCAAGGACAAGGCCAGGCGGGGGCTTTCCTTGAAACACTGGCCCAGCGCTACTGTGCTCCAGCGGCTGACAACACGTGTGGAAAACCAATTTCAGACACGCCGTGATGCCGACGGCACTCAGAAGCACCTCCGGGCGCAGGTCTCCGCCAAGGCAGAGCGGGCAGCCGTCCCCCTGGGGACATGTGGCGGACCCTGGCTCACTCTCCTGCACACCGCCGTGGGGTGGTGTCCCAGCATCCAGAACAAGTCCTTGCCGTTGGCTCAAGTCGCCGAGGTCTGGGCCCTGGCTTCTCACCCCACAGCCCCCGCTGAAGGCCACACACACGTGGATACGGGAGAAAGCGCCAGTTCTGCACCTCGGGGCCACCCGCAGAGGTCTGTGTGCACCCCACCCCCGGGGGCTGCACAATGCCTGTGGGTGTGAGCGCCCCTCCCCGGGCAACAGAGCCCACGTTTCCACCTGAGGTTTGGGGCTCCGCCTTCTTCTCTGGGCAGCAGGGGCTGAAGGAGAGTTACTGACCTCAGAATTCTGGGGGCTCCTGCCGGCTAGGCGCCAACCAGCGCTTGGAAGGGGGCTCCTCGCCCACGACCACCTCCCACCTGTGCGTCAGGCCGGGGAGCCCCGAGGTCCCAGAGACTCACTGGGGCTGCCGCGGTTGGGTGAGTCACGGCTGCCAGCCACGCCCTGGCCTCAGGGTGCTGGAAACACCCCTGGAAGGTGCACGGCAGCCACAAGGACGGGCACGCAGGCGGAGACACGCCCCGGCGGGAGAATCTTGGTGACCGAGGCGCAGATGTCAGCCTGAATGCAAGCGGGAGAAGGCTTTGTGACGCTGGGGCCCTGGGGAAGCCGGGGCCGGCCTGTCCTCTCCCCCTCAATGACACCGGAGGGCACTCTGGGCTGAGGAACGGAACCCTCAGCTCTGGACACTGGTGGGCAGACGCCCAAGCCCTCCCCTCTCCCCTCTCCGTGGCACAGGTCCACCCCTGGGGGTCTCAGCATCCGGGTGGTGCACAAGGGCCTTCGTCTTCAACCCAGCTTTGGTGACAAGGTGATTCACGTATGAATATAGAGACGTCTGCAGACTCATGAGGCTCTCATTTTACGAGGTGTCACATGTTTATTGCTGTTCACAGATGGGGTCAAACACCGCGCTCGTGCTCCTGGGCGCTGGGGCCCGGCTCTGCAGTGGGTGGTCACACCATTGAGGGCAGCTCTTCCTTGTCGCTGGGGACACCGCTAATGCAGCCCTGCAACACGGCAGAGTGGCCGGGTCAACCTCTTACCCGCTCGGCCGGCTCAGCTCTCCCGTGCTGGACGCGCAACTTTACAACCACGGGGAGGGGGACCAACTTTAGGGCTGAGTTTCACACTTCCTCTCATCACCTCACGGTAGGGAAGCTGCTCAGTTCACACACACACACACACACACACACACACACACACACACACAGTGTCTCAGATTCGCTTTCTCTGTCACACACCCAATTGCAATTCCTCAACCCCGAGCTGGGCCTGCAAGGAAGGAAACAGGGCCCGGGCTCCCCCTGCAAGCACCGGGTGGCGCAGAGCGGCCCCTCCCGCACCGGGACACCACAGCTGCAGGTGTCCCTGCCCGGCAACCTGCTCGCCTGCTCAGGCCTGCGTGTGGAGCGTGTGCAGACACGACTTCCCGCGCATGGACAGACCGACCGTGCTAACGCACGCCTGGTCCCCGTTCTCCAAGGAAATGTGGTCATGGTGGACGTGCCCGACAGACCTTTCCCACCCAAGGCGTGTTTTTTACGCTGAACAAAGATGGACTCGAATGTTAGTGGACGAGCTCTGAACGAGGCCTTCGAGAACGGACAGGGCACCAAGCAGGATAAGCCGCTAGTCCAAGGAGAACTGCACTAGGAGGAAACATTTCTAGATACGGCCCGCGAAGTGTCTCCGAACCACTCCTCCAGGTTCTCTGTGAAAGCAGGCTAGCGAGGGAGCGGCTGTGAAGTCAGAACGGGAAGGGAGTAGTCTACATGGCATATACCGTTTCCCGACTGTTCTCCACGACACTGATTTCGGAGCACGCTTAAGGGCTTTGTCACTGAGAGAGGGATCTGCTTCGGAGGCAGGTAAGCCCTTTTCCTTTTTGGATCAGAACAGTCTTCGTACCAACAGCAAACGACCTTGTGAGGGTTTTTGAGCCCCCGTGGGGCTCAAAGAGCACCACATTGCCAGAGCACTTAAATTATGTTTCTTTGCTTTTAACACGTCACGTTTTTTAAGAAGCCAAAATAACAACATGCTTTTTGCTCTTACCCCTCTTCTGAGGAGTCTATAGAAGAAGCCTCTCTTTGCTTTGGGAACTGGGTGGCACAGTGTCTCTTGTAGATGTAGTGCCACACATTCTCCAGTGTCACTTTCGTTGATGTCCTTAAAACAACCCGATTCGATCATCTGCATCCACAGAGAAGTGGGGGACACCGCGAGGTCAGTCGGCCACTCCCCCCCCCACCCCACCCCCGGCAACCGTGCCCAGCACTCCGGGGCCACCCCCATTCCCGTCCTCTTTCCTGCTTGCTGACTCCTTCTCGGGGTCCCTGCCCCGGCCTCCTCCTCCTCTCCCTGAGCGCACCCCCAGAGCAGGCCAGTACCGTGGGCGCTGGGCACCGGCCAGGCCCGCTTTCGAAGTGAGACCCATCGTGGACAACTATCCCCTTCTACCTCCAAGCACACGCGCACGCGCGCGCACACACACACACACACAAACACACACGTTTCCTCCTGGCATCGTACCCCGTGGAAACCCGCAGTACCTCGTTCTGCCAGGGGATGGAGACAGAGCCTGTGGCAAATTGGCTGTAGAAAGTATCGTCCGTGGTGTCCAGGTAGACTCCCCTCACCGTGGAGAATTGGTCGATATCCACGACATCCTTACAATACACTGCCTTCGGCTGTGTGCAAAGAACAAAAAGGCATTGGCCTCTGAGATGACTGGAATCAATCTTAGTTTCCTTAATTACTAAGAACACGACGCGTATGAAATGGACCCGTTTACACCGTATCTGAAGCCTTTCCCTTCTCCAGGGAAGTCTCCTCAGTCACAGGCCCTGCGGATGCCCTCTGGCCCACAAACCTCCTGAGGCCCCCGCCCTCCTCTTTTCTGCAGTGGAAGGTGGGTTACAGGCAGAGGCAGGGATGAGGAAGGGCAGGGCGGAGTCCCACCTGTGCCTCCAACCCTCGGCCTCCTTCGCGTGAAGCGCCCTCTGCAAAGTCTCAGTGGAAAACAGCAGGTCCTGCCTCCCCACCTGCTGTCAGAGGTCATCTAGTGGTCGGGAGCCGACCCCTCCTCTGGGACAGGAGACCAGGCCGGCTGCCCTGAGGATCAAGCAAGCAGGGCGGGGCCCAGCCTGGGCTGCCTCCTCCGTGCAGCTGCCTGTGCTTCTGGAAATAAGGCGTCGGCAGCTACAGACCAAACCGTGATAGTGCAAGAGGCACTGGCAGTTCTGAGAAATGTCCTGCCCACGTGCTGGAACCTGCACAAAGAAGTGACATTCCATAGGTTGCCGGTCAGCACACTTCAGAGCAGTGCTATCCGTTCAGTCCCCACACAGTGGGGGAAGGGAGCAAATGGTGGCCACACTCAGGAGGCAGTCCACGGGAGGCCGAAGGCCCAGAGCCCCGTCCTGCCCCCTCCCCCCCCCCCCCAGTAGACAAAACTGCCTACCCCACTGCCACCGGACTCTCCTGTCAAGTGGCCCCCACGGGCTCCTCTGGTTACGTTCAGCAGAACACGCAGAACAGCCCCGGAGCCGGGACCCGCCAGGGCCTGCCCCAGGCTCGCCGGTGTGGCAAGGGCATCCCCGCCCTTCCCCGGAGAAGACCGCCTGCCTTCCCTGCTCCTCTCGGACCGACGGCCCGTCTCAAGTCCCTGCGGCACACAATCACTAGCCAGGGGGTTGGCCAGTTGTAACAAAGGTTGCCAGTTTGTACCCTGTCTCCCTGCCTATGTCCACAGGCTGGATCGAGCTCCACGGCAGCGAGACCTGGCTTTCCTGTTCTCCCTGTGGCCTCAATCCCGAGATCTGTGTCCTGCAGGTAGTAGGCACCCAATGGATCTGTAGCCCGTGAGCTAGTTCAAAGGAGGGAGGCACCGGATAATGCACGGGAGTACGGAATAAACACCGTAAGCCCTGAATCACACCCTGCAGAACTCTCTCCTCTTCACGGGTCTGTGCTGTGCCTGCAGCAGGCGGTTAAGGAGAGAGTCCGGACTGCGTGCTGCTCATTCGTTCACACTTCCATCCACAGGAGCTCGCTGCCTGGTGTTCCCACAGGCGTGGCTGCAAACCGGGCTCTGGGCGCGGCCCCCGCCGCAGGCTCACGAGGAGACTCACGAGGAGGCTCAGGGGACCTCCAGGGCTGCCGGTGTGGAGCCAGGAACTGGGAGACGCATACAGGGCAAGTGCTTCCCAGACTAAAGAGGCAGCTGTGCCAGCGCTGACACAAGAAAGGGGACGCCGGAACATGCAAGGCCTTGCCGGGCCCGCCGAGGAGGCCGTGGGGTGGTGCTGAGGTTCTGCGTGGGGCAGGGCCAGGCTCAGCTGCCACGAAGGCCCGTGAGGACAGTGTGGTGCGTGGCGGGGGCTGGGGAAGGGGGCCCAGGGTGGGGCACCCCGGGCACAGCCGGGCTGTGACTCTGTATCTGCTGGAACAAAAATCAATGGGTCACGTGACCCCCTGCTCCTCTCTAGACAACATACTTACATCAGGACAGAAAGGGGGATCCAACATATTTGCTTCCAGCTTCTTGAAGTTAATGTCCTTGAACACGGGGTGTCCCTTCACTTCCGTTGCTCCACCGCTGAAGCCCAGCCGTTGTCTGGGATTCTTGGTGAGTAACTGTGCCAGAGGCAGAAGCGAAGTCAAGTTAAGCTCCTGGGACGCGAGAGAACTCAGAAAATCTCCGCAATAAGAACCAGGGAATTAGGGGTAGCAAAGAGCACCTCCATCCAAACAAAGTTACGCAAATTTCAAAGTTTCAACCAAACCTTGTTAATTCAGATTTCTGTACTTTAGAATGCATGGTGCTTCAAAAAAAAGTGGAAGGTAATAAAATAACCCTTGAGCCACCAGCAAATAAAGGGTGGGCTAAGTAAACCTTTGAGGAAGAATTTTAGCCATGGAAAAATTAAGGGGCTTTTTTAAAGGAAAAGAAACTGTCAAGAACGTCCAATATGCCATTTTAATACTATGTTATGTTTATAACCAGAAAGATCTTTATTCATTAACTAGATCACTGAGGAATTCAGATGAGGCAGAATTTTGGCAAACCTAGTTCTGGAAATTGTATGTTCTTAAAGTGATCAGGCAGCACCTCTTCCTAACGTGTTCCTTACTCACACACTCATCATCGTCACCAATTCAAAGAGGTTCATCCACGGTTACTATCAGTCAGTAAGGCTGGGGGTGCTCAAAGCAACATGGGAGGCCAGGGTCTCTAAAGCACAGCGGAGCAGGCCTGGGGAGCCCCTGAGCTTCTACCTAAGGTTTTATCGGAGCACAGCCGGGCCGTTACCTGAGCTGGGCCCAGGGCCGCTTCTGCGCTGGAGCGGTGAAGGACCAGCTGTGAGAGGGACCTGCGAGGCCCAGGCACCTTTACTCTCTGACCCCTCACAAGAAAGTTTGCTGGGGCGCCTGGGGGGCTCAGTCGGTTGAGCGTCCGACTTCAGCTCAGGTCACGATCTCACGGTGCGTGAGTTTGAGCCCCGTGTCAGGCTCTGTGCTGACAGCTCGGAGCCTAGAGCCTGCTTGGGATTCTGTGTCTCCCTCTCTCTCTGCCCCTCCCCTGCTCACAGTCTGTCTGTCTGTCTCTTTCTCAAAAATAAATAAACATTTACAAAAACAAAAACAAAAAACAGGAAAGTTTGCTGACCTTGGCCTCGCCTCGCAGCCAGCACCCACTTTTCTGAACAGAAATCAACTCCCAGTGCGACGCACGCCTACCTCGTTCACCTCCGCAGACCCACGGCCCTCATGTGCACTGTGCCCTCCGTCTAGAAGAGTCGTGGCCTGGCTCTCTCAGGCTCCAGCTTCCCACCTCAGACCTCCCTCGGCATACCTGTCACGACTGCTGTGACGACATCACGTGGGGAGCTGCTTGGAACAAAGCCTCCAGGGCCGGGGGGGACTCCCGCTCACTGCTGTGGCCCCAGCACCCAGCCGGGGCGACAGCTGAGTAAGATTCACTCAGTGCAGCTACCCCTCGCACACTTCGTTAATTAGGAACAGATCTGGAAACTAACCGTGGTGCCAGATACAATCCCCACATCTCAGGGCTCCGTGACTCCATCATCCAGCCCGTTGCCAACACACACCCATCCAGTGGCCTTGGACTTGTGGTCAGAGAGCTCGCTTGGGATCAAGTCTGCCCACTGCCGTTGATGATGGGACATCACGAAAATCAAACTCTTAACTTTTCAACTGTGAGGCTAAGAAAATGCCCCAGAAATCCACCATGAGATTAGATGAGACAATCTGTCAAAGAGTTTTGAAAACTACAGAAAGGTGCCCACGTGTCAGGCGCCACTCTGACCTCCTGCTTGGGTCACCGTAAACACCGTAAACTTCCCTGCCTTCTGCTCTGTCGAGCACAAGTGCAACACCCTGACCTCACACCAAGTCCGGGTCACGCGCTCGGCACAGCTGCAGAGTGCTGGGGGCAGGCAGAGAGGGCGAGGGGCCCTGCAGAAGCCTGCGGCACCACCCCCCGCCCCGGCAAGTCCCTGTCCCCACAGGTGCCGTCCCCCTCGACTGCCCCTTGCCTCCCAAGACGCCCCCTCCTCTGGTCCGCGCTTGCTGGCACGGAACCCCCTCTCCAGGAAGCAGCCGCTGCCGATCTGTGTTGCCAGGCCCGGCACACGCACAGCTGCACCGCCTCCCGGCTGGCCTGTGGAGGAGAGGTCGTCACCACCCACAGCTTAGAGGCGAGGAAACCAGAGGTGCCGGCAGGGAAACCCGGCACGGGGAGCGGAGATGTGGCCCCTGGCACAAGCTCCAAGCCAGAGCTGCCAGCCCCAACGCGGGCACTCACGCGGGCACCGCCTCGCTCTCCGGCACCCCCAGCAGAGAACAGCACTTCTCCAGCCTGAAAAGCCCTGAGTCCTGGTTTCTTCCTTGTTGACGGCACCCGTCAAATCCTGCTTTTCCACTACAGTTCTTTTTCACGTTGGGTCTACGTGTGCATTCCTTAGGGGGCAGGCTCTTCCAACTCCATATTTTTACATTTCCACCGCCCTTATCGGTGCCTGGCAGATCACAAGCACTCGGTCAAATAGCAGCTTGGCCAGAGTGCTGTTAAACGTGGAGGTGCTGACTCAACACTGCCAGCTCCCAGCAGAATGAGCTGGCGGGAAGAAAGGCCAGCCTGCTTCCGCTGTCCGGTGACAGGCCACAAACATTGGTCACATCATATATGGAAACAACAAGGGAGGGAAAACAAAACAGGTGCTCTCCAGCCACCGACAACTCACCGAAGTTACTGATCTACTCAGTATAGCGGCTGTTGGTCCCACACCCACTTGGGGACCCACGCCCGGCCTCTCTGTGGCCTCCTCACCAACGACCTGGTCCTCCGCCCCCCCATTCCTGCCACTCTCTCTCCCTAGACTCTTTGTGACCAGCCAGACCTCCTGTCCTCTCCACACGCTCCCCCGGACTTTCTGACTTTGGCAAGGAGGGACCAGACTCCAACGAGCTGGGCCCCCACCTTGCCTAGAGCCTGCCAACTCTGCCCCTTCCCTTGAGCCCCTCTTCCTCACCCTCCTACAACCCACTTCGATTCCACTGTCCATCATTCAGCCACCCCTCGGCCTCCACCCAACCCCACAGCCTCGTAGGGCCCTTCACACATCAAGGAAGGTGGCAGGCACGTGGCAGGCCGTCAGGTCAAGGTGTCTGCTGTGAGCATGATTCCCGGCAGTAGTTAAAGAGGAAAGAAACATGAAAAGACAGAAAAACCTCACTGTTTCTAAGATACTGAAGATGCTGCTTTGTCTTTACTTTTGCAGGAAATGATGACCTTGGCCCCACCTTCCCTGTCAGGTGCGTGTTTGGAGAAAGCAAACAATGACTGCTCTGCTTTGCTCCCGTTGGCTGAAGCCCAGTCGCGTCGTTTCCCGGGCAAGGGCAGGACGTGTGGCGCCAGCCTGGCGCGGAGACTGCTGGGTGTCCCCAGCGCCGGTGGCAACAACTACAATGAGGCAGAGGGTGTCTCCCAGCCCGGCCCCCCCCCGGAGCCCGACCCACCATCCTGCAGACGGACTTGGCGTCCTCGGAAAACTTCCTGGAGTACTCCTCTGTGTCCTTCTTCACTCTGCGCTCGACTTCCTGTCGCTTGACCTTCTCTTTGAACTTTTTGAATGGAGAATGTCCCTGAATCATCTCATATATCAGGCAGCCAAGTCCCCACCAATCAGGACTAAAAGTATAGTTTTCATTATTGATAACTTCAGGAGCTACACAGCAAATACAGGAAATGTAAATTAAGTTTTGGTTTTAAATTTTCGTGCAGTTACTTACAAATAAAACACTATAAATTTAACATTTACTACAACATGAACCTCGGAAATGTGTTAAGGGAAAGAAGCCGGACGCACATGGCCCAAGGCGGAACAGACCAGTCTGCAGGGGCTGGGGCGGGAGGGGGTGCTGATGGGCGCGGGGTCTCTTTCTGGAGGTGAGGGCAACACCCTGTGGTCGCACATCTCCGTGAGCATGCTGAAACCCGCTTCAGAGTGGTGGACTCGACGGTGTGGGACTCATGTTTCAACAAAGCGGTTACTGGACACGGTCTGTACGATCCCGGAGCGTGGAACGAACAGCCACAGAATAAGGGCCACAGGGAAAGCGGTGCTCCGGGTAAGACCCCGCTCCTGAGGAGCGCGCCCCCTCAGACACCCAGAAGCATGCCCATGGGCACCCCACGGGTATCGGCCGCCTATTCGCAACACGGGAAGACCCCGCGGCAGGCGGTAGCACAGTGGGGGCGTGGGGCTCTCGGGGTCCCTCCTGCTGGAGGCCACCCCTGGGTCAGGCTGCACTGCTGGGCTGGAAGCTGACCCCAGGCCAGGGCCTCCCGCGCACAGAGGCTTTGCAAAAACCAGGGAACGATGGTTTCACGAGGGGCCTGAGAGGCCAGAGGGCACAGTGTGGGGACTGTGGCAGTGAGGGGGCCCCGTCCTATCCCGATTCTGCCCTCCCTCAGCTGTGTGACCCTGCAGGCCTCACACCCCACCTCTGTGAGACAGGAGGGCAGACGGAGGGCTCCCTCCGCAGTCCCGGCCCTGGCGCCCGTGCCCCTCCAGGCGGCCTGGACCTGGTCTCGGGTGTGTTCTGGGCATGCAGCGAGGCCCTCCAAGCGGCCCCTCACATACCCATGTAGCCGACGGTCCCCACTCTTCCTCGGACGGTCCGGCCCTCCGGGACCTCCACGGCTAAACCCAGGTCTGAGATCCGGATGTGCCCTGTGTGTTCAAGCACATCACACAAACCACACGGGGTGTGCCGACACATTAACGGCAAAAAACCATGGGGGAAAACCTAAAATTACGTGTACCTTCTCCACATTCCGTAAGACGCTATGCAGTTCCACTAACACAACAGGAAACCAGATTTACAGCTGCCTACTGACCAGGAAGCCCTTTAACCACAACCACTTGATGAGACAGAAGCATTGCATTTATTATTTTATATCTTATAAATAAAACTGTAATGCATAGTACATGAACTACACAAGCAAAAATAAACACTTTTGATCAGAACACCAGTAAGCTTATATGCAGGGACAACAACAGATGAATAAGGAGTTTTTCTCTGAAGAACAAATCGTAATAGCAAAATAATAAATAAAAATCAAGGAAATTCATTTAAAAGACTGTTATGGGGGCGCCTGGGTGGCTCAGTCGGTTAAGCGTCCGACTTCAGCTCAGGACATGATCTCACAGGTCTGTGGGTTCAAGCCCCATGTCGGGCTCTGTGCTGACGGCTTGGAGCCTGGAGCCTGTTTCGGATTCTGTGTCTCCCTCTCCCTCTGCCCCTCCCCCACTCATGCTCTGTCTCTCTCTCTCTGTCTCAGAAATAAATAAACATTAAAAAATTTTTTTTTAATTTTTTTAAAGACTATGTTATGTGTTAATGCCTGTATGTAGAAAGATTTAAGTAGTTAGAAAGATTAAGTAGTAGTTATTAAGTAGCTTTCTTTTCAGAGTCTAGAAAGATAAACCAGCCCTGGAGGCAGATACCCTGGTCACCCTGTTCACCAGGTGTCCCCAGCTTCGGACACAGCATCTGCATATAGTAGGTGGTCAATAAATATTTATTGAGGAAGTGAGTGAATCAACCAATAAATGTGTGCTGAGCATTAAAAATACACAACATACTGCTCAAGGCCCTGGGGTCGTTTTACAACAGTCCACATTGTGCTCTAGATGGAAAGATGACTCTCCCTTAGCGTGCCTGCCACCAGGAGTCACATCATTCCCTGCCCACCATGGGGGAGGCCGGAGGCTGGTGGGCACAGATTCTGGAGCCACACGGCCCAGACTTGAGTCCCAGCTCTGCCACTTACTAGCATGTCTCAGTTTCCTGCTTTCATACTGAAAGATTTCCTCAATAAGGCAGCTTTTATGTATTTTGTGTTTAAGTACAATACTGGCACGTCGTGAAATTTTAAGTGACCTTTCTTATTTTTCTTTTAAAAAGTGATTTTTTTTAACTGAGACATGAAAAGCAAAACTGCTGACAAACTGTGTTTGAGAACACGGCCTGTTGTGCAGACCGCGGGGAAGCCGGTGCACACACACCTTCCTAACGGGCACACAGACCAGCATAGACGGACAGCCCCCTCACAAAGAATTTGGCAATGTCTGTACAACTGCACGTGAATCCATCCTTCAGCCTCACACCCCCCAGGAGTCTATCCCAAGGACACACGAGATAAGGCAGGAAATGGCATGTGGACAAATTTATGCAGTAGAAATAGCAGAAGACGGGGAACAGCCTGCTGTCCGCCAGTGTGCACCGGGCAGATCATGCTGGTCCCTCCACAGGCAGGCGGACAAGGGAGTAAGCAAGGTCTCTATTTGGTGTTGTAGAGTGGTCCATGTTACATATTAAAGAAGCAAAGTGGGGGCGCCTGGGGGGCTCAGTTGGCTGAGCATCCGACTTTTGTTCAGGTCACTATTTTGCGGGTTCGTGAGTTCAAGGCCTGCACCAGGCTCACTGCTGTCAGCCTGTCAGGGAAAAGCCCACTTTGAATCCTCTGTCCCCCTCTCTCTGCCCCTCTCCCGCTACCACTCTCCCAAAAATAAATATTTCTTTAAAAGAAAAGAAAAGAAAGAAAGAAAGAAAGAAAGAAAGAAAGAAAGAAAGAAAGAAGAGGGAAATACTCTAATCATATTAATGTCATTAGGAACTAATATTTTCAGCATTAGGATTAAAAAACCCAAATGTGAAACAAAGAAGTTAAATGAGAATTGGAAATATCAACACGAATTCATGATGAATATTTTCTTTTAAAACAATGTTTTAAAAAAGTTTTTTTAATGTTTATTTTATTTCTGAGGGAGAGAGAGACACACACACACACAGAATCAGAAGCAGGCTCCAGGCTCTGAGCTGTCGGCACACAGCCCGATGCGGGGCTCAAACTCAGGATCCGTGAGATCATGACCTGAGCCGAAGTCGGACGCTTAACCGACTGAGCCACCGAGGCGCCTCTAAAACAATGTTTTCAAGAACAATGTTTTCTAGGAAGAATGACCATCATGGCATCAAAGAACATCTTAGCACCCACACTGTGCTCTCACAGAGCTGCTTTCCACACAGAGGACCAGGGCCCTTCAGAGAAACAGTTGATTCCAGGCCTTGGTCAGCACACGTGCAAGGTAATCCTGGAACATGTTTAATAAGAAACAATAACAGAAAACAAGGAAGTTATTAAAGGCTACTGGGCATCCACTGGCTGAAGATGGGACAAAAAACATCAAAAACATCAAAAAGAATAATTACTCGAATGGATGAAACCATATCAACATGTTAAAATCCATACGTTCATAATGATACCAAAACAGAACAAAAATCTCATGAGCATCTTGGAGAATGATAGAGAACTAACACAATACTCTGAAAAGTGGAAGTAAAAGAAGTGTTCAAGTATTTCACCCGCTTTTCCTGAACAAACAGGTAAGCGACGTTCCTTTTTACAGATGAATCTCAACAGATAAGTGCCAAAGGAGTGAGGGAATTAGAATAGCACCATTGTACAATCCTGGAGAAATGATGGGTCTTGATGTTGACCATTAAGCCGTTAAGTGAAACGCTGGTGGGGAACAAATAATGGACGGATCAGGCTGACAAAGCATCTGAGAGCACTCATCAATCTGAACACCATAAAAAGAGAGACACTCCAGCATCGTATGCCTCCTGATGTAGTACAACAGGAGTTACACACACAGTGTGCTCACCAAAAATCAAATCTGGACCTATTCCAGCCTCCAGATCTAACTACTGGCTTCCAGGGAAAGTAGGGCAGTAGGAAACATGTTAAATCCAGCCAAGTCCAGAACACAGGAAATTCTACGGGACAAATGTCTGTGTACTTGTGTGGCAGGGCGGCCATAACCCAAGTGCCACAGGCTGGGGGCCTTCAGCAAGATAGTTACTTCCCCACAGCCCTGGAGCCTGGAGTCCCAGACCAAGAGCCCGAGGGCGGGCGGCCTCTGCGCTCGGGGTGTAGAGGACCGCTCTTGCCCTGTGTCTTGACAGCGTCCCCCCACCCCGTGCATGTGCATGCGTGTCTTAACCCCACCTCTTGTAGGAACACTAGTCAGATTCAATCAGGACTTTCCCCAGCGGCTTCCGGCAACTCTAATCACATCTTTAAAGACCTTAACTCCATTGAGCTGCGAACAACACGACCTTGAACTACACGGGCGCACTCATGCGTGCGGTTTTCTAAATATAGGACAGGGCTATAAATGTATTTTCTCTTCCTTAGAATTTTCTTAACATTTTTTCTCTGGCTTACCTCATTGTAAGAATACAGTATATAATATTATGACATATAAAATATGTGTTAATTGACTATTCATGTTATGAGAAAGGCTTCTGGCCAACAGTAGGCTATTAGTAGTTAACTGTTATTGTTTTTGTTGTTGTTTTTAAGTAGGCTCCACGCAACATGGGGCTCGAACTCACGACCCTGAGATCAAGACCTGAGCTGAAATCAAGAGTTGGTCACTCAACCAACTGAGCCACCCAGGTGCTCCAGTAGTTAAGTTTTGAGAAAGGTGAAAAATGATCTGTGGATTTTTGACTGCGTGGGAGTTGGTACCCCTAATCCCCATGTTGTTCAAAGGTCCACTACCTAGTCACGCTCTGAGATACTGTGGGTTAGGGCTTCACAACATGAACTTTAGAGGGACACAATTTGGTCCATAACACCTGGTTTCACAAACAAATAAATGACAGAAATAAGCAGGGAGAAGAAACCTAGGAAGTTAAAAAAAAAAAAAAAAAAAAACTCAACCAGATATCAACGAAATGTAATGTGAACTTCATGCTATATTCAACACACAACTATAAAAACATTTATGAAATAATGAAGGAAGATTTAAAACGGATGGTATATTAGGTGATGTTAAGGAATTGCTAAATACTTTTGGATGTAATAATAGTACTGGGTTTATGTTTTAAAAAATAGCATTCTTACCTTTGATATATATTTTAGAGATAGAAGAATATGGTGTTTAGGACTTTCTTTAAAATCACTGTCAATGATAAAATGCTACCGGTTTTTACAAAAATCCACTACTTATCTTGCTATTTAGGAATATGCCTATTTCATAAAACCGAGGTCTCTGCTATAGAAAACATAGGAATGATAGGTTTTCTTTTTTATGTCAACTACCAGCTACATTTCACAAACCAAGTCCCTCTTAATTTATAAGTTTTCAAAAAAGAGTGTTGACATATTTAGGATGGACAAATGGTAAATATACCCTACAACCTGGAACAGATGATAGTTAGCACTTTTTAAATTTAAATTTTATTGTAATTCCAGCACAGGTAACATAGGGTTATATTCGTGTCAGGTGTACCACATACTGATTCAACAATTGTATATATTACTCGGTGCTCGTCAAGATAAGTGCGCTCCTTAATCCTCATCACCCATTTCAACCATCCCCACCCCCGTCTCCCTTCTGGTAACCATCAGTTTGTTTTCTGTAGTTAAGAGCCTGTCTTTTGGTTTCTGTCTTTATTTTGCCTTTATTCATTGCTTTTGTTTCTTAAATTCCACATATGAATGAAATCATATTGTATTTGTCTTTCTCTGACTGACTTATTTTGCTTAGCATAATACTCTCGAGATCCATCCGTGTTGTTGCAAATGGTAAGATTTCATTCTTTTTTATGGATGAATAGTATTCCATTGTATGTATATACCACATTTCCTTTATCCATTCATCAGTCGGTGGACATGGGCTGCTTTAATAATTTGGCTATTGTAAATAATGCTGCAATCAACACAGGGGTTTCAAATTAGTTTTTTTTTTGTATTTTTTGGGTAAATATCCATAGTGCAATCATAGGGTAGTTCTATTTTTAATTTTTTTTTTTTTTTTTTTTTTTTTTTTTAATTTTTTTTTTCAATGTTTTTTAATTATTTTTGGGACAGAGAGAGACAGAGCATGAATGGGGGAGGGGCAGAGAGAGAGGGAGACACAGAATCGGAAACAGGCTCCAGGCTCCGAGCCATCAGCCCAGAGCCTGACGCGGGGCTCGAACTCACGGACCGCGAGATCGTGACCTGGCTGAAGTCGGACGCTTAACCGACTGCTCCACCCAGGCGCCCCCTATTTTTAATTTTTTGAGGAACCTCCACACTGTTTTCCAGAGTAGCTACACCCGTTTTGCATTCCCACCAACAGTGCACAAGGGTTCCTTTTCCTTCACATCCTCTCCAACACTTGCTGTCCCTTGTCTTTTTGATAATAGCCATTGTGACAGGCATGAGGTGATATCTCTTTGTGGTTCTGATTTGCATTTTAATACAGGACAGTGATGAGGGTGATGAGGGATGTTGAGCATCTTTTTATGTGTCTGCTGGCCATCTGGATGTCTTCTTTGGAAAAGTGTCCATTCATGTCTTCTGCCCATTTTTAATTGGATTATTTGTCTCTTGGGTGTTGAGTTTTGTTTTGTTTTGTTTTTTTGTGGTCCAAAGGGATGTTCCTCTAACTCATAATTTGGACCAAAATCGACCAGAGACATAATTAGTCCCAGAAAAGATAAACCAATATCAGAACTTTAAAAATTGAAGAAAAAGAGAATTGATGTGAAAATATATCTTTCAATAATAAAGACTAAAGAGAGTAGACACAGAATCAGGAAATTCCAGTATCCACAACAGAGAACAGAAAAGAACTTTCACCAATACAGGTCTTATGTCATAATAATGTAAACAACATTTTGGAATGTACAATTCAAGAAATTTTTTTGTAAAAGTATATAAAGTTGTATGTACCCACCAACAACAGACACATTTTTATCACCCTTGGGTCCAAGAGACGTTGTAATGGGAAAGAGACATGTACATAACTGTGTGATTACTTCAAGTCTGAGATAACAACAAAGATTTTGTACAGATGTAGAAGACAAAGAAGGACACTCGAAACCATTAGTATTCATATCAGTGACACGAACTAGGAATTCATACACTTGGGATCCCCATCAAGGAAGAGGCACCTGGAAAGTCAAAGCCACATTCATAATAATGAAAAGATTTCTGTCCCGCCTGAATTTTCATGAACAAAATACATGAAGTATTTTGAAGTATTCTGAAGTTTTCCCAAAATTGTGTCGATTCAGGATCATCTCCATTGCATTTGGCTCGCATTTTAAATAAGATTTTAAGGGAATTTAAATGCTTTCCCACAGTGTGTCTGTGCTCACAGATTCCTAGGATACCTGAAGTCTTTTCCCTGGTGCTTAAGTTCATAGGATTTCGTGTCACTGTGCTTTCATGTGTGTCCTCGAAGGGAAGAGGGACAAGTGAAGGCTTTCCCACAGAGCAGTCATTCACAAGGTTCTCCCCACCAAGGGCCATCACACATACTTGCAAGTCTGTGGGACACTGGAAGGTCTCACCAGAGTCCTTACATACAAAGGCTTACTGTCCACTGTGCACCCTCTTGTGTTCTTGAAGGGAGCAGTGGCTTGTGATGGTCTCTCCCCAGGGTATTTCTTCATGTGCACTCAAAGAGATGAGGAAAATTTGTATGCCTTTCCACACTCCTTACATTCATAGGGTTTAATCACGCTGTGCATTTTCAAATGACCTTGAAAACTTTGCGGCTGACTGAAAGCTTTCCCACACCCCATACACTCAAAAGGTCTCTCCCCATTGTGTGCCCACATGGTGCTTGCAGGAGTGATGGACACCTGAAGGCCTTTTGGGTGTTGAGTTTTATAACTTCTTTATATATTTTGGATATTAACCCTTTATGGGATATGTCATTTCCAAATATCTTCTCCCATTCAGTAGGTTGTTTTCTTGTTTTGCCGTTTCCTTTGCTGGGCAGAAGCTTTTTACTTTAATGTAGTCCTAATACTTTATTTTTCCATTTGTTTCCCTTGCCTCAGGAAACATATCTTAAAAAATATTGTTATGGCTAGTGTCAGAGAAATTACTGCCTGTGCTGTCTTCTAGGATTTTTATGGCTTCAGGTCTCACATTTAGGTCTTTAATCCCTTTTGAGTTTATTTTTGTGTATGGTATAAGAAAGTGGTCCAGTTTTCCTAACACCATTTGTTGGAGAGACTGTCTTTTCCCCACTGTATATTCTTGCCTCCTTGGCCATAGATTAATTGACCATATAATTGTGGGTTTATTTCTGGATTTTCTATTCTGTTCTATTGATCTATGTGTATATTCTTGTGCAAGTATCATACTGTTTTGATTACTACAGCTTTGTGGTATATCTTGGAATTTGGAATTGTGATACCTCCAGCTTTGATTTTCTTTTTCAAGATTGCTTTGGCTATTTGAGGTCTTTGTGGTTCCATATAAATTTTAGGATTGTTCATTCTAGTTCTGTGAAAAATTCTGTTGGTATTTTGATAGGGATTGCATTAAATCTGTAGATTGTTTGCGGTAGTATAGACATTTTAACAATATTGGTTTTTCCAATCCATGAGCATGGTATATCTTTCCATCTGTTTGTATCATCTTCAGTTTCTTTCATCAATGTTTTAAAATTTTCAGAGTACAGGCCTTTCACCTCCTTGGTTAAGCTTTTTCCTAGGTATTTTATTTTTTTGGTGTAATTATAAATGGATTGCTTTATTAATTTCACTGCTGCTTAATTATGGGTGTATAGAAATACAATGGATTTTTATACATTGATTTTGTATACTGCCACTTTAGTGATATATCAGTTCTAGCAGTTTTTTGGTGGAGTCTTTCGGGTTTCTACATGTAGTGTCATGTCATCTGCAAATAGTGAAAGTTTGACTTCCTTGCTGATTTGGATGCCCTTTTATTCCTTTTTCTTGTCTGATTGCTGTGGCTAGGACTTCCAGTACCATGTTGAATAAAAGTGGTGAGAGTGGACATCCTTGTCTTGTTCCTGACTTTAGGGGGAAAGCTCTCAGTTTTCCCCCATTGAGGATTATATTAGCTGTGGGTTTTTCATACATGGCCTTTATTATATTGAGGTGTGTTCCTTCTCAACCTACTGTGTGAGGGCTTTTATCATGAATGGATATTGTACTTTGTCAAATGTTTTTTCTGCATCTATTGAAAAGAACATGTGGTTTCATCCTTTCTCTTATTGATGTGATACATTACAATTGATTAATTTGCAAACACTGAACCACCCTTGCATCCCAGGAATAAATCCCACTTGACTGTGGTGAGTGATTTTTTTAATATATTGTTGGATTTGCTATGCTGGTATTTTGTTGAGGATTTCTGCAACCATGTTCAGAGATATTTGCCTATAGTTCTCTTCATAATCATCTTTTTTTAAAAAAACCTAATTTCACCACAAATGTCAAGTTCTGCTTTACAGACAAGAACAGAAGCCCTAACAAGCTGTCTAGATGGGAAATGAAAGAGTTACTCTTATGTTCTATGGTTTCTGGTGGAAATTAGTTCTTGGTTGAATTTTAACTACATGATACTAAAAATCCTAAAATCAATCACATTCAGAAGTCATAAAGTATAGCTAGGATTACATTTTAAAAATTAAAAGAATAGGAAAACAAGAAGAAAAGATTTAAAGTCTCCTGAAATTGGAGCACCTGGGTGGCTCAGTCAGTTAAGCATCCAACTCTCAATTGCAGCTCAGGTGATGATCTCATGGTTTGTAAGATCGAGCCCTGTGTCAGGCTCTATTCTGACAGCACAAAGCCTGCTTGGGAGTCTCTGTCTCCCTCTCTCTCTCTCTGCCCTTCCCCACCATGCACGTGCATGTGCACATATATGCCCTCCCTCTCTCTCTGTCTCTCAAAATAAATAAACATTTTTTTAATCTCCTGAAATCAAGAAAAGCAAAACAAAGTTCTGTAGAATATTCCTTTCCATTCTTAACAGGAATGTGACCAGGTGCACAGCACCAAAAGAACAAATAACAGTCAAGACTACAGACATGATGCTGGGCTCCTGCTTCGGGGCAGGGTGGTGAAGGTCAGGGCGGCCCATGCTACTATCAGCCACAACTGCAGGGCCTAACAAATCACACAAGCCGTCCTCCAAGGGTGTCCACGAGCCACGACGGTGACTGTATCGGATGGACGAAACGCCCGTGCAGAGAACCACACAGAGGTGAGCTGCCAAGGGGCACCAGCATTTCTCAGAAGCATTGCAAATCCTGGTCAGAGCAAGGCTGCTCACTGGCAGTGGGGGCTGAAAGAGCAGATCTAGGCCGGCTGACTAGTGACTATGTCCCCGACATGGCCGCAGAAAGAAGTTCCTGCTCAAACCTCAGAACACGCCTCCTCCCCTTAAGTAACTTACCGATTGATGCATTCTTCTGAAGTCTGAGGTGGGAGGAAGGGGAGTGTGAGAGGCGTGGAAAGTGTCAGTAGAAGAGGGAGGGCTTCTCTCAGGTCGGGGCCAGAGGCAGGAGCCCTCAACCCTGTCCAGGCTTAGAATGACCTGGGAGCATTTTACCCCTCCCCAAACCAATTAATCAGAGTCTCTGGGGATGGTGTTTGGTGCTAGGTATTTATAGCACAGCAAGGCTGACAGCCAATGGTTAATAGGTGACCAGTGAGAAACGTTCTGTATACGCTGAGGCCAAACATGTTAGAGATCCTCAGACACAGTGGTTCTTAAACTTCGGCTGCATCAGAATCTCTTGGAAGACTTGTTCAAACACAGATTGCTGAGCCCCACCCCCAGAGTTTCTGATTCAGTAGGTCTGTGACCACCAGGCCCAACATTTGCATTTTTAACAAGTTCCAAGTGACGCTGATAACTGCTGACCTGGGACCACACTTTGGCAGACAATCGGCTGAGTCCACGACCCTTCCCCAGCCAATCGGCTAAGGCCATGATCCCTATAAAACCTTTTGTGCTTTTGAAACTTGCTCTCTGTCTCCGGTATCTCATCGCTGCGTTGGTTCAGGTAGGAGATTGAGCTCGAGCTAGCTCGAATAAAGCCTCTTTACTTTTGCATCGGACTCGGCTCCCTGGTGGTCTTTGGGGATCACGAATTCTGGGCATAACAGGGGCCACACACGGCCACTCTCCAGCAACCTGCAACCTGCAACTCCCACCGAGGCTGGGCCAGCTGGCGGCTGAGTCAAGACTTTTGGCCCCTGGAGCCTCTGCAGGGATGTAGGCAACAGCAGGCCGCTGGTGCTCCCATGATACTACAGACACAAGAGCAGAGACCTTCACCCCCAAAATACCAGGAAACAGAATCTAGCAATCTATGTAAAGAATAGCATACTATGCCCAAGTTGGATTTATTTCAGAAATGAAATGTTAGCTTAACATCTGAAAACTTACTATATGAACAGAGAAAAAGGACATCCTATAATTATCTTGAAGAGCACTGATAAAATTCAACAACCATTTGTTATTTTTTTAAAAAGAAAAATTCTTTAAAAAAATTTTTTTTAGTGTTTATTTATTTTTGAGAAAGAGGGAGAGAGACTGAGTGCGAGCTGGGGAGGGGCACAGAGGGAGACACAGAATCTGAAGAAGGCTCTAGGCTCCTAGCTATTAGCACAGAGCCTGACTCGGGGCTTGAATTCACAAACCGTAAGGTGAGATCATGACCCCAGCTGAAGTTGGATGCTTAACCGGCTGAGCCACCCAGGTGCCCCAAAAAGTAAAATTCTTAAATCTGACCAAGAGTATCTACAAAAATACTACAGCAAATTTCGTACTTAAAGGTGATATGTTAAAAGGCTACCCCTGAGCTACTGACTGAGCCACCCAGGTGCCCCCATAAAGAACTTTTAAAGCTTAACAGTATGAAAAGAAACAACCCAATTTTTTCAATGGACAAAAGACCTGAACAGACACCTCATAACAAAAATACGCAAATGGGAAATGAGCATAACAAGAGATGGTCAACACCGTATGTCACTAGGGAACTGCAAAGTAAAACAACACTAAGACTCCACTGCACACCTTTTGGAACCGCCAAATCCAGGACTCTGACCCCACCACATGCTGACCAGGACTCAGAGCGACAGGCGCTCCCGGTCACAGCTGGCGGGAACGCAGGATCACAGGTGCGGCCGCTCTGGGAGATGGTTTGTCAGTTTCTTACAAAACTAAACATACTCTTACTGTCTGATTCAGAAATCACACTCCTTGGTATATGCTCAACGGTGTTGAAAACTTCCGTCCACACGAAAACTTGCATGTGGATGTGTAGAGCAGGTTTATTCTTAATTCCCCAAACTTGGAAGCAACCAAGATGTCCTTAGCAGGTGATGGACAAATAAACTCTGGTCCATCCAGACCATGGAATATTATTCAGCAGTAAAGAGACATGAGCCCTCAAGCGTAGACCTGGAGAAACCTTAAATGTGTATTACTAAGTGAAAGAAGTCAGTCTGCAAAGACTACACACTACATGACTCCAAGTCTATGACTTTCTGGAAAAGGCAAAATGACAGACTGAGTAGAGATGGGTGGTTGCCAGGCTTGGAAGGAGGGTAGGAGGGCTGGATATGTGATACACAGGGGACGTTCAGGTTGTGAGACTACTCGGTGTGATACAGTAAGGGTGGACGTATGTCACCACACCTTTGTCAAGACCCACACAATGTGCGACCCAGAGAACGAGCCTTAAAGTAAACCATGGATTTTTGTTAATGATAATGTACTGGTATTGGTTCGATTTTAACAGTGTATCAGACAGCAATGTAAAATGCAAATAATAGGGGAAATTAGATTTCTAAATACCAGCAACAAGCAAACAGAAGTTTTAAAAACAAAACCATTAAAGAACATCAAATAGCAAAATGTGTACGACCCTTACGGTGAAAACCACAACGCGATACTGAAAAAGGATACCCCGATATGTACAACTAGACCCCACCGGAATGTACGGAACTTCTGCCTCCAACCAACAAGGGGTAACTGATGCAACACTTGCTCTTCAATCAGAAATAATTAAAAATGGCCCCAATACACTGTTCGGCACTGGGTCTACGGTAGTCAGGGATGGTGCTTCCCGACAGGAGAGAAACAAGACAGCTGGGTCCTACCGTCCTCCCGGACCAGGAGCCGCTTCCGGATCCCAGCACTGCAAGAAGGAGCCTACACAGAACAGGTGGTGTTGCTAAGAAGACAGAGATTAGAACTGAGGGAAGACAGGTCAGCTCAAATTTGTGGGGGAAAGTCCTGGAGAGGAGGGAGCGATGCACAGAAAGAACTACAAACATCTCCATGGAGTTTCACTGAGTCCACTTAGAAGTAATACAAACAGGGGCGCCTGGGTGGCTCAGTCGGTTAAGCGTCCGACTTCGGCTCAGGTCACGATCTCACGGTCTGTGAGTTCGAGCCCCGCGTCAGGCTCTGGGCTGACGGCTCAGAGCCTGGAGCCTGCTTCCAATTCTGTGTCTCCCTCTCTCTCTGTCCCTTCCCCGTTCATGCTCTGTCTCTCTGTGTCTCAAAAATAAATAAACGTTAAAAAAAAAAAAAAGTAATACACACAAATGACTTCTGAATAACGAATGTACTCACATGGTGCTACAACGAACAGAATCACAAAATAATGTGGAGAGAAATTAAACGAGCCCCAAATATACGGGATTATATACTATTTTCTTAAATGGAATGATTTAATATTGTTAAGATGTCAGTTCTCCACAAAGTTTCTATAGATCCAATACCATTCCAATAAGAATCCCAGCATGTTGTGGGTTCTTTTGCAGAAACTGAATTACATACTGAAAAATATAAAAGGGCATTAGTGTCAGTGGAAACCCTGCTCCCCCTAGGCTATCTGCACTCTTAACAGTTTCTTATGACTCTTCTTTTGTGTTTCTTCAGGTCTGTACGTATAAAGCAAATACAAATACACATTACTTCCCCTCTCGTTTTACACAAAAGGCAGCACACTCTATGCTGTGCTTGACCTCACTTCTTTCCAGGGAATGTTGTATCTTGGAGATCACTTCCCGTTTCCACACAGAGTACATCCTGTTTTCAAAGCCGCTTTCACGCCCCGCTGGTCAGCAGCACAGCACAGTGAACCACGGGTTAAGGGCCAGAAGGCATTTCCCAGTGCAGCCATCACCCCGAGAACTGAGGAGGGGCACCTGCTGATGACAATGAGCCGGTCCAGAAGGGCCATTCCCCACCTGTGCTCACAGGGTCCCCAACCAGCCACCTGCGCTCCTGCTCTGTGAAAGAAGCCTAAGGCAAGGGCAGCGGGCCAGTATTTAGGAGGGCAAAGATATACCCCTCCAAGGGAAAAAGCAAGATATGGGCAGAGGAAAATGTTCTTACTTTTGAATTTATTTTAATATGCTTCTAGAACTCAATTATTAACAGAAAATTATGACCATCTCTGCTTCTTGCCTAAATACGGGGGAATGACAATGTTATTATCTCTATTAGATTTTGAAAAGAACATGTACCAATGAGTTTCTCTTTCTGGTGTTGTTTCTGTTCTGCGATAAGAGGCTAAGTGCACATTAACTCTCTGTAGCCAGGTCCCTCCTAACAAAGCCTTATGCGTTAGACGTGAAAAGCTCACTCACTTACCAATGTCATCGAGGAGGATATTCTCAGGCTTTAAGTCTCTACAAAGGAAGGGACAACAACAAAAAGCTCAGTTATTCATAAGGCGACACTGTGACTCCTCAGCACCCAGCAGAAATGACCACAGATGTCTCTACTCTGAGCAGCAGCAGGAACGGGAGATGACAAGACCACCCTCTGTGGGTCAGCTCATGAGCCCTTCACGCTGTCGCCGGGAAGGACGAGGACCCCACAGAGGCTTCATCTTGGCAAGCACCGTGCATGTGCCAGCGGTGTGCGAACCGCTCCGCACAGGCCCGCGGATCTAACGGAAGGTCAGTAAGGAATTAGTCCATAATAAACTTGGCTGTTTCTCTCATCATTAACGTACTTTTTAAAACGTCAACAAGTGAAAATCCCCCGTACCGGAAGAACTCAGCTCTGGGGGTCAGACAGGCACGGTCTGCCACTTCTCCGCTGCGTGGCCTTGACCGCCCTAGGCCTCGGTGTCCTCCCCTCACAGCGCCGTCCACACCCACCCTCTTCCCGGCAAGGCAGGGTTGGGGAGCTCAGGCCTTGCAGCGGGAAGCAGGTAACCAACAGCAGTGACTGTTACTGGTAGTTCGTTGTGAAGGGGAGGTGGGGAATACCACAAACTTTGAATAAATATAGATCACGAAAGACTAAGATATCTTAAAAGTAATATTTCAAGCTGCTGCTTGTTTGTTTCTTCCCTTAGAGAGAAAAAATTTTCTTTTTCTTTTTTTTTAATTTTTTAATTTTTTTTTTTTTAATTTATGTTTGACAGAGAGAGAAGGAGCAACAGAGCATGAATAAGGCAGGGGCAGAGAGAGGGAGACACAGAATCGGAAGCAGGCTCCAGGCTGTGAGCTGTCAGCACGGACCCCGACGTGGGGCTCAAACTCACAGACCACGAGATCATGATCTGAGCCGAAGTCGGGTGCTCAACCAACTGAGCCACCCAGGAGCCCCCAAAATTTTATTTTTCAGAGGATTTACATTTAACTCTGATTTCCAGTATGGCCCTATCACAACACTGTGTCCCCTGAGCATCACCCCTGATCTGTGGCCAAATGACTAGAACCTACAGAGGAGGCAGAAGCAGCAGGACAGATGGACAGACAGTAAGCTAGTGAGAGCAATGGTGGCTGGAAGCGGCTGGCCTCCAGAAGGCTCTGTAGAGAGAGGCCCCGCAGAACCAGGAGCAGCTGAAGTGAGAGCACTGCCCACAAGGCCCACAGGCCGCACTTCCTGTAAAGCCTGCTCAGGCCAACTCCCACAGCCCTGGGAAAGGAGAGAGGTTACCTGGTTCCAAGCCCAGGGAGAGAAGAAGCTGCAGAGAAACATTTCCTGTAGCAACACCCACGCCACTGTGGTAACGGTCTCCCTGGGGACAGAGACCAGAGGCAGAGGCGTGGGGGCCTTCTGTGTTTGCATTTTCTTTTCTTTTTTTATTAAAAAAAATTTTTTTTTAATGTTTACTTATTTCTGAGACAGGGAGAGACAGAGCATGAGTGGGGGAGGGGCAGAGGGGAAGGAAGACACAGAATCGGAAGCAGGCTCCAGGCTCCGGGCTGTCAGCACAGAGCCCGACATGGGGCTCGAACTCACGGACCGCGAGATCGTGACCTGAGCTGAAGTCAGACGCTCAACTGACTGAGCCACCCAGGCGCCCCTTCTTCTCTTTTTTAAAAAATTTATTTACTTAGGGGCACCTGGGTGGCTCAGTCGGGTAAGCATAGAGCCCAACATGGGGCTCAAACTCAAGAACTGTGAGATTGTGACCTGAGCTGAAATCAAGAGTCTGACGCTTAAACTACTGAGCCCCCCAGGCGCCCCCGTGTTTGCCTTTTCTAGCCCCATGCATATGCTCTTGCGTTATCTGGGCGGAATGATGAACATTTTTGTTTTTTCCTTTATTCTTTTCTGTTTAAAAAAAAAATCCTAATAAATGTTATTTTTAAGAAAAGGAGTCTTCCTTGACACGAAACTTCCACAGCCTCCTTGTTAACGTAAATTTACACTCATCACCGCCACAATACCTGCCCACCCAAATTACTAGAACCTCCTCTGGGGACTTCCCAAGCCTCACTGCTCCCTGCACAACTGGTCACAATACAAGCTGGGGCCCCGCCTGAGACCTCCCGACCCGACCCCGGGGCACAGCTCAGCAGCGCACACTCGGGGCCACTGTGCACAGCCAGTCCGCTCGCTCCAAAAGGAAGTGTGCTGTATCCGTCTCCCAAAGGAGTTAACAGTAGAGGCGGCCTTCGGGTCAGCTCACTACCCACACACACCACGACTGTGCTTACCCACGGCACAGGCACCACCTCCTGTCGGGGCCACAAGATCTGTGAAGTAGCTGTGGGCAGAATGTGAGTCTCGAGGACGAGCGAAGCACAGGTGTCACAGGGACGCTCAAGGACAAGCTGGAACAGGCCCAGACCACCCGCTTCTCCCGCACACACCCGCTGTAAGCTGTGCGCAGATGAGCAGTCCGCTGCCACGCTTTAGGCCACAACGTGTTGTTTCTCCCACCTTGCTCCAAAAACAATTTCTCCAGGCTTTTAGTCAACTTAATGGCTGTCTTCACGCATCTCCAAGTTGGGGCACGGGGTGTGGAGGACACTGGACACTGAGCGCTGCCTCATCACTGGCCACTCCCTCGGCCTCCAGGGCTTGGCTTCCTCACCTGCCCGGGGAGGGGTTTCCTAGTGATCTTTTCAGCTGCTTTTGGAGCCAGGAACACACGCTGACATCAGCATGTACAGGAGGGTCCAAGGCTGAGGTTAAAAGCAAGTGAGGTCGTCTTCTTACATTTGTACAACCCCCCCCCCCCCCACACACACACACACAGCCTGCTGACTTGGGTATAACTTGCATATAATTCGTTGTGCTCCCAGCCATTTAAGAGTGATCTTACACCTCCATGCTCTGGGGCCAGAAACTCATTTTCTGGCTTTCTGTCCATCCTCTTCTTGTTAAAGACATTTTTGCCATCTGGATCACATTTCTCAGCCTGTTACTGAGGCTAAGTTGATTTCTGGAGGCTGAGGCTTGAACGGCTCATCCGGTGACTTCCTCCCTTGTCCACATCCCAGTGCCCTGCTTTCCCCCGATGACCCTCTGTCTTCCTGGTGGAAGACACCTCACTCCCTGCCAGGTCCTGTCACGTAGCCGGCCTCTCCTGGGGAGTGAGGCCGTGGGTGAGCGATCTGCTGGGCACACTGTGAGAGTCAGGGGAAGAGAATGGCAAGGGCTGGCCCGGCCACAGGTGAGGGTTTCCTAAACCCTGGCAACGCTGGATCTTCAGTACAGTCTAAACAGACGTTGGTCTCGGGAAACAGCTCCACCCCCATCAGAAGGCGTCAGGAGCAATGTTCTGCATCAGGGAAGGGGGAGAGTAAGGAAACAAAGGCAAAAATAACTTCGGCTCGTTCCCTAGAGTTCCCTTAAACGTTCTTCAAGGTAATGGGGCTCATGAGCCTCAGGGCAACATTCTAAGGTCCGTCCCCATCCCCTGTCATGCCACCATGCCCCCCACTTCAGAAAAGCTCACCTGTCCAAGACAGCCTCCAGAGAATGGATCTGTTTAGTTGCTACTGTCGTTAGAGACAGACACTGCTATGAGGCAGCAATGTCCAATCTGGAAGGATGTGGGTCACACGCAGGTTAATAGTTCTTTTAAACATTAAGATCTGCCACTCTCACTTTAAATTAACCTCCATGTTTCAAAACCAATGGAAACAAGAGATTATCCTTTGAAGCGCTTCTTGTAAATGGTAGTTATAATGGTTGGTTATACGCTTCCTGAGCACAAGGACTTCAAAATCCAATCTGTTCCCCGGAGTGTGCTTCTAGCATGCAACTAAGAAGTGTGTGTGCACCTGGGACTCAATATACATTTCTGGAATGACTGAATGATCCTTCCTGCTACTGAAAAATCTAACGTGACAGCAATAATCTGTACTAATGGCCTGTATGGGCCAATTCACTACTGGAAAAGTGTAGGTCCAAACTCTTTCCTTCCCACCATTACTCTCCTGCACACCAACTGCCTTCTCCTTACAGCGAATAATATCATCTGCTTTTCAATCCACAACTCATTCACTAGAAAAAGAAATCCAATGCACAACTAAACATCTGTTTCCCTTAACAATTTCTAACTACAGCATTCCAGACAGGTGGAAATTTCATCTTGCTTAATTAAGGCAGAGTCAACTTTCTTGAGAAATGTAACAAAACAACAAAACAGGTTAAGATTCAGGTTTTCCCTCCTGTTATGGGAAAGAGTGAGGCACAAAGGATAGAACACAAGGCCTGGATCAGTATCCATCGTTCACAGAGAAGGTGACGAGAGATAATCTCTCTTCATCTGTAAATAGACATGATCCCTCAAAACTGTTGAGACGGTAAATTACGGTGTATGCCAAAGGGCTCTGAAAATGCTATGTGTTGTACAAATAAGTGTTATTAGTATATATCTTGACCATATCCAGCAGCATCTTTTGTTATTCATTTCATAGGGAGTGGTTTTCTTTAAAAACAGTGATACGTGGAAACAAAGTGAAAGGGCATGTACTGCAAGTTTAAGTTGTTAAACTTGTTTATTATAAAATAAAACTGTAGAAATCATCCTGATTTAGTAACTACTTTTAGTTTTGTGAGGATTAGTAAAGGAAACGTGGTTTAGAATGAAATCTTGCCATTTGCAATGACGTGGATGGAACCAGAGGGTATTATGCTAAGCGAAATTGGTCAGTCAGAGAAAGATAAAAATCATTATGACTTCACTCGTATGAGGACTTTAAGATACAAAACAGATGAACATAAGGGAAGGGAAGCAAAACTAATATAAAAACAGGGAGAGGGACAAAACAGAAGACACTCTTAAATATAGAGAAGAAACAAAGGGTTGCTGGAGGGGATGCGGGAGGGGGGATGGGCTAATGGGTAAGGGAAACTAAGGAATCTACTCCTGAAATCATTGTTGCATTATATGCTAACTAATTTGGATGTAAATTTTTTAAAAAAATTAAAAAAAAATTAAAAAAAAAAAAAAGAGGGGCACCTGGGTGGCTCAGTCGGTTGAGCGTCCGACTTCGGCTCAGGTCATGATCTCACGGTCCGTGAGTTCGAGCCCCGCGTCGGGCTCTGTGCCGACAGCTCAGAGCCTGGAGTCTGTTTCGGATTCTGTGTCTCCCTCTCTCTCTGCCCCTCCCCGATTCATGCTCTGTCTCTCTCTGCCTCAAAAATAAATAAACATTTAAAAAAAAAAAACTTAAGGGGCGCCCGGGTGGCGCAGTCGGTTAAGCGTCCGACTTCAGCCAGGTCACGATCTCGCGGTCCGTGAGTTCGAGCCCCGCGTCGGGCTCTGAGCTGATGGCTCGGAGCCTGGAGCCTGTTTCCGATTCTGTGTCTCCCTCTCTCTCTGCCCCTCCCCCGTTCATGCTCTGTCTCTCTCTGTCCCAAAAATAAATTTAAAAATGTTGAAAAAAAAAATTAAAAAAAAAAAAACTTAAAAAAAAAACAAGTGAAACTGCTATGTTATATGGTAGTTTTAGTTTTAATATTGAGGCACCTCCGCACTGTTTTCCATAGTGGCAAAATTGAAAACATTTTAAAAAGGAAACTCATTAAAATTTCCATAGCCTTTTGCCATGTTCACCTGCATAGACTATACATTGTTATGTAAAATAATTCTTGTAATTTAAAAGAAATTACACTACCCAAACAATAGCAAGCAGAATGTGCCATCCCCAGAGAGGCTAAAGAACACAGAGAAGGTTGTTCTCTGTATCCAGCTGCTAGTAGGCTGGTCTCGGGAAAAGCTTTTACATGGAAAGAAAGCATAGCTGGTCCTTGAATAACATGGGTCCCCTTACACATGGATTTTCTTACAGTCTAGTGCTGTAAATGTATGTTCTCCTCATGATTTTCTTACTAACATTTCCTTTTCTCTAGCTTGCTTTTCTGTAAGCAAATAAGGTACAATACACATAACATACAAAATATATGTTAATCGACAGTTTATGTCATCAGTAAGGCTTCCAGTCAAGAGTAAATTATGAGTAGGTTAAGTCTGGGGGGAGTCAAAAGTCTTCTGTGGATTTTTGACTGCAAGGGAGTCAATGCCCCAACCTCCAGGCTGCTCAAGGGTCAAGCACACTACCCAGAAACCCAAGTGCTGTTTAATAAGGAATTGGTTATGCCTGCACGTTAGTATTCAGGTGGTGTCAGGGCATGGACCCATGGAGTCTGTTCCTAGCTAAAAGCACTTTAGTTCATCTGATTTTGTAGAAACTATGTTCTTAAGTTAACTTTTAAAGGACGTTCAAAACCCCGAAGGCCCGCAGTCCCCTTCACATGTCTGCATAATGGACAGGCAAAAAAGTCGCACGAGAGTCTGCGAGTGAAAGTTCTCAGCTGGACTTAAAACGCACGCACACACAAATACCTTTATTGTTGTTCTGTTTTTTTGTTTAATTTTTTTAACCTTTATTCATCCTTGAGAGACAGAGACAGAGCATGTCCGGAGGGAGGGGCAGAGAGAGAGGGAGACAGAGAATCCGAAGCGGGCTCCAGGCTCCGAGCTGTCAGCACAGAGCCTGACGCGGGGCCGAACTCACAAACCGCAAGGATCGTGACCTGAGCCGAAGTCGAAAGCTCAACCGACTGAGCCACCCAGGTGCCCCTATCATTGTTTTGTTTTAATTAAACGGTTGATTTCTTAACTGAAGATAAGGCTGCACACTCAAAAGTATCACGTGTCTCTCAAGATTACATCTACACTTTCATTCACCTGCTTTTTGTCATTGAACAGTTTAGACGAAGCCATGTTATACGTAGAGGAATCTAAAGGTACGACACAACTACACGGGAAAACCACACAACCGTGCTACTCACACCTGCTGTCCGCCTCCCGAGTGCTGTGCGGCAGCCCAGCCCCAGGGGTGCTCCTGGGCCACAGTGAGTCTGGCGCTTCTTTTGTGGCTTGTTGTTACACTGTTTCAGGCATTTTATGGGAACAAAAAGCAGAGGACTACAGACAAAAAAGATGAAATACTCCAGGAAAATTACATCTGCAACAAAAGACCTCAACAATGCTCTGGCACTTTAGCAACTTCTTAACCTTTTCCAAAAAAATAACAGATACAAACAGGCACAGCCTAGGGCCTGGCAGGCAACAGAAAGCCAACATGTTTTTTGTTTGAGACAGAGAGGGAGGAAGTGAGCAAGGGGCAGAGAGAGAGAGAATCCCAGGAGGGGCAGAGGAAGAGAGAGAGGGGAGAGAGAAGCAGGAGTCACCCAAAGTGAGGCTCGAGCTCACCTGATGTGGGACTCAAACTCGTGAACCGTGAGATCATGACCTGAGCCAAAGTCAGATACTTAACGCCTGAGCTCCCCAGGCACCCCAAAAGTCAGCACGTTTGCTTCTCCCTTCCTCCTCTCTTTAGGACTGCTCTGGTTTCCATGGACTCCTCTGCCCACTTTCTCCAGAATGCAAACACAACGCTCATCTCCCCTGGAAGAACGACCCCTTCTCCCTCTGCCCAGATCTTAGCCATCTACCCAAGCTGCCTGGTGAGTCCCAGCCCCTCTGGGAAGCCTTCCCCGACTTAAAGCACTGCTGGTAGAGAGAATCCCGGGAGCCCATTAGGCTGCAGCATCCGTCCTGCTAATTCCAGTTTGGTGAGAGGCACGGGGAAGGCCTGGCACCCTCGGGGGAAGCTCCTGCGGAGGAGGGTGAGGTGGCCCCCAGGCTCTCAATTCTGACCGCTAACATGCTATACCCTAAGGCTGGTCTAAAACCCAACCTGAGTGCCTCCTCTCTTCTGACCTTAGACTTGAAATAGTAAAGCATTTTTATTTGTACTGTCCCTCTGCAAAAAGGAAGGTCATCTCTCTGCCACCTGGTCTGATCAAGGTTGTCAAGAGGCAATCTCTGACAACAAGAAATAGGCCACAAAAACCTTTCTTTTGAAGAATGCAAGCAGTGCTTTACAGGTCCTTAGCTTAAAAGAGGAGGGGAAGGTACCAGCAGAGGCCGAATGCCATCAGTCATTCATTCAGCAAACACTTAGTGGGCAACCTCCCGATGGCAGGTGTTGTGGACACAGCAGAGGAGGAGACAGGTATTCCAGTTCCCAGGAAGTGCCGGCCAACCCATGCCTTTCACCTGCTCTGTCGGAGGGCAAGGGGAAGCCTGAGGTGAAAGGTTGGGTTCATAGGAAGGTTCGTTTCTAGCCAATCCAGTAATGCACACCTCAGAGGCACGGCAGTTTGGCCCCAGACCACCACAATCAAGGGACTATCACAATAAAACAAGTCAAATGAATGTTTTGGCTTCCCAGGGCACATAACACTTATGTCTACACTGTACTATAATCTATTAAATGTGCAGCAGTGTTATGTCTAAAAAAAACAATGAATCCCTCAATTTAAAAAATACTTTATTGCTAACCATCATCCGAGCTTTCAGCGAGCTGCAACCTTTCTGCTGGTGGAGGGTCTTGCCTTGACGCAGACTGCTGCTGACTGATCAGGGTCCTGGCTGCTGAAGGCTGGGGTGTCTGTGGCAGTTCCTCAAAACAAGAGAATGAATTTGCCGCCTCTTCCTTTCCCAAACGATCTCTCTGTGGCACGTGATGCTGTCTGACAGCATTCTACCCACAGTACAACGTCTTTCAAAATTGGAGTCAGTCCCTCCAAACCCTGCCGCTCTTTATGAACTAAGTTTATGCCATATTCTAAATCCTTGTTGTCGTTCCAACCGTCTTCACGGCATCTTCACCAGGAGCAGAATCCACCTCAAGAAACCACTTTCTTTGCTCCTCCGTAGGAAGCGCTCCTCATCTGTTCAAGTTTTATCCTGAGATCGCAGCCATTCAGCCCCTGATCGTAGTTCTCTTGCTGTTTCCACCCCATCTGCAGCGACTTCGCCACGGAGTCTTGAACCCCTCAAAGTCCTGCATGAGGGCTGGAACCCGCTTCTCCCAAACTCCTGTTAATATTGATATTTTGACCTCTTCCCATGAGCCACGGCAAGAAACATTTTCGTAAGGACATCCAGAATGGTGAATCGTTTCCAGAAGGTTTTCAATTTACGCTGCATCAGAAGAGTCACCATTTACGGCGTCTACAGCCTTATATTTTTTAAGATATGTGTTTCTTAAGTAGTAAGACTAAAAAGTCAAAGTTAAAAATTACTCCTTGCTCCATGGGCTGCAGAATGGATGTTGTATCAGCAGGCATGAAAACAACATTAACCTTGCTATACATCACCAGAGCTCTTGGGTGACTGGGTACAATGTCAATGAGCAGTATTACTTTGAGAGGAATCTTTTTTTCTGAACTGTAGGTCTGAACAGTCGGCTTAAGATATTTGGTAAACCATGTCGTAAACAGATATGCTGTCATCCAGGCTTTGTTGTTCCATTCAGCACAGTTCTTCGGGGCCACATTCTCGGGGGCAGGGGGAGGGGACACTGCCATGCTAACTCTGGGACAATGAGCAGCAGTGTCTCAGAGTGAAGGAAGAAGGGCCACAGTGAAAAAAAGAGTCCGACAAGCAGACCACATGTGCAAAGGTATGAAGCCCTGAGGACGCTTGAGAAGAGTGTGAGCTGCAAATATGTGCCCAGCATGAAGGCAGGGAGTCCCCATTCGGGGAGCAGCAGGACACTGGGTTGGAGCAGTCAGTGAGGAGCGGCATCACACAGGCGTCACACAGGGTCAGGGGAGCCAGGCCCACAGGGGTCCAAGCTAGGGACAGCATGACAGGATCAGATCCACATCACAGGAAGGCCTGTCACTGGTCTCACGGAGGAGGCACTGGGGCAAGACTGGCATTAGGGAGACCATTCAAGTGTCTGCCTGCCAGGTAACCTACGGAAGACCCAAACTAAGCCAGTGACCCTAACGAATAATCTGGGAAACATTCAGGGGTGATTTCACGACTAACTGTATGGGGAAGGTGAAGGCAGGGGATACACAGAGCCCTTGGAAATTTCAGGAAAAGGACACGGTGAGAAACTCCTGTAGGGAATGGTCTCCACATAGAGGTGCACTGCCACACAGAGGCGAAGGGACGGGCTGTGCAGGGAGGGGTAGAGAAGGGTGTCAGAGCCCGTGAGCTCCACACCTAAAGGTGGAAGGAAGGACTGCTTTCCCTAAAACTAAATATTCGATCATACTAATTTAATTCTACCTATTAAATTAAACTTAATTTTCTTTACTGAATTCTAAGGCACAAGATATTAAAATATTGAGGCATTTAATTGTACGCTATTTTGTTGGAACATAGTCTACAACCTTAAATAGAGCTCTCAAGATGCCTAAGAATCTGGGAAATGGGCTCTTCTTACATGAGCAAAACTGCCTACATTTCATCAACGTAACAAATAAAACCAACCTACTAGAGATGGAAGAGAACTGAAAAGAAAACCAAGGTCCCCCACCGACTGACCCCATTTCCTACGGTGTGAGTGACCACACCCTACAAATGGCCACCAAGGGGCCCCATAGCCCTTGTGCCCAGGCTCGTGAGGGGTCAGCAGTAGCCGGGTGGGAGTCTTGGGCTCTCAGGCCCAGGAGTTCGTTCTGTTCTTACCTGTACACAATTCTTTCTTTCTGTAAGTCCTCCAAGCCACAGCACAGTTCGGCCGCATAGAAGATCGCTCTCTGCTCATCAAAGCCAGGGCTGCCCAGGTTGTAAATGTGATACTTTAGGTCCCCTCCATTCATAATGGTCAGCACCAAGTACAAGGAGTCTTTGGTCTCATAAGTATAAGACAAACTAACCTAAGGACAACAGCAACATAAAAAACAAAGCACAAAAACCTGCACATTCATTGGTGATTTACTCTATTTGCTAACATTATTCAAATAACCCATGTTAGATTTATAATTAGAAAACCCAAATACTATATGCTTCAGGAAAATGCCTATCATGCATCTGGCGTTTCTCAGGCATGTACCTATAAAGGACTTTACAACAGTTCTGTACTGCAAGGACAGAACCTTCTGTGGCTAAGTGGGTAGGTGGCAAAGCTTCAAAGACACTTGGGACTATGATTTATCAAAGCTATGCTCTCTAATCATTGAGCACTGATAGTCCATACTTGTAGAACACCCACGTTTAGCATACAAGTTAAAGACACTCTCCACAGTAGTGCAAGAGGGGTCTTGCTGCTGCACATCCTTCCAACATTTTGTGCCGTCAGTCAATGCTGGTGGAGGCATAGTTGTCTCTTACTGTGGTTTTTTTTTTTTTTTTAATTTTTTTTTTCAACGTTTTTTATTTATTTTTGGGACAGAGAGAGACAGAGCATGAACGGGGGAGGGGCAGAGAGAGAGGGAGACATAGAATCGGAAACAGGCTCCAGGCTCCGAGCCATCAGCCCAGAGCCTGACGCGGGGCTCGAACTCACGGACCGCGAGATCGTGACCTGGCTGAAGTCGGACGCTTAACCGACTGCGCCACCCAGGCGCCCCTCTTACTGTGGTTTTAATGTGCATTTCTCTGTACATACAAATAAAGGAGACACTTCTCATAGTTTTTCATATACTTATCCATTTGGAACCTCTTTTTTTTTTTTTTTTTAATTTTTTTTTTCAATGTTTTTTATTTATTTTTGGGACAGAGAGAGACAGAGCATGAACGGGGGAGGGGCAGAGAGAGAGGGAGACACAGAATCGGAAACAGGCTCCAGGCTCCGAGCCACCAGCCCAGAGCCTGACGCGGGGCTCGAACTCACGGACCGCGAGATCGTGACCTGGCTGAAGTCGGACGCTTAACCGACTGCGCCACCCAGGCGCCCCTCTTACTGTGGTTTTAATGTGCATTTCTCTGTACATACAAATAAAGGAGACACTTCTCATAGTTTTTCATATACTTATCCATTTGGAACCTCTTGTGTGAAGTACCTGTCCAGGTTTTTTGCCCACTTCTCTGTTGGTATGTAGGTCAATTTGCGTGCACGCGTGCACGCACGCACACACACACACACACACACACACACACCCTGCTGGATTTTGATTAGGACTGCATTTAATTCATTTAATCTATATATCAATTTGGGAGAAGCAATATCTTTATATGTTGATTCATATGAATGTTCTGATCCATGAACATTATTTGGTCTTCTTCAATTTCTTGTAATAGCATTTCTAGCTCTCAGTTTAGAAGCCTTGCATATTTTCATTAAATTTTTGCCTAGATTTTGATATTTATTGATGCTATTATAAATGGTATCAATTAATTTTTTTTTATTTTCTAACTATTTGTGGTTGGCTAGATACACAATAAGTTATATAGAAAGTGTTAGGCTTTCATCATACATAATCATATCGTGGGCCAGTCACGGTGGGCAGTGGGAAGCAGGAGGAAATGAGTGACAGGTACAGGTCAGGTTCCACTGATCAACTGTAAGCAGGGAGTAAAAAATGTTACTTTATATCTAAAGGAACTAGAAAAAGAACAAAGCTCAAAGTTGGTAGAAGGAAGAAATTAATAAATATCAGAGTGGAAATAAATGAAATGGAGAGTTAAAAAAAACAATAGAAAAGATCAATGAAACTAAAACTTGGTTCTTTGAAAAAACAAAATCAATAAACTTCTAGCCAGACTTGTCATTAATAAACAAATACATTATCTCTTTTAAACTCAGAAATGAAAGAGAAGTTACAACTGACACCACAGAAATACAAAGAATCATAAAAGATTAATATGAATAATTACACACCAACGTATTGGGCAGCCTAGAAGAAATGGATACGTTCCCAGAAACCCAACTTTTCAGGACTGAATCACACAAAAATAGAAAATATGAACAGACCAATTACAAGCATTGAAATTGAGGCAGTAATTTAAAAACTCCTATAAAAAACAAAAAGTCCAGGATCACATGGCTTCACAGGTGAATTCTACCAAACATTTAAAGAAGACTTAGTACCTATTCTCAAATTTTTCCAAAAATTGAAGAGGAATGAAGATTTCCAAATTCATTTTATAAGGCCAGAATCACCCTGATTCTGATACCAGATAAAAACACCCTGAAACCAGATAAAAACACTACAAGAGAGAGAAGAGAGAGAGAGAGAGAGAGAGAGAGAGAATTACAGGCCAATAACCCTGATGAACATAGATGTAAAAATCCTCAACAAAATATTACTAAACCAAACTCAACAACACATGAAAAGGATCATACACCACAATCGAGTGGGATTTATTCCAGGGATGCGAGGATGGTTCAATACCCACGAATACATCAAGGTGATACACCACATTAACAAAATGAAGGATAAGTATCATATGATTATCTCAATAGATGCAGAAAAAACATTTGACAAAATTCAATATCTATTTATGATTTAAAAAACTCTCAATAAAGTGGGTATAGAAGGAACATACCTTAACATAATAAAGGCCATATATGACAAACCCACAGCTAATACTATACTCAATGATAAAAAGCTGAAAGCTTTTCTTCTAATATCAGGAACAAGACAGAGATACCCACTCTTATCACTTTTATCAACATAGTACTGGAAGTCCTAGCCATAGCAATTAGGCAAGAAAAAGAAATAAAAGGCACTCAAATTGGAAGCAGTAAAACTCACTATTTGCAGACGACATGATAGTACACATTGAAAACCTTACAGACTTCACCAAAAAGCTATTAGAACTAATCAATGGTATCAGTAACATCGGAGAGTACAAAATTAACATACAGAAACAGGTTGCAGTTTTATACACTAATAATAAGATATCAGAAACAGAAACTAAGAAAACCATCCCATTTACAGTTTTATCAAAAGAATAAGATACCTAGGAATAAATTTAACCAAGGAGGTGAAAGACCTGTACTCTCAAAACTATAAGGCATTGATGAAACAAACTGAAGACAAAAATAAGTGGAAAGATATTCCATCCTCATGGATTAGAAGAATTAATATTGTTCAAATGCCCACAGTACCCAAAACAATCTACAGATTCAATGCAATCCCTATCAAAATACCAATAGTTCTGGGGTGCTTGTGTGGCTCAGTCAATTAAGCATCTGACTCTCGATCTTGACTCAGGTCATGATCTTATGGTTCATGGGTTTGAGCCCCACTTTGGGCTCTGCACTGACAGCATGAGGTCTGCTTGGGATTCTCTCTCTCTCTCTCTCTCTCTCTCTCTCTCTCTCTCTCTCTCCTCTCCCACTCACACACTCACTTGCTCTCTCCCTCTCATTCTCTCTCTCAAAATAAACATTAAAGAAATACCAATAGCTCTTTTCACAGAACTAGAACAAACAATCCTAAAATTTGTATGAAACAACACAAGACTCTGAAAAGCGAAAACAATCTTGAGAAAGAAGAACAAAGCTGGAGGCATCATGCTCCCTGATTTCAAACTATACTACAAAGCTGTAGTAATCAAAAGAGTATGGCATTGGCATAAAAACAGACACATACATCAGTGGAATAGAATAGAGAGCCCAGAGATAAACACATGCATATAAGATCAATTAATTTATGACAAAGGAGGCAAGAATATACAACCAGGAAAAGACAGCCTGTTCAATAAATAGTGTTGGAAAAACTGGACAGCTACATGCAGAAGAATAAAGCTGGCCACTACATTTTACCATACACGAAAATTAACTCAAAATGGATTAAAGACTTGAGGGGTGCCTGGGTGGCTCAGTTGGTTAAGAGTCTGACTCTTGATTTTGGCTCAGGTCATGATCTCAACAGTTCATGGGATCGAGCCCCACATCAGGCTCTGTGCTGACAGCACAGAGCCTGCTTGGGATTCTCTCTCTCCCTCTCTCTCTGCCCTTCCCCTGCTCACATGCATGGGTCTTCTCTCCCTCTCTATGTCCCCCGACCCCCCGTCTCTCTAAAAACTAAATATAAATAAACATTAAAAAAAATAAAATGCTTAAAAATGGATTAAAGACTTGAATGTAAGAACCAAAACCACAGAACCCCTAGAAGAAACCACAGGAAGTAAGCTCTTTGGCATCAGTCTTAGGAATGTTTTTTCAGACCAGTCTCCTGAGTAACAAAAGCTAAAATAAACAATGGGATTTTAGTAAACTAAAAAGCTTTTGCACAGCGAAGGAAACCATCAACAAAACAAAAAGGCAACCTACTGAACGGAAGATATTTACAAATCATATATCAGATAAGGAGATAATATCAAAATATATTTTCTAAATTATACAAATATGTTAAAAAAAAAAAAACCTGATGAGAAAATGAGCAGAGAACTTGAACAGATATTTTTGTGGTTTTTTTGTTTATTTATGTTGAGAGAGACGGATACAGTGTGAGCAGGGGAGGGGCAGAGAGAGAGGGAGGGAGAGAGAGAGAGAGAATCCCAAGCAGGCTCTGCACTGTCGACACAGAGCCTGACACAGGGCTCGAACTTATGAAACCATAAGATCATGACCTGAGCTGAAACTGAGAGTCAGACGCTTAACTGATTGAGCCACCCAGGCACCCCAGATATTTTTCCAAATGTACATACATACATATACATACAGATGGCTACCAGGCACATAAAAAGATGCTCATCATCACTAACCATTAGGGGAATGCACATCAAAACCACCACGAGATAGCATTTCACACCTATCAGTATGACTAGAATCAAAAGACAAGAAACAAGGGTTGGTGAAGATGTGCAGAAAAAGGAACCCTTGTACAACTGTTGGTGGAAATGTAAGTTGGTGCAGCCACTGTGCAAAACAGTATGGAGATTCCTCAAAAAATTAAGAATAGAAACACCATGTGATCCAGCAATTCCACTTCTAGGTATTTATCTGGAGAAAATGAAAACACCAATCCAAAGAGGTATCTGCACCCTTCTGTTGACTGTGGCATTAGTCATAATAGCCAAGATATGGAAGCAACCTAAGCGGCCACTGATAGATGACAAATGGATAAAGATGACGTGATGTGTATACAGGAGAATGAATATTGCTCAGCCATAAGAAAGGATGGAATCTTGCCATTTGTGGCAACGTGGATGGACCTAGAAAGGACAATGCTAAGCAAAACAAGTCAGTCAGAGAAAGACACCACATGGCTTCACTCGTATGTGGAATCTAAAAAGCAAAACACACTCACAACAAAACAAAACAGAAACAACAAAACAGAAACTGACTCCAACACTAAACAGGCTTGTTACAAGAGTAGGGAGGGGTTGGGGGTCAGAAAATAGGTGAAGTGGATTAAGAGGTACTAACTTCGGTTATGGAGCAAATAAGTCAAGGAGATGTGATGTACAGCGTAGGGAATACAGTCAATATTTGTAACTTTTTAATAACTTGTAATAACTTTGATATGGCAACTAGGCTTATCATGAGAATCGTTTCACAATGTAGAAAAATATCAAATCACTATGATGTGCACTTGAAACGGATAGGATATTATTATGTCAATTATCCTTCAGTTGGGGAAAAAAAGGATGAAGGAAGTTACTTCCAGGTTCCTTGGGAGAGGCCAAGAATATAGAAACTAAAATATTTCATTTTAATAGAATAAACCATAGATACCGTTTATGTTCCTTTCAAAAAGCTAGATTATGGATTTCCATGTTTCAAGGTAGTTATACAAATATATTTAAAGAATCTCCCAGATGAGCTGATTTTATGAAAGATTTTTGTGTCATGGGTGCAGAAGTGACCTATCATACACGGAGACGTACATGATGGCTGTGCAGGCCCCTGTTCTGGAACATTTGTTCCCTACCACAAATCGGCGAACCTCAGTACTGAGACATGAATGACCGGGACAAAGTAGGTGTAACACTACAAATTCTTTCATAAAGTACCTTCCTCTCCCCGCTTCAGGCAGACCCTCCTGTCGCCGTAGCTGCTACAGGAGATAGGTGATGGGGTGAAGAAGTCAGGTTTGGCGGTGAAAACCACACCACCTCACGCACAGCCTAGGGCCTGGAAGGGTCCCAAGGTTCACCCTAGCCCCACAAGTCCAATCCTTGCCTGAAACAGTGAAGGTGGAATTTGAGGCTCCATACAGTTGGAATGTGCTGATAGAGGGCCAGTAATACATTCGCCAAGTGTCAGAAAGAGGCCACTGAGAAGAGAAGGACCAGAGGCAGTGCCTTTCAGGACTAGGAGTCAGAGTGGCTGAAAGGCCAGAGGGTAAGGCTGTCTGCCCCGCAGGGAGAGGAGGGCCCTCACTGGTTAAGAGCACACTGCTGGGTGTGGAGCGGAACCACAGGTCAGGCAGTGGTGGACAGCTACAGATTTATAGCAGGTCGGAAGTTGGAAGTGGGATCCCCACTCATTTACGTTTGTGCCCAGTAAGAAGTGAATTGGAAAGCGGATGGCCAACAGGCACATGAAAAGATGTTCAACGTCGCTCCTTATCAGGGAAATACAAATCAAAACCACACTCAGATATCACCTCACGCCAGTCAGAGTGGCCAAAATGAACCAATCAGGAGACTATAGATGCTGGAGAGGCCGTGGAGAAATGGGAACCCTCTTGCACTGTTGGTGGGAATGCAAATTGGTGCAGCCGCTCTGGAAAGCAGTGTGGAGGTTCCTCAGAAAATTAAAAATAGACCTATCCTATGACCCAGCAATAGCACTGCTAGGAATTTACCCAAGGGATACAGGAGTACTGATGCATAGGGGCACTTGTACCCCAATGTTTATAGCAGCACTCTCAACAATAGCCAAATTATGGAAAGAGCCTAAATGTCCAGCAACGGATGAATGGATAAAGAAATTGTGGTTTATATACACAATGGAGTACTACGTGGCAATGAGAAAGAATGAAATATGGCCCTTTGTAGCAACGTGGATGGAACTGGAGAGTGTTATGCTGAGTGAAATAAGCCATTCAGAGAAAGACAGATACCATATGGTTTCACTCTTATGTGGATCCTGGGAAACTTAACAGAAACCCATGGGGGAGGGGAAGGAAAAAAAAAAAAAAGGTTAGAGTGGGAGAGAGCCAAAGCATAAGAGACTGTTAAAAACTGAGAACAAACTGAGGGTTGATGGGGGGTGGGAGGGAGGGGAGGGTGGGTGATGGGTACTGAGGAGGGCACCTTTTGGGATGAGCACTGGGTGTTGTATGGAAACCAATTTGACAATAAATTTCATATATTAAAAAAAAAAAAAAAAGAAGTGAATTGGAAAGAAGAGGGCTGCCACTAAGACGAAAGAGGCTATCCCTGGCACGTTCCCAGGTTCCCAGCACACGCTGAGCCTGGAAGCGCGGGTGAGCCCCGGCTGCGGAGTTTTCGAGCCGGGGATGGAGGAGTAGGCGAGCCCGGACCGGAAAGTGGGCACGCCGCAGGGTGGAGAGTGGGCGAACCCCAGGGTGGAGAGTGGGCGAGTCCAGCAGCAGGTGCGCTCAGGAAGGTGGGACTCAGGACACCGCGTACAGGGAAGACTAAGGCAAGATACTTACTACAAATCTGCTATTCACTTTTTCCAGCATCCTCTTCTCATTTAGAGCCATTGCTTCACCTTTCCTCCTCTTTATTCTTTTCTTTGCTAGCTTCTTACAGGCGTACATTTTTCCTGTAGCTCGCACTTGACAGGCACAGACCTAGTCCAAAAGAAGAAACCACAAGCTTTGTACGTACCTGACGTCTCTAGGCTGCCAACCACCAACACCACCACCAAACCCTGTCCTCTCCATGTCAATTCCTCCGGCCCAGAGCATGTGATGGACCAAGGCCACTCCACTCTCAGACACGTGAGGGCTTAGAGCAGGCTCCTCCCTCCTCCCCCAGCTTCCTCAGACACAACCCAGTGAGCGGAGCGGGAGGCTGTGCTCCTGGAACTCGGGGCGGGGGGGGGGGGGGGGGCGGGTGCGGTGGGGGGGGTGGCGCGGCTACAAGGGACTCCTCATGTGTGATCGCGGCAGCCGCTTGACTCAAGGGTCCTCCTGGGTCTTTCAGTTTTCTTGCAAGAGCAACACCTTTTGAAACTAAATACATTCATTTTTCTTTTCTTTTTAAATGTTTATTTTTGAGAGAGAGGGAGACAGAGCATGAGCAGGGGACAGGCAGAGAGAGAGGGAGAGGCAGAATCCGAAGCAGGCTCCAGACTCTGAGCCATCAGCACAGAGCCCACAGCAGGGCTCGAACTCACTGACTGTGAGCTCATGACCTGAACCGAAGTCTGACGCTTAACCGACTGAGCCACCCAGGTGCCTATCTTTTTTTTTTTTAAGTTCAAGAATATAAAAAAATAGATTTCAGAGAATTCATAATCTTTAATACATTGATTCTACTTAGTTGTAAAATAATATCTGTATACTACTTAACCTTACATTATGAGAAAATTTCCAAAATTACAAAAGTGGAGAGGAGGGAATAATAAGCTCCCATGTGCCTGACCCCCAGCCTCTGGCTATCAGCTCAGGGTTACTCTGTTTCCTCAGACTCCCACCCCCCTACACACACACACACACACACACACACCCTCCACACCAACACTCCAAAGACACATACACACACCCCCACCCCACCCCCACTGCAGACACACACACACCCTCTACACCACACCCACACCCATTCCACACCAGACACACACACACAACACACCCCTCCACACATACACACAGTCCACACCACAGACACACACACTCCACACACACAGTCCACACCAGACACACATGCCCACACCACAGACACATACCCACACCCCGTACACACTTACTCCACAACCACACACACACATATACACATGTACACACACCACACACACCTACTGCACACCACAGACACGTATGTGCCCCCAGGCATGCAACACAGGCACATGCTACACATACACAAACACAATTACCTTATAAGCAAATATAAGACACATCATTTTAATCCATCAATAAAATGATTTTGATAATAAAATATAAAGTTCATCGTGGAAAATACAGAAAGTATTAATAAGGACAAAACTGCATAAGGATAAAACTCGTTGAAATTCCAAGATGACTATCATTCACATTTGCTGTATAGGGTCCTGAGTTCTCCTCAGTTTTGGCAGGGGGAACCGGCCTTATATTATAGAATAGGTAATATTTTATACTGTTTTTATCTTACAGTGGGACTCTCTTCTCATCATTAAATGTTCTCCCACTATATGAATACTCCAAACCTTATATAATCATTAAGACACGGCACACAAATCACGGCATATCTCTCCATCGTTAACTTACGATAATTCTTTTAAGTGAAACTGCCAAGTCAAAGAGAGAGAAGGAAGAGGTCAGCGTGCCAGGCCCTGCACTGTGGCTGGAGACGAACGCTCATTTGCCGCTCACAACAACCCAGGGAAGCAGGGATCATCTCCCTCTTAAGGGTAAGAAGGGGACGGTGGGCCCAAGATCACACAGCTGGAAGCGATGGAACAGGAACTCACCTCCAGTCTGCCCATCTCTCACAGATACGCTCTCTCCACAGCTCTCTGCTGTCTCTACAACCGTGCTCGCACAGACGCTGCCAATTCTCTTTCCCCCGTTCTGCCCCAGAGCCCTACAGATCCATTTCGGAGGACCTCAAGCATAAATGAACGTACTGTAGTTGACGAGATAAGACCAAAATGTTTGTCCTTCCAAACCCACCGGAAAAAGCATTAGCATTTGGAAAAAGTAAATACACCATTGGAATCTGGATTTAAATGGCACCGAGGCAGGGCATCTGGGTGCCTCAGTCGGCTGAGTGTCTGACTTGATTTCATCTCAGGTCGTGATCCCAGGGTCATGGGATGGAGCCCCACATCAGCTTGGGATTCTTTCTCTTTCTTCCTTTGCCCCCCCTCCCCCTCCCCCCCCTCACCCCCCCCCCCTCCTCCTCCTCCTCCTCTCTCTCTCTACCTCAAATGAAAGAGGCACTGAGGCTGTCTGCATTAGGGTCACAGTGCTCCCTCTGACAGGTATTCAGAATAGAAACAGATATTCACTCCGCTGCGCTCAGACTTGATGTAACAAATAGCACATTCAGAACAAGTCTGTGAAAAACCACAACATTTTTTTCATCCACACAATCTTTTGTTTGGAAACACAAGTAAATGTGTTAAAAAGTAATCTATAAATATCATAAATACACCAAGTCTTCCACAACAGTTAAAAGCTGCAAACATGTTATCACTGAGTCCATTTTTAAATGTACACATGGCTACAGTTAGAACTACATTCTGTTGTAAACACAAGATCCATGTGCTTGAAATGTCTTTCCCTCTGTTCTCCGACAAAATCTGAGTTTTATACTTGGAGATCACGAAAAGCAGAATAGCATGAATTAAAGAGAGCAAATTTTCCTGCTCTAGGATGTACGGAAAGACAGAGTGGATTTCTTACAGAAATATCTATCCCGAAAGGGTGACAGCAAGCATTTTTGGTTGAGATCATTCAAAATACTCTAAAAGGTCTCCAGAACCATATCAGAGGGTCGGTACCATGGATTCTCCTGACGTAATGGCTACGAGGACCAGTTTCTTACCACGTCCAACTACAGGTCTTACTTGCAGCACAAGGCCTCGAGGCCAGCTTCCTAATTCACGTTAAGGCAATTCTGGTATGTCTGGTTTAGGCTTTCGATTGGAATTTGGGAGTGTGCAGGATTTAAATCACAAGTGGCCAGCGTGACTTGCTTCTGACTAAACACACAGCTCCTGGTTCTGGGCAGTTGTAAATGCCTGAGCTGAATATGACCACTCCAGATCAATAGCGAGGCAATTAAATTCACCTCTTTAAGTTACGGAAACAGAACTACATGTGATTCTGTGTCCACCTCCCACAATAGTCTCTATCTGGGAGAGCCATTACATCTAGACCATGTCTCATGAACTTGTGGACAGTTTCCTCAGGATTTCCCCAAATTTAGATGTTGTGTAGTATCTTTTGATGTAGGTGTGGGGGCACATATACACATCCAAACAGAGTTGAGATAAATAAGCCTATTTAATAATATACCCTGTACTAAGTGAGCTTTTAGGCTAGTCCTAAATTATGGAAATAGAGTAACAGAAATTCCACAATATGGAAACAGAATCATCTTTTTAGTCGGGACAAACTGAGCTTGAACATCGGACAATCAAACACAGGAAAACAGCTTCTATAAGAAACATGAAGTAAAGAAAAAATCACAACGATAGCACATTTCTTTCCACATCTCCGAATTTTTTAAAAGCATGTAGCAAAGCACCTTTTGTTCCAAGTTCAATCTCAACTCACATGGTTGGCTAAAATTATTCCCAAAACACACGGTGAGGAAATAAAGGTATTGGTAAAGTTGAAGCACGTCTTTTCGTTCCCTTGCTATCTTACTTTTCTAGAAGTATTGCTTATGGTTAGTCACACATTACTTACCTCCCCAAATCCGCCTTTTCCTAGAACTCTGTAATGTCTAAATGTGTCCTTTGTTATTGGTTGCCTAATTAATTAAAAAAACAAAAAGCTTCAGGTCTCACATCACATTGTTATTTTAAAACAGAAAAGCCTACCTAGCTCTTGTCCTGCTTGATTTATGAAAGCATGCTGTTCAAAACAAGTGCCTGGGGCACGGTGCCTGTGCTCTGGGACTCCGTCCCCTCTGCTGACACAGCCTTCTACACTAAGAGGCAGATGCGCACGTCAACATTGAAGATTTACCGGATACACTGAAGATACATAGGGAACAGTCCAAGTATCCTTGCTAATTAAAGACAGGTCGGCAACTAGTCCACACTATGAAATACTTATGAATCGGGCCGGTCGGAAAGCTGCAGAGGAAAATGATAGCTATCCTCTGGGAAAAGAACCTCAGAGGAGATGTCCATACTCAACGTCTCGAAAGAAGTGTACATGAAGTAGAACTGGAAATTTAAACAATCAATCAATACAACAGTGACACTCGTGGCAGCTAACACTTTTTGAACACTTACTTTGTACACCAAGCACGGCTGAGTATCTTACACACCTTTTTCAGGTGGCCTCAGCAGCCCCGTGGGGGTAGATTATAGAATTACCTCTATTTTACAGAACAAGGACCCGATGCTCATGAAGGTCGGGTCTTTTGACTGAGTCCACATGGCTTGTACAAAGCTGAGCGGGGCTCAGACCACAAGACTGAACCAGTGTGCACTGGTTTATACTTCTGTGAATCCAGGATATGTTTTATTTTCTAACTACTATACCCACAGGGCTAACTGGCCATTTTATTTTATTTTATTCTATTATTATTATTATTATTTTTGTTTATTTTTGACAGAGAGAGAGAGAGAGAGAGCAAGTGTGAGCTGGGGAGGGGCAGAGAGAGAGGGAGACAGAATCTGAAGCAGGCTCCAGGCTCTGAGCTGTCAGCACAGAGCCCGACGTGGGGCTCGAACCCACCAACCGTGAGATCATGACCTGGGCCAAAGTCGTATGCTTAACCGACTGAGCCACCCAGGCGTAACTGGCCATTTTAAAAAGGCAGAACAGAGTCAACTAAATCAGAAGAAATTATATAACACATATTAATAATTTCTGTATAAAAATACCATATACAGCCCAAGATTTCTAATAGTATTTTGACAGATGGGAAAGTATACATCTATCAGTACACATTCTGAGAAGTTACTACTTGTTTTTGTTGAATTCTAAATTAGAACATACCTTTCCAGCCATTTCCACTGTAGAAATCGAGAAAAATATGAACTTTCTTGATATTCTTCAAATGGTTCTCCACTTAAATAGTTATGAACAAATCTAGAAAAAGATTTTATATAATTCTATACATCCGCTGCATTACAGCAGGAAAACAGCTGCGTTCAGTGCAGTCATGAACACTGGATATGAGAAGTCAATCGTTATACACAATTAAATATATTGAGTTTTGCAAGTATAGAATTCCACACTAGTTTCTAATGTTATCACTAAAAATATGAAGGCAAGAATTCAGAAGAAATGAAATTGGTTTACCCTCCCAAAGTCAAAGGTTCTTTTTATGTATATGTACTCAAGGTATGTGTGTGTGTGTGTGTGTGTGTGTGTGTGTGTGCAGGAGTGCACACATGTGCATACACCCAAACGTGTACTTCAGCAGGGAATGTAAACATTTTGTATATAAGATTAGAATGAATATCTAAATGATAATAGTCATATGACAGAAAATGTTAATATGTGACACCACCTTTTTAAACATTGAAACTAAAGCATCCAATGAATTATTTTATGCTATACACTTCCTGAATTTTTGTGCAATTAGTCATGCTTCTAAAGTTTTATTTACAATTTTATTACAGAAGTAATAATTTTTTTTTAATTGGAGATAGAGAGAGCACAAGTGGGGAGAGGGGCAGAGGGAGAGGGAGAAAGAGAATCCTAAGCAGGCTCCACGCTCGGTGTGGAGCCCTATAGGGGACTCAATCCCACAACCCTTGGAACATTACCTGAGCTAAAACCAAGAGTCAGACCCCCAGATGCCCCAAAGTAATAAAATTCTTATTTGGAGAGTCAATAAGGGACAGAATGTAGTCTGTCATTTACAATTGTTTTCAATGTTTATTTATTTTTGAGAGACAGCGTGAGCAAGGGAGGGGCAGAGAGAGAGGGAGACACAGAATCGGAAGCAGGCTCCAGGCCCCGAGCTGTCAGCACAGAGCCCGACGCGGGGCTTCAAGTTGCAAACTGTGGGACCATGACCTGAGCCGAAGTCAAACACTTAACTGACTGAGCCACCCAGGAGCCCCATAGTCTGTCATTTAAAACAGCCCATTAGTGGGGCGCCTGGGTGGCGCAGTCGGTTAAGCGTCCGACTTCAGCCAGGTCACGATCTCGCGGTCCGGTCCGTGAGTTCGAGCCCCGCGTCGGGCTCTGGGCTGATGGCTCGGAGCCCGGAGCCTGTTTCCGATTCTGTGTCTCCCTCTCTCTCTGCCCCTCCCCCGTTCATGCTCTGTCTCTCTCTGTCCCAAAAATAAATAAACATTAAAAAAAAAAAAACTTAAGGGGCGCCTGGGTGGCGCAGTCGGTTAAGCTGCCGACTGCGGCTCACGTCACGATCTCGCGTGATCTCGCGTGAGTTCGAGCCCCGCGTCGGGCGGGGCTCTGGGCTGACGGCTCGGAGCCCGGAGCCTGTTTCCGATTCTGTGTCTCCCTCTCTCTCTGCCCCTCCCCCGTTCGTGCTCTGTCTCTCTCTGTCCCAAAAATAAATAAAAAAATAATAATAATAAAATAAAACAGCCCATTAGTCAGTAAGCATCTAACGACTAGATTGTCAGCAGTGTGCAAGACACTGGAGGGACAATTTTAGATTAGGCTTACCCTGAAGAATCTGGCCACTCAAACAGGGAGACTGGTAAGATAGCGTGCCACGAGGAGAAGAGTGCCACCAGAGTTGTTACAGCCGTGCCTGGTGTGCTCGGAACAGCTCTCCTGGGAAAGGAGGTGTAGGGAGACTTTGTGAAGGTGGCGTCTGAGCTGAACAGGAGTGACCCTGAGGAAGGGAGAAGGGAGGGTCTCCCAAGCAAAGGCAGAAGTCCGAATGGGAAAAGATCATAGTCGTCACGGGGAATTGCTAGCAGGCCAGTAACTGAAGGGGCTCCAGCATTTTTACTGGTCGTTAGAGAAGGTCTGACCCTTGACTTCAGCTCAGGTCATGATCTTACAGTCATGGGATCAAGCCCCACACGGGGCTCCATGCTGAGTGTGGAGCCTGCTTGGGATTCCCTCTCTCTCCCTCTGCCTCTCTCCATGGCTGCCGTGTGTTCTCTCTAAAAGAAAAAAAAATCTGAGGAAGCCACTTGATTTCACTTCATTTTGTAAAAGGAGGTTATTCACAAGCTCTTGGACTCATTAGTGTTACAGCACAGTGATTCTCAAAATGTGTTCTGAGGATCTCTGTGGATTCTGAGACCTCGTCAGTCGGGGGCGGGCGGGCGGTTGTTAATAAGGAAACTATACTGTACTATACTTGTTGTAATGCTAAGACATCATGTACCTTTTAAAAACTTCATTTTCAGGGGTACCTGGGTGGCTCAGTCAGTTAAGCGTCCAAACCTGGCTCAGGTCATGATCTCACACTTTGTGAGTTCGAGCCCGTATTGGGCTCATTGCTGTCAGCACACAGCGAGCCTCGGATCTTCTGTCCCCCTGTCTCCCTGCCCCTTCCCCACTGGTTCTCTCTCTCTCTCAAAATAAATAAATACACGTGAAAAAAAAAAAAAGTCTCATTTCCACAGAGCGTTTTCCAGAAGCATAAGACATAGGATATCATTGCTCTGATGGCTAGGAGAATGCTTGTGTCTTTTTATTTTTAAAAACATAAGCCACATGTACAAAAGTGTTTAATAGTGTAATGGCGTCAGGAGGTGGGGAAGTTCGAAACGGCTGCTGTAGACAACCTTAGACCTGAGCGCTGTTCTGGAGGCTATGAAGATCGCCTCCACATTTCCTAGTGTCCACACCCTGGTCCAGCTCCCTCGGCCTCCCCCTCAGCCTTTAGGTGCAGTCTTTGTGGACACTCTTCTCTTGGCCACAGACTAGGAGAGGGCAGGTCACTGGCAACCTGCCCTACACTTGTGGGAGACTCAACAATGACAGAAACACATCCGGGTCCTAATCCTGGAACCTGGGACTGTCACCTTACGTGGCAACAGGGACTCTGCAAATGTGACTGAGTTAAGGGGCTTGAGATGGGAAAACGATCCTGGATTATCTGGGTGGGCCCTAAATGCCATCACGCGTGTCCTTGTAAAAGGGAGACTGAGGGCGATTTGGACACACAGAGTAAGAAAGGCTCTGTGAAGATGGAAGCAGAGAGAAGCTTGAGAACGCTGTACTGCTGGTTTTGAAGGTGGAGCAAGGGGCCATGAGCCAAGAAATGTATTCCTAGAAGCTGGAAAAAAAACAAGAAAATGGATTCTCCCCTACATTCTCAAATGGATCAAGGCCCTGCTGACACCTTGATTTCTGCCCAGTGACACTGCTTTCAGACTTCTGGCCTCTAGAACTGCAAGAAAATAAATGTGTGTTGCTTTAGGCCACCAAGATTGTGGCAATTTGTTACAGCAGCAATTGGCAACTAATACCGACGTCTCGGTTACTCCACTCGGTTATAAGCTCCCTAGGAGTTCACTGTTGCTCATCATTTTATTCCTGGAAACTAGATCAATGACAGGCACATAGTATGTGCTTAAATAAATGTCTTCCAAAAAATAAGTAATAAGTGAAGACTCTACAGTGTATATTTCCTTAGGGCATGTAAGAATGTAAACTCAAGTCAGCAGCATTTTATTCTGTTTGTCCTCTACCATAACTTCAACCCAAAGAAGCAAACTATCATGACTTGGAATCCATCTCCCAAAAACTATGTTGAAGTCCTAACCTTGAACCTGTATACTGATCTTACCTGGAAATAGGGTCGTTGCAGATATAATTAGTTAAGATGAGGTCACCCTGGAGTAGGATGGGCCCTAGTCCAATATGACTGGTGTCCTCATTAGAAAAGGAGAAAACACAGGGACAAAAACCCAAGGGAAGAAGGCCACGTGACAGCAGAGATTGAAATGCGGCGGGTGCAGGCCCAAAACATCAGGACTCCTGGCCACCGCCAGAAACAAGAGGAGGTGAGGAAGAGCCCTCTCCTCAAGTCTGCAGAGAGTACGACCCTGCAGAGAGTACGACTTCAGACTTGCAGCTTCCAGAACTGTGAGCATAAAGTTCTGTTGTTCGAAGCCTCCTAAGTTTGTGGGACTTTGTTATGGCAGCCTTGGGAAAAGGACACAGTCCCTGACATAGAGTCGGCACTCAACAAGTACCTGTTGAATGAATGGGTAAGTGATACCCGAATGCTGCCTAACTGTACAAAGGACCACACGTGTCTCAGGCCAGATCACTCCAGAAACCATTCTTTCTTCCTATGTACAGAAGGATGCCAGATTTACTCAAAGTGCTCTGACTTAGAATTTTCCTGTCCACATTGCAAACATCCAGAGAAAAGAAATTTTCAGCGAGTGCCGAGGTCTTTAGAAAACAACATTTTATGCCAGTCTTTTCATCCCAGACACAAGCATTTTAGAAGGCTGAGCTGAAGGGCCAGGGGCCCACAAAACCTGTGCGCACACTGGCTCTCCACAATGTGACCCATTTCGGTGTGTCATTTACATCTGTGTGATTATCACCCTTTGTTTAGCTCTACCTAGTGACAGTGACGATTTTCTTTTGGAAAGTACTCCAATAAGAACTTGTCTCCTGCAGGGAGGCCCCCTGGGAGCCCCCCCCCCCCCCCCCCCCCCCCCCCCCCCCCCGTCTCAGTCTGTGTAGGGCCGGACCGGTGCTCACCTGGTGCACTCCTCAAAGACGTCCTTGGAGGGGTTCTCCTTCAGTCTCAACCTACATTCTTTCAAAACACGTGAAGGTATTTCTGGTAAAGGGGCTGCCGATTTCTTAGTACAGAACAAATCAAATGCATAACAATTAGTGCTTTCATAATTTACCAGTTGTAAACAGAACCTAAAGCTTGCTGTAAAAAAAAATTATAATATCAAGTGTATGAAATAACAAGCCAAAATGCCACCTTCACCCTGCACCCCAGTCCCGTTTTCCAGAGCTCACTGTGTCGTCCACCTTTTTAGATCTTTCCCTCTGCAAATAAAACCAGAAAGAAAAGCAAGGTTGTCAAGAGGCATCTGTACACCATTTTCACAGCATTATTCACAACATCCAACCTTTCACATTTAAATATGACGTTAGCTGTGCTTTGTATATGACCTTCATCAGGTTGAGCAAGTTCCGTTCCGTTCCTAATTTGTTGAATACGTGCATTAGGAAGGAGTCTTTGGACTTTGTCAAATGGTTTTTCTGCCTCTACTAAGACGATCATGGGACAGGTTTTGCCCTTTATTAATATGCTCTATTATATTAATTGATTATCAGATGTTGAATCAACTTTGCATTCCTAGAATAAATTTCACTGGGCTTTGGTCACGATTCTTTAAAACTGTGAATCAAATGACTGAATTTTAATATTTGGGAATACTGAAAAGAAAACTAAGAAAAACTAAAAGTGACTGAGAAAAAAGAAAGGCAAGAGTGAATATACACAGTCTTGCCTTACTTGTAGATGCCTTAAGAATTCTGCATTGCTGGAATTTGAATAAAGGAGTTCCCTTTTCAAGATGCAAAAAAGGATGCTTGTTGTTTTTAAAGAAAAGACAGGAAAAAGAAAATCTACAATAAGGATGTGACCCATTGTTATTTTTACATAAAGCACAAGAATAGTTTCCCCAGTTGATGTTAAGAAAAAAAAAAAGCTTTCAAGTTACACCATCTTCGGGCCGCCCATAAACACCCCTCACTGAGCCACAGAGGCATGTGCACCCCTCCGCGCCCCTTCTACATTTGCTACATCCGTCAGGATTCCTTTTAAATTACGTCTTTTGGTGCACCTGGCTGGCTCAGTCAATACAGCATGCAACTCTTGACCTCAGGGTTGTAGATTTGAGCTCCACCATGGTGGGTGCAGAGATGACTTAAAAATAAAATCTTTAGAGCATCTGGGTGGCTCACTCAGTTAAGTATCTGACTTCGGCTCAGGTCATGATCTCGCGGTTTGTGAGTGCGAGCCCCGCTTAGGGTAAGCCCTGCTTCTCTCTCTCTCTCTCTCTCTCTCTCTCTCTCTCTCTCTCTCTCTTCCCCCTCTCTCTCCCATTCTCTCTCTCTCTCTCTCTCTCTCTCTCTCTCTTTCTCTCTCTCTCTCTCTGCCCCTCACTCGCTTGCACCCTCTCTCTTTCTCAAAAAATAAAATAAAATATTTTAAAAATAAATACATAAAGTCTTTCTTCTTGACAACCTCCCTTGCTATGTCAGTATTTCTTCAGGAAAGGTAAAGGGAAAAAAAGAGGTAACAAAAAGATAAAAGAACTTGATAGGTGGGAGGGAAAGATGGTGGCAGAGTAGGAGGCCCCTGGGCTTGCCTTGTCCCACGAATACAACTAGATAACTAAAGAAATACCCCAGGAGTCGATCTGAAAACTGGCAGAAAAAAATCCACAACTAGAGAAGAGGCCACATCAAAAAAGATAGAAATGTGGGGATGCGGCTTGGGAGAGAAACAAATCATGGCCATGATGGTGGGGAGGGAGTCGTGAAGAAGGAGGAGAGACAGACCAGCACACAGGGGAGCACATGGGGAAATCGAACCCCAATAGCAATTGGCTTGGAAAGAGACAGGGCCCGAATTTCATGAGTTCTTGCAACCAGCGGGGTTTAAAGCCTGGAGTTTGAAAGGTCAGCATGCCTGGCTCTGGGACAGCTCAGAGGACATTGGGCTGCTCCTGGAGAAAAGGCAGGCAAACAGCCTGCGGACATACACGGGGAAACAGTGATCGGAAGAGCGCCTGGGGCACACAGTGGGGAGGTTAGTTGCTCATCTGGGAGCGTGTCTCAGAGCGCCAGTATTCACAGAGGGACCTCTCTGGGAATAAAGGAACTAGCAGGTGCCATTTCCCTCCCCGGCCCCTCAACATGAGCACAAAGCCCCCTGCGGGGAGTAGTGCAACCCCGACACTCAGCACCTAAGTTGCTTACACCGGGTCCCCCACCACGCGTTCCAGAAGAACCACCCTTCCCCAGCCACCTGCGCCTCAGTCCCACGTGGCAGGCCCCCTCCCCCAGAAGACTGGCCCAAGCCCATGCCAACGCTGGGTCTCCCAACCTGGGAGTTTTCCAGAACCTCTGTTCTGGTGGAGGCAGCAACAGGTCACGTTTCACAAGCACACCAGAGAGCACCTAAAATGCATCAAACACTGCACACAACAGGCGAAGAAAGCCTCTGCAGACAACTGGCCTGAAGGATAAAGTATCTAGGACATAAGAGCGTGCACACAGCACACACTGGAGACACTCCCGGAAGCGCCAGGGCCTGGGGAACAGGGGACACTGCACTGCAGGGACCTCTTTTTCGTAAGGCCATTACCCTCAAGAACAGGAGGCATAGCTGACTTCCTAACACACAGAAACAGGCACAGAGACATAGACAAAATGAGGAAAGAAAACAAGGCCACAGCCAGACGGCCAAGCAAAACAGATATAAGTAACATGCCTGATGAAGTATTTAAAGCAATGGTCATAAGGATACTCATTGGACTTGATAACCACAAATCGAAAACCACTAATAAATGAGTAAAGAAAAAAATGCAAATATATCACTAAAGACAAGCAGCAAACTATGAAAGACAGAAAAACAAGAAAGGATCAGAGAAAATCTTCAGAAATAACCACAAAACAAGTAATAAAATGGCAATAAATACATATCTATCAGTAATTACTTTGAATGTAAATGGACTAGATGCTCCAATCAAAAGACATAGGGTGACAAAATGGATAAAAAGAAATAAACAAGACCCATCTATATGCTGCCTACAAAGGACTCATTTTAGACCTAAAGACACCAGCAGATTGAAAGTGGGGAGAAAGAAAAATATCTATCATGCAAATGGAGGTCAAAAGAAAGCCAGAGTAGCAAAATTTATATCAGACAAAACAGACTTTAAAACAAAGACTGTAATAGGGGACAAAAAAGGACACTATATAATAATAAAGGGGGCAAACCAATAAGACGATATAATAATTGTAAATATTTATGCGCCCAACCTGAAACACCAGAATACAGAAAATAGTTCATAACAAACACAAGAGATCTGATCAATAATACGTCATCAAAGCCATACATGAAAGACCCACAGATCATATCATCCTCAATGGGGAAACACTGAGAGCTTTCCCCCTGAGGTCAGGAACACGACAGGCATGTCCACTCTCGCCACTGTTGTTTAGCATAGTGCTGGAAGTCTTAGCCTCAGCAATCAGACAACACAAAGAAATATAAACCATGCAAATCGGCAGGGAAGAAGTCAAACTTTCACTCTTCACAGATGACCTGATACTCTACATAGAAAACCCGAAAGACTGCTAGGTCCGTGAATTCAGCAAAGTCACGGGATACAAAATCAATGTGCAGAAATCAGTTGCATTTCTACATACCGATAATGAAGCAGCAGAAAGAGATATCAAGGAATCAATCCCATTTACAATCGCACCAAAAACCATAAGTACCCAGGAATAAACCTACCCAAAGAGGTAAAAGATCTGTACTCTGAAAACTATACAAAGCTTATGAAAAATTGAAGACACAAAGAAATGGAAAAACAATCCATGCTCGGGAATGGAAGAACAAATATTGTTTAAAATGTTGAAACAATCTACACATTCAGTGCAATCCCTATCAAAATGACACCAGCATTCTTCACAGAGCTAGAACAATACTAAATTAGTATGGAACCACAAAAGACTCCAAATAGTCAAAGTAATGTTGAAAAAGAAAACTAAAGCTGGAGGCATTACAATTCTGGACTTTAAGCTGTGTTACAAAGCTGTAATCATCAGGACAGTATGGTACTTGCACAAAAACAGCACAAAGATCAATGTAATAGAAAAGAGAACCCAGAAATGGGCCCACATATATGACCAATTAATCTTTGACAAAACAAGAAAGAGCAGCCAATGGAAAAAAGTCTCTTCAGCAAATGGTGTTGGGAAAACTGGACAATGACACACAGAAGAACAAACCTGGACCACTTTCTTACACCAGACACAAAAATAAACTCAAAACGGATGAAAGACCTAAATGTGAGACAAGAAATCCATCAAAATCCTACGGGAGAAAACAGGCAGCAACCTCTTTGACCCTGGCCGTGGCAACTTCTTACTTGACACATCTCCAGAGGCAAAGGAAGTAAAAGCAAAAATGAACTACTTTTCCAAAGAAGACATCCAGATGGCCAACAGACACATGAAAAGATGCTCAACATCACTCATCATCAGGGAAATACAAATCAAAACCGCAGTGAGATGCCACCTCACACCTGTCAAAATGCTTAAAATTAACCACTCAGGAAACAACAGATGTTGGCGAGGATGCAGAGAAGGGGGAACCCTTTTGCACTGTTGGTGCAAATGGAAACTGGTGCAGTCACTCTGGAAAACGATATGAAGGTTCCCCCAAAAGTTAAAAATTAATAGGTAGGTAGTTAAAGAACTATCCTACAATCCAGTAATTGCACTACTGGGTATTTACCCAAAGAACACAAGAATACAAGAACACTAATTCAAAGGGATACATGCACCTCTGTGTTTACAGCATCATTATCTACAATAGCCAAACTACGGAGGCACCCGAGTGTCCATCGACTGATGAATGGATAAAGAAGATGTGGCATATGGTGTATACAATGGAATATTACTCAGCCATGAAAAACGAACGACATCTTACTTGCAACGACATGGATAGAGCTAGAGAATATAATGCTAAGTGAACTTCATCAGAGAAAGACAAATACCATATGATTTTACTCATATGTGGAATTTAAGAAACAAAAGAGATGAACAGCAAGCCACAGGAGACTCTTAATGATAGAAAACAAACTGATGGTCACCAGAGGGCCGGTGGGATGGTGGGAGAAGTAGATGATGGAGATTAAGGATAACACTCAGGGGGAAAATTAAACCAACGTTTCAATGATTCATTCTATAATCATTGTGAATACAGTTATACGATAATTTCAATGTCAAAATTATTTTAATGTAAAAAAAAAAAAGGTTTATTCCTGTTGTCAAAAAAATAATCCTATCCAGTGATTTAAGTTCAAAAATAAAAAATAAACTAGCTAAATGCAACTTCCCATCAATTCCTCCCAATCAGTGACTTGGGGGTATCTTTAAGTACATGGATGCTGTAGCAGCCGTGTTGGAAAAGAATGATCTAGGAGCCATGGTACTGAGGCTGGAGGCTAAGACAAACACAAGCTTTGGAGTCAAAACCCATCCGGTCCGAACCACACCCCTGCCTCTGCCGATTGTGTGTATGTCTCTGTACCCACCTGCTAGTCCACTGGCCTTCCCCCCGAGTACCGGCGAGCTCCCCCCGCTTGATGGCTCCACCAACCTCAGTTAGCCAGGCTCGACAACTGAGTAGTTTGGACTCAATCTCACTACACTGTTCTCCAACCCCAGTCTCTACACGTTTGATGCCTGGCCCTGGCACTTCCCAGCTGTGTGACCTTGGGTAAGTCACTCAACCACTCTGATCTTCAGTCTTCTCATATGAAAATACACATAATAATGTACCCAACTCAGAGGACTCTTACTTGTTACATGTACGTGGCTTAGAGCGGTATACTAAACTGTAAGAATCTACCAAGTCAAAAATCATAGAAACTAAGACTCATTAAAGCTTTTAGGAGAAAAATATTATTTTCAGTCCAAGACAGACACATGAAATTCTCTAATTCTGTATTCTGTTTGAGGATACAGAAACTTTTAAACTCGCTGAATCAACTTTCCAAGAGATTTGTTAATTTCCTCACTGACTCAAAAGAAAATGCATACGAGGAATATTTATAAGAAATTAAAATTTTTAACATACTTGCCATATCTTACCCAACCAAGAAAAAATGGTTATGTACTCTAATTATTTCAGTAAGTATTTACAACTCTGCGCATGTAAAGAAGAAAACGCACCTCAGCAGCACTGAAGAACGTGTCTAAGATGGACAGTCCGTAACTTCTGCGGTCTTCGTCATCAGCCACTTCATATTCTGCCTGATGGTAGAGAGGAGAACAAAGAAAAATGGTAGTTAAGCTTTGCCGGCTTCACAATGTTTCAAATTCTCTGACATACACAATTCACTTAGGACCCTATGAACCACAGAGTAGCTCTAACCGATTTGATATCGATCAAGGATCTGCAGCTCTTCTTTGGGAAACGAATGGCAACGAGGGGAGATAACAGTTTTCTTTAAAGAGTGAATAATGCAGTAGAGCAACACGTCCAGTAATGCTCTGTCATATTACACTTTCAGCCCTTACATGTGGCCAAGTAAAATAGAATCAAATAAACAGCTTGGGTTGTTCTAGGCAATAGCATTTTAGAAATGCCCAAGAGGCACTTCAGGAGAACCTGAGTGCAGAGCTCCCAGAGAAGTCACATCCCTTCACAGGTGTCAGATGAGGGACCTTAAGGGAGGACACTACCACACAGGCCAGAAAACAGAGGAAAGGTCAAGGCAGAACCTGATCGATATCTAAGCACCTACAAAAGATAGTCAAGGAAGAAAGAGAAGAGAGAAAACCAGAGGAGAAATCATTAAAGCCTGGATAAGAATTTCAAGAAGAAGGTACTCGACAATGTCAACAGACCTGGAGACTCAGGCATGAGGAGGCCTCCGTGCAGCCACCGGGCTCTGCAAGTTGGGGCCTCAGAAGAGCAGTGAAACTAGCCAGATGGGGCCAAAGAGGTTGGTGAGGAAACAAAGACCAAAGGAAGTGCGTCGACTGAACCTCACACTTGCTGCCGCATCCTCCCCAACACAGGAGCCACAGCCATCGGGCTGACGGCCAGCCAGAGCCAGCTTCACGTTCTGTGCTCAAGGGCACTACTCACCTTGACTGGGAACTAGACACTGTTTACTTAAAGAACCTTCAACTTACATTCTGGATGCTAGATGGCACGTAATGAGTGGGAGAGAAAGCCCTGTGATTTTGTGACCATCTTTTGACACATCAGCCTGGCAGGCAGCAGTGTCCAGTCATTCCAACACGAATCTAGTCATTGCTGAGCTGGGCTTTGCAGATGTGATTAAACTCTTTACCAGTGACTTCAAGTAAAGGATATTATTAAAAAAAATTTTTTTTCAACGTTTTTTATTTATTTTTGGGACAGAGAGAGACAGAGCATGAACGGGGGAGGGGCAGAGACAGAGGGAGACACAGAATCGGAAACAGGCTCCAGGCTCCGAGCCATCAGCCCAGAGCCTGACGCGGGGCTCGAACTCACGGACCGCGAGATCGTGACCTGGCTGAAGTCGGACGCTTAACCGACTGCGCCACCCAGGCGCCCCAAGGATATTATTTTAGATAATCTGGGCGGGACTGATTCAGTCAGCTGAAAGGTACGTTAAGGCCAGAGCTGAGGCTTCCTCAGAGGAGTTCTACCTGAGGACAGCAGCTTCTCTCCTCTTGGAGGGTTCCCTCCTGCCCTACAGATTTCAGACTCTCCTGACCAGACCTCACAGTCATGTAAGCCAATTCCTCGCAATAAATCTCTTAATAAATATCTCCTCTTGGCTCTGTTTCTCTCACTGAACACTGACTGACACAGAGGCCCTTAATTCAGTCAACAAACACGGAGCAGAGAAGAGAGGGAACAGCCATGCCAGGCGCCAGGAGGCAGAGAGATCAGACGCCATGTCTGCACTCCAGAAGCTCCAAGGACCTGTAACCGCCTCCCACAAGGGAGGTTCCAGGAGCAAGTGCCCCACACACGGCCTCATCAGGTGTTATCATCGCCCCACACAGCTGGCACCAAAACCAGACCAGAGCAGAACCTGTCACGCCAGTCAACTGGCGCTCCCCAGTCTCGTCACACCGCCAGGAGGTCCAAACCTGAACCAGCTTTAGCAAAGCAGCTTAGCCATTTTGAAATAAAGAAGAATCATAGGTCCTTAAATTCCTAAAATATAGCAGCTTGGCAAATATAAGCCAATGCACGAAGACATATCCACACTCTACTCCTGGACAAGGGTAGGCGTGCCCCACCACACCAAGTTCTAGCTGGAAAAAAAAAATTACCTCCTTTCAAAGCCCTGTCTTATTCGAGTAAAGGTGCCAGGAAGGAAAGGGCTGCAGGAGCTCCAGGGAGAATAGGTAAGAGTCTCACATGTTTTTCTGAAAGAATTCAGGTGTACTCCATTCTATTGTGCTTTGCTTTATTGCACTTCACAAATAATGTGTTGTGTTTTTTTGTTTGGTTTTTGGGTTTTTTTGTTTTGTTTTGTTTTGTTTTACAAACTGAAGGTTTGTAACAACCCTGCAACCAGCAAGTCTATTGGTGTCATTTTTCCCACATCACTTGCTCATGTCATGTCTCTGTGTCATATGTGGAAACGTTTGCTATATTTCAAACTTCTTCATCATTATCATGTCTGTTATGGTGATCTGCGATCAGTGCTCTTTGATGTCACTTGTAACTGTTTGGGGGCGACATGAACTGCACTCATATGAGGCTTGGTAAATGTGGTGCGTGTTCTTACTGCTCCACGGACTGGTCATCCCCTCTCTCTCCCTCTCTTTCCTGGGACACAGCAGTATTGAAATCAGGCCAATTAATAACACTACAATGGCTTCTAAGTGTTCAAGCAAAAGAAGAGCCAATCAATGTGGCAAACTTGTGTTTTGTCTTATTGTAAGACACAGCCACAGACACCCCAAGTCAGCGACCCCCACCATGGTCAGTCAGCAGCCATGGACACCAAAGCAAGACCCTCCACCAGCAAAAGATGACAGCTTGATGACGGTCAGATGACAGTTAGCATTTTTAGCAGCAGAGTATTTTTTAATTAAGGTATATACATTGTTTTTTTAGAATAATGTTATTGTACAGTTGATAGACTACAGTATAGTGTAGACATAACTTTTTTTTAACGTTTATTTATTTTTTTGAGAGAGAGTGACAGAGGATCTGAAGCTGGCTCCAGGCTCTGTGGTGACAGCAGAAAACCCGATGCGGGGCTTGAACCCACCAACCATAAGATCATGACCTGAGCCAAAGTCAGGACACTTAACCGACTGAGCCACCCAGGTGCCCCTAGACATAACTTTTATATGCAGCGGGAAACAGAAAAGCTCATTTGATCCACTTCATTGCGATATTCACTTGTAGGGAATAAGTTTAAGAATTCCCTGAGTTTGCACCAATGGGTTAACAGGACTTAGGGCGGAAAGCCACCACAGGGCAAAAGCGCCCCCAGTGTAGAACAAAGCAAGGAGCGGAAAGCCGCTTCCACAGGACGAAAGCGTCGGAGAACAGGTGGAAGTGGAAAGCCCCACAGCAGGATGGAAATGTCCAGAGCTAATTAGCAAGAAAAATGCCTTGTCAACCCTGAGGTAGCACGCTCTGACACTGCCCCTAGATAATTTAAGATAAACAGACACGGTGCCTGGTGCCTGCAGTAAATAGCCGTCTGCTCGGTGCCAGGACTTGGATTTGCGTTGACCCTAAGCCCTAACACTGCACACCTTTGAAACCCCCTTCCTCTCACACGCGAGTTAATGATCACTGTTTTACTGTCTCTTTCTGCACGTGCATCACGTTTGTAAGCCTTCTGATCCTAGTAAATACGGAGCAAGGACCCTTACTCTGGGCTCTTGTCTCCTCTCCAACATTAGCCTCTCTCGTGTTTAATTCTGCATCCACTCTCTTGCTGGACAAGAGAGAACTCCGGACTCAAAGTCTGCAACATTCGCTTCACTGACATGGTCTGGAACTGGACCTGACCCGCAATATCTCCAAGTGTGCCTGCACTGACCGTACGTTAGAAGGAGGGTCACCTGCTTCCAGACTCCAGCTGGCCCCAGACAACTGAAACCCGGAAGGCAAAACTGCAGACAAGAGGGAATATTATATAGGGACTTCCACACCAAGGTAACATGACACCAAGAAGCTAGTTTATCCCCTCTTACCATCATTGCCAAGGTCTACTTAACTTAGAGAGATCTAAGTTTTTAGATCGAGTCTCTTAATTTTCAAAAGCACAAGACTGGGTGATTCAACACTGAGATAAATTGCTCACCACTACGTCTAGGAATTTGATGTACATCTTTAGATCATGTCTTGTATCACAGAATTGCCTGAAGAGAAGTCTTCCTATTGGCTGCTTGTCACAAAGGCTGTTATAATCCTTTTCTGGGTGGAGAAAGGGGATAAGAAATGAACAAATATATTCATTACAATTCAGAAAGTGATTTTCTGAGCCTGCCATTTTCACCTGATAAAATAAAATCAATAATAGTATTTGCAGTATTTTTTTTTAACTACTGGTTTGTTTACTAGTCTAGACTGGGTTATCATGAATATTTATAATCCCTCCACAGAGCAAAAGGTAGCTGGAAGAATTGATAAAAGTGTGTGAAGCAAACTGGAAATGTCCCTGCTCCCCTGCAAAAGGATTTATGTAGGGGAGCAGTATTCCCTGGGGAACTGAGCAGTCAAGATCACAGTGAAGGAAAAAGGGGGCAAGAAAGAGACCTGGCCCCGTCCTTGTACAGGCCTACCCCCCAGTGTGTTTGGGACAAATTGTATGTGGTGAAATACATGACAGGATGTACTAAATTACATTTTTTAAAATTCTTTGCCATTTTGCTACCATTTTACACTTTTACAAGTTACAAACATTATATATTCTTAATTATTTTTTTTTAAAGACACACACTGAGATTTTATTTTATTTTAGAGAGAGAGAGTGAGTACGTGCGTAAGTGGGGGGGGGGCGCGGTTAGAGGGAGAGAGAGAGAATCTTAAGCAGGCTCCATGCCCAGTGCAGACTCTTACTCTGGGCTCGATCTCACAACCATGAGATCATGACCTCAGCTGAAATCAAGAGTCAGACACTGAACCAACTGAACCATGCAGGTGCCCCTCTGCTTACTTGTTTTTCAACTGTTTTTTTTTTCTTTTCAGGGGATAATATGTTATATACCTTAACCTTACCCCAAACACTGATACTGTTTTGAGAACAAAGCACTAATATTTAGTCAAAGTATCTAGAGGGATATAAAACAAAAATGATGGGAGTGCCAGGGTGACTCAGTTGGTTAAGTGTCCAATTCTTGATCTCAGCTCAGTTCTTGATTTCATGGTCGTGAGTTCAAGTCCCACAATGGGCTCCACTCTGGGCACAAAGCCTACTTAAAACAAACAAACAAACAAACAAACAAACACAAAAAAGTTATGTTCAAAATAGGCTAATTTAAAAATTGAGAAAATCAGTTGCTCTGAACCTGAAATGAACGTTATGTTCAGGTACTCTTTTTTTTTTTTTTTTAAACATTTAAACTTTTTTTTTTTAAACGTTTTTAAACGTTATTTTTGAGACAGAGAGAGACAGAGCATGAACAGGGGAGGGGCAGAGAGAGAAGGAGACACAGAATCTGAAACGGGCTCCAGGCTCTGAGCTGTCAGCACAGAGCCCGATGTGGGGCTCGAACTCACGGAGTGTGAGATCATGACCTGAGCCAAAGTCAGACACTTAACCGACTGAGCCACCCAGGCGCCCCTCAGGTACTCTTAAAGTGGCCCTAAAGCTGAAGAATTAAATAAAATTTGTGAAAAATAAGCAAGCCATAACAAATTCCTCAATTAACAGGTTTGTTAATGCCAAGTAATTAGTGGAATCTAAATCCGACTTTGGATCGCTGAATTTGCATATAGAAAAGGGTACGCAGGGATGTAGATATTTTGGTTGCCAGTGTATAATCGCTTGTTTCAACAAACAACAGTTTTGCAGAGGAAGGCGCTGCAAAGCCGATGGCCAGAGTTCAACATGTGCGGTGGGAGACCCCTGTGGGACATCCCGGGTTTAAGCACTGCTCCGTAAGGACACCCGGGGAGCTCAGTCAGTTAAGCCTCCGGTTCTTGACCTCAGCTCAGGTCATGCTCTCAAGGTTTGTGGGATCGAGACCCAAGTGGGGCTTTGTGGAGACTGCTTAGGATTCTGTCTCTCCCTCACTCTCTGACCCTTCCCTGCTCTCTCTCCCTCTAACCCCTCCCCCGCTCATGTGCACACGGGCTCACTCTCTCTCTCTCTCTCAAAATAAATAAACTTAAAAAAAAAAAAAGTTTTGTTTTGTTTTAAACAGAACTGCTCCAGAGCCCAGATGTGGGGAGGAGAGCGACACAGTGAGGAGGAAGCCACCGCAGCGGGTCAGGAGGGAACAGCCTGGCAGGGAAGACAACGTTACACTCCAGCTTAATCTGGTTTATCTGGTAAAGCCAAACATCTGAAGTTTACGGCCGTGAGGGCATAACTGTGGGTACATAGTTCAGATTGTTTTGCATTTTATATTTACATCATCCTTAGACGCTAAAAATACTTGATTAGAGATGGATTCCATTCAAACTTTCCAAATTCATTTCTTGATTACCCTTAATTTCATCCGGAACTCTGTTAGATAGGAGTCCTTACTTGTAAAGGAAGCTACCTAAATGGCTCTACAAGTCTTAATTCAGGTTCAGCAGGAAGAACATAAGATCCTGAGGCTCAGATACTGTATAAATTTCTATCCTAACTATAAAATCTCTGAGGAAATGATCACATGATGCAAGCCACATTTGCTGAAAGATCTTTAAAAACATAAACACAGGGTAGGAGCCCCTTGGATGTTTCTGGAAGGAAGCGGGGCAAAATCAAAGAGCATGAGGAGGTCTAGGACAAGGCCGGGTCACGTGACACGCGCCTCCCTCCCGTGTGGAAAATGGCGCTGCCGCCCTCTGCCCACAGCGCTGGGTAAGGGCAGGGACTGGGGGGACTCCGCACACACACCTGGCTGAACGGGCTGTCCATCAATGGGAGTTTGATTCTGGGGACAGGCCGGTCCTGCAGCGTGGTGAGGAGGCAGCAGGGACGTTCAGACTGGACAGCACTGATGTGGGCACCTCACGGGAAAAGGTCTAATTGTACGCAGTCCAATCGTCTTAGATTGGCTCAGGTACATTAGCAAAAACGATGCATGGCTCCAAAAGACCTTAATTCTAGTCTTCCCCTTGTATTTGGGTGGTGGGAACATAGGTGACTATTTAGTCAATAAAGTCCTTTTTCTATTTCAAAATATTTCATCACACAATTTTCTCCATCCTGCAGTAATTCAATACTTTCACACTGATGACATTAACAGCAGAACCCTAGAGAAATGACAGCAACATCACAAAACCCATGGGAAGTAATACAATCAGGGAATTAAAAAAAAAAAAAAAAGTTTCTCTAAACCAGTCGAAAACAAGCCTGGCATTTAAATAATCACAAAAACTGTAAATCTATTTCCTTTTACCTTATCTGGCTCACAATTCTATTGATGATTTCACTTTTCCATGCATTAGATTTCACATGTTACTAAAATCAAACACCATAAACCACAGAGATGTGCCACGAAATATGTGTCAGAAGCAGCAGCCACCCTCTTTCCGTCTTCCCGTCAGAAGCCCTGGTCCTGCAGGAACCGGAAGATCCAGCTTCTTCTTTTGACCCCTCAGAGGCTGCACAGTGAACCATCTACTGTCCCGGCCATGGGTGAGCAGACGCCCCACAGGGAGTTCAGGCCACAGAGAGGGGAAGAGCCCTGCCATGGTAGACAGGGACAGGGAGGGCCAGCACCGGAGACTTCCAGGTCGGAGCCCTCAGGGCACCAGAGTCAAAGTCCGCTCCCCGAGAGGCACTCTCCCTTGGGCAGCGTAGGGAGGGGAGCCAGCCACATGAGACACTGGGGTTTCTAAGTGCACCAAATTCTGAGGCAAGGATGAGCCACTTACCAAAAGCTCTCTTGCTTATTTCAAAGTGATCCTCCTTCAGTAAAAACACTAACTCTAAGTTTTATAGCTCATGGATTCTCTACAAGCCACCAATTTAGAACAACCAAAGGCTAAACATTAGAAAGACCCAGCATGTGCCTACTACTGCACTAAATCAAACACACACGTAAACTAATAAAATAAACGAAGAGCTGCATACAAAGTAGAGGGTATCTGACTGGAAGTATCGTTTTATTCAGTGAGAAAGTCGGCTTGTACATCTTCCCTGAAGCAACTGCACTAACGTCACCAATTCACCCATTCCTTCATTCATTCACTTAACAAAACTGTGGGTGAAACAGAGACCTTGACCTTGGGATAAATCCAGTGGCCGCTTGACCTCTCCGCTGACATGCCCACCAACCTGGGGCCACCCTGGCCCCCGGTTCTCTGGACCCGTCCGCTCCCCAGACTGCGCACAGACCCCCCTGGCTGTTCCTCCTTGGTCTGCTTTGCCCGAGCCACACCAGGATGTGAGGTCCTCTGAACCTGGTCAAGGGCCCCTTCTCCTCTTCCTGTCTCTAGGGAGAGCTTATCCACTCCCAGTCATGACTGCTAAACGCCATTGAGACACAGATCTCCCCCAGACCCAAACTCTTCCGATCTCTAAACATGAATGTGCCCCTTCCGTCCAAACAGAGCTGCTCACACCACGGACCCGATCTCAGTGGGTGGACCAGACGTGGAAGCCACCCTTAATACCTCTATCCTTCCTACCTCCACATGTAAATCCAACTGATTCTACTTCCTAAACATCTCTCATGGCCATCCAATTGGTCCCCTCCATCCCATGCCAAGCTGCCATCATTTCTTGCTCACACAGGGCGACAGTCTCTCCCATGGCCTTCCTGCCTCTCTATCTACCCTGTCAATTACATGCCTCACCCTGAAGCCCGAGACGCCCTCCAGAGACGTGCGTCTACTTACGTCAGCCCTCCGCTGGAACTCTGAGAACGCCACCTTTCTAATGAGATGGATGCCTTTACCAGGCCTACAAGCCCTGCCTCCCTCCTCTCCTCTCATCCAGTGCCACTTTCCTTCTCCACCTCTCTGCTCCAGTACGACTGGCCTTTCCGATGTCCCTGGGAATTGCCATGTTCCGTCTCACTTTGGGGCCCTTGTACTTACCCAGCAGGTGAGAACTTTTCCTTCAGAGGGCTTACTGCAGTTTGTAACTATGCTTATTTCTGCAATGATTTATTTCATAACTATCTCTGCCAAGAGGTCAGAAGTCATGTCTGCTTCTTAGCCACTGTTATTGGTGGCACCATTCCCAGTGCTTGGTACATAGAAGCAAATAAATGCTGACATTTAAAAGTTAACTAATGGAGTGGTACACCTTAGGCTCATACAATGTTATATGTAAATTATATCTCAATAAAAATAAAATTAATTTTAAAAAAATGAAAATAAAAATTAATTTTAAATATAAAATATAAATAATAAATATAAAATAAAAATAAAAATTAATTTTTAAAAAAGAGCATGAAGTGGCGGGGGGGAAGGTTAACTAATGGGATATTTAATGTCATTTACTTCATTCTATGTACGAAAAACTACCCCCAAAGAATCAGAAGTATACAGAGGTAATTTATGTGCAAATATACATGAATATATTTCTATGATCCTATGAATATATTCAATAGCATAAATAACCCCAAAGTAAAGCTTATAATATCTTAATTATAATGCATGTGTCAAATAATGGAATCAATCTTTGTATTAATCACTTGGGGCTACATGCAGAGAAAAATTACTATTAACGCTATGGATCAAGTATCAGTTGACCCAAAGAAGCATGGCCAATAATCACATAAAAAGATGCTCGACATCATTCGTCCTTAGTGAAATGCAAATCACACCGGCTAGGCTAACTGTAATGAAAATGAGCGTTGGCAAAGATGTGGAGAAACTGGGACTCTCGTATGTTGCTGGTGGGAATGTAAAATGTGCAGCTGCCTTTGGGAAACAGTTTGCCAGTTCCTCAAAAGGTTAAGAAAAAGTTAAGCTTAGAGTTACCATCTGTAATAGGCTGAATAACAGCCTTCCCAAGGTATCAGGTCCTCATCCCTACAAATACAACCTTATTTGAAGGAAAAAAAAAAAAAAAAGAGAGAGAGCCTTTGCAAATATGATTAAGTCAAGGATCTTGAGATGGATGACTGTGCTGATTATCTGAGTGGGCCCTAAATGCAAACATGTGTATCCTTACAAGTGCCCAGAAATAAACATTCACCTTCACAGTCAGTTGATTTTGATAAAGGTACTAAGACAATTCAATAGTCATTCAATGAATGGTTCTGGAACAACTGGATATCCAATGCAAGAAAATGAAACTGGATCCCTTAAAAATGGCTAAAATGGTAATTTTTATGTGTACTCTACCACGAACACAAACACTTGTACATCAATGTTTCTAGCAGCATTATTCATAATAGACGAAAAAAAAAAAAGGAAGCAAGTCCTCTATCAACTGATGAATGGATAAACAAGAAGTGATATAACCATATGGTGAAATGTTACTTGCCAAGAAAAGGAATTAAGTACTGATTCATGCTACCACATGGATGAACCTTGAAAACATTGTGTTCACTTCTAGAGAGATGATTAGTTGGGTCATGGGGAGAGGAAATTTTACTATATTACTCTTCTGTCCTATATAGAACAATGTGCACATATTACTTCTTAAAAGAATAACACCTAGCGAATGGTACAGTGCCCGACGTGGGCCCCAGACTGGCACTATTTACTCACCAATGGAACATCTAAGCTCGCTGCACTGGCTGACAGGGGGCAGCTTCAGCATTTCCTTCCATTTTTTACTACGACCTCTTTTTTTGCCATATCCTCCTAAATTGGGGGAAAAAAGTATTTTTTTAATGATCAGAAATATCCAATATCTGTTTGAGTAGTTTGGTACCCATCGCGAGTGAAAATACAGTCTTAAAACAATTGGTCTTATCTAGAAGCCAGCTTGACAAAGTATAAAAATCCCAAGTGATACAATTATTCACTGGCTCTATCTTTTAGAAACTGTGTGACCTTGACCTTCTATAAGTAACTCTGCTGAGCCTCGGCTTCCAAATTTGTAAACCGGACGTAACATATCATACATGGCTGCATACCTAGTATGAATCAAACACCTGCAAAGTACAGGAAATACAATCTCACCCTTCCATTCTAGTGCGGGAGGTTTTAGAAAAAACAACCAAAAAGCAGTTAATGATAAGTGATTAAAATATCAGCCAATCACACAGTGCTAAGTGGTATGAAACAAAATCAAGCAAGGTGAAGGTGAGATCAGAGAAGCCCTCTCAAGAGGGTCAAGCTTAGGCAGAGGCGTGAAGGATGTGAGGGAGTGAGTCTCTGGAAGATCTGGACGAAGAGTGTCCCCTAGAGAGACAAGACTGGTGGGAAAAGCTCTCAGGTCGTGTTTTTAGCAGATGGCAGGCACACTTGCGGTAAGCGGAGCATAGAGAGGTAAGAGTCTCTATGTTGTTTGTACATCTGAAACTAAGGTAACGTTGTGTGTCAACTATACTCAAATAGAAGAAAAGTTTTAATAGATAAGTAAAATAAAAATCTAATAAGATAATATTTTAGAAAGATCTTTTTAAATAAGCGCCTTAAAAAAAAATTTGGAACGCCTGGGTGACTCAGTTGGTTAAGCATCCTACTTGGGCTCAGGTCATGATCTCGTGGTTTGTGAGTTCGCTCTGTGCTGACAGCTCGGAGCCTGGAGCCTGGAGCCTGCTTCGGATTGTGTCTCCCTCTCTCTCTGCCCCTCCCCTGCTCTCTCTCTGTCTGTCTGTCTCTCAAAAATAAACATTAAAAATAAAGCCTCAGAGAAATCAGAACCTTCAATTTCAAGCATTCTGAGGAGCTGAAATTTTACCAAATTTCATCCAAGAGAAAATATCACAGTTTTGGTGAGTGTGATTGGAAAGAATAGGGAAAGCCATGTTCCGGGAAGTGACGAGCTCGGCCTTGACCACCGTGAGCAGAGAACTGAGAGAAAGCCACCTGGAGGACAGCGGCATGGGTGAGCTCAGGAGAGAAGGCCTGGCTAGAGACGCGGATTCGACGGCAGTCTGCCAAACAGATACTGGTTGGACACGCAGGGGCTTCTTCCGTGGCCTTTTTGCTCCTCCTCTTACCATCCCTCCACCACCCCATTTCAACTGGGATCGGGACTCCAGACTTGTATCGCGACTGTAGACTACACAGAGCTCCCAGAACACCTCAAGGTCAACATGTTCAAATCAGACTCCATTTATCTTCCCCTCGAATTCAACCCTCTTTCCACACACTATGCCTCGAGTGGGCTGCCTACCGTCTACCAGGTGAATGGAGCTGGAAACTGCAGCACTAACTCTCTCTGAAGTGCCCCACCCATTTATTCAGAAAGCATTTGCAGCTGAAGTCCCGTGTGCGGGGCACTGTCCGGGCACCAGGCACACAGTGGAGGGTCAGGTGGCCAGCGCTGCCTTCAGAGGCTCTCCTGTCCCCTACTCTCCTTGCCCACGCTATTAAAAGATCATTAGCCTCTTCTTCTGACTGGCCTTCCTACCTCTGGTCTTCCCTTCCAGACCCTCCTCCATACTGCCTTCCACGGTTACTTTCCTAAAATGCAAGTAACAGCCCCCTCCTGAGTCGAGAGATGAAGCAGAATAGAGCACAGCCCTGCCTACCATCATTCCACAGGCACACCATCCCCGAGCCACACTGTCTACAAAGGTCCCAAAGAAGCAAAAGCAGGTTCCATCCTGGACTGTCACTCTGGGCTTATTACTGTAGGCAAATCTCTACTCAGCTCAGGCAGAACCACCCCCACACAGCTTGCCCCGCCTTCCTAGGGAGATGCAGGGACTCCTTCCTCTCCATACCTTTTGCGTCTTGAAAACATCTTCATTAAATCTCAATGGCAGGTTCTAGGTTAGTGGCCTCACTCTCAGTGTATCTCCAGCATTCAAAAAATGATCAAAGGAATAAATAAATGGACCTCCAGGTGCCCAGCACTCTACGAGCAGTATACCGCACACAGCAGACACTAAAGGAAAAAGCTGGAGATGCTGACTACAGAGTACGGGTCAGAGGAAGGATGAAACTGCCAAGGTCTAAGAGGAGGAGGAGGAAGTTAGTTTACTGAGTATTTATTATGTGCTGGGCACCTTTCTAGAAGCGTCATAAATATATTGACTCATTGAATCATCCCTCGTCCTATGATGAAAACACTACTACTATTCGCTTTTCTCAGATAAGGGACCAAAGCAAACGGGTCACATAACTTGTCCAACATGCCACAACCAGTGAGATGTGTGGGTCTGCCCCACTCCAGGAATCCTGTTTAATCATTACTGCTATTAAGAAGAAAAATGGTGTAACAAAGCCTTTTTTTAAAAGTACACAAACATTTAAAATAATTTGCCGTAAACACATTTACAATTAAATCATGTTGTGAAATGAAAATAATATTAAACCAACATTTCCCAAACGTTGGAAGTGGTTATGGTGACGGCCCTAATACCAGCAGCCCTTATAAGCGCTGACCGTAAGCTAGCCACTCCGCTAGAATATCCTGGTCTGCTCTCACTAGATCCTCCCATCAACCCTACAAGGTGAGTACTGCTGCTATACAAGGGCAAAGTTGTTTCAATCCTAATTTTATAGGTGAGGAAACTAAGGCACAGGTATGTGAAATAATTGGCCCAAGGCATTATAAGCAGTAAACAGAGAAGCTGGGATTTGAGCCCATGTAATCACACTGGCCGAATGGGGACATCCCCTTTGTCACAATAGCTCAGTTTTTCTATCGGTAATTAGGACCACCAAGGGAAATGCATCCAGTGACCAAGAACTGGACCGAATAGCTCTCTGGCCTACAAATTCTGCTGGATGTTAAGAGGTTTAGGACTTGGTTTTCTACTATGAATACCATAATTATGTTTATAACATATTCTGGGATATTATATGCCATCCTGAGTATAAGACACGCCAGAAAATCACAATCATTAATTTGGCGTGTGTTATCCCAATCCATTTGTAAATCTGTGTGTGTGTGTGTGTGTGTGTGTATGTGTGTGTGTGTGTGTGTGTGTGTGTGTGTATGGCTTTGAACAATATATTGCTTTAGAGGAAGATTCTTTTTTGTTTTGTCTTGTTGTTTTTATTTATTTTTGAGAGAGAGACACACAGACAGACAGAGCACAAGTAGGGGAGGGGTAGACAGCAAGGGAGACACAGAGTCTGAAGCAGATTCCAGGCCGTTGAGCTGTCAGCACAGAGCCCGACGTGGGGCTCAAACCCACAAACCGTAAGATCATGACCTGAGCCTAAGCCAGATGTTTAACCGACTGAGCCACCCAGGCCCCCCTGGAGGAAAATTCTTAACCTGGCATCCACAGGCCGATATCAGGGTGTCCCTGAATTTGGACAGAAAAAAACTCACATTTAGCTTCACTAACTTCTGGCCAAAACTCATCATTTCTGCCAACCACAAATGTAGGCAAGAGTACCACCATATTAGTAGTACCTGTGACTTCATCACCAAGAAAATTCGGATTTTTCTATCATGTTACAGTTGTCAGAAATAACTCAAAATGTCATTTACACTCACACTGCTTTGAAATTACAACATCGGTGCCAGATTGTCCACAAGGGCTCAGGTGACAGGGCCAAGCAACCCCTAGGCAGCTCTGTGCCTGGTCGTTAATCATTCAGACTCCAAATGGCAGGTCCCACGCTCTCACGTGGATTGTCTAGTGACTCCCTACAACTGTGTTGATGGACGCACGGAAGCAGCTGTGTCAAAGGCCACCCCACAGCTTCAAAGCCCCACTCGGACTAAACAATGACACCCTTCACACGGACAGATCTTTAAAGGACAAGGCTTTAACTTGCCTAGGTATTGCCTTGCTGCTTAATGCTCGGATAACAAAGCACTTCTTATAACACTAATCCATTAAATTTTACAATTATTTCAATATAATTGACTTCTGTTACAATCATGTGTATATTATTTTATTTAGATTAAGAACTCCTACTCTAGAGGTTGCCAAATTAGCAGGAATGGTGTGTTACTGCATACACCACCCTACAACTTTTCCTACACAGCTCAGGCCATTTTGACACAGATTATCCACTTGTCCCAAGTGGGCTCCATGCTCCTCCTGCCCCCAGCCCCCAGCCTCCAGCCTCGTGACCTTTGCCTTCCTTGTTTCATGGCCCAAAAAGCTCTTCCTCAGCAAAGCTAGATCCCTCATCTCAGGTCTTTTCTTCTGGCCACCCAGTCTGAACTTTCGTGTCCTACCCCCACGCCTAACCCTTAGCATCCCCCTTCTCTGCTTTACTGTCTCTTCTTAGCCCTTATCACCATCCACCATGCAATCTACTTAAGGTATGCTATTGAGGACCTGTGTCTTCACAAGATTAGAGACACCTTGAAGAGAGGGGTTTATCTGTGTTATTCACAGTCATAATCCCAATAGCTACACAAGCACCTGGCATAAAATAAGCATTCAGTAAATATTTGGTGAATAAATGACTTTGTTTTAAATACTATATAAATATCCTATTTATCTATTTCCCATTAATAGTCATTTAATGTTCCTGGTTTCCAGTATTACAAATAATGTTACAACAAATATTCTTATAAATGTCTTCTTTACCACCATTTCTGCAGAGTGTAGACCTAGAAGAAGAGTTTTTGACCTGGGACATTGACGAGTACTATTCACTTGTTCTCCGAAACCGTTGTCAGTTACCATGATTTCTTAAAATACAGCACACACACTGGGTGTAATTCCCTTGATAGGAGCCACTCAGGATTGCTTTTCACACGTACTGTTAAGTTTGTAGTCAAAAATAAGACACGTTCTCTTCCTTGAGTTTAAAACAACTTTGGTTAGTCAGAAGAAGAGCTCCATGGAGTGGAGAGGCTGAGACTAAGCCAAATAAACGTAATTCACTTCCCTCTTAAAATCAGTTATAACCACAGGGCTCCAGAGTCTTCCGTAAGAGTCTTCCCAAACTCTTATCATACCACAGAGTTGCAGACACAAATGTGATGGTGAGAATCAGGCATTCATGTTGAGCAGGGGGCCTCTCAAAGGTACACTGTGGTCACTGCATTCAGCAGGAAGCTACCTGCTGAAGCTGGCCGAGCCACCATCAGCCCGGGTTCTACATGACTGAACAACAGCACTGCCACCCAGCTGGGCCATCTGCCTGGACTCTTGCAGGACAGAAAGAACTTCTACTAAGTTGGAGATTACACTGGGGATCTATATGTTCTGTCAGTTCAGCCTACCCTAAATAATAAGGTGTGTTTTGATGAACAGGACAGCACTAGCATGGGACTTGGAATATTAGAAGATAAAAATGAACATGGCTGGATTTATCTGAAAATAAAATTGTTTATTAACATGCTCACCACTGACTTATGTTTAGTAGCAACATCACTTAGTCAACTCAGAAGACAGTAAGAACCACACAGAAAAAGGACCTCTGCAAAGCACAAAGTCAACATGCTGAAACTTGCACATTTTATTTACTCATAAAAGAATTTCTTAGGCCCTGATGTCTTCTCTTATTTTATGTACAATTCTTATTATTTGGCTTTGATTTCCTATACCACAACAAATTAGAAACAGAAAGTTACTAAAGAAAAAAAATACTTGTAATAGGTAATTTATAGACAGATCTATGTGACAGCACCTTGAAAGAATAGCCACAAAACAGCATAAAAAGGAAATGTAAGCATTCAAAGCACAGCATCGAGGCCACCTGGTATGGGGATAAAGAGGCACATGCCACAGGCCTTAGAGCAGCTTTTAACATACGGAGGATCATAATATGCCCTTAAGTTATCCAAAAGAAATTAATTTAGGCTGTATTTAATAAAGGCAGAAAGGGTCCACTGTAGAAATGCCAATTTTAAAATGTCAATGCTCAAGGAAGTAAACCCTAAATGACTCAGACACCTCAGAGGCTAGAATAACATATTTCCTGGTTTCAGAGAGCAAAGGTTTCTATGTATTTCATGAAATAAATGTCTTTCATTGAACCAAAAGAAAAAAATCCACCAGTCCCTCTCCAAAGCCCTGGTGGCCTATTACCAGAAATACATGCATGAGGCTTCCAAGAAGGAGATTAAAGACATCCTCATCCAGTACAACCAGACCCTGCTGGTGGCCGATCCCCGGGGCTGTGAATCCACAAAGTTTGGCCGTCCTGGTGCCCATGCTCACTACCAGAAAGTTTACCAATAAGCCCATCATGAGGATCAGGGTTCACCTTTATAGTAAACAATTGTCACAGGACTTAAGGTTAAAAAAAAAAAAAAAAAACGGGATGGAAATTCTGACACCTGCTACAACACGGATAAACCTTAAGGGCATTATGCTAAGTGAAATAAGCCAGTCATCAAAGAGACAAATACTGTAGGATTCCACTTACATGAGGTATTAGTAGTCAAACCACAAGAGACAGAAGCAGAATGGTGGTTGTCAGGGACTGGAGAGAGGGGAGAATGGGGAGTTATCACTGATGGGACAGAGTTTCAATTGGAGAAGATGAAAGTGTTCCGGAGGTGGATGGTGGGGATGTTTGAATAACAATGTGAATGTTACTTAATACCACTGAACTGTGCACTTAAAAATGGTTAAATGTAGTTTACAACAACAAAAGTTTTTTTGAAAAAAAAAATCTACTCAAACATCATAAAGTCACTTGTTGTTGACTATATCCATGGAATCTATAGCGATGTCCCTCTTTCATTTCTGAGATTAGTAAGTTGTGTTTCACCCAAATTGTCCACTTCATAGTCACCCAGAAGTGAAAACAGATATGCAACAGTCCTGAGACACAACAGTCTTGATAAGGGTGTTCAACGTAACTGCTAATCCTGCCGGAAACTCAGCACACAGAGCCATCACACTAGAATGACATATCCAGGTCCCAGCTCGCTCCTTTGGGGGACTCCAGGGCTATTTTTCTTCCTCACTGCGTCCAGTGTCAACATCTACCTAACACAACCAAAGCAAGAGTCAGGGACCAAAAACCCCACTGGGCCTACCCCAGTTCTTTCTCATCCCATGATAAAATCACAGGGATTTTGTTATTTCACCAAACAGAAGAATGAAAAAGGAGGATGGAGAGGATACATCACATTTCCCCGCAGGTACCTTACTTGATCAAGTCTGTTCCCACCAATACTTCCTGAGAAAGGCTATTGCAATCCAAAAGAAGCAGGGTGCACAATCTTAGAATAAAGGGTGGTCTGCCAACCACACAGATGTGCTTATTGAAAACTCAGTACAGTGTTTCGCTATTCCCACCCAACTATGTCAACGAAAATTTTGCCCTGGTAACTTCTGTCCCAGGAGAGACGGAACCCCAACAGATACTCTGCTCTTCCATACCCTTGACTGCATGGTCCACACGGGGCTTTACTTACATACAAGTGCCCTCATCTTGTCTGGCTCACTGATGACCCATTTCCCTCATACCTCCCACAAGTCATCTTTTTCCAAGTATTTCTCTAAAAGGTCTGTGAAGAGGAAGGAAGGGATTGGTGAACAGGCAGCCCCAGTGCTCCTGATGCAGAAGAGCCAGCAAGGTATACCAGTCTCCACCAAGGAAGGCCACAGGCTGGGGCCGCAGGTGCTGAAGAGCCCTGGCCAGGACTCCAGGTTCAGTTTGGCCTCTGGCCCCCAAGCCAGAGTCCAGGACAATGATAGGTCACTTCCCAGAGCCACAGGCTCACGGGGAAGCAGCATACCCTTCCAGGCCGGGTTCTCCTTGTGTGAGTGAAAATGGCTGGTCATAGGATATCTATCCAGTGATGAAGCAGGAGCAAAGCTGTGACAGAAACAGAGCTGGGATCTCCTGTGTCATTTTCTTGGTAAAGTTCCCTAATTTCTATATCCTGAGTTATACGGGCTCATCAATTCATATGAGCTCAAGTTAATGATTTTGGTGTACTGATTTAACTCTTCAGAAGAAAAACAGTGACAGCAAAACACTGCATGGTGTCTGTCCAGCACATCCTTCCAGTTATCAGATTCTAGCCTTCCTTGTCTCTGAGATGTTGTGCAGCTTTCTGCAAACTGTGGGTGACAGGCAGACATGGAAGCTGTTTTGTCTGGTAGCTCCCATGCACTTCTCTTCCCTCTGTAGGAAAATCAGTTTGCCTGGATTTGCAACAATTCCTTTTGCCATGTAAACTTGAGCCTTTTGACTTCATTTGAATTGATTATAACATCTGCCTGGTTCCCTATGTATGAGTCAAATAAAACATATGTTCATTTTAATTTTATCTATATGAGCATAATTTTACCTTTCTCTAGCAATTTTAAGATTCCTTATTCCTAGCCAAGCTATATCCATGGCATCGGTAGTGATGTCCCTTTTAATTTCTGGTATTAGTAATTTGTGTCTTCTTTTTTCCTTAGTCTGGTTAGAGGCTTACAGATTTTACTAATCTTTCAAAGAGTCAGATTTTCACTTTATTTCCTATCTTTGGTTTCACTGATTTCTACTCTAATAGTATTCCTCTTCTTTTGATTTGCTCTTCTTTTTCTAGTTTCCAAAGGTGGGAGCTTAGATTACTGATTTTAGATCTTCTGGGTTTTTTTTAAGTTTTTGTTTTAATTTTAATGTTTATTTTGAGAGAGAGAGAGAGAGAGAGAGAGAGAGAGAGAGAGAGAGAGAGAGAGAGAGAGAGAGAGAATGAGCGGGGGAGAGGCAGAGAGAGAGGGAGACACAGAATCCAAAGCGGGCTCCAGGCTCTGAGCTGTCAGCAAAGAGCTCGATGCGGGGCTCTAACCCATGAATCATGAGATCATGACCTGAGCTGAAGTCAGAGGCTTAACCAACTGAGCCACGCAGGCACCCAAGATTTGTTTTAATATATGCATTTGAAACTGTAAATTTCCCTCAAGCGCTGCTTTTGCTATGTCCCACAAATTCTGATGTTTTGTTTTCATTTTCACTGAGTTCAGGGTATTTTTTAGTTTCTCTTGAGATTTCTTCTTTGGCCCCCATATTATTTAGAAGTGTGTTGCTTAAACTCCAAGTAGTTGGGGATTTTCTAGCTGTCTGTTATGATTTCTAGTTTAATTCCACTGTGTTCTGAGAGCAGATATTGTATGATATCTATTCTTTTAAATTTGTCACCATGTGTTTTATGGCCCAGAATATGGGCTGTCTTAGAGAACGTTCCATGTAACCTTGAGAATAATGTGTATTCAACTTCTCCTTGCAGTTCTATCAGTTTTTGCTTCATGTATTCTGACTATATGTTAGGCACATACACGTTAAGGATTGCTACATCTTCTTGGAGAATTGACCCTTTTATCATTATGTAATGCCCCTCTTAATCTTTGATAACTTTCTTTGCTCTGAAGTATAAACTGTGTGAAATTAATATAGGTACTCCCACTGCCTTTGATTAGTGTTAGCATGGAATACTTCTCTCCATCTCTCACTTTTTTTTTTTAATTTGAATTCAAGTTAGTTAACATACAGTGTGGCCTTAGCTTCAGGAGTAGAACCCAGTGATTCATCTCTTCCATAAGCATCCAGTGCTCATCCCAAAAAGTGCCCTCCTTAATGCCCACCACCCATTTAACCCATCTCCCTACCCACCTCCCCTCCAGCAGCCCTCAGTTTATTCTCTGTATTTAAGAGTCTCTTATGGTTTGCCTCCCTCTGTTTTTATCTTCTTTTTCCTTCCCTTTCCCTATGTTCATCTGTTGAGTTTCTCAAATTCCACATGAGTGACATCATATGATATCTGTCTTTCTCTGACTTATTTCATTTAGCATAATACCCTCTAATTCCATCCACATTGTTGCAAATGGCAAGATTTCATTTTTTTTCATCATCCAGTAGTATTCCATTGTGTATGTATACCACATTTTTCTTTATCCATTCATCAGTCAATGGACATTAGGGCTCTTTCCATAATTTGGCTATTGTTGATAATGCTGCTATAAACTATGGGGTGCATGTATTCCTTTGAAAGAACATTTTTTATCCTTTGGATAAATACCTAGCAGTACACTTGCTGGCTCATAGGGTAGTTCTATTTTTAATTTTTTGAGGAACCTCCATACTGTTTCCAGAGTGGCTGCACCGGTTTGCATTCCCATCAGCAGTGCACAAGAGTTCCTCTTTCTCCGCATCCTCGCCAACATCTGTTGTTGCCTGAGTGGTTAATTTTAGGCATTCTGACAGGTGTGAGGTGGTATCTCATTGTGGTTCTGATTTGTATTTCCCTGATGATGAGTGATGTTGAGCATCTTTTCATGTGTCTGTTAGCCATCTGGATGTCTTCTTTGGAAAACTGTCTATTCATGTCTTCTGCCCATTTCTTCACTGGATTATTAGTTCTTCGGGTGTTGTTTGGCAAGTTCTTTATAGATTTTGGATACTAACCCTTTATCTGATTTGTCATTTCCAAATATCTCCTCCCATTCCATTGGTTGCCTTTTAGTTTTGCTGATTGTTTCCTTTGGTGTGCAGAAGCTTTTACTTTGATGAGGTCCCAGTAGTTCATTTTTGCTTTTACTTCCTTTGTCTCAGGAGACGTGTCAAGAAGTTGCTGTGGCTGAGGTCAATGGGTTGCTGCCTGTTTTCTCCTGTAGGATTTTGATGGGTTTCCTGTCTCACATTTAGGTCTTTCATCCATTTTGAACTTATGTGTGTGTATGGTGTAAGAAAGTGGTCCAGGTTCACTCCTCTGAATATCGCTATCCAGTTTTCCCAGCACCATTTGCTAAAGAGACTGTCTTTTTTCCATTGGATACTTTCCTACTTTGTCAAAGATTAGTTGGCCATATATATGTGGGTCTATTTCTGGGTTCTCTATCCTATTCCATTGATCTATGTGTCTGGTTTTGTGTCAATACCATACTGTCTTGATGATTACAGTTTTGTAATACATCTTCAAGTCTGGAATTGTGATGCCTCCAGCTTTGGTTTTCTTTTTCAACATTACTTTAGCTATTCAGGGTCTTTTCTGGGTCCACACCAATTTTAGGATGGTTTGTTCTAGCTCTGTGACAAAAGCTGGTGTTATTTTGATTGGGATTGCATCGAATGTGTAGTTTGCTTTGGGTAGTATCGACATTTTAAACAATATTTGTTCTTCCAATCCATGAGCATGGATTGTTTTTCCATTTCTTTATGTCTTCAATTTTTCATAAGCTTTCTATAGTTTTCAGTGTACAGATCTTTTACCTCTTTAGTTAGGTATATGCATAGGTATCTTATGGTTTTTGGTGCAGTTGTAAATGGGGTTGATTGCTTAATATCTCTCTCTCTGCTGTTTCATTATTGGTGTATAGAAATGCAACTGATTTCTGTACATTGATTTCTATCCTGCGACTTTGCTGAATTCATGGATCAGTTCTAGCAGTTTTTTGTTGGAGTCTTTCCAGTTTTCCATGTAGAGTAGCATTTCATCTGTGAAGAGTTAGAGCTTGACTTCTTCCTTGCCAATTTGGATGCTTTTTACTTCTTTTTGTTGTCTGATTGCTGAGGATAGGACTTCCAGTACTACGTTGAAGAACAGTGGTGAGAGTGGACATCACTGTCGTGTTCCTGATCTTAGGGGGAAAGCTCTCAGTTTTTCCCCACTGAGAATGATATCAGCTGTGGGCCTCTCACACATGGCTTTTATGATGTTAAGGTATGTTCCTTCTATCCCTACTTTCTTGAGCGTTTTTGAAAGGATGCTGTATTTTGTCAAATGCTTTTTTCTGCACCCATTGAAAGGATCATACATCTCTATTTTTATCTACATGTGTTTTATATTTAAAGTGGGTTTCTTATAGACAACACGTAGTGGGGTCTTACTTTTCTGTCCACTCTGACAATCTCTGTCTTTGACTGTTGCACTTAGACCGCAGATATTTAAATATCATACAATACAGGCATACCTCAGGGACATTGTGGGCTCAGTTCCAGACCACTGCAATGAAGCATATATCATAATAAATACAAGTGGAATTTTTGGTTTCCCAGTGCATATAAAAGCCATGTTTACACTACTATACTGCAGTCTATTAAGTGTGTAATAGCATCATGTCTTTAAAAAATGTACATACCTTAATTTTAAAATACTTTATTGTGTTTTTTTTTCTAATTTTTTTTTTTAACGTTTATTTACTTTTGAGACAAAGAGAGACAGAGCATGAACAGGGGAGGGTCAGAGAGAGAGAGAGGGAGACACAGAATCTGAAACAGGCTCTAGGCTCTGAGCTGTCAGCACAGAGCCCGACGCGGGGCTCGAACTCACTAGCCATGAGATCATGACCTGAGCTGAAGTCGGACGCTTAACCGACTGAGCCACCCAGGCGCCCCTAAAATACTTTATTGTTAAAAAATGCTATCATCTGAGGTTTCAGTAAGTCAATCATTGATCACACATCACCATAAAAATTATAATAATTTTAAAGTTTGAAATATTACAAGAATTACCAAAATGTGACACAGAAACATAGAGAAAAAAATGCTGCTGGAAAAATGGCACCAAAAGACTTGCCACAGGATTGCCACAAACCTTCAATTTGTAAACAGTACAGTGTCTGCAGAGCACAAAACAAGGTATGTCTGTAGTTGGATTAATCTCCACCATATTTTTACTAGTACTTGTCATCCTTATCTTTGTTCCTCTTATTGTCTTCCATGTATATATCTGTTCCCTGTTAGTTGATAGCTGATAGAGCAATTAAGAATAAGAGAAACAAATCTTCACTTTACCTTCACTTATTCATTTTCTGATGCTCTTCATTTCTTTATATGTAAAGTTTCTGAGTATATTATTTTCTTTCTCTCTGAACAATTTCTTTTAACATTTCTTGAGAGGCAGGTCTACTGGCAACACATTCCCTTGGTTTTTGTCTGGGTAAGTCTTCATTTCTCCTCACTTTTGGAGGATACTTTCACGGGGTACAGAATTCTAGGTTGGTGAGTTTTTTCTCCCAATACTTTAAGTGTTTCACTCCCGTCTTCTTCCTTGCATGGTTTCTGAGAAGAAATTGGATATAATTCTTATCTTTGCTCCTGTACAGATGAAGTGTTTTTATCTGTGGCTTTTCTCAAGATGGCTTCCTTATTTTTTAGTTCCTGAAGTTTGAAGATGATATTCCTAGGTGTAGTTCTTTGGTATTTATCCTGTTTCATGTTTTCAGAGCTTCATGAGTCTGTGGCTTGGTGTCTGACATCAATTTGGGTAAAGTCTCAGTCATTATTACTTTTAATACTTCCTCTGTTCCTTTCTCTTTCTGTTCCTCTCAGCATTCCTGTTATGCCTTTTACAGGTGGTTGCCCCACAGTTTTTGGATATTCTGTCCTAATTTTGTTCAGTCTTTTTTTTCTCCTTGCTTCTGTTTTAGGAATTCTCAGTTATTATCCTCAAGCTCAGAGATTCTTTCCTCAGCCCTGTCCAATCAATTAATGAGGCCATCAAAGGGATTCTTCATTTGAAAAAAAAAAAAAAATTTAGGGGCACCTGTGTGGCTCAGTTGGTTAAGCATCCAACTCTTGATTTCAGCTCTGGTCATGATCCTAGGTTTGTGGGAGCAAGCCCTGCACTAAGCGTGGAGGCTGCTTAGGATTTTCTCTCTCCCTCTTTGCTCCTCCCCAGCTTGCGCAGTCTGTCTCTCAAAATAAACGTTAAAAAATTTTTTTCTTATTTGACAGCAAGATAACAAGCAAGCGGGGGGAGGGGCAGAGAGAGAGAGAGAGAGAGAGACAGAGAGAGAGAGAGAGAGAGAGAGAGAGAGAATCTTAAACAGGCTCCATGCCCAGTGTAAGGCCCAACATGAGACTCCATCACACAACCATGGATCATGACCTGAGCAGAAATCAAGAGTCAGATCCTTAGCAAACTGAGCCACCCATGTGCCCTAAAAGGATTCTTTGTTATTGTTTTGTTTTTTCTTACCACTAACATTTCTTTTGATTTTTAGAATTACCATCTCTCTGCTTATGTTGTGCATCCGTTTTTGCATGGTGTCTACTTTTTCCATTAAAGCACTTAGAATATTCAGTTTTAAAAAATTCCTGGTCTGATAATTCCAACACATCTGCTTTTACTCTGCTTGGTCTGGGAGGTCATGACGAGTTCAAAGGAGAGGGATGACATCTTGACTTAAATTTTAATAGGATCACTCTGGCTTGTATGTTAAGAACAGACTATAAGGTCAGAAAGCCAAAAGCTGAAACCAAGTAGCAGTCAACTGCAGTCTTCCAGGTGAGAGAGGTTGATGGTTTGAGCCATGCTGAAAGCAGTGGAGGCAATGAGAGGTCAGATTCTTTATATTTTGAAGGGAGATCTAAAAATATTTGTCCGAGGGCTGGATGTGGGGAATTGAAAGTAAGGAGTTAAAAGTCAACTACAAGATTATTGGCCTGGCTATTAACTGAAATACAGAAGGAAAAAATTGGTGTACGTGGGTGTCAAGAGTTTAGTTTTGACTGTGTGTGTGTGTGTGTGTGTGTGTGTGTGTGTGTGCGCACATGCACCTATGAGGTTTTCCAAGTCAAGTGGGCAATATCAAGTGGGCAAGTGGAGAATGAGCTGCAGTGCAGTGGACAAGTCCAGTCTGCGGATTTCAATTTGAGAGATCACAAGAGAGTGAGTGTGGATAACGAAGGTGAGATTCCACGGCCTGAGCCTTCAGAATACTTCCATGTGAAGAGGTCCAGAGAATGAGGGGTGACCACTCAAGCAGTCTGAGAAGGACAAGCACTGAAACAGCAGAAAAACACAGAGGCTGGTCTAAAAGGACATATTGACTCAGGAAACCCCCATGATGGGCTATGTCAAGGGCAGCCCACAGGCATAGTAAAATGAGGACTGAGAACTGACCCTGGTGATCTGGACAAGGGTGGTTTTAGGGAAGTGGTGGAGGGGAGAGCTCAGAACCCAGCACATAATTCACTAACAATTTCCAGTTTAAAGAGTAAATGACATACACACAGTAGTGCTCACACCATGCACATCCAAACACAGGGCATCATCCACATTTCACTAAATGTAGCAGCGCACACAGACAGACCCTGTGCCACCTGGGTAAGCTATGGCCACAAAAGACCCCCTTCTCCCTAGACAACGCTCCCTGGCTTGGTCTGAAGAAGAATATCACCAGGTGAAAGAGAGAAGAATGGGGTCTCCACAGGTGTCTCTGTCACTTTGGACTGCTATAACAGAATACCATAGTCTGGGGGGCCTGAACAGCAAACACTTACTTCTCAGAGTTCTCTTACTTCTCAGAGATCAAGGCGCCAGCAGATTCACTGACTGGTGAGGGCCCTCTTGCTGCTTCGTAGATGGCTATCTTCTCATTATGTTCTCACATGGCCTTTCCCTGCTGCGTGCACTCAAAGAGAGATCTCATGTCTCTCCCTCTTTCTATGAGGACACTAATTCCATCATGAGGCCCCCACCCTTATGACCTAATGCAACCACAATTATCTTCCAAAGGCCCTACCTCCAAATGCCATCACACTGGGGATTAGAGCTTCAATTATTAAATTGTGAGAGGACAGAAACTTTCACTTCATAGCGGCAGGCTTGGGGCACACATGCCGGTGAACCGGAGCAGCACCTCCCGTGCACGCTCTCTCAAAATAAATAAACTTAAAAAAAATCTCAAATAAAAAATGTCACACTTAAGATATTAACTAATGGAACCATTGTGATTATCATTTCTCTTCCTTCCTGCGGTTATGTTACTGTAATACTCAAGTTGACCAATGCATAATGCGAAATGAAGAGCCTTGAATGTTCTTCATACACAACCTCAACTACCTATCATTCCTATAAGGTAAGCAAGTCATGGAAAATAATTTACAAACAGAAAAATGAAGTCTCGACAGACCTAGTGTCTTCAAATGCTGGAGTGGCCCCCTCTGGGAAACAACAGACCTTGGAGACTGGACGACCTTTCTGCCCCTCCCCCCACAAGATCACAGTTCATCTCTGATGTTTTAAACTCAAGCTTAACGAAGAAAAGATTCCTTTGAACTAATTTAATTTTGAAATGCTTCTGCATTTATGATAAAATATAAACAAAGCACAGGGCTATTTGCTGCTTTTTTGGTTTCAAATCATTTGCACTTACGTTCAAAGATGAATATAAATGATCAGTATTGCAGTTTTCCCCAATCTTTCTTGCTTGTGTTCAACTGCATTACTATAGCCAGTAGTGGCCATAATTTTGGAAAGCTTTATATTATACACGCATCTCACAGGTACATATCTTCTCAGGTAATAAAGGCATTTGAAAAGCACATGATTATAAGACCTAAAGCCAGGGTGCTTGGATTTAATCTGACCCCACTGTTCACTTGCTGTGTGATCTGGGCCCAGCTGTTAGCTTCTCTGGACTGTTTGTTTTTTTTTAATTTGCAAACAGAATTACTAAAACTATCTTCTTAAAGAGTCATCAGAATGAAATGAATTATTATATAAAAACAGAGGTTTGTACATTTCAAATACTCAAATATTAGCTATTATGATTATATAAGACTATCAAGCCAAAGGAAAAATGGTAGCAAAATACATACCAAAAAAAAGTCCCATAAAATGTAAAATAGGGACTAAAAACTTAAGTACTAAAAGAATGAGATTATTAGACTGGATAAATCAGCAAAATCCAGCGGGATGTTGTTTACAAGAGACATCTGAAGCATTCAAAAAATACCAAAAGGCAGAGAAAAACAGCAAAAATTAGCGGGGGCAAGAGAAAAAAAAGCAGGTATAATAACAGACATGCCAGATGATAATACAATTTAAGGCAAATGCACTGGTAGGGATAGAGATGCACCTTACATAGTAATAAAAAAAATAATAACCAACAAGAAGATACCAAAATCATTAAGTAGTAAATACTTAACAGTGTCTTGAAATAAAAATCAACCAAATTAGGGAAATCAAATTTGATAAATCCACAGCCTTAATGGGAGATTTTATCAAACCTTTATCATAAACTGATTAATCAAGCAGACAAAAAGCAATAAAAATAGAGGCTATTTATATAATAATATTACAAATCTGACCTAATAGATAATTGTACAGGGTCTTACCCAGCAAATAAAAAACACATATTCCTCCTCGGGACAGGTAAAAACAGTTATAAAAATTGACCACGTACAGACCACAAGGTATATTTCAACAAATATCAAAACATTATTATCCTTAACACCGTATCTTCTGATCATATATAATTAAATTACCACCAATAAAAAAGATCATTTAAAAAGGTGCCACAAGTTTAGAATTTCTTAAAAATCACATTCAAATAATCAAGGTCTAACAAAGAAATCGCAATGAAAATCACTAAACATAACTGAAATGAAAAACCTACATTAAAAAAATCTTGCAGGGGCGCCTAGGTGGCGCAGTCGGTTAAGCGTCCGACTTCAGCCAGGTCACGATCTCGCGGTCCGTGAGTTCGAGCCCCGCGTCAGGCTCTGGGCCGATGGCTCGGAGCCTGGAGCCTGTTTCCGATTCTGTGTCTCCCTCTCTCTCTGCCCCTCCCCTGTTCATGCTCTGTCTCTCTCTGTCCCAAAAATAAATAAAAAACGTTGAAAAAAAAATTTTTTTTTAAATCTTGCAGGCTCCTGTTAACGCAATACTTAAGAGTTTTACACTTACTATAAAAGAAGGAAGTTTAAAAAGTAATAGGTTAAGCATTCAACTTGAGAAGCTAGAGGCAAATCAAAATAAAGAATACAATATAAGCAAAAATTAATAACCTGGAAGGCAAACATAATACAGCAAAGCACACGAAACCAAAAGCTGGTTCATTGAAAAGTTTAATAAAACAAAAATCTTTTACAAGTCTAATAAAAATAAAAGACACACACAAATAATATTCTAAATTAAAAATATCACAGTTGCAATTGTAAAAATAGCAAGAAAATGTTACCAATAACATTTGTGCCAAATAAATTTGAGAACTTAGGTGAAAATAATTTTCTCAAGGGAACCCTCTTGCGCTGTTGGTGGGAATGCAAACTGGTGCAGCCACTCTGGAGAACAGTATGGAGACTCCTCAAAAAACTAAAAATAGAAATACACTATGATCCAGCAATCGCACTACTAGGTATTTACCCAAAGGATACAAAAATACAGATTTGAAGGGGTACATGCAGCTCAATATTTATAGCAGCATTATCAACAATGGCCAAACTATGAAAAGACCCCAAATGTCTACCAGCTGATGAATGGATAAAGAAGAGGTGGTAAAAATATATACAATGGAATATTACTCAGCAATTGAAAAGAATGAAATCTTGCCATTTGCAACATGGATAGAGCTGGAATGCACTATGCTAAGCAGGACGAGTCAAATAGAGAAAGACAAATACCCTATGATTTCACTCATGTGTGGAATTTAAGAAACAAATCAGATGAACACATGGCAAGGGGCGAAAGAGAGAAGAGAGGGAAACAAACCACAAGAGGCTTTTAAGGATACAGAACAAACTGGGGGTTGATGGTGGGATGGGGTGGGGGATGGGCTTAGATGGGTGATGGGTACTAAGGAGGGCACTTGTTGTGATGAGCACTGGGTGTTGTAAGTGATCAATCACTGAATTTGACTCCTGAAACCAATATTGTACCGTGTGTTAACTAAATTTTAAAAAATTCTCTTAGAAAACATAAATTGCCAAATCTACCTTGAAAAGAAATGGTCCTGAATATCACAACAAGTATTAAAGAAACTAAATTGATAATAAAAAGTCATCCCTATCCCTGCTTCCTAGGCAAGAAGGTCAGGATGGGGGATGAGGGAGACACCAACCTCAGGCAGTTTCATAAAGGTTTACCAAACATTTAGGGAGCAGAGAGGTCCTAACTTATAAAAAAATTCTTCCTTATAAAAAAAAAACCCACAACACCTTTTAACAGACACAATTTTCACAATAATATGCACCAATCTTAACACTATGGCTCTACAACCTCATAATTACCAGCAGGATCAATACACATTTTCATCATCCCATAAAGTTCCCTCTTGCCTCTTGGGTGACAATCCCTCCCTTCTTCAAAGCAATCAGCATCCCGATCTGTATTATTGTGGATTAATTTCACTTCATACTACTGGAACCACTAAGGATTGTTCTCTCTCCTGATTCTTCTTCCTTAACATGATGCTCCTGAGACCGGCCTGTGCTCTTGCATATACTGGCAGCTCTTTCTTTTTTTACCACCACATTGCGTTACGCGTAGCAGTATGTCTTTATCCATCCTCTTATTGATGAACATTTGGGTTGTTTCCGGTTTGAGATTGTTATGAACAAAGCCGCTGCAAACATTCTTGTACTAGACTTTCTGTGGACATATGCCCATTTTACTGGGTATATGTTGAAAGAGAATCACTGGGTCACTGGGCAGGTGGGTGTTTAACTTTATTAGAAACGGCCAGTTTCCCAAAACGGTTCTCCTGTTTCACACTCCACCAAGCAGCACGGGAGAGTTGTAGCTGCAGCTACTCCAGGTCTTTGCTAACACCTGATTATTGCTGAGGTGTGCAGGTGGCGTCCAGAAGCTGGAAAAGGCAAGAAAATGGATTCCCCCACAGAACCTCCAAAATGAACCTCTAATAGCGCTCCACCTGTATTAAGGATTAACTCGCTTCAAGCTCTTGTGCTCCTTGTGTGCTGACCTAACTCCCTTGGTCTATAGCAGAACTAACCTCTTTCCTTGAGATTTGCAGACCACTGGCCTGGAGGAGTGAAGGACCAAACTTTTCCAGAAGGTAAGGCTGACCACCTTCAAAAACAGCTGCCACTGATGCCAGTGAGTCTGTTCAAGGTCATGCCAACAGACCACTGACTAACTGCGTGAGCACCTGCTTCTCTTGCATGTAGCCCCCCTCCCTTTTCCTGTGCCTTCCCCTCGAAAACCTTCCAACTTGGCCTGGACAGGGAAGATCGTCTTTGAGACGTCTGTCCACTTGTCTTCCCAGCTTGCCGGCTTCCTGACTGATGCAACCTTTCCCATCGGTACTGGTCTCTCGAGTGTTGATTTTTGAGAAAGCAGACAAACCTGAGCTCAGAACTGGTTCTCTGTCTGGTAACAGATTCCCCCTAGAAGCTCCAGAAAGCAACACAGCCCTTCTGCCATCTTGATGCTACCTTAGTGAGACCCATTTCAGACTTCTGATCTCCAGAACTGTAACACAACAAATCTGTGTTGTTTGAAGCCGTTTAGTTTTTTGTGGTAACTTGTTACAGCAGCAATAGGAAAACTAATAGAGCAGGTGGGAGAATGGGAGATTTGTGCCATGTGTACTTAGTATCCCGATTATATAAAAAACTGCTATAAATCAGTAAGATATTCTGCCCTCATTTGTGCAGAAGATATGAAGAAGCAATTCATGAAGAGGAAAGCTAAATCACCCTCAATATGAAAAGATGTTTAATTGGGAAAATGCAAATTAAAACAGCATTATACACTGATTTGTATCCCATCTCCTCCCCCTCACACTCACATGTTGAATCCCTAACCCCCAGTGTAAACCGTACTTAGAGATGGGGTCTTCAGGAAGGGTCAGCCAGTTAGGGCTCTAATCCGACAGGTGTATTCACAAGAGGAGTCACCAGAAAACTGCTGTCTCTCAGTGTGAACCCAGAGGAAAGGCCACGTGAAGACACAGGGGGAAAGCAGCTTTGTACAAGCCAGAAAGAGTCCTCACCGGAAACCAACAATGCTGGTAAGTTGACTTTGGATTCCTAGCCTCCATAACTATAAAAAAACAAACAAAAAACACAAAGAACAAAAACATTTCTGTTGTTTAAGCGCCCAGTCTGCGTTATTTTGTTACGGCAGCCCAAGCTGCCCAAACAGTAAGATAATATTCCATGTCCTTCAGGAGCAAAAGTTTTACAGTCTGATAATTCTCTGATGTTTTTAATCTAGGTTGTTTGGAAACCTTTTTCTTCTACTTTTTTTTTTTTAAGTTTATTTATTTTGAGAGAGAAAGAGACAGAGAGAGAGAGGGTGAGAGAGAATCCCAAGCAGGCTCCGCATCATCAGTGCAGAGCCCGATGCTGGGCTGGAACTCATGGAACTGTGAGATCATGACCTGAGCCAAAACCAAGAGTCAGACACTTAACCGACTGAGCCACCCAGGCACCCTAGAAAACTTTAAATTAGTGGAACAGAATCAGCTCAAAGAGAATTCTGTCCCTAGCTCTACAAGGGGACATTAGCAGGCTGTCCTTTCAAGAGGAAACACACTGTGTTTAACCCAATGGAGAACTTGAAGGAAAGACCACAAGCATGGAAGGCAAATGTAATAAAAACAGGGAGCAGAGAGGGGGCTCCAAGTCCCCTCCTTTCAGACTCACAGTGAGTAAGGCCCTGCCCCATCGCCAAACGTCTACCATCACTTTCGGATCTGGTTTAGGCTCCCTCTCAGTGAACAATGCTGTTGGCTCTTTAGTTCTCGTTGCTTAAACACAGACAACGTCTCTGGACTTCTCGTTAGATGAGAATACCGCGCCCCCCCCCTCCCCTGCCACATCCCAACTTCCGTCAACTGTGCTTTCATGCTGTCCAACCAGGCGAGGAGCGACACTCCCACATCTAGAAAGCTAATTTCATGCCAGAAGCTAAATACAAAACATCAACTCATTTCCATTGAAGCAGTAAATTGAGGAAGTCTTTCAACAGACAGCATCACATGATTGGTTAGAACATGAGTTTGGGGCCAGACAGACCTGGGTTGAAACCTAACACTCCCATTTACTAGTGACGTGACCTCGATCAAGTCACTTCACTTGTCCTTCCCCCATCTGTCAAAGGGGATAAACACCTGCCCCTGGGTGGGGGGAGGGGGATGCTACCAGTTCAGCAGCCTGTCAACCTCGCAAATGTGCTAGCATCGTCTTCCAAACAACTCACAAGAAGAGATCTAGGTTTACCATGCAAACACTCAGGCACAATGTCTCTGCCAGGAAGTGAGACAATCAGCACAGGAGTAAGGGGGCAGGAAAGGTAGTACTACCATGTGTTCTTTGAACTAGAAACTCTTTCAATTTGGTAAAAACAGAGAGTTTACCCTCTAAAAGGAAAATGTACGGGCATGGCCTTTTGCTAACATCCTGACTAGTTGTGGCTAACCCTGCTGCTGTCTCTGCTAGTGATGAGCATGTAAACATTGAGAGAACTACAGATTGCGTTATAGGTATAATTAAATATTTTAATACTGATTTGCTAAAAACAAGAATATTAAATTCAAAATGAAATAAGAACTACTCACCACTTCGAAGTATGGAGCCAACTGACATTCCAAAAATTGAATAAAATCTCAATTTCTGTTCCAGAAATCCAGACTAGTTCCAGATCACTAGTCTAAAAAGACACTTGGTTTGAAGCCTTGATTTCTGGTTATCACCAGTATTGAAAGAATTCCTGAGATGTGCTCTTTTGTCCCCAGTCATCAGTTGGCATTTGTAGAGCTGGGAGCTAGCACAGTGCTAGATGCTGGTGACACAGAAAGGGACACCCAAGCTGTCCTGAATCAGCCCAGTGCAGTAACAGCTCATCCTGGGCATGGCAGTGGCACAAAAGATGGAATGATCAAGTCTCTTGCAGGAGTGTCGAAGTTTCCAGAAAAGACACCCAAGCCGGAACATGAAAGAAGAACAAGACTTCACCGGGTAGGAAGGCATCGAGTGGTCACATACACTTAGCAGCAAATGGACAAGGAGAGAAGAGCAGGTCACTGAGGTCAGGTAGGACCCTGTGGGCCATGAAGCACTAAGGGGTTTATACTTGACCCAGAATGGAAGTCTAAGGCCAAATTCTAAACAGAAGATTAAGAGAACAAATCTGTGTTTTAGAAAGAGTGTTCTAGCAGCACTGGGGATGAAAAAGGAGGAAAAAAGTCTGGAAATTCTTGCCCTCAGTCAATTGAAGAGGTATAGAAGACCATCAGGGTGGGGGCTGGGGGGTGGGGGTGGTTTCTAGGTGAAAATAGAGACAAAGACACAGACATGAGAAATAACAAAGGTCAAGGATAAATGAGATTCAAGCACCTCCAGCATGGAAGAATTTAGGAAGAGGAAAGCTATGCTTTTGGGAAATCTAAGAATGAGAACAGACTACAAAGAGCCAGGTTCAAGGTCAGTTAACACAATTGCACGTTAAAGTACCAGTTCTTCATTATGACACTGGACAGAACAACAAAATCTACAACCACAACTACTACTATTTACTGAGCACTTTCTGAGCGCCAAGCACTGTGCCACATTATCACAAGCAATCCTCTAACCTTGTGAAGTAGAATTATTATGTCTGGTTTTATGGGTTAGGAGAATGAAGGATAGGACTAGCTGAAATAATGCCCTTAAAGAATTTAGCATGCTGCCTGGACAGAGCAAACCCTCACTAATGTTAGCTACCATTATCAACCACTAGTCTCTAAGCAAGCTGGGAACACACTTTATTCGCTCCAAGTCCAACCAATCCTTTTGTTTTCAACATGAATTTCACCCCCTCTTTCTTGAATTTAGCAAAATAACAAATCACCCCCTTAATCTCCAGTTGTTTACCAAGTACCAATTATATGGCCAGCCAGCACTGAAAGGGATAAAAAATGAAGGTAAGAGCTATGCCCTGCCCATACAAAGATTGCAAATTAGCTGGGAAAAGAATCATTGACTATGCTGTTGTGAACCCCAAGTTCCAAATTTCCGAAGGGCAGAGAACGCCCCTGAGCTGGAAGAACAGAGCAAGCTACAAAGAGGAAGTCAAACTGGATTCTGAAGGGTGGAAAGAATTGAGCAAGAAAAAAGCAAGGAGGGCCGACTGCACACGTTGGAATGGTAAGCATTCAAGAACACGTCCAAATGAATACAAAAGTTATTTTTTACAACAAAAATGCGCTAAGTAGCTCTTGGGTGTGGGATCAAATTAAGTGCAATGAAGGAAACACAAATATTGGCTACTATACCTCTGGAATCAAAGGGTTTATAAGCTATTTCCAGAGATTCCTTGCAACCAAAATCCTGGGGAGCCTCAACAAGGGCATAAATGATAACAGGGATGGGGTGCCCAACTTCGGCTCAGGTCACGATCTCACAGTTCATGGGTTCGAGCCCCGCATCGGGCTCTGTACTGACAGCTCAGAGCCTGGAGCCTGCTTCAGATTCTGTGTCTCCCTCTCTCTCTGCCACTCCCCCACTCATGCTCGGTCTCTCAAAAATGAATAAACGTTAAAAAACATTAAAAAAAATGATAACAGGGATATTAACTATGCGTCAGATGCTAAAAAAACAACTGGTGAATAACACTATCATCTGCAATCAGAATGGAATTGCTATGTAAAAGGCCAAAATCCATATTAAACATACATATATTTTATTCTTCCCTCTCTATTTACGCTGTCAGTTTCTCTAAGAGAAAATGGGGCGAATGTCTCTTTATAAGTATGATGTAAACAATTTAAGGTTATCATTTAGAGCTATGAAAGGTCACAAATTGCCTAACAGATGTATTATATAGGAGAAAAAAAAAAATCCTAAAAGTTGGGGGTGGGGGGGAAGCAGTGATTCTGTGTTTTATTTTATTTACAGTATGATCATTTTCTACCTTTTTTTTTAATGTTTATTTTTTTGAGAGAGAGACAGAGTGTGAGTGGGGGAGGCAAAGAAAGAGGGAGACACAGAATCCAAAGCAGGCTCCAGGCTCTGAGCTGTCCGCACAGAGCCTGATGCAGGGCTCAAACCCACAGGCCGTGAGATCATGACCTGAGCTGAAGTCGGTTGCCCAACCGACTGAGCCACCCAGGCACCCCCATTTTCTGCCCACTTAAAGTGTGCTGGCAGAGTGACAAACCACTTTGTCGATGTAGCTTTATCTCCCAACATTCCTGAAAAGGAGGAATGGTTTTAACAAATCCTCTTTGTTTTTTTTTCTTTTAAACAAATCTGTTGGAGACCAGAAAAAGACACTGAATTTATTTGAAACAAATCGAGAAAACGGCCTCACTCATACTATTAAGCCAACAGTGTAATTCCCAAGGCCAACATATAACTGCTCTGCTATGTACACTCCTTTCAAACGTTAACTTTCTAATGCGTGCGCCAGAAACACATGAGGAACCAGCCATGAACACACATGTCCAAAAAGACCCTTGCTAGGAGACAGTCTAGGAGCTTCTAAAGCAAATAAGCTGCTTTGACTTGGAAGAACAGCCCTCAGTTATAACCAACACTCAGCATATAGTCCTGTATTTCTTTTTTTTTTTTTTTTAATTTTTGGGACAGAGAGAGACAGAGCATGAACGGGGGAGGGGCAGAGAGAGAGGGAGACACAGAATCGGAAACAGGCTCCAGGCTCCGAGCCATCAGCCCAGAGCCCGACGCGGGGCTCGAACTCACGGACCGCGAGATCGTGACCTGGCTGAAGTCGGACGCTTAACCGACTGCGCCACCCAGGCGCCCCTATAGTCCTGTATTTCTGATATTTCATATTCAACTTCTCTGAGCATCAACCACACTGACAGAATGACTCTTTCTGAACACAGGAGTAAGCACTATCTGCTGACAGGGCAGACCTTGTAAGAATCACATGACGGCTTAATACTTTAAGGAACAAAATTTAAAACTCTTTTGAAAGTATGCAGTCCTAGGCTTTATGGCAGGAAATACTGGTTTTAAATATTTAGCACTTACAAAGCCCTTATATTCACCTCATCACCTAACCTCTACAGCACTGTAAGGAAATCTGCTCGATATAACAGTCCATTTTTGTACATTATACTCAAAGAGGACGGTACAATGGAAAGAAAACAGGTTTAGTATGGGTTTCCACAGATCCGGATTTCCACAGATCATGGTTCACCTTTTTTTTTTTTTTTTTTTTTTAACGTTTATTTTTGAGAGAGACCGAGCATGAGCCCGGGGAGGGGCAGAGAGAGAATGGGAGACACAGAATCCGAAGCAGGCTCCAGGCCGCAAGCTATAAGCACGGAGCCCGACGCGGGGCTCGAACTCACAAACCATGAAACCGTGACCTGAGCCGAAGTCGGACACTCAACAGACTGAGCCGCTGGGGTGCCCAGGATCATGGTTCACTTCTATGACCAATCTGGAGTTCAAAGTGAGAAACACGAAACACAGTCAAATGCTCCACTGAAACGTACTGCTCTCAGGGACTTCCCGCTGCCTTAACAGAAAAATAAGACCCACTTTCTTCCCACCCATCTTCACTCTTCTATTCAAAATAATGCAAGTTAGGGGCACCTGGGTGACTCAGTGGGTTAAGCGTCTGGCTTCAGCTCAGGTCACGGTCTCATGGTTTGTGAGTTTGAGCCCCTTGTCCAGCTCTGTACTGGCAGCTCAGAGCCTGGAGCCTGCTTCAGATTCTGGGTCTCCTTCTCTCTCTGCCCCTCCCCCAGTTGTGCTCTGTCTCTCAAAAATAAATAAATGTAAAAAAAAAATTTTTTTTTAAGAATGCAAGTTAGCACACAAAAATATTTGAGAAAATGAATTTCCTGTTTTCAACTCTTAATATGAGAAACACTTTACAAAACAAAAAAATTCACTACTTCTTAATTCTGGATCCTTCTATGTAAACCTAACTTAGGTAGCTAATTCTCTGCACCTGTCACTCTTACTTCAAGAACTCCTGTTGACCGTTTCTGAGTTGTCTCCACTGAGTTGAGAAATCAGGCACTTTCTGATGAAGCTCTTTCCTCTTAAAAACACACTTTTGACACAAATGGGAAGGGGAGAGCATTAAAAAGGAAACAAAACCCAAAGATCTGAAATAGCTGTATTCCACATTAAATTCTCTCACAGAACGTTATTCACTATTTCAATCACAAGATGAGTTTATTGATGTTTCCCAACAAGCATCCCAAGTGACCAGGAGGACCACTCCACGGACACGGGCGCCCAGGATGGGACTCCAGCCCTGGGAGACTGTGCATAGCACTCCTTCCATGCGGTCTTCACTCCGGAGTCGTGGCCAACGTGGTACCTCCGGCGGCCATTTCCCGCCATCGCGCACAAACACCAGGCACCTGCTCCGTCACCCACTCGGTAGGAGCAAAGGGGCTGAAGAACCGCAGGTGGGTAGCTGTGCCGCCAGCTCTCCACTCTCTTGGGAGGCAAGAGAAGAAGGACGGTCGGGGCCAGGGCCACCTCTGAGCCAACGGGCTGGGTCAACTGTGCCTTTTCGTGGACATGAGGCTGGATTCGTACCAAACTGTTGAATCTGCCACCACGTCCCGCCTGGTAAAACCCACTCCACACACCACGAAGCCTCAAAACCAAGTCAGATCAAACCTCAAAACCAACAAGCTATGCTAAAATAACAGTCCAGGGGCGCCTGGCTGGCTCAGTCGGCTGAGCGGCGGACTTCGGCTCAGGTCACGATCTTGCAGTTCGTGAGTTGGAGCCCCGCGTCGGGCTCCGTGCTGACAGCTCAGAGCCTGGAGGCTGATGCGGATTCTGGGTCTCCCTCTCTCTCTCTGCCCCTCCCCCCCCCTCACTTTGTCTCACTCTGTCTCTCAAAAATAAATAAATGTAAAATAACAGTCCAAAAAGACTAATGGAAGGTCCTCGCTTAGGGTCGTTAACAGGATCGTCTTCTTCGTCCTTTAAAGACCGCAAAGGCACGGCTGTTTCTTGCCGGCTTCACTCGGTGGTCTGGCTTCCTCCTCCCAGGACAGGACCCCGCCAGCCTGTGCTGACGCACTGGAGGCTGCAGGACAGAGCAGGTTCACACCGACAAGAGTGGGGCGCAGGCCACCGTTACTTGGGCCCACAGGTGCTGAGAGGGGGGCAGGGCGGCGCGCAGAGCAGCCTAAGGCACCCAAGCTGACCCCTCGCTGTCTGGCCGCTGCGAATAGTGAGACGGAGCGGACGGTGGCTCGGGGCTTTGAGGGGATCGGGGTTCCCGGTCAGGGTCGGGGCTCCTCGAAGGATCTGAGTTTGCGGGGCGTCGGGCGCCCCTGTGCACCCACCTTGGCGCGCTTTCAGCAGCAGCGTGTTGGCCAAGAGGTTCTCAAGCTCCATGGCCCCTAGCCGCCGCCGCCGCCGCCGCGGCCGCTGCCTCCGCCGCCTCCGCCGCTGCCGGGCTCGGCGTGTGCGAGGGGGAAGGGGAGACGGAGAGGGCTCTGGCGCCTCCGGGCATCGCTCGCAGGACGCCACCCGCTCGGGAGGGTCCACAGAGGGCCCGGGGGAGCTGCCCCGCCGCCGCCGCCGCCGCCCCAGCTGTCGCGGCTCCGGCTGCTGCCCCTCCAGCCGCCGCCGCCGCCACGGCCACCAACCGCTTTGCTGCCTCCGAGACCGCCCGCGACGCCGCAGCTGCTTCGGAAGCTGCTGGCGCCGGCCCGGGGAGCCCTTGCCCTCGCGGCCCGGGCTTCCAGAGGGCGAGATGCTGGGGCGAGGGGAGCTGGCAGCCCGCCTACCGCCGGAATCTGCGGTCACCTTCCCCGCGCCAGGGCCCGGGCTCTCGGCCCCATCGCCCGAGTCTGGCAAGGGCAACGCTCTCCTCAGGGCCCGGCTCCCCAGCCGCCCAGAGTCTCCGCCGAGCCCCACCCCAGGGAGGGGCTCAGTGGCCGGGGCTCCCCGCCCCCCGGCGGCGACGGCTACGGCCGCCGCCGCCGCCACCGCTACCCACTCTCACAGCGGCCGGTTCCCAGAAGAGGGCGCTCGGGTGCACCTCTCGCCGCGGTGCGGCGCCGCGCAGGGCAGCAACGCTCCCAGAAGGCCGCGCGCAGGGAGGAAGTGGCGGGTCGGGAGAGCGTGGCCTGCTGGGAGTTGTGGTCGCTGGCCTGTAGGCGAATAGGCTAGCTTGCCGGTCGCTGGTGCGCCTCGCTGGCTCAGTTCTCGCGGGACGAGGGCGGGGCGGCTCTCAGGTCCCCGCACGCGTTTCCGGACGGAGCGATCCGTGCGGAGCGATCCGTGCGGCTGGCCGAGCGGGCCTTCGTGGTGGCTGATGCGAGCCATGGGGAAGGCTGGGGGTGTCGCGGCGCGCAGGAAGGGTCTGGGGGCCCCGGCGGGAGGCCGCGCGAGACCCAACCCCAACCCGTTCGAAGTGAAGGTCAACCGGCAGAAGTTCCCGGTCCTGGGCAGGAAGGCGCGCCACGCCGTGGGGCTGCCCGGGGTATCGCGCGCGCGGGCCGTCCAGAAGGTGAGTGGCGGGGGTCGCGCCTCCGGGACGTGGGGACGTGCCGGGGCCGCCGCGGTCCCCGGAGCTGTGAAACGGAGGTCCCGGAGGGCGCTGGCGCCCTGGGGCCGCTGGGAGAGCCAGATGCGCTCCTTTCAAGACATCAGACTCATGCCGGCACGGCTGGGCGTTCTGTGGTGTGTCGTGTGAGCCTTCACGCCTGCTGCCCTTGCACGCGCGGCGGTGACGTTGCCCTGGAAAGCTGCTGCCGCTTCGTCGAGGTGCAGCACACGCGTGTTCGTCTCTCTCGGGCGTGGGTCATCGCTTCTGTGCCCCGTGACCCCTGCGCACACCTCCTACAGCCTTGTCTCTCGGGGACTCTGAGCTATTGGTTCGGGGATTGTGGATGCTGTTCTTCCCCGGGTAGGCAGACACGGGATGGGGATGCTTCACAGACGTTTGGAGAGCACGTGTTTCTGTCTTTCCAAGCGCAGCACCTTGTCCCTTGAGAGGAAACTGAAATGCTTCCTTCTTTCCTGTACTTAGGGTTCCAGAATAATCTGCACCTCTCCAAGTCAGTGCAGATGGAATTCTCTATCTATATGCAGCCTCTGAGACGCGTTCTTTGGTTTGTTTAGGATATTTGTTGTTACTGTAAGGAACATACACTAGTGTTTTATTGAAAAGTTAAGGTAGGTGGGGAAGTTAAGGCACAGAAGGGGCGTGTATGTTTCCCAAGGTCTCAGAAGTGGTTTGAATGTCTGTGAAGCCTTAGCTCTGTTCTAGCTGCTGGGAGATAAAGGTCAACTGAGACTGGACCCCCTGCCTTCCAGGGCGGCCGACTGTGTCCTGTCATACAGTGTGCTATCCGGTCCAGCTTTGAACGGAATCAGTCGGCATCCTTCCTCCAAGGAGTGGTCAGGACAAACTTAGGATGGACTCTGATCAGTGCCCCGGGGTCCACCCCAGGGCAGGCTCTGGGATGGGATGGTGTGGGCTCTACAAGAGCCGTGTTTATTTTCACCCCCTAGGCCTCAGTATTCTCATTGCTAAAGTGGGGATGGTAATAACCGTCTTTCTCTGCCAGTGGTTGTAAGGTTAAGTAAATAGCACATCGGGCACATAGGAAGCATTCTAGCATTCTCTAAACACGAGCTATTGTTCTTAAACTTCTCAGCTTGTCATTGTCAGACTCCTTCACAGTCTGGCCCAACCTGTTGTCCTTGCTTTGCCTCTTACAACTCAGTCTGTCCAAAAAATCCTACCTTACCTCCCCAAGGCTCCCAGGGGCTGGTGCAGGTCACCGCCTCCGATACTTTCCCAAGCCCTACGGCCCCAACAGGGCAGGTTGCTCACGCCTGTAGCACCTGGTGGACTCACCTGTCAGGTGCCACACCTCCACGTGCCCGGGGCCCCACTCCTCCGTGCTCTGTGCTGAAGGCCTGGGGCGAATGGCCTGCAGGGATGTGTTGGTGCCTCCTCTGATCCCCGGTGCTTGGCCCAAGTACTTAGTAGAAACAGGCCTTTGAAGGATTCAGAAGTAGAACCTGAGCGCTTTGGGGGCTGACAGTCTGGAGGAGGTACAGTAGGAACATCAGAAACTTCTTCCTAGTGGGAGCCACACTGGAGCTCGGAAGGGCAAGCGGAATGTCACAGGTGGGGACCAAGGCACGTCGTCCCCTGTCGCGGAGAGTGTGGCACGGCATGGGGTGGAAGAACTCAGAGCTGTCCCAGGGGAACTCAGGTCATCCGGGGCGGTTAAAGCTGGATGTGGGGGAGTGGGGCAGACAGGGTGGCAGGGCCTGGGGGGGCCGCGTCTTCTCAGTGACAGTCCCTCGGAAGTAAACGCACTGGCCCACGTGCCCTCTCTCTTGTCAGTGGCAGCGCTTTGGGCAGCACGCGCCATCGCACGGCCAGGCGTCACCCTCCTCAGTTCTCACAGAACTTGTGAAACAAGAGTTAACGTGGCCATGACCCCTCACACCAGAATAGGCGTCGTACTAAGGAGTTCGTATCGAATCCTCGCCGTCAGCCTTACGAGGGAAGTACTGTTACCCCATTTAATGCATGAGGAACCTGAGACAAGAACGGTTCCAGGCCTTTCTTCAGGTCAGGAATGGAGGAGCCGAGACCCAAAGCTAGACTTGAGTGTGATGCACACCGTGCCCGGCTCTGTCCCGAGCCATCTTGTGGCTCCCGTACCGGCAGCCTGAGGTGATCACTACCATCACTTCCCTTTTATAGGTGAGGCCTCTGGTGGACAGAGAGGTGAGGTGCCTCCCAGAGTCGGAGCTGGGAAGTGGCGGGGCTGGCGGAATTCAGTGTCCACACGCTTGACCTCACCTCCTGGGCCTCACACACGTGAATGACCACGAAAGTGCCACGCGTACTGGTTCGGAGTCGCAAATAACCTTTAGCAAGCAGACAGATTTATGGATCTGGAATCCGAGAGGTAACAGGGATTGACTGTTTACCAGCAAAGGCACGTATGTACCAAAGAGAAAACGGGCACGCCTTACTACAGCCTTTGTGTCTGCGATCGGTTATGGCGTTACGGTTTACACACAGGGCTTCCTGTTCAAGTCCTTGTTCATGTCTCCCTTCCTCTCAGCCAGAACCTTAGCTCCTCCAGCTTCTCCACCTGGTGGAGCTCCCCCTGCGTGCTCCAGCGTTCTGCTTTCTTTTGGTTGCTGTTGTTTTTTCTTTAACCTTTAGTACTGGGCATGGAGGTCCCCACGCGTGCTCTAGGGAATCCCCTGAGCCCCAGACAGTCCTCTCTTCGTCTCCATTGTATGGTGGCAACCCAGCTTCCCTCGGTAACCGAGGTCAGTCTTTCCAGCTGGCAGCTCAGCCCCTTTATTTTGACTGTTGGTTTCAGTGGTCTGAGGCGTACAAAATGGCCAGGTGGCAGTGTCGTCTTAAGCTTCATCGGAACCATCCCGTGTCCCCTTGTAGGAACGTTTTCCCTTTAGGGACCAAGATCGCCAAGCCATCAGAGCTCCGAATTGCACTGGGACCAGTGTGAGATTTTCCTGTGATCTGTTTTCCAGCGTACCCAGACGTTACTGAAGGAGTACAAAGAAAGGGATAAGTCCAATGTATTCACAGATAAGCGCTTTGGGGAATACAGTAGCAACATGAGCCCAGAGGAAAAGATGATGAAGAGGTTTGCCCTGGAACAACAGGTATGCAGGACAATTGGAGGAGGGTCTTATGTTGCAGACTGAACAAGAGTCCAGCACAGGGAGAAGGCAGTTGCCCCGTGCCCGTTGTTCACCTATACTTGTGTGGGCACTCACGCACGAGGTGCAAATCCTATACCTTGTCTGCGTAGGCCAGGGGGAAGCAGCCTTTTGCAAATACCGCTTGGGTGGAAGAGTAGCTTAACTAGAACGTGCAGCAGGATGTGTCCTGGCGTTCTTGACTCAGTTGCTCCTGCGGCTTGGTCGGGTGGATTGCGAGTAGGTTGTGGAACATCCTGGTGGGTAAGGCTGCATGAGTTACCGGTGGCTGAGCTGGCCCGCTGATTTGGTTACCTTCCGGGGGTTCTGTTTATATCTGAATCACTGCTCACATGACCCAGAATAAACTGGAAGCTGCTTGGGCTGCATTGTTACATTATGTAAAGAGTGGAAGAATAACTGGCTTTTGCTATTAAATGGTGGGGAATTTTTAGGAAATTGATTTTTTTTTTCTTCTGTCAGCGACAACATGAAAAGAAAAGCATCTACAACCTCAACGAAGATGAAGAATTAACTCATTACGGCCAGTCTTTGGCAGATGTCGAAAAACATAATGACATTGTGGACAGTGACAGTGATGCTGAGGAGAGAGGAACGCTGTCTGGTAAGGGCCGGGAGTGGGGGCAGTCTGCTCATCATTACTTTCGTCCAGCCCTTGGAGACCTAGGAAAATGTGGGATACAAGTGCCACATCTCTAGCCTCTCAAGAATTGTACACGTGACAGGGTCTTTTGTGTATTTTTTCACTATGTCCAGAGGGTGTATATGTACATAGAAAAAGGCTTTTGTAGGCTGAGAAAGCACTTCCGTATCCCTTATCTTATTTGAACTTCACCGCAGCTCATTTTTACCCGTAGCTCAGAGAAACAAGGTGATCAGTGTGACCCATGATTCAGAGCCATGGGTAGAACCCACCTCACTGACTCTGCCCTCACCCACACTGCTTTGCTACCCCTGTTTAGTCAGTTTGGTCTGAATGTTTGAACTAACGGTTTTACGTGGTTCTTTTAGTCTTTATTACCGTGGAATCAATTATGGCAGTTTGGGGAGTAGTTAATACTGGGCTTCTTATTTATAGATGGTATCATGGTACCAAAGGAGATAAAATTTAGCTTCGGGGCAGCTGGGTGACTCAGTGGGTTAAGCATCTGACTCTTGATTTCGGCTCAGGTCATGATTCACAGTTCGTGGGATCGGGCCCCACTTCGGGCCCTGTGCTGACAGCACAGAGCCTGCTTGGGAATCTGTCTCTCCGTCTCTCTGCCCCTCCCCTGCTTGTGTGCATGCTTGCATGTGCGCTCTCTTTCTCAAAATAAACAAACTAGTGGCGCCTGGGTGGCGCAGTCGGTTAAGCGTCCGACTTCAGCTCAGGTCACGATCTCGCGGTCCGTGAGTTCGAGCCCCCGCGTCGGGCTCTGGGCTGACGGCTCAGAGCCTGGAGCCTGCTTCCGATTCTGTGTCTCCCTCTCTCTCTGCCCCTCCCCCGTTCATGCTCTGTCTCTCTCTGTCTAAATAAATAAACGTTAAAAAAAAATTTTTTTTTAAATAATAAAAAAATAAAGTAAACACACACACACAAAAAGTGTCCCATTTTCTAACATCTTCAGAAGGATGCAGAAACTAAAACTGACTTAAAGCTTTTGTCTTTACAGTGTGTGGAAAGCTAAGGCATTAAAGCCGCGATTGCCCTTTGAAATTTGGATGCTCCTGGGGTCAGAAGGCTTAGGACGCAGGGCACACATGGTTCTGTTGCATGGCACTGGGGATGGGACCACAGCTGTGCTGAGACTGGGGGGTTGTAGAAGACTAGTTCCGCCTTCTGTGCCTTTCTCTTTGTCTTCTCATTGTTTGAGATTGTTTTGAGTGCTTAAGTGTTAAACACGGTCACTTAGCTGGTCATAACTCACTGTGGTAAAGGTAAGCGTTGACACCTTCGTGTTTCCAAACTGGTCTTCACAAGGTGAGTGGCCTTGGCCTTATTGGCACAAGAGGCTGTGATTCTCGGGTGTCTGGAGGAGACGCTGGATTCCATGTCTTCCTGGTGTTGGGTCTTAGGGGCTTGACTGTTCATTAGAGATTTCCTGGCATCCTTTGATTTTGGCTATAAGCTCACCAAAACCCAGGTAACTTAGAAAAGAAAGGCTCTTATATTTGAAAATATGTGCACTTACTATAACTTCACAAAGGAATCATTTGGAAACGCATTCTGTTTTGTCCAGCTGCATGACACAGTATAGTCTCACGTATTAGGAGAGGTGACAGGTGGCTGTTACTTCCTTGTGTAGCTGCAGAGGCTGAGGTTGAGGCTGGGCATTGGGAACTTGCCTGGGGCTGCAGAGCCAGGTGGAGCTACGCCTCACATCCCTCTGGGTTTGACTTAAACCGGAACCACAGTGTTATTCTCTATCACGTTACGAAAACAAGCATTTAACATACTGTAAACTATAGTTGGATTTCAGAATACATGAGTATCTAAAAAGCTTTCTAATTGAATCCTAATATAAGCACACTGACGGAAGATTTTTTTTCCAAGACTGAATTTGTTGTTTTTTGGGGTTTTTTTTTAATGTTTATTTATTTTGAGAGAGTACGCGTGTGCGTGCGTGCAGGGGAGGGTGAGAGAGAGAATCCCACACCGACTCTGCACTGTCAGCACAGAGCCTGACTTGGGGCTCAATTTCACAACTGTGAGATCATGTCCTGAGCTGAAATCAAGAGTCAGACACTTAACTGACTGAGCCACCCAGGTGCCCCATGACTGAATTTCTTATGTAATACCACCTTATTAGTTAATGGTTTGTCTACTTTTATTTTCAGAAAATATTGTAAATAGTCTTGAATTACTAAAATACTAAATAGTGTTTTCTGATAAAGTTTCTAGGAAACAGAGGAATTGTTTATTAATAAATACTGGCTTATGTAGCAGGCACTGTTCTTGGTGCTATAAGAATAGCCGTGAATTGGGGCACCTGGGTGGCTCAGTCAGTTGGGCGTCCAACTTTGGCTCGGGTCATGATCTCGCAGTCTGTGGTGTGGGTTCGAGCCCCGCGTCGGGCTCCGTGCTGACAGCTCAGAGCCTGGAGCCTGTTTGGGATTCTGTGTCTCCCTCTGTCTCTCTCTGCCCCTCCCCCGCTCAAGCTCTGTCTCTGTCTCTCTCAAAAATAAACAAACATTAAAAAAAACCATAGCAGTGAATAAAACCTTCCTGCAACTTATTACTGGGAAGACCCAGACGATAAACAAAAGATGTCACTAAATTATATGGAATAATTGAAAGCAAAGTGTTGTAGGGTAAAAATAAAGTAAGTTCCAGGCTGAAATGTGCCAGTCAGGTAGTCTTGATTTTAGCCTCACTGAGAAAGAAGGTGGTGATCACATAAAGATTCAAGGGCAAGAGTGTCCAGGATGATCCTTACTTCAGGTGGGAACATGCCTGGGGCGAGGGATGATAGCAGGTGGGTGGACCAGAGCTACCTAAGCCACAAGAAAGATTTTGGCTTTTACTGAGGACCTAAAGCCATCAGAGGGCATGGAGCACGACTTCGCCTGTGGGGCCGAGCCAGGAGGATTGCCGAATGAATTAGATACGGGTGTGGGAGGAGGAGAGGGATCGGAAGATTCCCAGGGTTTCTGCCCGAGCACCTGTTAAGGTGGGACTGCCAGACATTGGGAGGGGCTGGACCGTGACACAGACTGGCTTCAGGCGGTTTGAAAGGCTGTTAAACCTTCGCGGGAGGCCTCAGGCCTGGAGCTGCAGCTTTAGGGGTGGGAGGGAAAGAGCGGATGAGGCATCCTGGAGCTGCTGGAAACCACTTAGAAAAAAGCCTTTCCCGGAGGGAGTGGGAAGGGTCCCGAGCCCCTGGTGGTAGGCACAGTGAGAACTGGTGAGCCTGCCTCGGCAGGGAGCCCATCCAGCAGTGATGGGGAGCCCGGGCGACCCAGGACTCAAGGGCCCAGGAGCAGTGAGGGTGATAAGAGCGCCTCAACGGGAGAGAAATCAGATAATGACCCGATAGAATGAGAAAATTTGATTTGGGACAAAGGTGGTTGAATTGCTCAGGTCATTTCCTTGAGTAGCTGGGAAGGGATGGCCCAGACACTTGTGTGGTAATTGAGGGGCCGAGGATGATGCCCCAAAGATGCTCTCTGGTTGGGTGGGCGAGACTTCTAGTTTTCTCAGCTGAGAGCGGGTGGAAACGGAGCCCCAGCCCTGGTGAGTGGGCCGTGGAAACGATGTCACCGACCGGCAGCCTCAAGAGCCTGGCAGTGTTACATACGATGCGCTTCCTTCCTGCACACACGTTAACCTGCGCGGCTGTGGCGGGGGCAGGTGCTGTTGCGATCTCAGCAGGTGGCGGCAGCATTAACAAGAGGGCTGAGGCTGCCAGCAGTGTGGGACCCTGGGCCCCGCTGGGGAAAGCGGCCTGGACGTTCTGTTTCTGTTACTGGAAGTGAGTATGGCTTAATGTATAAGCCTCCATTTTCTCAGCTGAGATACTGGGTTTTTAAAGGAGTCTTTCCATTCCAAAGGTGATGATTCCCACAGAGCTTTCTCTCTCATCTGCCCTGGTAAGTGGGGCCGGCTGAACATAAGTGTCTTATGCTGCTGGCTCGGGTTCCTGCCCTCGGGACTTTTTAACCTCCGAGTCCCTGCCCAAGAAGGTGTGAAGAATGGAGGTTCTGGTGCAGCCTGATCCTAAGATTTCCCTCCTAAGACACATCACTCAGCTTGTTTAATTGAATTTGCTGGTCTTTTATGCAATGCAATCAGCAAGTAGATCCTTGGGGTTTCCAGTCATCAGGTCATGATCAAGTGGTATTCTATGTCTGGGTTTTCTTGGAGAGGTCTTGGGTGTTTCTCAAGTGCCACTGTGCCTGTGGTCTCGTGCAGCTACTGCGTGTGACCGTTTTTTCTTGAATACAGAATTGGTTCTCAAGACCACACTTGGGTAAACGCTGGTGGACCAGGGCAGGAAGTGGGTCCTGCGCCAGCGCCTGGGCTTCACAGACGTGTTTTCTGTTCTTTGTTGCCAGCCGAGCTGACCGCCACCCATTTTGGAGGTGGTGGTGCCCTCCTTCACAAGAAAACTGCTCAGCAGCAAGGCGAGGAGGGGGAGAAACCACGGTCACGCAAAGAACTGATTGAAGAGCTCATTGCAAAATCAAAACAGGAGAAGGTGCGCTAGCGAACTCGGTGGGGGCCTCCGTCACCAGAGACGCTCGCAAAACACTTTGGGACTTTTTTCCTTGTGCACCTTTAGGCTGTAGCTACCATTTTTCTGTGTACTTAATAGAAGCATTAATTTTGAATAGGGGTATTTTATTTCACCATGTATATACTTCTCATGGTCCGTTGTGTTTTGGGGAGGGGTGTTTTTTGTCTGGTTGGGTTTTGTATTTTGACATTATTTTATCATTGTTTTACTACCGGCAGACTGTTCAGAGCGTCTTAATGAACAGTTTACAGCAGGAAATTAGTTCTGTGTGATGAGATTTTGTAGCTTTCCTTTTACAATACTGATTTCTCATGGTCTCTCTATTCTGCTGATGCATGAAGTGTTGACTCTGCGTCAAGTGTGGCCTGGACACTGACGTGGGGCTGCTCGGTCGGGGCCCAGCAGTAGTGGCACACACCGTGTCTGTTCTCTTTCCCCAGAGGGAGAGGCAGGCACAGCGAGAAGATGCCCTGGAGCTCACAGAGAAGCTGGATCAGGACTGGAAAGAGATCCAGACCCTCCTTGCACACAAAACACCCAAGTCTGACAACAAGGACAGAAAGGAGAAGCCCAAGGTGGGTGTTGAGTTGGTTGACCTTTCTCTGGGAAGAGGTGGAGGCCGGCGTCTCCTCTGGCCTGTTCTGACATCAACAACTGTTTCCTTTTCTCTTGGTTCCTGCATCCTCCGGTGGGCAGGAACTTTTCCTAATGCATGTGGTGTCCGCGTAGAGAGACAAAAAGTGACTTCCATATCTACTCCTGAATAATTAAACTAAAGAAAATGGTGGTTTCTTGGTACGAGAAGTCCTCGAGGGTGAGACCTTCTTCAGGTGGTGTTTGAATTTTCCTATTACACGTTTGTATGTCTATGTATACAGTTACTTAGTTTTCCCTCCAAACAGTATATGGTTCCTACCACATTCTTTTTAGTCCGAATTGCTGGAAAAGCTGCATTTGCATGAGTGACTGGCTTCTAGGAATTACCTAGGATCTCACTGGATGACTGATGTGTGGCCAGCGTCCACCTTTGTGAGCCACTCTCACTGTCGCTGCTGCCTTTACCCAACCCACATTTTGCGGGCTTCATGCCTAATGAGCAACATTTTATTAAAGCAGGTATGTTTTTAGAAGAATTTCCCAGGAGTGAAAATTCCTATGTGTCTTTACTTAAAGTGCCCTCAAGACTGAGGCGCCTGGGAGGCTCAGTCGGTTAAGCATCTGACTTCAGCTCAGGTCACGATCTCATGGTTCATGAGTTCAAGCCCCGCGTCGGGCTCTGTGCTGACAGCTCGGAGCCTGGAGCCTGCTTCAGATTCTGTGTCTCCCTCTCTCTCTCTGTCCCTCCCCCACTCATAGTCTATGTCTCTCAAAAATAAACATACATTAAAAAAAAATTTTTTTTTTTAAAGTTCTCAAGACTGATTAGAATAGCTTTCTTTCAAGAAGAAAAGACTCAGATATGGTTTGGCTTCATCCACCATGGTGTCCAGGGATTACTGGACATGCAGGAAGTGGCTGTGCAGGTCATTTTAAAAAACCCTAAAAATGAAGTTCCTTCTTTCTGCCCTAGCCTGACGCATATGACATGATGGTCCGTGAACTTGGCTTTGAAATGAAGGCCCAGCCCTCTAACCGGATGAAGACACAAGAGGAACTGGCAAAGGAGGAGCAGGAGCGGCTTGAGAAGCTGGAGGTATGGGTGTGACTGTGACCATGACCTGGGGCCCAGCGCCACTCGGCCCACGTGGTCCACGCGGGAGGCCTTCCTTCTGCCTTCTCTGAGGAGGGTCGCAGATGCACTGTTTTATCACAGGAATCTTAGACTATTTGAAGTTTATGTTGATTTTACTATAAATATCTTTTTTATTATAGAAGCAAGAAAAATGCAGATAATACTCAAATACACCAAGTAAACAGTGTTTGCTCTAATGCCTGTACCTCAGAGCAACTGCTAACTATAAAGTGTACTGCTTTCTGAACTTTTTTTTTGTGCCTTAAAGAAGCCTTTTAAGATTTCATACGTTGGGGCGCCTGGGTGGCGCAGTCGGTTAAGCGTCCGACTTCAGCCAGGTCACGATCTCGCGGTCCGTGAGTTCGAGCCCCGCGTTGGGCTCTGGGCGGATGGCTCGGAGCCTGGAGCCTGTTTCCGATTCTGTGTCTCCCTCTCTCTCTGCCCCTCCCCCGTTCATGCTCTGTCTCTCTCTGTCCAAAAATAAATAAAAAACGTTGAAGAAAAAAAAAAAAAAAAAGATTTCATACGTTAAAGCAAAAATTGGGGCACCTGGGTGGCTCAGTCGGTTAGGCATCTGACTTCAGCTCAGGTCACGATCTCATGGTTCGTGAGTTCAAGCCCCGCATTGGGCTCTCTGCTGTCAGCTCAGAGCCCACTTCGGATCTTCTGTCTCTCTCTCTCTGCCCCTCCCCTGCTCACTCGCTCTCAAAGGTAAACAAACACTGGGGCTCCCAGGTGACTCAGCTGATTGAGTGTCTGACTTCAGCTCAGGTCATGATCTTGCAGTTCATAGTTCAAGCCCCACACCAGGCTCGCTGCTGTCAGTGCAGAGCCCGCTTCAGATCCTCTGTCCCCCTCTCTCTGCCTCTCCCCTGCTTCTGCTCTCTCAAAACTAAAAAACGTTTTTTAAAAATTGAATAAGTAAATGGGGCGCCTGGGTGGCGCAGTCGGTTAAACGTCCGACTTCAGCCAGGTCACGATCTCGCGGTCCGTGAGTTCGAGCCCCGCGTCAGGCTCTGGGCTGATGGCTCGGAGCCTGGAGCCTGTTTCCGATTCTGTGTCTCCCTCTCTCTCTGCCCCTCCCCCGTTCATGCTCTGTCTCTCTCTGTCCCAAAAATAAATAAAAAATGTTGAAAAAAAAAAATTTTTTTTTAAAAATTGAATAAGTAAACATTCTAAAAAATATACGAATGTTGGCACACCATTCTATATCCCTTTCGGTACAGCCACATCACGAGCCTCCTCTGTCACCTGCGTATTTCCAAATAGCGGTGTGGTTGGGCTTGCGGCTTGGACACACAGACCACACCGCGGGGTGCCTGCCCTCTTCGGTGGCTGTGCACTGGGGAGTTAAGTCTGCATAATTTAGCCAGAAAGACCTTAGAACCACAGGCTTGCCTTCCTTGTGACTAGAACATCCTTGGGCCACAGCATTTATTTTCATTCCTGTGCGATAGGAAGTCCCCCACTTGATGCCTGCTCACCTGGCGCCTGCACGTTAGAAAAAAGACAGCAGGCTCAAAGCCGCTGCCGCAGGGACCGGGGCCTGGGGGAAGGAGGGCAGGGACGGCGTGCCTCCTGCCGACGAGCTCTGTGAGCCCAACAGGCGGCTTTGCTTTCTTTCCCGCTCAGGCTGCCAGGCTGCGGAGAATGCTCGGAAGGGACGAGGACAGCGGCACCAAAAAACCAAAACATCAGTCAGCGGATGACTTAAATGACGGCTTTGTCCTGGACAAAGACGACAGGCACTTGCTTTCTTACAAAGTGAGTGTTTGCCTTTGCTGGTCGGCTTGCTCTTTGAATTCAAAAGCAGTTTCCGGTGTCTCGTTTAATGGGTTTATCACAGGTGGAGAGTGTAAATCTCTGAGAACACTCATGCTCTCTGTATCTGGGTGTCCCTGGCGGGTCAGGTCCCATGCCTGGAAGCAGGCTGGCTGCCTGGAGAAGGGGCACGCTAGTCCCCTGCTGTGAGTTTGCCTGTTAACATCGGCCGCTTTGGTTTATGAGGGCTCAGCGTTGCTGTGGAGCGAGTTGAGCAAAATAATCGAGTTTCTGAAACCGGTAGTTTTTAGTTCACAAAGTCTGTAAAGTCTACACCCTTTCCCCTTTAGAGCGAATCAGGTTTCAGGGCGGGAATACAGACACAGTTTTTTCAGCAGAAAAGGGTCCGAGGCAGGAAACGGAGTGCTCACAGAACACCGGGCTATTGAGCAGGAGGGGACAGTCGGGGGTCACCCCCAGGTGTTGAGGTCCTGCCACCTCCAGGTGCAGCCCAAATGTTATGAAGTCCCTGCTGACCAGTCATCTCCCAGCCCCAGAGCCAGTGGTGAGACACTGCAGACGTAGCCACCAGAGCCCATGGCCGCTGGTGCGCCTTCCACGCCTTGCCGCCCCGTGGCAGGAGCTAACCCTTGCCCAGAGCCCTGGCGACCGGGATTCAGGAGGCTGGCGGCAGGCCCTGCGGTTCAGGAGCTCACCGAGGTGGGGCCCGGTGCCCGAGGGCGAGTGCAGCACAGGGTTGGTGCTCCGTGTGCGGCGTTTTGACGTGGTTACAGGATGTGCCAGCTGCGTGCTCCCCGGGGAAGTGAGCCTGCGGTGTCCCTGTCTGTTCTACTCCAGGATGGAAAGGTGAGCACCGAGGAAGAGCAAAGCAGGGAAGCCGGTGATGACAACAGTGACGAGGAACAGGGTGAAGGCCCGAGCGAGGACTCAGAGGAGAGCAGTGGCCCTGATGGGCACTCGGACCTGGAATCGGACGTGGAGAGCGAGGAGGACAGAGAGACCCAGCAGGCTCCAGGGAAAAGGCTGAAAAGCGATGGTCACAAAGCTCGAGAAGCTGCCAGAACAGAGCTGCCCTATACCTTTGCAGGTAGACCGTTGGCTTTTCTTATGTCTTGGGATGACCTCCACGACCTGGCGATACGTCTGCCTCGCTGGGGCCCCTCTGAGGAGTGGGGGCCGAGGGCACGCTTCTGGGCACACGGACACCTGCCTACCTGTGAAGTCTTGGCTCGTGGTGTCATTCTCCCCGCTGTCTGGCCGGAGTGTTAGCCAGCCTTTGTGGTGTGACTGCAGGTGGTTTTGTGGGCCCACGGCAAAATGAGGACGCCACGTGCCTTTCCTTAGAAGCTCTCTGTGCTCTTTCCGTGGCCAGCCTTTTGTGGTGGAATCACGGCCGCCCCGGAGAGCCAGGGCAGGGCCTGGGAAGTTGGGGAGCCGCCTGTGAGGAGGCTTCCCGTGTTCAGACCTGGGCAGTTGAGTGGCCACATAGCATCTTATAGCAAACGTGGCATGTCCCGTTGTCTGGTTTGCAGAGAAGAATCATCTGGTTCTGGTGAGCAGCCCTAGGTTGTCCCGTGACTTAGGGTCACTTCCAGAGGAGACACTGGCGGGCGAGGCCTGCGACTGGTGGGAGTCTGGGGGTGGTGACGGCACCCACATGGCTTCTTCCGTGTCGGTCTGAGCCCAGTCTGGACCCTAGAACCAGGGCCGTGCCCCTTGAACCTCCCGTGTGCTGGCCGTGGAGTCGTCGTCTCACTGGGGCTGTGCTCGGGTGCCTGTCACTGATCGTAGCTGTCCCACCTCACCTCAGCCCCACGACGCTCTGGAGCACATGTCAGATGCACCAGAGGTAGCTGTGGTGTGAGGCGAAATGTGTCTGTAGAATCGTGTGAAATCGTGTTCTGGTGAAGTATATCACTAATGTTCCTTTCCGTTCTTAACCTCTGGGTTATCAGAAACATGAGTCTCATTTTGAATAGTAACCGTGGCACGTGTTTTGTGTTTTCGATAGCCCCTGAGTCCTACGAGGAACTTAAATCCTTGTTATCAGGGAAATCGACGGAAGAGCAGCTCTTGGTGGTGGAGAGAATTAAGACCTGCAACCACCCCAGCCTCGCGGTGGGAAACAAAGCGAAATTGGAAGTACGTGTTGGGCGTTGTGGGTGGCAGGGCAGCCCCGCTCTGGGTCAGAATGCTGACTGTCCCGCGGTGCGCCTCAGCGCCTCGCGGCCGTGAGCACCGCGCGGTGACCGCGGAGGGGGGGTCGGGGCAGGCCGAGGGCCACCTCTGCTGACCACGCAGGCCCAGGAGGAGGCACCGTTGCCCTCCGCCTGCAGGCGAGGAAAATCAGGCTCAGGGAGTGGCTCACCTGGCCGTCAAGCAGAACTAGACTTAGGGAGATGAGTAACCGGGAAGGTGCCCCTCTTCCCGCTGGGCGCGCGCATTCACGGGGCAGGTGGCGGTGCTGGGTGTGTGCTTGGTTGGTCTTCAGGCTCGGGTGTTGTCCGCCATGACGGACGAGCGCGCACCTCAGCCCGCAGCTGTCCCGTTAACCCACCGCCCAGTGTTCCGCAGGAATCTTGGCCCGCGTTTCGCAAGGTGCCCCCGTCAGTGGCCCTGAGGCGTGTGCGCACGCGCTTTAGTCAGAGTGTAGGTGGCGGTGCCTTGCACGGCTTGCGTGCCTGTGGTCTTTATTCTGGGGCTCAGCACTGAACTCGGTTCCCAATCTGTGTTCCTGCAGAAACTGTTCGACTTCCTCTTGGAATACATTGGAGATTTGGCTACAGATGACCCACCAGACCTCAGAGTAATTGATAAATTGGTTGTGTAAGTACAGATGATCCAGTTGAACTGGATCACGGGGCTGAGTTGAACAACTTTTACCCTACTTACAGCCACAAAAATACACCTCGGAGTTACTAAGGTTGCCCTTGTAAATAGACCCCACAGCATACACCAGCTACGGTGATCTCAGTGAAGACGCCCCCTCTGCATGGCGTTAGCACACTGCTCCTATCACCCTGGAGAGCGATATGATGGTACCTACAAACAGGTTGACTTTAAGACAGTTGAACACTTCAAACTCGTTCCTGGTGTTTGAAGATTAGCTTTCTGTTTCGTTCACCGGTACAATTTCGAGCTCTGCTCAGACAGGTGAAAGGTGTTTGGGACACGTGGTAGACTCCATCGTGGTGTCCAGGAACCCGCCCGCCCCAGGTTCACGCCTCAGTGGACCCTGACAGGCTCATGCTGTGAGCGTCAGGGAGGTTGGTCCCTCTGGTCTGCCTGTTCCCACCCTGCCCGGCGATGGCCGGGGCCCTCGCTGCACCAGAACTCCTGTGAAAGCAGGCCCTGGAGCGCGGCACCTGGGCCGGGTCATCGGAGGGAGGTGTGGGGGAGGGAGGATTAAGTGAGCACGAGTAGCTTATGGGCGCCTCTCTGGGGCCAGCCACACACTGTGCACCCCACCCCCCATGCCACCTTCTGCCAGCACGGCAGGGCTCACAGAGGGTTCCCGTGGACAGCGCCTTGGCACGGTCTTCTGAGTGTGGCACGTAGAACGAGCCGCTGATGGCATTACCTGTCACTACCATTGCTGCTCAAATCTCAGGCTGTTTGAAGAGATGGCGAAAGTAAGTGTAGATTGTTATAGAACAAGCACTACTGGAAAAATTACCTGGATCGCCAGGAAGGCCAGCCAGATCAGTAAGAGGAGAAGTGGCTTCATCCAGGGGCTTCCCGTGCATCACAGGGAAACGGTGAACGTGAAGTCTGGGGGCTCTTTTTCTGTTTTTGTTCTCTGGAGTCATTTTCACCTGACCTGTGTTTCTGATTAACAGGCAGTTATATAATCTTTGCCAGATGTTTCCTGAATCTGCAAGCAGCTGCATACAATTTGTCCTCCGAGATGCCATGCACGAGATGGAAGGAGCGATTGAGGCCAGAGGCCGGGCACCGTTTCCAGGCCTGGACGTGGTGAGCAGGGGTGTGGTCTCAGCCACCAGGGGCCAGTGGCATTGGCCCCTGGGAGGGCTGACTGAGCACCGTGCGCAGTTACTACAGTGTGCGTAGTTAGAGCTTCCGGACTGATCTGGAGAACAGGCTGGAACTAGGTGGGAAGGACTGTTTATCCATTAACAGTGAACTAAAATGTGTTTCGTAAAAGAGGAGACTGTGGTTTGATTCCACGCCAGTGGGGCTGTGCGTGGCCTTAGTGGCAGAGAGACTTTAGGGCGAACAGAACACGTATGTTTTCCTACGGCCCCGAGCCCTCGTGCTGGAGCTGCTCTGTCCCAGTGTCTGCTCACTGAGGCACCTGCGTGGCTCCGAGGTTTCTTACGGTCCCGTAAGAGCCGCGGGCTGCCCTGTCGGCCTCGGTGACTTTGAAGAAATACTTGTTCCGTCTGTCCCACTTCAGGCTTTTCTGTGGAAATGTAACAGTGATTAACAAACTTAAAAATACAGGATTTACGTGCCTGGTTTTAAAGCCTCTCCAGAGCAGGATCTGAGCCAGTGTCCATGCACCGCTGCTGCAACTTCCTTCTGTGAGCCTCGGCCCTTAGCAGACTCTCCCTGTTTACCTGCTGATTGGTGGCCAAGGAGACACAGCCTGTCTCCCCACGGAGTGTCTGTGCAGAGACCGTGCAGCAGGGCCATAGGCAGCGCCTGGGCCCCATCCCTGCTCCTTAGATGAGCTGTGTGGCCCTGGCCTTTCTCCTCGTCTGGAAGCGGGGGTGACGGTTACAGTAATGCCTGCCCTAGAGATCTGATGTGAGGATTCATGACCTAACACGCGGAATGTGTCTGTGTCACTGCCTGGGTGCAGCAGTCACTAACCTGGGGCCATCACCCCTCACGACCGTTCCTTTAGCGGACACTCGTGGTCTGCTGCTGGCAGAGTGAGGGGTCGCGGGGGGCGGGGGTGCTGGGGGCCAGGTGGGCTGTCCTCCACCTCTGCCTCCCTGTGCCTTGTGTCCCCTGGAGTCCCAGGTCAGAGTGAGGTCGAGGGCTCTGTGGGAGGCCCTCCTGGTGGGTCTGTGGTTGACCGTCGAGCCCCTGCCAGGAGCTTCGGAAGGAGTGGGGTCTCCTGGGGTGCACCTGACATTTTCAGAGTGGTCTAGTTCTGGGTGTTTTGGGGGATTTCTTGGTGCCTTTGAACAAGATGAAGGGTCTGCAGATTCGACGCTTTTCTGCTTTAATCTGTGAACCAGCCTCTTCGGTGCCTCCCAGGGTGGGTAGCCTGTGGGTGCACCTTTCCCTGTTAGTCCCTGAAAAGTAACTGCCTGTGATTGTCACCCTCCTCCCCCCCGTCTTCGGGGCCCCCATCCAGTGCGTGCGGCCTCGTCTGTTTTTATCCCAGAGCCACCACTCACGCCCCGGTTCTTCAGGGCTGGGCCGAGCCTGGTGCAGTGGGACTCTGTGCGTTCTTTTCTCCTCTTCCCGACCCGACCCGGCACTTGTCTGCCCCGCCCATCTCCCTGTCTCCAAGCCTCGGCACCTGCCTTTACCCATGAGAGAGAGAAACGGTGGCCTGTGGTCTGTAGCGTAGCTTTAGTCTCCACGGCTCCCACTCTGAGTCTAGCTGAGGGCGATCTCACGTGTTTGAGAGGAATTATTTTGGTGAGCGGTCCTCCCGTGTCCTCTGCCCGTTTCTGCCAGGCCGTCGGCGTGTTCGTCAGTGCTTAGCGGCTGCTCTGGTGGACTGTGGCGCGTGTGGTGGGTGTGAGCCAACACGTGCAGGGAGGTGCCGCCCTGGCTACCGGACGGCGGCGAAGGTGGGACATGGGTGTGACGTCGCAGGCGCTCCGCTGCCCTTGACCGGGACGGTCAGAGCCCGATTTGCCGCCAGGCCCTCTGTAAAGGTCGTGTTTGAACTTCACTCTGCTGTGTCTTTAATCTGTGTGGTAACGCTTTGTCTTTTAGCTCATTTATTTGAAACTGGCTGGGATGCTGTTTCCGACCTCTGACTTCTGGCACCCCGTCGTGACGCCTGCGCTCGTGTGCATGAGCCAGCTGCTCACCAAGGTACGTCCTCGGGCCCCGCTCGGTGAGCCCGTGGCGGCGCAGGGCTTGTGACCCTCGGGGCCACGGGAGGGAAAGTCATCCAGCGGGGCCTGTGGAGACGACCAGTCAGTATCTCTGAGGCTAGAAGTGGCCCCAGACGAGGTTACAGAGGATGTGACACCAGAGAAGACAAGTTCATGGTGAAGGCATCAAGTCTGATGTGGGGTCTTGTCCCCATTTTGGCTTTAAAAAGCCCAGATAGTCTCGTTCTCCTTGGTCAGGCGTATGGCTGGTTCACTAACGGCGGTACGTGCCATTGTAACTGTTCTTGGGAAGGGAGAACACTAGGGTCGCCTCCCCTGAATACAGCACGCAAGGGAGACACACACGCACGCACGCACACACACACACTCCTCTGTGCAGGTGAGGCTCTGGGGCCACACGTCTCACCCGGGAAGCCAGGTTGCATACCTGGTGCAGCCTTCCAGAACATCACTCCTGACCGCTGACCATGCCCTGTGCCTCTGTGCCAGTGTCCGGTCCTGTCCCTCCAAGATGCGGTGAAGGGCCTGTTCGTGTGCTGCCTGTTCCTGGATTACGTGTCCCTGTCTCAGAGGTTCATACCTGAGCTTATCAATTTTCTCCTCGGGATTCTCTACATCGCAACTCCAAACAAGCAAAGCCAAGGTGAGCTGGTTTGAGGGAGCTTTCTCAAGTTCATTACACGTTAGCATTCTTTTTGAGGACTTTTAAAAGTAACTCGTACTACTTGTAGAGGGTGTGGGACGCGGGAACGTTAGGCCAAACCATCTGGAACCCTGCTGTCCAGAGGAGCAGCCTTTCCTTCCCCCGCTTTTGTTAATGTTTATTTTTGAGAGAGAGCGCGCATGATTGTGTGGACACACTGCACCCTGAGAGAGTCGGGACCCTATTGTCTGTGTCCCCCGTGTCAGCCGGCAGCCACGTGCACGAGCCTGGACGGTGGCATGCTGGGTATGAAGCACAACGACCAAGACTTCCTGTTAAAGATAATAAGACACATCAGGGTTTTTTATATTGATTATGTGTTGAGATAATGTTTTTACATTTTGGGTTAAATAAGTATGTCATTAAGATCTCTCTTTTCATTACTTTCTCTTGCAACAAGAACTTCTCACTCACTCTGCGTGGCTCACATCGTCTTTCCAGCGGCTCAGCCCTCCTCTGTGTAGTTTCTAGTTTCTACTGTGGGGATTTTGGGAGGAGTAGCCATCAAAAGCAACATTATGACAGGAGGGAGCTGTAGTGTTTGTTGATCTTCTAGATTGCACCCTACTCTCCACTCCCCTGTCTGCCTCTGGCCACGCCCAGGATGTGACCACACACCCTGCTTCCCTCTTGGGTTGTCGAGGTGTCACTTGATCTCTGCCCCTCGCTCTTTTGTGTCCGTAGGATCAGCTTTCCCGCCCCGACCGTAGATCGTGTCTCAGGGATAAGGCGCAGATCTGATGCTGCCTGTTGTGCAGAGCACCTCACCAGTGCTGGGGCGGGGGCGGTGGGACGATTTCAGACCTTCAGGGGTGCGGCTAAGGGAGCCCAGCAGCTCCTCTGTCCAGTACCCTAAACATGGGGCCTGTCCTACTGTCCCCTTGTGACCTCACGGCAAAACCTCCCTGCACGCCGCTCTGCTCCCTGGCCACTGACCCCCCATCACATGCTCCAGCGTGCTAGGTGTGCTTTTGGGCCCTGGAGAGGCTCAGTCGTGCCCCGGGAACCTGCTGCAAGATGGTCATAGCCCAAGGTGAGGGCTGCAGTGAGATGCACTGGACGCTGGGGTGGGGGGAGGCGGGGGGCAGGCTCGCTGTCAGCCCACCTTCCCCTCCCCCTTCGCCTGCTGTGCCTGGAGCCCACCAGGCCTGGCAGGCCGTGCTTGCCGCCTCAGTTGCTCTTCAGGGCGGTAACTGGGTTAAGTCCTTGTCACTGGCGTTTGTCCTCTGTGACAGGCGTTCTCTGACCTGGCTGGTCAACTGTACCATCTGTCTCCCGCCCTCCCCCTGCTCTGCTCCACCGTGATCTTTCTGACACTCAGTCTTGTTCACTTCTGTCGTGTAGGTGTTGTCTACTGCCTGTCTCCCCGGCGAGGTCGGGGACCTGGTCTGTTCCCTCAGGCACACCTACGAAAGCTGTAGTCCCACCCATGCGTGATAAAAATAGGGTGTGTGTGTCAGAAGTGAGTTTTCTACAGGCCTCACCATGTAGAGCCTGCCCTCTGAGCCCAGTAATGCTCAGAGGCTGTCTCTGTCCTTGTCCCACCTGGAATTCAGGTTACACTCTGGTGCACCCTTTCAGAGCATCTGGGAAGAATTCAGACTTGCTTTTGGTTTCTGATGAAGAGGACATAGCCACATGGCAGAGGAGAGGCCTCTCCCTCCACTGGGCAAATGGACTGAAGGCCCAGACTAAGACGGAGGCCAACCACATGAGGTAGGTGTATGGCCTGGGGCACCTGGGAGGGCGTGCCTCAGTGCCTGGCCTGGAGCCAGACATGACCAGGAAAGCACTCAAAGGACGCACCAGTGTCCACTCTGCGGAGGATGTAAACTTAACATGTTTATATCCTCTAAAGACTCTACAGAAAAGCTGTTAGATCCAATAAGTTAATTCAGTGAAGTAGCAGAATACAAAGTCAACAAAAAATGTCAGCTGCATTTCTATGCACAGTGAACAATTGAAAAGAAAATTAGAAAATTTTACTTACAGTAGTGTCAAAAAGAATAAAATATAGGAATTAACCAAGGAGGGAAAAGACTATCGAAACTATAAGAGATCACTATAAATAAATGGAAATACATCCCATGTTCATGGATAGGAAGACTTAATCACCTCCAAATTCTGTCACATTGGGGATTAGGTTTCAACATGTGAATAGGGGCAGGTCACAAACACTCCGTCTACAGGAGGAGGAGTATGAGGAGGACCAGGGGTTTTTGTCAGAAGTCTTTATTTATTCTCTGATTTTCAGAATTGTGGATTCTTTCAAGTGTTCCTTTGTCGTAGTAAAACAACAGAAGGTTTACCATGCTAATCACTTTTTTAAAATTTTTTTTAAAGTTTATTTTTTGAGAGAGACAGAGCATGAGTGGGGGAGGGGCAGAGAGAGAGGGAGACACAGAACGCAAAGTAGGCTCCAGGCCCTGAGCTGTCAGCACAGAGCCTGATGCAGGGCTTGAACTCACAGAGATCGTGACCTAAGTCGAAGTCAGACGCTCAACCAGCTGAGCCACGCAGGTGCCCCGGGTCTTAGTCATCTTTAAGAGAGCAGTTGAGTGGTATTAAATATATTTGCACTGCGGTGCAGCCACCACACATTCATCCCCGGAATCTTCTCATTTGCAAGACTGAAATTGTATACCTATTGTACACTCCCTCCCCAGCCCCAGACTCCCACCATCTACCTTCTGTCTCTGTGGATGTGGCTCTTCTAGGGACCTCACTGAAGTGGAATTACAGAGTATTTGTCTCTTCATTTTTGTCTTATTTCACTGAGCATACTGTCCTCAAGGTGCAGGTATGAGAATTTCCTTCCCTTTTTTTTTTTTTTTTTTTTTTTTGATTTTTTTTTTTGGAGAGAGCATGAGCAGGGGAGAGGGGGCAGAGGAAGAGAGAGAGGGAGAGAATAGCAAGCAGACTCCACGCTCAGCACAGAGCCCCACATGGAGGCTTGATCCCATGACCCAGGGATTGTGACCTGAGCCAAAATCAAGAGTCAGATGCTCGACCGAGCCACCCAGGCACCCGAGAATTTCCTTACTTTTTAAAGGCCGAATAATATGCCATTGTCTGAATGAACCACATTTTGCTTCTCCACCAGCGGACACTTGGGTTCCTCCACATCTTAGCTATTGTCAGTAATGTCGCAGTGGATGTGGGTGTACAGGTATCTCTTTGAGGCCCTACTTTTAATTCTTGTCAGTGTATGTTCAGAAGCAGAATTGCTGGGTCATATGGTAATTCTGTGTTTAATTTTTTTGATGAGCCTCCACTCAGCGCCATGTTTTACATCCGCACCAACAGTGCACAGGGTTCCAGTTTCTCCACATCTTCACCAACATTTATTATTTCATTACTATCATTTTTTTAGTAATAGGCATTCTCATGGGAATCAAGTGCCAACTCGTGGTTTTGATTTGCATTTCCCTAAAGACTAGTGACGTTGAGCATCTTTTCATGTGCTTATTGGCCATTTGTATGTCTTCTGTGGAGAAATGTCCGTCCAAGTCCATGAAAGGAAAAAAAACCTGTCCTAAAATTTTGAAGATCTGTCTGCTTGATTTTGCAAATAGTAATTTAAAACCTAACACAGAGCCACTCTCCCAAAGTTGTTACTGCATTTCCTACAACGGTCCTTTAGACTTGGGGACGAAAGGTGTGTTTCGCGGTGTTTCTGGCCCGATGCCGTGAGCCGTCGGCTGCTGTGGACACTGCGCGGGCAGGGTCTCCGCTCCGGTGGCCCCGCGGCCCGGGACAGATCTCAGAGTTGAGTGTTGCCAGGGTGGTTGGCGGAGGCAGTGACCGACGGGAAGGAGCCGGCTCCCGTCTGGCCACCGGCCCTGACGCCGGGTGTCGCCCTCTTGCAGACTGTCCTGCCTGGCCGTGTGTCTGGCTTTGGTGAAGCGCTGCGTGCTCACGTACGGCCCCCTGCCATCCTTCCACGACATCGTGCGGCCCCTCCGGGCCCTGCTGACGGAGCACCTGGCCGCCTGCAGTCACCCCCAGGAGCTCCAGGTGAGGCTCCCCAGCCACCTCGGGTGGGTGGGGAGCAGGTCAGGGGGCGTTCCTGTCACGAGGCTGTGACTCTAGGAATCGGGGACACCAACGGGAAGGCGCAGTAGCGGGGTGCCGAGGGAGAAGGCACTCGGCCTGCACGGCGTCTGGCTTGAGAACCTGGTCTGAGAGCTGCCCTGTGGTCACGTGCCCTCTGGGCTCCGCATCCCCTGAGCCTCACAGGTTTTCTGAGAACAGTCCCACGGTTCTTTACAAGGTGACAGAAGCCAAGAAGGACCCCCTCAGTTTCTCTCAGCGGATGTCTTCAACAGCTGCCGGTTGTGTGGCACGTCTTTTGGTCGTGCCTTCGTTAACCTCCAGACCCTCCTTCCCGTGGGTGCCCCGCCTCCCCACCCTGTGTCCTCTGGAGTCGTCCCCAGCCGGCCATAGGCTTCTGTCCGAGGGGCCGTCAGGGCCCGTCAGAAGGCGAAGGCGGGACTGTGGTGTGTCAGGCCAGGCGAGCTGGCACACTCCCTTCACCCGCTCGGACCCCGTCATCTGCAGAGTTGACACCTGCCCTTTTCTCTGCCTGCAGCGCTGTCCCTAAAGACCGGTGGCTCGTCCCCTCGCTTTCCTCAGGAAGCCGGGCCGTCTGGGAGGGAGTGGCCCCTGCTGCTCACCCCCTCCCTGGCCTCTCCTCCACAACACATTGTCATGTCTCTCCCCTGCTAGCACAGGGACAGGCCGTGTCCGTGAGGACAGGAGCTCAGCCGTCCCTTGTTGGACACCCTCCGAGCCCGGGCGGTCCACACGGAGTCACCTCAGCATGTAGAGATTGAGGAGGCTAAGGTGTCAACAGCTGTGTCTTACTGTAGGTGTGGCTGTGGCTTGTCCTTTAAAGGACAGAGTGGCTCTCTGGTCCTGCGGGATTTGGTCTGACCGAGGGGCCTCGATGGTGCTAATGGACCCGGGGCGAGCCAAGCTGGCCGTGCCTCACGTGCAGTTCCTGTGGAGATGGGGCTTTTGGCCTCAGAAGCAACTGTGTGGGCCGGGGGTGAGGGGTGTTGTGCCCGTGGTGCCAGAGGCCTGAGTTCCAGGACACAGCTATGTGAGGGGAAAGGAACCGTCAGTATGCCGGCTTCTAGAAGGTTCCTCAGAAGTCACAGCCGTGGTGAAGGTACCTTAACCACCTGGTTCTGTAAGGTCAGATCACAAAGTCGGGTAGAAACTCAGTCTTGCCCCCATAGTGTGGCTCCCCGTTGGCTGTCCCGTATGTGTCCTTAACGGGTGGATCGCTGGCGCCCATTGTGAGCAGTTTCTCTGGGGAAGGAGATTCCACTGTGTCTGCCGGACGCCAAAGCACAGGCGGTCCTCACTCCTACGTGTGCCAACAGAACACCCTTTTGCACGGGTCTCGGTGGCCCTGCAGTCCTGCCAGCCAGAAGTGGGAGCCAGGACGGGAGCCGGCCCGCCGTGCACCGGCCCCCACCCCTGTCGGCATGAAGGGGGCTCCCTCACAGCCGGGCCCTCACCCCTTTACTTAGCGGAGGAGGCCGGAGCCAGAGGGGCGCAGCAGGGGGGCCGGGTCTCTGACCCGTTTCCCGCCCGGGGCCCGGGGCCCGGAGGCCACACGCCGGCGGGCCTGCCGCAGCCTCCCCTCCGCCTGCCCGCGTTTCAGGACCTGTGCCGGAGCGCGCTGGCCGCCATGGGGAAGCAGGAGCGGCGCTACCGGCCGCTGGTCTGTGAGAAGAGCAAGCCCGTGCCGCTGAAGCTGTTCACCCCCCGACTGGTCAAAGTGTGCGTAGCCGCGGCCCCCCGGCCCCGCTCTGAGGGGTCCAGCCCCGGGGCGCAGGAGGGCTCGGGATGGGGAGGGGGGTGGGGGGAAGAGCCACAGGGGGGCAGACTGCCCGAGGCGGGCGGGCTTGACCGCGGCTCTCCACTCTCAGCCTGGAGTTTGGGCGGAAGCAGGGAAGCAGCAAGGAGGAGCAAGAAAGAAAAAGACTGATCCACAAACACAAGCGTGAATTTAAAGGGGCCGCCAGGGAGATCCGCAGGGACAACCAGTTCCTGGCTCGGATGCAGCTGGCGGAGACCCTGGAGCGGTGAGGAAGCCGGGGGGCTGCCTGACGGGGCGGGGGGGGGGGGGGGGGGCGAGGCCTGGGCCCCTGACGCCCCGCGTCTCCATGGGTCCGGCGCCCGCGTGCTCGTTAGCGGCTCGCGGGCAAGACATCCTGCAAAACAACTAATCCAGAAAATGGGGTTTTGTCCTTTGCTTTGAAGGGATGCGGAAAGAAAGCGAAAAGTGAAACACCTTTTTAACAGTCTGGCCACACAGGAAGGGGAATGGAAGGCTCTGAAGAGGAAAAAGTTCAAAAAGTAAAGTTTCGCACATTAGGCGAGGAGATCCTGTAGACTGAACGTAATAAAGGCTGCTGAACTGTCAGTGTGACTTCTTCTTCCCCGCGCCACAGCCCCACAGTCCTCCGTGACAGCCACACCGACCGGCCGGGACGGACTCCTCCGTCGTCCGGACAAGCCTCGCTGAATCACAGGGTTTGGGACTGAAGGGATCCTGGCCAGCTTCGTGTTGGGACGACCACAGAAATCGGTGTACCTGGCAGGTGATAACGGGGCCCGGTGCCGAGGCCTCGCCTCCCACAGGCCGGCGCTGGAGGCCAATGTCACACAGCTTGTGGTCACACCAGCCAGTCCTGCGAGGTGGCCCTGGGACCTGCACTGAGACACCAGTCCCTGAGGTCACACAGCCGGCCGTGGCAAAAACCACAGAGATTTGAGGACTGGCCAGGGGGATGTGGGGGACCCAGGGAGTGGCTGGCAGGACGGCCTAAGTGTGGTGGGAAAGAGGAGGTTGGTTGGTGGGGAGAATTGGCAGTTTGCTTTTGGACAAATCGGATGGTGCTGGAACTCTACGTGGAGTCCGGGGCCAGGATGCCCCTGGAGCACGTAGGGCTCAAGCCCCGACTACAGAGAGCAGCCTTGGGAATGAGGGAGGAGCACTCAGCCAGCCTCCCCTGGGTCGCCAGAGACCGGTTCGCCAGCTGTGTGGCTCCACAAAGCCAGGAGGCCCCCGGCAGCTGTCACGGGCACGGACCAGGCTGGCGTCACCTCCTCGATGCGCAGGCCTGGCCAGCTGGCGTTCAGCCCCGGGATCTCGTGCACCCGGGCCTCGGCCCGACGTCCTGCTCTTCAGTCCCACGAGGCTGGACCGGGCCGGCAACAAGCCCTAAAGCCCCAGCTTTGGATCACGCTATCACTCTGCTCCCCCCGCCCCCGGGGCCTCTCTCCAAACCCCCTGGACATGAAATTCTCGGAAAGGTCAGGATCTGTGTATCTGGCCCAGCCCAGCCCTGCCTCTTCCTGCAGGGATTCTGGAAGAAGGGATGAAACCCAGCTAGGACCACCAGCCTGCCAGGGGCAGGACCGAGGGCTGCTCCGAGCCTTCTGAGACACTCTTTCCAACTCGTGCCTCCTGCCCCTCCCCCGTGGCCCAGCTGGGAGAAATGAACATGACCCGAACGTAGTATCCTTTGGAGAAAGTGCTAACGGCGTTCTTCTTGGTTGGAGGTGGACTCCTTGCGCCTATTATCAGGCGGTGGGACTGCCGCTATCTTTACTTGGGAGTTTAATACGGTGCAAAGAGGGGGTAGGAATGCCAAGTCGACAAGGAAGGGGTGGGCTGTGGACGCGCGTCAACTTGGAAGCCGAACCTCATTTCCAGAACTTCCCGTTACTTTCTGGTTCGGGTCGGCCAGTCAGACGAATCCTGGAGGGCATGGGGTGGAGGTGGTGAGGCGGTGTGGGCGTCCGCCGACCTGGGTCAGGCTGGTGGCAGGAGAGGCCAGCGCGCTGCCGGCTGGACGCCCCGGCGCTGGCGCGCGGAAGGCGGCGGCGGCCCCTCCCCGCCCGCCCGCCCGCCCGCCCTCAGCCTGCCGGCCGGAAGAGGAAGCGGGCCGGCGCCCACGTCCGGGGCGAGAGGAGGCGTGGCCAGCGCGCGCCCGCCCCCGACAGTGTGCCCGCAGTCCGTTCCGCATCCGTCCATCAGTTCGTGTGTCCGACCGTCCGTCATCCCTGAGCGCGCGGCCGCGGCAGGTGCAAGGGGGCGCTGCTCCCGCGTCCGTGCGCGCCCCACTGCCCCGCCCAGGATGCGAGCCAGGGCGGGGGTCGGGGTCCGGGATTCCGGGCGGGGCGGGGCGGGTGATGGGGGAGGTCGGGGGCCGGGTTCCTGGGGGGTGGGGGCTGGGGGCCGGGATTCAGGGGCACGGGGACACCGCCGCGGCTGCCCTCCGCCCGGGCCTCAGTTTCCCCAGCCACTCTGCAAGACGACCTGGGGCGGCTGCATGGAGTAGGCCGGGGCCCCGATGCCCCCAACTCGGCCCCTTGGGACGGTTGGCATTGGTGGCTGCGGTTTCTTTGCGCAACCCAGCAGCCTGACTTTCCTGCTGCCTGGCATCGGGGAGAGGGCGCACTGAGGGGCCCTTAGCGAGGCGGGCAGGCACTCCCTTTAGGGTGCTTGCTAGCTGTTAGTGGGCCGGGGGCATAGTGAGGGCTGGGGAACTCCGTTTCCCCGCCCGGTCCAGGATAGGTATCTGGCTCTGGGGTACCCAGAGGTGCCCTCATGCAGACCTGCCACACTCTCAGCCAGGCGGGATTGGAGCGGCCCCCACCATGGGCTGGGGAGCAGGAGGGAGCTGCACCCCGCGCCCACCCATCCGCCAACAGCCCTTGTCAGAGCCCCGTGTGATCACCGTGGTCTTCCTCGGCCTCCTGCTGGATCTCCTGGCCTTCACTCTGCTGTTGCCTCTGCTGCCAGGGCTGCTGGAGAGCCATGGCCGTGCCCACGTGAGCCCTCCCCCATGTCTGGAGGCCCCCGACTCCCACGATGGCTGCCCACCGCCCCAAAGCCCATCAGGGACTCCCCCAACCCCTGTCACACTTCCTTGCTCCCCAGGATCCCCTCTATGGCTCCTGGCAACAAGGCGTGGACTGGTTTGCCGCAGCCATCAGGATGCCAGCGGAGAAGAGGTACAACAGTGTCCTGTTTGGAGGTACGGCCCCAAGTCCCACGCTGGGGTCCTTGTCCCCACTTTCCTGCTGCTGGGCACTGTCTGCCCCCTTCCGGTGTGCAGTGTCCACTCCTGGTGGGGCCCACCCAGCATCACCAGACCCATGAGGACAGACCGAGTCGTGTAACCCAAACGTCTGTCTCTTTCAGGTCTGATAGGCTCAGTCTTCTCCTTCCTGCAGTTCCTCTTGGCACCAGTCACGGGGGCGGTCTCAGACTGTCTCGGGAGGCGCCCGGTGATGCTGCTGTCCCTGGTACGGGTGCCCACCTCTCACCCACCCGGCAGCAGCCCTCGCTGCCCCCTGGGTGTGCTGCTTTGGGTGCTGGCTCCTGTGGCTAAGGCAGGCTTTCCCAGAGCCGCTCCCTGTCTGCGGGGGGACATCGGGAACACAGACAGACCTTGAGTGCTCCAGAACAGACAGGGCCGGGTCCCAGCGGTGTTACCTGGGTTTGTCAGCCCAACTCTGGGCCCCTCCTGGCCTCAAGTGACCACACCTGCCCCGGGGACAGGCAGGTCTGGCCACCTCGTATGCCGTGTGGGCGGCCTCAAAGAGCTTCGCCGCCTTCCTGGCCTCCAGGGTGATTGGGGGCATCAGCAAGGGAAACGTCAGCCTCTCCACAGCCATCGTAGCCGACCTGGGCTCACCGTCCGCCCGCAGCCGAGGCATGGTGCGTGCGCACTACGGGGCGAGGAGGCTGGGATTCCTTGCCTGGGGTCTCCCGTCCCGGCTCAGGCGGCCTTCTCCCCAGGCAGTCATTGGAGTGGCCTTCTCGCTGGCCTTCACGCTGGGCCCCATGCTTGGCGCCTTCCTGCCAGCGGAGATGGTGCCCTGGCTCGCTTTGCTCTTTGCTGCCTCCGACCTGTTGTTTATTTTCTGCTTCCTGCCGGAGACGCTGCCTGCGGAGAAGCGGGTAAGGTGGGTCCCAGAACCTGCTGCCGAGCCCCAGGGCAGGGGCTCAGTTCTGTGGGCACGTGGGGCTGGCCAAGAATGCTGGGCTGGCCTCTCCTTCTGCACAGGGGCTCTTGGGGCCACAGTGCCTCCGGGGACCCCTGCCTCTTGGGCCGGGCATCTGGACCAGAGGCCAGGCCAGGTTCAGGTCGTGGCCCTCCCCAGCTGCCTGGCCGGCCTCTCCAGTCCCACCCCCTCCCCAGGCATCCTCTATGGGCCCGGGGTTCCAGGCCGCGGCAGACCTGCTCAGCCCCGTGGCCCTGCTCCGTTTCTCGGCCGTGGCCCGTGGCCAGGACCCACCCGCCGGAGACGGTAAGAAGGCACCCCCATCATGAGTGCAGGACTGTCGCGTCTTCGGGCTGCTGGCCCCTACAGCCGCTCTCCGTGCTCCCCAGGGATCCGTCACCTTCGCCGCCTGGGTCTGGTGTACTTCCTCTACCTCTTCCTGTTCTCGGGTCTCGAGTTCACCCTGAGCTTCCTCGCTCATCAGCGCTTCCAGTTCAGCAGGTAGCAGCGCCAGCCTGTCTTCCCCGCTTCAGTGACGCCCACCCTGGCCCGTCCCTGGGGCAGGCGCTGGCTGAGGCCCAGGAGAAGCTGTGGGCTCCCAGGCTCCGGCGTGGCTGGCGGGAGCAGGGCGGTCAGACCAAGGCACTGACGGCTCCCCCGCTCCCAGCCTGCAGCAAGGAAAGATGTTTTTCTTCATCGGCCTCACCATGGCCACCGTGCAGGGCGCCTACGCCCGGAAGATCAGCCCTGGCAGCGAGATTGCAGCGGTGAAGCGGGTACGAGGCTCCCCCGGGCGAGTGGGGGGCAGGCCCTGTCGCGAGTCCCGCTGGAAGCGGCAGGGGTGGGTCCTGAGTGCTGCCATGCCCCCCGCTCCCCACCACAGGCCATCTTGCTGCTGGTGCCTGCCTTCCTCCTCATTGGCTGGGGGCTCACGCTGCCCGTGCTGGGCCTGGGGCTGCTGCTCTACTCCTTCGGTGAGGGGGTCCTCCCGGGGCCAGGGTGGGAACGGTAGGGAGCCGGTGGCCAGGGATCCCGGGTCACAGCCCTCCAGGCATCACCTGGAGGCTGCCTGCCACCTTCCTGGTGTCCCCTGGCAGCCGCTGCCGTCGTGGTGCCCTGCTTGTCCTCCGTGGTCGCTGACTACGGTAAGGAGCCTTTCTTTGCCCGAGGCCCCCCAGGTGGGAGGAGACCAGCAAGCACCTGACGGCTTCCTCCCCCCCTCCCCCAAAGGCTTGCCCAGGCAGAAGGGCACGATCATGGGCACACTTCGGAGCCTGGGCGCCCTGGCCAGGGCAGTGGGACCCATGGTGGCCGCCTCAGGTAAGGGCCCTGGGATAGCATTCCAGGCACGCTTGTGCCCCTGGGAGGCAAGGCCAGGGGGAGGCCACGCGGCCCTGCCATCCGCCTTCCCCTGCCGCCCCGTCGGTTCCTGCCGTGGTCCTGCCATCCCCGGGGTCGAGGCGCGGCGGGGAGGGAGGGCCCGCATCACCTCTCGGGCTGTCTCTCCACAGTGTACTGGCTGGCCGGGGCCAGGGTCTGCTTCACGGTGTGCTCAGGCCTCTTCCTGCTCCCTTTCCTGCTCCTGCGCAACCTGAGGCCTCCAGCCTGCATGGCACCCAAGGCCGAGTAGTGGACCTAGCCCTGCCCCAAGCTGGGGGGGGGGGGGGGGGGGGGGAAACGGGACCTCTCGCCTCCCCCTGGGGCCCAGCCCTGGCCCCTGCTAGACACTCCAGCAGCTCCGTGGTACGCGCCTGGGCAGTCCTGCCCATCGTGCTGGGAGCAGGGACTCCCCAACACCTTTCAGGTTTTGTGTTCACTTTTCTCTCAGACACACGGTGTCAGCCAAGCCTCCAAATGACAAAATAAAGCAGCTATTTTATACCAAGTGCCTTTCGCCAGCACACGGCTGTGCCTCACTACCCCCCACCTGGGAGACCCCCGAGCACCAGAAGCTCTTACACCTGCACTGAGCAGAAAAGGCCAAGGCTCGTCCGGGGCCCGTGACCATTCTGCACAACAGGGAGGACACAAAGGGTGACACAGGGCCCGCCACGATGGGAGCCCGCACTCGCTAGGGCCTACGTGAGCTGTGCCCTGCACCCTGGCCACCCAGGGAGGAGGGAGCCCTGTGCTGGGCTCGTCCCATCACCATCCCACCCCTGCGCATCTGTTCGGACTGTAGGGGCGTCAGGCTCTGGGGCGCAAGAGCAGGCTGGCGCCCCGGGCAAGACGATTCTGGGTTCTAGGGGCCTTCCTGGTGCAGAGCAACAGTGTCCAATCAAGAAATAAACACTTGGGATCTCAAGACAGACTTCTGGAAGTCCTATCTTGAACAAAGGGGAAAAAAATGCCAAACTGCTTCCGAAATTTAGACAAGGAAACTGCTTAAAGAATTTTATTTGTGAGTAAAACACGTTACAGTGGAGGACAGAGGACCCATCCTCCCAAGCCTGTATCCATATATGCGACTAGACTTCATGTTGTAATACAAAGAGTTAAAATAAACTACAAAAGTGAAATAAAAGTCATTGCATGTGAGGGACAAAAGGAAGGGGTAAAGAGTCCGGGGTCAACTGAAGTACGGGCTGAGGGCTCAGCGCCTGGACGCCACCATGGCAACAAAGGGACACACAGGAGAAAAGCAAGTCGCCAGCAAGCTCGAAGCAGTGGTCAGCGCCATGCAGCCGGCCTCAGGTCCTGCCTTGGTGTCAGGAGCGTGGGTCCGCCCGGGGAGGAGGCCTGCCGGTGCCTGGTCAGGCTGGCACCGGGGCAGCTCCTGGAATGGGTCACCCACTAGTCCCGCTAAGCAGCTTCAGGTGGTTTCTCAGGGGTCTGAGTTAAGTGAAACTTCACGATGCCGAACAAGGAGAGCAAGTCACGGCTCATAAGTGGCTGGTACAAGCAGGGAGGGAGGGACCACCGCGTCTTGTACCCTGCGCCTTTTACCAAAACCAGGGGGTCTTCAAGGCAGAGTTAAAGGTAAGAGAAGACCCCTTCTCGGTCCAAAACGTCCCCTAGACGAGTGAGCAGAGAAAAAACTTACTAAAAAGTGGCCTGTTCACGGTAAAAAACGTAGGGTAAATTGCAAACCTGCTGAAAAAAAATTCTAGAAAGGACCCTTCCCCTGTCTTGACGTATCTTCCCCATGACAGGAACCCAGAGACCCCAGTGAGTGAGAAATGGGGAGCCCCTGAACCTGTTTCTGGCCTCAGGGTAATCAGACCACACATAGCTTGTGCTGGGCAGACACAGGTCCCCTTTGCTGTTGGGGTTTCCGGCTCAGCCCAAACTCGCCTCTCAAAGGCTGTTGTTATGCCCTGGGCCGTTGGTGGGCACGTGAGTGTTTTCACAGGACTGAGGCTTTGTGTCCACAGAGTGAGATCACTCACCCAGCAGGTAACGCCAGCAGGAAACTACAAGTCTGATTCAGTCACCTGAGACCTGGGGGTGAAGGGGAGCCTAGCACACAGCACGGGTCACCTCACAACAGAAGGAGAGAGCGGTCAAGGCCAGAGCCGGCAGGGCCTCCGACCGTGTGGCCAGGACCAGGACTTCTCACCGCCAGGGGAGAGGGTGTCACCAAGGGGCAGACAGATGGGAGGGACGTGGATTCGTCTCCCCCGGGACCTGAGGCTGCGGGCCGGGGAGGAGGTGGGGGGACCGCTGCACACACACGCAAGGCGAGCACCGGTGGACGTGGGGGTCTGGTCCCCCACGGGAGGGGACCGGGAGGGGAGCTCTAGCTACATGGAGGGCTGGGCTTTTTGCATTCACCACACGGGAAGACAGGACACGAGACGCGATCGGGGACGGTCTGGTGGCGTCAGCTGGTGCAGGACGGGGTCTTCAGGAGTCACTCCTCCTCTTGCTCTTCTTCAGAAAGGAGGGGGTGCGGAATTTCTTCTTCTTTTTGGAAGGGGACTTGCCCGGAGACCCGTCGCTGCCAGGGTCCTCGGCAGCGGGGGAGGCGGCCTCTTCAGCCGCCCGGGCGGAGGCTGGCTCAGGGCTGGCCACCAAGGGGGACCTGGTGGGGCTGGGGGGCTCGCGGGCCTCACAGAGCCCCTCCTCCTCTTCCTCCTCCTCCTCCTCCTCCAATGTCGGGAAGCCGAGCGCTTCTGAAGGCTCATCAGGGGACAGGTCGGGGAGAGTCGGCTTGAAGGTGGCAGCGACACTGTCCTCTCTGGAGGCGGGCTCCTGCGGCAGGTCTGGCGGGCGGGGTAGGAGAGACAAGGCTGGAGAATGGCTGCCAGACCTCGGCAGGGCGGCCCCGAGGGGGGAGGGGGCAGCGCCCCGCACGGAGCCCACCTGGACGCAGGGGCTTCTACCGACACCCGACTGACACTTTAAGTGAGGTGTACTCTACTTCAGGGCCAGGGGGAGCTCAGAGAACAAGACGTAGGCACAATCTCAGGGCTGTTTTCAGCTCCTCCTCGCGGACAGGGCGCTCACGGACAGGGCCTTGGTCCCCGGTCAGAGAGAGCGAGGTGGGCAAGTCGGGAGCATTTCAGCAGGACAGTGCTCTGCGTTAGCACTTGAACAGAAGTTTATTCTAGAACCCTAAGGGCACATTATCAGTAGTCCTGAAATTAAGCCTCAATTTCAGCCCACAACACCTGGTCTCCCGCAAGAAGAAAACCACAGAAAATCATGGTTAACTCCAGACCCCATATATCAGCATCAAACGAAATAAAGGCATTTTAGGCTGGAGAATCAAAGAAAAGAGATGAATTATGAGGTAAGAGCTAGGGGCAAAACATCAGGCCATCTTCACAAGTTGAACGTGGAAACGTAAATAGGTACAGCATAACTGGTCTGAGGGTGTGCTTCTAGCAAAGGTCCCCATCACCAGATTTCTATACAGACTCCTCTGACATTTCCAGAGGAGTGACCTGAGCACAGGAAGGTCTAACGACTGTGTAAGCGGTGGGCAAAATGGACATCATAACGAAGGCGGGATCTAATCCCTGAACCAGTTTTGTAGATACTTAAAAACAGCCTATAGAGTTACAAGCAACTTGCTGCTTAGGCAACAGCAAACCGTCTAGTACGGAGAAATGGAGCTGAAGTCAGGAGGGGCCCCGAGCTGAGTGTCGGTGAGGTGCGGCCGGCACAGGAGGCTCCGGGCCCCAAACACTTAGCACTTTGGCTCTGGGAGGCTGGAGCTGCCCTGTCCCTGCCCTTAGCCACCTTCTGTCCCAGGATAATGAAATGTCCTTACTTGGCTAGGGCAGGAGGAGGTCGGGATTCACTCTGCAAAGCATGCAGAGGTTGCCTGTGGGTGCCTCCGGGGACTTTCATCGTGTGGCCAATGTCACATTAAAAAACCAGTGCCAAATGTAGCTCTTCTGCCCCATCTGAACTTAAGCAAAGATCCAAACACATGCGACCCCTAAGCTGTCTGAACCTAGTCTAGACGTACTTCCGATCCAAACAGCGAAACCTCCCGCCCAGAGCAATCACAGGCTGATCCGGCCAACATGATCGCTGTGTAGCTTCCAAGGCCCAGGGCTCCCTGAGCAGGGCCCTCAGTCCAGGGGCCCCAGGGACAGGCTGCCACCACCCAGCTCTCTGGTGACCGAGTCCCTGCCAAGATGCCACTGCCTGGGATGGAGGAACTGGGTGTGAGAAAGGGGGAGGGGGGCCCTCTATTTTTATTTTGAATAAACAGAAAACAAAACTGAATAAGCAACGAAGAAGCAGGAGAATGAAGCAAAGCACAGGGGATGCTGGTTAAACAGCAGAGGGCCGGACGGGCGGTACTTACTATGGTAACAGGTACTCTTTAGCACATCCACCTCCTGCTTGTGACGCAGCCACAGGAAGAGAAAAGCACAGGGAGAGAATCTAGGCATTCAGTCACAGCCGCCGGGTTATAGAAGGGTGGCTGAGCCATTCTTGTGGACAAGGAACGGGGGGAAGGTGAGCCACAGGCTCCCAACAGGCACGGGCAGCACGACACAGAAGACCGAGGGACAGACACGTGGGCCACACGCCACAGACACGCAGTGGGCAGTCCGAGAGGCCGGTGGAGGCCTGCACTCGCACGGACCAATTACTACGGCAGGTCCAACGAGGTACCACAGCTCAGACATGACGGAAGACGTTTCCAGAGGAGTGATCTGAACACAGGAAGGTCTAAGGACTGTGTGAGCAGTGGGCAAAACGGACATCATAACGAAGGTGGGATCCAACCCCCGAAACCTTTCCCGCCTGGTTCTGACATCTCACTAACAATCCGTTTCTCCTTGAGTTACCAAGGCCAGCGCCAGCAAGGAGGGCCGGTTCAGAACCATGTGGTGGGTGGCTTTCCATGCAAAAGCGCTTTTTTCATCACTCAGTCCCTCTACTGCACACCCGGCTGCTCTCCCCCCACGGGACAAAAACGCGAGGCCCACCCCTCCCGGCCAACGCCGGACCCCAGAAGGCCACGCGCCCTCCCACAGCGGGCAGCCAGAGCTCACCTTCCTCAAGCTTGACAGGGGTGCTGGGGGGGGTGTGGGGGGCAGCAGGGTGTTCTGGAGGACTCTTCTCCTTCTCTTCTCTGCTCTCGTCCAGAATCTCTGCAGGCAGACACACAGAGAAGCACGTGGTAAAGAGCTTCAGACATCGTGAGCCTTCACCCTCCTCCAAGGCAGGCAGCCCCTGCCCTCCCTATCTGGCTGCATCCAGGAGACTGGGAGGGCTCACGACACACTGTCTTCACCTCTCCAGGATAAAGAAAGCCCACTATGACTGTGCATCTGAATTTCAGAAAGATTCAACAACTTTGGAAACAAAATTAATTTCTACTCTTAGGCCAGAGAGAATCCGCCAGAGCTGACCCTGTGGCACACCGACTGGAGGCCCCCGGCCTGTCCTCATCTGTCCTCCAGGGAGGAGCCCCTCCCCACGTCCTCACCGTCCAGCCTCCCCACTGCTGAGCTGGCAGCCCAGGGTCCCAAGCACCCTCACCCTGCTCACCTCCTCAAGGGATGGAACATGAGAATTACGTGGGTTTTCATTTTCTATGTAGAACATTTTCTACCAATAATTTAAACCTGGCAGCTAATAAAGCGTATTTTTATTTTCTGAAATAAAATCACTGATAAGGACCAGAGGAAAAATTACAGGTACTAGGACCGAACAAAGATCTAGGAAATTTCAAGCCTACTTCTTCTCATTTAGGGAAAAATACATACTAATATTATCTTAATTCCCTAAATCTCCTTATCTCACTTACACTTTTTATATTAATGCTTAGCATCACTAGGTCCCATATTTTGAACAAGCAGCTACAATCATTAGGGCCTTTGATCTCAAAGAGATGCCAACCCACCTTCCTGAAGCCCGATTTCTATAAACAAAGGCCTTCGCATCTCCTACAAGTTCCCTCAACCAGAAGAAGGTGCCAGAGCCCTGAGGCTTTCTTTCCTCCTGCCAGAAGTGCTGACCTAGGGGCGCCTGGGTGGCTCAGTCGGTTAAGCGGCCGACTTCGGCTCAGGTCATGATCTCGCGGTCCGTGAGTTCGAGCCCCGCGTCGGGCTCTGTGCTGACAGCTCAGAGCCTGGAGCCTGCTTCGGATTCTGTGTCTCCCTCTCTCTGTCCCTCCCCTGCTCATGCTCTGTCTCTCTCTCTGTCTCTCAATAATAAATAAATGTAAGGGGGAAAAAACAACATCTTGTAATCCGGGCCCCCCGACACTGGAGGGGCTCAGGGTCAGACGCATGTGTGTGCTCTGGAATTGGGGCCGGTCCACGCACCATCCCCAGGGCTCTAATCTGAGGCAGGGACTTATGGTGACAGCACAGAGAGCTCTCGGCGGGGCTGTGCGTACATGCAAGGGAGCCGATCAGAGACACAGAGCTCTGTGTGCTCCCAGCACACCAGCTCGGTGTGACGGGAAGACTGGGCTCACTCTGATTCGATATGCACTAAGTCTTAATTTCAACGCACACCTAACAAAGTGACACAGACGGAAAACGACAGTTTTTTGCATGACCCAAATTCCAGTAGCAGCTATGTAATGTATTATTTAGTCTAAAACAAGACCAGAAAAACCTAAATCGGGGCAAATCAGAGACTCGGGAGCAGTACTCAGAGACTCAGGAGTAGTTCCCGGTCAATCCCCCCCAGACCCAGGGCCATGGAACACTTGTGGGACTTCCATTCCTAAAGGCAGATTCCTAGGGGGTGAGCCAAGGAGGAAGTGTGGTCCCTACAAAGACCAGGATTAGAACTTAAGGCCCTGAGGACAGCAGCATGAACCTCCTGGGCGGGGAGGGCAGGGGGACATCTGTGCCCAGGGTCTGCTGGTCTCAACCAAGGCTGCCTGGGGAAAGTGATGCAGACCCACTGGAGCCTTCCTGGTAGAGGCAGGGGGAGGCTCACCTCTGGCATTCTCACAATTCTTGGATCTACTTTTCAAAACCTAAAGTTGAAAACAACCTGCTCCGTGAGGTTCTGGTTCTTAGAACCATTTATTTTCATTTGCTGCAAACAGTCCCATTGTATTTTACAAAAACATAAAATACGACCTCCTGCGTCAGCAAGTTACCAAGAGAAACAAAGGGCCACGCCAGCAAAGAGCCACACTCCCCACTGGGTCCGGGACCCAGAGCAGGCCGCACGCTGGGCCGTGGGCCTGCCAGCACACCTGTGTAGGAAGACCCTCCAGGTTCGTGCAGGAGGGAAGTTCAGCTCTCCAACATGGTCTCTTGCACAGGCACCGTGCACACTCACAAGTGTGTCTCATGGTCTAATTCCTTCGGGACTAGGAAACGTGCGCTCAGTGACGTTCTGAACTAACCAGACCCAAGGCTGCTCTTTCATGCGAGTCACTGACCCTATCGCCCACCGTTAACACCTGGCACAGAGGAGCGGGCACAGCGCTTTCTCTTGCTTCGGGGACAGCCCGTGCGGCCTGCGCCAGCATGCCCAGGACTCGCCCAGGACTCGCGCACACGCACGCTCACCTCCAGGGCCCTTCTGCTTCCGCTGCACCTCCCTACGGTACTCTTCCAGCTCCCGGTCGGTGAGCGTGCTGAAGGGGTTGGGACCCGCGGTGCTCACAATGACGTGGGGCTGGTACTCCTTCTCAATGATGGCCTTGGAAGCCGTCACCAGCTCCCCCTGCAGACAAAGAGGGACGCCCCGTCGGTGGGAGCCCTGCCAGAGGGGACTCTCCCCAATCCCGGGCAAGGCTGCAGGCGGGGCGGGGCGGGGCGGGGCGGGCGGGTTTCCAAGAGTGCACACGCACACACCCACACCCACGCACACGCACACGCACACGCACACGCACGCATCCCTGAGACGGGGCCTAGGAATCGCCCTGGGCCCTGAGGCAGAGGCCGGGCTGCGGCCTCCAGTGGTAGGAGACAGAGAAACACAATTTAAATGCCACAAAACAAATGTACCAGGAGGAAAAAAAACCACAGGAGAGTCCTTCAGGTTTCAGAAGCAAAAGCAATGAGGTGCAGACGGACAGCACAGAGCGGGCACCTCCAGGAGAATGCCGTCTCCACAGTGACAGGCAGGACAGAAGAGGGGACTTTTGAAGCCAACTGCCCCCCCTCATGACAGCAGAAAACATCAAGGGTTCCGATGGTCAGGGAAGGTGTGCTCGGAGACTGACCTACTAAGTTCACAGGTAAGTTCTGTCCTTTTGACTATGTATTTAGCTTACAATCAGCTCCCGAAAACGGATCCCAAGAAATTGTTTTAAAGTCCCAAAATATCAGTATTTGTCTGAGGAATTTGGAGAACTAGGAACATGTAGAAAAGAGAAGAAAACAGAAAGAAAGCAGCTCACAGGTCACACCCAGTCTGCAGGGAAGAGACAGACCCAGGGCAGGGCAGGGCAGGGCAGGGCAGGGGGTAGGGGGAAGGCAAGCCTCGGAGGGAGAGAGCCAGGAGGGCAGCCCTGGGCGTGTGACGTACAGCCCACCCTCGCCTGCCCCAGCACAGCTCCGCACTCCACTGCTCAGCCTGGCTGGCCCCCAAATGCCCTGGGTTCATTCACTGAGAAAGTCAGCCAGAGCTCACACACGTGCGCATTACTTATCAGGAGCTTCCAAAAACCACCTAGGAAAGGAGAAGCCAAAATTCTGATGCCAGGCTGGTTTGCCAACACTCTCCTCAGTGAGAGGCAAACACCAGACACGGGCCGTGCCGACCAATGTGCACGAGGGACAGAGCCAGACTGGGGACACCTGGGCCACCTGCTACCCTGGCAAAGCCTGGGAAACCCGGATGGAGGGGTGACTGTCCAGCAGGCTGGGTGCAGAGCATCCAGAGCACTCCAGGATTGCTCTGGGACGCAGACCCAGGGAAGAGAAGGGAAGGGCCTGCTGCAATTGGCCACCTCTGCTTAGAGAGCCTGAAGAGTCAAGACAACCTGGATGGTCAAGGGGAGCCCACTTTCTGACCAAGGCGGACCCAAAGTCAACCGGCTTTTCACTCAGAAGCTGCCCTGTCTCCAGACAGGGAACCGAATCCCTCTTCTCGGTAAAGCCTGTTCCTGTGCATCGGCTTCAGTTGTGCCATCCTTGGGAGGAGCTGCTGGGCTGACAGCAGGAAGTGCTGGGTGGGGGGGGGTCCTGCAAGCTGGGGCACTTGACCTGCTGCACGCGCACCCTGCTAGCACTGGCAACAAAGCGACCAGGCGATGCGAGGTTTGAGAGAAACGTTTAAATCCATTTAACTCAACAGTTCAGAACAAGGAATGAGTAAAATATCGAGAATCAACGGCCACAGAGGCACCTGTGGCAAGCGAGGCCCTTCCCGCACGGAGACCCCGGACCCTCAAGGCACCTTGGTTCCCACCTCCGCTGGCAGGGAGCCTCCTTCCTCCAAATTCCTCAGCCAAGCACCAAGCGGCTGCCAAGCCCCCAAGACCTGGGCTCTGACCGGAATGGAGGACAGAGGAACTGCGTTATCTGGGGGGACGGAAACAAGGCTCGGGATGCAGAGGGAAAACGAGTCCCCTGCGGGGCAGCAGCCTGGGCTGAGAAGCCAGGATGTGAAGTGGCTGCTCTTCACGCAGAGGCTCTCGCTGCTCCCCTCACTTCCAGCCACAGAACGCGGCTCTAAGCAAAACCGATGCCGCCGAGTAACTGCTTCTGCGCTTGGCTGAGGTGCGCCTGGTGTGGACTACGAACGTGGCTAGTGACCCAACCTCTCCAAGCATCAGGCTTTTCAGCCATAAAACCCACTCAGATTTGAACTTACATTCTTAGTGCCGGGCCACGCGCTTCTGGGCGCTCAACACCAAGTTCGCCAGGTAAGACTGCAAGGTGGGCCCAGGCACCTCCCATTTCCCCCACACAGCACCAAGTGAGAGGGACTCTGCCCAAGGACACACAGGTGCACAGAGCACAAATCCGGCAGCACGGTCCCGGCCTGCCCCCGGCAAGCTGTCGGCATGAACTTGTTCGCGCTAACGTCTAACAGCTCAGTTCACTTGCAATGACCTCCAGAAGGCGGCCAGTTACCACAGCTTCCGTGTTGGCGCGTGCAACGTGGAGTTAAGAGAGCCTTCGGCTGGGCTCAGTATTCCTTCTGGAACCAGAGCATCAGGGTGCGGCTGACAAGCTGCCGCTCCTCCTTCAGGCAGAGGACGACAGGGCCTGAGTGAACGGCCATCACCAGGGAGGGAGGGGTGGAAGCAAAGGGAAGGGCTTCCCCAGAGCCCCTACTTCCTAAGCCCCAGACACATGTTCCTCAGATTCTCAAATGGAAAGCAGGTATCTACAGATTTGCCTCATTGGGAAGAAGACGTTACTAGGACACGTAACCAAGTTCTTTTTCCACTTTGTCAAAGAAAAACTCAACTTGCCACCTTGAGAGCAGGGCCACCTTGTAGAGGGAGCAATGCAGTCTGCGTTTTGAGATTCGCACAAAAGATGTGGGAACAGCTTCAGTCAAGGTCACGGATGGAGTCGTATTCTCCACGTAAAAATGAGAAAAAGACCAATGTGAGCAGCAGGAGGGTGTTGGAGAAAATGCAAGCTGGAACAAGAATCCAGGCACGGGAGCACCCTCTAGGCTGGGCTGGGTGCGGTTGACCCCACCTGGATGCAGCACTCCCAGAGTGCGCTGCCCAGACTAGGGGGTGGGGCACCAGAATGGCCAGGAATCCCATTCCCAGCGACTCTGACTTCCTGGCAGGTGGGGGTGGGGGGCCACATCTATACGTGATGAAGCACTCACAGGTGATGGTGACACACACCCGAGTCTGACATGCCGGAGCGAAAACAAAAATTGGGGCTGGGTGAGGAACTGGCCAAAAAAGCCCACTTGAAACACAGCCAACCAGCCCACCTTCCGGAGAGCCCGAACCAGGTCAAGAAGAAACCACTACGTGTGACCCAGTGCCAGAGAGACTGTAGAGCAAGGACAGCGTCAATCAGCTCTGCCCAAGGACTACAGGGTGGCAGCCCCAGTGGAGACCCCGCACGGTAAGCACCCCGGGCTCACGGACTCAGCACACCTTCACGCACCGGAGAAAAGAAAATTATGAGCTAGCAAGACCACAACGGCTTAAAGCCCAAAGTACTGAGACATGCAGAAAAAGGCCATCTTTCTCCCCTGCTCTGAGAAGTCCCTCCAAGAACGGCAGCTCAAAGTACATTCAAAGGATAAGGAGAAACGGACCTACTGAATTAATCCCTAAGTATGCAAAACCTCGTCATTGGTGAGGGTTGCACGCAGGATACAGAACCCCTGGTACGAATCTCTGGCAACTGGGACATCACTACAAAGATATGGCATCTCACTGGAGGCGTAGGAATTGAAGAGACACACCCTAAAAATCTCCTTTGAACACAGGATGAACATCACCACGACTCAACACCGTGCAGGCAGCCGCTTTCTGCTGTCAGCACCGAGCTGTGCACACCAGCACACCTGCAGGGCCCTCACGGGGCTCCTTCCAACGGGGCAGGTTACATCACACAGACTTCTCACCTGCCATCCACATCAACGTGTGCGTGTACACAGCTTACTACTACTCCTGGCTTCAAATTTCCATGTCTTTTTTCCCTGTGAAACACTTTTTAAAGAATTATCTAGGATTTTTTTTTTTTTTAGGAGAAAAACTAAATATATCTCATCAACAATAGAAACTGTCCAGTTTTACTTTCCGTTCCTCTGAAATGCTGTCTTTCAATTCTACAACCTCCAATGGCCACATTCACTACGCGTGCGGTCACAGCAGAGCAAGCAAAGGTAGAAGGTTGCACAGGGAGCCACCGCTGCCCACAGGCGGCCCGTATGAGCCTTCTGCCATGGACATCTCATAAAAGGCAAACAAAACCCAAAAGCATGCGCTAACCAAAGTCACGTGCAGACCCTCAGAAATGCGCCACGCATCGTGAAGAGGGGCCCTTTCTCCCCAACCTCGTGGATGCCTCGTGGATGCCGAGGATTATAAAAATAACCTCGTACCAGACACTCTAATTAAAGAACAGAACAGGCAGAACGGAACCTCGGTCCATCGCAGAGGTAGGGGTAACTGAGACGGTGCCCGGCAAGAGCAGACGGGTGGGGACGGGGCAGGTGGAAGGGCAGCGCGTGCCGAGAGGCGGTCAAGGACAGGGCGGTGAGTACCTTTCTACAAGACAGAGATCTAGCAGGACTAAAGGTCTGCTCTGTAAGCTCGAGCCCTTCGATTGTTTCCGTACAGTCAGAGAGGGGTGCGTCCTGCAACAGTAAACTGAGTCATCAGAGCCCGCCAGGCCCGGCTTCGAAACAGCAACTGAGAGCACAGGATGGAGCTGGCTGAGAGCATGCAGCAGAGACAGCCGTCCACGGCGGTGCAGCAGTGATGGCGGTGCACGTGCAGACACAGACCACAAGACCAGGACCACGGCTGCCCCAACTCCGAGCACAAACACCTACCCTGCAGGGTCGCGTTTAAAGCAGCAGGTGGCAACTTGATTTTCAGAGATAACTACTTACACGATTATCTTCAATGTGCCACGAAGTACAGTGCTCTTACAGAAAGGCATGTAAATGCAGACATTTACAGGTGCCCTCTGTAACCACTTTTCCCCAAGCAGCACTTTATTGCAGAGAGCAATACACACGAGAACAGAAAAGTCCGTTAAACCCACCCTCTTCTAGCATCTTCCACCGTACACTGCCAAACCGGGGCAAATCCAGGTCCCACGGCAGGTGGCGTGAGTGCCACCCTCACACAGGCATGCATTGCATGGAGCAGGGCTGGGGAGGACACGGCCCGTGGGCATGCTTGTGCTACGTCTGCAACTTTAGGAAAAGTGGGGGGCTGTTTCTCATCATGAGGATCTTTCACAGGGGTAGCTCTTGCCTAGAACACTTACCTCATAGCACCGCTCTCTGCCAACTCAAGAATAATTTTGGAGTGGCCGGTCATCAGAGCCACCACCCACTACTATCAGACACTCTGGGCTCTCACCTGGACAAGGCTCCTGTCCATCACTACACCACACAAAACCTGGGACTGGGGGCCAGCCGTCTTAATGTCCTGCAAGTTCTGCTCTCGGATCTGAGGACACAAGAAGGAGAAACACACATCAACAGAACGGAGAAGACTCGCCACGACTTGAGTCACCCTGCATGTGCACTGGGGCCCCAGAGCCACGCGCAAGCCACACCCCTGCCCTGCCCTGCCCCTCAGGGCCCCACATGGCCACAGTGCCTGTCTGGTGGTGCTAGTCCGGCCTGTTTAGAGGTTCACAAGTCCAAGGGGATGGACTCTCTGCACCTCCTGGATGGCTCTGGCAAGCACCGATCTCTAACCGTACTCACTCCTCCAGGAGAAACATTCCCTACGAGCCCCTCTCACGGTGGCGCTGCGAACACTGGTGGATCTCATGTTCCATCTGACACATCAAACATTCAAAGCTCGGCGAATGAACGCTGAGACGCGGGGGCAAAGGCTGCTCTTGCCAGAAACAGGCTGTCGCTTCTGATTCTGCCCACTATGTGAGCAAGCATCTGTTCAGGAACCGGGGCCCCAGGCTGTCTGCTGCTCACACACCACGCTTGTTAGCACAGGCGCACAAGCAGCGGAAGGAGAGGGCCTCGACTGCAGCGGTGGGAGCCCTCCGCGAGGGGCAAGCACGTGCCACCTCCCGTCCCACCCGCCACCACCTCCGCCTGCACACAAGTTCCTGCCACGGGCTGACGTCAGCCAGTACGTACCTTGTTCCTCATCTCCTGGACCTCTTTGGGGTTAGTGTTCAATGGAACAAACAGGTTAGGGACAGCGGAGGTGGAGGTTCTATGTCCATCCTCTTTAGTCCACTGTAAACATCAAGAACAGTTGAAAAGTCAGAACTGGGACAACGGTTACGTGATGCCACAGCATCCAATCTGTCCCACGTGTCTCACACCTGGTCATGCATGAACATCACAGAGAATGAACCAATGACCACACCTCCTGTCACTGCAGCGGTGGGATCGGGGCAGGGCGTGTGCAAACAGAAACCAGTAACGGTGGAAGCCAGAGTCGTGACTGACCGGCACACGCCATCCAGAAGGCCCGGCAGAGGCTGACGACAGAGCTACGCTCTGTAACTCCCGCGGACTAGCCATGGGGGGACCCCTCAGAGCACATTGGTTCACCGCCCTGAGAGTCATCAATGCCAAAGCCGCTGGAAGCATGAGATGGCAAGGTCATGAAAAGCGATGTGATGTTGCCACCAGGTAAAGGGAAAGACTGGACTGGGAGGCAAGAGTGGGCATCACCAAAGTTTTGCATGAAAATAAAGTACAGCATTAGAACGTGCTGTTGGCATAGCTTTTCAACCCAAGAAAATTGCTGCATGAACGGATATACAGTAGCTGCCTGGTGGGAGGGTTTGGTGATGTCGAATATTTTATATAACTTAATACTTCAGAGTGTTACAAAAATATCCCAAACAAACTTGAAGCGCTTCATGAGTTTTTATCAGAAGGCTGTTTTAGATATCAGTGCATAGCATCAGCACACCGCGCCTTTCACATTTTGTCTTTATTTTTGGATCTCCAATCACACACGAGATTTTCAATCAAATTCTAATTCTGAGGCATGGGTGGGCACTGAACATTAAAACAAGGCCAGCAATGTTACGCCTTTGAGAGTATTTTCAGGAGGCAGTAAGATGGCCATAAACCGTAAGACTTTAAAGAAAGCAACAGACTGGCAAATGCTTATTAGCTGCTGCGGAGGGAAGTGTGGGATGGGCATGAGCTATGAGGTACTCACTGACAGTTATCTTCTCAGATAAAAATAACTCCAGCTTTTTATTAAAAATAAGTTTTAGTCAAAACATTAAAGCAATAACCTTGGAAGCGTGAACACGTTTGAAACTTGAGAACAGTTACTGTAAGTTAACATACCAACCTGGGAACACTGCATGGCATGCCCAATACTCCGGAGCAGTAGGAAACAAATTTAAGTGCTGAACAAGGTCTCCCCTTCAATGTGCACACTGACTAAAACACGCAAAGTGATTTCATATTGTTTCAAGACAATAGCAAATAAAGCTCAAAGCTGAGGCTACACATGTGCTTAGAAAAACTTCATCACAGCAACTCAGCACTATGTACGTATATCCTCAGCAGGAAGGTGGTTTTTAGGCCCACGCCCTTTAACAAGTAAAATAAATAAAAACAAAACAGCTGAAACTGGGGAGAAGAAAAGAGGGAGAGGAAGAGGAGGCAGAAGGAGAGAGGAGAGACGGGCTCCACGTGACGAGTCTGCTCAGGAGCACAGAGGCTCGCGCACCAGAACCGCCTGGGGAAGACAGAACTGTCTTCTTTGGAATAAATCTATAAAGTAAGAACACTGTTATTACGGGAACAGGAGGCCCCGCATGCTTGCTCGGGGCACACCGTGTTAGGCCATCCGACCTCACGGGTCACCTGCGTGCCTGCCCCAGCCGCTCCAGGGGCCCCCTCTGTGTGGCACAGGAGCCGCTGAACTGTCAGAGGCTGGGTTACCGGACAGTGAAGACCGGTCTTCACAGGACGTGAGCACCAAGACAGCAAAGTGTCTTTGAGGGCCGTGTCTGTGATTACGGAAACAAAGCGCGCCTCGCAGGGTCTGTCGCTGGTGCCTGCAGATGGCCTGCGCCGCACTCGGGTCATGCCACACCCAGCAGGAGCCACAGGACTCACCACTACGGCCGTCTACTCACATGCAACAGTCCATGCAGAAGGTAGCTGGCTTAGAGCATTCGGAGGCTTTGGGACAGCAAGCAGGGAACGAGACCAACAAGAAAGGACGAGGTCAGCTGGGAAAATGCCCGTGAGACACCAGGGAAAACTGCTTAAGAAAACACTGAAGCCTTTAAAGAACAGACTGCAGTCTGGCGATGACAACACTGAAATAACAGGTTATGACTGAACTACCTTTCCGTGCATGAAGCATTAGGATTCCTTGAACATAATTTGAATTAAATGTCAGCTCCAACTTTTAGATTAATATGTGTAAGTTACTTAGTATTTTCGCTACGCACAGAGTTAGGTGATGTGGGGGTTACTGAAGAAGTGCTGAGTATCTTAAGCAGTTTCAAGCAGACAGTATTACTTGAATTATAGCTAATGCATACGGCAGGTCCGGTTTGGGCTAAAGAAGGTTAAGGAGGAAGGTTTGCTCGAAATCCAGGTCAGAAAGGCTAGATTCCCAAAGCCTCCGAAGCCCCAGCTACCCAACTTGCTCTACATCATCTAACTATGAACAGTAAGGTAGGCACAGACCAAGCAGTTGGTAATACAGCTTGGCACGCAGACACCGGACGAGAGAGACTGCAGCAAGGGTTTCACGTGATCGTGTGTAATGTTCGTCCACACCTTAGTCTTCGACTTGGGACTGCTTCCGTTCTGCCCTTCCTCAGAAGCATCGTCACCCCGGCCAGAGTTCAGCCATCTTGTCTTCTCTCGCTGCTGCTTCTGAAAACTGTGTCTGAGAGGGGAGCCAGTGCCCGGATCCCCGTCACTAGCAAAGGAGTACCCTGTGACACTCGCAGGAACCTCCACATCGCTGTACTTTTTAGATTTCTCTCTCAGAGCAGGGTATCGGTAAGGGTAGCCAGTTCTGTAACCCTAGGGTCCAAAGAGAATGAAAGACCGTCAATATGCCAGATCTCACAACAGTTTCACTTTGGGGAATTGCGTGGAAATACCTACAAAAGCTGGACAGGCACACACGCGACAACTCCGCACTCCCAGATACATGCCGACAGAGACGCACAAACATTCACCAAAATCCTGACCGCAGATTAGACAAAGCCAGCAACACCAGAATGGGCAAACTGCAGCATCCACGCAACGGACTAGGGGGCCGGATTCAGAGCAAATGCTCCATCCCTAGGTGCAACATTAGGATGAACCTCACAAATGTGATGCTGAGTCAAAGAAACCACATGCGAGAGAACACTATTCCACTCATCACTTATTAAAAGTACAAAAAGAAGCACCTGAAAGGGTACAGGGGATTCTGAGGTGCTGTTTTGTCATCACTGCTGCTGTTGTTTTCAATAGGCTCCACGCCCAACGGGGGGCTTGAACTCATAACCCTGAGATCAAGAGTCACGTGCTCTACCGACTGAGCCAGCCAGGCCCCCCACCGTGCTACTGTTTTTTGATCTGGATACTGGTTCTACAGTGTGTTCAGTTTCTAAACAATTTTTTAATGTTTACTTATTTTGAGAAAGAGAACGAGTGCATGTGTGTAAACGGGGGAGGGGCAGAGGGAGAGAGAATCCCAAGCAGGCTCTGCACGGTCAGCGCAGAGCCCAATATGGGGCTCGAACTCAGGAACCATGAGATCTGACCTGAGACAAAATCAAGAGTCAGACACTTAACTAACTGAGGCACTGAGGTGCTCCCAGTTTTTAAAAGTTACTAAACTGAATACTAATAAACTGAAAAATGGGCTTACTTGCTGCCGTCTACAGTAAAGATCGTATTAAACAACATACTTAATTTTTTTTTTCTTTTCTTTTTTCTTACCTTTTAAGATAAAGTTTAGATAAGATACCGTAATAATCTTTGGGGAAGGCCAAACAAGTACACCTCGTGAAACCTGGTTCTTTCTTTGAATGTAACAATCTTCGAGATCAACCTTCAATTCTGCCTCATGACCACTTACTAGGCTTTAAGGCCTGGGCCTCAGTAGTTCACACCTCTGTAATCACTGCAATAGCACTTAGCCCACGTGCTGGACCAACCTGTCTGCCAATCCCCACAGACAATCTCTCCAAGGCAAGGAGGATGTGTTCCCCATCCCTCCAACCCAGTGCATAGCAGCTGGTGGGTGTGGCAGACAGACTTTCTGGTGCCCGCCCCCCCACCATGGTCCCCACCTGCTGTAATGCCCTCCCTCCTGGAGCGTGGGCAGGACCTGACTTGCTTCTAACCCATGGAATTTGGCAAAGGTGATGCGGGATGTACTACATAGGAGGCTGGCACCCATCTTGAGTCTTTTATCCATTGTTAGCTCTAAAGAAGCGAGCCCCATGACTCCTACAGCGGTAAGAAAAATGAATTCTGTCCACAGAATTCTGTCTGGAGCTCAGAAGTGGGTTCTGCCCCACTGAGCCTTCTGATGGGAACCAGTCCCGGCCACCACCTTGTGAGACCCTAGGCCAAGGACCTGGCTCAGTTTGCTCCTGACTCGCCGTTTCACGTCTGGACCGAGTCACTCACAGCACCTTCACCATAAAGGACAGGAGAATAAGGGCTGTCACATTAGAGGGGCCCCGGCCTGTGTCCTGCTTGCTGAGGTGCTTTAGAATCATTCACATTTCTCCCAATTCAGGAATTCTCTCCCTTCTGGATGCTTCTCTTCTTTGGGAGACCACTGGCATACCAACATCCCTTTACTACATTAAAAAAAGGGTGGTGACAATTCTGAAACGCAGTCCTCAGTGGTCGTTTTCCCACCACCATCCTCAAGAAGATCGGTAAATGTCTACCCTGCAGTTTTTCCTTGATGAGCATGCTTTGTTGAGGAACAATAAAAGATAATGGCTCCACTGTAAAAAGGCTATCTTCAGAAAAATACAGTTCTTGTTAACTCAAGTTTCCTCTCGCTGAGGGCGCCAAGACTCCTGAGTAGTCTCCATGACTGAAGGATAAACCACCAGAACTTTGCCAAATTTTATCCTCAGAGGGTATGGTTTTATTCTTTAATCTTCCCCTTTAAATGCTGTCAAGCCAAAACTAGAGGCAATACTAGGACCTCACACCTACTGTGTGGCTTATCAATACACATATGGATTCCTTCCTTCTTTGAAGAGCTAGAATTAGATCTTCATGTTTGGGAAGCAATCAGCATCTCTTCTGTGTACGTTAAAATAGTTCTTACAGTATGAGAATCTTCAACTATTGTCTACCCTACTCAATTACTGGCAAACATATATGGTTAGTCAGAATGCTAAGTTAAGGGGCACCTGGATGGCTCAGTCAGTTAAGCATTCGACTCTTGGTTTCGGCTCAGGTCACAATCTCATGGTTTTGTGGGTTTGAGCCCCACACTGGGCTCTGTGCTAACAGCACAGAGCCTGATTGGTATTCTCTCTCTCTCTCTCTCTCTCTCTCTCTCTCTCTCTCTCTCTCTCTCGTTCTCTGCCCCTTCCCTGCTCATGCTCTCTCTCAAAAATAAATAAATAAACATTAAAAAAAAAGAATACTAAGTTAAAACATGGACCGTAATGATAATTATTATTTCTTACAAATTACACAGCCTTCTAATATCAAAATGACAATAACAACCTGTGCACATCAGGGACACTGAATACCAACAGCCCTGCAATGAGCACTTCACTTATTCGTCTTTTGTCCTTTCTCTCCCTCCTCTATCACATTAAGAGTTATTGCCTGATTTTGATTTCTCTCTCTCCACCTTCTAGAATGCACTGAGGACACAAGACGTGGTGGGCTGGTATTCTCGATTCTTGGTCCTCTCTTCTGATTGTTACCTGACTTCCAAGTAAAGAGCAGTGAAACCAGAGCAACGGCCAGGAGGAAACAAGAGAGGTTGTAAGACAGGGTGCCCCAGTGCTCCTTGCCTCGTGGGGCCCCTTGGGGGTATCTGCCTCCCAGTACTGACACCTGGGACACCACTGGCCCCTGCCACCTAACTCCAGCTGCTTCTTCCATGTTCTTAGTGCGCCTCACTCCTCCCCCTGCTTCCCGAGACCAGTCCTGGCCCATGCCCTATGTCTCTGCCTCCACAGCTCTCCTTGTGCTCTGTCAGGACCCAGATCACAGATGCATGGCCACATGTGGGATCTGTTTGTCCACCTCCCCGGGTAGGTCATGAACTCCTTGTGTCCTGTTAATGGCTCCTGGCTCAATAGTAGATGGTCAGTAAATGCAATCCCCCTGTACAGGGCAAATGAATTCAGAAGTTATAGAAGATTCTGCCTTCTGTGTTCATTCCCCCCTGACTAATCAAATCCAGCCCCTGAGGGCACTTAGCACCCCTGAATCAGATCCATGAATTCTTTGTGTTCCAACATCTTCGAGAAAGTTAAGCTTCCCGCCTTCCGAAGCCACCCCTCCCCTGTGTGACCTGGTCCAATAGTCGGGACTCTCTCCTGCTAGGCTAAAATGCACCCCGCTGGCCCTGGAGATGCTATCTAGGGTGCCCAGCATGGCCACAGCAACACATGGGGACTCCAGCCCTTCTGGAGGCTTCTCAATCCCACACTCCTGGGACAGGTCCTTGTGTCTATACCACCTGAGGTCATGTGGAAAGAGGATGGACTCTCCCGAATTCCATCTAAACAGCGTGACACCACAGCAGGCACAGAGCCCAACGTCTCTATGAGACAGAGTCCTACGTCTTATAACACCTTGACCTAAATATTTAAAGAACCTGCTCATACCAGACAAGTGCCTGGAAGGCATGTCCCCACCCCCTACACCTACTGTAGTGTCTTCAGTCACGCACACACCTTCCTTCTCCCAACTCGGCCTACCACAATTTTACCTACTCTCCAAGATCACTTCCAAGTGCCATCCACATCAAGTTTTCTCCCTGATGCTTGCAAATGAATGAGATCCCTCACTGAACCCTCTAACACAGACCACATCCTGCTGGTAACATCAGAACATCCTTATTATGCTTAATACACCATGTCCAGCTTCCGTGTTGTGCTAGGCTCCGTGTCCCTGCAGTTTGGAGGAAGGGGTCTCCCCAACAGAGTAAATCAGCAGCAAACGTCTGTGAAACATAATAATCAGGCCCCACGTAGCTAGAACTTACATTAAAACAAAAGACAAAGCACATGGCTAGCAGATGTAGAAGGCACCCCCAGATGGCTTGCTTGTGGGAGGATGGGCACCGAGCTGGCTGCTACTCTAGGAGCAAGTTACCCAGCAGCCTACTTCCTTTATTTTTAAGTTATTTTCATTTTTATTTTTGAGAGAGAGAAAGAACATGAGTGGGGGAGGGACTGAGAGAGAGAGAGAGAGAGAGAGAGAGAGAGAGAGAGAGAGAGAATCCTAAGTGGGCTCTACACTGTCAGCAGAGAGCCCAACTCAGCGCTCAAACTCACGAACCGGCAGATCATGACCTGAGCTGACATCAAGAGTCGGACACTCAACCGACTGAACCACCAGGCACCCCAACCCAGGAGCCTACTTCAGAGCAGGGCATTCTCTGTGCTCTTGTCCCCACATAGTCCAGTGTGATTACCTTTAAACAACAAAAGAAGACAAGAAACCCTCACTTCTGTATTTTGCCGTGGTTTAGCTTAGAAGTTATATTGCCCGGTGCTTCTTCATGATTTTTGAGGGTGAAGGCACTCAGATACTGCATGAAGACAGTTTCACGCCATTTCACTTGCTATAAAAACACGAACGCTTCTGCTTTCAGAACAAAAGCTTTACCATCAGGTGGTAGCAACATTCTTACCAGATTATCGAGCATCCGCATCAGAGCTTCGAACTCCTGCTCACCAATCTGCCACTTGGGAGGTGAGCTGGTACCCTCCCCTGCCGGGGACCCTGGGGAACGGGACTTGGCTTTGTACTTGCCAGGATCCAGGAGGACTAAGTTGTCTGGCCCTCCTGCACTGGCCAGAGTCCGAACCTTTTCCAAAACAAGCAAACAGTAGTTTGAGTTCGTTACTGAGGGCAGAAGGATCAGACGACTACAAGAGATCACTGAAACAGAAATGTACGTTTCAAAAGAAACCAAGTCATCAGAGTGTAAGAATAAAACATGGAGGATGGACAGCAACAGACTATTCACACACAAGGTTATTTTCAGAAGCTCGTCTTTAGCATGACAAAGATACTGAGCACTCATGCTTGGAGGAGAAATGGGGAAGCAGAGCACCTTTGAAGACTGTATGAGGAGCCTGGGGACTGCAGTACTGCCTTGAATGTAAGTCAAGGTAACATGCAGAGTGCAGACTTGGGGTTGAGCAGACCTGGCTCAGCGGCGCTCACAGACACGGGCCGGGGGCAAGGCTCTGCCTCCCTGCACGTGCTTTTTTACAAACAGTGCTGTGAGGGGCAAGTGAAAGAACATGGAATAACATCTAGGAAGCGCCCGATGCCGGGTGCTCCGTAATGGTGGCGACTGACGTATTTGAGTAATAAAAAACTAGAAATGAAAGCCCAGTAATCATTTGTAAGTTTCAGCCAGTGAAATGGCATTTGCTCTGGTCGATTTCCAAATCCATGAGCTCATCTTTGGCAAAGAGATTACACAAAGACTCATTCCTACAAAACAAGTACCAAAACTCTATGAAAACGCGGCAAACACCCAGATAAGCTGCAGACCGAACAGAGTGGCCACCACCCACCTGGATCTCGCACGCGACCACAAGGTTGTGGATGTAGTAGAAAGCCTCCTCAACGCTCTCTCCGACGGATACGAGCCCGTGGTTCCGCAGAATAAGAACCTGAGCAAGAAACATGAAAGCCCTAAGGAACGAGGCAAGAAGACTGACACTTTAACTTTTTCTTCTTCCCTCTATAATTTAAAGACCACATTAGATGCCCACTGACCTTGCTTTTAGGCCCCAGATTTTTCTGAATTAATACTTTTTCCTCCTCATCAACCAGAATCCCATGATAATCATGATAAGCTACTTCTCCAAGAGAAAGTGCCTCCGGGGAGATCGGCAAGAGGCCACATTTCATCGCAGAGACCTAGAGAACACGCAGTCACCATGAATGAAGGGAAATCAAGGGTCACACGTTGATGACATGGCACATGCTTTCCTCAAAGAAATAAACAGGGGGACAGATTTTATTTTGTTACCTTCTGAGAAATAAATGAACCTATGAACTTACGATGAACTTTAACTTCTGGGGCTTGCTAGTGATGTGCACTTAAAACTCCTAATGCCAAGCGAGCTCAGGTTTCAGGGTAAGATGACCCTGGCCCTAACGCAAGGACCGACCATTGCTTCCCCTGAATGAATCGGGACACTGCAAAGAGACGTTCTGATACACTTTTCATCTCAGGTCGTAGGTGAACCAAAACCAGAAATTTACATAAAAGCAAATTTCTGAAGTTTAGGATAATTATGCTGTAAAATTTCTATTTAAGTAGAAAAAATCTTAAGCATTCATATAGCCCTTCAGTTTCCTTAAACTTCCCAAACTGACTTCAGAACGTGCTAATTTTGAAGGTTTTCTACCAAGATGAAAGAACAGTTTCCAAAGATTCAAATAGTGTCTAGAGGTGGGTGCAACGATGCCACAAACAAGTTCACCTAAAAAGACACCACAATAAAAAAGGCGATACAGCATTAAATTCCTTTCACAGCCTTCTTGTAAGAAGAATTTCCTTACCAAGTGAAGTGATTTGGTAAGTTTTAAAACATATCACATGGTAAAATGTTTGGAACCATATTCTCAAAGGGACCTCAAATAGTTCCTTAAAATGCATGTGGTTGGGAGTGCATGCATCTTTTTACAAAAAAAAACTTCAGAAAAGGATAGATCTAACGAAACTCTTCTGTTCACATCTAGAACCACATGTTCAAAGTAAAATAAACTAGATAGGTCTAACACGCATCAAAACAATCCAATATGCGTGACATTAAAACATCATATAATTCCACATTACTGAATCCATGTGTGGTACAAATAAGCCCCCAAAGTCATTAAAGAATAAAATGGCTGATAAAAAGCCAATTCTAGATAGTTGTAGTATTTCACTGTCACATGACCGTCCCAAAAACCGGAATGGGCATTTTCATACTGGGAGGTCTGGGCTGTCGGCACCAGAAAGGCCAGGGCTCGGTGACTGGGCAGGGGCAGGCTTTGGGAAAGTTCTAGGCTCCGAGGCCAGTCTCCTAACAGCCTACAGTGTCTGTGCCTTCCTCTTGCAACAGCCATTCCTCCTCTCCTCTCACGACCCAGCCCTGCTCTTGCTGGCTCCAGACAGAACATCTAGGGGTTTCCAGGCCTCAACCTCTCGCTGTCTCACCTGGCTCCTCCCCACAGCCCATCAGTGGGCTCAGGTCTCCTGCCTCCAGCTGATCCTTTCTGAGTCCACAGCCTCCTCCTGCGGCCTGCCCGAGCCCCTCCCTCCCACCCCTCTTCTCCAACAAGGTGTCTCTGCAGTCTTCACTTACACTGAAATCTGACCTCACCCTCAATACACTATGATTTGCTAACTGTCAAGTCTAACGGACACTTTCGCTCACACAGGTTTTCCAAAACTGGATAGTATACGGACCCCTTAGAAGAAGAAAAAATTCTTTTAAGAAAGTCAAACTTAGGAAAAAACCTTCTTCACTCCAACAAAATTAGGTTTATTGACTTGCCTCAAAAAAGGGCAGCTGTGAGTAAACGTGGCGTGCCTTTCACTAAACAGCTTTCAAATGTAAGCTGCCACCAGGGCAACGCACTCACCGCGGCCCCTGCTGGCGTGTGAATATGGACCACGCACTTCACATCTGGCCTTGCAGCATAAATTGCAGAATGTAATGTAAAGCCGGCCTGATTTACTCCCAGATTAGTGCTCCCGCGATCTACCACATCTCCTTGAAAATTGATTTTAACCTGAAAATAAGCAAATCAAAATTTTCAATGTCAAGAGGATTTCAAATTACCCTTACTAGGTATTATTTAAACCAAAGTTTAAAGTGTGTATAACTAGTTCTAAAGTTTTTCTCAGAGTTAGTCACACAAAACATAAACTTCGTCCCCTTTCTTGGGTTTTATATGTCTCGTGGGGTTAGGTGTTTCATGATCTAATACGACCTAAACACACATAACGCCCAAGAGGAAAAGGATCTTCTTACCAAACTGGACGCGGTCACTTCACTGTAGAGAAGTCCAAAGGGAACGATGAGGAAATGTTCCTGCTCAGAGCTCACTCTGGTCTGTAAGGAAAATTACCGAAAGGAATTACTCACACAGACTCACTCTGGTCTGTAAGGAAAATTAGCTCAAAAATACAATTGGAATGATCTGCCTCTCTTTCCACCCACAAACACACAGGCTTGTGTGCATTCAGTGAGCTACACAGGAAAGCACATTAAGTACAGCATCTGTCACGAAGCGATGAGGTACCGGAAGCTTTGTATCATTACGCTGTAGTAATTTATCAGGTGCATGAAGTGCATCTTGGTCACACTCATGACAATCAACTTTATAGGGAAAACACCTGGTGGCTACCAAACCAGCATCACAGGCCAGAAGGTGGCATCCCGGAGGCATATACTAGTGAAAGCCAAAACTTTCTGGTCCTCAAAACCTGCAGGATAATGAACGATCATAAAAATCACAAACAACAGAGACCTCCTCCTTACCGCTAATGAAGGATTTCAGAAAGTTTCTACACATGATCATGCCCCTGGTGGGTCTGCCCCTTCTTTCACTGCTTTCTGTCCACAATTCGTTCAACGTGTACCTGTGCTAGATACTAGTGACAACAGGAAAAAAAGAGTCCTGCCCATTTTTAGGATGATTCTGGGAGAACTCAAACGATTCCCCAAAGCCATTCGGTTGGGACGCACTCACTGCTGGTCTAAGAACTGCAACGAGGGCCAGGCAGGCAGAGCGCGGCATCTGTGGGAAAGGACTTAGGGTGTTTAGTACAACTTCCTAACCAGCACAGTGACTTCCATAGTGGTCCAAACAGATGCACACCCGGGGCCTGCCGGGGCAGGTGTACTGAGGGGGGGTGGCGCCCACCACATCCTCACTGGGCCTCATTTCTTCATTCAGCAAACAGCCACCCACGGGGGCGGGGACCGAGCCAGAAGTGAAGCAAGAAAGACCTGATCATCAAAACGTCCTTACTCACACAGCAGAAATTTGTCTTCCTGAACTTCTCTTCACTCTTCCTAGCGTGCAACACAGAACAAACTCAGTCCCCTATTTGTACAATTTAGCTCTCAGATACAGGGAAACGACCCTCCTGCTCCTGTCACCTTCATGCTAAACTCACCTGATTCCCTCAGGATGACATCATGCGGAGCCACAATCAGGTAAGACCTTAGTTAAGATCTCAGCTCTGCCAAGTATGGTCTGTGCTGCTCTGGGGACCCTGCTCTCCTGGCCTCCTTGTCCATAAATAGGGGATGATAAGGGCTGGTACTCACAATAAATAATCAGTACGTGGCATCTCCCCACGATTACTATTACTAGCGGTAACAGGATCAACGGCAGTAAATCATGACCATGAATGAGCCTATTCTATATCCACCTCCAAGATATCCACTCTCTTTAAATCCCCATTACCCTAGTCCCTGCTCTCTTTGCATTTCAAAAATGCACACGTGATTTCCATTCTTCCCGAAAATATTTTCCCATTAATGGTGAGTTCCCTAGGCTTATATCTAAAGTCGGTTCTTGTACTTTAAAAAGCATGCACCTTTTTAACTGTCTACAACAAAACCACACAATTCCCCCAATTTCCAAGTTGGGACAAAACAAAAAACATAAAGCAGACTATTGCTTTGTGTATTTACTACTGGTTAGAATGAAAAATAAGGAAAAATTAAATGTCAGGTATTTTTACTTACATTAAAAGTTTTCTCTTGCAACATCATATATTTAGAAGGCACATGAGTACAAAAGGCACTTAAGTACAAAAAAATCAAACACCCGTGTATCTTTCAACCAACTTCAGAACAGAGGAAGCGTAGTATCCTGGAAGCCCCGTGTCCCTTCCCCCAACTCCCAAAAGTAACCACTAACTTGAATTATGTGTTAAGCCTCTTCTTCCTTTTCTTTACAGTTTTATCTTATATATATTTATCCCTCACCAATATACTGTTTCATTTTTATCTGTTTATGAACTTCAACTAATTGGAATCATACTGTATTTTCTTTGCAGTGACATTTTTTTTCCTCAACAGTATTTCTGAGATTCCTCCAGACAAGGACAGACATGCCTATCATGTGTTCACTTCCATTGCTGTAGAGTGTCCACTGGTGAGTATACGATTGATGTATCCATTCTTCTGTCAATGGCCATGATTCCCATTTTGCTACTAAAAACGCTGTGAACATTCTTGCACCTGCCTCCTAGCATACCTGGTCAAATTTCTCCAGAGCGACACCGAATTACCTTCAGAGAGCCTAATTAAAGACACTCCTGCCAGTAATGTGCGGTGGGTCTGTGCTTCTACTATTCTCTTCTTTAAAAATGAAAATCTGGGGCGCCTGGGTGGCGCAGTCGGTTAAGCGTCCGACTTCAGCCAGGTCACGATCTCACGGTCCGTGAGTTCGAGCCCCGCATCAGGCTCTGGGCTGATGGCTCAGAGCCTGGAGCCTGTTTCCAATTCTGTGTCTCCCTCTCTCTCTGTCCCTCCCCCGTTCATGCTCTGTCTCTCTCTGTCCCAAAAAATAAAATAAAAACGTTGGAAAAAAAAAAAATTTTTTTTAAATAAAAAAAAATAAAAAAAAAAATAAAATAAAAAATAAAAATGAAAATCTAATGTCTGTGATATGGTATTCCATTGTGGTTTTAATTTATAATTTCCTGGTTAATAATGAGTTGAGCAACTTTTCACATTTTTATGAGCCATCTTATTTCCCCTTCTGTGAAATTCCTTTCTTGTCTTTTGGTCACAAAATGACCATACTGGTTTGTCCTTTTCATACTCATAGTTCTTTATCTTTTCTAGATACTAATTGTTTGTTGGTTACCTGTAAGGCAAAATCTTCCAGGTTGTAGGTTTTCTTTCTTCACACTCTCTGATTTTTGTCCCAAGTTTATTTTTTTGTAGTAATCTGTACCCCCCAACATGGGTTCTGAGCTCACAACCCCAAGATCAAGAGTCACATGCTCTTTCAACTGAGCCAGCCAGGCACCCCTATTTTTACTCTCTTTATGGCATCTTTTAATGATAAGAAATTTGTTCATTTTAAAGTAGTCAAATTTACCCATCTTTTCTTTTATAATAGGTGCTTTTGTGTCTTAAGACCTCTTTCCTTAGGTCAGAAGTTAAAGGTCAATGGCACGCCTGGGTGGCTCTGTTAAGTGTCCAACTTTGGCTCAGGTCATGAACTCACGGTTGGTGAGTTCAAGCCCCGCATCGGGCTCTATGCTGACAGCTCAGAGCCTGGAACCGACTTCGGATTCTGTGTCTCCCTCTCTCTCTGTTCCTCCCCTGCTCGCTCGCTCTCTCTCTCTCTCTCTGTCTCTCTGCCAAAAGTAAAGATTTAAAAAAATTAAAAAATAAATAATTAAGAAGTTAAAGGTCAATGATTTTTGCCTATATTGATCCAAAAAAAAATTTTTTTTTTTTTTTTAGTATTTATTTATTTTTGAGACAGAGCGTGAGTGGGGGAGGAGCAGAGAGAGAGGGAGACACAGAATCTTAAGCAGGCTCCAGACTCCGAGCTGTCGGCACAGAGCCTGACATGGGGCTCAAACTCATGGACTGCGAGATCATGACCTGAGCACAAGTCAGACTTTCAACCAACTAACTGAGCCACCCAGGCACCCCCATTCTAAAATTTTTAAAGTGTTACCTCTCACATTTAATTCTGAATTCACTGGAATTCCTTTGTGGGTATAAATATATAAGGTGGGAATCCAATGCAACTTTCCAATTTCAATTTTTCACTCCAACTGTGCCAGCACCAATTACTGCCTAGTGCACCCTTCCCATGCTGCTCTGCAACGCAGACTCTTTTGTGCCTCTGATTTTAATAAATGAGATCCAGCTCTGGGCTCGGTTCTGTCCCACTGGTCTGTCTCTTCCTTTGCCCAAAACACACTATTTTAATTAGTATCACTTTTACAAATTCAGTTAATAGGAAAAAACTCTCACTTAGTTCATCTTAGCCATTCTTGGACTTCCATCTTCCCTATAAACTTTACAAGCATACTATCAGGTTCCACATTAAAAAACTATTACATACCATTTTTTAATGACTTCTTGTTTCCTGGTCTCTATGGCATAATTCATAGTTATAAACAGTATACATTTTATAGTCCCTCTTTTGTAATAACTATTTTTCATTTTTTCCACATGGTCTATATAAGTATTTTTCATAGTATGTAACGTTCCCTCAAACTGATGTTGAGTAACTGGGGCATTTTCCACCTACCATTGGATATTCAGACTCAAATTTTATTATTATAAATAATGCTATCACTTTTTCTTCTTTGACTTATTTCGTTAACATGTATTTCCAAGAGTGAGCCTAATAAATCTACATATTTTAATGGAAAAAGCTTAAAATATGATTTTCTGAGTCTGAAGCAAAAAAAGGAAAAAGTGCTGGGACACCTGGGTAGCTTAGTCAGTTAAGCATCTCTGACTTCGGCTCAGGTCATGATCTTGTGGTTCATGAGTTCAAGCCCTACATTGGGCTCTGTGCTGACAGCTCAGAGCCTGGAGCCTGCTTCGGATTCTGTGTCTTCCTCTCTCTGCCCCTCCCCTTGCTTGCATTTGGTCTCTCTCTCTCTCAAAAACAAACATTAATTAAAAAAAAAAAAAAAGAAAGAAAAGGTGCTAAATACAGATGTAAAGTGAAAAAAGAGTGAAGGATATTTCCACGTAAGTTTGTTTTTGTTTTTTTTTAAGTAGGCTTCACACCCAGCACAGAGCCCAATGCAGGGCTTGAACTCAGGACCCAGAGATCAAGACCAGAGCTGAGAGCAAGAATCCGACACGGGGCACCTGGGTGGCTCAGTCAGTTGAGCGTCTGACTCTTGATTTTGGCTCAGATCAGGATCTCACGGCTCATGAGTTCAAGCCCCACTGCCAGCGCAGAGTCTGCTTGGGATTCTCTGTCTCTCTCCCCTCCCCTGACTTGTGCTCTCTCTCAAAAATGAATATTAAAAAAAAAAAAAAAAAGTCTAACACTTAACTGGCTGAGCCACCCAGGTGCCCCTCCAAGTAAGGTTTCTGGTGTCTAAGAGACTGGCGTTACCCTCACTGAGATTGACTACTCATGTCACAAATTTTAAGGTCACTCACTGAAAACCAAATACACCCAACTCAGTATCTCTGGCAAAGATCCATATCATGTCCCAGAAGCACAGTGTACTGGTCACAAGGTGGGCTCAGACCACCACCTGAGGTTTAGCATTCCCTGGAGTCCACATGGAGCTGAACCCAGCACTCCACTGTCACCAGAGGCATTTAGGGACGGAAAGGCCCCAGCTACTGACACCCCCCAAAGCTTCTCTAAACCTAATGCGATCTTAAGACAGAGATCTAATTCAGACAATCATCTCCAATCTCCTAATGCCTGCCAGCACTCTAAATCCCTTCAGCAGAAAATCCCTATGGCCCTCTTTCCCAGAAAGGTCACCATGACCTGTTCGCACTTTCTGGTTGCACTGATAAATATCGTTAGTATTTCTTTGCTGTTAAGTGTTTATACGGTAACATTTAGATTATAAAACAAAAAATGTATACCACAAGTAGTTAAAATAAACAAAAATAAAACTTTTTCCCTCAAAGATTCTCTAGCTCACAAGATACAGGAAATATTTTGGTGCTTAAAAATCTTTTTTACTCAGTATTAAGGGCCACACAGATCATCTACAGAATAGTAAACATTTAACTAATGTTTTAATTCTGCCAAGTCCTAAATAAAGGGCGGGGGGAGCAATTTCAGCAATTTAAACTTATTTAAATAGCATTCATACCAGGACTACTGGTAAACAGCATTTTAAACACCCCCCCAAAATGTGAAGGTGTTATTAAAGCCAAGGATTACATTTCCTATTACAGCTGTAACATTTTCATGGAACTAATTCTTAGCCAACCACCGAGCATTAAATCTCCGCACAGAGCACTTGGTCAAGCATAATCAGCCTCAGGTGCCAGCAATTTCCATGCAGGCACTAGAAACAGAACTGGCACTTCTGGCAGGTGAAGGGGACCTTCTGACCAAACACCAAAAGGCACCACGGAGTTCCTGTTTGATGTTTTTACGGAGGCCAGATTTCGGTCTGGGGGATTTCACCCTAGAGTTCACTGTATGCCTATTGTACGCCCAGCACGGCTCCTGCTCTTGGGGACACAACAGGAAACACAACAGAGGCACCCTTCAGAGTCAGTGTTCCCATGAGTGGAGATGGATGACAAAAGGCAAAAGTCAAGTATGGATGGTGGGAACTGCTTCGGGGGAAATAAAGCAGGGGCACTAGGGTGGAGGCAGCGTCCTACAGGCACAACAGTGTGGAAACAACAGGGCCAGGTCTCCGTTTTGAAAAGCGAACTTTAAGGGCAACAGGGGGAAGAGATGGAGGGGAGAATAACTCGGTATCTCTGGAAAGACCCACATCACATGCCACAAACACAGTGCACTGGTCACAAAGGTGGGTTCCAGACTGCCACCCTGGAATCCACGCTGGAACTGAACCCAGCACCACTTACAAGTCCACATGTGCACACCACCCACACGTGTGCTGGGTATAGAGAAAAGGGTAAAACAATTCAAACAGCTGTTAACGCCAGTTGCCTGAAGAAGAGTATCGGCAGGATTACAACTTCCTCTTCAGACATCCCTGTGAAGTACACTTATTACTATTGGTAGGCACTGTACTAAAAATTTGAAATATTCAACAAAGGAAAATAAATGAAGAAACAGATTGGAACAGTTTAAGAGTCAAGGAAAGATTAGGAATCATTAGGAATCTAAGAAGGCAAGAGAGATGAAATTCCAACTGGGAAACAAAGTTTGGCTGCAGGTAGGAAGGAGGTGCTCAGGAGCACAGAATGGGTACAAACATCAGTCAGGCGTTCCCCTTTTCTCTGTGACACACTGTGGTCATTTGATAAGAGAAAAGAGGTCAGGGGCGCCTGGGTGGCTCAATCGGTTGAGTGTCCGACTTTGGCTCGGGTCATGATCTCACAGCTCATGAGTTCGAGCCCCGCGTCGGGCTCTGTGCTGACAGCTCGGAGCCTGGAGCCTGCTTCGGATTCTGTGTCTCCCTCTCTCTCTGCCCCTAACCCACTCGCATCCTGCCTCTGTCTCTCTCAAAAATTATAAATAAACATTAAAAAAAAATTTTTTTTTTAAAAAGAAAAGAGGTCAGGAGTTCCGAAGACTGTAGTAGAGAGAGTAGAGAGGCACTAGTGAGTGAGCTCCTAAGTGAGACGTCCTACGGTGCCAGGCAGTGTCATGGGTTTGTAACCTACAGAGAAGGCCTGTGGGCCCTGTTGAGACCCTCTGCAGCAGGATTAGCTGTTTGGGTGCAGGAGGGAGAGGACAGCGTTGGCAAAGAGCGTTACCGAAATGATGCAGCACCAGGAAATCCAAGCTGGACCAAAGAGGGAATGAATGTGGGCCAGTGGACAGGGATGCAGGAAGGAAGACCCACAGAGGCAGGACTTGTCGCATTCACTGATATGACCCCAGACTTAGAACAAGGCTTGTACTGAATAAATATTTACAAGAGACACGCAATAAATATTTACTGCAAAATCAACTGAAGAAAACAGAAGTCCTGATCATGTTGAAAAATAGCTAAAACTGGAGTAGCTGAAGAAATAAATAACTATGAGAAATAGAAGGCTTTGGTCAGAGTAGGAAAAAAATACCTTCATTCTTAGGTTTTTAGGCATATAAAGAATTTTGGGAACTGCCTATACATAGCTCCTCCTTATCCATGGGAGAGACGTTCCAAGACCCTCATGATGCCTGAAACTGCGGACAGCAGACAATACTAAACTCTACATACACTGTTTTTTCCTACACTTACATACCTACGATAAAGTTTAATTTATAAATTGAGCACAGTAAGAGGTTCACAACACAACTAATAATAAACCAGAACAAGTGTAACATACACTGTAATGAAAGTTGCAAGAATGTGGTCTCCCTCGCTCTCTCAAAATGTCTTCCTGTCCTGTACTCACCCTTCTTGCAATGATGACAGATGATGAAGTGCCGACACGTGGACACCAAGTGAGGTGAGTGATGCGGGAGGTGATGCAGCGTGAGGCTGCTGCTGACCTGACGATACGCCAGGAGGATCACCTGCTTCTGGGCTGGTTGACTACAGTAACGGAGACCGTGGAAAGCAAAACCCTATGTAATGGAGGACCACTGCACTTTGGTCAACAGTTATTAGATTAGCATGCAGGAAAGGAGTTTTAAAGAACTACTATTCTCATAATTTTTAATTCAAAGTGGGTAATTCTCAGATTATAATACTCTGCAATCAGGAATCAGAAAGAAAGTGTTCTAAGATTTACTTCAGTCGACTCTCCTCTTCTCCTAAATGGGAAGCAGTGATGTCAGACACATAACATTCCATTTACCACTCAGTTACTACCCCACTTAATACTCACTGTGATGTGATTATAGATAAGCTGAGACCATCCAAACAGATCTGCAAGTCGGTAAAATGCTGCCAACTTACACCGCAATAATTTCTCCCCTTTGTCATAGGCGATTGAATCAGACCCTCTCAGATCATTCACAGGAGTCACCATACCAAGACCTGAAATAGAAGATAAACAAACTCAAAGACTCACTATTTCTTATCAAATATAAAACAAATAATAATAATCCTGAGACATGAATCTTCCACACAAGGCTACAAGTCAGTCTTGAAAACTTCAAAGACTATTTCATAAAGATCATGTTCCCCAACATTAATACAGCTAAGTTAGAAATCAAGAACAAAATGGTAGCAAAATTTATGGGATACAGTCAAGCAATTCTTAGCAGGAAATTTACAGTAGAAAACATATATATTAGAAAAGAAGAAAGTTTTTTTTTAAATGATCTAGTTTCACCTTACTAAAAAAAGAGAAAACGAAATCCAAAAACAAGAAGAAAAAATTAGTAATAAAGAAAAAAGGAGATACCAAACAGAAAAATAGAGGAAAACTGACTTAATCTTGAGAAGATTAAAAATAAACTAATGAAATAAAAGAAAATGAAAAATGTAATGAAATAAAATAAAATACACCTCTAGGGAGACTCCAAAAAAAAAAAAAAACACAGTGGAGGTAGAAATTACACCATGAAGCAGTAGAGAAGGGACATAACTACATATCCTACAGACATTAAAAGGATAATAACAGGATAATATGAACAACTAATTATATCAGCATATGTTTTAACTTACATGAAAAAGACAGAATCCTTGAAACACACAAGCTATCAAAAGCTCACTCCAGAAGAAACAGACATCCTGAATACCCTTGTTTCCGTTAAGCTGAATTTGCAGTTAAAAACATTTCCATAAACGAAACTCCAGGCCCAGATGACATCACCATGAATTCTACCACACATTTAAGTCAGAAGTAATACCAATTCTATACAAACTCTTCTCAAAAATTCTACACAAACCCTTCCAGAACACTTTACAATTCATTCTATCAGGCCCAGCATTATCTTGATACCAAAACTATACAAAGATATTTTGTTACATGACGTTATAAGAAAAAACAGACCAGTATCTCTCATGACCACAGACTAAAATTACTTAACAAACTTTGAGCAAATAATCCAGCAATAAATACAAAGAATAGGGGCACCTGGGTGGCTCGGTCAGTTAAGCATCCAACTTCAGCTCAGGTCATGATCTCATGGTTCGTGAGTTCGAGCCCCATGTCAGGCTCTGTGCTGACAGCTCAGAGCCTGGAGTCTGCTTCAGATTCTGTGTCTCCCTCTCTCTGCCCCTCCCTCACTCATGCTCTATCTCTCAAAAATAAACATTTTTTAAAAATTCAAAGAATAATAATACATCATGAGGGGGATTATCTCAGCCACACAAGATTGGTTCAGCATTCAAAAACCAATCAATGTAATTCACTATACTGAAGAAGAAAAAGTATGGGATCATTTTAATAGATACAGAAAAAGCAGTTCATAAAATTCATCACCCAAAACTCTCCGCAGATTGATAATAGAAGGTACTGTCTTCAACTTAATAAGGGACAGTTACAAAAATCCACCACTAATATCAAACATAATGATGAAAGACTGAATGCTTTTCTCCCAAGGCCAGGAACTACGTAAGGATGTACACTCTGGCATTCTTATTGAATACTATACTAGGTAGGGATCCTAACTAACACAATAAGGCAAGAAAAAGGAGAAAAAACAAAGACATACACACTGGAAAGGAAGGAAAAAGAAGTATTTGCACGATTCCTCATTACATGTTGCTAGATTTGAATCTTGTTAATCATAAACTATCTTAAGCATACAGAAAAATATAGAGAACAATACCAAAAACCACCTATCATCTTGATTTAACATAGGTCAATCACCTACTTTAGATCTTTAATTCTTTTTTTTAAGTTTTATTTATTTTAGTAATCTCTACACCAAGCGTCGGGCTCGAGGCTCAAACTCATTACCCTGAGATCAGAGTTGCATGCTCTTCCAACTGAGCCAGCCAGGTACCCCTAGATCTGCAATTCTTAAAAATTGTTTTTCAGAAGATTTTCAGATGATGGTAGCAGTGGCGGTACAGTTTTCGAGTCTTACTAAATCTCTATTCCAACCCTCCCCCCAAAAATTAACTACAGCAACTAAGATATCAAAGCCAAAAACCTAAGAATGATATCTACAACAACACTAGGTAATGAGGTAGACTCACAAAACTGAAAATACAACTGGGTAGGGTTGACAAAGACAACAGTGTATATCAGCATACATATAGGAGGAAGCAGAAGGAACCGTGGACCATTGGTTGAACCTAAGACCCTCAAAAGAACCATCAGGAACTCACTACAAAGCTCAGAGGGCCAATTTGAGAACAGCAGCTAGAACCAAGAGGAGTTCTGCACACTTAAATCCTTAAAAATTCTCCAAACTAACCATTTAAAATTGTCTTTTAGGACAAAGCCTCACACTAAGAAATATATGGTAATTCAAACCCAAACTGACTAGCACAGAACTATAAAGAAAACAGAAGAGTCCAGATAAAAGCAAGGAAGGGAAACAGGACCCAACTTCATTCAACAAACTGCCATATTTTTTTACCACTTTGAAAAAAAACAGAAGAGGGAGCTCTAGAGCCATGACATTAGAAAAGCCTGCCTAAACCAGGAATCTCCAAGAAAACCAAGTTTCGTGTAAAAGTGAACAAAAACACCATGATCAAATACCACCCAAAAATTATTTTAAGAAAGAAGTGCAGAATCACATCCCTACAGATAATGAAATCACACAAGAAAGATATGTATGCAAAACAGATGAAAACGATAACCTACTGCTTCATAAACAGTAAAGAAAGGTAAAGAAAAGTATTAATAATAGAAGATATGAAAAAACGTTTAATCAGAAAAATTCACGAAGGAACATAAAAGGAATTAGAACATAAAAGGAATTAGATATAAATGAAAAAATAATTTTAAAAATAAATACTAAGCTAGGGGGTACCTGGCTAATTCAGGTGGTTATAGCATGCAACTTTTGATCCTGGGGTTGCTAAGTTTGAGCCTGATGATGCTGGGTGTAGACATTATTTAAAAATAAAATCTAGGGGCGCCTGGGTGGCGCAGTCGGTTAAGCGTCTGACTTCAGCCAGGTCACGATCTCGCGGTCCGTGAGTTCGAGCCCCGCGTCAGGCTCAGTGCTGACAGCTCAGAGCCTGGAGCCTGTTTCCGATTCTGTGTCTCCCTCTCTCTCTGCCCCTCCTCTGTTCATGCTCTGTCTCTCTCTGTCCCAAAAATAAATAAAAAACGTTGAAAAAAAAAATTTTTTTTTTAATAAAAAAATTAAAAAAATAAATAAATAAATAAAATAAAATCTAGAGGAGCCTGGGTGGCTCAGTCAGTTAAATGTCTGACTTGATTTCGCTTCAGGTCATGATCTCGCAGTTTGAGTTTGAGCCCCATTGTTGGGCTCTGCGCTGACGGTGCAGAGCCTAGTTGGGATTCTCTCTCTCTCCCTCTCTCTCTGCCCCTTACCCACACTTGCTTGCTCTCTCAAATATAAATAAATTTTTTAGATTAATTAATTAAAAAATAAAATAGTGCTTGCTTTGGCAAGCACATATACTAAAATTTAAAAATAAAATAAAACAAAATCTTCTAAATAAATACATACATACGCACTAAACTAAAAGAGAAAAGAACATGAAATGGAAAAATGTTTTAAATCATAAAGAAATGAAGCAATAAAAAGGATTTGAGAACAAGCAACAGTGAAAGACAAAGAAACTCCAACATGCATATAACAGGAATCCCCGAAGTAGGAAACAACAGGAAACAGAATAAATACTGCTAAAATACAAAATATTGATAAAATACAAAAGATCTGGAAGAGCACATCATCTGAGAAAATTAAGCCACAATGACCAACAACACTAAGACATATTCTGATAAAACTGATGGACTCTATAAAGAAAAAAGTACTTTGAACATCCAGGAAAAGAGACCAAGTCACTTATATGGAAGAGTATCTTCAATTTTAATAGCAATGCTTTGAGATGGAAAAAAAATTAATTATCTCTTTAAGATACACATAGAAAATGTGAGTCTAGTGTTTTACACCCTAACAAACCAAACTCAATTAATATTGACATACAGAGACGACAGCAGGCAAGAACTCAGACAGTATTGTTTCCACAAGTCTTTTCTGAGAACTCTACTACAGAAGGCACTTCAGACAACCAAAACGACTGAGGGATACACGGATACAAAGGTTGGTGGTGAGAATTAATATATATTTATTATGTATTAATTATAACACTAACTGAACATTATAAGAGGGAGATCATAACGTGTAATGGTTACATACTCTGACAACATAGACTATTTTAAATCATGAAGAGAATAGACTGTTGGTAGAGTATGGTTACTTTGTGTGATATATGGGAAAACAAATGAGTAATTACATAATATTCTGGTTTTGTTATTCCTGGTTGTCCTTAAAGGCCAGAATTCTTGTTGTGGAAGAAAGGAGAATAAATGTTAGATAGAAAAAGTCCAGTAAAAACCCCTTAGCCCTGAATTTTGATTGGAATTAGGAGTATAATTCCAATATACTTAAAATTCCTATATATTCCTATATGCCTATATAATTCACAAGATAATATATATTTCCTAGTTCTGCCCACTAAAAAGGCCTAGAAAAGAATAACTAATCCATTAGCAAAGAGCATCCCTAGTACCTAATTTCCATTTCCCACAAAAAGAAATAAAGATTTCTTAGCAATATGGCTGATTCCAGACCTGGGGCAGGAAATGTACTAGGGTAACCTGGAACATTTCCTCATGGGGGATGGCCTGGAAACTGTCAAAGCACTAGGCTCAGAAGTCAACCTGGAGGGACGTCCACTGATCAAAGATGGGACAATGTTAGCATCACAACAGGTAACTGTAACATTTTGAAACACATTAAATATATTTAAATCTATGAATTCAAAAGAATACTAAAAAATAATTGGTCATTTAAGAATGATAGGAAACTAACTTCTTATTTTGAAAAGGGCTTTAGACCACACTGGGTAACCAAAAACAGTTGTTGAAGGGAAGCTCCTTTTTTGCGTGCATGCCTGATGGTCAGTAGATCACAGCCAGGAAAGTGCTGTTACGTCTGAAACCCCGACCCAGAAACAGATCATTTACAAGTAGTTCAGCAAGAGGCTCCCCTTGAACATGAAATGAGTGATGGGGAAGGGCGTGGCCCCTTTCCAGCCATGCCCCATTTCCCAGGGAAGTTTCTCTTTATAGAAATATTTTAACTAATGAATATAAAGGAAGGAATGATAGAATTAAAACATCACCATCTTGGAACCTTTATTAAATTAATAGATCTATTTATTGAGCATCAGTGGCTGTTAACACAAAAAAGAAACAACCAGACTACGTGCCTACTCCTGATAGAACACAGTACTACCTACAAAGTAGGCTTTGCCAAAAAACTGAATCCAAACACACTCAAGCGTCTAGATCCAACTACCAACTTACTGTAAATACAGAAGACAAAAAAACATGTTAGCAGCACCATGGAGATGGAATCAGCAAAATTCAGCCAAAAAACTCTACAGGTCCACAAACCCATTTTCTTTAAATGTAAGGAGAAAAGGGGCAACTGAGTGACTCAGTAGGTTGAGTGTCCAACTTCGGCTCAGGTCATGATCTCACAGTTCTTGAGTTCAAGCCCCCACATTGGGCTCTGTGCTGACAGCTTGGAGCCTGGAGCCTGGTTCAGATTCTGTATCTCTCTGTCTCTCTCTGTCCCTCCCCTGCTCACACTCTGTCTCCCTCTCTCTCTCAAAAATAAACATTAAAAAACATTTTTTTTTTTAACAGACAAAAACCAAACCAAAATATTTAGGGATGACCATTTGATTGACGAAACCATGAAGAAAAACCAAGGCAGTGGTTACAAGCCAAAATGGAGGTTCCTGGGGTGACCAGCTGTACTCAGTCAGTACAATTCTTGATCTCAGGGTTGTGAGTTCAAACCCCACATTGGCTAGAGAGATTACTTAAAAGTAAAATCTTTTAGGGGCGCCTGGGTGGCTCAGTCGGTTGAGTGTCCAACATTTGATTTTGGCTCAGGTCATGATCTTGCGGTTTGTGAGTTTGAGCCCCTCGTCAAGCTCCACGCTGACAGGGCAGAGCCTGCTTGGGATTCTCTCTCCCTCTCTCTCTGCCCCTCCTCCCCCGCTTCAAAATAAATAAATTAACATAAATAAATAAATAAATAATTCTTAAAAGATGGTGGGTTCCTTCTGAGAGGATGATAGGAAATAGGCCAAGTGATCAACAATGTTTTATTATTAACCTGGGTAGGAGTTATAAAAGTATTCACCTTAAAATCCTTTATAAGTTATAGATCATTTATTCTATGTTATTTCTATATATTTTACAACAAAGGCTGTAATAATTTGTTTTTAAATTTGTGTTTTTAAGAAACATATCATTAGATATAATTGAAACTAATTAGCTTTCTTCCTTTCTTTTCATGGTGCGGCATTATTGAAATAAAATTTCCTTTTCTCTGACTAGAAGACAATATGCAAGTAAGTAAATACATTACACCACCCTTTTATTACCTAATCCGTATCAGACAGCACAGGATTCCATTAAAAATCCATGTGAAGGGGCGCCTGGGTGGCGCAGTCGGTTAAGCGTCCGACTTCAGCCAGGTCACGATCTCGCGGTCCGTGAGTTCGAGCCCCGCGTCAGGCTCTGGGCTGATGGCTCGGAGCCTGGAGCCTGTTTCCGATTCTGTGTCTCCCTCTCTCTCTGCCCCTCCCCCGTTCATGCTCTGTCTCTCTCTGTCCCAAAAATAAAATAAAAAACGTTGAAAAAAAAAAAAATTTAAAAAAAAAAAATCCATGTGAAAACAAGAAAAACTGACTACCGTTTGACTTCAGGGTAAAAGTTTGAGTTAGTGAATTAAATGTTATTTTCATCACTCTCTGGACATTAATGGATGTATCACTCTGGTGGGTGTCAGTCAACTTCTAAGAATACTATGGAACTGACAGGCAAACTGCAAACACCAGGTGACCTAACAGAAACCACTGTCTTACATTGGCCCATCAGAAGCTAACTATCCAGGGGCACCTGGGTGTCTCAGTCGGTTAAGCATGCGACTTCGGCTCCGGTCATGATCTCATCAAGTTCCAAGTCGGGCTCCGTCTGACGACTCAGAGCCTGAAGACTGCTTCAGATTCTGTGTCTCCCTCACTCTCTGCACCTCCCCTGCTCACGCTCTGTCTCTGTCTCTCAAAAATTAATAAACGTTAGGGGAAAAAAATTTGAAAAAAAAAGAACCTGACTATCCAATTAGAACCGGCAGACACTAGTCCAGAGAAGTACACAGTAGGTCAGTACACAGTACTCAAGCTGCCCCAGGTTCACCCCGTCATGTGAACGCTTACAAATTCAACAGCGATGGCAAAGCCCCTCCACCTTCGCACAGCTACCCGTTCTTTGCTCACATTCACCCATCCAACAATCTCCCCCTGGCTTTCTTTCGGAATTTCTCTGTTTCTCGCCCATTTACAAGCAGCAATAAGGAACAGTGGATAAGAAATGTCTGCCTGAATGAAGTTCAGGCAAAATTGATGTGCTACTTCACAAGCAGTTTCTGATTAATTTTAGTTCACAAAAGGTGTGAGAAGCCACCTAAAATGTCATCTGCCTGAGAAATAACAGTTAATGGCTCATAAAAAAGGAGGCCTCTACACTCAAGACATTTTCAGACTTACAGACTATTTTTTTACTGTAACCAAAATATTAATTTTCAAAAATCTCAATTCTATGTATTACACTGTATACTGATCTATTTCACGTAAGAATCTGTCAGGAATTTTTTTTTTAAGTAGGCTTCCTACCCAGCGTGGAGCCCAATGTGGGAATTGAACTCACGACCCTGAGATCAAGACTTGAGCTGAGATCGAGAGTCGGATGCTTAACTGACTGAGCCATGCAGGCGCCCCAAAACTGTCAGAAAATTTAACCTACAAAACGACAGAACATATATGCAGAGTCAGGAGCTACTCACTCATGTTTAAGGCAGCCATCCCTCCTTGCGGAGCTGCAGGGTAGACATTCGGTACGTTCGTGGTCATAAAATCTGCAATCTGCTGTAATGCCAACAGGCCTGTGGGATTCTTCCCCTTCTTAAATTGTTCCTGTATCATTGATTCCAACTCTTCGCAGAAAGCCTAATTAGAAGCAAATTACAACAGTGAGACACTATTTCTTTTCTGTTCCTTGGGAAGGCACAGGTAACTATCACATAGACCCGTTTGTTTTCATCCAGTGCTGGAAAAGTAAGTGGATATTCTCATATATTGCTACTTGGAGCATAAACTGCTACATTCTTTCTAGAAAGTAATTTAAACAGTACTAAAGCTTAAATCTTTGAACATTCTATTGCTGATAATCTTTTCTAAAGAAATAATCAAGACATGTCCAAAGAATTATTCATAGGAATGTTCATGCTATCATGAATGACAGACAGGAAAACGGGTGATGTTGACATTTTAGACAGTGGAGAACTGACTGAACACACTGGCCCACCTCACGACAGAATTCCCTGCACACATTCAACACAAGAGGCTGAGAAAAAGGAAAGGACATAAAATTGTTCCTGATATACTTTTGATCGTGAAAAGGTTAGAAAGCAACGGAACCTTTTTCTGTAAGAGAAAATATGTATCTAAACATAGAAAAAGACTACATTAAATACATCAAAATGTTCATTACAATTATCTTAGTGATGGAATTATTAGCAATTTTCATGTTGTACTTTGTGCTTCTCAGTATTTTCTTCAAAACAGATTTGTTTTCAAAATAGATTTTTTGAAATTACTTTTTAAAAGTTGAAAAAGGAACCCTAAAACATTTGTCCTTTATCAAATAATCCTAAATTTTTTAAAAAAATCCTAAATTAGGCAAAAGGATTAAATTGGGTGAATAGTGACTTTCATATAAAGTCACTACTGAAACAATACAGATTTATAGCTTTCCCAAACCGCAATAATTTTTTATATACCCTATAAGGAAATATCTTCATAGATAACATTTAATGTGAAAATGTGAACTCACTGAATCATTATCCACCCCGATTTTAAATACTCTGAGGGCTTCTGGATGATTTTATATTAAAATATACTAAACTTTCTTCTAGTTTTCCACTGCCTCAATGTAAAGCTGAAAAGATATATTGCCAAGGGACAGTCTAAATAGAACTATCACTTGCAGGAAGCAAGCAACAAACAAACATACCACATTTAATGTAATGGTATAAAAGAACGTCAAAAACCAAGAGCTGCTGGAGGAGCCCCTATTTACTGTATCATGAGAAATAATGTCACAGATCGTGTTCTGTGGTAGTCAAGGAAGGAGGGAAAAGCTGACAGGTGCTCTGAGTAAGAAACAGAACTAAATCCACAGAACTCTGTCATCAATGCAGAATGTAAGACACAGACAGATACGCACAGATACAGATGATGAGATACAGACAGATGCAGACAGCCTCTACCAAACATCCCAGAGTGTGCTGGCTGGGCACAGAGGAAGCAAAAATTGCATAAAACAAGCTCCCTGCCCTCACGGGCCCTCAATCTGAAAAACCAAACAATCTATTTCCAGTTTCCAAATCCACAGACATATGTGCAGGAAGCTCAATTCAACATACAGGTACCACATATGTACATGCACGACATCACAACTCAGCATGTGTACACAGCACAACACACAGAAGTATCAGGTGCTGTTCTAGGTATTGAGATTATACACATAGAAAAAATGGTTCTTGCCATCAAGGAACTTAAAGCTTAGCAAATACAACACAAAAAGAAGACTGCAGGGCGAGAGGCCCTTTGTGTCAATAGCATCCCAGATGACTTACACGTGCAGTAAGGAGCTGAGCTTAGCGGTGACCAGTGAGGGCCGGGAGCCACCTGTCTGGATCCCAGAATGTAGCTCCAGCCAGCAGTCACCGGCCAATGACCTTGTGTGCTTCCTTGGTGCTACATCCACACCCTGACTTCTCTGCTTCCGGACCACCTCTCCTCCAATGCCCCTGTCATCCAACTCACCTCAGCCTCCCCTGTCCACAATCATGCCCTGGACATGCTCTTTCCTAGGAACTGCGCCCCTCTTCAGTGTCAGAGCCAAGCATGGGTTCTCCAAACACCGCCCCCCCCGCCCCCAGCATCCAGCTCACCCTTTTCTTCAACGCTGTCATGACCCTAACACCTTTCTGCCATCCCTTACCTTTCCTGAGTCCTGACCTCCCTCACCCAACTTAGACCCTTGGTTTAACATTATAATCATTCCCTTGCTCACACCTTCAACTCTCCACCATTTCACCCAACAAAACCCTAATCCTGGTTAAGTTCAACCCTTCACTCTTTCTATTCATGCTGCTCAAATGAGTAGAGAGGCTGGAGGGAGGGAAAAAAAAAAACAAAACCCAGACCATGCTATGTTGTCTCACTATGAATTCCTGACCCTGACCTGACGCGCCCTTCACATTAACCCAGCGACAGCCCATCCCCTCACCCACTCTCTCCTCACACCCCCTGCACGATGCCCTGGGCGCATTCTCAGCAGGCGGCTCCACTTACTATTCCCTGACAAGAGAGAACCAGCCTCAAGTGTGTGCTCAAGCTCCCTGTGGCATCTGTCCAACTACCAGCATCCACGGCCATGGCAAGGCCTTTCCCACTCCCCTCACTGACTCAACTCTCCGTGCTCCTAAAACCAGACACCAGCACCAGTGCGTTACTAGAAAGCAATTCTAGGCTTTCAACTTCTGTCCTCTGTTCCAGGGTCCCACACTGCATTCAGGTTGGTAACAGCCGATGCTTACTGTGCTCTAGACAACCTGTGGATGGGGGCTTGCTCAGTCCCCAGGGCCTGCGCATGATGTGCTGGAAGTTTCCTTTCTGCACTCTACCCCTGGGGACTTGTACTTAGTTTCTTGCGGCTTTTACATGGGAAACTGCTCAAGCCAAAAGTCTAAATGTTTTCCTGATTCCTTTCTTTTTTCTTACCACCTCTTCCTCACCAGCCATCAGCAAGTCCTATGTATCCTACCTTCAAAATAAAACGCAAAACTTACCACCACCTCCTGCTTGGAAGACAGCTTTCTCCCTTACCCCATACTTTTTTTTTTTTTTTTAATGTAGGCTCCACACCCTACGTGGCTCTTGAACTCATGGCCCTGTGATTAAGTGTCGTGAGCTCTACTGACTGAGCCTTCCAGGCACCCCTACAATTACTTTTTCTTTTTTTTAAATATGTGTGTGTGTAAATTTATAATTTACTTGGGGTGGGGGGAGGGAGGGAGAGAGAGAATTCCAAGCAGGCTCCACGCTATCAGCACGGAGCCTGATGTGGGCCTTGATCCCACAAACCGTGAGATCATGACCTGAGCTGAAATCGCTTAACCGACTGAGCCACCAAGGCGCCCCTATAATACTCATTCCATACAAAACCCAGAATAACTTCTTTAAAAACCAAATAGTGTCATTCCTGTCTGCAGCCCTCCAATGACTCTCTCCTGTACTCTGAACACAAAACAAACTCCTGATGTGAGCTTACACAGCTTTCCAGGACCTGCCCCTCCCCACCATCCAACTTCACTGCCCCCTCCCTGTTGCCTCCTGTGCTTAGACCACACTGGTGCCTTCTGACTCTCCAAGCCCACAGAGCACACCCCTGGCTATCCTAGGAATTTCATGTCAGCTGCCCCTCAAGCCGGAAGGCTGCCCCCCCCCCCCCCCCCCGCCCACCGCAACCCCAGCATGGCCGGCTCCTTCCAGTCATTCAGACTCAGGTGAGACCTCCCTTTCTCAGAGAGACCTGTTCTAACCACCACTCAATCTAATCACCCCATTGCTTCCTGCACCACACTTCTCTTTGTTGTTTCTTGTTCACCTCCTTCGAGGGGAGTGTGAAGTCCTCTCCCTGACCTGGGTGCTCACACAGGGTGTGACACACATCAAATTTCACCAAGCTGTACACTTGAGATTTCTGTGCATTTCTCTAAGTTATGCCTCAACAATAAGCAAACAGTAATAACGGCCAAACAAATAGAATCTGTTAGAATCTGAGACCTTATTTGTCCTGTTTACCGCTAACTCCTTAGGTTCCTTGAACAGCTATATGCTGCTGAGACAATCAACATTAAAAAAAATTCAATGACTACCTGCCAAATGATACCCCAAAGTATTAAGGGCATCAAACAAGATGAGAAGGATAAAAAGGAATAAAGCATATACAAGGGCAGCAGCATCAACATGAGGAAACAGTAAGACAGAACTACTTTACATGGAGACGTAAGCACAAGACGCAGAGTTGGGCGCGCTTCCCACTCTCGGTGCTGACATAACTGAAGGGAAACCCAATCAATGATCAGGCGCAGGGTAAGGCCCAGTAAGTGCCCGGCGCTAAACTAGGTGGTCTGGAGGAAAGGGCCCTTTTTAAAGGGTCCTGAAATAAACTGACTCTCTGGAGAAGTAGTAAGAGAGTGAAAAAGAGAAGGAAAGCACCTCCCCTCCTTGAGGACACTGAAGAGTTCTCATTTATTTTGACTGATAACGTGAACTAGACAAAATTCTTTCAAAAGCCTTGCACGTACATACGAGGCACTGATTTCCTGTGTGAAAACACATGGACCCGGACACACACAACACAGCTAAGAGCAGACGCATCAGAAGAGGAGGAGGAGGAGGAGGAGGAGGAGGAGGAGGAGGAGGAGGAGGAGAAAGAGGAGGAGGAGGAGGAGGAGGTAGAGGAGGAGGAGGTAGAGGAGGAGGAGGAGGAGGAGGAGGAGGAGGAGGTGGAGGTGGAGGAGGAGGAGGTGGAGGAGGAGAAAGAGGAGGAGGAGGAGGAGGAGGAGGAGGAGGAGGAGGAGGAGGAAGAGGAGGAGGAGGAGGAAGAGGAGGAGGAGGAGGAGGAGGAGGAGGAGGAGGAGAAAGAGGTGGAGGAGGAGGAGAAAGAGGTGGAGGAGGAGGTAGAGGAGGAGGAGAAAGAGGTGGAGGAGGAGGTAGAGGTAGAGGAGGAGGAGGAGAAAGAGGAGCAGGTAGAGGAGGAGGAGGAGGTGGAGGAGGAGGAGGAGGTGGAGGAGGAGGAGGTGGAGGAGGAGGAGGAGGTAGAGGAGGAGGAGGAGGAGGAGGAGGAGGAGGTGGAGGAGGTGGAGGAGGAGGAGGAGGTAGAGGAGGAGGAGGCAGAGGAGGAGGAGGAGAAAGAGGAGCAGGTAGAGGAGGAGGAGGAGGTAGAGGAGGAGGTGGAGGTAGAGGAGGAGGTGGAGGTGGAGGAGGAGGTGGAGGAGGTGGAGGAGGTGGAGGAGGAGGAGGAGGAGGAGGAGGAGGAGGAGGAGGAGGAGAAAGAGGAGGAGGAGGAGGAGGAGGAGGAGGAGGAGGAGGTGGAGGAGGAGGAGGAGGAGGAAAAAGAGGAGGAGGAGGAGGAGGAGGAGGAAGAGGAGGAGGAGGTGGAGGAGGTGGAGGAGGAGGAGGAGGTGGAGGAGGAGGAGGAGGTGGAGGTGGAGGAGGAGGAGGAGGTGGAGGAGGAGGAGGAGGAGGAGGAGGTGGAGGAGGAGGAGGAGGTGGAGGAGGAGGAGGAGGAGGAGAAAGAGGAGGAGGAGGAGGTGGTGGAGGAGGAGGAGGAGGAGGAGGTGGAGGTGGAGGAGGTGGAGGAGGAGGAGGAGGAGGTGGAGGAGGAGGAGGAGGAGGAGGAGGAGGAGAAAGAGGAGGAGGAGGAGGAGGAGGAGGTGGAGGAGGTGGAGGAGGTGGAGGAGGTGGAGGAGGTGGAGGTGGAGGAGGAGGAGGAGGAGGAGGTGGAGGAGGTGGAGGAGGAGGAGGAGGTGGAGGAGGAGGAGGAGGAGGAGGTGGAGGAGGTGGAGGAGGAGGAGGAGGTGGAGGAGGTGGAGGAGGTGGAGGAGGTGGAGGAGGAGGAGGAGGTGGAGGAGGAGGAGGAGGAGGAGGTCGAGGTGGAGGAGGAGGAGGTGGAGGAGGAGGAGGAGGAGGTGGAGGAGGAGGAGGAGGAGGTGGAGGAGGAGGAGGAGGAGGAGGACGAGGAGGACGAGGAGGAGGAGGACGAGGAGTGCACTGGTTCTGAGAGAAGGCTTCTCTTACGGGACTCTGCAGGATCATAGAGACCCTCTTTTTCTGCTCCATCATATTGAAGTCCTGGCGAAGGTCCGGTGCCATGTTCCTCTCTCGCAAGTACTCCGGGTTGTTCTCATCCACCCTGTCGAAGTACCTCTCCTTGTGAGGCGCTGTGGTCGGGGGTGGCGAGGTCACCACCGCAGCCCGCGTGTCACCGTTCATCGTACAGTCTTTCTCGGCTCCTACAGAATCAACACACAAGACAGCGTTGTGTTGGAGTCAACGTCCACTAGCATTTCACAGCCAGCAGCCAGCCTGACAAACCCAGCCTCCAGTGTGACAGGGCTGTGACCAATGGAGTCAGAGCCACGGCGTGTGAGGCTTCTTTGTGGCCTGAGGCACACGGTGTGCATCAGCCACCTCCCGCCCCTTCTACGAACCCAAGGCCAAGGGCGTCTGTCCTTGCCATTGTTCCTCACACACAACAGAACAATCTCACAAAGCTATTAAGTCCTCTGTCAAAGTGAAAAAGAACTCGATATTCAACTGTGACAAGACGGTTTAAGTCATGATGTTGTCCCACCCAGACAGGACCTACCAACAGCAGAATTCATTTCTGGAGAAATCTGATTTATGGTATTTTTCCAATATTATGTCAGTACTGATTTTGCAAAGGATTTTCCAAACACATCAATAAGAAGCTGCTCACACATCTGTATTCATCCAAATGGGAAATACTCCTCATCAGCATCACCTTTTCAGTTCAAAGAACGGCAGGTCCTGAAAATGTCAATGTGCCCTAATTTGTGACTAACCTAAAAGATGCCCAAATGACTCAAATTTAAAAATCTGTTATTATAGCTACTTATTTACACTTTTTAATCCCAATCTTTTTATCTGAAATGATGTTGAAATACTAAATTATATTCTTTAACTACTAAATCTCTAGACAACACCCTTTACTAATCAGTTTAATTACTATTGTTCGTATAAGACACTGAATGACAGCTTCAACTACATATATGCAGTACTTACTGAGCACCTATTATGTCTAGCCATTGTGCTAGGCACAAAAATTAATCAGACACTGTCCTCACCTTGGGGAAGCTGGAGTCACAAACTGAGAGAGGAGGCACTGATTCAGAAGTCATCAGCACCGGGACAGTGCAGTTAAAGCCGGAGAGAAGGGGACACTGGCTAGCAGAACACAACGTGAGAACAAGGGGCAGAACCAGCACCTAGAATAGTTCCCAACATAGAGCTGTATATAAACAAAAGTTTTTGAATAAATTAAGAACAAGAAGGAAAGGAAACAGAGACAGGGTGAGAAACAGACTCAGTGGCCACAGGCAGAATTTGAATGGTGAGTGGACAACAGCTCCTCAAGCCACACGGGATAAGCAAGGTAGAGATTTCCAAGTTGATTAAATTAGCAACTGAAACGTAATTGGTGCCCCTTCCTTACACACTACACACAAAATTCATCCCAAATGGAACACAGACGTAAATGTAACAGCAAAATCTATAAAATTCCTAGAAGAGAACACAAGAGTAAATCCATGAGACATCAGGTTAGGCAAAGTTTTATGGCACCGAAAGGACAAGCAACAAAAAGAAAAAAAGAGATGGATTGGACTTCCACAAACTTAAAAATGTTTGTGCTTCAAAGGACACATAAGAAAGTAAAAAGAGAGCCCACAGAATGGGAGAAAATATTTGAAAATCATGTATCTGGGAAGAGATTTGCATCCAGAATATATAAAGAACTCTTACAATGTAATAATTAAAATAACAATAAAAAAACTTGAGAATTATCAAGTGACCTCAGTGGATACCCCAAAGAGCACAAGAACTGAGCAGCTGAAAGGGCCTAAATTCTTGATCCACAAAATCATGAGCTATGGATAATAAGATAATTATTTTACGCTGCAAAGTCCCAGGACAGCTTGTTACTGAAATAATGGTGCTCAGGGGAAGGAGAGGGTGTATTCCAGACACTGGTTTTCACTTGTACGTGATCCTCTCAACTTCCCTATTTGGTTTCGTGGTTGTGTTTGTTTTTTATTTTAAAGATTCTATTTTTAAGTCATCTCTATGCCCAACATGGGGCTTGAACTTACAGCCCCAAGATCAAGAGTCACAAGCTCCACCGACCTAGCCAGGCAGGCGCCCTTCCCTATTGTTGACACATCACTGTTTTCCTCACTTCACAGATGAGGGAACTCAGCTACTCAACAGAGAAGGCGCAGGGCTGGGATTCAAAGTGCAGGTCATCTGCTGCAGAGCTTTTGTTCTTAACCTGTAAGCCATACTGTAAATAATGAGGATGACAGTGGGAGGGGACAGAGGCAGCAGTGGGGGGGAGAAGGTCCCCAAAGGGATGAGAAGGAATGAAATCAATGGCCTGAGAGGCTACATTGCTACATGTCTCGTAAGTCAGACCAATGCCACTGACTTTGGACTGCAATGTGAATAGCAAGGCTTTTTTTTTTTTTTTTTAAACATTTATTTATTTTGAGAGACAGAGCGTGAGCGGGGTAGGGGCAGAGAGAGAGAGGGAGACACAGAATCTGAAGCAGGCTCCAGGCTCTGAGCTGTCAGCACCGAGCCCAACATGGGGCTCAAACCCACGAATTATGAGATCACGACCCGAGCCGGAGTCAGACGCTTAACCGACTGAGCCACCCAGGTGCCCCTGAATAGCAAGGCTTTAAAGAAAAGTTTATATTAAAAAATATCTTACGGTATCAAAAGCCAAAGAATCAGTTGGAGAAAACCTTTTTTTTTTTTTTTAATAGAGATCAATTTAAATATTGTTCTTCTGAAACCTAAAGATAGGACAGAAATAATATATGCTTAAAGTGACACATTTCAAGGACTCAAAGACAAGGTATAAAAACAATCAGGGACTAAAAGTCAACACAGAATAAATAAACCCAGGACCTGAATGTAGTCTTTAAAACTTACTCTTCTCTAAACATATCCCATAAAATTTTAGTTTAATCTGTTTACTTTAACCTAGTTTGTTCTAAAATAATGATGCAAAGAATAAAATAATGGTTGTCTAATGTTTCTTCATTAGATGTAAATGAAGCTGAACATTCTGAGCCAATGAAACAAAGGTTCTATATCAAGGATAAAAGAGAGAGGAAGAAGAAGAATATGCAGTATTGTTACTTCTCTATTACTGAGTCCCAATTGGAAGACATTTTCACCAATTAATAAGGACACAGGCAACATTTTAGAGGCAACCATCGCTGGTTCTTGGTTCCCAGAGCTGACTCACAGAATCTCTGAAACACTTGTTAAAGATAAGGCAGAGATTGCTCTCTTTTTATTACAAACTGCCATGTGAATGGGATAAGACGCAGAGTGCAGACTAGATATGCATGTGTTCCTTTCCTTCAATAAGGAAGTCTATAAATTTAAATCAAAACCGAAGTATACATATTCTGAGCCTAATAATCAAGAATAAACATAATTCCATTTTTAAAGCACAAAGCTATATTTAGTTTTGGTCAATTGTGCACTCAAGTTTCATGAGCTTAGTTTTTAGGAGCATGTTAGGACAGCAAATTTTTCTAGGAAGATCTCTAAAACTAAGTTATTACTTAATCCAAATTTTTAAAAAAGAAATGGGGAAATACAGATGCAAAAAAATTTCTGGCAACATTAGAGTATTTTAAAATAATTTAAAAGGTAGTAACAAGCTCACTAGTTGTTAATGTCTAACAGTACATGAATGGTCATAACATAAATATTAAAATCTGCTCAATACAGTATTATGAAACTATAGATTCTTTGGCATAGCATACATAAGAGATTATACCATATAAGTGAAAAACTATAATTTTTCTCTTCTATTCTATATTATCAATACTGTAATTATGATTACACAGACAAGATGACACAGTAGCACACGAGCTGTACTAAAGCTGAATAAATTGATAAAAGGCAAGAATGGATCAGCATTTCTCCATCTCAATATTCTGTAAAGTTGCTCTAATTTTACCTGTGTAAAAATGTTAAGATTTCACTAATCTTAGTATGTTGATACTTACAATCAACGAAATCTCTGGGAACAATCCATTCAAATACACAAATGCACTCAACAGAACCCAAAGGTCTGGATGAGCCTTGACTACCAAGCTTGGCTTGCCCACGTGACATCTCGCACCCACCCCCTGCCCATGTCACTCCTGGACACGCAACTACCTCCTAATTAGTTTCTCTACTTCCTGTCTCCCAATAATCCCCACATCAACCCATTCCCCCAGCAAAACCAGGAGTTTAAAAATGTCTGATCATAGCACTCACTCTCCTGCTTAAAACCTGATGGCTAGCAATAGGTCTTTAGCTGAATCCTGATCTAAATCTAAAAATGACATAGGAAACAGTAAGACATCTGAACATCAACCAGTCTTGGATGGCATGAAGAAATTATTGTTAAAATTTTTAGGTATGATCTTATTATGGTTATATTAGCTACATAAGACACACACACAGAAATACTTATGGATGAAATAACATGGTATCTGGAATTCGCCTAAAGCTTCTCTGGGGGTGGGAGGGAGGAAGAGTAAGGCTTACACAAAACAGATAAGACTGGCCATGAGCCGGTAACTGTCGAAGCTGGATGAAGGATAAAGCAGCATTCACTATATATTCTGTATGGTCCGAAAGGCTCCATAATTTTCCTTCCTCTTAGAATAAAGCACGTCTCAAAACCCCTTACATAAGCTGGTCCCGCCTAAGGCGCCTTCAGATGAACACATTTCAGCAAGTTCTTTCCCACGGATATCACTGATACTGGGATGAAAAGACATTTTAAGATTAACACCCCTTGTCTAATGTCCCATAAGACACCACTCTGCCTCATACATTATTTACTGATATGGAAATGACAAAGCATGCCCTGGAATATTCTTTCTTACCAAAGGTCTTCTAGCCCAGAATGATCCACCTTGATATATAACTAAACCTTAGATCAGAAACCAGACAGATTTTTGCTTCTCTAAAATAGCTATGAGATTGTTCTAAAGCTTCTGGGCAGATTCAGTTATTTCTTGGCATCCCCTTCCAGCACAGACATTTTGCTAATGGCTACCTAGTCTGGCCATTCACTGAATTTATCCCTGAATCCCTAAAGGCAGAACTCAAACCAAAGGCTGAAACAAGAAGGTGGCCATTAACAAAATTCTCGGGATAAAGCGTGTGCTAGAAGGTCACGTCAGTTCCTAATTATTCTTAAAACATTTCTCAGGAACCATGACTTCCAGGTGATAATGAACTTCTCCATGGAAAATAAACCAGGAGGTATCAAAAATGCTCATGTGGTGATAAAAGTGGTACTTTCTGCAGGTGTCCTTGGCCATCTGACACCTAACTCCAGACAGCCTTTGGAACTGTCAACAGGAGAACAAGAAAAGAAGTGACCTCTGCAGTATCTCCCCTTATTTCTGTTGTCTCCTAGTGCTACAGCTACTTTCCCCATTATGTGTGAGGCACCAGAGATAAAAAGTTAGAAAATGAGTAGATGAGAGACAAATAAATGTAATCAAACACTCTTGGTGCCATGACAGAAACCTACTTACGTATCAGCGAGAGAGAAGTGCCCAACGGTGGCAGGTAAAAAGAGCAGCGACGGTGTTAGGGGTGGAACTGTATCCCCGCAAAATTCATTGTTTTTTCATTGTTTTGGAAATTAGGGTCACTGTAGATGTAATTAGGTAAGGCGAGGTCACAGTGACATAGTATGGATCCCTAATTCAATATGACTGGTGCCCTTATAAAAAGAGGACATTTAGATACAGACTCGAATATAGGAAGAACGCCGTGTGAAGAAGGTAGGGGTCAGCTGAGGTGACGCATCTACAAGCCAAGGAACAGCAAAGACTGCCAGAAAGTCACCAGCAGCTAGCGGAAAAGCCTGGAACAGATTCATCTTCACGGCCTCAGAAGGAACCAACCCTACCAACACCCTGATCTTGCATTTCTGGCCTCCAGAACCGAGACACAATGAATTTCTGTTGTTTGAGTCACCCAGGCAATGGTACTTTGTGACGGCAGCCCCAAGAAACCAATACAGAGGGCTGTCTGGAAAGCTTCGCAGAAGAGATGCATTTAGAGCTAAGGAGTTGCTTCCAGGAGGCTCGGGGCAGGTAGCAGTCACCTGGTGAACGGGTATCTACTGAGCTTTAAGGACAGCAGCAGAGACAGCACGGTGAGCGAGCGGTCAACCACCCCCGCTCTCACGCGTAATGCCTGGCACCCCGCAGGAAGGTGGCGAAGGAGCCTTTAATGACCTACCTGAACTGTTCTCTCTTGCAAACCTTTCAGCCCCACTCACTGTCAGGATCCAACTCAAACATATCCTGCTCTGTGAAGTGTTCCCAAGCCTCTGAGCTTGGCACTTGGCCTCCAGGGTTCCAAGGAACTTTACACTCACCTCTGTTCGGCCACTTTCAAACAGGACCAAATTATCTGTATGTGTGCTTGCTCCATCACCAGTCTGTGGGCCCACAAAGAACAGAGACACTCAATCTCTAGTTCACTTTTGTAAACAAGCCCCGTGAGAGTGTTTCGCATACAGTAGGGACTCAAGAGAGACCCTGTTTGTTCCTGCAGTAGAGTGTCTGCTACAAGCGACACCCTAACTTCTCGGGAAGGGCTCTGTGAGGTTTGTGCCCAGAATGAAACTGCATCACCAGGACACACCCAATGGTACAGATGGTAGAATCGCCCCCCAACAAAACAGGAACAAAACACGTCGCTGTGAGAAGTGACGGAGATGTGAATCTGATTGTGAGAATCATTTCACGGCGTATACATACACATGTCAAGTCATCACGCTGTACACTTTATTTTGTAATTTTTTTTTTTTAACGTTTATTTATTTTTGAGACAGAGAGAGACAGAGCATGTACGGGGGAGGGGCAGAGAGAGAGGGAAAGAGAGAGAGAATCCCAAGCAGGCTCTGCATTGTCAGCACAGAGCCTAACTCAAGGCTCAAACTCATGAACCAAGAGGTTGTGACCTGAGCTGAAACTGGGAGCCAGTCGCTTAACCAACTGAGCCACCCAGGCACCCCCAAAGAGTGACAAGCTTTTAAACAGGAGGAGTGGACACTGATGGCTAAGCTCACACAAAGGGCTGGGACAGTGCTGCATGGATAGTCCACACCCTGTCCAGCGCCTGGGCTGGGAAAGCAGAAGAGACACAAAAACCATGGCCAAAAATTCATGCTAAGTTCTTAGAAACCTACAAGTCTGGAAGGGGTGCTATGCCAGTCAAAAGAGGAGTCCCTAATACCTACTGGCAGGAGGGAGTCCAACATTGGAGCCCTCTCCCAAATAAAACAGAACACAGCCAGAATGAGTTAGAAGCCCTCACTGCTCACAGTACCAGCGTCTTTCTCCACCTCCCCTCGAGGGCAAACACCCACCTTCTGTGTAAGATTCTTCTTCACAGGTTCAGGCTGACTGAGTGTCCTGCCCTGCTTGGGGCCTCAAAGCTAAGTACAAGCCTTTAATTACTCTGATCGGATCATTTCTATTCCTGTGTCTCCGGATGTTCCCTTGCTGATGAAACTGCTCCAAAGTCCCCTTTAAAATAATCGCTGCTTACTATTTGGTTAAGTGCTGATTTAAAACTCAGTCGTACACGCATTAACTCATGTTTTCCCACAGGTAAGATAACTGAGGCACAAAGCAGTGAAGCAGCCAACACGAGGGGTAGCATCTGAACTCCAGCTGCCTGGCTCCAAAGCGCCTGCTCCTAACAACACCGTACACTAACCTCCCCACCCATATGTTGTCCCAGCACAGATCCAATTAGAAAAGAAAGAAAAAATAAAAAGTCAAACTGAATCAAAACAATGCTTCCCGGCCTTGTGGCCCACACTCATGCTCCTTTTAATCAGGAAATGATAACCTGGGTGGGTCCTCTTATGTCCTCTCTCCCTTAGGATGGATGGTTAATTAACAAGTCCCCAGCCTAAATCTTACACAGTTTAGTTTTTGCATTCAGTCATATACCTGCTGTTGTTCTTTTAACTGTTTTTTTTTTAAAGGTTTCTCTCTTTTTTAATGTTTATTCATTTGCAGTGGCGGGGGGGGAAGCTAGCAGGGAAGAGGGGCAGAGAGTCTTAAGCAGGCCCCATGCTCAGCACGGAGCTCGACGAGGGGCTCAATCCCACCACTGTGAGATCGTGACCTGCCAAAATCAAGAGTCAGACGCTTAACCGACTGAGCCGCCCGGGCGCCCCTAACTATAGTTTTTTAATCAACCCTATGGTGTACTATTACAGAGTCGAGTTGCTTGTTTAAGGATGCACAGCCATAAATGGAAAAGCAAGAATCTGGAAATAAGACTACAGTTTGGAGCCTGTCCACATGTGCTGACGACAGGACCCTCCAGTCCAGGGGTTAGTGCGAGGCAGTGGACAAGCCGCTGGGTCAGACCCCAGTGGTCAGTCCCACTACTTCCACTGCAGAACTTCAACAAGGACCAAGTCTTCATCCATAACGTAGAAATATCTCCCTAACGTAATGAATCAAATGAGACAATGCAGCCTAGAGCACCTTGGGGGAAAAATGAGAAAATGCTACAGAGAAATAATTATCATTTCTAGGACTCTCAAACTCCACACCTAATTGCTCTCAATCCAGCTGAGGAGAATACAACTAGGAAATGCAAGGGACGGAGGAGAGAGCCCAGCGCAGGAACTTTATGGCAGCGTGCCAAAGGTCCCTGCAGAGCACCAAGCTCCCACCCAGCTCTGTCCACTTAACAACCCATTTGCAGGTGGAAAACGGACTCTGAGTTTCAAGTTCCTGAGGCCTCAAGATGAATAAAGGGCCAAGTCAGGCCACGGACCCAAGACCACTCGCTCCAAACGCCAAGCTCATCTGACCTCAACTGCTGTACAAGAAGTCTAAAGTGGAACACTGGCCAAGAGCAGGAAAGCAGGGCACTCTCTCCCCACCATTTAGCACAGAACAGACCTGAAGATCGGTTAAGTGCATGGACGGTGAAGAAATACAAAGTCATCCTCCATTGCTGATTTCACAAAATTTCCTTTCGTCCAGAAAAATTATAAAGTGACATCCAGCACTTTCAGATGGCACATGAGCTCATACTGATCAGTTTACTCTCAAACAAGGGCTTTTTTTTTTTTAAGATTCTATTTTTTGAGTAATCTCTATCCCCAACATGGGGGCTCAAACTCAGAACCCCAAGATCAAGAGTTGTAAGTTCCACCCACTGAGCCAGCTAGGTGCCCCAAACAAATGTTTTTCAAGAAAAAATTCCACATGGCATGCCTGGGGTGGCTCAGTGGGTTGAGCTTCCGACTTTGGCTCAGGTCATGATCTCACAGTTCGTGGGTTCAAGCCCCACATCGGGCTCTGTGCTGACAGCTCAGAGTCTGGAGCCTGCTTCGGATTCTGTGTCTCCCTCCCTGTTCCTCCCCTGCTCATACTCTGTCTCTCAAAAATAAACAAATGTTTAAAATTTTTTAATTAAAAAAAAAAGAAAGAGGGGCGCCTGGGTGGCGCAGTCGGTTAAGCGTCCGACTTCAGCCAGGTCACGATCTCGCGGTCCGTGAGTTCGAGCCCCGCGTCGGGCTCTGGGCTGATGGCTCGGAGCCTGGAGCCTGTTTCCGATTCTGTGTCTCCCTCTCTCTCTGCCCCTCCCCCGGTCATGCTCTGTCTCTCTCTGTCCCAAAAATAAATTAAAAAACGTTGAAAAAAAATTAAAAAAAAAAAAAAAAGAAAGAAAGAAAAGAAAAAAAGTTCCACAAAGGAAACTGCAATTCAGATTTCAAGAGAGGAATCTGGGAGAAAAAACTTTACATATGGTACCTCACAATTCAACAAATAACCCCCACTCCACGGGACAGTCTCCACTGCCATTACTCTACTGATCCACACATTCTAAGCCACATGCCCTGAACCACCGTATATAATCAAGGGCATAACTCAACTTCATCCTCCGATAGTGCCAACGACTTTCTCTATTTTTGCTCCTTCGCAATCCCATTACTGTCCTTCAATTACTATTTTTAGTTTTCACTATATTTTTACTGAAGCAATGGACTCTTCCAAAATTTACTGTTTTACTGAAACAAGACTCTTCCTGGATTTCATTCTATGAGAGTGGCTTACAAAGTAAGGGTCTGAGCTGGATTTCTGTTTCTTTTTCTGGGGGGAGGGAGAAGGTGAGGAAGTCTGGCAGGGTCATACAGAAGATTAAAAATACTGACCACAAAAACAAAGTGCTTTCAGAATGTAATGGTCAGTCACTAAATGTTCCTATTTGTGAAGTAACTGGTTCCTGTGGAAGACAAATGCTAACCAGAAGCTTTGAAGATAGTCAACCAGGGCTAAAAGACAGAGGGCACGTTGCCAAGTGCACTAAGAAATGCATATTCTACACACGCGAAGGTCGAGCTGCAGGCTCCTTTATTAACTCTGGGACTTCTGAAAACAGGGCCAGGTTTTTCTCTTTGGAGCTGGTCAGGAAGCACTTAAAATCACAAGCATAAGCCTAAGTAAAATTCTGCCAAAAGTATATTCTCTGAAAAGTAACTATGCCTGCTGACGGAGAACGAAAACCCTTTTATGCTATACTTATGAGCACACAAGTTTTTCGACGGTCTAGTTCTCACAAAAATAAGGATATACTGTCAGGTGCAAAAAGCAAAATACAAAGAATGATATATGTGTGGTGGTTTTTCATGAGGGAGAGGAGGGGTAAGAAAAATACCTGTACTTGCTTGTATTTGCATAAAGAAATGAAAGAAGAATATACAAGAAACTTAAAATGGTGGTTTTCTTTTGAGAAGTGAGAAGGATCTGGATAGATGGAGGACAGAGATGGCCAGGAGAGTCTTTACTGTTCATATATATATACATACATATATATATATATGTATGTATATATATACACATTTTTTTTTTTAAGTGTAATTTATAGGGGCATCTGGATGGCTCAGTCAGTTAAGTGTCTGACTTCGGCTCAGGTCATGATCTCATGGTTTGTGGGTTCGAGCCCCACATCAGGCTCTGTGCTGACAGCTCGGGGCCTGGAGCCTGCTTCGGATTCTGTGTCTCCCTCTCTGCCCGCCCTCCCCCACCTTGCACTCTATATCTTGCTTTCAAAAATAAACATTTAAAATAATTTTTTTAATAAAGTATAATTTATAAAAAAAAAGAAAAATTTTAAGACGTAACACCATGAAGAACATAAATAATAAGCATCACTGAAGGTATAAAATGAACAGAATACACAGTACATTGTATTTCCAGCAGCATGACGATACCAAACATTTGTTTACAGCTTATAGTTTAATATATATTGTTAGATGTTTTAGTAGGGTGGCCCTTTCCTGATTTTACAGGTGATAAAATGTAGGTTCTAAGAGACTGTCTCATCCTAAGTAGAGACTGCAAGAGTTGATAATGTAGAAGGTTAAACGAGCCCCTCCCAGTCTCTCCTCCAAAATGATTCTGTTCATATCAGAATCATTTATAACCCAATATTTCTTTACATCAGTAGTGGCTGATTAAAACGGGAGTATTTATTTAAATCCATATTGGCTCTAGTTTGCAGCCATGACTTCCATCTTGCCAAAAGCACTGGAGTTCCTGCCCTACAAGTACCAAAGGTCACTTCCTTCTCTAAGGAAGCAAATAAAATGCTCTTCGGTGTTAGAGAATGACAGACAAGGCTTAGCGCTAAAGAACAGGCCACTAATCGCACTGGCCTTGAAGTCTGTAGCTATTAGGGGACATGGTCCAGCTTGCTAATGGAGAGAGACAGACCAGGCTTTATGAATTTTCGTGGCCTATCAGCATCTCGCCCTGCTGTCTAGGGCACAGGAGGTCATCCTTAAGTGTGTTAACCTGAGGAGTTAGTAGGCAGCACAGCAGACATGAGGACCTTACAGCCTTTCTGACTCAATGTTGTAAAGGTCTCCGCAGTAGACCCCTTAACTCTGACCCCTTTGTTTCATAAAATTTTTTTTTGTTTATTCATTTTTGAGAGACAGAGGGAAACCGAGCATGAATGGGGGGAGGGGCAGAGAGACAGAGGGAGACACAGAATCCGAAGCAGGCTCCAGGCTCCGAGCTGTCAGCACAGAGCCCGACGCGGGGCTCAAACCCACGGACCGTGAGATCATGACCTGACCTCAGTCAACCAACTGAGCCACCGAGGTGCCCCTGACCCCTTCATTTTAAAAGCAGGAAACCTGAGGATCAGAGAAGTAGAAGACTCGGCACACAGGGAATCACTGGCAGAGAGCAGCAGCCTAAGGTATGTCTAGAGTCAATCAAGGCCAAGTGAGAGTTAGGAACTGTGTAATCCTGGACAAGCTGCTTTAACTTCTCTCTGGGACTCAGTCTCCTCATCTATAAACTGGATGTGGTGATGGAAACCTTGAGGGATATTGTAAGAATCCGAAATGCTGTCTGCAGAGCACTTAGCAGTGTTTGGCAGACAGGGCACGCACATTAACAAGCAGCTATGATTACTTGGGGCGCCTGGGTGGCGCAGTCGGTTAAGCGTCCGACTTCAGCCAGGTCACGATCTCGCGGTCCGTGAGTTCGAGCCCCGCGTCAGGCTCTGGGCTGATGGCTCGGAGCCTGGAGCCTGTTTCCGATTCTGTGTCTCCCTCTCTCTCTGCCCCTCCCCCGTTCATGCTCTGTCTCTCTCTGTCCCAAAAATAAAAAAAATAAAAAAATAAAAAAATAAAAAAAAAAAACAAGCAGCTATGATTACTGGACTCACCTAGGACACACGTGTACACACATAATTTATTTCTCATTATCACTATCACTATGTTAACATCCAAAAAGCTCTGAAGTCTTTAAAAATTCTGGATGATATCTGAAAGGGGAAATTATGAAAAGCTTTAATAACCATAAACCAAAAAGAGGTCAAAACCAAATTCAGACAAAGGAAAATTACGCCTCAAACTACATACCTTCATCAGTTTTTACTTTTCAAAATGGTGCTATTTCTTAAAATTTTTTTTTTTTTTCAACGTTTTTTATTTATTTTTTTTTTTGGGACAGAGAGAGACAGAGCACGAACGGGGGAGGGGCAGAGAGAGAGGGAGACACAGAATCGGAAACAGGCTCCAGGCTCCGAGCCATCAGCCCAGAGCCTGACGCGGGGCTCGAACTCACGGACCGCGAGATCGTGACCTGGCTGAAGTCGGACGCTTAACCGACTGCGCCATCCAGGCGCCCCTCAAAATGGTGCCATTTCAACGGACAAGACATTACTGCAGTGGAGGGGACAATCCCAACTTGAAAAGGCTCTGCACTTAGCCCGCAGACAGAAGTGACAGACCCTGGCAGAGGGGCCAGGCAGTTGGCACGATGAGTGAGTAAGTGGCATGGTGCATTCGAAGGGGAGAAGTGCTACGGGAGGGGGCCAAGAGGACAAGGAGGTGGGGAGCAGGTCCAAGATTAAGGAGGAGGGCGGAAGAGGACTCTGGAGAAGGTGACATCACCCTCACCATAATGGTGAGGGCATCCAGACACTCCAGGCACAGGGACAGCCAGAGCCAAGGCCAGGAATGAGGACCGGCATTTGCCTGGAGATAAAACAAAGTCTGTTTCTCATCATTTTCTTCAAGCATTAAAATATTTCATTTACATTCAGGTAAATAAGCAAAGATACGAAAAGGTCCACTCAACCCTAACTTGTCCCAAACAGGACTCTTAATCTTCCCCTAGTCTTGTCTCCCTGCTTCTACCCTCAAACTCCTGTAACTTGTTCTTCATAAAAATATAATCAAACCATGTCCTGCCCCTGCTTAATACCCACCAATGGCTTCCCACAGCCCCTGGAATAAAATCTGAAATCCTGACCAGAGCTGGCAGGGACCCTCCAAGGTTGGCCCCTAGCCATCTCTCTGCCGTGATGTCCCAGATACGTCAGCCTCTCTTCTGTCCACAAACACACCCAACCCCTTCCTGCCTGACAGCTTTACACTTACCTTCTCTCTGCCCACAACAAACTTATTCCAGCTTCGCCGAGTGTCTTACTCCTTATTTTAGGAGCAAGTTTTGGGTCAAATTTCACCTATAAATTTTGAGATTAGTTTCCCTGCCCACCCTAGAGTAGCCCCTACTCCCACCTCTCTCAAATCACCCTGGGTTTTCTTTGCCTTCAATGCACTCATCACCACTTTCAGGGCACAGACTCTGGAGCCAGACTGCTTGAGTTCAAATTCCAGCTCAGCCACTTACCGACTCTGTATGCTTGGGAAAATTTCTTAACTTCTTCGGCCTCATTTCCCACATGTGAAATAATAAGGCTTAACAACAGTACCACCTCAATGCATGTAAAATGCTTGGAAACAAGTATCTGACACATAGGAAGCATTCAAATGTTCATTAGTATCACTGTCAGAAATGAGTATTCCTATCTCGCTATTAGAATATAAACCCAATAGGGCAAGAGGCTCATCTGTACCATGTACTCCTGTATTACAGACTCACACTTTATACACATAAATATAGGGGGAGAGACAGACAGACAGACATGTCCAATCTAACATTCTGGACTGGTAATGCTAATATAAGCATTTGGATGCTAGAGCATTTGACTGTAAGAAAAGCCATCACCTTGCTTCATTTAATCACAACTGACATAGGACTCAAGAGACTCTGGGGACGCAAGCAGCTAACTAAACAGGCTCCAAATCTCCACCTGCCACTCACAAGGACAGCAAGTGGACAATCTGTATATCAAATTGGGTTTTGTGTTTTGAGGTGCCTGGGTTTTACATTTCCAAGAATTACGTCAATTCCCAAAGTCAGTATACAAAGCAAGGCCAGGAGCTCTATGTGTCTCTAGCTGACTAGATTTGAAGATTCAAGCAAGTGTAACTCCCAGAGGCCGGAAAATAAGAAAGAATTCCAGACCTCACAACTAAGTGTGCATGGTAATACAGTGAGGCTCATAAACACTGCATAAGATCCAGCCGAGCAAGATAGGAGGCACAGGTTGGCCAGACACGTGTAAGTATAGAAAATTCTATACAGATGTGATGAGGAAGAAAAAACCCACGCTGCAACCGAGTTAAACACATTAGGAAGGACCGTCTAACAACACTAGCATGAGAATGTTTCCCCCAAAAAGTACATTAATCGGTATCAGGGGGAAGAGTTTAATAGTTACAGAGGAGTAGGATGGAGAAGTATTTAGTCATAAAAATGATCTTAAGAGCAGTATGTAAGACACGGGCAACACTTCAAGTTATTCAAACGGCATGCACAAAATATCACTGCAGCTGTGACAAGTACACAACAGTGACAGAGGCCAACACGGCTAGACAGAGGCTCTGTCATCCGCTCCTTCACTCCACAACCCCTAGTATCTGTTGGCTGAAATAAGAACAGGCTGTTTGCTCGGCCAGCTCTGTGTGATCCCACAGCTCTGTTCTCCACCTGGAATCTGCCTGGAATCAATATTCTAAGGGAGGCAGTACATGGTAAGAAAGACTGTGAGTGGACAACCCTCAGGTCCCACAACTGTGGAGAGGACAGCGACGCTTAATGGGAAGAAGGGAGGACTGTCGCCAGGGTTCAAACTCCAGCCCAGATACTACTAAGAGGGTATCCTGGGCAAGCTATTTGTACCTCAGTTTTTTTTATGGTTAGAAGGGGATCAATAAAAATATCCACCTCGCACAATTGTTGAGTGAACATGACGTGCTCAACACGATGTCTGTTTGATGCAGTCCCATGCACCTGCCAGTGTAATCATGACAGCTGGTGCCTGAAAACACCGACCCTCGGTCACAGACGGCATCATTGTTCATATCTCACCCACCAAGCCAGATCCAGACTTTCAGAGGAATGAATACCAGAGGAACTCCCTAAAGTTACTGAGTAGACAGATGTGGTTATTAAACAGAAAGATCTAGTTAACTGAATATTTTGATTAATAAAATTGCCGGTTTTCAAAACCCTCAAATATAATAAAACATACTTAATACTAATAAATACTGAACAAATCAACCTTTGGTAGTTAAAATTCTCTAGAATCATTTATGTACGTAAATGAATGTCAACAGCTCTCAAATACAAACCCCTTATTTTAAAAAGTACTAAATATGTTGGGATTGAAGGAAACCCTGTAATCTTTGCATACCCCTTTGGGTTAAAAATGAAAACAAAATGGCTAAAAACAAGAACTATTTAACATCTGTATATGCATAGGTGCTTTTATTTATTATTTTTTTTAACGTTTATTTTTGAGACAGAGAGAGACAGAGCATGAACGGGTGAGGGGCAGAGAGAGAGGGAGACACAGAATCGGAAGCAGGCTACAGGCTCTGAGCCGTCAGCACAGAGCCCGAAGCGGGGCTCGAACTCACGGACCGCGAGATCGTGACCTGAGCTGAAGTCGGACGCTTAACCGACTGAGCCACCCAGGCACCCCTGCATAGGTGCTTTTAAAACCTTGGGGCGCCTGGGTGGCGCAGTCGGTTAAGCGTCCGACTTCAGCCAGGTCACGATCTCGCGGTCCGTGAGTTCGAGCCCCGCGTCAGGCTCTGGGCTGATGGCTCGGAGCCTGGAGCCTGTTTCCGATTCTGTGTCTCCCTCTCTCTCTGCCCCTCCCCCGTTCATGCTCTGTCTCTCTCTGTCCCAAAAATAAATAAAAATAAAAAATGTTGAAAAAAAAAAAAAAAAAAAAAAACCTTAAAATCATGGGCACCTGGCTGGCTCAGTTGGTAGAGCACATCCGTGACTCTTGATCTCAGGGCTGTGAGTTCAAGCCCCACGATGGGTGTGGGGCCTACTTTAATGAATGAATGAATGAAACCTTAAAATCATGTGGCTATTGATTAAAATTTTAGAAATAAAACCTTTTTAATCCAAGGGAAAAAACAACTTGGAGGACAGTCGAAAAGAGTCACATTCTGGAAACCACTTACTGTTGATTTTACCCAGACATGTTAAGTGGCCACTGGAACTGTAGAAGAAATGCAAGATACAGGGTGAACATTAACAGTATATCCCCATAGGAGATCCTGTTTAAGCCCAGCAGAAGCCAACTGCTCTTTTCAAAGGAGAAAAAAAAAGTTTATCCCTTTCATTCATCCCATTTCATTTAATACCTGAATAATACTAGCACTTTTAACCTAAACAACGCAGCTTTGAAATGAGCAAATAATTCATTCTTTCCCAAGTGTTTTATACTGTGTCTAGGAAAATCTTGAGCCTTGGTTTCACAGCCTGTTCTTCTTGTGGTTATATAAAATAGAAACAACCCACCAAAGTGTTCAGATCCAAGCTGCAAATGAATAGCAATGTTCTGTTTACTTAGGGGAGGCAATTCTATTCAGGTCCCAAAAGCATGGCATACTATACTTCAAAATTATTTCCACACAACAGTTCAGAACCCTTCTGAAAAACTACAGCCTATTTTAACAAGCCAGTAAAAATGCAAGGCACTCTTGGGGCACCTGGATGGCTCAGTCGGTTAAACGTCCGACTTCAGCTCAGGTCATGATCTCTCAGTTCATGAGTTTGAGCCCCACATCAGGCTCTGAGCTGTTGGCACAAGCAGCTGTTTGTACCAACAGCTCAGAGCCTGGAGCCTGCTTCGGATGCTGTCTCCCTCTTTCTCTGCTCCTCCCCTACTCACGCTCTCTCACAAACAAATAAACATTAAAACTTTTTTTAAATGCAAAGTACTCTCAAAATAATTGTAACATGGCAAATAAAATAAACATCCCAGAGGGGCGCCTAGGTGGTTCAGTTGGTTAAATGTCCGGCTTCGGTTCAGGTCATGATCTCGCAGTTCACCTGGGAGCTCTGTGCTGACAGCTCGGAGCCTGGAGCCTGCTTTGGAATCTGTGACTCCCTCTTTCTCTGTCCCTCTCTCGTTCACACTATGTCTCTGTCTCTCAAAAAGTAAATAAATGTTAAAAAAAAAAAAAAAAGTTTTATTTTTAATTTTTTTATATGAAATTTATTGTCAAATTGGTTTCCATACAACACCCAGTGCTCATCCCAAAAGATGCCCTCTTCAATACCCATCACCTACCCTCCCCTCCCTCCCACCCCCCATCAACCCTCAGTTTGTTCTACGTTTTTAAGAGACTCTTATGCTTTGTTTCTCTCCCACTCTAACCTCTTTAAAAAAAAGTTTTTTTAAATAAACATCCCAGAAAATGTGACCCCTTCAAAAACTGCTAGTTGCAGGGCCTTGCCTAGGGTGGGAGCTCAAATGCAGTTGCCAAATGAAATAGCAGAAAACTGTGTTCTAAAACAACTGCTTGAAGAGTAAACCTGACAATGGAAAGTGTACAGTAAAAGAAACCCCCAAATGGGTTAGGATTAAATATAAAGTTTTACTTCCAGGGGCGCCTGGGTGGCTCAGTCGGTTAAGCGTCCGACTTCAGCTCAGGTCATGATCTCACAGTTGGTGGGTTCAAGCCCCGCGCCGGGCTCTGTGCTCACAGCTGGGGAGCCTGGAGCCTGCTTCAGGTTCCGTGTCTCATTCTCTCTCTGCCCCTCCCCCACTTGTGCTCTGTCTCTCTCGTCTCTCAAAAATAAATAAAAATGTAAAAAAAAAATTTTTTTTTTTTTTAAGTTTTACTTCCTTTTTGACTCACAGACTCTGAAAAGGAAACAGAGGGATCACTGAGATTTCCCCGCTCTGGTAGATCGGAAGTGGCTGCTTTGTCATTCCTCTGACCTCTACTTGAGGATGAATGTCTTCCCTGTGTTTGTTTACGTCTCCAATTTCCCACAGGGTCTATTAATTTCTTTGTCCACCTACCTCTCAACTCCTGATGTAGTTACTCCTACAAATTAAAAAAAAAAAAATAGTATACCTACTGACTTTTTGTCATATTTGATTCCCCAGACTATTACTTTCTAGAATTTTATTTTTCAATGAATATTTTAATATTTTGTATACTGAGGTCTGCAAACTTCTCCCTCTGAACTCTTCTCTTTAAGAGACACTCCTCATTCCTTCACAGACGCAAGTCCCACAAATGTTCCGAGACAGTTTTCAGGAATCATCTCTGATAAACATGCTATCGTGCTTTCCCCACAGTCTATAATTATAAACATGTGTCCTTAATCCATCTGGACTTTATTTTCATGAATGATGTTTTCCAGTTATCTCATCGCCGATAATGGCCTCTCCACAGAGACACATGGGCGTGGTTCCCTCCCGACAGGGCCAGGGACACACAGGCGAGCTCTGGGGCAACAGCACCCCACCGCTTCCTCCCATCTACACCACCTGAGCTGCACCTCGGTGGCCTCATCTATAAGGAAATACCCTCAAGTCACATGTCCCAAGGTTGTTGGGGCAATTCGAAACAATAAACGTAAAATGTCTAGCACGATGTCTGACACAGTGGATACCCGATAAATAGGAACTATTTTAATTATCTAGTTTCTAATGGGAATACAAAAGTAATATGCCAAAAAATTCACTTCAGAACTTCAAGAACATTAGGTTTAACCAACTAAATGTTAAAACACATTATTTTAATTAAAAGTTAATTCTCTTATAAACTCATCTTATTTCATCTTTTTATATTTTAACTAAAAAACTACCGTATTCTATCTGTATCAACACACAGTGGCACTAATTAATTGAGATTTCTCACTTTAACTCCATCCCTCAACCAACATTCTGGTGTGGCTTACTGAAACTGATGGGTGTGGTTCTGAAAACAAGGCTGGGCGAGGCACTAAAGATAAGCCAACTAACCATCTGTTTCACTAAACAAATTTAAGTGAACTTCGATGTACTCCATGCAGTTTGTATTTCCAAAATCCATCTGATAAAACTGGTACAGAAAGAACCTGGCTTGGGTCGTCAACAAAATTCCATTTGCCTCTCAATGCTAACTGATTTATAAACCCCACTGAATTCACATTAGAGTGCAGAGCCCAGGACCAGACCACCTGGATACTGATCTCAGTCCACCACGTACTAGCTCTGGTCATCCCTGGGCACGTTTCTTCACCTCTCTATATAAGCTGTAGTTTTTTCCTCTGTAGAATGAGAACGACAGCATTATCTACCTCCCTGGTTTAAGATTAAATGAGTGAACTCAGCACTGCTGAGAGTTCCCTGACAGCGGGCGTCACGGCTCTGTGCTGTCAATCTTTAACACAAAAGCGAGACTGCAAGCTTACTGAAGGCAGGAGCTACTATACCACTTTACCTTCTGACATTCCCAACACAGTACTTGGAGCACAGACCTTAAACAATGCTTATTAATAAAAGGGGAAAAAAGGGCAGTGAGACAAAACCTTAGAAGAGTAAATCTTTAGCACCAGAAGGAAATTTAAAAGTCATCCAGTCACTTTACAGATGATAAAACTGAGCAAAGTCGTGACTTTACTACCAAAGTCTCACATGCTGGCCAAGCTAGCGCCAGCTCCTCCCACGCCAAGAATGCCAACACATCTCACTACACCCACCCTCAAAAGTGTGCATTTTACAATCACCTCATACTGAATACGCTTTCCTAAGTTTTAAACCACTATTCCACATTCACAACCACTATTTCCATTACTAGTAATCACCACCTGGAGATCAAGTAAGGCCATTATCTGACAGGCCCTACCACTCAATAAGGTTTTCCATAAAATCAAATGCAATTCACACGTAAGAAATATATGAAACCTCCAAGGGCTAAACAAACGAACAAACAAAAAAGGCCCCAAACCATGAGAATGAAACTAGTAACTCCAAATGGGAATCACTCACAAGGGGCAGCATTACCAAAGGTCAAATACCAAAAATGAGCATTGCTGAAGGCAAACAAAAGAAGGAGCTAATGAGCTAATGAACTCTGAAGAGAGTGGAATGGTCTCAGGAGGGCAGTGACCCTGGCTCATGACAGAAGTAAATGCAGTCCTCGCAGGAAAAACATCCTCAACGTTGATCCCCAGGTTTTCCCCAGGTTAAAGTCAACCAAATATAAGGTCTTAGTCAAAACTTCAACAAACCCAAAAACAATCTCCATGAGTGACCATCATCAGAAACAATAAACCATACATTTAGGCCCTCAAAGACTTCAGATACTAATACAGAACACAGAACAACTATGTACAAAATGTTCAAAAAATAACCACAAATAGGACAAGCCTCAGAGACTATCAAAAATGAGCAGCTGAAAAAGAAACCAAACAGAATTTCCAGAAATAGAATATCGAAAAAAATTCTTTACAAATCAACTAATGAATTAATAGCAGCTTTGACACAGATAAAGAGGAATTAGTAAATTAAAAGACAGACTTGAGGGGCGCCTGGGGGGGCTCAGTCAGTTAAGCCTCCAACTTCAGCTCAGGTCATGATCTCACACGGGTATCGAGCCCCATCTCAGGCTCTGTGCTGACAGCTCAGAACCTGGAGCCTGCTTCAGATTCTGTGTCTCCCTCTCTCTCTGCCCCTCCCCCACTTGTGCTCGTGCACTCTCTCTCTCTCTCTCTCAAAAATAAATGAACATTAAAAAAAAAAAAAAAAAAAAAAAAAGAAAGGACAGAACTGAAAAATTCCCCAGATGCCAGCACGGGGAGACAAGTTGATACAAACTATGTCAGAAGAGACAGAATAAGAAAGTCCACTACACATCTGCTGGAATTACAGGCAGAGATAATAACAGTGAAGACTCTGCAGATGCTGCCACCCCAGAGCCTGCCCGTGTGGCCCAGCCATGATCAATCCCACTGTGTTCTTGGACATCACTGTGGATGACGAGCCCTTGGGCCACATTTCCTTCAAGATGTTTGCAGACAAAGTTTTAAAGACAATAGAGAACTTTTGTGCTTTGAGCACTGGGGATAAAGAATTTGGTTATAAAGGTTCCTGCTTTCAGAGGATTATTCTGGGATTTTTATGCCAGGGTGGTGACTTCGCACAACATAACGGCACTGGTGGCCAGTCCATCTAGGGGGAGAAATGTGATGATGAGAATTTCATCCTGAAGCACACAGGTCCTGGCATCTCGTCCATGGCACATGCTGGACCCAACACAAATGGCTCCCAGTTTTCATCTGCACTGCCAAGACTGAGTGGTTGCATGGCAAGCATATGGTCTCCAGCAAAGTGAAAGACGGCATGAATGTTGTAGAAGCCATGGAGTACTTTGGGTCCAGAAATGGCGAGACCAGCAAGAACACCACTGCTGACTGGACAAATCTAATAAATCTGACTTGCATTTTACCTTTTAACTTAACTACCACACCATTCCTCTTGTAGCTCAGAAGGGCACCTCCGCACCCCCACCTGCTTGAAATACCCTATAATCTCTGCGCTTCTGCTGCGGTTCTATGGGTCCCTTATTATCCTTACCCACCTCCAAGTCTAGCTGGATTAGATTTAAGTTTGTGATTATGAAATAAAAACTAAACAAGAACAAAAAGAATAGTGAGGCATCAATATAATATCCAAGGACAGAATGGGTAACAATTTTACCTAACTGAAAGACACAAATCCCCAAATACCAAGCAAAATAAAGAAAAATACATATCTTATACATACAGTAATGAATCTATAGAATAGCAAAGGCAAAAAAAAAAAAAAAAAAAAGATCATCTACAAAAGAATAACAATTAGACACTGGCAAGCTTGTAACAGAAACAACAAAAGTGGAGGAATAGAGTATCTTCAAAATGCTAAAAGGAAATAACAGGCAATCTGGATTTGTATAACAAGCAAAACTATCCCTTAAGAATGTGCGTGAAAATAGTCACTTCAGATAAACAAAAACAACAGTACCATCTACAGACCTGCAGAAAAGGAACTTCTAAAAAAGAAAAAATGACCTCAAGGGAAAACAAATCAGAAATGCCATGGGCGGGGCGGGGGGGGGGGGGGGGGCGGCGCCTGGGTGGCTCAGTCAGTTAAGCGTCTGGATTCAGCTCAGGTCATGATTTCATGGTTCATGAGTTCGAGCCCTGCATTGGGCTCTGTGCTCACAGCTCGGAGCCTGGAGCCTGCTTCAGATTCTGTGTCTCCCTCTCTCTTTGCCTCTTCCCCATTCATGCTCTCTCTCTCTCTCTCTCTGTCTCTCTCTCTCTCTGTCTCAAAAATAATAAGGGGTCTGACTCTTGATTTCGGCTCAGGTCACGATCTCACGGTTTGTGGGATGGAGCCTGTGGTGCTCTGTGCTGACAGTGCAGCGCCTACTTAGGATTCTCCCTCTCTTTCTCAAAAATAAACAAACATTTAAAAATGAAAATAGAAAGTTAGAATCAAGGCTTGCCTGGTTAATTAAAAAAGAATACAAAATGTGAAATGATAGAAAAAATACAAATTTATCAGAATCACGAAAAACGTAACCGTACTAAATTATGCCAGTTAAGAGACAGAAATTACAATTAGTGTGGTAGGCTGAATAATGGTCACCAAAGACATTAGTTCTCATCCCAGGAGCCTGTAAATGTTATTTTACATGACAAAGACTGTGGAGATGTGATTAAAGATTTGGAATGATGAGATTATCCTGGATTACCAAAATGCAATTGCCAATAAAAAGAACTGCAGAAGGAAATGTGACTACAGATTTATAAGACAAGAGGGTGGTGGGACCAGAACCGGAGACACAGAAACTGGAGCAAAGCGGCCACAGCCAGCAGCCATAAGCTGGAAGAGGCAAGGAGCAAATTCTCCTCTAAGAAACTCCAGAGAAGTTACAGCCTTGCCATCACCTTGACGTCAGTTCCATGGTACTGATTTTGGACTTCTGGCCTCCAGAACTACAAAACAATAATCTCTGTTGTTTAAAGGTACCAAGTTTTAGGTAATTTGTTATGGTATCCACCAAAGGAAAAATAAAGCAAAAACAAATATATCAATAAAGCATAAGCACAGAACATAAAAGTTTGCAAGTAAATGGATGAAAATAGGTATTCCAGGCAAACACCAACCAAAAGAAAGCTGAAGTTTCTGTGTTAATATGAAACCAAAAAAAGACCATGGAAAATAAAAGCATTTACTTGGGACAGAAAAAGCCACTCCATAATGATAAAAAGTTCATTTCAAGAGAAAGATTAAAAATAATAATAAAATAGTCTCAAGGGGCACCTGGGTGGCTCAGTCGGTTAAGCGTCCGACTTCAGCTCAGGTCATGATCTCACAGTTTGTGAGTTCAAACCCCGCGTCAGGCTCTGTGCTGACAGCTCAGAACCTGGAGCCTGCTTCAGATTCTGTGTCTCCCTCTCTCTGCCCCTCCCCTGCTCATGCTCTGTCTCTCTCTGTCTCAAAATAAATAAAAAGCATTAAAAAATTAAAAAAAAAAAAAAAAAAAAGACATATGAAGCAAAATTTGCTGGAACTCAGAGAGAAACTGACAAATCTACCATCATAATGGGGAACTAAAACATTGCTCAATTATTAATAGGCAAAGAAGTCTTTGCCTTTTGGCTGGCTCAGCCACCTGGCTGGCTCAGTTGGAAGTGTGCTGATCTCGGGATAGTGAGTTCAAACCCCACATTGAGTATAGAGATTACTTACACACATACATACAAGAATATATGTTCTTCTCTAGAATACAAAAAACATTCATAAATATTAACCTCACCTCTGGATAGAAATTTTTTAAATCTCAAATTCCGGGGTGCATGGGTGGCTCAGTCAGTTGAGTTTCTGATTTTGGCTCAGGTCATGATCTCGAGGTTCATGGGTTCATGCCCCACATCAGGCTCTATGCTGACAGCTCAGAGCCTGGTGCCCGCTTAAGATTCTGTGTCTCCTGGGGCATCTGGGTGGTTCAGTTGGTTAAGTGTCCGACTTTGGCTCAGGTCACAATCTGGTAGTCTGTGAGTTCAAGCCCCAAGTTGGGCTCTGTGCTGACAGTTCAGAGCCTGGATCCTGCTGTGTCTGCGTCTCTCTCTGCCCCCTCCCCACTCACACTCTGTCTCTCTCTCAAAAATAAACATTAACAAAAAAAATTTTTTAAAGATTCTGTCTCCCTCGCTCTCTGCCCCTCCCCCACTCACGCTTGCTCTCTCTCTCTCTCTCTCTCTCTCAAAAATAAATTAAAGGGGCGCCTGGGTGGCGCAGTCGGTTAAGCGTCCGACTTCAGCCAGGTCACGATCTCGCGGTCCGTGAGTTCGAGCCCCGCGTCGGGCTCTGGGCTGATGGCTCGGAGCCTGGAGCCTGTTTCCGATTCTGTGTCTCCCTCTCTCTCTGCCCCTCCCCCGTTCATGCTCTGTCTCTCTCTGTCCCAAAAATAAAAATTAAAAAAATTAAAAAAATTAAAAAAAATTAAAAATACAAACCATTTCTCTGGTCACAATGCAATTAAAACATATCAATAATAGAAATTTAAAAATTTTTACATGTGTATTAAATATATATGTATACGTATGTATGTATACGTATGTATACATACGTATGTATACATAAACATATATATTTCAAAATTTAAAAGCACACTTATAAACAACTAATGGGCCAAAGCAAAAATCATAATGAAATTTTAAACACACATAATGAAAAGATAGTACTTGAAAACTACTGGCTTCCCTAAAGAGCTACTTTTAGAGAAAGGTAGACTTAAACACTTTAAGTGACCAACTTCTAAGAACTTAGAAAAAGAATAAACTTCACACATTCAGCAATCCATAACCCTCCCTATGTTTTATTTATTTATTTTTTCTAATCCTTAAAACAACCCTGAAACTTAGATTATAGCTATAGCTAAAAATGTGCTGATTACCTGAGTTTAAAAGCACAAACCACATGTCCTTTCACGGGGAAAAAAAAAATGTATGTACATCACATCTCAAAACGCAATTCATGTATCCACTCTGGCAAACGACACGCAGCCTTGATTTTTACTGGGAATGAAGATAATGTCATGGCTTTTTTCCCAGCACAGTGAAATCTGGGGTCAATGGCCTCAAAAGCTGAAATAATGTACAAATAACAAAAAAAAAAGTACTGGCAATCTCCCACAGTTGTAGTCATGAAAATCTGCACTATTTTCATGAGGATTCTACTTCACCCTAATGCATTATGAAGCAACAAAAATGGAAATTATCCACCAAGAAAAATTAAAATATACTTTAAAACAGAACTGTTAGATTTTTAAGAACTGTTAGCTTTATTTTTATAAGATACAAATGATAAAAGTGACTGCGGGTGAGCAGCATGAAACATCTCAATGATTCCAACAGCCCTAACAGGCATCCATCTCGTGTCCCTCCCAAAGACGCGAGCAGGAGCACCTGTGCAGCCTCATGGGCTTATTCTCTGACCTGCAGAGCCATGAGCCCTACAAGTGGGACCGCTGTTCTTGTTATCTTCAATTCCTCAATGCTCAGTACAAATCCTGGTAGATGGAAGTCTTTTTAAAAAGTTCAGTAAGGGGCGCCTGGGGGGCTGAGTCGGTTGAGCGTCCAACTCTGGCTCAGGTCATGATCTCATGGTTCATAGGTTCAAGCCCCGTGTAGGGCTCTGTGCTGACAGCTCGGAGCCTGGAGCCTGCTTCATATTCTGTGTCTCCCTCTCTCTGCCTCTCCCCCACTTGCGTGCTTCCTCTCTCTCTCTCAAAAATAAATAAACGTTTAAAAAAAAAAAACCTTCGGTGAATTAAAAAGTCTCCTAAACACTATTATCATTTAGCAACTAGAGACAAAGAAAATTCATACTTTCATCGCTTGACTAAAAGTTAGAAAAGAAATGCTTCCTTTCCCTGAAGAAATTCCCTGGTTTCTAAAACAATCAGTCTAACACCCTAGGCAAAAACAGAGCACATTAAATATTCCAGATTCTCTAAGTCAAGGTCATTCCTGATATTCATGCTGTCAAAATACATTGTGCTTCAGTCCCTGGAGATGATGCTCCACACAAACTGAGATAGGGAGTATCTGGATCGTGGGGTTACTAGTTCCCCAAAGATGAGTGCATTAATGTCACATCCCTTCCTACTGAAGTAGACAGGCCTAAAGGGAGCTCATTTCAGGAGACTCGAGCACCATTTCTAATCCTCGCTGCCTGCCTGAAGCTCTGTGCAACAATAACTTGATTAATGGTATCATCTGGGAATGAGGTTGGCCTGTTAACTAAAATATTCTTAAATCTTGGAAAGCATGTTTAACCACAAAGTCCTTGCTAAGCTGCAAAAACGTACAGCTGTACGTGACACAAATATCTCTGCACAGAGCTTTGACTTACTAAAAAAAAAAAACACACACACACAATGGTAGCAGTTAATAAACAGGGCTCGCTATTGCTTTTCTGTGCCTTTCGCTATTAGCATCCACTTCTCCCTAGTCTATGAGGATTCTACTTCATCCTAATGCATTATAAAGCAATACAAATGGAAATTATCCACCAAGAAAAAATAAAATATACTTTAAAACAGATCTGTTAGAACTACTCTATGCACTGGAAAAGAGGAAAGAAAGGGAAAGTGCACACGGACAGCACACCTGTGCACCATAAGCAGTCACAAGTTCTCCCTGTGGCCCCACGACGCTTTCTAGTTAGACGGGACCATTAGTGTCACTACTCCTACAGAAAGGAAAAGGAGTTCAGACAACTTCACCAACTCGATCCAGGGCCACACACCCTGCGCAGCAAAGCTGGCACTGCATCCTGACACCATGTCCCCAATCCCCAGTGCTACACCAACCGTCGACCACGGACTCGCTGCAGTGAGCCCGAGCTCCTAATGCAGCATTTGCAGCTTTACGGTTGGACTGAGATACCATAAACTTCACCCAATTAAAGTGTGCAGTTCAGCAGTTTCTCCTTTATTCACAGAGATTGCAACCTTCATCACAATCTAATTTTGTAACATGTTCCACACCCAAAAAGAAACCCCCCACACACACAGGCTCTCCCCACTCCCCCCACTCGTACTCCGTCCTCTTCCCCGTTTCTCTTTGGCTTAGCATAAGGTTTTCCAAGTTCATCCATGTGAAGCATGTATCAACACTTCATTCTTTATTGTTGCCAAATACTGCTCCACTGCATGGATATACCACATTTTGTGTATCATCTATCAGTTCACAGACGTTTGGGGTTGTTCCTATCTTTCAGCTATTAAGAATTACACTGCTGTGAACATCCGTGCACCAGCTTTTGTGTGGACGGATGTTTTCACGTGGCATTTGCATTTTCAAAGTGTTTTAATAACATTCTCTCCTTTGTATCTTTTTTTTAATGTTCATTTATTTTTGAGAGAGAGAGAGAGACAGAGTGCGAGTGGGGGAGGGGCAGAGAGGGAGACAGAATCAGAAGCGGGCGCCAGGTTCTGAGCTGTCAGCACATAGCCCGATGTGGGGCTCGAACTCACGAACCGGGAGATCATGACCTTAGCCAAAGTCAGATGCTTCACTGAATGAGCCAACTAGGTGCCCCTCTCTTTTGCATCTTAAAACTGCTTCATTTTGGGGCGCCTGGGTGGCGCAGTCGGTTAAGCGTCCGACTTCAGCCAGGTCACAATCTCGCGGTCCATGAGTTCGAGCCCCGCGTCGGGCTCTGGGCTGATGGCTCGGAGCCTGGAGCCTGTTTCCGATTCTGTGTCTCCCTCTCTCTCTGCCCCTCCCCCGTTCATGCTCTGTCTCTCTCTGTCCCAAAAATAAATTAAAAACGTTGAAAAAAAAAATTAAAAAAAAAAAAAAACTGCTTCATTTTGTGATGGAGAAAACTGAGGCTCAGAGCAGTCAAGTGACTTTTTCACCTACTGCTCAATCGCTCTCAGTTAACCAGCAGTAAACCCACACCTTCCAGCTGAAGACGGGCTCCTTCGCAACCCTACACTGCTCCATCTCCCCTGCAGGGAATTTCAAGCAAGAGCAAGCAGATGAGAAGAACAGTAATTGTAGATACAAGTCATTCTAAGTCAATCCATAAGGCAAATTTACATTGAGCCTTTCAGAGTAAGAGAAGGGAAGAGCAAACAAAGTGCTCAGGACAGGGTATTCTAAAGGTCCCCCTCAAGTGCTGGCCTTCTCTTCCCCGTGCAGACTGCAAAAGCGGCCACTGTAGGGCACCGTGCAGGCACACAAGGAATAGATACCTACTGAGTCCTGTCCCTGTGGGCAGCCGGGGGCCTGGTGCAAGCCTGCACGTGCCTGCGGGTTCCATCATGACATCGGCCTCGGGGGGCTGGATGCAGAGCTAATTTGTTCTGATACAGGTGACAATATCTAGGGGGCACAAAGTACTATGGCCAGCTGTATAACTTCTCTTTCCCAACCTCCTGAAACAGTTGCTAGGCTTACGGTATCTCTGGTAATACAGTTCAGAAACAAAGGTTCATAATCACATGAGTAATATGTAACAGCCATTTACTGACAGCCTGCTAGGTACCAGGTACCTTACAATAACTGTGTAAGTTAGTTATGTGGAGACACTTTATTTGGGGGAAACATACCGCTAGTGGGAGGATAAGTTGGTGTAACTTCTAAGAAGCAAAATTTGGAAACAGCTATGCAAGCCAAAGCGCAAATATCCTCGGACCAGGCAATGCACTCCTCGGAGTATCCCTATAAATATACTTCAGAGTGCCCAAAGATGGAGACGCAAGAATACTAACTGAAACATTTTGTGACAGCAAGATTCAGAACACAGACAGCAATCAATACAGCAGTGATTAAATGACAGTCTACTTGTAAAACAGGATGCGTGAGACTTAAGGAGAACGAAATAGATTTCTGTGTGCTGATGCTGGGCGTTCTCTGAGATGTATTAAGGCAGAGCAAGATCAATATCACCATGTGTAGCTATTTCTTATTTTTTTTCTCATACAGTTTATTAAATTTTCTGCAACCTGTTCCTTGTTTGTTTGCTTTAAGTGAGCTCCATGCCCAATGGAGCCTGAACCCATGGCCCCGAGATCAAGTCGCACACTCTACTTGCTGAGCCAGCCAGGCACCTCTAAAAGAGGTATATGTGCCAACCACCCTTCTGGCTGTGTGATCTCAGGCATGTTACTCAACAGCTTCCTCATCTGCAAAGCGGGATAACAACAGTACTTCCCACACAGTGCTCAATAAAAAATTACCTGTGGCTACTGCTGTAATTTAACGATTATAGAATCATGACACTACTATAATAGTAACATTAGTAATTTCACTGTTGCTGTTATCAGATGGGCTCCAAAAAAAAAATCCATTTCATACCTACACTTCCCAGCGTCAGGCATTAGGCAGATACGAGAAACCGACCTTCGCCATCTGCTCCGTCTCCTCGAGCTCACGGCCTAGCTGTGACACCTAGCCCACGTGGCCTGCCCTGGTCGGTATCTGCCACCGACAGGCAACAAAAAACACCGTGTGGTGAGATGGAGCTCCACTCCCACTGCCCAAACACCTGCTCCCACACACACAGAGATTGGAGCTCTGATCAAATGTCACCTCCTCAGTCAATTCCGTCCTCCATCTAAAATAGATCCTGCTGCCATCATCCTCTATTTCCCCATGCCTCCAGTCTTCACAGCAGTTACTACTACCTAATGTAACATTCATTCCTTATCTCTCATTCTAGAATAGAAGTTCCCCAGAGGGGGAATGTGTCTGTCCGCTGTGCCTACAAAAATACATAACATGTAAGAGGTGCTCAGTAAGTATATATGAAGAGCTGGGACTGATATACAAGTTAACATGGAACAGAAAATGTGCTTGCAAAATAACATTTTTAAAAATTACTGTTGTTATTTTATCCTGACAGAGAGGGTTCTCAAGGCACTGTTAAAAGATAAGTGTCCTACAGACTCTAGTCCTACTGTATTTAAAATGCCAGCTTTTGGGGCACCTGGGTGGCTCACTCGGTTGAACGACCGACTTTGGCTCAGGTCATGATCTCACAGTTTGTGAGTTTGAGCCCCGCATCGGGCTCTGTGCTGACAGCTTGGAGCCTGGAACCTGCTTCTGATTCTGTGTCTCCCTCTCTCTCTGACCCTCCCCCACTCATGCTCTGTCTCTCTCTGCCTCAGAAATAAATAAACATTAAAAAAAAATTAAAAAAAATAAAATGCCAGCTTTTTCCTATATAGCATAAACTCATTTAAAAAAAAAAAAAGCCTTGTCAAAATACACTGAACACTTATAAACTAACAACTATCAGAAACAACGTACATTAGTCATAACAGTTGTTTAAAAAGATACTTCTGGAATAAAGCTCAAAGGGTAAAATGAATTAAACTTGTTCCCCTTCATTCTTTCCAATTCAAGTTTCCTGCATGTAGGTCAGAATAAGCATTAACTATTAAACAGTTCTGTTAAAATTTAATATTATGCTATGTTAAGATTCCTAACTATTTTAAGGAGACATGTGATTGCCAGTAAGCACTGACCAAACTAAGGGGGCATTAACATATTTACTGTTACTAACCAAATCTTAGATTCAGTTTTGAAAACCTTAAAAAATAGGGAATTCAAAAAAGGACATCCCTTCTACTTGCCAAAATAACTTCGCAAAGTGTGGAGGAAAATAAAAACAAAACGACATGTAGGATTCACAAGTAAGTAGGTATTTTTTAGTGAATTTAGATTCTCAAGAAGGCTATGAACTTAACCTATACAAAAAGAAAAAGAAAATGTTGCAATTCACCAATTTTCCACCGAGAAAAATTTTAAAGTCCTGCTGCTGACATAACAGAACAATCTTCAAGAATATTTATAGGAAAAAATAACTCTTGATAACACAACAATGTAAAATTTACAATGCCTGGTATCTAATAAAAAATTACCCAACAAGCAAAGAACAGGAAAATATAACCCATATTGAGAAAATAATCAAAACTAACCCAGAGCTGAAAGATAAGTTAAAATTAGCAGACAAGATCATTAAAACAGTTGGTAAAACTATATTCTGTATTTTCAAAATCTTAAGTAGAGAATTGGAAGATATAAAAATACAAATAAGGGCACCTGGGTGGCTCAGCCAGTTGAGCATCCGACTCGATTTCGGCTCAGGTCAAGATCTCACAGTTGTGGGATTGAGTGCCTCATCAGGTTCTACACTGAGCATGGAGTCTGCTTGGGATACTCACTCTCTCTCTCTCTCTCTCTCTCTCTCTCTCCCTCTGCTCCTCCCTGCTCATGCTCTCTCTCTCTCAAAATAAATAAACTTTAAAAATTTTTAATAATAGATAAAATAAAATAAAAAATTAAAATGATGCAAATAGAACTTTTTAATTTAATGTTACTTATTTTTGAGAGAGAGACAGAGACAGAGCACGAGCAGGGGAGGGGCAGAGAGAGTGGTAGACACAGAATCTGAAGCAGGCTCCAGGCTCCGGGCTGCCAGCACAGAGTTTAAAGTGGGGCTCGAACTCACAAACTGTGAAATCATAACCTGAGCTGAAGTTGGACATTTAACCAACTGAGCCACCCAGGGTCCCATGATACAAACAGAACTTCTAAAGATGAAAGCCACAAGGATCTAGGAGTACTGATTCATAGGGGCGCATGTACCCCAATGTTTACAGCAGTGCTATCAACAATAGCCAAATTATGGAAAGAGCCCAAATGTCCATCAAATGATGAATGGATAAAGATGTGGTTTATATATACAATGGACTACTACTTGGCAATGAGAAAGAATGAAATCTTGCAATTTGCAATAATGTGGATGGAACTGGAGGGTATTACACTAAGTGAAATAATTCAGTCAGAGAAAGACAGATATCATGTTTTCATTCATATGTAGAATTTGAGAAAGTTAACAGAAGACCATTGGGGAAGGGAACGGAAAAATAAGTTATAAACAGAGAGGGAGGCAAACCATAAGACTCTTAAATACAGAGAACAAACTGAGGGCTGATGGGGGGTGGGGAGGGGAGAGGAGAAAATGGGTGATGGACACCGAGGAGGGCACTAGTCGGGATGAACACTGGGTGTTGTATGTAAGCAATGAATCATGGGAATTTAAGAGAAAGAGCTAAGAGCACACTGTACACACTGTATACATACACTGTATGTTAGCTAACTTGACAGTAAATTATATTTAAAATATATATGTACAAAAGTAAAAAAATAAAAATAAAGATGAAAGCTACAATGCGTAAGATGAAAAATTACATTGAACAAGACTAACGGTAGATTAAACACTGCAGAAGAAAAATTAGTGAATGTGAAGATACAGTAATAAAAACTATCCAAAATGAAACCTACAGAGAAAAGACAATCGAATAAAAGGGCATCAGTGAGCTGTGGGATAACTTTTAATGGTGTAACATGCATGGGATTGGAGCCCTCAAAGCAGACAACATGGAGAAGGAACAGAAAAAAGTGTGAAAAATAATGGCCAAGATTTTCCCAAACGTGATGAACACTACAAACCCAAAGATCCAAGAAAAAAAGCTCAATGTACCCCACGAGCACAAAAACATGTACACAAAGCACATCAAAATACGACTGCTCAAAACCAGTAACAGGGAAAAATTTTTAAAGCAGCCGTAAAAAAGGACATGTCACGTAAAAGAACGAAAATTAGGATGACAGATTTCTTGCAGGAAATGTTGCAAGTAAAAACACAGTGAAGCAATACCTTTTGAAAAAGTAAAAATTAAAAGGGTTGAGCCCAACAGTTTCAAGTTCCAAGTCTTCTGGCTCAAATCTACACACCTCTGTGTAGCAAACTTCTATGGCAATACCACCTTTGAATTGCAAGGATTAGTTTTTTCTTAGATGTAATATACCAGACATCTGCTTTCTTAGTGCATACACCCAAAAGGCAGGAGATAAATATTTGCTGGGAGTTCATCTAAGAGAATTTACTGCAACCTGTGGGCCAGGTATAATGCTACCAGTTCACTTACGTTATATCTAATCCCCATAAATATGCCAAATGAAGTAGGAAATAGCTCCTGTTTTACAATTCAGGAAACAAGGGGTTCATTTGGCATAGAAAATTACACAGTGAGGTGTAACCAGGTCTTTCTAATTCCAAATAGCTCTTTCTATTAAAGTACAATTGAAATATATTAAAGGGAAAACGTAAAATACAAAAGTTCATTCTGGAACAGAGCTAGAATAATAAAATGGGGAATTCTATTCAAAGAAAGTAAAGCAGATTTCTTCATGAAAACAAACAACAGTCTTTTTTCCACTTATTATAAGGAACAGGCCCCCAACAACTGCCCTATGCCCAATATGACATGGTGTTTCAGAACAGTGTTTCTCATACACAGTTCCTTAATGGATGCAACAAAACACAGGCCACTAGAAGACAAAACAATTTGGTTCAGGAGAGAGGTCTAGTTCGATCTAATGATAAAACTTAGACCCTGGCCAGAAATCAGCAAGTCATGATTCCCCCCCCACCCCCAACCCAGCCAGATGCTTTTATAAGGGCCACAAGTTAAGATTAATATTTAAAGGTTGAAAAAAATGATATTAAACATAAATAATAACAGATGATAGACATGCAAATCAATTCAGATTTCAGCGTCCATAAAGAAGGTTTTATTGGAACAGTCATGCACATTCATTTGCATATTGCCTATGGCTGCTTCCTGCAACAACAGTAGAGCTCAACAGTTGCAACAGAGACCCTACAACTCTCAAAGCCTGAAATACCTATTATCTGGCCCTTTACAGAGAATTTGCCAACCACTGCTTTAAGGGAACAGATGACCCACACCACTTTTAACAATCTGCCATGAACGTTACTCCTCACAACTTAGCTTTTAAAAAATAACTGAAGATCGCTAACGCAACAACTATTTCTTGAGGACCTACTCTGTGCCAGGCATTGTGCTGGACTCAAAGACAGCAGTAGTGAGGCACAGCCCTTGCTCTCACGGGGAAGACTAGGACCAACAGTTATAATCAGCTGCCTACAGTGTCAAGACTGAGTATACACAAGGAAGGCAGCACAGCCTGGTGGTTAAGAGCATCGTCTGTGGAGTCAGGCAGCCTTGGTCTGAATCCCAGCTCCACCACCTAACTGTCTGACCTTGGCAATCATCTACACTCCCTTAGTGTTTTCATAGATAATCTCATGAGCACTGAACAGGATTGTTGTAAGGATTAAATGAGCTATTACATAAAAGCACAACGCCTGGCCCATAGCAGGTACTTAAAAAGATGAAAATTCTAGTTTATAAACTCAATTTTAGAAATTCTGTCTTGCTAATTGAAAGCACATCCCTGGTTTTCAACAATCATTTAAACAGAGAGAAGGACAAACCTCAGCAGAAAATCCAGAGGCACTTCACATGACACACACACCCAATGTGGAAGAAACGCCACCTGCACAGAATGGTCGTCTTGGGCCCACTCGACACTCACTGAATGGGAGACCACTGTTCTGGGGAGTACATCTGAATCACCTGGTCCAAGGTTGGAATTCAGCAGGTCTAGATGGGATTCCTGCAAGTGTGTTTAAACCACAGCCATCAAACGTGGTGACAGAAAATCTAATCTTAAGAAACTTCCCATTTCTCCTTCACAGAATGATATTTCCCCTTTACCCACCGTGCCCAGCTCTCAAGGGTGACTTTAAACTCTACCTTCTTTATGTAGCCTTCCCTGAAGCTTCACGACCTTATGTTTTTAGCTATCATTGTCTTAAGAGTGTGACTTAATTTCCCAAAGATTTAAAGAGACTGAATCTTAAATCACTCATTCCACAAATATTTACTGGGCACCTACTGTGTGCCTGGTTACCATGCTCAGAGCACTGTGGGAAGCAAAACCAAGGTGTTGTAAGAGATAAAACTGGAGATATATATGGGAAGAGGCCAAGCCTTGAAAGCCCGGTCCAGGAGCTCTGGATTTACAGCCCAGGGAGAATTGATGAAAAGCTCTAAGAAAGGAAGTGTCATGGTCTAGTCTGTGACTCAGAACTCGTTCTAGCAAAAACACAAAGGGGCCAGCTTAAACAGCAAATAAATATGCTCTCTGCCTTCATAAAGTATACTTGCTATGGGGAAAAAAAACATGAGTAAATAAACAAATCATTAAAATTGAAGGACACAAGAAATGTCTGAGTTAGTAACAGGGGAAACCTACTTGAAAGAGGGAGGCAGGATAGGGAGAGTCTCTTTAAGGGACTTTTATGCAGGGGACTAAAAGAGAAGGAGCTGGCCATGCGGAGTGGTATAAAAGTGTTCACTCTAAGCAAAGAGATCAATGTGCGATTCCCTAAATGGGAAGAGCGGGCCTCCAGGAAAATCACTGTAAATGCAGGATAAATGAGCAAGCAGAATGACAGAAAGTGAGGGCGCCTGGGTGGCGCAGTCGGTTAAGCGTCTGACTTCAGCCAGGTCACGATCTCGCGGTCCGTGAGTTCGAGCCCCGCGTCAGGCTCTGGGCTGATGGCTCGGAGCCTGGAGCCTGTTTCCGATACTGTGTCTCCCTCTCTCTCTGCCCCTCCCTCGTTCATGCTCTGTCTCTCTCTGTCCCAAAAATAAATAAAAAAAAAAAAAAAAAAAAAAAAAGAATGACAGAAAGTGAGCTTGGAGATCATGTTAAGAAACTTGGATTATGTCGTTAAATATAAATGGGAAGTCACTGGGTTTTTGTTTGTAAGATGACTTATTTTATTCTGAGTACATAATCCAACTACATGAACTACAACATATATCCAAAGATATATAAACTTATCCCATGAAGAGTAATTCTCCCTCCCATGCCATCCCTCAGCCACAGTTCCCTGTCCCTAAAGGCAACCACTTTTATCAATCTTTGAAAGGTTGCAAGAAAGACAGACCATGATCTAATTTATATTACATGAATAAATCACCCTGGCTGAAATGTGGAAAATGGGTAGGAAGGATGCAGGGAAACCAGCCGGAGGCTGCTGTGCTGGTCCAAGGGAGATGTGACGGCTGCTGGGCCCCAGGTGGTGATAGCAGAGATGGGACGGGACTGGTTCAGAATGCATGATGGAAGCATAATTGACAAAACTGATGTTAGCAAAAGAGCATTAATAACTACAGCTATAGGAACTGTTTTTCACCCCCTTAAAATCTACAGGCCTAATACTTTAGACTTTAAAGCTTAAATATCTCAGAATTCAGGGAACATGTATGTAGATAATAGGTGAGAGAACGATAGGTAAGACCAGAAACACGGATTACTACAATGTAATGTTAACAAATCAATAATGGACTCGTGTGTCAATATGAGTTAGATGATTCTATCTCAGAAATGGACTTTGCAAAAAACCAACATAAAACAGTACTGCTGTAATTGAGGAGCTGAAATGGCAGCTATTAAAAAGAAAAAGAAAGATACAAAACTGAAGTCTTTAATATCTGTAGCTGTCAACCACCAAATAAAGACTAAAGTCTAGTCAACTGAATTTCTGAGTATGAAATCAAACCTATGAGAAGTATTTCCTTCCAATCTGATAACTTAAAATGTACCAGAGAATTCTCATTAACTCATAGTATAAGGGGGGAAAAGCCATTAATGGATAAGATTTTTAAGTTAAGTATTCATTAAAAAGCACTTATGTGGTATATCTGCATAATGGAGTATTATTCAGTCTTCAAAAGGAAAGACATCTTGCCACCTGCCACCAAATGGATGAACCTGGAGGACATTATGCTAAGTGAAGTCAGCCAGTCACAAAAGGACAAATACTGCATGATTCCACTTATACGAGGTATCTAGAGTAGATAAAATCATAGAGACAGAAAGAACAGAAGATGGGCTGAGGGCAAGGGCGAAGGTGGGGATATTGACTTATGGGCACAGAGTCCTAGTTCTACAAGATGAATGAGGTCTGGGATGGACGGTAGTGATGGCTGCACAACAACACGAATGTGTATACCAGGAACTGTACATTTACAAATGGTTAAGATGGTAAATTTTATGTTATATGTATTTCACCACAACTAAAAGAGGCTTTTTAAAACACCATGAGATAATGTGTATATATTACTATCCATCTAATAAAGAGGAGGTATGAATATAACCATAAAATTAAAATATACAAAGGTTATCTATAGGGAAGAGAGGATAGGTGAAAATGAAGGGACAAAAAGAAGCTTCTTTGCCTATACCTTGTTTCATACGTTTGATTTTGAAAGACTTTTAATATTTTACGTCATTATAAAATAAAATTTTTAAAAAGCAATCCCTAAATATTGAAAGAAAAAAAAAACAAAACTATGCACCGAGTAGTAACAAAATCAGAGTAACTATTCTAAGCGACTTTTTTTTTTTTAAGTTTACTTATTTGTTGGGGGGAGGGGGAAAGGGCAGAGAGAGAGGAAGAGAGAGGATCCCAAGCAGGCTCCACATGGTCAGCGCAGAGCCCAATGTGGGGCCTGAACCCACGAACCCATGAGATCATGACCTGAGCTGAAACCAAAAGTCAAATGCTCACCCAACTGAGCCCCCCAGGCACCCCTTTAAGTGACTTTAAAACACAATAATTTGACTTCATATCCCTCACAGGGATGCAAAACAACTCAAATTTTATTAGTCGATAGCAGTTTTAGTATTCTTCTTCTGAGACTCAGATGTGTATGGTGTGGGATGAAACAGTGAGTAGTTCGAATCAAGCTGTTTCTCTTGGAAGAAAAAAAGATACAGGTGTAAGATCAAGAAGGTTAAGAAGGTCTCTGTACAGTGACCTGTGATCCGTGCACTGAAAAGACCTAAAACAGTGACCCAACCCAATAGCACAGAACTACCCCAGGACACACACTGTCATTACTAAACACTGTTTTTCATTAAAAGAAACCAAGGCCCTTGAAAAAATGGATGATTCCAGGGCTTGGGAAAGAAATGTACAAGATGAGCCTGGTGGGGTGTGTCACACTAGAATGAAGATCAAAGACTAGAGAGTCCTGTTTAAAGGATTTAGGAGCCAGACTGAATAGATTCCTATTGGACAAAGATTAGACAATCTCAGCATCAATAAAGACAATGTCTACGATGGATCGAACCATATCAAATATCAAGTATCAGTGAGTGACACCGATGACACACCATTGACACCGGTGACAATGACACAAGCATGCACAATTCACTGGCAACTTTTAGAGGATTCCAACTCATTTTGAGAACTAGTAAATAATGGAGAGGAATTAAGCATTCATCCTACTCTTCCCAAAAGAGCTAAAATTCAGGGTAACCAAATTACAGAGGAAACATTTCTCTTTATAGAAGCATTCCAGTTAATAAATGATGAAATTATAGGATTAAAATAACATTTTCCAAAGCCTAATAAAATAATGACTCCAGGCACTGAGCATCGAGGGTTGCTAACAAGACCACTAATCATAATCTGCCTACTATCCTACTGAGGTCTTTTTTGCCAAAAATAAATCCTGAATCTGATCACACCTTTTGATTTACCTACCGGTTTACAATCAATTCTGTGTAGTTAAACTACAATACAGAATAAAATCCAGACTGGCTATAACTCCCCAGGACAAACCACTCACTGAGTTTCATCAAATAAATCACAAAAGAAGACAAAAGATGGAGGGGGAACCTATAAATTAAAACAAGTCACAATGTATAAACAGCATTTGGATCCTCATTAAAACTGTTATTAAAAAACTGTAAGACGAGAAAATTGTAACATTGGTTGGGTATGTGAAGGTGGATGAGAAATTATTCATGTTCTGTGATGGTGGTACTTACGTTTATCTTTTTAAAAAAGATATGTAAATACACATACTGAAATATTTAAGTTAAAATGACACGAAATCTGGGTCTGGGGGGATACAGATAAAGACTGGCTAGGGGCACCCGGGTGGCTCAGTCAGTTAAGCGTCCTACTCTGGATCTCAGCTCAGGTCATGACCTCATGGTTTGTGAGATGGAGCCCCGCCTGGCATTGGGCTCTGCACTGACAGCTCAGAGCCTGCTTGGGATTCTCCCTCCCTCACTCGTGCTCTCTCTAAAAAGACTGGGGTGCCTGGGTGCCTCGGTTGGTTAAGCATCCAACTCTTGATTTCGGCTCAGGTCATGATCTCACAGTTCAAGAGATCCTGCATCGGGTTCCATGCTGACAGTATGGAGCCTGCTTGGGATCCTCTCTCTCTCTCTCTCTCTCTCTCTCTCTCTCTCTCTGCCCCTCCCTCCCTCTCTCAAAAAATAATAAACTTAAAAAAAAATAAAAAGACTGGCTATTAACACCTGTTTAAGCTGGCTAAGGGTAAGCAGGGAATTACTACACCATTCTCTACACGTGCATGAGAACAATTAAAGATGTAAAATAAATAAGTCAATTTATACTTTGAGTTTCATATAATAAAAACATCTTTCTTATCGTCAAACTGTTAAAAGTTGAGTCAATCAAGGTAAATTTTAACACTGGTTGGATATGTGTTTTTTTAACAATATTTTTTAAAGTATCTTTTAAGGCACTTCAGTATTTACTCTTCTGACAATACAGCGACTACTGGAAAGAACTAACTGGGAGCTATTATCTACAGAAACAGCCTTTACGGTAAAGTCTGCAACACAAAGCTGAACACCAAACATAACCTTATCAGTACCAGATAATGCCAAAGAGTTAAAGGAGAAAACGGCCGGCTGTACAAATTAACTTTCAGAGAGAAAACTATCCCACCTTTTGGAAACTGGGTAGAATTTACATTCAGGGCATGCAGTGAGCCTCTGTGGCTGAAATCTAAACGTACCGACAAGCAGTAAAAACAAACCATACCAGCTGTCCTGCTGCAAACCACACCAAAACTCGGAAAAGCAGTTCTGACTGCCAAAACCGTTCACTTCCTTTAAAAACACCTCTACGGGGGCACCTGGGCGGCTCAGTTAAGCATCAGACTCTCGGTCCCAAGCTCAAGTCACGATCTTACAGTCCACGAGTTCAAGCTCGGCATCCGGCTCCGCGCTGTCCGCGCTGACAGTGCAGAGTCCGCTTGGGATTCTCTCTCTGTGTGCCCCTCCCCTGCTTGCTCTTTCTCTCTCAAAAATAAATAAATAAACTTAAAAAAAAAAAAAAAAAAAGCCTTTACTCTTCTAGCTTTCCCCACAGTCAGAATGGAGGAATGTATTAAAATTTTGGATTTTAAAAAATAACATACATTGCTAGCATGGGCCCATTAATTGAAGGCTGAATTTTACAATCTCACCCTGATATACAATTCACGCTCCCGGCCAGATACGCCCTCCCCGCTCTGGTGCCTGAACTCTTACTCCTCCACACGCACTCGCTTTCACTGGAGGCCTCTATTGTGGTTTTGCAAAGGAGACACAGTGGACCGAGCCTATTTCTAATCCCCACTAAGATTTCAATGCGTTTTTCACACGTATAAAAAAAAAATCTTTCCGTAATAACTTACGAGCAATACATGCAGCTATTACACGTGTTTTTATCCTTAGGAATTTAACAGTTGCCTTATGTCATTTAGGCATAAAATTATATGATCACACCACCAGCAGTTTCAGGTTAACCAAAATATTTACTTCAAGGTAGATGTGCAAGAGGTGAACACAAATCACCTACAAAACACCCTGAGCCGTAATTGCAAGGCTACAAACAAATGTTATTGTTAAAGGCAGAAGCCCTCTGAAACCTCCCCAGAACAAACGAAAACCAAGCCCAGAGAGGGAGGAAGAGGACCGCCAGCCCCTCAGTAACTCCCATGTGCAGGCAGGTTGGGCTGGCACACCCCGTCGTCTGTGGAAACACCAGAGCCCACCGGCAGCACCGGATGCTCGCGACCGTGCCCAAGCCCCGAGCCGTGGGCGCTGCAGGCCACAGATGGGGCCGTCGCGAGCACCCGCCGACCCAGCGCCGGGTCCCGCGCCTCCTCTTCCTCGCTGACCCCCGACCAGCCCACCAACCAGCCCGCGGCGAGCTCCCGGGGCGCTCCCACGGAGAAGTCCGAGTGGCCAGGGATGTGCAGAGCGCCGTCCCCTCCGCACCCGGTCACCGCTGACGACCGCACCGCGGGGACCCCTCCCAGCGCGCCCCGGCGCCCGACTGGAGACCCGCCAGCGCCCCGCCCGGCGCAGCCCCCCACGCTCCGCGGAGGCCCCCGCGGGCCGCCCGCCTCCACCCGGCCTCCCGCGCCGCTCGGGCGCCGCCGCCGCCGCCGCCGCCGCCGCCGCAGGCCCTGCGGCCCGGCCTGCAGCTCCCGGGCCGCTCCGCCGCGCTCTGGGCCCCGCCGCCGCCCCTGCGAGCGGGCCTCACCTCAGGGGCGAATCGCAGGCAGCGCACCGGCTCCCAGGTCCGAGTGCGGCCGCCGCTCGTCGGCTCCGGCTCGGGCTGGGGCTCGGGCTGGGGCTCGGGCTCCGCCCCCTATCCGCCGCGCTCACCCCAGCCCGCAGCTCCGGCCGGCCCGGCCTCTCCGCCCCCTCAGCCCCAGGCGCTGCCCCCGCCGCCGGAGCTGGGTGCGGCCTGCGACACCGCAGCCCAACAACGCGCTACCCCATAGGCCCATCCCGCGCCGCACCGCCCAGCAAATCTTCCTGCGATTGGCTGACCGTGAGGCGGGCCTTGCGGAGGGGGCGGGGCTCGCGCTGGAGGGGGATGGTAAGGGCGGAGGCCCCGCCTGCGGCCGCCGCGGATCCCAGAGGCCCCACCGGCTGCGGCCCAGCCCGCCCCCTACGCGCAGGGGAGGGTCCCAGCTACCTGCCGGCTGGGCAGGTGCGTGGGCACCGGGGGTCGCGGCCTCACAGGCCTTGTCACGGACGCAGGTGGGCCGGCTCTGCCAGCGGCGCCTGCTCTCCCGGACCCGCTTGTGCACTCGCGCGTTGTGCACTCGCGCGTTGTGCACTCGCGCGTTGTCGCGGGCCAGACCCTGGTGAAAGACTCGTGCGGGCCAGGTGCCCCGGGATGCGCAGCAGGCGTCCCAAACCGTCCCGTTCCCGGCCTGGGTGGGCGTCCGCTCCCTGCCCACCTCGCGGACTCCTCCAGCGCACGGACCCTTGGACCCGGCCCCCGTGAGCCTGGCCCTGTGCTTGTTTCTGTGCAGAAGCCCCGCAGAGCAGCGGGCGGGACCAGAGGCCGAGTTTGAGGCTGGCAGCCTGGGTGGAGTCAGGACAAGGGGGTCTGTGGATGGTGATAAGGCACCACACACAGGGTGGCCACCTGGTGCCCAGGGCCTACCCTGCTGATGCTTGATGAATGAGCACCGTTCTCCGCAGAGCCAGTAGAATGAGTCTAGGCGGGGGCATTGGCAAGACCAGGACACCTGCCAGTGACCTGGAGGCTAGCCTAGAGACCAGACCAGCACCTCTTAACCTCTCCCTCCTGTTGTCTCATCTGAATACCCCCAAAAGGCCCAGGAGACAGGGAGGCAGAATTTCTTGTTCCCTTTATACCACAGGAAGCTGAGGCCCAGCACTGGGCAGGGGAAGAACAGCGTGGAACCCAAACCTCCCTCCTCAGCAGGAACCTCTTTGGCTTTGCCCGCAGAAGACTCAGGGATATTGTGTATGGGTAACAGTCAGTGATCTCTGATCTTGGGGCACTTCCATACAAGAGTCCATAATTATGTCAGTCATTTTTTTTTTAATGTTTATATATATTTTTAAGTGTATTTACTTTTATTTAAGAGGGAGCGGGTGGGGGAGGGGCAGAGAGAGAATCCCAAGCAGGCTCTGCCCTGTCAGCACAGAGCCTGATGCAGGGCTCGAACCCACCAACCGTGAGATCACGACTTAAGCTGAAACCAAGAGCCAGAGGCTTAACTGACTGAGCCACCCAGGCGCCCTGTTTATTTATTCTTGAGAGAGAGACACACAGAGCATGAGCGGGGAAGGGGCAGAGAGAGAGGGAGACACAGAATACGAAGCAGGCTCCAGGCTCCGAGCTGTCAGCACAGAGCCTGACACAGGGCTCGAACTCACAAATTGTGACATCGTGACCTGAGCCAAAGTCGTATGCTTAACCGACTGAGCCACCCAGGCACCCCAGTCACTTCTTTTTAAAGAGATTGATTGAGGGGTGCCTGGGTGGCTCAGTCAGTTAAGCCGTCCGACTTCGGCTCAGGTCATAATCTCACGGTTCACGAGTTCCAGCCCCGCATCAGGCTCTGTGCTGACAGCTCAGAGCCTGGAGCCTACTTTAGATTCTGTGTCTCCCTCTCTCTCTGCTCCTCCCTGCTCCTGCTCACTCTCTCTCTCTCTCAAAAACAAATCAACATTTAAAAAATTAAAAAAAATTGGGGCGCCTGGGTGGCTCAGTCGGTTGAGCGACTGACTTCGGCTCCGGTCATGATCTCATGGTTTGTGGGTTTGAGCCCCGCATCAGCCTCTGTACTGACAGCTTGGAGCCTGGAGTCTGCTTCAGATTCTTTGTCTCCCTCTGTCTCTCTGCCCCTCCCCTGCTCATGTTCTGTCTCTCTCTGTCTCAGAAATAAATAAACATTAAAAAAAATTTTAATAAAAAAATAGAGATTGATTGATTTTTGAGAGCACGCTTGTGCACATGTACGGGGCAAGGGGAAGGCAAAGAGAGAATCATGCAGGCTCCATTCCCAATGCAGAGCTCTAGGGCAGAATGGGGCGATCTCACTACAGAGAGATCATGACCTGAGCTGAAATCAAGAGTCAGTTAACCAACTGAACCACCCAGGCACCTCTGTATCAGTCACTTGTTTCCCTTGCACCCAGGAACAAGGCCTGGCGCATAGAGAGCTTGCTAAAAGAAGGGGGGGGGGATAGAAGATAATTGAGAATCAATCATTAATGATTGAGAATCAATCATTAAGTAGAGTCATAGAAGACAAAAAAGACCCAGATCAAGCTTCGAAAGGTGGAAAATACATCAAATATGAAAAATACACTGAATGGGATTAGCAGCAGATTATACACAGCAAAGGAAAAAGTGAAATGAAAGTAAAGAAAGAAAGTAAATGAAACACAGAAATGAGCCTGAAAAGAATGAACCCCACATCAGTGAGCTGTGGGACAATTTCAAGAAGCCTAATAAATGTGTAATTGGAATCCCTGAAAATGTGGGTGGGGGGTGGGAAGAAAACAAGTACTATTTGAAGATACAATGGCTGAAATTTCTTTTCAAATTTGATAAAACAACTACAAACCCGCGGATACCAGCAACTCAGAAAGTAACTTCTGGCTTGCTACTGGGCTCTGGTAGAAATGGAATGTTTCTATGGGACATCAAAAGTGAGGCCAGCATCGCCCATCAGTTGGTCCCATCAGACTAACAAGACATAAAGTCAGGTGATACATCATAATCTAAGTGGCAGATCCAGGATTGGATGGATTCATGTGGATACAGAGGTCCAGATCCTACGTCACCTGCCCCTGTAGCACCAATATCTATCAGCTCACATCAGTCGTCTCAGGGGGATTCCCTGTGACACAGTGCCAGAGGAGCAAAAAGCATGTGCTTTGTTCATAGGAAAGTTGGCTGGTATGGGCTGAAAATGGCCTACTGCCACACTATATCCCCATTCAGCAACTGCTCTGAAACAGTGGTGAGGGGCACTCATGCCACTAGGCAAAGCTTCAGGCAGTGAACTTGGCTGTTTACTTTGTGTGGCAGGAGATGTTGCCGGGATTCATGGACAGTGGCATATGGCTTATTTGGTTGGTCAGGAGCCTGAAAGGCGCAATCTCAAAATTTTGGGAACACAGAGGTCTGACGACAAGGCACGTCAATGGGTCTGTGGGAGTAGGCACAAAGAATGAAGATCTCTGTACTTCATGTTAATGTGCACCAGTGAGCATCCACCACAGAGGCTGAAAACAACCAAGCAGATAGAATGGACTGGCCAATGAGCGTCAGCCAGACTCTGTCCTCTGCCCCCATATTGCTGGCACAGTGGTCTCTTGAATGAAGCAATCATGGTACCAGGGTGGAGGCTATGCATGAGTCTAACAACATGGACTCCTGTAACCAAGGCTGACCCACCAACTGCCACTGCCACATGTAACCTGTCAGCCTCAGAGACCAGGGCTGAGCTCCCTGAAGGAGCCAACCAGCTATTTGTTGGCAAGTTGATTACACTGGATCCTTTCTATTCTAGAAAAAGCAATAATTCATGGATCTGGATGTGGGTTTGCCTTTTCTGCCTGCAATACTTTCTGCCAACACCACTATCAAGCTCACAAAGTGTCTACTTTGCTGACATGGAATCCCTCATAACTGCCTAGTTACCAAAGGACCTGCTTTATGGTAAAGGAGGTATGGCAATGGGCACATGACCAGGAGCCCACCATTCCTACCAAATATGCACCATCTAGAAGTTGCTGGCATACTACAGTGATGGACTCGCCTCATGGAGATTCAGATGAGGCTCCAACTTGGAGAGGACACCTGGGAGGTGGGGTGCTAGCCTCCAGGAAGCAGTATGCACTTTATATCAATAACCACTTTATGAAGCTCCATCCCTAATGGGCACAATATCCAGTGACCTATTACAGGAATTGGTGCTTCCTGTTCTGCAACACTAAGTGCTGTGAGCTTGGCCATCCTAGATGTCACCAAAGAGGACACTTCTGCCAGGGGGCATAGTAACGTTGAAACTATGGCTGCCACCTGATCACGTGGGACAATTTGTGCCAGTGGATCAGTGGGCACAGAAGGGAGTAACCATATTGGTAAGGATACCTGACCTGCAGTATTAGGAATGTGTAGAGCCACCTGCCACGTGATGAGGGCAGGCAGGAATGGGTGTAGCACTCAGGCAACCGGAACAGGCATTCAGAGGAATGGGGCATCTGTTGGTACTCCCCCACCCAGCAACTGTAAACGGGCAAGCCTGGCAACATGTCCTGGTAAGGGCAGGCCCCCAGGAGCTCAGACCCTCAGGCACGAGCCATCTAGGAGAGCCAAAGTGTCAGCCGTGAAGAAATCTAAAATGGGTGGTAGAAAAGGGAGACAGTGAGTATCATTTGTGGCCTGGGAGGGCAACTGCACCAGTGAGGGCTACAGCTCATCTCTCTACCCACCTCTCAGAAGTTCCCCCAGATACTCTGACCCACTAGAACACTGGAGAATCTATGTCTGAATGGACTGACCTTAATGTGAGAAGCAAGTGGATATGAGTAGCTCACCGGGTGGACTCAGTCGTCGCTGTCGGTGCCTACCCAGATTACCTTTCTGGCTTGGTGTCGGAAGCGGGCCCTGCCCGGGTGCTGTTAGCTGCTAATGACCCCAGAGCCCTGCCTCTAGTGTCGCCCTGCCCAGGACATTATCTCCCCACTTGAAGAGCCTAGAGCCAATAACTGGCTGATCCAGGGGCACCTCAAAGCAGGATCAACAGTGGGACAATCCACACTCCAGAGCTCCCCGTGGGATCAGGCTGAAGCTAGACTCCAGCTGGGACTTCCATCCTTTCTTTATTCCTCTTCCCTATCCTGGTTCCCCCATTCAGCTTATCCTGAGAGCATTCCCTGTATAAATCACTCGCGCAGGAGCCCCATTTCAGGTTTTGCTCCTAAAGAATTGAATCTAAGAAAATTGCATATTAAAAATACTGTCTACAGGGGCGCCTGGGTGGCGCAGTCGGTTAAGCGTCCGACTTCAGCCAGGTCACGATCTCACGGTCTGTGAGTTCAAGCCCCGCGTCGGGCTCTGGGCCGATGGCTCGGAGCCTGGAGCCTGTTTCCGATTCTGTGTCTCCCTCTCTCTCTGCCCCTCCCCCGTTCATGCTCTGTCTCTCTCTGTCCCAAAAAGAAATAAAAAACGTTGGAAAAAAAAAAATACTGTCTACAACCCAACACCAAAAAAGCAAGCAACCCAATTAAGAAATGGGCAGGGGCACCTGGGTGGCTCAGTCGGTTGAGCAACTGACTTCAGCTCAGGTCATGATTTCACAGTTTGTTGGTTCGAGCTCCGAGTTGGGCTCTGTGCTGACAGCTCAGAGCCTGGAGCCTGCTTCAGATTCTGTGTCTCCCTCTCTCTCTGCCCCTCCCCTTCTCATGCTCTGTCTCTCTCTCTCTCCAAAATAAATAAACATTAAAAAAAAAAAAAAGAAATGGGCAAAGGACTTGAACATTTTTCCAAAGACATATAGATGGCCAATAAGCACATTTGCCCAACATCGCTAATCATTGGGAAACTGCAAATCAAAATCACCACGAGATACCACCTAACACCCATTCGGAACTGCTATAATAAAAAAAGAAAAGAGTAAGTGTTTAGAAAGGATGTGGAGAAATTATGGTGGTGAAAATGTGCAATGGTGCAGCCACTGTGGAAAACAGTAAGGTGGTTCCTCAAAAAGGCAAGCAGAGGGGCGCCTGGGTGGCGCAGTCGGTTAAGCGGCCGACTTCAGCTCGGGTCACGATCTCGCGGTCGGTGAGTTCGAGCCCCGCGTCGGGCTCTGGGCTGATGGCTCGGAGCCTGGAGCCTGCTTCTGATTCTGTGTCTCCCTCTCTCTCTGCCCCTCCCCCGTTCATGCTCTGTCTCTCTATGTCTCAAAAATAAATAAAACGTTAAAAAAAATTAAAAAAAAAAAAAAAAAGGCAAGCAGAGAATTGCCATATAACCCAGCAATCACACTTTAGGGTACATACTCCAAAGAATGAAAACAGAGACTCTAACAGATATTTGTATGTCCATGTTCATAGCAGCATTATTAACAATAACCAAAAGGTGGAAGCAACTCAAGTGGCCAGTGTAAGATGAATGGATAAACAATGTGGTCCATCCGTACAATGGAATATTATTCAGCCTTAAAAAGGAAGGAAATCCTGGCACCTGTTACAACATACATGAATACTTGAAGACACTACGCTGAGTGGGATAAGCCAGACGCAGAACAATAAACTGTTACATGATTCCACTTACACGAGGCTCCCAGAGTAGTGAAATCCATCCTTGTAAGCGCCAGGCTAATCTCTGTATCATTCCCATCAGTCTATGTGCTGCCAAAACAAGCAGCGGAAGTACTAGCCTTGCAGGGCTCAAATCCTCAACCTGGGTGTTATTAGCATCACACTCAAACCAAGTGAGCTAACCGGCCAGCTGTGTGTCAGAGTCTCTCAGGGGGAGAGAGCAGACGGTGGGAGCCAGGGGCTGGGGGAGGGAGAATGCTCAGTTGTTTAATGGGGACAGAGTCTCCCTTTCACAGGATGAAAAGAGTTGTCAGGATAGATGGTGGAGATGATTCACAATAATGTGAATGTACTTAATGCCACAGAACTGTACTGTTAAAATGGTAAGTCTTGTATTACACATATTTTATCATAATAAAAAAAAGTTTTTATACTATTAAAACGCACCTTCCTGGGGCGCTTGGGTGGCTCAGTTGGTTAAACGTCCGACTTCAGCTCAGATCATGCTCTCACGGTTCTTGAGTTCAAGCCCCGCGTCCGGCTCTGTGCGGGTAGCTCAGAGCCTGGAGCCTGCTTCAGATCTGTCTCCCTCTTTTTGCCCCTCCCCCACTAGTGCATGCACGCCCTCTCTCAAAAATAAAAAAATAAACATTAAAAACATTTTTTAAATACACCTTCCTTTTCCAAGGGGGGCGGGGGGAAGAAATACTGCCTTGGATGGAAGTTGTTTTCTTTTTCCTTTTTTTTTTTTTTTTTGGATGGGAGTTTAAAAAAATTAGACAATAAACAATTAGACAATTAAACAACAGAATTAGATACATACAACAATGATATCAAGTAATTAAGGAGATCGATGGAGCTAAAGTCACCTAAAGTCCTTGTGCTGTCTAGGAAGTAAAAGTATTACTCCAGGACTCAGGTAAGAATAGAAATAGACTGTATAACTTTCAAACTAGAAGAGGGGTGTGGAATGACTGGAAAAAAAAAAAAAAAGTTGCTCAATCCAAGAGAGAGAAAGGAGAAAAAACCCTGCATGGGTGCCTGGGTGGCTCACCTGACTCTTAATTTCAGTTCAGGTAACAATCTCACAATTCATGAGTTCAAGCCCCGAGTCGGGCTCTGTGCTGACAGCTGGGAATCTGCTTGGGATTTTCTCTCTCTCCCTCTCTCTCTGCCCCTCCTCTGTTCACACGCACACTCTCTCTCAAAATAAATAAGTAAACTTAAAAAAAAAAAAAAAAACCCATAAACACAGATGGGACAATACAAGTGGTAGACTTAATTAAATTAGATACAAATGAACAAAATGCTCCAGTTAAAAGAAGAGGTATGTCCTATATGCTAGAAACTAAATGAAATTAAAAACATATACAATTTGCAATACACTAAAAGAAATATAAAGTATCTATGAACCGAATCTAATAAAACTTGAGCAGGGCACCTGGGTGGCTCAGTCGGTTAAGCGTCCAACTTCGGCTCAGGTCATGATCTCACAGTCCGTGAGTTCGAGCCCCGCATCGGGCTCTGTGCTGACAGCTCAGAGCCTGGAGCCTGTTTCAGATTCTGTGTCTCCCTCTCTCTGACCCTTCCCCATTCATGCTCTGTCTCTCTCTGTCTCAAAAATAAGTAAAAACATTAAAAAAAAAAAAAAAACTTGAGCAAGATCATAATGGACAAAATGATGAAATCCTATTGGCAAACCTTAAAGAAGGCTCAAATTAATAGGGAGGTAGATAGACCATGTTGATGAGTCAGAAGACTCAATGTTGTAAAGATGTCAATTTTCTCCAAGCTGATTTACAGCTATAATGAATTCCCAATCAAAAGATCGGCAGAGGGATGCCTGGGTGGCTCAGTCGGTTAAGCGTCCAACTCTGGTTTCAGCTCTGATCATGATCTCACAGTTTGTGGGATCAAGCCCCATGTCGGGCTCTGTGTTGATAGTGTGGAGCCTGCTTGGGCTTCTCTCTCTCCCTCTCTCTCTCTCTGCCCCTCCCCTGCTTGTGCATGTGCTCTCTCCCTCTCTCTCTCTCTTTCTCTCAAAATAAGCTTAAAAAGATCAGCTGAGTTATTAGTGACATTGACGAGCTGATTTTAAAACTTAAGTGAAAAAGAAAGTGGGAGAAAAAATTCACATGGAAGTAGAAAGAGCCATAATAGCCAAGACACTCTCAAGGAAGAAAATAAGGTGAGGACTTACTTAGCAGAGAGAAAGACATAATCTAGTGACAGTAACTAAGATAGCTGCTACTGGCATAGGGATAGACTGACAAATGGAACAGAACAGAGTCCAACAACCGACCTACATATATATGGACATATCACAGGTGGCGTTGCAGATGGTGGGGGGAGAGCAGATTATAAATAAATGGTACAGGAAGAAGTGGGTAAACTTATGGGGAAAAAAATAGAAGTGAACCCTTACCTCTCACCATAAGCAAAAGAACAATTATAAAGTTGGAGACGATATTTGCAATACACATTACTGACAATATCAAGGCTACGTAAAGAATGTGTATAGATTAACAAGAAAAAGGAACAACACATAGAAAAATGTGCAAAATATTTAAATAGACACTTCACAGGAGACAAATCACAATGGTTAATAAACACATGAAAATATGCTCAAGCCCACTAATAATCAGCTAAATGCAAATTAAAGCCATGATTATACACCCACCAGATTGACAAAAAATAAAATCTGACAATACCAAGTGTCAGCAATGATGTGGAACCAAGGGAACTATCTTTTTTACTGCTGGTGGGAGTGTAAACTGGAACAATAAAATTCCTGGAAGACAGTAAAAGGTTCTGATGCCCTAGAACCCAGCAGTCAGCCTCCTGGGTGCATAACCCTAGAGAAACTCATGAAACATGGATAAAATTGTTGCTAGCAGCATTGTCTGGGACTGCCCCAAACTGGAAGCAAACCAAACGTCCGTCAACGATAAAATGGACCGTGAACTGATACACTTATATAATGGAACGGTTTTCAGCAATGAACGGGAACTACAGCTGCGCCCAGCAACATGGACAAATCTCAAAGACATGACAAGCAAAAGAAGCCAGATGTCAAAGCTTCATCTGTAGGATTCCATTGACATAAAATACAAAAACAGGAAACCGCTGCAGTGGATGTGCAATTGAGTGGTGAAGGCTTTATAGCCAAACAAGAACATGAGCCTCACCAAAGCCAGGGCAGGGGTTGCCGACGAGACCGGGAGAGTGGTGCTGTGATGGGGAGGGCACATGGGTGCCAGAGAGGCTCTCTTGATGGGATCGTAAAAATGTTCACTTCATAGCAATTTGTTAGGCTGCACATTTGCATTTTGCTCATTTTTCTGAATGTGTGTTTTACTCTATGGGGAAAGAAAGAAAAAAAGGAGCATGCTTCAGCTCTGGGTAGCTCAGAGCATGGCCAGAGCTGAAGCCAGAGGGTGATGCAGGAAGAGCTGTTGGGCAGCCTCTAAGGATTCATGAGGAGCAAAGGAAGGTCTGAAGGAGGCAGACGTGTCTGGGGTCAGCTGTGTGTCAAGACTCTCCCTCTCGTGGGAGCATGCCAGAAGGGAGCTTAATGATGGCTGGCCATTACCAACCATCTTTGAGGGTCACTGCCCCCCCTGGACAGGAGCCCTCCCCGAGGTCCCCCCATCAGGCCATCTTTTCCAAGGGGTGGGATAGGGCATGCAGGCACAGTCACAGCAGACTGGATATGGCAAGCTTCCCAGTGAGGGGCTCCGTGCCACGGGGTCATGGCCAGAGACAGAGGCCCTCCCCTCACTGCCCTCTAGACACACGGACTTGGTTTAAGTGCCAGCTCTGCCCCGTGTTCCCTGTGTGTCCTTCATGTCCTCCAGGCCTCCCTTCTCCCTTGGCCCTAAGCCGCTGACTCTTCTTCCCTGGTGCCCTGTCAGGGCGGCCCATCGCACAGGGGTGCGGAGAGGTGGGGGGAGGGGGGGGGGAGAGGGTTGCCTCCTTGGACCAGCAGGGGGCATCCTTGAAATGCGCCCCAGAGTTGGGGCAGGGACTTGCAGCACGTCTGGACTTGCTCTGTGAGGTCTCTTCTGGTTCTAAAAGCATCTCTTTTTACCATGAAAGTCTATTAACAGAAGGTAGAGAAGCTCCCCGTACTCTTTCTGATCAGCTATAAGAAAAGCAAACCCACGTTCAGTCCTCTGCTTGGAGAACTTCACAAAGGGTCTGGGCCTTTCATAGGACCAGGAGTTGGACCCATCCCTGAACCCACCATGATGCTGGACAAGGCAATGAAGCCTCTCTGAGCCTCAGTTTCCCTATCTGTAAGATGAAGAAGCAGGCTAGCCCCTAGGGCAGGTCCCAGGCCTCCTATTTATTCCCCCCCCACCCCACCCCCCCACCCCGAGACTGGGCCCAGAGGGCAAAGCAGAGGGAAGCAGGCCAGTTTGCTCGCCCCAGGGCTGTGGCCCCTTCGGCTTGGTCAGGGCATACCTAAGGACTGTGTAGACACTCAGAAGCCCCCAGGAGTGACGGGGAGGTAGCCAGGGGCTGGGGGCTGGGCTCAGAGCAGCAAAGGATAGGTCACATGGTAGCAAGTGGCAGAGCTGGGACTTGAATCTAGGCTTCTCAGACCCTCCGTTTTCTCACCTATCAAATGGGAACATAGCAGCTTCTTCTCCATCCAAACTATGTCAAGTATCCATGGGGCTCAGTGCCTGGAACCCAGGAAGTACTTGGTGAGTGGTAACCACCTTCCAACACTATAGGAGGAATAGAACACTCACGGCAGGTCTCAGGAGGGAGTGGATCCCTCTGGCTCCTCCTTTATGCTGGAGACCATGCCTGCGACCCCATCGGCCACCCAAAACACACACTCTTACCACTGAGGCCAGGGCCCCTGGGGCAGTTCAGGGAGGTTGGAGCCCGTCCTGCGCAGGCATAGGGCCCAGAAGGAGAGGTAAAGCCAGTCCAGGCCCTGGGGTGGGTCTTGGGCAGCAAGGCCTCATCCATCCAAGTGAGCAGAGGACCTATCACCTGGCTCTGGGCCCCAGAACCTCCAGACTTTCCAGCTCAGGGGTCTTCAAACACATTTTAGCCCCATGTTAGCCAGAAGTACTAAGGCATCCCACATCCAGCAGCACATCACCAGCGAGCAGACTCCCAGGCACGGACTGGAAACCACTCTTCTGGCCCAAGCCCCCCGCTGAACAGTTTTTACAGGAAGGAAAGCCGCAGCCACAGTGGGGATGGAGTGCCTCAATGGGCTCCCCACACAAGGGCTGAGAGGGGCAAGAACTGTAGCTGCAGGGAGGAGGGGCTGCTCATTCCCAGGGCTGGGCTAGGGCATCAAAAGCGCCCCGTGCGCCACACTGGACCGTGCCTGTGCTGACCCCTCCCCTGGCAGGCTTTAGAGGAAACATCTACGCAAGACGGTGCTGGACACTTGGTTCCTAGAAGGGACCTCTCAGTACCCTGGGGCCGCAGCCTCTCACATCCACAGAGGCCTCATCCCTCCCCCTCCTCCAGCAAACCACCCCACCCCCAAAACATGCCCAGGGGCACATGAAGGTCAATCCAAAAAAAGATGATTAATCCTCAGCTGGTGGGCACAAGTGCTATCCTGGGTTTGGATCTCACACAGCAAACTTCTTTCCCCACATAAGGTGCAGAGAGGATCTGATGACCCTGGGGTCCCTCCCTGCCAGCCCAGACCCTAAATGGAGTCTGTTTGCACACACACAAAAATCCAGCCTGTATGGCCGTTGCCAGGGAGAGCACCTGCTGAATTCTGTAGTAGGAAAGGAGGGGGCGGTGAGGGCTGGACTTGAATGGGGTGTTGCCCAGGGGACTCAGCATCTGGGGACCACCCTCCCCACCCACTCAGCCTACACAGGACCCACTCTTCCCACCCCTCTGTAGCCATCACTTCCTCCAAGAAGTCTTCCTGGAGACCTCAGTGAGGTTCTAGCTCCCCACCCAGGCACACCCCAATGCTGTGGCCAGTGTGTGCTCAGCTGTCTCCCAGTAACCATCTGTTAATCCGGCAAATGACCCAACTGTACATACGGAGACCTTTTAGCTCTGTAGTCCCATTGCCTTGCCTCTGACCTGTGGCACTTCAGAGTACAGGCTCTGAGTCCAGAGTGCCCAAGGTCAAATCCTGTTGTTACCAGCTATGCACCCCGAGCAAGTCATTTAGGGACCTCTGCCCCGGAAGACAAGAACTTCTTAGGCTTCCTGTAAGCTGGGCTGCTGCAGCCAGCCGCTTGGATGTGGGTGTGGGTACTTGGTAAGGCTGGTCATCCCTCTCTCCCAATGAAACTTCAGCCACGGACAGAAAGGTCATCTGTGCTTTATTGTACATCAATGGCCCATCCTGGAGCCTGTGTCTTAGCGTTCCTGGGGGTGTCGGTCCTGGGGGGCCAGCCCCTGCCCTAACCCCAAATGCCCCAGCCCTGCCCAGCTCCCAACCCAGTGCCGGGTTAGTGTGCTGGGCGAGTGGGGAGGGGTGGAGGTGACCAGAATTCTTGTCCACAGAGCCCAAGCGGGGCTCGGTCCTGGGACCCTGAGCTCCCGGAAGGTTGGACAGGGTGGTCTGCATGGGACAGGAGAGCCCCCCGATCCTCTGGAGACCAGAGCTTGGCCTAGCCCCAGGGACCCAGCCTGCTGAGTGGGGCCTGGCCTTGCAGATTCTACAAGGCCCTGGATCAGAGCACGTTGCTCACTCCAGATCATGCTCTCATGCGAGCCCGTCCTGTCTGCATGGCCTGGGGTCACAGCCCCAGTGGTTGTCTCTGCCCAGAAGCATGTATGACGGGCGTCACCTGGGCCTTGTGTAGCCGTAGGGGCGCTGCAGTCGCAGGCTCTGGTGGCTGGGCAGCACGTGGGTGTGGTAATGCTCCACCAGGCTGCCCACACTCACAAACAGCACCTCGCCCTCCAGGTAAAACTTAGAGTCCTGGGAAGGGGAAGGAGTGGCAGGGTCAGGGGGAGGTCTCCTGCAAAGTGCAGTGGACAGCAGCAAGGATGACAGTCAGGCCTGCTCCCGGCTGCCCTGTGTCACCTGTGTCTGCCACACACACCCCCCCCCAACGCCGTCCCACCCAGGCCAGGGTTTCCCTTTCAGCCAGGGCCCGGGTGAGGGGTCAGCCTGCCCACCTTCTCAAAGATGCGGTAGTTCCTCACTTTGTTGGAGCTTTCATCCCACACGACCAGAACCTGCAGGGAGAGAAGCTCCAGCCTCAGGAGATGGACCGCAGAGACGGAGGAGTGGACAGAGGCATCATGCCTGGGTCCTATGGCACTTACGGTGACCTAGGGAGGGGTCACTCTGCACGTGGACAGCAGGGCTGATATGGGCAGGCAGCCATTTGCCCCAGGGCTCCCGCCCAATAGCCTCCAATGAGACATAAGTAATAGCAGCAGGTGCCTGGCTACTCTACGACCATGTCTGACGTACATGGGAACACTGAGGGGCTCCAAGCTGGCTCAGCTGGAAGAGCGTGCGACTCTTGATCTTGGGGTTGTGAGCTCAAGCCTCACGTTGGGGGCAGAGCTTACTTGGGGAGGAGGAAGGGGAGGGGAGGGGAAGGGAGGGGAGGGGAGGGGAGGGGAAGGGAGGGGAGGGGAGGGGGGAGGAGAGGGGGAGGGGAGGGGAGGGGAGGGGGGAGGGGAGAGGAGGAGAAGAGGAGGGGAGGGGAGGACAGGAGGGGGGGAGGGGAGGGGAGGAGAGGAGGAGGGGAGGGGAGGGGAGGGGAGGGGGAGGGGAGGGGGAGGGGAGGGGAGGAGAGGGGGAGGGGAGGGGAGGGCAGGGGGGAGGGGAGGGGAGGGAGAAGGAAAAAAGGACAAGAAAACTGAGGCTCAGTGAGGTCACAAAATTCACCCCAGAGGAGCAGAGGCAGACCCAGCACTCTCTCCCTATTCCCACTGCCCCAAGCAGCCTCCCCTTCAGAGTGCATGAAAACCCCCAGCCCAGTGCCTGGGTGACTCCGTCGGTTAAGTGTCCAATTCTTGACTTAGGCTCAGGTCATGATCTTGCGGTTCATGAGATCGAGCCCCACATCAGGTTCTGGGCTGACAGTGAGGAGCCTGCTTGGGATTCTCTCTCTTCCCTCTCTCTCTGGCCCTTCTCTGTTCTGAGCATGTACACACACACTCTTTCTCAAAATAAGTAAACATTAAAAAAAAAAACAAACAGGGGCGCCTGGGTGGCTCAGTCGGTTAAGCGGCCGACTTCGGCTCAGGTCATGATCTCGCGGTCTGTGAGTTCAAGCCCCGCGTCGGGCTCTGTGCTGACAGCTCAGAGCCTGGAGCCTGTTTCAATTCTGTGTCTCCCTCTCTCTGACCCTCCCCCGTTCATGCTCTGTCTCTCTCTGTGTCAAAAATAAATAAACGTTAAAAAAAAAAAAATTAAAAAAACAAAACAAAAAAACCAAACAGCCGCATCAGAGTTCCAGGACCCTCAGCACTTCCCTCCCATTTCCTGCCTGTGCTGGGGGGCTGGGCCACTATCCCAGCTTGCAGACAGTATTCAGTTCCTGAGAATAGATGGAGGAGGGGCTGCTGGGCAGAGACCCCAACGACGGAACTAGCTGAGATGCGAAATAAGAGGCTGTGCAGGGAAGCAATGTATATACTATAAAGCACGATGCGTGCCATCAGCCCAAGTGTGTGCAGAACCAGACGAACCCCCCCACAACGCAGCAGTCCCCAGGGCGCCTTCACTCAGCAGGGTGACTGTTGGGGCACCCCCCCTGGGCACCTACCTTCCCTGACTTGGTGGAGGAATCCCGGATGCAGTAGAGTCCATCCTGGGGCTCTCCCTGGGGGCTTGTGGCTTTGAACAGCCTAAAATAACACAGCTGCATCAGCAAACTATCCTCAGACAGCCAACCCTCTCAGGGACCCTCCAGCCTCACTCCTCAGTGTAGGTTTTTGTCTTCTCACTATTCTGCAGCACATGGTCTGAGAGCAACCGGTGTGGTGAGGCCGGCCTGTGTGGGGCTTGGGGCCCTGCCCAGGGTGATGGGCAGCACTGGGACTGGGCTGATGGCATCCGCTGTTTTGCTGGCTTCCCCAATCTGCTCAGGGCCATGCACCTGTGCTAGCCACTGTCCAACACCAAAGCAGGTGACGGGGGACAGAAAGGCAGGGGACCTCACATCTGCAAAAACAGGGATTCGGAGAAAGAAGGGCTTCGTACTGACCTTTCCACTTCGTAGGATTCCGTGGTATTGATAAAGACAGAGCTGGGCAGGGGCACCTGGAGAGAGGCCAATGGCGGTCAGGGTCAGGGTCTGCACCAGCCCTCTCCCCCCTCCCCCCACCCCGTGGGCTGCCAGCCTGTGCCCAGATCTGGGGCTGTGCACACGCTTACACTCCCGACAACTCCAGCGTCCTGGGGGCTTGTCACTGGAGGTGGCCAGTGAGGGGCCACCCCGGCCTGCAGCCCGCCCACTGCCACCTGCCCAGTGCCAGGATCCGGAGCTCTCCATTGCCTCACCTTCTCATAGTCATCGTCAGAACCCTCTGCACTCGTGTCCTCAGGCTTCGAGAGTCGTCGGGGCTTCTCAAAGGAGAAGCTCCGGAAACTCTGCCCATCAGGGGGTGACCGCCTTGAAGGGGAAAAGCAGAGGAAGGGACATCACTGTCACACCCCTGCACACCACCCCCACACACCCTAGGCCTCCACCAGAAAGCTCTGAAACAGGCCTCTGTTGGCTGCCCTTGGGTGACGGCTGCCAATGCCACTGGCAAGAGGGGTCCTAAGGGCCTGAACCCTGGTGTCAGGGGTCACACGACAGATGGGTACTCTGGGCGCTGTGGGAGAAGGCCCTGGGCTGGGGGTCTCGGCCCAGCTCTGCTGCTAACCAGCTTGTGACCTTGGCCAAGTCATGCCCCTCCCAAAGCCACAGAGAATGGATGCACGTGAATGGATGGGAGTCCACAAACATGTCCCACACATGCGGCCAGGTGGTCTGAAGCCTCTACGGTTTCAAGGAGGATTAAAGGAGACCACACGGGGCTGGTCTGCTGGGCCGTGGGCAGTTGGCCCTGGCACACCCAACCCTGTAGCATTTGGCAAACTGACCCAGTCTGCACCATCATGGCCCCTTGTCACATAGTTCTATGAACTATGTTCTATAGTTCTAGTTCTAGAACTATCACCTGGCAAGAGGGTCCTCCCAGGCACCCTCCCACAGCAGCAGAGCTAACAGAGCCCTAGGGAGGAGAGAGCCAGAGCCAAAGGGGTTCCAGGAGCACTGGGTCAGCACGCTCACTCAAGTCTCACCCCATGGCTCCCAGAGCCTCCACTGTTTAGGGCCCTGGACATCTCTGACCACAGGCTGTGGTATGAATGACACTGTGGGAGCAGGGGACACCAGTCTCCTGACGCAGCCCAGCAATAAAGAAGACAGTGTTCCACGCAGACCTCAGGGTGAGTCACCAACATACTCCACATTCTGGCAAGTTCCCAGTCAGGAAGAGCACAAAGGCAGCCTTGGTGGCTCCAGAGCCCCAGGCAGGGCTGGGAAGGACAGCTGTGGACCAGCGAGGCTTGTGCAGGCTCGCTGGCCCCAAGAGGCTCACAGCCCCAGCTCCCACCCTTACCGTCTATCCCAGAGCAGGCAGCCCTGCAGGCCTCTCCCTTGACCCTTACAGGGTCCTCGGGTTGCCCAGCACGGACTCTGGGAGGCCGGTTTCCCCCAAGACCCAACTTGCCCACTGCTCCCCAGGCAGCCACAGGCTCCAGGCCCAGCACCCACTAGGCTGGACATTCTTCCGGGGCCAGTGCAGGGGAGGCTGCTCAGCCTAGCCAGGCTGGGGCTGTCCAGGAGCCTTCCCGCTCCTATGCTAGGGCTGCCGGCTACCCCTCATGGACAGAGAGGGCCAGAGACGAGGAGGCCAGGGCACCAGCAGGAGAACCCATCAGGTTGGGGAGGGACCCCAGGGGCCCCAGTGCCAAGTAAACTCACTGGAGGTGGGGGAGGGGTGGCTTCTCTGGCCTGGGCAGGACGGGGGGCCGGACTGTGGCCTCGGGCATGGGCAGCTTCAGTACAGGAGGCCTGGGGGCCACAGGGGGTACAAAGAGTCCGGGCCTGGCTGCCTCCCTTGGGGGGGCCTCTTCAGTCATCTTCAAGAACTTGGGCTTGTTGGCCGGCACCGGCGGGGGCTCGGGTGTGGGTGGCCCCCGAGGGGACAGATGGAAGGACTTGAGCTTGTCACAGTTCCTGGAGGTGGCAGTGGCCACGCCAGCAGAGCTGGAGGCAGAGCCAGCCCCATGGCCAGGGACCCGGGGCTCTGGGCTGGGGCTGGGGCTCTCCCGGAAGCAAGGGGGTTTCCGGAGGTTGGGCATGGTTGGCAGGTTGCCCAGTGGGGGGTCGCTCATCCTCCGGGAGGCCGTGGGCACTCTGAGGCCAGGCTCGGGCCGCCTTGGGCCCAGCACGTCCCTCTTGGAGTCCTCGGGAGCCAGGCTTGCATCGGGGAGGCCACGCTTCGGGGGCGGGGGTGGCAGCAGAGGGCTCGGGCCCTTGGAGGCAAAGGAGTGAGCACGGGGCATGTCGGAGAAGACTGGCTTCCTGGGCGTGGGCACAGGAGGCGGGGGGTAGGCCGGCGGGTGGGTCAGAGTGTCTGCAGAGCAACGAGACCAGTCAGTGAGCAAGCATGACCTGCTTGAGGCTGGGCCAACACCACCAACCCGCACCACCTGGCCTGCCTCACGCATCTCCCAGAAGTAGCCCACAGAAGCTTCCAGAAGCCTAGATGTCATATCAGGAGCCATCAGGTTCCCAGAAGCAGAGGTAGAGAGAAGAGGCAAGGCGGACTCCTAGGCCCTGACCTCAGCTAGAGGAGGCTATAACTCCCACCAACAGAGGTGAGGAGGATGGACAGAAGCAGGTGGGGTGGAAGGCGAGGGTTACGTGCGCTCGTGCTACAAGACACATTGTGGGCATCGGGGCACAGGTCTGGGGTTCAGAGGAGAGGTGCTGGATGGAGATGCCAGTGTGACACGGCTGTCCCGGCAGCCTAAGACTGGAGGGAAAGGAGCGAGCCGGGCCTGAGTCCCAGGGTGGCCAGGGTTGTGCGGATGGGCATCAGGGAGCTGGTACAAGGCTGAGTGAGGCGGGAGGGGCCTGGAGCACAAGGCACCTGGTGCTGAGCAAGGCGGCTGAGAAGCAGGGGGGACGGCACCAGGCTGGGTAGAGCTCCACTCACGGGTGCCGAGGGCTGCGTCGGGGGATGGGGAGGTCGCTGGAACCATATTAAGACACATTTTGGGGACGGGGAGGTAAAGCCTGCTTGTAGGGGGCACTCAGAAGGGAGTGTGCAGGCAGGTGCACAGGAGCGCTGGCCCTGGAGGTGCACGGCTGGGCGCAAAGCGAGGCCCAGCGTGCTCACCTCCAGCCACGTGTGGCCACAGTTCAGGGAGGGGCAGAGGGACACAGGATGGAGCTGTGGGCTCTGTGCTGGGAGGGGAGCTGGCACATGGCTGGGAGGCCCTGGTGGTGGCCTCAGAGGGAGGGGCCAGTAGGAGGGAAGGGGCTGGACCTGCTTCACCTGAGAGGGACTCGGGGTTGAGGTGGGCAGAGGACAAGGTCGTTGGAGGAGAGGAGGCAGAGACACAGGGAGGCCACGGGTTAGGGGGTTTGTCCCAAGTCCCCAGGACAGTGGAAAGGATAGTGAGTGATGGGCACAGCCCTCTCCCGCTGACCCTATGCTTTGCTGTAACGCATACGTGTGATGCCCAGTACAAGCCTGTCTCCCTTGCCAGGGAGGTTGGGTGGGAGTGGGTCGGTAAGCGACAGGCTAGCCTGGCCATCGTTCAGATGGCCATCGGCCACAGGAGTAGGCCCTACCCTGGCCCCACCCACTCCTCAGTGTCCCTCCTTCCCCCCTCTCGGCCCCCAGGACCACCCCAGCCCAGCATCACAAGTGTGGGCCCCCAGCTCACTTATTTGTAAATCCTCCCCCTCCATCCCAGGCTTACTGCAGAGGCTGGAGGGTCAGGTGAGCAGAGCCAGCCAGAGTGCACACAACAGGGAAACGGAGGCCACCCAGAGCAGGATTCTGGCCAGCATTCCCAGCCCAGGAAGGGCTCTGCTCTAGGCCCCAGCCCCGTGAGCGCCCCAGGCTCACAGGTTGCCCACCTACCTTCGGGCTCCACGGGCTCAGGGGAGTCCGGCTCCATGTATGAGTCGTCCTCGTCCTCGTGCTCATAGTCTGTGAGGCAGACAGAGGGTCAGACCTAGGGCCGCCCAGGCCCAGCCGCACCCAGGGTTGGGCGGCAGGGCAGGTGCCCTCAGAACACTGGCAGCCAAGAGTCAGGGAGGCACTGGGCAAAGACCAGGTGGGCCGGGTGTGAACCCAGGACCCAGGCTGCCTGGGGAAGACAAACGGACAGATCAAGGACAGCCAGATATGTTTCCCCTCCTTGGTGGCAGAGAGGAAGGACTGATCCTGTCACTGCCGCAGCCAGGTGCCGAGAGGTGGTGGGGCAGGGGCTGCAGAGACAGGCCTCACCTTCATTGTCTGTGGGGTATGGAGAGAGGCTGATGTCCACAGGCCGCTCGACTGCACCGTAGAAGCTGTCTGTGTCTGAGCTGGAGTCACTGAAGTGGGCGGGGGGGGGGGGGGGGAAGTGAGCATTGTGCAGGGGGGAGTCCTTTGCACCCACACGTATGGATACATATGCACAGAGACACACACAGAGGAGGACATGAGCACAAACGTGACATAGACACACACAGACATATACAGAGCTGGACCCACAGACAAACACAAAACGAGAAAAGACATAGGGGGTGCCTGGGGGGGCTCAGTTGGTTGAGCATCTGACTTCAGCTCACGTTCATGAGTTCAAGCCCCGCATCAGGCTCTGTGCTGACAGCTCACAGCCTGGAGCCTGTTTCAGATTCTGTGTGTCCCTCGCTCTCTACTCCTCCCCCACTCATGCTTGGTCTGTCTCTCTCTCTCTCTCCCTCAAAAATGAATAAACTTAAAAAAGAAAAGACCCACACAAGGTGATAAAAACAGACACAGGGACTGGAGGCTGTGGTGCCTCCCCTGACCGACCAGACAGGGCCAGGCCTCAGGGCCAGCCCCACATCCCACTGCCCACCTCTGGGTCTGCAGTCAGTTCTGAGCTAAGCCTGCTATAAGGCTCAGGGCCAGGAGCTCTGGGGGCAGGCAGGCACTTGTGGGATGGCCTCAGGTGTGCCCAGCCTTCTCTGGGCCTTAGTTTCCTCAGCTCTGAAAGGACAGGATGGTTTTTGTTCCTGCCCAAAGGGTCCTTGCTGCCTGCTGGGCCACCTCACGGTGAGGTCACTGAGACCCAGATGGACTGAGCCAGTGCCCTGGGGGACTCACTCTGGTCTCAGTCTCAACGCGCCAGGGTGAGTGTCAGGGGACTAGGAAGTTGAAGCTCTGAGCTACAAGTGCTGGGCCTCCGGGCGGGCAGGTAAAATCACACACGGCCCCTGAACAGAAACCACCAATGGGTGTGCACACACGCACTTATACACTCCGGGACACACACACACACACACACACACACACACACAGCCTCGCTGCACCTTCAGAAAACTCATCAAGAAGGCGATTCTGGGTCAGGCTCCCGGAAGCTGGGAGGTAGGCACACATGTCAACCCAGTGGCCCTGGCGACACCCTGCCCATGCCTTCCATGCCCAGGCCCACCTGGCGTCTGTGGGCAAGTCCTTCTTCTCGTGGAAGTGGCCGATCTCCCTGCGCAGCAAGGCCATCCAGCCCTGTGGATCAGTCCGGGTTGCGGTGAGCACAGCGCTGTCCGGGGCCTGCCCCTCCCTCACCCTGCCTGCCCTCACTGCCCTGGCTGGCAGCCTTCCTGGGGCCCTGGCCTCCCCTCAGCCCATTCAGGGCTCTTCCTGACACAGCTTCCAAGAGTGTGGTGCCGGACTAGGCTACAGATGGAAGGAGGAGGACTGAGGAACAGCACCTGCCCGGCACCTTGCCCCCCCACGTCCCCTCGGGGCCAGGATGGTACCCCTGCCAGCTCCCTGCCCCTGGAGGCAGCCTCACCTTGCGCTCATCCTCAGAGGAGGCGGAGAAGAACCAGGTGCGGTGCTTCTTGCTGATGTGGACAATCTTGAAGGGGAAGACATTGTTGGACGTCGTCTCCTCAGCCGCCCGCATCACCCTGAGGGCACGGGGCCAGCGGTCAGCACCTGGGCAGGCCTCAGCACCCAGCACGCCCCCAAGGACACTGGCAGGTCTGGGCAGTCCCACCTTGCTCACTCTCCAGGCCAAAGGCCTAGATGCTTCAGGCAGAGGAAAGCACGTAGGCAGGGACAGGGATGGGCAGACATGGTTCTGGGGTCTGGGAGGTCATCCTGGGAGCAGCAGCATGCGGGGCTCCAAACCGAGGACACGTCACCCTCGCTGCCCACCTCAGCCCCACCTGGACCCTGGCCTGCCTGTTGGGGGCCCTAACATGTCAGCCTCCGCCCTGCCCCCACTGCCACGGGGGAGCCCGTGGGGCCAGGCACCTGGGGCAGGCGTGCCCATCTGCACCATCCCCTGAGGTCAGGGTGGTGTGTTTGGGAAAAGGAAACATCCCTCCCCGGGGGACCCCAGGGGAACCCCATCAGCAGGGAGGCGCTCACTGGGTGGACCCAGCCCATGGCATGTGTAAAGCAAGGAGCCGGCCCCAGCCCAGGAGGCCCTGAAGCCGGGGAGACCTGACGGAGGTCGTGAGGAGGCCACATAGAGGCCAAGAGGGAGGGGAGAATGCTGGACGCGATCCAGGGTGGGTGGGGTGTGAGCCATCTCGGGAGAGCCTGAACTTTCCCTGGGTGGGAACCTGGGATTGGCCTGGCCAGGGCTCTGCTGGGGCCGGCGGGTAGCGGCACTTACCGGTTATAGCCGTTCAGCGAGAAGGCACCCTGCGGGGAGGCGGACGTGCTGCTCTTGAAGTAGTAGACGCATCGCTTATGGATGATGACAAAGCGCAGGGGCCCTGAGGGCAAGGGCAAGTGTGGCAAGGGCACAGGGTGAGCCCCGAGAGGCTGCCAGGCAGACCCCACTCTGGGGGCCACTCCCAGAGGCCCTGGGTGACCCGAGGCCAGACCTCCTGCCTTTGAACCCCACTAAATGGAAGGGCCTGGAGTTGGGCTAGCATGCTGCCCCTCCCACGGAGTCCAAATGTAAACGATCCATGGGCATGCTGACCAGCCCGAGCGCCAAGGCAGGCCTGGCTGTTCCCGGGGCAGGGGCAGACCGTGACCAGAGAGGCTGGCTCAGAGAAGGGCAAAGCCAGGGCCAGAGGCCATGGCCACCTCTTTCCACCCTAGGAAGGCAGAGCGAGGGTCGGGGCAAAGAGGCCCGAAGAGCCACTGGCATGGAGCCAAACACCAGCCTACACAGTTACAGTGAACCCCACGCTCCACTGTCCTATTCCCAGACAGTCCCTCCCGGGCCTAGGGGCACATCAGTTACAGCCCCTCCTCGGGGGCTCCCTGTCCAAAGGCCAGAGCAGACCAGCAGCCCAGCCTGCGGTACCTCCGTAAGGCAGCACGGTGCCTGGGAGTCCTTGGCAGAGGGCGCTGCTGGAACAAAGGCCTGGGCGGAAGGACAAACAAGGCCCTGATGCTTTTTGGCCTTCAATGTCTTAATGACCGGGCATCTCCCAGACCTGGGGGCGCCCACCCTCTCCCAAAATGCTGTCCCAGGGACCAGAGCTTTGGCCTCACGCAACTCTGAAGGTCCAGCACCCAGCTGGGTCTTGGCACGTTAGTTCACTAAGGGACCGAGTGACCAACCAACTCACTGAACACCCACTGGATAGCGCAAGGCCAGACCTACCAGGCCACCGAGGGCCCCCAGCCCCTGGCTGCAGACTGAAGCTGCCCTGGACCGATGGTCAGCGCTGTGCACCAAATGCCCATCCTATCTCCACTTAGCAGTAACACCCCGAATCCTCCCACGATCCTGGGGAGTGGGGAGGCTGACCTCAGCACCCCCAGGCAGCACCGGCCACCATGGAGGGATGGAAAACTCTGGAGGGCCCACCACAGAAGGAGGCAGAGGCTCAGAGAGACAGGTCGCTTGCCCATGGAGGTCCACCAGGGCAGTGGGGCGGCAGGGCTGGGGTTCAGCCCTGTCCCCACATCCTCCCGTCATGCGCCCTACCACCCAGAGGACTCACATCTCAGCAACTGCAGCTGGGTGCCACCCTTCTTGTGCAGGTAGCCAGCCTTGGCCACGCCCCCGGGCATGGTCAGCAAGTTCTGGGCACCAATGGCCTTCATGGGGGCCGGCCAGTGCATCTCCTCGGCCGCCATGAAGCTGCAGTAAAAGGAGGAGACAGGTCTCAGCCAGGGCTGGGGGACAGAAGACGGCAAAGCTGAGGGCATGCAGTGGGGGATACTGCCAAGATGCTGAAGACAGTGTGAAGCGTCAGCAAGGGGTGAGGAAACTCCTTTCGGAAAGCCCCCGGCTTCTTGGTGGGGCCCCAGGCTGCTTGGTGGGACCCCAGGGAGAGAAAGGGCCAACTGGTCCATCTGGTTGGCCTCTGGTCTATTTGGCCACAAACCTGAGCCCCAAGGACTCTGAGAACTGAGTGTGTTCCTTCACTGTCACTGGTTTACTCAGCACACGCCTACTGAATTCAAGGAAGGGGAGGGACCACCATGAGTGAATTCAAACAACCACTGGCCCAAGGGCACCTGGGTGGCTCACTCGATTCAGGGTCCAACTCTTTGTCTGGCTCAGGTCATGAGCTCACGTTTCATGAGTCAAGCCCCACGTTGGACTCTGTGCTGACAGCACGAAGCCTGCTCGGGATTCTCTCTCTTTTCCTCTCTCTCTGCCCCTCCCCTGCTCCTGCTCTCTCTCAAAATAAATAAAAATTAAAAAAAAAAAACAAAACAACCCACTGGCTTGGATAAGTCAAGCCTTGGGCCATAACCACCCCAAATCTGAGTGCTATGTGAACCTACGATGGGGACAGCCACGGAGGGCTTCTAGCAGATGAGTAGGGTCACAGCCTAATGAAGTCAAAGAGGTACAGGGGCTGGGCCAGGCCCTGGTCACCCTCTCAACCATCTCTGACCCTTTAGCAGGGAAGGGGTGAGGGGCATGGCCCTCAAATGCCCCACCCTCCACTCCTGCCTGCCCTTCGCCAGCTTCAGTCCATCCCTTCCTTAAGGCCCTGAGCCCAGGAAGCAGGAAAACAGGTAGTCAAGAGTCCCCACTTCCCATCCTGGCTTGGCTTTCTGGGGGACCCCTAGGCCTCAGTTGCTGGAACTATAGAATGGAAAGACAGAGTGGACACAGCCTGGCACACAGCACACCCTTATCGGCAGTGGCCGTGATGACCATCCAGTGGGCTGGCTGGTATCCACCCTGCCTCCCCATCAGCTGGGGCATCACTCAGGCAAGGACCACACCGCGCACAGTCACCAGGGGCAGGCTGACTGCCTCAGGGTTAACTCGGGCCTCCAGGACCTGACATTCTAAGTGCCAGCGTCAGCCCTCTCCCTTGTCCAGCCTCTTGTTCACCCCAGCTGCTCTCCCTGAAACATGCCAGGCTCCGGCCTCTGCCTGGAATGACTGACCACTACCCCTTCTCACATGAAGAACTCCTATTCATCCTTCAAGACCCAGGTTCTGAGTCCCTTCTGTGAGCCACCTCATATTCGGGTCCCCCGCCACTGGTCCCTCTGAACAGCAACCCCACGGGGCACCGTTTTGCCTGTGCCTGCCTGAACCTGATGCCGGGTCCCTCCTGGCGCCCCAGTGGAGTTGGACTGAACTGGGTGTGTGGTCAGTGTCCCAATGAGTCACTAGGGTTAGACCCAGAGGCCCCGTCCTCTGGGACTCCTGCCACTACAGCTCCCACTCCCAAACACACACACAAAGAAAACCACTCTGCTGCTGGCAAACCAGCACCCTCCACCAAACGTCCGGGGCTGCTCCCCCGGCCTCTGCCTGGGTCACTCAGGCTGCCCCCCTCCGGCTCCATCTGCCCAAAACCAACCCCTCGGCCTGGGTCCCGCCAACAGCGGAGGAGGCTCCGAACAAAGGCACGTCCCCGGCCCCCGCGACCCAGCCCCGCGCCCCGCCCAGCCGGCCCACGCCCGCCTTTGTTCCCGCAGGAAGCGCGGCTCGGTACTCACGGCGTCCACGCGGCGGCCCGCCGTCCCTGCGCGCAGCGACACGGCCCCGGGCCCGGCCCCGCGGCGCCCGCCTCCCGCCCGCCCCAGCCCCGCCGCCCGCGCCCCGCGCCCGCCATGCCGCGCCCCGCGCCCCGCCGCGCCCCCCGCCCGGGGCGGCCGCCGGGCTCCTCCCCTCGCGGGCGGGGCGGGCGCGGCAGGTGGGGACCCGGCGCTCCGCCCGCCGCCGCGCGGCCTCAGTTTCCCCAACTGCCCACGCGGGACGGTGGCTCGGGGCGCGAAGCGGACGTCCACAGTGCGGCCCGGGCTCCGGAAGCGGGCGAGGCAAAGCAGGCGCACACGGCCGGGCTCCCGGCTGGCTAGAGCCCTTGGGAGAGGGGCTTCTCCTCCCTGAGCCTCAGTCTGCGCCTCTGCAAATGGGGGTGAGGGCCGCCCTGCCTCCGAGGGTTGCGGGTGGGCTCGAAGCGGGTGTGGCCTGCAGGCACTGGGGCCCAGGGTGGGTCTGTGGGTCTTCCTGCCCTCCTCTTGGGCAAGTTGCCTAACCCATCTGCCGCCATGGGCCTCCAGCCCTGGATTCCCTGCAGGAGTCTCCCTGCAGGAGGTACAAGGTCCAGTCCTTGGCAGCTCCCACCTGCTTGGGTAGATGGGGGCTCCCCTCCTAGGGGACCCCCAGGCTGGCCAAAGGCTGGGATGGCCTTGCTGGCCCCCCAAGCATTCTGCCTCCTCTGCCTCCCACCTGCACACAGCCTGTCCAAGCAATGGGCCAGCCATGGCATAAGGGAGCTCTGACAGCTTGGGCGCTGCTCCCACCCAGCTACACACTGGGCACCATTCCCTGCTTTCCTGGCCTCCATTTCAGGCTGGCCCTCGATGCCCCTTCCCACTGCAGCAAGAGGCTCCATCCCATCTGTGTGCCCCTGTTCACAGCACCCTTGCCAGTCCCTCCCCTGGCAGCACACTCAGCCCTCAAGGCCACCACCTCCCTTCCTCCTCTCCACCAGTTCCCTCCCCTGCTTGCAGCACCTCCTCCCCCATCACCTTCACTCAGCACACTCTCCCCCACCACACAAGCCATTCCCATCACCACTTTGTTCCAGGACTCCAGGGCCTCCTCATGCCCCCTGGCCTTTCCAGATCCAGGCCCCATGGATCTTTCTCAGCGGCTCTCCTCATGCCCTCTACCTCCCATGCACCTGTGGCACCCAGACCCTGTGGTTCCCGAATCCAAGACCCAAAACCACCAAGCACCACCTCCAGGCTGCAGTGCACACTGTTTCCACTGCCTCCAGTTGCAACCGAACTAACTCAGCCCTCAGGAATTGGTTCAAATGAACACCAGTCCTTCATTCACTTCTCCCAAAACAGAAGACAAAGGAACTCACTGTATCAGGCCAGCATTACTCTGACACCAAAGCCAAAGGCATCACAAGAAAACTACAGATCAACATCCCTTATGATTGTAGACGTAGAAAGCCTCACCAAAATACTAGCAAATGGCATTCAGCACCATGTAAAAAGGATTCTACACCACACCAAGTGGGAATTATCATGGGAATGCAAGGGTAACACTTACCTAGGGTTCAATGATTGTAATACATCATGCTAATCAAATAAAAGACAAAAAGCACATGGTCATCTCAACACACACAGAGAAAGCATTTCGCAAAAACTTGACAATTTTTCATGATACGAACAACACACCAGGAATAGGAGAAAACTTCCTCAACATCGAAAGGGTGTTTATGAAAAATCCCCAGCCGACATCATACTCAGTGGTAAAAGACTGAAAGCTTTCCCCTAAGAGCAGGGGCAAGGCAAAGACATCTACTCTTGCCACTTCTATTCAACCTTGTACTGGAGGTACTAGCCAGTGCAATTACGCAAGAAAAAGCAATAAAAGGTATCCAGATTGGAAATGAAGAAGCAAAACTATTCACAAGTTAGATAGTTATGTATACAGACAATTTCAAAGAACCCACGAAACAATTATTAGAACTAATAAACGAGCTAGCAGAATATAAGATCAAAACACAAAAAACAGCCATACTTCTATATACGTACTAGCAACAAACGATCCAAAAATTAGAGTTAGCTCAAGCGTTCCCTCCCTCAGGTTCCTTCCCTGACCTCTAGGGGTCCTGTGTCCCTCTGTGGGGTTAGAACACCCTTCTCTCCACCTAACACTGACCACACTAGCTTGTCGCTGTTCCCCATCTTCACCAGCTCAGGCCCAGCACAGAGGGGGCACCCAGGGAGCCCCAGAGGAGGCACAGAATGTTGGCCCTGTCACCGAGCCCCATGATGGTTTAGCTCCACTCGTTCATTCCATGGGCCTGTCAGCGGGAAGCCTCAGTCCCTTCCTCTGCAGGGGCAGACACAGCAGTAGGGACCCCTCACTGTGCTGCTGGGGGTGCCCGCTGAGCCGCCCTGGCTGGGAACTGCCAGGGACAGTGCTGGAGGGCCGGGTTCAAAGCCCACCAGGCCTGTCCTCCTCTGACCCCAGCGTGTGTCCTGGGGGAGGGGCAGCTACTGTGAGCAAGTATGGAACCCACCACTCCTCCCAGTCCCACACGTGTGGGAAACTGCAGGGGAGGAGTTAGGGCAGTATACAGCCCCACTCCGGCTCAGCTCAGTGGCCAGGCAGGTACAGGCCCGTGAGAGCCTCACTCTTGCCTGGCCGCAGTCTCTCTGTGGGCAGAATGAGGGCTCTTGGGTGGCCACTGACTAACCTTAGTGTGGAGGGTAGGTCGTGAGAGAATCCGGTTGTACTCTAGCTTCACGTCCCCTAGGAATGTCCTCACTGAAGGGACAGATGCTAACATCCTCAGCTTCTCTCCAGAGGACGGACTACCCAAGGGGAAACCCATCCTGAGGCCCCCAAATCCTCTGGTCCCACCCGGCCCCACCCTGTACCAGTGGGTGAAGTGGGCTGACACCTGACAAGTGCCCAGTGCCAGGCCAGGCTGGAGCAGAAAAAAGGAAGGAAATGGTAGCTGAGGGTAAGGGTAATGATGGGCCACGGTGGCTGTGGTGACCACACAGATTCTGGGGACTTTCAGCCCAGTTCAAAGACCCCAACTCCACTGGTGCCCAGGAAAATTGAGGGGAGCCCCCAAGAGACACCCAGACTCCTGGCCAGCCTGGCCTCCCCGGCTACCTCCCTCAATGTCCACGGTGTCACCCAGCCCCCTGAGGGTTTAACTCCACTCATTCATTCCATGGGCTCATCAGCAGGAAGCCTCAGTCCCTTCCTCTGCAGGGGCAGACACAGCAGTAGGGACCTCTCACTGTGCTGCCGGGGGTGCCCGCTGAGCCGCCCTGGGTGGGAGCCGCCAGGGACAGTGCTGGAGGGCCGGGTTCAAACCCCACCAGGCCTATCCTCCTCTGACCTCTGTTTCCTCTCACTTAAAGTGAGCACAGAAAGTCCAGTCGTCAGAGTCCCCCGACACCCCTCAGGGCATCTCTCCCTACATAGGAGGGTACTGAGGCCACCCAGGGAGACTGCTGTGCAGGGAGGGGCTTGGTTCCCTGCAGCTCAGAGGGGCTGACTAGGGCAGGACTCTGATGACACAGAGGTCGGCGTTAAGGTGGCCAGCATGGGGGTGGCCGCTGGGCTCCATGAACCCTTTCAGACGGCATGTGATCTTTGGAAGGCGGGCACCTCAGGCACACACCCTGGTCTCCGCTCCTGAGCTCACGTGACCTTCTCTTACAGTAGAGGTTAGTCCAGCCGACCGAGCAGCAGGGACAGGGGCAGAGCTGGTGGATGAAAACCGCTCGGTCCCCCAGAGACAGTCCTTGAGGAGTCCCACAAAGTGCAGGCTCTGTGGCTCCCCCCTACCACGGGGCTGTGAGCCCCACAGGTGTGTGGTGATGATTTGCACAGGCCCACGTGTGAGTGCCACAGATAGTGTGCTCGGGCAGGCTGTGCTTGTGAGCTGCACAGTGCACACACAGGTTAGAGTGTGCACATCAGTGTGTGTGCATGCGTGTGCATGGGTGTAAGCTTCTGTGTGAGAGCCAAGCAGGGGCCCTGGAGGCTGAGCTCCTGCGGTCTCCTCTCTGACACTTGCAGACATTGCCCTGACTGTGATGAGGGAGCTGGTGCCTCGTGCGACCACAGTGTCAGGGGTTCCTGTCAGTGGTGACCACACCGGCCCTTTGTGGGCGCTGCAGGGAAAGGGGAGGCTGGGACCTCCGGCCCCAGTGAAAAGGGGACCTAAATGCATTCATTCACACACTCACACCCACACAAACACACGTACACACACAGACACACACACAGACACGTATGCTTTCTCATGTATGCCCACTGACACAAATATATTCACACATACACGCTCATACACCCACACTCACTCACACACTCACTCAGACACACACACCCATTCGTAGACACGCACTCATTGTCACACACGCTCAAGCTCACTATGGATTCATACACACTTTTATGGACTCACACTGACACACACACTCATTCACTCACTCGTAAATATACACACATGCACAGCCTCCAGGGGCTCCCGAGACCCTTTGTGGGTGGCCCCCGTGCCCCAGGCTGGCAGCCTGGGCGTAGGTTAGAATGTTCTACTTGACAGCTCCTTAAGTCCCACGGGCTCAATGCTTTATTCCCGTTTTACAGACTAGAACCCTGAGGCTGGGAGAAGCGCCCTGGGCATTCACCATTAGCCAGGCTCTGTGCTTCTCAAGGATCACCCCACATCATCATCCCGACACCCCCTGACGTGTGAACTGGCGTCATCCCCACACCACTGATGAAGACACCGAGGGTCTGAGAGGCTGAGTCACCTGCCCAAAGTTACACATCCAGTAAAGGGTGGGGGACTCTCCAGGCACAGCCACGCCCCCAGGCAGGCACCCTGCAGGCGCTAGGTGGCAGTGGGGTTACGCCCAGGCCATCTGTTTTCCCCTTTCCCCTTTCCGTTCCCTTTCCCCTTTCCGTTCCCCTCCCCCTTTCTCTTCCCAGAATCTTCCTCCACAAGAGAATCAAAACCAAACATCTCCTGGGGTGGGGGAGGCGGCAAGCAGCCATGCCAGAGGGAAGGGGCATGACCTGGGCTTTAGGCGGAGAGCCCCCCAGCCCCTCAGCTCCATGCCAGGCTCCCAAGCATGGTCCACGTACACACACACACACACACACACACACACACACTCACATCCATTCACACATACTCACTCAATGTGTGAGCACACAGGACCTGGCAGCATACGTGGTGGGAAGGCGCCCCCCAACCTGGGCCCCCACCTCCCTGCCAGCTGCGGGCTGAGTAGCACATGGTGGGGGCAGGGGTGTCCTAGCAGCAGGCTCCCTCTTGGGGCTCCCACTGTGCCCCATCCAGTTCCGCAGGGCTCTCCTCACAGCCTATCGGCTCTGGGGTCCAGGGCTCAGCCTGGACAGTTCCACAGGCCCGGGGTTCACGCCACCTGCTAAGCCCCCGGTCCCGGGGCAGCCACACTGACCTGAGAGCACTGACCCAGCACATGGTTCTCCTCCTGTCTGTCGATGGGCTGGGGGCAGGTGTCCTGAGGCCCAGGGCGGCCATGTGGCTCAGGGGCCACAGGGAGGACCTACAGCCCACGTCCCCCAGGCGGGGAAGGCCTGATGCCCCGGCATTGTCCTGGGTGCTGCCCAGGCAGCTGCGTCCACAGCTCCCTCCTGCTGACAGCCGCCGGCTGCATCTGGGGCCTGTGGCCGCCAGGCTTCCTCCCCTCCGGAGACTTCCTGTTGCCGGGTCCCTGGGCAGCCCCAGCTAGCCAGCACTTCCTGCTTTCTACCCTCCCAGGTCCTGAGGCTGAAGTGAGACCCAGGGCTGCACCCATCAGCGCTGTTAGGCCTGCTGGATTTTAGCCAGCACTGCCCCCATGCCCTACTGCAGCCGGAGACCACAGCTCTCCAGGCCCCGGGGCAAGACCAGCTTTTTCCCCCGGGGAGGAAGCTCCCTGCTGATGCCCCACACACACTTCCTGTGGCCACCTCTGCATACTTGGCTTCTCTCCAGGAAACGACCAAAGCCCCTTCCCAGCCATGGGCTGTCACACTGTCTCCTTGGCCCCAGAAGCCCCTTCCCCTCACGAAGCTGATGCTTACACCCAACACTGGGAACTCACTACCTCCACCTCTCTGCCCTTTGACACCAAGGGACCAAGGGACCAAGGGACCAGGTTCCCAGCCTTGGCCCAGGCATTTGCCTGCCACCCTCCCTCCCTCTTCTACCACAGGCCTCCCCGTCTCCCCCAGCCAGGCATGGCCTCTGTGACAGAGCTGGGCTCACTGCCTCTGGCAATCATCACTCTCAACACCAGGCTTGACGACTATCAGAGCATGCTCTTGCCACTGTCCGGTCCTGCCCCAGGTCCCACTCAGAATGCGTCCCCTCCACAGCCTACACTGCCCCACAAGGGTTGGGTGCCTCTCCTGCCCAGATCCACAGCCAAAGATTTGGGGAGCAGGGATTCAAGCCCAGGCTGTTCGGTGCTGAGCCCCCACATCCCCTGGCTCTCTTCTCCTGAGCTTGGGTCTCAAGGTCATACCTCTCCCACAGAGGACAGGCCCAACCAAAGGAAGGAGCACTCTGGGACCACCACCACCCCCCCCCAAGTAGGATTTGAGGGTCAGAAAGGCCACAGACCACAGGGTCTCCGGGAGTTGCTGATGGTCTTGTCCACCAAGTTTCCTGGGGCACCTAGCCGTCTCACATACTTGTAGTCAGGGCACTGGAGGGCAGCTCCCAGGCCGGGGGACCTCCATCTCCCACAGCGTCCACCGCCCCAGACATCTGCCAAGGCCCTCGTGCTACCTGGGGGCCTATCTGGGGTCACAGACCACCTGCTGTCTCTTAGAGGATGGGGGGCTTGACCTTTGTGTCTGAGCTCTCCTCAGGATAGGCATGGCTGCCCTGGCCTCCCCACGCCTAGGCCAGCCTCGATCCCCTTTGGTGGCTAAGGGCAGACTGTGCTTTTGGCAGAAAGTTGGCCATGACAGACAGACACCAACAGACAGACAGGTAGCAAGGGGGAGGGTTACAGGGGGGTTTCTGCCCCTTCTTCCTCTTTGCGGTCTGCCCAGGGTGGATAGAGGGCCCCAGAGCAAGCTAAAGCTGGACACTCAGCCTACCTTTGTCCTGTGCCAGCTCTGTGGCCTCAACTTACTTAGTATCTCTGAACCTTAGTTTCTTCATCTGTGAAATGGGTGCTGAGGGTTGAGATAAAATAGCAGGTGAGGAGCTCCTGGGCCATGATCCAGCCAGGACAAGCCAATGGGCAGTTCTGGGCCAGGGTGGGGGCCTCAGCCTCAAGGGCCATGCTATGGGGTCAACAGAAGGTGGCAGGCCCAGCAGGCACTAGACTGGGGAGGCCTCCAGGGGAGGGGGCTGGATCTGACAGAGAGAGGCAGAGTTTGCTGGGAGGGGCTGGGGTGAGGAAGTCAAAGACAGGACAGGGGTTCGGGGCCACATCACAGGGTGGGGAGGAATCCAGGGGCAACAGGGTGACCGAGGCCCAGAGAGGCTGGGGTACAGGCGTGGGGGTGAGAAGCTGCCAAGACGAGGACCAGGAGCCAGCCAACACTCCCCAGGATGCACCACCCCTCACCGGACAGACAGGTGGATGGATGAAGAGGCCTGAGGTCAAGGCAGCAGCCAGAGCCTCCCCCGCCCTTGCGCCCTGGAGGGTCCCCAAGCGCCTAAACAACAGCAGAGGTAGGAGGGGGCAGAGGGCCATGAGGGGAATAGGATCCCCATCAGGGGTCAGACCCATGCTGGCCCCTTCTCCAACCTTTGTCTCCCTCTGGGAGGTGAAGGTCAGGAGTCCTGGGCTGCTATGTGACCTCTGCAGGCCACTCTTCTCTGGGCCTCAGCTTCTTCATGTGCCCTCCTACCTCCTGAGGCATCACTTTATCCTTACAGCGAAGAACACTGCCATTTATATTCCTGAAAACAGAGGACCCTCCAATAATGGCAGCTCCGTGACCTTTTACGGTGTGCTGGAGATAGCCATGGAAATGATCCCACGCCAGGATTCCAGCAGCAAAACGCGTGAGGGTGGAGCATGGCTGTGGTCTCTAGCCCACCCTCCCCCAGCTGCGGCTCCTCCCCCTGCTCCAAGGGCAGGTGCCTCAAAGTGCCGGGCTTGGGGACCACCCCACCACACCAAACGTAGGGCACTTACCAGGATGGGTGGGAGCCAGCCAGCAGGGCCAGCAGGGGCCAAGGGTCAGCCTGAAAAGAAAGCAAGACAGAGAGATTTCACTCTGAGTTCCTGGGGTCTTCAGCCTCCTCAGGAGCAAGGCAAACACCTAGCACAGCGTGACCTCTGCAGCTGGGCACGGAGTTTTCCTCACCCGTGTGCTCACAGCCCACGAAGCTGGTCCTATTGTAACCTGCGCTGACCGTGAGAACACTGCCATTCAGAGATGCTGGCACCGGCCAGGCTGATGGCCTGAGAACGGAGGGGTGAGGAATGGAACCATGTCCCTGGGAACCCCAGCCCCGGGTCTCCCTCAGGCACCCCGGGCCCCTGTGCCCAACCCAGTGCCCATCTGCCACCTTCAGGGGCAGCTCAGGCACTGAAGGTGCTGAGAAGGGCCTGTTGGGCTCTGGGGAGGGCCTGGGCCCAGGGAGGGGTGGCTGGCACCCACGATGGGGAAAAACATCAAGTTCTCAAAATAAGATGTTTTGTATCAGCCCCTCCCGCAGGGCCTCGGTCCACCTAGAGCCAGCTCTAGGACCCGTAGACACAGCTTCCCTCCTTTCTCTGAGCCTCACTCTTCTCTCCATACTTGAGGCTAGAGGCTGCCTTCCAGAGCAGGGCTGCAAGGGTCGTACTGGGCAGAGGGAGCGGGTGATGTAGAGGACAGGGCCCACCCAGAGTCACCCAGTGTAAGAGATACATGTCTAAGTCCTAGTCCCCAGATGCTACAAATGTGACCTTATTTGGAAAAGGGACCTTTGCACATGTAGTTAGGGATCTCATCCTGGACTGGCCAGATGGGCCCTAAATCCAATGACAAGGATTGGATTACAAGAGAAAGAAGAGACAGAGGCACAGATTGGAGTGACGGTGGCCCCAAACCAGAGAAGCCAAGGATTTCTGCAACCACCAGAAGCTGGAAAAGGCAAGGAAGAAAGGATCCTTCTCTAGAGCCTCCGGAGGGAGCATGGCCGTGCTGACCCTTGGATTTTGGATTTCTGCCTTCCAGGACTCAGAGAGTGAATGTCTATTGTTTTAAGCCCCCAGGGGGTGGTGCTGGGTTAGGACAGCCTTAGGAAACTATCACACACAGGGACTCTCCAAAGTCCTTTCCCTGGGCCAACTTCACTTGAAGCCCGAGCATATCCTGCAGGAAGAAACCGGTTCTGTGGGCAGCCCCTGCCATGGGCATCCAGCTGGACGGAGCAAACCTGAGCTGGCCTCCTTGGCTGTGCACACCTCCTGCGGGCCTGGCCCACCACCTCTTACCCTCCCAAGCAGGGGATTGGGTGCCACACCCAGCTCACACCCATCACACTTGCTGAGCCCTCCTCCTGCCTCTGGTTCACACCCCTGGCCAGCCCCTCCGTAGCACATTTCCACCATGAAGCAGGGGTCAGCCTGACTCCCTGGCCAGGTATATGGGGTCTGGCTCCTGCTTCCAGCCCTGGGCCCTTAACTCTGGGCCTGCCACATAGGCCCATCAATCATGCCCCATTCCCAGTACCTGCCAATCTCTTCTACCTGTAAACTAAATCCTCTCCAAAATGCTCCCTCATCCTTGGAAAACAGAACCATCTAGAACCTCACACCCTTCTCTGAAATCTCCGTCAGTGGCATAGCCTGATACACCAGAGTATCACACGGATACCCCAGCACTCCCCACTGGCCTGGGTCCCGCTGAATCCCCAGAGCCAGGCTGGTGCCTGACCCATGCAGGGCCCAGATGGATAGATGGGACAGATGGCTTCAGAGTCACGTCTACACACACGGCCATGCCCCTCACATGGCTGTAACTAGCCCTTGCCTAGGCCATCCCTCAGAGCCAGAGTGTACTTAGAGTTAATCTGACCCTGAACAAGAACTGATGTCCAGTGTGGCCACCACCAAGGCCCATCCATGGCCCAGGATCCCTCCTCGGTGAGATGAGGGGTGGCCAGCAATGAGCAGATATTCAAGACTGCTAACTGCAAAACAGAGATGAACTGGACGCATTGGAGCCTGCCAGTGTCCCCAGAAGGACAGCGGTGTGCTGGGGTCCAGAAGGTCCCCAGGGTCTCAGGGCTGCCCAGGATAGAGGCAGGAAGCGTCCAGTCACTCCTGTGTCCAAGCGCAGAGGAAATTAAGGGAAGTGCAGAAAGAGACCCACATGCATGGCTGCCCGCCCTGGGGCCTGGGCTTCTGGGTCAGCATGGGGGTGGGGGTGGGGCTTCTACTCTGAGACACGTGGCCCTCAAGCTCTGTCCCCAAAGAAGACTCATGAGGCCCTCACATCCCTGGACGCTGCCCCAGTCACACAGCACCCCGGAGCTTTCCTCTCCCTGGCCTGGCGTCTCTGCCTCCAGCAAACATTCCCAAGCTGGGCAGAGTGCAGAGCAGAGCTAGGGGCCCTCACAGAGTCAGGGGTACCCCTGGGCTCATACCCAGGGCAGAGCTCCCTCCAGCAGAGCCCGGAGAAGGAGGCTCCCCAGGAGGGAGCTGGAGCCTGGCCAGGAAGGAGCAGCATGCAGGCAGGAGGGAGGATGGCGGGAGCCCCGGGCCAAGGTCCCTGTGTGAGGGACAAGGTCCACTGTGGGCTGTGGTGAGGGGCAGGCTAGGTCTGGGGGGAACCACGCTGGCATCGTCACTGGCGTGAACCACTCCCCTGCCTCAAACCACAAGCCAGCAGAGGTTCTCAGGATTCACGCTTCGGTTCATCAGAACTTAAACAAGTCTGTGCCTTTTACCTGATTAAGAAAAAATGTCCCAGAGCACTGATGTGTGCCCCGAGTTCCTGGCCCGTGCCCGCGGAGGCAGCCTGCCTCTCGTCAGCCTTGCCCCAAAGTGCTAGCCCCAAGAGAGATGCTCAGGGCTTCCTGCCCCTGTGGTTCCCCGTGAAGGGGCTGCTCCAGCCTCAGGACCTGGGTGGGCAAGAAGAGCACAGTGGTTACTGCACAGGCTTCCTTGGGGACAGGCCTGGCACAGGCCTGCACAGGCCTGTTCCTTGGGGACAATCCCCTCTTCTAAACTTGTGGCCCACTCTGAGCCTAAGCTTCCTCATGTGAAGAATGGGGTTGACAGTTCTTCCAGGACCATCTGGCACGGCTGGTGGGCAGGGATACTCCAGGGGCACTTGGTCACTGGGGTTCTGTTGCAAACACTGTCAGCGCAGTCATGTTGGAAAGGGGGAGTGTGCTCTCAAACCATCCTGCTTGAAGCCGGGCTACACCTTCCCTTCCGGCCCCTCGGGGTCTGGACCCTTGAGCACCCCAGGATCCCCGGCCACTGATGGCCCCATTCTGAGCCACATTCCCATAGCGCTGGGAATTGCACCCAGAGGTGACCCACCGCACCCACAGGCCTCCAACCACACGCAGGACCCCTCTCCCAGCTCCCAGGAGAGTCTGCCCCTCCCTTCATACCCCGCACCTGAGCATTTCAGTCTGTCTGGGGACCACCTGTCCCCTCCTTCAGCATCGGCTCCAGAGGACGGTCACTCCTCATGTCCACCCCCCATAGTGTGTCCAGCACGAAGCAGGCACTGAGTACTTTCTAGAGCATGAGCTACTGTATCCCTGACTAGCTGGGTGCCCCTTACTCCCCATGGCGTCCAGCCCAGGACGCTCATTTCTTGCCTCAAGTACCCCCACTTCTCCACCCCTGGGGGCCTCTGGCTACATGACATATGCCCAGTGTAGGGGCTTTGGTGCCCACCAAGCAGGGCTTGAACCCCTCCCCAGAGTGACTTCTCCCAGCCTGTGTCCTCGTCCACAAAGCAAGGCTGGCAACCGTCACCGACAGAGCAGATGTGGCGCCAGACCAGGCACCCTCACACCCCGAGCACCTGGTGGACCAGGCCCTAGGCCGACAAGACTGCCCAACACTGCTGCTGACCTTCCAGGGGTCCAGGGAATGTGGTTGGGCAGGAGATCTGCTTTTTTGGCAGGATGCCCAAAAACAGAGACACCATCTCCTCTCAGGTCAGAGATAAGCTGATCCCTGGCCAGATGAGGGATCCACAGAGACCAAGACTTCCCCAAATCCAGTCTGCTCCCCTCTGTCCTTCGCAGGCCATGCCACATCGGCTCCCTCAGCACATACTCACTGAGCGCCCATCCTACTGGGCAGCAGAAGGCTCCAGAAGGCAGTTCTGGTGCTCGGTGCGAGGCCTGCCTCCCCAACAGAGGGCCCGGTTCCTGCCACCAGCCCTAGGCCGGCCTCCTCAGGAACAGAGGCTACCATCAACCAGACCCTCCTGGGGACCCCTGTGTCGCACACACATCCCACGGGGGCAAACTCCCCACCTGCTGAGGCCAAGACCAGGGGGTCACGAAGGCTAGGGTGCTTTCCTTCCTGTAGTCCCCTCCCGCTATGAATGGCCAAGCCACCGGGCCAGGGTAGGGGCCTGGAATGTCCACCAATGTGTCAGCTCTGTGGCCGGCGCGGTCCCCAGCTGCTCAAGGGTACACACTCTGCTGCTCTCCCGATGAGGAAAGGGAGGCTAAGAAGGCCGCAGCACAGCCATCCAGCCGGCACTGCCCATGGGGCCTGGAGCCCAGAGCCACCTCACCCACACCACACAGTCCGGCATTTCCTGCTGAGGCTGGCTCCCAGAGGCGCGAAGGGAGAGGAGGAGCCCCACAATGGCTCCCACCTGGGCAGAAAACACAGCAGCCCAGAGGGCAACGGGAGGGGGGCCCCAGGCTCTGGGCAGGAGGCTGCAGCACAGGGGGTGGGACAGACCATGCGGCATGCTGGTGCATGCCAGCCTGTCCTTGTGGGCTCAGGGTTTGCTTGTTTTACACTCACGTCCAAAGCCCAGGGACAGCCCAGTCGGGAGACATTCAGCCTGAGCCTGGCTCACTGCTGCCAGTGCTGCAGGGGGAGGACAGCGCTCGCCCCAGAACAAGGTCTGGCAAGAAGCAGAAGCCAAAGCCTCGGAGTCTCCATTGGTAACTCAGGCTGTTCTGAGAGCTGGCAGGCTCAGCGGGGTGAGAACCGAGGAGGCCCGGCGCTCAGTGCTAGGGCTGTGTGGATGGAGAGGTCCACACTTCAGCAGAGAGTCAAATGAAGTGAAGGAGCAGGCCATCAGATATCCCAGAAACAGTATTTCCGTCAGAAACGGGGGGGGGGGCCCCTACAGAGCCAGAGCCGAACCCCACTGGGTAGCTAATAAAACTGAGAGCAGGAAGTGTCGTCCACCACTGGGCCAGGGTGGGCTGGGGTGCTTGTCTGTCTTGCACAGAGCATCAGCGCAACCCCCAAGTTCTCCTGGTACTGGGGCAGAGGGAGGCAGTCAGGGCACTGCCACCTGCCGACAAACACCACACCCTTCACCCCAGGATCCAAGCTGGCCCCACCCAGAGCGGGGCTCCCCATCTGCTGGGGAGGCAGCCACTTCTGACTCATGTCCCTGTGACCACTATTCCACCCAGACACGGTGACACATCAGCCAGCATCCTTGGAGCCATCTTCCACATGAAGTAGCCAAGCACAGAAACCACATGGGGGGTGTCCCGGATGGGAAGCAACTTGTGCAAAGGGCCTGGGGTTGGGGTAGGAGGGAACACGCACCTCAGACCAGAGGGACAAAAGCAGTTTCATTTCAGAGCTGTTTGTCAGGGCCACATGCCCAGCTGAGTGTGGATGAGATCCCAGGCCTGTCCCCAGGGTGAGGTCCCAGGCCAGGATCCCATTCAGGCTTAGGCTCCGGGCCCAGTCTCACTGATTTGCAATGGGGTCCTGGTGCAAGTTGCTTCACACCTTGAGCCTCACTTCCTCATTCCCCAAATGGGCTTATTGCTAATGGCACCCTGAGGACCAAAGAAGACCGACCGTTCACTGGAACTCTGAGACAGCCGCTTGTCCCAACACTGGGTCTCAGGGCCTCTGAGGGTAGAGGGCATGCACTCAGCCCAGATCTCAGTACCAGGGCAAGGTGTAGGAAAGGAACACAGCAGGGATGCCAAGGCCATGAAACTGATGCTAGGGAGGGATGTGGGTAGAGGAGGCAGCCAGAGAGATCCAGCCCCACTGCTCCTCGAGGGAGCCGAAGTCAGAGACCAAAGGTCAGCCATCATGGGCACACTGTAAGGACACCTGCTGTCCACCTGTGCCAGGCCAAGGCAGCTGTGCGAGCCCTCCACATTGGCAGCCACTTGACAAGGCATCTCGGGCTAGGCCACGAGGGACACAGCCTTGACCCCTGCAGCAGTCAGTGGCCTTGGTCACTCAGCCATCTGTCCCACCACCCCTCTCCTTAGTATCTTTCCTGCCACGGTGGCCTCCCTTAGACCACAGGAAACCGTGGTGTCCCTCAGCACTCTACAACATTTCACTGGCTCAGGGCTGCTAGGTCAGGGCAGGGTCATGAGGTGTGGCCCCCAATCTGGATCCTCCAGGGACTCCTTACTCACCAGGAACCCCAGGTCACCATTTGTCCAATGGGGTTCTGGCCTCCTGCTGACCCTGCCCCAGGCCAGAACTCAGAGCAGGGACTCTACACGACAAAACCTCTCTCTCATTCTGCTCATTTCAGCCTTTTACAGTGAGGTCTTTCTTCTGTCTTAATCCACCTACTGTTATACTTTCATCCCCAACAGAACATTTTTAAGCTGTTCTCAAACCATTTTTTTCTTCGATGCTGTTGATTAGTTTTTACTTTCTGAGGTTTTTTTTTTTTGTTGCCTTTTTTTTTTTTTTTTTTAATTTTATTGCATTGTCTTTTGTTTTTGGTCACATTGTATCCATCGGTAAATTTTACGTTGGCCTCGGGAGGTCTCACACCGGCCTGGTCTTGCCCTCTCATTGGTGACCTTCTGAAGTCACTCACAGGCCAGCAAAGGGGAACACCCAGGTGACAGGCTAGCCCGCCTGTCGGGGCTACAGTGGGCAGGGCCTGGGGAAGCATGCTGTGGCCACTCCCAGGCCTCCGTCTCTGGCTGGACAGAGACAGGGAGACAGAGACAGGTCCAGAGGGAGGGAGCCAGAGAGAGGACACAGGAAGAGGCCGGACAGAGGGCAGAAGAGGGAAGGGGGAGCAGGTCAGCCCCCCATTAGAGGAACTGAGAGCAGTGTGTTCCTCCTTCGCCTGGGAAGCCAGGCTTGGGCACTGGACAGGATGACTCAGCCACTGGCTCCTCCCGCGCCCTTAGCACAGACCCCCCACAGGGGGACCAGACTGCTCCCAGGCGCCCTCATACTGCCCCATTGTTCAGAGGCCCAATGAAGAAAAGGGTCTGGCAGGGGGCCCAGGTTGGCAGGAAAAGAGCCCAGTCCCCAGTCTCCCCTGCGAGCAGTCTGGGCCCTCCATCAGGGGGTCTACGTCCAGCCACCGTGCTGTCCTGCACACTGTCCCCTTTCCAAGGCCAGGTGTCCTGTGAGATGCCGTACCCCAGGCCCACCCTCCTGTCCCCCCACCCTACCCTCTCCTGGCTCTGAGCCGCAGCAGACTGGTGGTTCTCAAGGTTCTCAAAGGTGATCACACTCAGGCTCAAGTTCAAGGTCCTTACCCAGCCGGTGCTCAACCACAGTGCACACGTCACACCCCTTCCCTGACCTCCTCATATCATTTCCACCTGACAAACTCCTGCCTGGCCTTCGGCCCCAGTTCAGAACACCCCAAGACACCCCTGATGCCCCACAATCAGGCTGGGGCATGGCTCCCTGAGGGTTCTCAGAGCGTGACGCAGGGCAGGAAGAGGGGCTTACCCCATCGCTGCCCAGGGATCCCAGGCCGGGCCCTTCCTGAGGCACACACAGCTCTGGTTGGTGCCCCCAGACACCACAGCCAAGACCTGTATGAGCCCCATGGCCGGAGATCTCCCGTCTGCCCACCCCCACCCCACACCCTAGCCCTGAACCAGAGCCCTAGAGAACTCCCTCAGATCCCCACATGCAACAGAGACAGGGAGTCTAACTGAGGCGCCAGAGGCAAGGAGGCTTCTGCTGGCCAGCAGAGCCCAGAGCCAAGCTCTTGGGTGCCAGCCCCTAAGGCCTCCTCCTGCCTGGGGCAGCCTGCTGGGTGGGAGGGGGAGGGGGTACGGCTCGGTGGGTGCTCTAGGAACACCCTCCCCATCCCCAGGGAGACAGCTGTGGGGTCACATCACTGTGGGCCAGAAAAGCCAGCAAACAACGCTGGGGGGGGGGGGGGGCGGGGGCGGTGCAGAGTCAGTAACACCAGGGCCCAGCGCTACCCCGTCTGACCAGGACTGCCTCCCCCACAGGCCCAACAGCTGCTCGGTTGCGGTCACTGACTCCACCCTGGTCAGCTGACCCCCTCTCCCCACCACACACCTAGCTCTCCTGCATGTCTAAGCCCCCTTCCAACCACCCCACTCCCACCCAAGCTGCTTCACAGCCATTGCCGCAGGGGGGCTGTGCGTGTGGGAGCATCTCCAGACCCGAGTGAACTTTGAAAATAGAAACCAACCCCTGCTCGAGACCCTCCCGTGCCCTCGGGCCTGACTTCCGCACCCCTTCTGCCTTCTCCAGGCCTCTCCTTCAGAGTCTCTATGCCAACACACCGCAGGGCCCCTAGCCTGGCTCCTTTTTTCCCCTTCCTGCTCCCACCCCAAGGAGGCCCCATCATGGATGCCCCCCACGGCACCTCCTGTGCCGTTCTTGGGTGCTGCCCACTAGCAGGGCCAGGACCACCCCCAGGCCAGGCACCCAGGAGGGCTCCGTGCAGGTTTTTGAGGGGGTGCATGACTCAACATGGAGGCCGCTGGCTTGGGCTTGGAGTGGGCAGTCTCCTCCTGCTTCCCAAGACCTTGGCCCCGGAACAGCTGCCCCCCACCCCCGCCCCCATGCCTGGCTGTTGGGAAGCTTGGGCTTGGGGCAGGGCCTCCTAGATCCCCTCAGGAGTAGGATCTCTTTCTCAACCTTCTTCCTTCCTCAGCAACTTCCTGCCTCCGCAGTGAACATGGCCACCACCAACCACAGCACTTCACCCTCCCATCACAGTCCCAGGAAAATGGGAAGACTGGTTTCAGAGAGCCCCTGCCCCAGGTGGCAGACCTTCTGAGGCCAGGTGCCCAGGACCCCAAAACAGGTCAGGGCCTCGGAGACGGGCTCCATCCCTCACTCCATTGTGGACCACTGGTGCTGACCCAGGTGGGACAGAACCCAGACCTGCTCCCAGCCTGGGGCGTTCCCTACACCCCACCACCAGACCAGAGACAGAGCCCTGACCTAAGGGCAGGCATCGCCCTCCGCTGGCAGCTGTAGCCCACGGTCTGGAACCAAACTGGGCTGGGAAGGAAATGATTCCAGAGTCTCCTGCTCCCAGGCCACCCCTCCCCCAAGTAGCTTGCTGTGGCAAGGAGCCAGCGCTGGGAGTTTGGGGGTCCCGGCCCTGTTACATGCCAGGCAGCAGTGTCGGGGTAAGGTCCCCGGAGGAGCATATCCTTCCTGAGCCAGATTGGAGAGACAGGAGGACTGCCTGAGGAAGGGGGTACAATGCAGACAAGATCCTGAGACAGGGTAGGGTGCAGGGAGGCAGACACTGGAGCCTGAGGGGCTACCACCAAGCACCATCAGCTCTGACCCGAGCTGGGTGGGTCGGCAGGGAGGCCTTGGTGGCCTGACACCAACTGCAGGGGCTCTGAGGCCCTCTGCTGCGTCCAGCTCACAGCCAGGTCACCACCCTGCCTCCTGCTTAGCACCTCCTGCATTCCTAGAGGTTCTAGGCCTGACAGGCCACCTCCCATCCTAGGCTGAGGGCTAGGAGACACAGCCACTGCACCCTCTGCCTGCCCAGCTGACCACTGATCTGCCTGTCAGGGCCAGGCCCCCAGTGCTGTGTCCGCCTGGCTATCAGGGGACCCAGGGAGCCAACACAAACAGCTTGTCCCTTTCCGGACCCAAATAGGAGGAAAGGAAGTAGCTGGATTAGGGAGGGACGTTCAGGAGACAAGGCAGGCGCTGAGTGCCCTGGTGCACCTCCCTCCAGCTCTGACACAAGGCTGCGGTCCTCACACCTGTCCACTTGGGGCTTCTGGGGCCTTCCTCATCGCTCTCCTTCTGGTTGCACACCAACTCCACCTTGGGGACTGGTTCCCTGGGACCCAAAGACTGGGTTTCCAGAGTGGCCTGCAGTTCAGGGGAGCTCAGGCTGACCCCAATCTTGGCCCTAACACACATCTTCAGGAAAGGAAACAGCCACAGAGAAAAGAACTGCTTCCATTTAGGGTGGGACCCCCAGGATACCCCACCTCAGTCTCCCCATCTGAACCCTGCTGGGGCCACTGAGAGCATCTGGAACGCAGAGCTGGGGCAGGGCAGTCAGCTGGGGTGGGGGGTGGGGAATGATGACAGAAACCTTTGAGCGAGGCCGAAGCACAACAAACAACCCATGGTTATCTGATTGGCAACTCCACCAAGCTGGGCAGCAGAGGGTTCCAGGATGACAGCACGGATTCGTCTCAGACGCTGAGCGGACAGTTAAATGTAGGCAGGTAGTAACAAGCCAACTTCAAAGAGGGCCCGGCCCTGCCCTGCCCCTGCCCCGGTGCCACCTGCCCGCCGGCACTTGAAGCCGTGCCTTCTGGACTTCCTGGGATGCTCCACAGTGGGACTTCCCTGTGGGGGGGCCCACATGCACCTCACCCCCCCACCCCAGACCAGGCCTATGTGGGCACCCTGTCCTTTATGAGTTCCCAGTAAACACGGTGACCAGGCAATGAACTGGGAGGCTCAGAGGAGGCACCCGGTTACTGGCTAGAAAGGGTCCCCTAAGCATCAAGCAGGACAGACACTTAGGCCTTTCATTAAACTACTTCTGAGGGACAGAGCGGCAGGGTGGGCCAAGGCCAAGCTGCCTCGTGTGGCATCTGCCAGCGGGTCTTGCCCTCCACCTGCAGGCCTGTCTACTCCTGGGGCCCATGCTGACCAGGCCATGGTACACAGAGCACCCAGCATATGCAGAGGAGCAGAGGGCTGGGGGGCAGCAGCTGTCTGAAGGGGTCCACCTCTGCTCCAGAGGCAAGGGCTGAAGCCAGGTGGCAAGGGCCCAGGCCCCCAGCCAGAGCCCCAAGTGGACTGTGGGGACAAGCCAAGGCCCCACCCCGGCATTCAAAGCCCCAAGGTCTACCTCTGACTTTTTCCCCACCTTGCTGGGGGCAACCAGCACTGAGGGCTAGGAGCTTGACTGGCTCCTAGTGTAGCTCAGGACATGGGTGGGGCCTCAAGGCCAGCCAGGGTATGCAGACACGTGGCCCTCCAACTGCAGAACAGGGCTGTTAGATTACAACATCACCTCGGGCCAGGCTGGAGGAAACCCTCAAAATGGAGCTGCACAGTCTGTGCAAGGTCAAGGGCAGGAATGTCTTGGCCCGGGGTCTGGGGGTGCGGCCTTGATGGAGCCCCTCACGAGGCTCGAGATGCCCATGAGGGCTCCTAGGCAGCCTCTCATTCACTTTTCCCAAGGACATCAGGCATTCGAACTGGTTTTACCCTATTTCACACGGAAAGGACCGAAGTCCAGGGAGTCACTCAGACCTGAAGTGGACGCAGCCTGCCAGGCAGGCTCAGTCCCCCCCCCCCCCCACTCCTCCGTGGGGGAGCACGGCCATCACCACCACTTCAGACTTGGGGCGGGGACCTCGCTCCCTCTGCAGGCTCCAGCAGGCAGGCACCCACACCCCACTCAGTGGCCTGGAACAGGCATGCTTGGCAGCAGGCCATCCCCACCCTGGGCTTAGCGAGCGCGCAATAAACATCTGATTCACGAGGAAACAGAGGGCACTTCTCGGAATCAGAACGTAGCTGCAAAGGCTAGGGGTGTGGATACCACACGGATGCCCCACCAGCTCCACAGGCCCTGTTGACCTCCCCAGGACACCGCCTCCAGCAACCAAGCACACCAACCCCGTCCCGGGAGACCAGCTGGCTAAGACTACTAGAACCTGGCATGGCCAGCCCACGTGGGCCAGGGGTGAAGGAAACAGCAGCCCTGCCATCAGGATCCAGCACGGCCTACAATCTGGGGCAGGGGTGAGCAGAGGCTGACCGTTCAGGTGGCCTCAGAGCTGGAAGTCACCTCAAGCACAGTGAGGCCCCTCCCCACTGAGAGCCCAGCAGGGCTGGCATTCATTTCACTTGTACTGCTCCTGGCTTTCACGTGCAGCTCAGGAGCTTGGCCCCCAAGGCCAAATCCCTCAGTGTGAGCCAGAGCCGGGGGCTTCTGTCACCTGAGGGTCAGGAAGTATCAGAGTGTCACTAAGGAGCCTCAGGTCTCCTGGCCTGAGACTAAGAGGCACCATCCTGTCCACTCTCCCCTGCGCAGGCCTTCAGAGGTGGTGAGAAAGGTGGTCTGGGAGAAACGCTGGGCCTGCCTGCCCGAGGCTATGATGAGCCCAGAATGTGTTCACAACCCCCCCCCCCACCCCGCCCCACCACCTCTGGCTGGGACTTACGTGGTCCACACATGGGGCCAGCCCCGGCCCGTGAATGCCCAGTCAGGGCCACTGGAGAGATCCAGAGGCCTTCTGGAGAGAGGCCACCTACCCGGGGGGGCATTCTGAGATCCCCTCTGCCCTTTTACCTGTTGCCCCATCCATGCCCTCACCATACCCGGCACACACCAGGCCACTCTGGTCAAACTGGTCTGCCGCCCTTCCCACTTCCAGCCTTTGGCTCAGTCTGTCCCTGCCTCCAAGGCCATCCACCATGGCTCAGAGAGCAGCCCCCCTCTTTTTTGACTGCAACCCCTGCCTGCACAGGCCACCTGTAGCCCACCAGCCAGGTTGCCCAGGATGGCCGCACTACCCGGGGGTACCTAAGGACCACATATGCATGTGCCTGGAACTTACTGAGGCCACCTACTACCTTGCCAGTCACTGACCTTGGGTATCTCACCACAGAGCTTTAAGGACAGAAGCCAGGAGGACCCAGGTGGCTCCCCAACCCTGGCCACTCCTCACAGATTCAGGCTTTTGCCACGAGACCCAAGCAGAGCCTGCCCTTTGCCCCCAGGCCTTTCCATGTCTGGTCCTACCCCTACTCCCAAGCAGAGGCGGCCCAGCTGTCCCTGCTGTCCAGTTTGGAGGCTCACAGTCACTGAACACCAACCATGAGCCACCACCAGCCCCTCAGACGCACAGAACCACCCACTAGGTAGGGGTTCACTACTGCAGTTTACAGATGAGGAAACCAAGACTCAGCAATGTGAGATCTCCCGGACGAGATCATACAGCTGATAAATCGACATGGCCAAACTCAAACCCAGGACCCAGCCCCTTGTGACCAAGCTGGGCCACCTTGTCTGTCTGTGTTCCCTCAGGCTTCCCATCTGCAGGGCTGCCTGCGGGTGGGGGGGCGGGGAGGGGGAAAGAAGAGGACAGCAGGGGCTCACTCAGCACCTCATTTCCCTCTGTCCATGTGAATAGGAAGGGACAAAACACATTTGCATCCCCCTATCTGCCTTCTCTCTCTCCTAGGCCAGCCTCCGTGGGGGGCTCTTTCCTGACTCTGTGAGGACTCTCCCTCTCTGAGGGACTCCCTGAAAGGGCCAGGGCCCCATCAGTACCCTCTTCCCCGACAGGTGACAGGGACTGGCCTGGACCATCTACCTGTCTGCCCTTCTGCCTGCTCCCTCTGCCCAGGTGTGCTCCAGTATGGGACACAGAGCCAAGTAACAGGGGTGGGGAGGTCGGGAAGGGGAGGTTGACAGTCTTTACCCATCAGAGCCACCGCCCTGGCCCCCTGTTCCACCAGGAGTGGAGCTCTGACTCCCAGGAGCGCCCTGTGTGGCCCTCCTGGGTAAAGGACACAGTGGCAGGAGGTTCCAGCAGGTGATGGGGCCCAGCCCCCTCCTCTGCTTTTGCAGAGCCAGGCATGGACAGGATTGGGGGCTGACCCCTGGGGGTCACACTGAGTCAGTGCTGAGCTGGACAAGAACCTGGGACCCTATTCCCACTCCAGGATTCACCATGTCCCCTTGGTCCCCCAACTATTGAGAAAAAAGTCTGCACATGTCATCATGACCATCATAGCTGTCACTGCAAGTAACATTTTCTGAGCCCCTTTGTGCTGGGGACTGGCTGACGCCTCATAAGCAAGATCACACGTCTGTCACGCGCACAGACACCCCAGCAGTCCCACACAGAGCCCTCATCCCAGGCCAGAGCCACTTCTGAGGGGCGGCTTACTTGGTCTGGCCACCAGCCCAAGGCACAGACATGACCAGCACTGGCAGATGAACAAATGAAGGCACAGAAAGGGGATGTGAGGCGCTCGTGGTCACCAAGGGTGGCAGAGAGCACCGGCCCCAGGCTGACACAGGGCAGCAGAGCTCAGTACCTGCCAACACTCTCAGAGGAAGCCCAGGTCGGCACCACCTCACCAGGGGCAGCCAAGGCCTGGAGCAGCAGGAAAGTGTTGCGCGGCTGGAAGAGACCGGCCTTCAGGAGGCTGTCCCCAACCCCGAACTCTCCCATCCTCTCTGCCACCCTCTCTGGCACTCACTGTTTCCCCAAATAAGACTCGCAGACTCCCCAGAGTCACGGATCTATCAGTCACTCACACTTCAATGTGAATCAGCTCCAATAAGCAGCTTTCCTCTCACCTTTTGGATTACCAGGAGGAGGTGGGAGCAAATTCCGCTCTGAGCCTTTGGAGGCTCGGTCCGGAGGGTCGCCTTGGGGGCGGAGGGGCGCTGTGGGGCCCGCGAGCCCCAAGGGCCTAGGGAAGCGGGGGGGGGGGGGGGGGGGGGGGTAGAGGGGGGCGGGAGCGGGGAGAACAAAGAGAGGTACGCGGGCCGGACGCGACGCAACCGCCCTCCACCCCTGGACCTCCGGGGTACACCGTGCAAGCCCCCGAACCCGCGCGCTTTCTCGGGCAGAAGCGCCGAGGACCCTGGCCCAGGGAAGCCGGGCCGGGGGACTCGATCGCGCCCCGCCTGTGTCTTACCGGTGAGACTCTGCACCCGGCCCGCGGGCCCTGCGTGCCGGCGGCGGCTCCCGCCCGCCGGACCCGCGGCCAGGCACTGGGACCCGCCCGGGTCCGCCCCGCAGGGCCCCGCCCCTCCCCGCGAGCCTGGCCCCGCCTTCCCAGGCTCCGGGTCCCGCCCCTATCTGCCGCGCGGCGGCTGGGGGCGGGGCTGGGTCGTTTTCCCGCCCCGCCCCCGCCCCGGGGAGGAGAAGGTGGGCGTCCGCTGCGGGCGTAGACACGCAGTCAGTGCACAGCGCACAGTAGGTGCCCAGTAAATGCAAATATGAACGAATAAGCAGCGTTTCTGTTCTTTCTGCGAGGCCGCCCTTGACACTGTGGCCCCCCTGGAGGTGGCGCTGCCCCCCCTCTCAACCCTGCAATCCTGATCCTGATGGAGGAGGTGGTGTATGTCCCTGATCCGACCCCTGACTCAAGAGTCTGACTCTGATCGGGAGGTACGGAGCAGAGATATGGATTGAATCCCCCCTGGCAGAGAAGGGCTTGCTGGGAACTGAGCCTCTGGAACCTCGCCCTTGTCAGGAAAGAGTCGCCAGGGCACTTTCAGCTGCTTCCAAACCAAGACACAGCCCGTGGACCAGGTCTGGACTCCTAAGGCCCAGGGATCTGGCCCCAACACTGTGAGGCCCAGAAAATAGGGTACTTTTTACTTTGCCTCCTGGGAAGCTCCCAGCCAGCAAGGCCACTCCCAATAGCTGAGGAAGAGAGGGGGGATTACAATCCAGGTTTACACCCAAATAACCCTGTTTAAGGGGCTGGGGCTTAGTGGAGGAAGGGGGCTTGGCAGGTCTCTTTGGGGAAGGGCCTTTCTGGGAGGAATAGCTCTCCCCGGCCTGGGGAGTGGGGGGCGGGGAACCATAAGGGCCAGGTAGGCAATGTGAGTAGTGGAGACAGAGTAAATGTATTCTAGGGAGAAGGAACAACGCCTGCAAGCTTGCAGGTGAGTGAAGCCTTCTGGCGAAGGGGTTCACTGCTTAGGGCATGAGGAGGAGGAGGCAGGGCTCATCTCCAAGATGAGTGGAGGCTGGATCCTGGTCCCAGAGCCTAGGAAGCTGTGAGCAGAGGAAGGACAGGATCTGTCTGGGGGCCCAAAGAGGCTGATTGGGGAGAGCAGAAGGCCAGCCCAGCAGAGGCTGGGCCTTGCCCAGGTGGGAGACCAAGGTCTGCCTCTGTGTCGCACTGGGTACGAAGGGCCAGAGTCCAGCAGGGGGAAATGGCTGGATTGGATGGCTCTGAACCACACAGGCATGGGGGTCACCCAGGGGCTGGGTTTAGGTCATGCCCACGCTGAGGTCTCTGAGGGCCTTAAGGAGACGTTGCCGGGCAAGGGGGGCTGTCCACTTGCAGCTGGACAGAGCTTAGGCATCTCGCTGTCTACCTGTCCCTGAGCTGCCTGGCAACGGTCCCAGCCCCCAAATGGGGAGACCTGGCTGCAACAGTTCATGTGCTCTCTGGTGAGACACACTTGGGGTCAGAGAAGTTGCCCGGGACACGCCAGAAAACCAAGTAGTCAGGCCCATGCCCACCAGGAAGAGACCACGATGAAGTCAAGACCACCTGAGAGGAAGGGGCAAAGCTAAGTAAGGAAGGGGTAGTCGGAGGCTGGTAAGGCTACAGGAAAGCCTTCAACCAACAGGGACTCAGTTTCTCTATCTGAAATGGGGGAAGGGGCATCTGCTGGAGAGTTGGCAAAAGCTGGGGGAAGAACAGGAGCCAGCAAAGGGCCTGGTACCCCAGCCCTAAAGCCCCCTCTCAGGGGGGTACTCCGGTATCTCTGGGAGATACTCTCCCTGCTTGGCCCAGCACCTCCCCTCACCCTGCCCCCAGTCTGTGACTCCACCCACCTACCCACCCATCCACGACTGAATCTGGTTGTCAGGGCTGAACTTAGACCCCAGAGACTCTGAAATTCTACCCCTCCAGGCCCACAGAAGCACCGTGGAACTGGCCACCATTAGCATCCCACGTGGCACCTCACTCTTGGAACAGGGCTCCATGTGAAGGAGCCTCAGTGCCGGCTCGGCTGCGTTGGAGCTCCTGACACAGGGCTCATTACCTTGTGGCTGGACATACATGTTTTCTGGCAGTTCAGCAGACCAAGTGCCGACCCCTGCTGGGCCCTGGGGACCCCAAGGTGATGCAGGGAAATCCTCGCTCTTGCTTCTCTCTTGTGGGAGGGAGCAGATAGACACATGAGCAGACATTGTTGTGTCATCCATGAGTGACCTCTTCCTGGAGTGGGTGGCTGGGGGGGGGCGGGGTAGACCTGGAACAGAGTGGGAAAAAGCCAGACATCCATGCCTCCAGCCCCTGCATGACAGCAGGACAGGATGGGCAGGGGCTGACTTCAGATGCCACACTCCAAGGTGGGTGACAACAGAGAGGCTCATTGCAGTTGGTTTGGACAAACCAGGTGGTCCAGAGAAATATCTCCCAGGAATGCAAACTGCCTGTGTGTGCAGGAGATCTTAGCCGAATGGGGAAGAGTGTGCAGCCCCTGCCTTGGAGAGAATCGAGAGCTCAGGTTGCTGCTGTCCTTCCCCGCCAGTCTAACTCTAGGCCCTGGGGAGGAAGGGAATGCTGGTTGGGACCCCAGTGCACCTCAAAGCAGCCTGTCAAGCTAGGGAGTACAGGAGGCACAGGCCAGAGGAGCCGGGCGCCCAGGGGTCCCCGTGGGAGCTGGCAGGGCTGGCGCTGGTGAGGAGGCAGCTCTGGCTTGCGGGGAGGGTGTGCAGGCAGGCCCGGCCCCGCAGGTGAGCAGAGGTGAGGCAACGAGCTCTGGCCGGCCAGAGGAGAAGAGTGGGGCAGGCCTCCCTAGAGCAGGACCACGTTAGAGGCACACCAGTGTCACGTGAAGCACGCTCGTGGGATGATGGCCAAAGAGCAGGGCTAGTCCCTCTACCACACCCATCACTAGGGTAGCCACGGCTGTGCACTTGGTGGGCTGTGCCTGGGTCCAGAACAACTGGCGGCAGCTGCAGTCTGAGGGTGGTTAAGATTAAGATGAGCTGAGGGGCAAGATCTGCTGCTGGCCCAGAGGTCACCCCTCCCCCAAAGCCTTGGAGCTCTAAGCGGCTCACTCCCTGTCAACATCCGTATGAGCCCTGGCCATACCATGCCCAAAGTCACATCACCAGCCTCTGTGCTGACCACCAGGCTTCACACAGACTCATGATCCACGGCCCACTTGCCATGTCTTCCAGGGTATCTCCAAACATCTCAGGTTTAACACATTGGAAAGCAGGCACTTCATTTCCCCTGCCCTCCCCATCTCCAGCCTCGTTCTTCATGCCTCTCCTCCTCTTAACTCTATGCTTACTCTGTCCATCTAGAATCCTGACCCTTCTCAGACCCTCACCACACCATCCTCTCTCATCTGGTCTCCTGCTCCTGTCCTTGCCTTACAGTATCCAATGTCACAACAGAGGGATTCGGTCACAATGTCAGTTAGATCATGTTACCTGTCCACTGTGGAATCTCCCAGAGCAAACACCTGGGTTCTCACTGAGGGCACGTGTCTGCACAACACTTCTGTTCCCTCTCTGAGTTCCTCTCTCCCTACTTCCCACCCCAAGCGGCCCCACTGGCCTTCTTGCTGCTGGGGAAGGAGCTCTGTAGGGACATTCCTGCCCCAGGACCTTTCACTTGCTGTTCGCTCCTACATCAGTCTTCCCCCAGATTTATTACACACACACACACACACACACACACACACACACACACACACATACATACATATCTTTTCTACCCCTTCCCTAAATCCCTATATATTTTTATTGGTTATGGTTGGACTCCTCTGGAATGTCATCTTACAAGGTCAGGACCATACTTGACTGCATCACTGCAGCCTCTCCAGGGTCTCAGTGCCTTCCTGGCACAGAGTAGATGCTCAAAAAATAGTTGTAGGATGAATAGACAAAGGCCTCAAGGGGCAGCTGCGAGGAAAGGGTGGGCTTAGGCAGAGCTGTGTCCAGAGGACCCAGAAGCATCAACCTTCTCACCCATCCCAACCCCAGGAGTGGCCCTTAGTCATACCAAGTACTGCCTCACCAGCCTGGCTATGGGGAGAAAGGAAAGGGGCTTGGAACACCTTGGTGGGCTTGCTCTAGGGCCGGGCCAAGGCCGTTGGCTGTACCACTGCCCCCTCTGGCAGTCTGCCTGCCCAAGTGGAACAGCAGGGAACAAGTGCCCTTCCCACTGTCCCAGCCCCCTCTGGGGGAGGCCATTTGGAACCGCAGGAGCAGGGCCTCTGGCCACAGGGCCCAGCAGGTGACAGAGAGGGACTGATGCTGTAAGGCGGGAGAGGGTGCTGGCTGCTGGGCTCTGAGGTGCCTCTTCCAGGGGACTCACTAGCGGTATGTGCTCTGGCAAGGAGAACGGGCTGGGCGGGAGTGGTCAGCCTCAGCTCTAGGCCATTTCTGAACCTCGGGCCCAGCCTCCAGCATTCCCTCACTCCACTTTACCCTCCTTTGCTGGTGGCCAGGGGAGACCAGTAGAGCAGGAGTGGGGGGCCAGAGGGTGGACAGTGGAGGCAGTGGCTTACGGGATGCCTGAGTGCCGGGTGGAAATGGGGAGTCTCATCCAGACTCCAAGCCAGAACTCCTACAGCTGGTTTCCCCACTGCCCCCTAGCCCTCTTGCATCCTTCCTGGGAGAAGCAGCTCAGTACTGCTGCCCCAGGAGGCCTCTCGTGCACTGCATTCCTGCACAAGCCCACCTACAGCCCAGCCCCACCTACCGCTCTGGATAGCCCTGGCTGGAACTTCTAGCTAGCACCCCCACCAGGGAGGGGTCCCGGGGGCAGGGCCCTGTCAGTCAGTCTGCATCCCAGCACTGTCCAGCACTGGGCCCTGATCGGAGGCTGCCCCCGCTGGCAAGCCCTGTCTGTGGGCTTCTGGGTGGGCTGCCCACTGTGATAGCCTGGAGGGCAGTGCCTGGATCCGGCTTTGCCTGCTGCCCCTCATGCCTGGTACCGGCCTGGCTTGAGTGTGTGGCTCAGCCTGGCTCCCTTCTCGGCCAGCCTGAGAGACGTGTAGGGTGATGTAGTCAGAGGAGCCTTTCTGGGGACGACAGAACCCGGCCGGCCCTGCTGTCCTGGGAGGACTCTCCCCACACAAGAAGGACCACTGAACTGTGGGGCTCCCTGCACACCCACCTCCCCTCCCCAAATGGGCTGCCCCCTGCCAGCAAAGCCCAGCAGCATCCCCTGAAGCCCAGGCCACTACTGTCTCTGCCCTCCCAGGGGTTTGTTTGGGTGAATTTTCCACAGAGAACAACAGTCAGGCCGGCCCCACTAGGAAGTTCTATTTTTAGACACCAACCCCCTCGGTAGAGGACGTGGAGCCCACGCACACACTCCTGTTTCTATTTTTACAACCAACCACCCTGCCCTCAGCCCCCACCCCCAGCCCAATTTGGAACTTGAAAGTGGCCCATTCTATTCTGGGTCCCACTTCCGGAGTTGGTGGTGTGGAGGAGGTGGGTGTTTGTACACATGGAGCCTTCTCTATCCTCCTCTGCAAACCCCCACTCCAAAGCTCCTGCACCCTGCTGTCCACATGACCTCCAGAAGGCCCAGGGGGCTGGCAGGGGAAGCCCATGGGGCTTGGGAAGGGGAAGCTGTGGTCCTCAGGATGGGAAGGCCTCCTGGCACCCCCAGGGGGCCCCACCTAGCACCCTGTCTGAGGTCAGGGGACAGGTGGCCCTCCCCAACAGCAGTGGACACTGGGATGAGGTGGGAGTATGAAGCCTTCCTCCACCAGGGGTAAGAGGAATAAGGGGCAGCCTGGGAGGGCTCCTCCCAGGAAGGGAGACCTCCAAGAGGGCGTGGCTGTCCTCCAGGCCCCTGCCTCAGTAGGAGTGAATGAGGGAGTTGCCCCACCAGGCTCCCAGAACTTCCTGCCCAGCTGGGCCCCTCTGGGGCTCCGGGAGAGTCTCACCAGGCCTGCTGCCGCCTGCCAGGGGGCACCACTCCTGTCCCCCTTCTGAGTGGACTTGGCCCTCAGTCCCTGCTCTCATGGGCCTCCTAACCATGCTGGGCAGCTCCGAGGCCCGCAGCTGCTGGTTTGGGTACACCACCCCTCCAGATGTGCCACCTGCGGGCCAATCAATCAGTGGGACTCATGAATTGCACCTGACATTGTGATGCCCTCCTGTGCTCCCACCCCCACCCGGGCTGAGGGGGAGCCTCCTGGGCCCCAGACGCAGTGCTCAGCCTGTGCCCACCGCGGCAGCTTAGAATGGCTTAGGTCCAGGATGCCCTGCTTCTGAGCCCCCTGCCTTTCTTCCCAGCCTTCGACAGCGGTGGGACAGGGGAAAGGTGAATATGGCCCACCTACAGTGAACTTCTGAGCAGTGCCCAGCCCAGAGCTGGCTGCCAGGAGGGGTGGGGAGGGGGGGCAGGGTTGGAGGGGAGGAGCTGGGGGGAGGAAGGGCAGAGTCTGCTTGACAAGGACTCCAAAAGCAGATGCTTCCATCTCACAGGGAAACGGGTTAATTAGCATGTGAGGAAGGCCAGGAGGGGAGTGGGGTGGGGCTCACAGGAGTGGGGAGGTGTGGCTGAACCAGGCCCAGTCAGAGGGGCACCCGTGGCCTTCCCTGAGCACCTGCTCACATCCCTTCCTCCAGCTCATCCCACACCCACCACGGGATGGCAGGGAGCCCTATTTTCAGATGAGAAAACGGGGGCTCTCAGAAGTGTGAGACTTGCTCTCAGCAAGTCTGGCTTCAGAGCCTGTGTGTGGGCAGCTCCCACAGAGACACACAGAAATACAAGGTTGCTGGGGCGCCTGGGTGGCTCAGTCAGTTGAGCCTCCGACTTTGGCTCAGGTCAGGATCTCACGGTTTGTGAGTTGGAGCCCTGCTTTGGGCTTTGTGCTGACCGATTGGAGCCTGCTTCAGATTCTATGTCTCCCTCTCTCTGCCGCTCTCTTGCTCTCTCTCTCAAAAGTAAATAAACATTAAAAAATTTAAAAAAATACAAGATTGCCTTTTTTTTTTCTTGTTTCATACTGCAAAAAATTAAGGGCAAAGTTGTGTCTGTTTATCTCAATGCATTCACAGATAGGGTTGGAATGCCTGGCTGACCATCAGAGAGAGAAAGAAAGCCTACCTCCCATCTTATGCCAAAATAAGTTTCACCCCAGATCAAAGATCTAAAATGTTTTAAAAAAGAAAAATACATTAAAAGGGCATGTAGGTGATTATACACTATGAGAGGAGGCGGGCTCTCCCCACACAAACCAAAGGTGAAAACAACTGTTTTTTTTAGTATAAAGGAAAGAACCAGCAGATAGGGCAACATAAAAGTGACTCCCTAAAGGTGAATGTTAAAAACACCATAAACAGAATTGAAAGGAAAGGGACAAGTTGGGAAGGAATATGTGCAAAATGCATGCATTAACAAGGGGTGAGTATAAAAAGCTCCATCGGCTGGGCTGTTGGGCATCCAACTTCTGCTCAGGTCATGATCTCGAGGTTTGTTGAGTTCGAGCCCCGCGTGGAGCTCTGTGCTGACAGCTCGGAACCTGGAGCCTGCTTCAGATTCTGTGACTCCCTCTCTCTCTGCCCCTCCCCCCACCTCAAAATTAAATAAGCATTAAAAAAAATTTTTAAAGCATTTTTACGAGTTATTTACAAGTTTCTACCCCTTTAGTTGAAAATGGGAACTATATGTTACCACTAATACAACTTTAAACACATTCTAACTCACTAACAACTAAATAAATACAGATGAGAACAATGAGATGGCTTTTTAAAAAAAACTTCCTGAAGATAAAACTGTTATTTGGCACCGTAATATCTAAGGACAGGTAAAAGCAGCATTTGGTTACTACACACCCGTGTATTTACTTATTACAAGGAGAATCTACCTTCACTCTTTCTGGGGCCGCACAAAAATGAGCCGGTTTTGAGGCACACGTTCACATCCTGCCAGTTCACCAACGAGACAAAATTGGGCACACAACTCATTTAGAGTGTGTGTTTTAAATTTAGTTTTGACTCATTACCAGAGTTTTACGTGCATGTAGTGTAGAGAGCTACGTAGTTTTACAAGTCTTCTTACAAAACACAGCCGTCCCCCCACCCCTCATTTTCCATGGCAAGTTTGAGCTCATTCTTTTGGTTTCACTTCCATATTCCCAAGTAACACACTTACGTTGCCACTTCCTGACCTCTGATATCACTACATCATCATTTTGTTCAGACCAATGGTCATGGTTGGTAGCATGATGCTGGTTGTAAACACCACTCACGTCTGAGCCATGTAATATGTGCTGACAACCTTTCCTTTCTTGATCTCTTCTTACTTGCCCTGAAGTTAATGTCATCTTTGTTTATGTTGTTTAATTTCTCACAACAAATTCAACTCTAAATTCTGTCAAATGTCCAGCTCTCCCCCAAGATCTCCTGGTGTGTGATGTATTCTATCAACTCAAAATACACCCTGCTTTCTCAGCTGAGGGACAGCCTTCACCCCGGGACCTGCCTGCCCCAGCGCTGCGACATCCCTTCGTCCTTCTCTCTGCTGAGGATTTCCTGTGTTCTCCATTCCGTGACTTCCCCTTTCTTGATTTCCCCCCTCTGTTTGGTGGAGCACACCCTCAAGCAGCTTCCTGAGAAAGGGCTCTGGGGCCTACATTTTTTGAGGTCTTATCTTTCCGAAATGTGAAAACAAATGTAAAGAAACCTCACTACAGTGGCCTGGGGATACTAGAAGGGAAGGCTGGCAGGGGGAGCTGGAACATTCAGTGTGGGCTACAGGAAGAATTGTCGACTACAGATCTCTAACAGAAGCATCCTCAACAGTCCCAAATCATCAATGACAGGTTTCAACAGGGAAAGATGGACACTGCACCTTCTATAAATCAACTATATTGCAACTCATCACCCTGAACCCTCGCTTTTCTCCAACAGACTTTTGTTGGAAACAGCCCCTCCCAACTTCCTCCTCCTTCTCCGTAAAATAATGTCCCCTCCTTTGTTGGACGCACCTATGATTTTGTTGTAGCTTGCTTGTCCTGAATAAACCCATTTTTGCTGGTAAAAAGAATCTTTAGTCTTTCTTCTACCCTCTCTCTTGATTAATAGTTTGGCTGAGTGTAAAATTCTGGCTTAGAAAGCATTTAACTTGAGAATTTTGAGAACTTTTTATCCGGCTGCAAGTTTTGCTTTTGTGAAGTCTGAAGTCATTCTGAGCCCTGTCATTTGTACAGTATCCATTACTTCTCTCTGGGTGCTTGAAAGAACTTCTCTTTGTTTCCAGTGTTCTGAAATTGCCCTTTACTGGGCCTTTAGTGTGCACCTACTCTCACACTTGGATTTGAGCGTTCAGTAGATCCTTTCAATCTGGAAATTCAGGTTTAATTTATGTGAAGGTTGTTCAAGTATTTCTTCAATGCTTTTCCTCCCGCCTATTCTCTCTTTTGAGAACTCCTGCCATGTAGATGTCACACCTACTTGACCAGTTCTTTAACACTTTCCTCTTATTTTCAACTGTTTGGTCTACTTTCTGCAAGATTTCCTCAATCCTAGCTCTCAGCTCTTCCACTGAGTCTTCAATTTCCATCATCATGTTCTTAATTTCCAAGAGCTCTTTATATAGTATATGTGCTGCCAAAGCGAGCACTCCAAGAGCTCTTTATAGCTGGTGAATATTCCTTCTTTATAACACCCAGTTCTTGTTCCATGACTATAATTTTTTCTTCCTGAGGACATTAATGATGAATTTTCTAAGTCTTCTTCCAGCATAGTCCTTGTCTCCTCCCAGGTACACCTTTCGTTTGCTTCTTCTTGATCTTCCACGTCACAGGTGTCCCTCAGATGTCTGGTCATCCTGGCTGGCTGTTCAGGCTGCAGAGTGGGACTCATGAATGGGGCTTGCTGACTGTTAGTTTTGCCATGGCACCCCAGTATCTCCTGGCTAATCAGATGTGCTGGAGAAAATCTCTCTGCTGTCCTGCCTGAAAGGGAAAGGCCCAGATTCTAGTGTTCTGGAGGTGGGGAGCGGGGGCAGGTCTGGGGGTTCAGCATTGTGAAAATGTGTGCTGCAACCTCTACCCCTTCTGCCCCATGGCCCCCAGTCCAGGGACCCTCTGTCCAGTCCAGTCCAGCATAGAAACCTTCAGTGTGTGGCCTGGTGGGGGAGGTCCAGAGGCCCAGGTGTGGGTGGGCACTGTAGACGGATCCGGTTCTCTGCCATTTCTCCAGCCAGCCCTTATTTTAGCTCCACTGTACCCACACATCTAGAAGTCCCCTGGGCCATGAATTTCTGAGGCTTTTAGAAGGCAGTGTGAGACACTGGGGTCAGGAGGACATGGGGAGCTCCGCCTCTGTTCTGGGGCTACCGAGGCTGGAGTTAGTCCCTCTCTCTGAAACCCAATGTCCCCACGCATTGGGGAAGGACTGCATTTTCCCTGGGCTCTTCCCACCTGAAGGGACTTTACACCTGAAGCTTTTCCAGAGTTTCAGCAAACACCTGAGGAGCCCAGCTGATTGCTGGGGACTTGACTTGCCACCCCAAGGCCTTCACTCTGGATTTGTCTGTCCTCGGCAGTCTGTTTTCAAAAATCTTTGTTAAAAATTACCCTAATCAGCATTAAGCTTTCACGTTGAACATCATAACTCTTAACAGATAACACTTCAGCATTCACCAACACCTGTATTGACAGGTAACAGCTTGGTTATCAGCCGACACCTCAAATGTCAGCCAATACCCTTGCCATCACCAAGAAGAAGGCTGTGTCTGGGAACGAAATACATTCATTCTCCTATTGGGGGCAGGGATGGAGGAGGGGGTGGAGGGTGGCTCCTGGAAGAAGGAAAACACTCCCACAAAGAATGGAGGAGCCGAAACCCCAGAGCCACCATAACCATATAACCTAAGGGACCAGCTGGGGGGCTCCAGTGGGCATCACCTTCACAGGTGAGGTTACCTCCACATCACCCTCATCCAAATAGGATGACTTCCCCAGGGCAGGGCCCACATGCTAGCCACATGGTGGGCACGCGGTACAAATGTGTTTAATACATAATAAAAGCAGGCTATGCATGTCTTTTCTATGGGACAGATGCACACACTGGCACCAAAGAGAGGGGACATTTGTCAAGGCTCCCCGCCAGGGCTGCACTGGCTTCCTGCCCCTCCTGTCCTCAGCTGCCATCACCCATACCCACCTAGCCCTGGAGTTTGACAGAGGTGCCTGGCCTCTAGGTGCTTCTTCCAAACCTTGGGACCCTGGCTAAGAGACCCCTGCCTTAGTGAGCCCCTTAGAAAACTCCCACCACCCAGGTCTAGAAGAGGACACTGAGGGTCCCAAGAATTGGCTTCTTGGCCCAAAGCAGGGCTATTTGGGCCTCTCTGCTTCCATAGGACGAGAACCTTCCTGAATTCACTCTGGGGTCAAAGGGTCTGAAAAGATGTCCTAGCACTAAATAGCAAGATGGAGAAAAAGTGATGTTTCCAGAAGGGCTTTTGGGGATGTAGCATCCGTGGGCGGCAGGGAGGGGCCTGCAGGACTGGACTCAAAGGCTGGCTAGGAGGAAGGCAGCGGGAGGGGCAAGCTGAGTTGGGGAGTACCCTGTGGAGGAGGCCCCAACCCTGCAGGACCACGGGAGCTTGCTTGAGCTCCAGAGACTGGCAAGGAATATGTCTGCATAGACCTTCTCCTGGCTCCCCACCCCCAGCAACCCCTTGACACTGGGGGGGGGGGGGTCCCAGCTCAGCCTTGTCAAATCATTAACTCATTCCCGCATGCCACGCATATTTACTGAGCACCTAAACATTTGCTTATTTCACAAACCTAGGCTGAGGGCATCCCACACACAGCACTATGCCTGGGGCTAGGGCACCACGGTGAGCAGGCTGGCGGGGTCATTTCCCCTCTGCACCCCACCTCCCACATCCCAGGTGAGGGCAGCGCCACCTGCCTCATTGCTCAGGGGCATGACTTCAGATCCTCCTTCACTTTCTCTCACACCCCACCCCAGTCTGTGTGCGTTTCCTAGAGCTGCGGTAACCATCACACCAAACTCAGAGGTTTAACACAGCCCGAATATATTCTCTTACAGTTCTGGAGATCAGAAGTCTGCCATGGGCCTCACAGGGCTAAACTCGTGCTGTCTGCAGAAGTGCATTCCTTCTGCAGGCTCTCAGGGCAGAACGCCTTTGCTTGCTTCCCCACCCCCCCCACCCCCCCCACCCCCCACCCCCGCCCCGCCGGGGACTGCCGCACTTCTGGGCTTGTGGCCTCTTCCCCCATGCTCAAAGCCCCAACCACAGATTCAGTCAGTCTCTGGGCCTTTCCACAGCTGTTCCCTCTGCCTGGAAGGCTCTTCCCTCAGAAATCTGCAATTCTCACTCCTTCACCTCTTGCAAGTCCTTGATCTAAAGCCTTACTGAACACTACCACCCGCCTCTGTCCCAGCATTGACACCTGCCTGAGCCTGCTAGGGAAGCAGCAACCTCTCCCAAACCACATCACCCTGCGAGACGACAGCACTGGCCTGTCGAGGGCCCCGGGTCATCATACTTCGCTCTCCGTTTTCTCCCCCTTGGTCTAGCCACAGCTGAGCTAGTGCACTCAGATAAAGGCTTCTCCCACGTGTGGTTGGGATGCTTTCAGCAGCAGAGCGACAGGGAGGTAGGTTGCAGACCATGGGAGGAGGGACCATGGCTGAGAGCAGGGTAGTGTTAGACGCATCTCTTCCCCAGGGAGAGCTACATCCACGTGTTTAAATATTTCAGGGCTACGCATCATGCGCTAAACCATGAAACAGACATGTTCTCTCCTTGTTCATTGGCAAGTACACCCTGCAGCATCCTGGAAGGCTAGGTCTGGGTTCACAGTCTTGGGCTCTCCTGAGTTCTTTGCATGAACAGTCAACATAGACGGAATGTTGGCCTGAGCCCCTGTTCTGAGACCTTCAGTGTCCCCAGTATGTACCCCCTCGAAGGGTTCATCAGCTCATGACCAAACTCTATCTAGGTATCCCTAGGGCCACACACACCAGCAGGACAATCTATCCTCGGTAGGACAGAGTTGGAGACAAATCCTGCCAGGGCCATCTGCCCAGGGAATTTCAGGTCCTGGCCCCCAAAGCGTGGTCTAGCAGCGGGGCACAGGCTCTTACAGCCATATGGACTTCTCATGTGTGGGGAGGACAGAGGCAGAGGAAGGCAGAGTAGGGTCCAGGGCAGGAGGGTCATCCCCATGGAGACCAGACATCAACAAGCTCACCCGAGGACCACACCACTTGCTAGCAACCCCCTTCTCCAAAGTCCTGGGGCCCATGAGTTCCCTCTCTCAATCTCCTTGGACACTGTCTTAGGAAGAGAAGCAGAGGACAGAGGCAGTGTGCCATAACGAAGTCTGAACAAACACCTCCTTTCAGGCCCATGGAAGCTTTTGGATGTAACCACACTTTAGACCAATAGGACTGAAGTCAAATTCTCCCCCTAACACACTGGGGCCTACACAAGAGAGAGCAGGTGGGTATCTCTACCTCTGTGATGAACTTGGTGATGAACAAGATTGTTGAGTGATACACAGAGGGGTTCTAGCCCAGCAGGGGCAGGCTGCATGCGCAGGGACAGTCAGGGGCTGGCTCAGCGATGATGAGACCCCTGAGCACCCACACAGGGCGAGGGTGGGATTCACACCATATTTCAGGTCCTGCCTGAGGCTCTGGTCCCCAGGCTGGCTGGCCCCTGGAAGCACTGGCCCACATTGCCCCCTTGTGGACACTCATGTGGCAGACCCTTTCCCAGGCCCTCAGAAGGCTGAGGGTACAGCCTGGGCATCCTGGGTCCCGGAGCGCCCTCTTGTGAAGGAGGGAGGAGGGCAGCCTAGGTTACCAGTCAGCCCAGCACCCAGGCAAGTCTCCTTGGCCCTGCTGGGGCCCTTTCCTTGGTGTCAGACGTCCCTGAGCTCTGGCCAGGAAACAAGCTGCCCTGAGGTACCCTGTGCCCACCAGGAACTAAATATGAATACCACCAAATTTGCATTTTGATCACTAAGTCAAGAAATTGTTGTAGGTGCTGGGTCAGGCGTTGTTCCCCCAGGTGAGCTAATGGTGGGCCATTGGTGAGTCATTTGGCACTGTGGCAGTGTGGCCAGAGGTCTCTTGGAGGGAGGGCCTTCCAGGAACCTGGACTCACCCTGAGGGTCCGGTGCAGCCTGCTCCTCAGGGGCTCTGGCTCTCCCCGATGCTGAGTCTCTACTACCAAGCGTCCCTGCACTCAGCCCCACGCCCACTGGGGGAGAGGGTGCAAGGCCAGAGAGGGCCACATGGATAGAAGGGGCCTTGGGGACCGAAGTGGTCATCAGGACAGAAGCAAAGGGCTGCCTCCAGCTCAAACCACCAGCAGTTTAGGCTGTGTGGGGTGGGCTGGGACTGCATTGGCTGAGCACAACCTCTCCCACTTTTGGCCTCAGGTCCTAGAATAGTCCAGAATTTTCTCTCCTTTGCCTGCCTCTCAGGAGCAAATATGACGGTGGCTACAAACTACTCAAATACACCATTTGGGCCATATTCATGTGTTCCCATACTGTCCTGGTTCCCAAGAGTCTACAGGGCATATGCTTTAGTTCCACTGGCAGGATAAGGAGAGGAGGGTCCTCTTAGATCCCACTGCATTAGAACTGGGGGCAGGCCAGCCAGGAGTTAGACTGAGCAGTGGCCCCTATGTGCACATGGCAGTCTGAGGGCTTTGGGGAAGACCCGTGCCCCTCAGGAGCCCAACTGAGTATCCACATTGGAAGCTCAATCTGTCCCAGACCCATTCATGCCCTCTCCTGCTTGCCCCACTCCTGTGGGTGCAGCCTCCTCGAGGTTCTTGACCAGGCCTAGCACTCAGCCCTGAGACTGTGCCCTTTCTGTTCCCTTCACCTAGAAGGTTTTTGCCCAGGCACCTGCATGGCTTTCTCCTCCCTTCTGGTGTCCAGTCACAGGTCACCTGTCTTTTTTGAGGACTCTGAATGAAAGCCAGGGGGAGTCGGGGTTGGAGCTGGGATCCCGTTGGGGTCAGAGAGGCACCTGGAGGACGGGACATGGAAGGGTGGGTAAGGTGGGGGCTCTCACTCCCCCTCTTGCCCCTGACTGAGCCTCCCACACTGAACTTGCCCCTGATGGCAGTCTCCCTGCTGAGCTGGACCTCAGAGAGCCTCATGTGGGGCTGAGGAGAGGTGGTCAGGGGCTGGAAGGAGGCATGGACACTGGGCCTGGGAGGCAATGTTGGGCAGCTCAAGACCTCTCTTCCGGGAGCTGAGCCAACACAGTCTGTTCTGTGACCTCCTCACTAGCGACCGCGAGCCCCGCTTCCTGGGTGCACCCAGGGGCACATCCTCTGTACGTGGCCCTGATCCCAGGGTGAAGCCCACCCCACAGTCTGCTACCACCTTCTGATGAGCAAAGCCTCACTCATTGGGGCAAAACAGTACAAAACAAATCAGCAGACAAAGCCAGGATCACTGATGCCCGAGGTCCCTCTAGTGTTGGATGAGAGACTGGAATGTGCACTTCACAGTTGAGAACCAGGCTCGAGGGCACTTGAGTAACCTGCCCCAAGCTGTACATATAAGAATAGAATAAGGACTCATCCCACCTCCAGCAGCTGTGGGGCCAGTGCTGTTTCTTTTTCTCCACCACTGCCTCAGCCAAACATAAGGTGTCATCCATAGCCATGGCCTCGGGGATTGTGGATTTACACTGTGTAGGACAAGTGCACCTCATCTTCTAGTCCCCACAACACCCCTAACTAGTAGGGAGGGCACTGGCTCTGATCTTCCCTCTACAGAGGAGGAAGTGTGAGCTGGCTTTGCTCATACACTTGTCTGATTTACAAGCCTGTGCGTGTTTTCCCTGGGGCCAGCCCAAGCTTGGCTATGGATTACTTAAAGGGGAAAACCAGACCGAGGCCTGGGCGGAAGGGGGGAGCACACACATGCAGGGCAGGGGTGCAGCCGCTGCGAGGGAGGGAACCTTTGAAAGATCACGGATGTGCCTGGGTGTCATTGTGGGGGAAAGATCAGACTGAAAAAGAAAATAGCGAGGAGTCAGAAAAACCCTTGGGGTTGGTCTGGGACGTTGGGGGAAGGAAAGGAATGGAGAAGCGAGGGTAGGACAGGGCAGCTCCCTCCTGTCTTAGAGAGGGGCATGCAGGGGCCACCGCCATGCAGTTGGGTGGGTAGGGCATCTCCCTGAGCTCAGGGAGACGTCGCCCCGTTCCTGTTGTTTTACGTGGCTAAGTTGGCTTGCAGCCCAGGGATTTTGACCCACGCACAGGTCCTGTACTTGAAGTCGCCAGTGACCCATTCTTTCCCTCCCATCAGTAGCTGCATGAGAGTTGTCTCACTCTCCCTCCTCCTCTCAGCTGACTCCCTTAAAACTCCCCTCACGCGGGGAGAGGGAGGCGGGGGGAGGGGGGGAGGGGGGGCGGGGCCGGGAGGGGGGAGGGAATTGGGCCGCTGGGACAAGCCGGCCACCCCGGGAGGCCAGGCCCCAAAGGCTGGGGCCGGGAGAGAGGGCGGGTACTTGCTCTCGGTGCGGGGCGGAACCGTTCTGTCGGTGGGGCGGGGCCAGCTCTGGCAGGGGGCGTGGCCCTGCTGGCTGTCGGCGGGGGGGCGGGGACGTTCAGTGGGCGGGGGAGAGGGGCTGTGCTGTCGGCGGGGGGCGGGGCCTGCTGTGGGCCGGGAGACTGGGACGTGCTGCGGGCCGCGGGCAGGGCGGGCTAGCGGCCGGTCGGGGCCGACCTTTCCGTGGGTCAGGGGCCACGCTGGCCGCCATGGGCGTGGCCGCGCCGATGGCGGGGCGGGGCCTGCTGTTGGCAGGGGGCGGGGCCGGGCTGTGGGCGGGTCTGGGCCGGCCTTTCCGTGGGTCAGGGGTCACGCCGGTCGCCGCGTGCGGGGCCAGGCTGTGGGCGGTCTGGGGCGGCTTCTCGGTGGGTCAGGGGCCAAGCGGGTCGCTGTGGGCGGGGCCGGGCCGTCGGTGGGGGGGGCGCGCGGCCTGGCTGTGGGCCGTGGGCGGGGCCGGGGTCACGGCGGTGGGCGGGACGCTCCGGGAAAAGTTCCGGGAAGGTGAGCCAGTCCAGACCCGGCGCGGAAGTTGGTGTCGTCCGCTCGCCCTCCGGTAGCGGCCCGCGGCCATGTCCTCGGGGGGCGCTGGGTCCGGCGGGCGGGAGGGGGCCCCGCGCGCGGCTGCGACGCTCTGTGGCCTGTACCACGAGGCCGGGCAGCGGCTGAGGCGCCTGCAGGACGAGCTGGCGGCGCGGGATGCCCTCATAGAGCGCCTCCGCGCCCGCCTGGCCGCGCTCGAGGGGGACGCGGCGCCGTCGCTCGTGGACGCGCTACTGGAGCAGGTGGCGCGCTTCCGGGAGCAGCTCCGGCAGCGGGAGGGCGGCGCCGCGGAGGCCGCGCTGCGCCAGGTGCGGCCCTGTGGGCGAGCCGCGCTTCCTCAGACCGCAGCGGGTGTGGGCGCGTGTGGGTTTCGAGGAGGGCGAGCCCGTGTCAGGGCTGCGGGCTTGCGTCCCGGTGGGTTGTGACACGTTTGAGAGCGTGCGCTCCAGGGTTGGGTGAGGGGAGTGGGTGGCGGCGGGCTCTGAGGAGTGTGTGCACGTGCACCGTTAACCTTAGAAACAAAACTGCCCGTTACTGTTCCAGAAAGGGTAGGCTTCTTTGGAACAGCAGAGAACTGCCACCCAGGACCAGCACGTTAAGGCAAAAGCCTTCGCTAGGGCACGGAACGCCGAGGACGCTGTCTTGGGGGGGGGGGGGGGGGGCGGGGGCTGTTGTAAACAGAAAGCCCATTGGAGGAAACTGGGAGCTGGAAGTGTGGTGGCTTCTCATTGGCTGGGCTGCTCCCGGAGCCGGAGGAAACCTTCCTCCCTCTTGGGATCGCGAAGCAGTTGGGCCTCGCCAGGCCCCTCTTCCGGTGGGATCTGCAGTGGAGGAGGCGTGGTTCTCACTAAAGTTTCCTTTTGTTGATTCTCACAGTTTGGGTCTGACAGGCGTGTGCCACGTTGCGTGTGAGGGTTGTGCGTGCTTGTTGGCTGTGGCCCGTGCTGGGTTCCGAGGGAGGAGCGTTCTGGTCAGTTCTGAGGTGTGTGTGCGTGAGTTGGCTTCCGGACGGTGTGCTCCCGTGTTGTGTGGGGAGGTGTGTGTCGGTTGGTTCTGAGGGGCGCGTGCGCCTGTTGGGTCTGAAGGTTGTTCTGTAGGAGGGGTGTTTTTTCCGCTTGGTTGTGAGGATTGTCCGTGTGTTGTGTTCTGAGGGGTGTGCTCCATGTGTGTCCATTTATATCTGAAGGTTGTGTTCGGTTTAAGGGTTGTGTGTGTGCAGCCGTGGTGGGCACGAGGGTTGTAGGTCTGTGTTGGTTCTGAGGTGTGTAAGCCCCATGTGGGTTTTGAGGAGGGCGCGTGCCTGTTTTGGTCTGAAGGTTGTGCGTTCGTGTCCACTCTGAGGGTTTGTGAGGGTGTTAGATTCTGGGGAGTGTATCCTGTGTTGGGTCAAAGGGTGTCTGCCTGTGTTGGGACCTGAGGGGTGTGTGCTCACGTTGAGGTTGCGGGGCCTTGTTGGTCTGAAGGTGTGTGTGTTCCGATGTCGGGTGTGCGGCCTGTGATGCTTGTATTCGGTTGTGCGGGGGGGGGGGGGGCGGGGGGAGTGGGCCTGGATTTTGCCGGCGCGGTGTTTGTGCGTGTGTGTGTGTTAGGTTCTGAGTTGTGTGCTCCTGTGCTGGGTACGGAGCGGCGTGTGCCCGTCTGAGTCTGAGGGTTGTGAGTCCATGTTGGTTTCGAGGGGTGTCTGTGCTCCTGTGTGGGGCCTGAGGGGGCACCTGTGTTGGTTCTGAGGGGTTCGTGCCTATCTTGGGCTCTTGGGGGGGGTGCTCCCATATTGGGTCTTGAGGGTATGTGCCGAGCTGCGTCTGGGGGTTGGGTGTCTGTTGTTCTGAGCGGTGGGTCCGTGTTGGGTCTGAGGGTTGAGTTCCACTTGGTTCTAAAGGGCTGGCTGTCCTCGTTGGTTCTGATAGCTGGGTCTCTCCGTGGTGGATCTGAGGGATATGGGTTTGTGTTGATTCTGAGAGGTATGAGGACGTGTTAGGTTCCGAGGGGGGTGCTCCCAAGTTGGGTGAGAATGTTGGTGCCCTGTGTTGGTCTGAGGTGTGTGCTCCCATGTCGGTTGTGAGGGGTGTGCCTCTGTTAGGTCTAAGGGTTGTGTGTCCTTGGCTCTACAAGTGTGTGTCTGTGTTAATTTGAGAGGTGATGTGCCTGTTTTAGGTTCTTAGAGGTGTGCCTTGGGATTGGGTTCTGAGGGGTCTGCTCTTGTGCGCCTATTATGGGTTGTGAGGGGTGTATGTGCCCATGTTGGTTCTGGGGTATGTGTGCCTGCGTAAGTCCTAAGGCATTGTGTTTATGTTGGGTTCTGAGGGGCTTGTGCACCTGAGTCGCTTCGCAGTGGTGTGTGTGTCTATTTTAGGTTTGAGGTGTTTACATTTGTGTCAGTTCCGAGGTGTGTGTGTGTACACATGTTGGCTTCAGAGTGTTGTGCTCCCGTGTTTGTTGTGAGGAGTGTGTGTGCTCATCTGGATTAGAGGGTTGTGTGTTCTGAGGAGCGTGTATTGCTGTGTTGTGCCCATATTGGGTCCACTGGTTGTATGTCCATGATGTTTCTGAGGGGTGTGTGCCAGTGTTGTGTTCTGAGGGTTGTGTGGCCATGTTGGTTTCTGAGAGGTGTTCTGTCTGTGTTGGGTTTGAGATGTGCATGTTCAGTGTTGGTTCTGAAGGGTGTGCTCCCATATTGGGTGAGGGTGTGTGTCCCTGTTGATTTTGAGGTGTGTTTTTGCTCCTGTGTTTGGTCTAAAGGGTGTGTGTCCCTGTTTTGGGTTCTGAGATGTTTGTCCATGTGGGGTTTGAGGTGTGTGTGAGCCCATGTAGTTTCTGGAGTATGTGTGCACTCATGTTGGGTTCTGAGGGATTTTTGTGCCAGGTCACATGTGTATCGAGGGGTGTGAGTAGGTGTTCATTTTGAAGGGGTTGTGTGTTCCTGTTTTGAGTTGAAGGTATGTGCTTATGTGCTCTGTGTTAAGTTCTGAGTGGTGTGTGTGCCTGCGTTGGGTCTGAGGGTTGTGTGTCCGTGTTGGTTCTGAGGGTGTTTTCTGTTTGTGTTGTGCTGAGGGGTGTGTGTTCTTGTTGGTTATGAAGTTTTGTGGGTGTATCAGATATTGAGGAAGGGCTCCCATGTTGTCTGAGGAAAGTTTGTGTGCATGTGGTGGATTCTGGGAGGTATGTGTGCCCGTTTGGGTTCTGAAGTGTCTGTGTGCTCTTGTTAGGTGGAAGGGGTGGATGTGTGTCCATGTTGGCTGGGAGGGGGTATGTGTCTGTGTTGGGCCTGAGGTTATCTGCCTATTTGGAGTTCCGATGGGTGTGTATTTGTGTTCATACCCCCTTGTTGGGTATGAGGGTTGTGTGAAACTGTACTGTGTTCTGACGGGTGTTTGCCTGTGTTGGGTCTGAGGGATGTGCACCCATGTTGTGTTCTGAGGGGTATGTTTGCCTGTGTTAAGCTTTAGGGTTGTGTGTGCATGTTGGTTTTAAGGGTGTGTGCCTGTGTTGAGTTTTGAGGGTTGTGCGTCCTACTGGTTCTGAGGGCTGTGTATCTTGTTGCTTTTAGGCATGTGTCCTTGTTGTGTTATGAGGAGTGTGTGCCCATGTTGAGTGTCATAGGTGTGTATCCATTTTGGATTCTGAGAGGTGTGTGTGTCCTTGTTGACTATGGATGTGTGTGCCCATATTGGGTCTAAGGTATCTGTGTGCCCCATGGAGAGTCGGTGTCTGCTCCCACGGTGGTTCTGTAGGGTATGCGTGCCTGTAGGTGGGTTCTGAGGATGTGTGCACAATTGGGTGTTTTGCCTGTTTTGGGTGTGAGGCTTGTATGCCTGTGTTGGGTTCTAAAGGGCATGTGGGCTTATCTGAGGGTTGTGTGTTTTTGTTTATTCTGAGGGCTTTGTCCTTGTTGACATCTGAGGGTTGTGTTCCCTCATTGGGTTCTCAGTGGTGTGGGTCCCTTTTGGATCTGACGGGTATTTGTCTGTTTTGGTTCTGAGAGTGTGAGTGCCTCCATGTTGGATCCTAGGGGCATGTGACTCCATGTTGGGTTGATGAGTGTATACCTTTGTCGTGTCTGAGGTTTGTGTGTGCATGTGGGGGTGAGGGGAATGTGCCCATGTTGTGTCTGTGGGTGTGTGCACCTGTTTTGGGTTCTGTGGGTTGTGTATGCCTGTGTTGGTGTGCGGGTTGTGTCTGAGTTCATTCTGAGGGGTGTGTGTTTGTTTTGGTTCTAAGGGTTGTCTGTGTGTGTTGAGTTCTGAGGGGTGTACTCCCATGGGCATGAGGTGTGTGTGGCTGAGCTGTTTTCTGAGGGGTATATGCATCAGTGTGGGATTCTGAGGGGGTTGTGTACCCATGTCAGGTCTGAGGGGGTGTGTGCACCACTATTGAGTTGTGAGAGGTGTGTGTGCGCATGTTGGTTCTGAAGAGTATGTGTGTTCTCATGTTGGGCCTAAGTGTTGTGTGCAGCCATCTTGGGTTCTGAGGGATGTGTGTGCCTGTGTTAGGTCTAAGGGTTGTGTGTTCACGTGTCTTTGTTGGGTCCGTGGGGTATGTGTGCATATGTTAGGCTAAAGGGTTGTGTTTCTGTGTTAGTTCTGTGGGTGTGTGTGTGTCCGTGTTGGGTTTGAAGGGTGTGTGCCCCTTTTGGGTTGTGAGCAGTGTGTGTTCGGGTTGGGTTCTGAGTGTCTCCTCCAGGAGTGGGTATGAGGGCTGTGTGTCGTGTTGGGTTCTGAGGGGTGTTGTGCCCATATTGAATATGAGGGTGTGTATTGGGGTTTGTTTGGAGACTTGTGTGCATGTGTTATGTTCTGAGGACTGTATTCCATACTGTGTTGAGAAGTGTGTGCCCATTTACATGTTAGGGTTGTGTTAGGTTTAAGGTTTGTGTGTCTGTGTTGGTTCTGAGGGGTGTGTGTTCCCATGTTGGGTTCTGAGGAGTGTGTGGCCTGTTTAGGTGAAAGGGTCGTATGTCCATATTGGTTCTGAGGGCTGTGTGTACCCATGTGTTTCATGTTCGTTCTGGGGGGTGTGAACATATCTTAAATTCTGAGGAGTGTGCGCCCATGTTGTGTTCTAAGGGGTGTGAGCCTAGGTTGGGCTCTGAGGAGTGTGTGTGACTATTTGGGTCTGAGGGTTGTGTATTCATGTTAGTGATAAGGGATGTTCCTGTGTTGTGTCTGAGGGTTGTGTGTTAGATTCTGAGGAATGTGCCCTATGTTGGGTCTGCGGGTTGTGTCCATGTTGGTTCAGAGGGCTGTGTGTGACCCTGTTGGTTCTGAGGAGTGCCTGCGCTCCCATGTTGGGTTCTGTGGAGTGCGGGGCCCGTGTTAGGCCTAAGCGTTTTATGTCTGTGTTGATTTTGAGGCTTGTGTGTCCATGTGGGTCTGAGGATTGCTTTCCATTTGGTTGTGAAGAGGTCTTTCCTTGTTGGTTCTGATTGCTGTGTGTGCCCATGTTGGGTCTGAGGCTGTGTGTTCCTGTTGCTTCTGAGAGATGGCAGCATCTGTTAGGTTCTGAGGGGTGTTCTCGTGCTGGGTGCTGAGGGGAGTGTGCCAGTGTTTGGTCTGAAGGATGTGTCTGTGGTGGTTTTGAAGGCTTTGTGTGCTTACGTTATGGATCTGAGGGTGTGAGCCTGTGTTGCTTCTGAGGTGTGTCTCTTACTGTCTGTTTTGAGTTGTGTGTGCTTGTTTTAGCATCTGAGGTGTGAGCTCCCATGTTAGGTGTGACGGGTGTGTGTGCCCCTTTTGGGTTTCTGGGGCCGTGTGCATTCATTTTGTGTTCAAGGGGGTGTGTTCTGTTTTGGGAGAGGGGTGTGTGCTCCGTTTGGGTTCTGAAAGGTTTGCCTGTTTGGGCTCTAAGGATGTGTTCCTGTTTTGGGTTCTGAGACGGGGTGTGTGTTGTGTTCTGAGGGGTCTGTACCTGTGTTAGGGCTGAGGGCTGTGTGTGCCAGTGTTGAATCTGATGAACGTGTTTGTTTTGGGTTCAGAGGAGTCTGCTCTCATGTTGAAAACCTGAGACGTGTGTGTGACCCTGTGGGTTATGGGGGGTTTGTGTGCGTGTTGGATTCTGCGGGACTTTGGGTTCTGATGTCTTTGTTAGGTTCTAAGGTGTGTGTGTGCCACTTTTAGGTTTGAGAAGTGTGCACCTATGTTGGGCTTCAGGGATATGTGTGTGTGCACATGGAAGGTTCTAATATGTCTATGTTTGCGTTTAATTGTGTGTGTAGACACTAGATTCTGGGTGTGTGTGTGTGTGTGTGTGTGTGTGTGTAGTACGTGGGTATAGACTCCTGGTGTGTATGTGTTCACATTGGGTTCTGGGCCATGTGAACCCCTGTTATGTTCTGGGGTGACTTAGCCCCGGTTGTAAATGAATCTTTCAGTAGCAATAGCTCCCTGACGCTGGGACCCATGACAATGGCAGTGCCTGCTAGAGTGTCAAGTAACGCACTTAAGTCTTACTTTCCCTCCTCCTCATCCTTGTCATTGATGTTATGTCTGTCGTTTTGAAATACCATAAGCACTCAGACCAGGAGCAAGAGTAACCGTATTTTTCTAGAACAGCTGTTTGGAAGTGCCTCCACACGTTTGGATGAACTCTAGTGTTCCATTTGGGCCATAGCTATCATCTGGGTTGTCCCAGGAAAGAAACTAGGTCTACAAAGGGATTACACTGCAGAAGACAATTTTCACTTCTTAGCTTTGTCCTGCAGCCAGATTGTAGACTGAAAAAGAGACTTTCCCTCACCGTCACCCCCCTTTTACTATAAAAGTAATTTTGAATATCTGAAAAATAGAGGAAAGGACAGAGAATAAACTAACAGCCACTGTAATCCCACAATGTGGGGGATAACCAGTGTTAATTTCTTGGCATGCCTCCTTCCTGTTTTTCCTTTACACACTGGGTGCGGTTGAGTTCCTGCTGTCTGTACATTTTACTTCATATCACATTGCCAGTATTTTCTCATCTGCTTTGTTTTAAATGCCTCTGGAAGCCAGATGTCTCCCTCACTCCAGCTCTCTCCCTCTTCTGGGGAGAGTGGTTCATAACTCATCAGGGCAGAAGAAAAATTTAGAAGTCACCTGGTCTGCACCGCTGATCTTAGTGTCATGGACACCAGGAGCCATAGATGAGTGCTGAGTGGGGACCCGAGCACATCATATCTGCCACCTACTCGCACACACCTGCGAGTAGCAGTACTCTCCCTGTAGTCTGGCGGCCACTGGTGTTCAGCCTACAGGTTCAGCACTGGCATGCTGTGGCCCCACAGCCTCTAAGCAGGTCCCAGACAGAACCAGATCTAAAGTCCTACATCTGTATGGTCCTTTACCCCAACATGTAGGTTTTGTTTTAGGATTTTTAACTATTTAAGGAGCATTTTAACAATCTGGTATCTTATGTGATTACATGTTTGTTGCTTACTCCTGTGTCTGTCTGGGTCTGTCACAGAACCTGTGGAGGAATAGAGAGATTTCCCACTGTGCAGAGTGAAAACAATGAGAAGACTTGATCAATAGGTTGGTCTCGTCAGTGGCCATGTCAGCCAGCCTGTTAGGAGCAGGGAGCCTGGGTTGGGAGACCGGGAGTTTCCAGAGAGGATGCTGAGGCTGTATCCTCAGCCGTGTAGGGACTGCCAGGTGACTGAGCTGTAGCTAGCATGTGATAGGGCCAGACCATTCTTGGGAATTGTGGTTCTTTTTGCCGCCACAGTAAGACTCAAGAACGTATCTCATTTGTAACACAAGGCCTGTACGGGTAACTTTACAAGCTCCTCTAGTTAAGACTTTCTGGGATAATGGTGCTAATTCACTATGTGGCCCATAACTGCTCAACCCCATCTTATCACCACCCAGGGTACTAGGTGGACCCTGCCTAGTCCTGACATACCAGCTTTCTCTCCCTTCCAGCTTTTCTTTCCCTGTTCTGCCATGCTTTCTATTGAGTGGAACGGCAAACATCCTTTACAATAAACTATATTAGGTGTGTGTGTGTGTGTGTGTGTGTGTGTGTGTGTGTGTGTGTGTGTGTGTTGTTTGTGTTTTTGTTTTTAACCATCCGTCTATCTTCATACCTTTTTTGATCTTGTAAAACTAAAACTCTTTAGCCATTAAGAAAAAATTTCCCATCTTCCTGCCCCCTAACCTCCAACCTTAGGAAGTATTCTACTCTCTGTCTTTATGATTTGATTAGGGACCTCATAGAAATGGAATCATACAGTATTTGTCCTTTTGTGATGGGCTTATTTCACTTAGTATAATGTCCTGTAGGTTTATTCATGTTGTATCATGTGCCAGAATTTCCTTCTTTTTAAGGCCGAAAAATATTCCATTGTATGTATATACCACATTTTGCTTATCCATTCATCTGTTGATAGACACTTTGGTTGCTTCCATATTTCAGCTATTATGAGTAACACTGCCTCTATGAATACATGTGTACAAATCTATCTTTGAGACCCTGCTTTTGATTCTTTGGGGTATGTACCCAGAAGTGGAATTACTGGATCATATGGTAATTGTGTGTAACTTTTTGAGGACCACAAAAAGTTTGGTCCTTTTTGAGACCAAAAAACTTTTTGAGAACCACCATACTGTTTTCCACAGTGCACAGAGTTGCAATTTCTCTACATCCTCACTAATATTAATTATTTTCTTTCTTTCTTTTTTTAACAGTAGCCATTCTAATGGGTATGTGGTGATTTAATACAAAATGATGACAGTTTTGATTTGCAATTTCCTAATGATTAGTGATGTTGAGCATCATTTCACATGCTTATTGGTCATTTGTATATCTTCTTTGAAGAAATGTCAAGTCGTTTGCCAAGTTTTGAATTGGTTACTTGGTTGTTGCGGAGTTTTAGGAATACTCTATTGGCATACCTCATTTTATTGAACTTCTCAGATACTGTTTTTTACAAATTGAAAGTTTGTGATGGGGTGCCTGGCTGGCTCAGTTGGTGGAGTGTGTGCCTCTTGATCTCAGGGTTGTGGGATCAGGCCCTGTGTTGGGTGTAGAGTTTTTGTTTTTTAATAAAATCTTTAAAAAAAAAAATGTTTGTGACAACCCTGCACCAAGTAACTCTTTTGGCACATTTTTCCAACAGCATTTGCTCACTTCATGTCTATGTGTCATAGTTTGGTAATTCTCACAATATTTCAAGTTTTTCATTGTTATCATGTTTGTTATGGTGATATGTGATCAATGATCTTTGATGTTACTATTGTAATTTTTCGGGGCACCAGGAACTATGCCCATATAAGACAGCAAACTTAATACATGTGTGTGTTCTGATTGCACCACTGACTATCCATTCCCCCCATCTATCTCCCTCTCCTCAGGCCTCCCCACTCCCTGAGATACAGCAGTACTGAAATTAGGCCAACTAACAACCAACCCTACAGTGGCCTCTGAGGGTTCAAGTGAAAGGAAAGGTCACGCATCTCTCACTTGAAATCAAAAGCTAGACATGATGAAGCTGAGTGAGGGAGGGATGTCTAAAGCCAAGATAGGCCGAAAGGTAGGCCTCTTGTTCCAAACAGCCAAGTTGCAAATGCCAAGGAAAAGTTCCTAAAGGAAATGAGTGCTACTGCAGTGAGCACATGAATGATAAGAAAGGGCCTAACTGCCGGTAGGGAGAAAATTCCAGTGGTCTGGAAGGAAGATCAAAACAGCTGCAATACTCTTAAACCAAAGCCTCTTCCAGAGCAAGGCCCTGACTCTCTTCAATTCCGTGAGGGCTGGGGGAGGAGAGGAAGCTGCAGAAGAAAAATCTGAAGCTTGCAGAGGTTGGTTCATGAGATTTAAGAAAGACGCCGTCTCCATAACACCAAAGTGCCAAGTGAGGCAGCAAGTGCTGATGGAGAAGCTGCAACAAGTTCTCCGGAAGGTCTAGCTAGGATAATTCATGAAGGAGGCCACACTAAACAATGGATTCTCAGTGTAGACGAAAACAGCCTCATTTGGGGAGAAGACTGGGACTGTCATCGCTAGAGAGGAGAAGTCAGTGCCTGACTTCAAAGTTTCAAGGGACAAGCAGATTCCCTTGTTAGGGGCTAATGTAGCTGGTGACTTGAAGTTGGAGCCAGTGCTCATTTACCTTTGGGAAAATCCTAGGGCCCTGAAGAACTGTGCTGAATCTACTCTGCCTGCGCTCTACAGATGGAACAACAAAGCCTGGATGACAGCATATCTGTTTACGACATGGTTTACCAAATATCTTAAGCCGACTGTTCAGACCTACAGTTCAGAAAAAAAGATTCCTCTCAAAGTAATACTGCTCATTGACATTGTACCCAGTCACCCAAGAGCTCTGGTGATGTATAGCAAGGTTAATGTTTTCATGCCTGCTAACAGACCATCCATTCTGCAGCCCGTGGTGCAAGGAATAATCTTGACTTTGAAGTCTTAATTTAAGAAATAAATTTCATAAGGTTGTAGATGTCATAAATAGTGATTCCTCTGATGGATCTGGGCAAATTGAAAACCTGGAAATGACTCATCATTCTAGATGCCATTAAGAATATTCATGGTTCATGGAAGAGGTCATGATATCAATATTAACAGGAGTTTTGAAAAAGTGGGTTCCAGCGCTCATGGAAGACTTTGAGGGGTTCAAGACTCAATGGACGAAGTCATTGCAAATGTGGTGGAAATGGCAAGAGAACTAAAATCAAGAGTGGAACCTCAAGATGGGACTGAATTGTTAAGATCTCATGATAAAACTTGAATAGATGAGGAGGTGCTTCTTTGGGGGAGCACAGAAAGTGGTTTCTTGAGATGGAATCTACTGGTGAAGATGCTATGAAGATTGTTGAAATGACAACAAGGATTTAGAATATTGCATAAACTTAGTTGACAGAGAGTGGCAGTGTTTGAGAGGACTGACTCCAATTTTGAAAGTTCTGTGGGTAGAATGCTATCAAACACCATCACGTGCTACAGAGAAATTCTTTTGTTTCCTGTGCTCTGGTGTCCTATCTAAGAAAACATTGCCAAATTCAATATTGTGAAGTTTTGGCCTATGTTTCTTACAAGAGTTTTATAGTTTTAGGTCTTAAGTCTGATCCATTTTGGATTAGTTTTTGTATATGGTGTGAGGTAGGGGTCCAATTTTATGCTGCATGTGGATGTCCTGTTTTCCCAGTACCATTTGTTGAAAAAATTATCCTTTCCCAGTCTTAGCACCCTTGTCAACAACCATTTGGCCATATATGCAAGGATTTATTTCTGGGCTCCCTATTCTGTTTCCTTTGTGTAAATGTCTGTTTTTTATGCCAGTACCACACTGTCTTGGTTACTGTAGCTTTGTAGTCAGTTTTGAATTCGGATAGTATGAGTCCTGCTTTGTTCCTTTTTTCTTCTTCTAAGATTGTGTTGAGTATTTGGAGTCCCTTGAGATTCTATATGAATTTTAGGATGAATTTTTCTATTTCTCCAAAAACAAAAATCATCTGGATTTTGATAGCAATTGCATTGAATCTATAGATCACTTTGGGTAATGTTAACCTTAAGAATAAAACTCAAGTTATTTACTAGCAAAACCATATTCGGGTTAGTAGAGAATTGCAATTCATGCAAGGTACAGCAAAACCATAAGCAAGTCCAGAGAACAAAGGAGAAGAGTGCTTTTTTATAGAGGAAAGGGGGAGCTGGGAGGGCTGTCATAAACAAACAGTCCATTGGAGTAAACGGAGTTTGAGGTGTAGTGACTTCTCATTGGTTGAGTTGTGACAGTCTTTCATGGGCTGGGCTGTTGCTGGTGGAGGAGAGAACCTTTTTTCCTTCTGCTGGGATAGTGAAATACAGTTGACACTTGAACAATATGGGGGTTATGGGTGCCGTCCTCCTGTGCAGTTGAAAATCCAAGTATAACTCCTGACTCCCCAGAAAGCCTAACTACTGATAGCCTACTGTTGACTGAAAGCCTTACCAATGACATAAACAGTTGATTAACACTTACTTTGTGTTGTATGTATTATATGCTGTATGCTTTTTCTTTAAATCTTTAAGGAGGCTCCATACCTAACATGGGGCTTGGATTTACAACCCCAAGATTGAGAGCTTCATGCTCTCCTGACTGAGTCAGCGGGTGTCCTTACATGCTGTATTCTTCAAGTAAACTAGCAAAAAGAAAATGTTAAGAAAATTAAGAACATTCCTGTCCAGATGCAAGATACATCTTTTCCTGTTGGTTCTGTAGTTGACAAGTGGCAGGGCATGAGGGCCCTGATTCCATTTTAGTGAGGTTTCCCTTAATACTTTTCACATTAGTATTGACATTTTAACACTATTAAGTCTTCCAGTGTGTGAACATGGGGTGTGTTTCCATTTATTTCTGTCCTAATTTCTTTTCTTTAAAAAAAATTTTTTTTTTATGTTTATTTTGGAGAGAGAGACAGAGTGTGAGTGGGGAGGGGTAGAGAGAGAGGGAGACACAGAATCTGAAGCAGGCTCCAGGCACTGAGCTGTCAGCACAGAGCCTGACGTGGGGCTCGAACTCACGAACTGTGGGATCATGACCTGAGCCGAAGTTGGCCACTTAACGGACAGAGCCACTCAGGCGCCCCTGTCCTAATTTCAGTAATGTTTTGTAGTTTTCACTGTACAAGTCTTCCATCTCCTTGAGTAAATGACTTCCTAAGTCTTTTATTCTTTTTGATGTTGTTGTAAATGGGATTGCTTTGGTAATTTCTCTTTCAAATTCTTCATTGTTAGTGTGTAGAAATACTCCTGTGTTTTATTTGTTGACTTTGTCTCCTGGTATTTGCTGAATTCATTTAGTCTAAGTTATTTTGCATGTGTGTGTAATATTTAGTTTTCTACATATAAGATTATATCATATGCAAGCATCATTTTACTTCCTATTTGGATGCCTTTTCTTTTTCTTTTTTTCCTACTTGTTCTGGCTAGAATGTCTAGTACTATTTTGCATAGTAGTGGTGAAAGTGGGCACTATTGACTTGTTCCTGATCTTAGAGGAAAAGCTTTCAGTCTTTCACTATTGAGTATGATACTTGCTGTGGGTGTTTCAAATAGGGCTTTTATTGCGTGGAGGTAGTTTTTGCCTCAGTTGATATGAGTATGTGTCTCCCCCCTTCACTGTTAGTATAGTCTATTACATTGATCAATTTTGTTTTCCTTATTTTCTTAATGAAATATGTTTGTGAACTTAAGCACAGTAGTATAATTGTGTAACAAATCCAGTGAAAAACTGTCTGATTGGAAAGGTTTAATAATAACATTTTGTTCACTCTAAGGGATTGATGTTGACTCATAGATAGAAAACAAACATCAAACACGTACATTGTGCTTCTTGCCACCTAAAAGGCTTAATTCTCAGGTCATTATTATTAGATATTTATCAACAATTGTCTAATTATCTTGAGGTATAGTATAAATGAGAATAAATGATAGGTATGTCAAGAACACGATCAATTTGCAACATGCAGAAAATAGAACTAAAGTGCAAACAGAAATAATTCAGAGCCTATCAATACATAACTAAAATGCTTAATAATTGCCCAGTTCGTCCACATTGGCCTCCGATCCTTCTACACTGCTGTCCAGAAGATAGATATGCTGCACCTCTTATTTCAAAAAGCCATGGGTAACCTTAGTCATGAGCATCACCTTTTCACTGTCTTTAAGAAAATGATGAAGCTTGCTAAAGTTGCCTTGTAGGGAGTTCACAAGGGATTTATAGAAGTACTCTGGGCTATAATTCTTTCTCATTATTGGGCACCAATGAGAAGCAAGTGTTAAACACTGAAAAACAGTACATTTTATTTTTATTTTTATTTTTTTTTTAAATTTTTTTTTTTTCAACGTTTTTTAATTTATTTTTGGGACAGAGAGAGACAGAGCATGAACGGGGGAGGGGCAGAGAGAGAGGGAGACACAGAATCGGAAACAGGCTCCAGGCTCCGAGCCATCGGCCCAGAGCCTGACGCGGGGCTCGAACTCACGGACCGCGAGATCGTGACCTGGCTGAAGTCGGACGCTTAACCGACTGCGCCACCCAGGCGCCCCGAAAAACAGTACATTTTAAATCTTGTTCTGCTGCTTCCTAGCTATGTTAGTTTGGGCAAGTCACTTAATGTTCTGGTTTTCTCATCAGTAAAACTAAAATAAAAATACCTAGCTCATAGGACAATTTATGTATTTATTCATTAGTCATTAGACAGTTGTTGAATGCCTACTGTATGCCAGATGTTTTGACTGGCCCTGGGAATGCAGAAAGGATCAAGAAAGGCAGATTCCTATTGTTATGAAACTTATATACTAGTTGAGAAAACAGATACCATAGAAATAATAGCCTTTGTGGAAAATACACAAAATGGGTGTATAGTACATTGTTTTATGTTATGAGGAGCACATGATCTAACATATATAAAGAGCATAGCATAATCTGCACACAGGTGGTACTCAGAAGATGTGAATGTCATCTACCATTGCCAGTTAGGTGTTTATTGAGCATCTTCTGCATAGGAGTGGAATGTGTATGAGCAGGCACTATGGGTTGTTTTTCCATTTTTCCCAGTATTGATTATATTTACATTCATTTTACAAGCATGTGTATGTGTCAGGGTTGTACAAGGCTCTGGATCAGTGTTAATCCAGTATAATTAGAGTGAAGAGTGTAGAGAATAATACAGGAAGTGGCTGTAAAGTTAAATTGGAGCAGACTGAGACTGCCTTTACTACCTTATAAAGGTGTTAATTAATTGCATTCTTTTACACACTAGGCTAGGGAAATGCAAAGATGATTGAGGTTGAAGCTTGCACTTCAAATTGTGGAATCACATAAATGTGATTCACATTATGTGCACATAAATGATCACTTTTTTTTCTTCCTTACTAATTTGGATGCTTTTTCTCTATTTTTCTTGCCTGATTGTTACTGCTAGGACTTCCAGTACTGTGTTGAATAAAAGTAGTGAGAGTGGGCATCTTTGTTTTGTTCCTGATCTCAGAGGAAAAACTCTGTTTTTCACCCATTGATATGATGTTAGCTGTGGGTTTTTCATATATGGTCTTTACTATGTTGAGGTGTGTTCTCTTTACACCTACTTTGTTGAGTTTTTAATGAATGGATGTTGTATTTTGTCAAATGCTTTTTCGGCATCTATCAATATGATCTTATGTTTTTTATCCTTTCTTTTGTTAATGTGATGTATCATGTTGATTGATTTGAGAATATTGAACCACCCTTGGATCCCTGGAGTAAATCCCATTTGATGATGGTGAAAGATTTTTTTAATGTATTGTTGCATTCAGTTTGGTAATATTTTGTTAAGTTTTGCATCTATGTTCATCAGAGATACTGGCCTGTAGTTTAAAAAAAATTTTTTTTTAATGTTTATTTTTGAGACAGAGAGAGACAGAGCATGAACGGGGGAGGGTCAGAGAGAGGGAGACACAGAATCCGAAGCAGGCTTCAGGCTCTGAGCTATCAGCACAGAGCCTGACGTGGGGCTTGAACCCACAGACCGTGAGATCATGACCTGAGCCAAGGTCGGATGCTCAACCCACTGAGCCACCCAGGCGCCCCCTGGCCTCTAGTTGTATTTTGTAGTGTCTTTATCTGGTTTTGGTATCTGGGTAATGCTGGACTCATAGAATGAATTTGGAAGCTTTCCTTCCTCTTCTATTTTTTGGAACAGTTTGAGAAGGATAGGTACTAACTCTTCTTTAAATGTTTGGTAGAATTCACCTATGAAGCCATCTGATCCTGGACTTTAGTTTGTTGGGAGTTTTTTGATTACTGATTCAATTTCATTGCTAGTAATTGGCCTGTTCAAATTTTCTATTTCTTCTTTATTTAGCTTTGGTATGTTATATATTCTTAGGAATATATCCATTCCTTCAAGTTTGTCCAATTTGTTGGCATATAATTTTTCAGAATACTTAATCCTTTGTATTTCTGTGGTGTCAGTTATTTCTCCCCTATCGTTTCTGATTTTATTTAAATTCTCTCTTTTCCTCTCTTTTTGAGGAGTCTGGCTAAAGATTTATCAATCTTGTTGATCTTTTCAAAGAACCAGCTTCTGGTTTCATTGATCTGTTTTATTGGTTTTAGTCTCTATTTCATTTATTTCTGCCCTAATCTTTATTATTTCTGGAAAGTTGAGATTTTTTTCCCCCCTGAACTTCAGGGTTCTTTCCCTGTGTTGTCCCCTGAGAGGCTTTTATTGATGGGGACAACCTGCCATCAGACCAGATATCTGCTCCCAGTCTGTTAGGGTTGCAGTGTCCCTGAACCACAGGGCTCTCTTTTTGTGCTGCCCTGCATGAAGTTTTTGTTTGTGGGTAGGGCCAGCAGTCAGATCAGATGTCTGCCCCAGCCTACTGTTCAGGGGCTGCAGTTGACCTGGTGTCTGTGGTTATCTTCCCTTCTCCCAGGGCAGGAGTCACTTTGGAGTAGTGTTGGCCACTGTCAGGGCTGCTTGCTCAATGAGACATCAGATGCCTTGGAGGGACTCTTGCTGAGCGAGGCAGTTAAGATGGGGTGGATCCACAGGAGAATGTGGGGGCAAGAGCATGGCCGTAGTGTTAGCAAGCTAGGTAGCAAGTGTTCATCCTGGCTCCCACAGGTGTCTGGGTATCTAGGTTGGCAGGGAGGGGAAGAGAAATGGTGGCCACTAGCTCTTTTCTTCTTGGACAAGTCTCCTAACGATCCCTGCTCGCCCTTCCAGTGCGTGCTCAGATTAGTAAATAAATCCTTCCCATATACCCCAGGCACTTTTCAAACCACTGCTTCTAGGTGGAATTGTTTGTTATGCTGTCTCTCTAAGGGCAGGGACTCAGTGTTCTTAGTGATAATCCCCACTGATTGCCCCTTCTGTTTTTGGTTAGTCCTGCAGGTTAGTTTGGTTACCAAATGGGTTCTGCCCTTCTATCATTTTTTTCTGGACAATTAATTGTGGAGAGTTTGGTTTGTTTCCTGCGTTAATTACCCTGATGTATAAATAATCACTTCCTGAAGCAAGTTGTGAAATGGATGGAGGAATGTGTAGTGGGAAAATACTGAACTCAGAGTTAAGTATAGAGGTAAGCCAACTTAAGTTTCCAATACAATGACTAATACCAATACACTGGTGTTATAGCGTCAACTGCGTTTTTTCCCCTTTAGATATAATTGACATATAACATTGTTAGTTTCATGTGTACAGCATAATGATTTGATATTTGTATATACTGAGAAGTGATCACTACAATAAAACTAGTTAACATCCATTCACCAGTATTTGTATGTTTAACCATCTTTACATTCCAGTAAAAATATTCCACTTGTGGTGTATAATGCTTTTAGTTTGCTGCCTACTTCAGTTTGCTAGTGTTTTGTTAAGGATTTTTGCATTTGTTCATTGTTCACAAGGGATATTGGTCTCTAGTGTTCCTGTAGTGTCTCTGTCTGGCTTTGGTATCTGGATAATGCTGGCCTCATAGGACGAATTGGGAAGTATTCCCTCATTTTTTTGAAAAAACTTAAGAAGAATTGGTATTCTTTAAATGTTTGGTGGAATTCACCTGTGAAGCTATCAGTTCCAGGGCTTTTCTTTGTTGGGAGGTTTTTTTTTTTTTTTTTTTTAATGTTTATTTATTTTTGAGAGGAAGAGAGGGAGAGAACAAGCTGGGGAGGGTCAGAGAGAGAGGGATACAGAGGATCCAAAGCAGGCTCCAAGCTGACAGCAAAGAGCCCAATGCAGGGCTTGAACTCACCAACCATGAGAGCATGACCTGAGCCAAAGTCTCGACCCTTAACCAACTGAGCCACACAGTTGCCCCGGGGAGATTTTTTTTATTATTGATTCAATCTCCTTACTACTTAGAAGTCTATTCAGTTTTTCTATTTCTCCATGATTTAGCCTTGGTAAGTTTTGTGTTTCTAGGAATTTGTTCCTTTCATCTAGGTTATCCAGTTTGTCAGTGACAGTTGTTTATACTACTCTGTTACAATGGTAACGTCTCCACTTTTCATTTCTGATTTTGTTAATTTGTCTTCTTTTTTCCTTAGTCTGCCTAGCAAGAGGTTTGTCAATTTTGTTGACCTTTAAAAAAAAATCAAGTACTGGCTTTATTGATTTTTCTCTGTTCTTTTCTGTTCTCTATTTCATTTTTATCTATTCTGTCTTTATGGTTTTTGTCCTTCTGCTAGCTTTGGGTGTAGTTTGTTCTTGTTTTTCTAGTTTCTTAAGTTATAAAATTAAAGGTTGTTGACAGGAAATCTTTCTTGTTTGTAAAGGCAAATGTTTATAGCTTGTTTTATAAGTTTATAGCTTGTTAAGATTTTCCCTTTAACACTGCTTTCACTGGATCCCGTAAGTTTTGGTGTATTTTGTTTTCATTTTAATTTTCTCTTAAGTATTTTCTAATTTTCTTGTGATTTCTTCTTTGATTAATTGGTTTAAGAATGTGTTGCTTAATTTCCACAGTTTGGTGTATTTTCCAGATTTACTTCTGTTGTTGATTTCTAATTTCATCCTTTAATGGTTGGAGAAGACACTTTATATGATATCTGTATTTTAAAATCTACTGAGACTTGGGGTGCCTGGGTGGCTCAGTCTGTTAAGTGTCTGACTCTTGATTTTGGCTCAGATCATGATCTCACACTTTGTGAGTTCGAGCCCCGCGTCAGGCTCCATGTGACCGTATGAGCCTGCTTAGGATTCTCTGTCTTCCTTGCTCTCTGCCCCTCCCCCGCTCACACTCTCTGTCGCGTGCTCTCTCTCTCCCCTGAAATAAATAAACTTAAAAAAATCTACTGAGACTTAATATGTGGTCTAACATATCCTGGAAAATGTCAAAAATCAGTTGTATGCAGTTGTTGCTGGGTGGGCGTTTACACATCTGTTACTGTGGTTTAAGGCCTTTTTCTTACTTATCTTTAGTCTGGTTGTTTAACCACTACTGAGAGTCGAATATTGATGTCTCTATTATTGTAGAACTATTTCTGTCTTCAGTTCTGTCAGTTTTTGCTTCATATAGCCTGTTGTTAGATGCACAAATGCTTATAATTGTTCTATCTTCTTGCTATATTAAACCTTTTGTTAATGTATAATGTTTTTCCTTGTCTTTTGTAACCTTTTTTGAATTAAAGTATTTTGTCTGATGGGCGCCTGGGTAGCTCCTTCGGTTAAGTGCTGACTTCGGCTCAGGTCATGATCTCACAGTTCATGAGTTCGAGCCCCGCGTGCTCTGTGCTATCAGCACAGAGCCTGAAGCCTGCTTTGGATTCTGTGTCTCCCTGTCTCTCTGCCCCTCCCCTGCTCATGCTCTGTCTCTCACAAATAAACAAACATAAAAGTATTTTGTTTGATACTGGTATAGGCACCCCTACCTCTCCTTTGGTTACTATTTCCATGAATATGTTTTTCCATCCTTTTTATTTTCAATCTATTTATGTCTTTGGATCTCAAGTGAGTCTTTTGTAGAAAACTAATAGTTGGATCTTGTGTTTTATCCATTAATATTTAAGCTAATTACTGATAAGGATGAACTAATAAGGATGAACAACTTCTGTTATTTTGCTACTTGTTTTCTAGATGGCTTAAAGCATTTTTCCCTCATTTTCTGCATTACTGTATTTTGTTTATTCAAATTTTTGTAGTGAAATTTTTTTTATTCAATATTTTTTTAATTCAAATTTTTGTAGTGAAACATTTAAACTCCTTTCCCATTTTCTCTTGTGTATATTCTACAGCTTTTGTGTGAGTGTGTGTGTGTGTGTGTGTGTGGTTACCATGGGAATTATGTTTAACATTCTAAAGTCATACTACTTTAAGTTGAATGTTAACTTCAGTAATACAAATTCTGCTCCTTTATGGTTCTGTCCCCACCCCTTTCAGTTGCTGATGTCACAAAATTACATCTTTTAAAAAAAAATTTTTTTTTAATGTTTATTCACTTTTGCGAGAGAGAGAGTGAACAGGGGAGGAGCAGAGAGAGAGGGATACAGAATCAGAAGTAGGCTCCAGGCTCTGAGTTGTCAGCACAGAGCCCGACGTGGGACTCAAACTCACAAGCCGCGAGATCATGACCTGAGCTGAAGTTGGATGCTTAACTGAGCCACCCAGGCGCCCCACAAAATTACATCCCCACAAAATTACATCCTTATACATCATGTGCCCCCAAACATAAACTACTCTTTTAAATTCATTAGTTTCTTGGGGCACCTGGGTGGCTCCGTCGGTTAAGCGGCCGACTTCAGCTCCGGTCATGATCTCGCGGTCCGTGAGTTCGAGTCCCGTGTTGGGCTCTGTGCTGACAGCTCAGAGCCTGGAGCCTGCTTCCGATTCTGTGTCTCCCTCTCGCTGACCCTCCCCTGTTCATGCTCTGTCTCTCTCTGTCTCAAAAACAAATAAAAAACGTTAATAAAAAAAAAATAAAAAAAAAATAAATTCATTAGTTTCTTAAATTATGTAGAAAACGTGTGGAGTTGTAAACTAAAGTTACAATAATACTTTTAGACTAGTAACTTTACTTATTTAAAAAAAATTTTTTTAATGTTTATTCATTTTTGAGACAGAGACAGAGCATGAATGGGGGAAGGTCAGAGAGAGAGGGAGACACAGAATCTGAAACAGACTCCAGGCTCTGAGCTGTCAGCACAGAGCCCGACACGGGGCTTGAACTCACGGACTGCGAGATCACGACCTGAGCCGAAGTTGGACGCCCAAACGACTGAGCCACCCAGGCACCCCTAGACTAGTAACTTTTAAAAAGGACATTAGTCTCTTAAATTGTGTAGAAAAGTGGAATTACAAACTATTACTGCAATAATACTAGATTTTGTAGTTGCCTATGTATCTACATTTTTATTTTTTCATACAGGTTTGAGTTACTGTCTAGCGTCCTTTAATTTCACCCTGAAGGACTCCCTTGAGCATTTTGCTGGGCAAGTCTAGTAACGAATGCCCTCAGCTTTTGTTTATCTGGGAATGTTGTAGTTTAACCCTCACTCGTTTTTAAGTGCGGTTTTGCTGGGTATAGGATTCTTGGTTGACAGTTTTTCTTTTTTTTAAAAAGGGAACTTTATTTTATATAGCTATTTAGAAAAAAAATTTTTTTAATGTTTATTTTTGAGAGAGAGCATGAGTGGGAGAGGGACAGAGAGAGAGAGAGGGAGACACAGAATTGGAAGGAGGCTCCAGGCTCTGACCTGTCACAGCTGAACTGTGAGATCATGACCTGAGCCAAGTTGGACACTTAACTGACTGAGCCACCCAGGTGCCCCAAATAGTTTTTCCCTTTTAGCATTTGAATATATAGGCTCACTGCTTTTTGGTCTTCAAAGTGACTGATGAATAATCTAATGATTTTCTTACTGAGTATGTGATGAGTTGCCTCTCTCTTGTGGCTTTCAAGATTCTTTATCTTTGGCTTCAGAAGTCTGATTATAATGTGTTTTGGTGTAAGTCTTTTTGAGTTCATCATACTTTGAGTTTACTGAGCTACATGGATGTTTATATTCATGTCTTTCATCAGATTTGGAAGTTTTCAGGCATTATTTCTTCAAATATTCTTTCTGTCTCTTTCTCTCTCTCCTCCTTTCAAGACGCCCACAGTGTATGTGCTGGTCTGCTTGATGGTGTCTCACAGGTCCCACAGGCTGTTCACTTCAATCTTTTTTTCTTTCTTTCTGTCAGCCTTGGTAATTTCCATTGTCTTATCTTCAGCTTTGCTGATACATCTGCCTGTTCAAATCTGCCTTTGAAACTCTCTAGCGAGTTTTTCATTTCAGTTATTGTACTTTTCAGCTTCAGAATTTCATTTTGGTTTCTTAAGGTTTTTAAAATCTAATCATATTTCCATTTTGTTCATACAGTGCTTTCTTGACTTTTTCCGTATCTTTTCTTTCTCTGACATTTTTAAGATGGTTGTTTTAAAGTCTTTGTTTAGAAGATCTGCCATCAGATCTTTAAAAGGGATGTCTGTTGATTTATTTTTTTTCAGATGGGCCATATTTTCTTTGTATGCCTTGTGATGTTTTTCTATGCCTTGTATTTTGTTAGGAACTGGGCATTTGGATCTAATAATGTTTTATGTCTGGAAATTAGATTCTCCCTCTTCCTCAAGGTTTTGTGTTTTTTTTTTCCTTTGATTCTTGTAGGTTGCCTCTGTGCCAGGGATCAGCCTGAGGGGTAACTTCAGGTTTGCTCGGGTCTCTTCTGAGCCTGTGCTGTTCCCTGGTCGAATGTGGGCACTTTCAGGGTGCCTGGATGGCTCAGTCGATTGAGTGTCCGACTTTGGCTCAGGTCATGCTCTCACGGTTTGTAGGTTCGAGCCCTGCATTGGCTATGTGCTGACAGCTGGGAGCCTGGAGTCTGCTTTGGATTCTGTGTCTCCCAATCTCCCCAGCCCTCCCTCACTCGCTGTCTCTCCCAAAAATAAACATTAAAAAAAATTTTAATGTAGGCACTTTCTAATTTTCTCTTTATATGTAGTTGCCTTTGAAAGTGTCTTTATTTTGTGTTTGTGCATGTGTGTATGTATTTTTATGTATGTATGTAAATAGGCAGCCATGAAAGTCCTTGTCTTTGGTGTCTGGTTCCCTAAGCGGGGGCGGGGGTGGGGGACAGAAAAATGCAGAGTGGGGGGAGAGCTGTATCCCTTTAAATCGCCCTCAAGTCACTTCAGATGGAGGGGAGGGTCTTTGCAACAGTGGGGGAGGTGCAGCAACCATGGCTGCCTTTCTGTGTTTGTACCTCTCTGATAGGAAGGAGCAAGCTATCAGAGCACACATTTCCAATGTTTACAGGACAGGGTGTTTTTGCCTACCCTGGCTCCTGCAAGACTACTGCAAGCCGCTCCAGAAACACTTGCAGGTGGCTGGGTGTAGGGGATGGGCTAAGAGCTGAAATTGGTTGAAATTAACCTCAGTTGACTGCCCAAGTCTTCCTCCAGAAGTTGGAATCCTTCAATAGACTCCAGGTTTCCAAAACAGTTACAGTCGATGGGTCCTGCCAGCACAGCCATTTTTTGGTGGGGAGGTAGGTTCCCGGTGCTTCCTGCTTCACCATCTTCTCAGAACCCTGCAGGTGACGTTAGGTTTTGTCCTTATCTTTTTGCCTTGCTCCCCCACTACACTCTTCCAGAGGGGAAGAACCCTGTTGCTCTCTTATCACTGCTTCTCAGGATACATGCTTGACACTTGTGGTAAAGCCTCAGTTAACTGGCCTTTCCTGAAATTCCTGTTTGCCTTTGCTCTCACTGAGGGATGCCCAGGAAAGAGAGGGAGGCAGAGACTGTACTGGGTTGGACAGTGTCCCCTCCCCAATTCATTTCTATCTGGAACCTGTGAATGGGGCCTTCTTTGGAAAAAGGGTCTTTGCAAGATGTCATAAATGAAAAAGGATGGCAAACTGGATTCCGGTGGATTGGTGATTGGTTGTCCGTGTAAGTTGGCCATGTGTAGATGGAGACAGAGATTGGAGTGATGCATCTACAAGCCCAGAACCACTGGCAGCCACCAGAAGCTGGAAGAGACAAGGAAGGATTCTTCTTGCCCTGGAAGGAGCATGGCCCTGCTGATACCTGGATTTTGGACTTTGAGCATCCAGGATTGTGAGAGAGTGAATTTCTGTTCTAGGTTGTCTAGTTTGTGGACTTTGTTAGGGGAGCCTGGGCAGACGAATACAGGGACGAGGGCCAGGAGGCCATGCCTCTTAAGGTTAACTCACAAGACTATGGAATTCTTCACACTTTTGTGTCCTGTGTATGGAGCCATGGAACTGTGGGTCCCAGCAAAAGGCTCTCTTGGGGGACATCAGCCCGCTTGCTGACTCATGTGCATCATGTGTGTGTGAAGCTGGGCTTCTGTGACAAGCCTGGCTTTCTGACAACTGTGGTCCATGAGAACAGTCATAGATTCAACAAAGGCACTTGGTCGGATCAGCCAGGACGTCTCTCTCCAATTTCAGAACGAGTGACATGTGCCGAAGTCCTGGGGTCCCTCCAGCATGTGAGGACACGTCAGGCCACTCTTTGGGGGGTTCCCGACATGTTTTGCACCCCCCCTCTGCCCAGTGGATTTGCTTTTGTTTCTCTAGCTCTGGAAGGTTCCCAGCTGTGAGGGAAGATGCCAGCCCCGAGTAGGGTACTGTTGTCACCCACAAGCCTCCATGTGAGCTAGGTAATGTCTTTTTAGTATATATTTTGTAATTATTTTTGAGAGACAGAGAGTAAGTGGGGGAAGGGCGGAGAGAGAGGGAGATACAGAATCCAAAAGCAGGTTCCAGGAGTGCCATCAGCACAGAGTCCGACGTGGGGCTTGAACTCATGGACCAGGATCACCACCTGAGCCGAAGTTGGACGCTCAACTGACTGAGCCACCCAGGCGCCCCAAGCTAGGTTATTTCTAAACTGATGTTTGAAAGCTGGTTTTTAAGACAGTAATAAGGCTGGTGCGTCCTTCAGAACTAACTGTAGTTGGCCCCGGGTCTGGTTGTTACATGGCTGTTTTGTGGCGGGTTGAGAACAGGGCCCAGGTCCTGATCCTTGTGTCGTCCAGTCTTGTTCCCAGACATTTACTGGCATCCACATGGGGCTGGGCCCGGAGCCTGGGGCTGGAGTGTGGAGCCAGAGCCCCCTGAGCTGGAGGACATGCTGCCGTGCTGTCTATAGACATGCACGTGTCCACGCTGTCTCCCGCTGACCAGTGAGGAAGGACCCTGGGAACGCAGGTCTTGCCTGAGGTGTTCCGGCCCCAAGAGGACGCAGGGAGGCTGTACTGCCTGGAGGCACCAAGGCTGCAGTGGCTTCTTCACCTGGTCACTCCAGTGGCTGCCAACCCTGTGAGCCTCGGTTTACCCATCTGTAGAATGGGAAAGATGGGAGAAGCTGTCTTGTAGGATGTACGGAGATTGCACAGTTGGCACCAAGGCTGTGGCGAGCAGTAGCAGCTCTTGCTGTCACTGTGGTTACTTGTTAAATTCATGACTCCCGGGCACTAGCCCTTATCGGTATGTTCACAGGATTCCTGTCTGTATTCATATTACACATATTCGTAGATATGTTGATCTCTGTATCATGCATAGATATGTATTTACCCTGAATAAACTTCAGTATTAGATACAGAGCAGGATAGAGACATTTATTTCTCTGTCATGCTGATTTGAATAACTTTGAAATTAAAAAAAAATTTTTTTTAATGTTTATTTTTGAGAGAGAGAGCAAGGTAGGGGGCAGAGAGAGAGGGAGACAGAGGACCCATGGCAGGCTCCTCGCTGAGAATAGAGACCCCGATGTGGGGCTTGAACTCACAAACCACGAGATTATGACCTGAGCTGAAGTCAGATGCTCAATCACCCAGGTGTCCCAGAATAACTGAAATTTCAGGGTAGACCTCTATAGGCACTGTGTACTCCATATACAAGTTTGAGCCACTGTTGAGGGTAACAAGGTCTAAGATCAGGGAGAATGGCAAAAAAAAAAAAAAAAGGTCACTGCGCCTGCAAAGCTCAGTCAGTTGAGCGGCCAACTCTTGATTTCCACTCAGGTCATGATCTCTCAGTTTGTGACTTTGACCCCATGTCAGGCTCTGCACAGACAGGGTGGAGCCTGCTTGGGATTCTCTCTCTCTCCCTTTCTGCCCCTCCCCGCTCTCCGCTCTCCGTCTCTCTGTCAAAAATAAACATTAAATAGAAAAGTCACTGCCCTCAGGCACTTCCCTTCCAACAGTAGCAACAAAGCAACACCGAAGCTGTGATGTAGGTAGAGGGAAACCAAAGCCGGGCAAGGGGTGAGCAGTGGCCGGCCAGGAGTCTGGACACTTCAGAGGGAGAGGTGGTCATGAGACGCTCTTGCTGTACCGTCTAAACAGTAAGAACATGGGACAAGGCCCCTGCTCAGCTTGAAATGCCTTTAAAAAGTGGTCAATTTTTAAAATAAATTCCAGGCTAATAAACAGGCCTAGTTTTGTGTTTTTAGGCTCAGTGTCACAGGAATGATCAGCACTGGGAACCTGAGCTCACGCTGGGATTTGGCCTTCTTTTCCCTGTTTATAGGATTTTATGTTAAGGAGGCCATATGGTTGGTTCTCAGCTGTGTAAATACCCATTGTGGTGTATCAGGTAGTGGCCACATCCAGGCCAAGCCACTTGGCACACAGCTGGCAGCCCCCAGCTCGTGGATACAGCCCCTCCAGGTCCCACTGCTCCAGCCTGGTGCTGAATGGTCGTGTGCTGGGAGGAGGTAGCAATGCCGACTGGCCAACTTTCAGGGAAAGGCCTCTTCCTCCTTCAGTCCAGAAAGGCCTGGACTCCACTCACGGGTGAGGTCATAAAGTGGAAAAATGAAAGGAATGGCCTCACCAGGCTGGATGCCATCCACGGAGGGGGAGGGAATGTGGGCACTGGACACCTGTGGTGACAATCCGTTTTGGGTTCATCACCAGTGTGGTTTCTTATACTCTGTCACACCCATTGTCCTCATCCTGTCACCTCTTCTGCACTGAGTATCGGACATGTCGCACTTGCTAGGGTCTGACCTCCTCACTTCATCTCTTCCAGCCTCTCTTTTCGGGCCTGTCTTGGATTATGGGTCTAGAACAGTCTCTTCCTCTAGGTCTTTGTTAAGAGAGCCGAATTGACCATCCTACCAGGAATTCTTCTTTCTTCTCTTGCTGTCAACTTCTAGAGTGAAGTTCAAAGAAAGTGGGAAAGCAAGGACCCTTAACTCCCTGAGAGGGCGAGAATTCCAGAATGTTTTCTGGGTCACCTGGTTAGAGTGATGGAGGCACATGCTGCACTTCTCCTGCGGAGGCCACCCCAGGTGCACAGGGTGTTGGGTGGAGGAGCCCTTGCCTCATGGGCTCAGGCATGGGCCCAGGAACAGGGTGGGGCCCTGTGTCGGGCTGTGTTCCCCAGTTTCACCAGGTACTTCTTAATCCAGTCTTGAAACGGTCCCAGCTGTATGACTTCTGGGCATGTTTCCTGTGCATGTATTTGCACCAGAGGGTAAGGAAGTGGCCCATGTCCATCAATTGGAAGTGTGTCCTGCAAATCTGGAATCTACTGTGGAATGAGGTGTTCCTTAGGAGGGAGACAGCGGTGAAAAGTGTGCTGGTGTAGGACCCATTTGTGTATGAAGACTGGTGTGGTAGATGCCTAAACACATTCTGGAAAGACCTGTGCCCACATGGTGGATAGGAGCTGCCTCTGGAAAGTGACGCTTGGGGTGGAGGGGTTGGTGGCAAAAGAGGAATTAGGTTTCGTGGAGTTTGTTACAACCATGCATATTTTTTGTTTTTGTTTCAAGCACGTAAGAGAATAATACTTCAGGGGTCCTTTAGTAATGTGGCCCAGCATTTTGTTCTGCTGTGCTGAGAAGGTTCCAGGGTCCCCGTGTGTCTCCCCCTCACACTCATGTTGGCGGGGGGGCGGTGAGGGTGAGGGATGGGTGGTGGGGGTGAGCTCGCTCCTCCGCGGGAGGCCAGTCCTTCCTGCCCACACCCTCCCGGGGAAGCCCAGACCTGACCTGCGTCTCCCAAGGCTGGTGCTCCATCTCTGGGTCACATTCGCACACCCAGTGTCACCTCAAAGATTTGCAGGCGCTGCAGTTCTTTGAGACAGGAAGGTACAAAATTAAGGCCAGGTATAGAGCAGACTGTAATTTTAAGGACTTTCTTTTAAAGAAGTAATCAGCGGTGGGTGGATTAGGTCCCATAGCTGGGAGCCTAGAACAAGAGGAATTTAATCATCTGCCCTTCTGCCCTGGAAGCCCGAGGAAGGTGTTGGCAGGGCCAAATTCCCTTGGAGGCTCCAGAGTGGGTGTGTCTTTGCCTCTTTCAGCTTCTGGTGGCTCCTGTAGCCCTTGGTGCCCCTTGGCCTGTAGACGCAGCTCTCCGGTCTCTCATCACACCACCTCCTTCCTTGTGTCTGTGTCCATATTTCCTTCTTTGTATAGGGACAGCAGTCACTGGATCGGGGTCTGTTCTAATCCTCTTAACCAGTCACATCTGTGAGGGCCCTGCTTCTAAGTCAAGTCGCATTCCAAGTACCAGGAGTGAGGACGTACCTTCTAGGCACTGACCCGCTGCAGCTTCTGTCCGTCCCATAAAGGAGTCTTTGCAGTTGCCACACTTCGTCATTTGCTGATGTACCATCTAAAATTACGAACTTGTTTGTGAAAATAAAAATAGAATTATTGGGGCGCCTGGGTGGCTCAGTCGGTTGAGCGTCCGACTTCGGCTCAGGTCATGATCTCGTGGCCCGTGGGTTCCAGCCCCACGTTGGGCTCTGTGCTGACAGCTCGGAGCCTGGAGCCTGTTTCGGATTCTGTGTCTCCCTCTTTCTCTCTCCTCCCCAGCTCATGCTGTCTCTCTTCTCAAAAAAAGTAAATAAACGTAAAAATAAATAAATAAAAATAGAATTATTAAAAGTAAACATTAAAATTTTTTTTCTATTTTTTTAATGTTTACTTTTAAGAGAGAGAGAGTGTGTGTGTGTGTGTGAGCAGGGGAGGGACAGAGAGAGGAGACACAGAATCTGAAGCAGGCTCCAGGCTCCAAGCTGTCAGCACAGAGCCCGACGCGGGGCTCAAACCCACGAGCTGTGAGATCATGACCTGAGCCAAAGTTGGGTGCTTAACTGACTGAGCCACCCAGGCGTCCCTGAAAACAGAATTGTAGATGAAGTTTCAGAAAGAACATTATAGGCCGAGAACTCCAGTTTAATTATAGTTCAAAAGCCGGCCTCTGAATGAGTTTGTTCATCATCTAGTGATGGGGTGTCTGTGCCGAACTTTTCTCTTGTTTTATGAACATTTGTTTTTTTACCTTCTTTTAATAAACTGTGCTTTTAAATCTTCCACTTAGGAAATTGAAAGACTTTCTGAGCAGTTAGAAGAAAAAGAGCAGGAGAAGCAGCAGCTGATGAGCCAGCCGGAGCATGAGCGAGAGAAGGAAGTTGCCCTGCTGCGGCAGAGCGTGGCAGAGAAGGAACGAGCCCGGGCTGCCAGCGACATTCTGTGCCGCTCCTTGGCCGATGAGACCCATCAGCTGCGGAGGACTCTGGCCGCCACTGCCCACATGTGCCAGCATCTGGCCAAGTGTCTGGATGAACGACAGCGCACACAGGGGGACTCGAGGGAGAAAAGTCCTGAGGTAAGCCATGCACGTGGGTAAGCAAATTACAGTGAAGACCACATCGGGGCAGGAGGCGTCGCGTAGAGACCGCAGGATCCCTCAGTAACCGCGGGGATTGGGGAGCCCAGAGCCCACCAGTAAGGAGACTCCTCTTGGTTGTGACAAAGCCTGTCTCTTCAGGGCTTTCTTCTAGAAAGATGGAACGTGCAAAATGTGATAGGAAAGCAGGGCAGCCTGCTTCACCAGCCCAGCCTCTTGGCCTCTGTAGCCGCGGTTAGCTGAGGACAAGAGGGTGGAGCCGCGGCTGGTAGGCGGATGAGGAAGCTCCCCCACAGGCCCCATGCGCAGGCCCGCAGGGCCGTGGGTGCTGGCCTTCCGTGTGCTCCATGCACCTGCACAGAGCGGCACCGACCCAGCCGTGGACCTCGGCACAGCTGGCTGTGGGCTTGCTGAGCGGGGTCCTTTCCGGGCAGTTCTCTTAGGCTGCGACCAGGTTCACTGAGGAATGCGCTGCGATGTTCTGAGGGGGATGGGCTGACCGGCCCCTTAGCGGCGGCTTTGCCACAGCTCGCATGGGGAACCACCTGTTCTCAGGTGGATTCCACTAAAAGGGAACCTCGGAAGGAACCACGCGTACTTGAGAAGCCAAAAGAAAGTGCTATTTGGGAGGAGGCGGGTGCTCTTCTCCAACGTTGAGTCACTGGGTCGTTTCCTTGCGGGGATTTGAAAGTAGCTACACACGATGGTGGCCGGGGGCTGGAGGCTCTTACAGTCACTAAATCAGCATCATTTCTCAGCCTGGGACTTGGCTGAGTCACCCGGGGCTTCCCAGTGGCTGCGCCGTGAGGATACATACTTCCTTTGTCTTTCAAGGGGAATTCTCAAAAATGATGTCACCAACATACAGCCCTCTGTTCTATTAAATGCACTGCATTTCTCGGATTCAGACTTCTCAAACGAGACTTTTCGGTTAGGGCTGCCTACCATTGTTAGGGGCGGTTTGGGATGTGGCTTCTAGGCATGAGCATGGTGTGGGTCAGACCCTGTGTACAAAGCCACCAAGGTTGACCCTGATGGTCTGCAGACATGATGGGTTCCCAGCCAGGCCTGCCCCCTGTGGCCCAGGGCCGGCGTGTCCTTTGCCACACAATGGGACTGAGCCCCCTGTTCCCCCGAGCCATGACAGAGCATGTCAGGCAGCGGGAGCCCCGGTGGGTGGTGGGCCCGGGTCAGGGCAGAGCACACCCTTCCCCCACCACCTCCGGGAAGCAGGGAGTCCTTTCGTGTCTCCACTTCGCGTCTCTACCTGATGAACGACCGCCAGCTGGTGCCTTGCTGGATGTGATGATGTCTGCGACCTTGGTCCGCGGGTCTAGCTTCCTCCCCTCTTGTTGCACTTTTTATGTTCAGCGACACAGTGCCCTCCCACTCTCCCTTTGTCATGCAGCCAGAGCGTACAGGCGGGGACACCTGTGTCCGGGATGTTATCGAGAAGTTACAGGAAGAAAATCGACTGTTGAGACAGAAGGTGACCCATGTGAGTATCTGTCATATTTCATTCAAGAAGAATTTGCCCTTGTGAACTGCAGGTGTAGGGGGGTCCTGTCCTCCATGGTGCTCAGGGGTTGTGTCCCACCTCAGGCCACTTTGGCTGACACCCACCATGCCGAGACCTGACCTTTTTGTCTGAAAGTGCACAGAATGTGCCCCGTCCTGCTCTGTCCCCTCAGGCTAACTGGTAGGTCGAGAAAGGAGGTGCAAGAATTACTATCGAGTATGGCTTTTAAGGAGGGAAAACCGCACCGAGTCCACTTGTGTTTAACAGTTGCTGGCGGACGTCACCGCCGTGCCTCAGACGTGTCTGCTGCTCTCCGTGTCCCCTCTGGATAGAAGAGCAAAGTGAGGTGACCTCCATTTAAGGGGAAGAACTCATTAGCTAACTGTTGCTAACAAAGCGCTTCATGGTCCGAGAAAGACAAATGCCAAGTGATTTCTGTCCTGTGTGGAATCTAAGACAGCAAGCAGAGGAACACAGAAGTGGGGGGAGGAAGAAGAGAGGACAAGAAACCATAGGGGACTCTGACGATAGAGAACGAACAGGGTTAATGGAGGGGGGCGGGACGGGCTAGATGGGGACGGCGACAAAGCACTGGGGGTGTCTGCAAGTGGCACTGAGTTCTGCTCCTGAAACCAGTATTACGCTGGATGTTAACTGGAATTTAATAAACATTTGAAGAAAAAGTTTAAACTTAAAAACACAAAGCGTGGCGTAGCGTGGGGCCGCCTTCACCGCGTGTCTCGGCCACATCCCCTCAGGTAGAAGACCTTAACGCCAAGTGGCAGCGCTACGATGCCAGCAGGGACGAGTATGTGAGGGGGCTCCACGCGCAGCTTCAGGGGCTACAGGCCCCCCGTGAGCCCGAGAGACCCTCCCCTCCTGAGCTGATGAGGAAGGAGATCTCCAGGCTCAACAGGCAGCTGGAGGAGAAGATAAATGACTGTGTGGAAGCGAAGGAGGAGCTGACGGCTGTGAGGAGGGCCCGCGATGCGGCACTGGAGCGGGTGCAGATGCTGGAGCAGCAGGTGTGGCCCTGGGTGGGGGAGGGTGGGGGAGGTGTGTGTGTGGCGGGGGAGCCAGGTGGGCACCTTCTCCGTCCGGAGCAGCAGAAATGGCGCCGCGTGCTGACCGCCGCGTGTCTTGCCTCCTTTCAGATTCTTGCTTACAAGGATGATTTCACCTCGGAAAGGGCCGATCGAGAGCGTGCTCAGGGGAGGATTCAAGAGCTGGAGGAGCAGGTGGCCGCCTTGCGGCACCAGGCGTCCCGGAGGCAGGTAGAGTACGAGGCCTCTTGAGGCCTGGCATTTCTCTCATTTTTCTTTCCGCGAATTTCAAGCATCGGCCTGAGACCCTGATTGCCCTGCTTAGGTCAGAGCTGCCTTGCCCAGCCCCTGGGGCATGGGGGTGGAAGAGCTCCTAGTCACACTGTGTGACAGTCCACAGGGCCTGTCCTGCCTTCCATGCTCGTGGTCATGCACCCGGTGAGCACGTCCTGGGCCCCAGGCTTCCTGCTAGGAGCTTCCTTCATACGTGTCCCCTCCTCGCGATGAGGCACAGGTACTTGGTTACTCCATTCCCAGGTGTCTAGTAACGTCCCTGGGCCCACGGCCCGTGTGCATGGAGATGGGCCTTGCAGGCCAGTAGGCCTCCACCCCAACTAGGGAGGCCTGGCGTGAGTCAGAATTGGTAAGTTTCTCGGTGCAGGACCCATGGCGCCCACATGCCTCTTCCCCTCTGCCCTGGACCCTCTCCGTGCTCTGCGGAGACCCTGGGAGAGTTTGGTTTCTTTAGCCCCTCAGCCAGTACCTACTGGGCCCCTCCAAGAACGTTTGGACTGGACGGTAGTGGCACCTCTGGGGATTGACGTACCAGGCTGAGCAGGGATGCTGAGCTGACCTCGGGGCTGCCCCATCTGGTTGGGTGTTGCCTGTACTATGCTGCTGGGGTTCGTCGGTGGCTTCTGCTCCCACCCTGCATGAGGTGCAGGGAGTCACGGGGGATACCCTCTCTTTCACCCTCTTGGACTCGGTCCAGAGCACCAGGCCTGGACAGAGGCAGCTGTTCCTACTGGCGGGTGAAGTGGGTGGGGACCGTGCCCGCGGCCTGTTTCCCCCCGAGGCCACAGGCTAACAAGGAGGTGCGGGAGGACCTCATCGTCCCCAGCGGCCTTAGCAGCTCCCATCACAGATTCTGGGTTCTCCTGAGGCCCTGGGACTCTAGGCTCTGGCTGAGGATGCTCCACCATGGGCCCAGGCAGGGGCGGTCTTCTGTGATCGGGTTTCACCTGTGGGTTTCTGGCTGCCTCGAACTTGAGGAAGCACGTGCTCTTGGATTGAAAGGTCATTAAAGGTGTGGTTCTAGGCAGCCTGTCAGTGACTCTGGGCCAACAGGGATGATCAGGACCCACTTCAAGTCTGTTGGGGGACAGGGCGTTTGCATTACGTGGCCTCTGCATCCTTTTCAGCTGCAGCCTGTGGCCCCTCGAATGTGGGGGAGCACTTGCCGTTGCTGAGGAGCCAGGGCAGGAGTGCAGAAGGGGCGGGCAATAAGCCCCAGGCCCACAGAGGAAAGCCCAAGTTCAGATGTGAAGTTTCAGAAGCACCAGGCTGAGGAGCATGCAGGCCACGGTGCTTCGTGACTGATGTCTGGAGGGCGTGCGCCGGGACGAGCTAGGAGGGACCCCCACCCTGGCTCCACCTCTGTCTCTCCACAGAGGGGTATGGGGCTGATGGGCAGGGAGCGGGCCCCATCTGAACTTGTGCAGGAGCGTCTGCGACTGGGCCCCACCGTGTTTGGGCTCTGGGCTACTCCAGGAGGTGGGGAGGGGCTGCAAGTCCCATTCAGGGACAGGAGAAATTTCTCGAGTGCTAGAACCCGACACCTGGCTTTGTGGCCTGCAGTGCGGCCCATGTGAACGGATACTTGCCTTCTTTCCAGGACTGCCGAGAGCGGGGCTCCTGCCGGACGCACACGGGGAGCAAAACCCCCAAGTACTTAGAGACCAGTGTCTTGGAGCTTGTGGCACCCAGTGGCCGGAGGGCCGGGACTGGATCTCAGGGGCCGGACTTCTCCGCAGAGGGCAGGTGTCCTGGAGCAACGACCCGGAGAGGGCAGGGGGAGCTTCAGTGCCCTCACTGCCTGCAGCACTTCGATGACGAGCAAGGCGAGGAGCTCTTCAGGCACGTGGCTGAGTGCTGCCAGTGAGGCCCTGAGGCTGGAGCTACCTGTGACCCTGTGGCTTCTGAGGGGGCTCGGCCCTGGGCGGGGGCGAGATCCCCTGAGACCCAGGACCCAGCACAGATTAAGGGGGTTTCTGATCCTTCACCTTGGTCATCCTTGGGTGGTGGAACACACCAAGTTGGAGGGAACTTCTCGTGGGGCGCCTGCCTCTGGGAGGGCCTGGCTTGGCTTCTGGTATGGAGTGCGCCCCTCCCTGCCCCCCGCCGGCCGGCTGTCCGGTCAAGACCAGGAGCAGGGGGCGCACGAACGCTCACAGGCAACATGACAGCCCCAGTCAGCCTGCGCCTGGGCCGCTGCAGCTCGCTGGGAAGAGGTGGCTGCCTGCAGGGACCACGTGTGTGGGCCCCCGGTTCTGTTGAGTCGGGACCAGGTTTGTAGACTGAGCCCTGTGGCAACACATTGCACACGAGGACTATTCTCGGCCACCGCAGAGACACGTGTCCTCACAGAAATGCACTGCAATAGCATTTGCCACCTATCTCAAAGTCAAAAGACATTTTACATTTACTTATTTTTATAATAAATACACTTGCTATGGTGACTGCTCTTGAGAATGTGTCCCGGGGGCTGCAGTATTTTCAGTCAGACTGGCTGAGGAGGCGGAGAAGCGCTCCTGTGTTTGCCACCTGCCTGTCAGGGACCACGTGACCTGGTGCCAGCCCCGCTTTGCCTTCGGTCTGTTTCCACCCCAGCCCAGGATGTGTAGCCAAGGGCTGGGAATGCGGTGAGAGGGTGCAGGTACCTGCTGAGAGCACATGAGAGCCACACAGAGCAAGGTGTGATCAGTGACCCCAAAGAGAAGGCGGGAGGGGAGGCTGAGGTGCCGTGCCAAGTGCTTGCCAGGGTTCATTCCCTGAACCCTCATAGCAATCCCAGGAGGTAAGTGTTATGATCATCCTCAACACAAACAAGGAAAAGGAGGCACAGAAGGGTTAAGTCACTTGCCCAAAGTCACACAGTGCCTGAGGGACAAAGCTGGCATCTGCACCCATGTTCTCAATAGCACAGTCTGTACTTCTTCCTGGAATTCATCCTTCCATCTGGCTAAGTCCTCAAGTCAGAGTTCAGGTGTCACTTCCTCTGGGGCCCCGCTGGAAGAGACCCAGCCTATGTGGCATGGGGTGGGTAGACTGTAGCAGAAAGCCTCAATCTCCCTGACCTCAGGAACTGGAAGAGCTCGTGGACACCTGAATACTGGAAACAGAGGATGGGGACACCCCAGAGAGAAGGGAGCCACACAAGGGGAAACCCTCAAATCCTTGGCTGACCCCCCCAATTTTCCATGCATTGAGCAAGAACCCAAGGATTCTGGGGTGAGAACAGCAGATGGAAAGCAGAAAGAGCTGAGCAGACATTCTAGTGGCTGAATATTACAGGGGGACAGTTTTGAATTTGGGTCCCTCAAGCTTCAAAGGTAAATACTTTGGGTTTTCCTCTGAAACCCTGTAAGGGCCCTGCATTAGGAGTAAAGTTGACATCCTAGGACAAAATGGAAATAGCCTTTGCTCTAAAAAGGCGTAAGAGTTTCAGGTAATCAACCAGTAAATCAGCTGTCACCTGGAATGAGATACAGGCAACAGAGTCTAGGACATTATACTGTATTAATCACAAGGACAATATGCAATAGAAAATACTAGACCGGGTGTCTAGCTGGCTCAGTTGGTAGAGCATACGACTGTTGATTTTGGAGCTGTTTGAGCCCCACATTAGGTGTAGAGATTACTTAAAATCTTAAGAAAGAAAATACTAGGCAAAGGAAAAATAAAGGCAGAATGAAGGTATTTTTCAGACAAATACAAGGTAACAAAATTTATATCCAATTGACTGCACCACAAGAAATCTGTACTACAGAAATTATTCCAGATAAAAATATAGAAAGGAATGAAGAACCTGGGCACGGACAGATAGGAATTACTTTTTTTTTTTTTTTTTTTCAACGTTTATTTATTTTTGGGACAGAGAGAGACAGAGCATGAACGGGGGAGGGGCAGAGAGGGAGGGAGACACAGAATCGGAAACAGGCTCCAGGCTCTGAGCCATCAGCCCAGAGCCTGACGCGGGGCTCGAACTCACGGACCGTGAGATCGTGACCTGGCTGAAGTCGGACGCTTAACCGACTGCGCCACCCAGGCGCCCCAGGAATTACTTTTTAAACAACGATGTTTGGAGGCCTTTAAAACATGCAAGCATATGACCAAAAGAGCTTCCTAGGTGGGGGAGAGTATTTAATGAACTTATTACACAGAAGTTTTTGCATTGATGTAAGGTGGACTGTAATGCAATAAGAAAGCATAATCTCTAGAGTAACCACTAACACAGTAATAAAAATATTTAAAAAGTGAACAGAGCAGAAAATGTTACTAATCCAAGACAAGCTAGGAGAACTAAAGGAATAAGGAAGAGATGAGACAACACAGATGGCAAGATGGCAGACTCAAACCCAACTGTATCAATAATTACATTATAAATGGATCACTGAAAGAATGATTGTCACACTGCATGAGAATGACAAGGTCTCACCTACATGCCCATTAGCAAAGATGTACTTCATTAAAAAAAAAAAATTATTGTTTATTTATTTCTGAGACAGAGCATGAGTGAGGGAGGGGCAGAGAGAGAGGGAGACACAGAATCCGAAGCAGGCTCCAGGCTCTGAGCTGTCCGCACAGAGCCCGACGTGGGGCTCGAACTCAAAAACCATGATATCATGACCTGAGCCAAAGTCAGTCTCTCAACCAACTGAGCCACCCGGGCGCCCCAGCAAAGACGTACTTTAAATATAAGAACACAGGGTGAAGATAGAAAATACACACCATGCCTACACTAACCAAGAAAATGAGAGTGGTTACATGATTATCAGATGGAATTTAAGACAAAAAGTGTTAGCAGAAGTAGAACACTGTATAATGACAAACGGCTAAATTTATCAGGAATATATAACATTCCTAAATTTGTATACAGTTAATAACATAGCTTCAACATATATAAACAAAAGGAGGGCTGGATAAATGCACAATCATAGCTGGAGATTTTAACACACCTCTAAATAACCTCTAAATATCAGCAAGGATACACAAGGTTTAACCAAAATAATTAACAAACTTGGTGTCATTTACTTATGTGGAACATTAGGCCCAACAAAAGCCAACTAGAATTCTTTTCAGGTGTACGTGGAACACTTACCAACAGAGACGAATTTGTGGGGCATAAATCAAGTCACAATATATTCCAAACAATTGAATCATTGAATTTATGTTCTCTGACCATGGTGAGGTTAAACTACAACTCAGTAACAGATAAATATCAAATTCCCAACACACTTCTAAGTGATCTGTGGACAAAGGAAAAGACACAATGGAAATTAGAAAATACTCTGAAATGAGTGAAAATGGGGTTAAAATTCAGCAATCTACGTGCCCCTCTCAAGAGCTAAGAGAAGAGCTGCAAATTAAACCCAAAGAAAAGGGAAGGAAAGAATATGAGAGCAGAGATCAATGAAACAGAAAACAGAAAAACCAACAAAATGAAGAGTTCTTTTAAATGCCAATAACATGGATAAACCACTAACATGACTAATGCAGAAAAAACAAATTGCTGATAATCAGGAATGAACAGAGGGACATCAGTATAGATCTCTAAAAGGAGTACTATGAACGCTCTATGCTAATAAATCCGACAACTTCGATGAGACAGATAAACTCCTTGAAAAACACAATTTAATGCAACTGATACAAGAAGAAACAAAACCTGAGTAGCTGTTCTGTAGGTATTAAGTAAATTGAATCTATAATTAAAAGCATTTTCACGCAAAAAAGGGGGGTGCGTGCCTGGGTGGCTCAGTTGGTTGAGCATCCAACTTTTGATTTTGGCTCAGGTCATGTTGCCAGGGTCGTGGGATGGAGCCCCATGTCAGGGCTGCTCAGCATGGAGCCTGCTTGAGATTCTCTCTCCCTCTGCCTCTCTCCCTAGCTTGCGTGAACCCAATCTCTCTCTCTCCAAAGAAAAAAATTTTTTAAATGAAAAAAGAAAAAAGAAGATATTTTCACAAAGAAAATTACAGGCCCAGATAACTTGACTGGTGAATTCTCCCAGACATCTGAGAAAGATATACCAATCTTACATACATTCAGCAAACAGAAGGAATGTTCTCCAACTCATTTTTATGACCCCCAAACCTAAGCAAAGCAAGAAATTACAAGACAAATCTCTCTCACGAACATAGAGGCAAAAGTCCTAAAAAAATTAATAAATTGAATTCAATATAAAAAGGATAATAAATCATAGCCAAGTAGAATTTTAATTACGGATACAAGATTGGTTATTCAAAAAAGCATTAAATGTTATTCACAGAATAACAGAAAAAAACACATGATCTCAATAGAAGCCGAAAAAGTATATGACAAAATTTAATACCCACTCATGATAAAAAAAAAAACACTCAGCAAACTAGAAAAAGAAGGCATTTCCTCAATCTGAAAAAGGTGTTATGTCCAAAAACTTACAGCTAACATTATATTTGATGATATAATATTAAATGCTGTCCCTGCTGAGGTTTGTATCAAGACAAGGTTGTTCACTCTTAACCACTGTAATTCAACATTGTACAGGAGGTTCTACCCAGCGCAGTAATAAAGAACAAAAAAGTTGGGGGAAGAGTAAATAAAACCGTCCCTATTTGCAGATGACAGATTGTATGTATATATGATATATATACATAAAGGAGTACATACACACACACACACACACACACACACACACACACACAAAATTCTAGGTGTTCTTAAAGTTTAGAATTTATGTCAATTATTTGACAACCTCAAGATATAAAGTTCGATATATGAAAAATCTACCATACTCCTGTATGTTTACAACAAGTAGAAAAGCAAACTTAATGTTTATTTTTGGGAGAGAACATGCAAGTGGGGAAGGGGCAGAGAGAGAGGGAGACACAGAATCTGAAGGAGGCTCCAGGCTCTGAGCTGTCGGCACAGAGCCCGGTGTGGGGCTCAAACCTACGAACTGTGACATCATGACCTGAGCCAAAGTCACACACTGAACCAACTGAGCCACCCAGGCACCCCAAGAAAGGCAAATTTAAAACTCCCCAAAAGATACAGTGACCAACAAGATGTTAAGTCCTAACTAACCCCCAGAACCTGTGAATGTGACCTCACTGGGAAATAGGGTCTTTGCACATGTAATATGAGATGATGTGCTGGATGAGGGTGGGCCCTAAACCCAATGACTCCTGTCTTTGTAGGGACAGAAGAGACGTGCGACACTGGCTGGCTCAGTTAGTGGAGTGTGTGGCTCTTGATCTTAGGGTTGTGAGTTTGAGTCCCATGTTGGGTGTAGAGATTATTTGAAAAAAAAATTTTAATGTTTATTCATTTTTGAGAGAGAGAACGAGAGAGAGAGAGAGACACCAAGTGCGAGTGGGGGAGGAGCAGAGAGAGAGGGGGACACAAAATCGGAAGCAGGTTCCAGGCTGTCAGCACAGAGCCCGACATGGGGCTCGAACTCACGAACCATGAGATCATGACCTGAGCCAAAGTCAGGCACTTAACCAACTGAGCAATCCAGGTGCCCTGAAATTGCTTAAAATCTTAAAGAGACGAACACAGAGATGCAGGGAGGAGGCCACGTGAAGACAGACAGAGACTGGGGGTGATGCCTCTGTAAGCCAAGGATTGCCAGTGACCACCAGGAGCTAGGAGGGAGGCATGGAACAGGCGGTTCTTCCAACCTCTGGAAGGAACCAATCCTGCCGATACCCACATTTTGGGTTTATATCCTCCAGGACTGTGAGAGGAGAAGTTTCTGTTATAAGCCACCCAGTTTGTGGCACTGCATTATGGGAGCCCCAGGAAACTAAAGCATAACTCCATTTGTGATGACATCAAAAACAAAGTGCTTAGGAAAAATTCATCAGAAGTGTGCAAAATCTCTACAATAAAAGCTACAAAATACCGCCGAACTCAAGAACACATAAACGCAGACTGGGAACTCCATGGTCTCAGGATGTCACTTCATCCCAAACTGACCTACAGACTCAACAGCCTCATCCGTAATTCCAGCAAACTTGTGACAGGTTCATTTTGAATTAGTATTTTGTCATGGTTGTTCCTCATTTTTCCAGGATTCCAGTTACATGTATGTTGGAATGCTTGACACTGTCCCACCGGCTACTGTTTTCCATTCTCTTTTGTGCTTCTTTCTGGTAGTTTGTGTTCCCTAGGCATCAAGTTCATGGGTATTTTTTCCGAAGTTTCTGATCTGTTAACTCTACCCAGAGTATTTTTCATTGCAGATATTTTATTTTTTCTTTAGAACTTCACTTAGACTTTCATTTAGTGTGGGATATTTTTGTATTCCTTTAGGTTGGACTTTGTTGCGGCTGGCAGTTAAGATACTTGGGATCAGTTTGAGCCTTCCGAGGCTTGCCTTTAGCTTTAGCTTTTACTCTAGGGCTAATTTAACCCCACTGCTAAGATCATAGCCTTCTGACCCTACACCGATGTCTATATCCGAGTATTTCAAGGTCTCTGCACCCTGGCTGGTAGAAACACTATTGCAGCCAAATGTACTGCTTTCTGGTGATTTTCCCTTGGGTTCCTGGAAGTTTAAGCCACACCTGCAAGATCAGTAGATTGCAGGGGACTCTGAAGCCGCCGCCCCCTCCCCCCGCCCCAGCCCAGAGCTCCTTAGATGCAGCCCCTCCTGTTCAGAACCCTGCCCCACAAATTCCAGCCGCCTGGGCCTCCCCACATGCCAGTCTTGGCTTACTCTACTCAGCAGGCCTGCTGGGGTGTGGCCATGGGCCTGCCCAGGGCTAGTCCTGGAAGCCGCCTCCAGGCAGGAAGCGGGCACTCAGGGGGCTTACCCTGTTTTGTCCCCTCGGCTCAGGAAACATTGCCATGTGCTTCTAGTCCAACATCCAAAACCGTGGTTTAAACTTCCTCGGTTTTATGATCGTGTGGCACGGGGACAGTTTCCATGGCATTTGTTCCTTCCTGGGTGTGCCACTGGCACACGTTTATGACTCTTCCTCTTGTCCTATGCTGTCTTCTCTGTGGCAGACAATCTGGAGGGCTCCCAGGGACACACAGTTTCAGGAGTAAGTTCATAACAGTCCAGAACCGCTTGAATTTTCTCTGTGCGGTTCGTTCCCATTCCTCCCCCCACTCCCCGCCCCGCCCCGCCCCGCCCCAGTTACTCTTCCGGTTTAGTAGTGGATCCAAGACAGACAGTGATTGGCTGTCATTGTGAAGACAAAGAACCAGGACTCGAGTTACTTCAATCGTCATTGCATGTGTGACCGAGAGGTTTTATTTGTGTTTAAAACCGCGACACAGTGTGACCTGTGAGGTAAGTTCTATCTTCTTTAAAAAAATATATTAGTGAAATGAAGAAATGTTAATCCTTTTTGGTACCATAATGCTCATTTTGATAATATTTTTTTTTAATGGCCTGACTATGTAGACAAAGTTCAACGAAAGGGCATTTTCACTGTTTCTTTTCTGGCTACTGTTATTTTATTTCATCTCGTGATCATTTATTGTGTAAAGGAGAGGACACTCCAATGCGATCTGACCCTCGGGCCGAGGCCCCTGTGAAGACAGTAGCACTGGGGCCAGATGTCTCGCAGGCACACCTTGGGCCTTGGTTTCCCCACCAGTAAATGCAATGCCTGGGCAGGACGACGCAGCCTTGCACTGGGGGGCACAGTATCCAGTGTCTTGGCCTGGGCCTGCCTCCACCTGTGTGGGAGGGGCTGAACTTAAGGAAGCCCTGCCAGCCTCGACCCTCCACCTTTTCCTACCCCTGGACTGTCCTGGGCCTCCCAGGCCCGAAATCCATCCTCAGTGTTCTGTTCCTGAGAACTGGGAATGGTAAAGAGACACCCCCCCCAACCCCCACTCAGGGAAAGACCCAAAGGAGCGAAAGGGTTGGGCCTTGTGTGGAACGTGGGAAGGGCAATCTCCCGATTTCAAGCAGAAAGGCCGGCTGGAATAAGGCCTAGGTGGCTGGCCCGTGTGTGGGGGGGGGCAGGGGTGTGGCAGGGGGGCAGGTGGGGCCAACTTAGGTGGAGACATGGGTGTGTGTGGACACTGTGTTGGGGTGCCCAGGGGTCCCCCTCACCACTCCTGGCCCTGACAAGGCCCTGCTCATGTCACAGGTAGGACCCTTTGGCCACTGTGGCCCCCAGGACAGGTGAAAGCTGTGGCCCACAGGTGGGACTGCTTCCAACTCATGAGAAGGATGGGGTGGGGCACGGGCAGGGTCTCAGGGATGGGCCTGGGCGGGCAGGTTCCCCAGATGGCAGGGTCCAGGTTTGCAGGCTCCCCGGGACCCTCCCCAGCATTTGCCCAGCCAGCCCGGCTACCCTCACGCTCACCGGGAAGGGACGAGGCCTGGGCCTGGAAGTCCTGGAGGCACATCAGGGCCTTTTGAGGACATGGCTCCTGTGGTCACCACCCAGCCTGCTCCTCGATCTGCTGGGTCATCCCAGGAGCAGAGATATGCTGTCCTTCCTCCCACCTAGAAAAACAAAAGCAGAACAAGCCAGCCAGCTTTTTGTCCCCCTGCTCGTCTTGCTGCCACCCCGTCTCCTAGTCCCAGGACCTGCTCTTCCCACCCTGTCTTCCCGCAAACCAGCTCCCACGGGGTTGTGGTGGGAGCCCAGGGCCAGTTCTTGGACCTCACCTCGGCCACAGCAGCCCTGCCGAGCCATGCTCCCGCCACCTGTGATACTGGATCTGCGGACAGCCCCCCGCCCGACCTGTCCACACTTGTTCCTGGGGGGGCCTTCTGCTCACGAGCAGCGATCCCCAGCGCCAGACATCTCACCTGGGCTTCTGATGAGCACCCCAGACTTGACCCCGTCCCGCCCAGGGCTCAGAGCAGAGCCTCAGGAGTCCCTCTTGCCTCTGCTCTGTCCCACCTGCAGGCCGTCAGTCCAGAAGTCCTGTGGATGGAGCCGTCAGAGTATCTCCAGAGGCTGCCTCCCCCTCCCCATCTCCACACAGAAATGGGGCCCTCATTGCCCCCCCTTCATTCAGGGACGGGCCACACACGCAGGTTTACCAAGAGTGGGGAGCAGTGGGGCTCCGGGGTGCTCCGGGAAGTGGGTGGGAACAGGATGGCGGTTCCACCGGAGACTCCCACAAACTGCCTGCAGAGATCTCAGGAGAAAGGAACCAAGGCAGAATTCCCCTTTCCATCCGAAATCCTGCTCATGTTGTTCCTTATGTATACCCAATTTAACGCTTGTGATGTTTCAGTTTACTCCCTGAAAGCCGGATGGGCACGTGCCCATTAGGCCGTGTGCAGTCCCAGCCCACCGGTCCCCCCCCACCAACCCTGCTGTGCCTCCCCTGCCCCGCAGACTAGAATGCGGTGTCCCCTCTTCAGCCTGCACCCCACTGCTGCTTCTTGGTGCCCCCACTGCTCTCACAGCAGACCCTCAGAGTTACCCGGCTGGGCTCTGTCCTGGGCACACGGAAGGGCCCAGATACACCACTGCAGGGAGGACGGGGGGGTGGGGAGGTCCACCCGCTTGCCCCACACCCTGCCCCCACCCCCGCCGCCCTCTGGGCCCCAGCAGAAAGCAACCAGACGAGGTCTTCTGCTGTACTAATGTATTCCATCTTTCAAAAAGAAAGACATGATTTTAATATTACTTAACAATATGTTAAAAAAGTAGCCAGGCAGGCCTCCGTGTTAATACAGTCGTACACTCTCTAACAGACTTGATGGTGTGAGTACTGGGTGGGGTTTTGTTTTTGAACTTTCTCATTCTGCAAGGGATCTTACACAAGCTGGCTACAAGTCAGGGGGATCAGACACAAACAGCGCAACGTGTACACTCTTAAACAGTAGATTGTGGAGGAGAACGGAAGAGCGCCTGCCCGCCCAGCCCGCCTCGGGTGGGATGCAGGGCACACGAGAGCTGAGTGACGGCAGCGCCCCGGCGGGGACAGATGACAGGACAGGGCGAGATGCAGAGGCAACGAGCCACGTGGATGACGGAACGCGTCTCTGGCCACGGCCCAGGCTCCGAGGCCGCGTGGTGGGAAACTGGCGGGAGCCACTGTTCCAATCCGACAGCACAGCGCTGCGCTCGAAGCCTCGCTCACAGACTACACGCACACGAGCTACCGACGCGGGCCGAGCAGCGAGTTCTCGGTCTGGGGGTGGTCTCGGGTGCGGTGGCCCACCCGGCACAGCCCTGGGCAAGCACAGCAGCTCCGAGGCCTGGCCCACCTCCTGCGCGTCCCTCTCCAGGCGGTCCTCATTCAGTGGGCGGCAAAAGTGGCCTTTTTCAAGCTAAAATTGGACCAGTTGATGGACAGTCTTTGTCGGGTCTGTCTAGCCGAATCCAAACAGAATCTGTGGGGACAAAGAGCCAAACGGTCACGGAAGGAAACGGCCCACGTTCTCGCTGTGGTTGGCAAAGCCTAGTGTCCTCCGGAGAAGGGGGAGTGTGGGGAGAAGGGTCAGAGTAGGGAAGGGCCCTCAGGAGGGAGTCGCCCACTTCAGGACACTGGCCAGCGCCCTCAGTGTCCTCCGGTTTCCCGTGTCCTTCTTCTCCAGCTTGTCCCCCAGGGAAGCTGCTGCCCAAGGAAAGTTTCTGATGAGCCTGAGTCAGTGAAGGTGGCTCTGCCAACGGCCACGACCCTGCCTCTGTCACCTGCTAAGTCACAGAGATCCCCCCCCCCGTCCTCACTTATCCACGAACACACGGGGAAGCGAGATGTGGGAGGAATGGGACTTTTCATGGCCAGACTCGGCCCCACTGCTGCCTGCACTGCCCACCCAGCACTCAGGGCCGCAGCGGGCGCAGAGGAGCGCCTGCGGCCTCAGGCGCCAGCCTCCGGCCCCGGGCTCCAGCTCTTGGTCACACGCTGCATGCCAAACAGGGCTTGGAAAAGACCACACTTTGCCACCTGCTTCCCAGGCGACAGTGGCCGATTCTGTATTAAATGAAGAACATTTTCTTTCAAAAGCCTTTACTTGGCATAATTTCTGAAGTTTTCACCTTTCCAGCTCTCATCTGGGTAGCAGAAATTTGAATTAAGCCTGAAAATGGTTACTGCTGTCTCACCACTGAAGTGGAAGTGTGTTGGTTTACACAGTGGTTAAACCGACCAACCTCAATTTCTTGTGCAGCTCGCCCGGCAGTCCGTGTCCAGGTAGAAGGGTCGTACCCCCCACCCCGCCCTGAACCTCACTTCTCTTTCCCCGGCCAAGCCGGTCAAACCCCGAGTCCAGCAATGTTACCTTCTGCACCTTCTGGAAGCTCTCCCTTCTGCTTCTACTATCTCCCTTCTCCCGCAGCCGCTCTCAGCGGCTCTCCCTGGCACATGTGTGCCCCACACGTCTCCATGAGCAGTGACTTGGACGCTTACAAGGGTCACGCACGGCCCCGCTGCAAGCCACTCCACAAAGAGCTCCAACCCAACGGAAGCAAGGCCTCTGACGGGCTCTCAGGGCACAGGACACACAGCCCAAGCTGCTCCTTGGGGCCCCCAGGCCCAGAGTCCCCTGGCTCTGCCAAGCCCTCTCCACACACCCGGCTCCCCTGCACCTTATGCTCTGGTACCACCTCCTCATCGGGCCTCCGTGCTGTCAGCAGTGGACTGTGTCACACGTACAGAACACGTGTGCACAGGTAACCATGACACGAAAGCCTGGGTGACCACACCCCCAGCCCAGGTGGAGAAGCCCAACACCACCAGCCCGACAGCACCTTGCTATCCTCTCCCAGGAGGCAGCCCTGCCACAGGTGAAAATCAGCCCCAGGTCTCATGGTTCCTCAGCAGTATTTCGTGTGCTGATTCATGGACTTCCAGAAACAGAACCATACTGTCTATTATTTTTTTCTTACTGCTTTCTTTCAACATTATGTTGTGCAATTCCTCCACGAAGCCACACTTTGTTATTTTCAAGGCCGTAAGAGCAGACCACGGGGAACAGACAAGTGGACGCCATGCTCACATGGTTCGGCCTGGGCTGAGCACATGCACACCCATGTGGGGCAGGCAGTGGGGCTCCGTGAAACGTACCACTTCCACTCTACCCGATTCCGCCAAACCCTTTCCCACAGTCGCTGGAGCCCCTCTGCGCTCCCAGAAGCGGTGGGCAGAGCTGCTGCTCCTCTGCGCCCAGCTCCCGCTCAGGCTAAAGACCTCGCCGGTTTACTGGTCACTTTTCTGTACCGCCGATCATTTTGTTTGCCCGTTTGTCAACATGTTTGTCTTTTTCTGTTTTATGATGTTTCTTTTTTATATTTTGATACTAATCCTTTGTGATGTGCTACAAATACTATTTCTTCACTTTCTTAAAAAAAAACTGTTGATTTTAATGTTGTTTAATTTATCAATATTTTGTCTTATGGTTCTTTTTTTTTTTTTTGAGGTTTTTTTTTTTTTTTTTTTTTTTTTTAAGCATTTATTTTTGAGAGACAGAGACAGAGCATGAGCAGGGACGGGGCAGAGAGAGAGGGAGACACAGAATCTGAAGCAGGCTCCAGGCTCCAAGTTGTCAGCACAGAGCCTGACGCAGGGCTCGAACTCACAGACCGCGAGATCATGACCTGAGCCGAAGTCGGACGCTCAACTGACCGAGTGCCACCCAGGCGCCCCTATGGTTGTTGTTTCTAAGAAATCTTTCCCTACTCTGAGGTCAAAAAGATATTCACCTATATTCCAAATTAAAAGGCTTGCTTTTGACATTTAGAATCTCAACTCATCTAAAGCTGACCTTTGAGTATGGTGTGAGCTAAGTATTCAAATTTAAATGTCACAGCCCCATTTATGAACACACCTTCATTTGTTATAAACCAAAGCTCTGTGTTTGTATAGCCTATTTCTGGGCTCCACGACATTCTACACGAATATCATGATGTTTTAATAATCATGACTTTCTAAGTCTTTAAAAAATGGGCAAGAAAATGAGCATCATTATCAATCCTTTATAAGTTTTTTTGTTTTGTTTTTGTTTCTTATAAATGTAATACACATAAGGAAGAATAAATGAAACAGACGTGCACTATAAAGAAAAATTATAAGGCAAACACTGTGAATCACGAGAATCAAGCCCTGGGACGCTGCCAGTACCCAGGCAACCCTACCCAGCACCTGCTTCAGCCACAGCTGAGCCCCGCCCTGCTCCAAGTAATCACTATTCTGGCTTTTTATGTCAATAATTTCCTTGCTTTTCTTTATAGTCTTAACATCTATGTGTAGTATTCCCGAACAATATACTCTCCCCTCAATTCAGACAGAACATCTCCAGGAAACCCCCAATGTTCCTGTGTCCCTTTGTTGTCTGTCATCTCCTTGGCTCCCTGGCCCTAGGCAAACGGCGATCTGTTGTCTGTCACTACAGATGAACCTTATTTTCTGGAATCTCATGTAGATGGAACTTCACAGGATGCACTCCTGTGCACTAAGTACACTGCTTCTCAGATCCATCTATGGTGTTTCATCAGGAGGATGCTTCTCATTGCTGAGTGGCGTCCACCAGATGGACAGAGCATGGTTTATTCTGTTCATCTGCTGTGGATATCTGGGTTGTCGCCCGTTTCTGGCTATTACAAATAAAACTTCTAGAAACATTCATGTGTACGTCTTTGTGTGGATACACTCTTGTTTCTCTTGGGCAGACAGCCAGGAGTGGAGCTGCTGGACTGACTGGTGGGTATATTAAAAAGATGTACTTCAGTTGTGTCTAAATTGAACTTTATATAAACAGGGTATTATATACATTCTCGTGTTGTGCCTTTTGTTGACTATTCAGTTTGTAAGATCCATGTTGCAGACTGCTCTAGTTCACTCCTTTTCGCTGCTGTATAGCATTTCATTGTGTGACTGCAAGCACAATATATCCATCCTAACATGTTTTAAAAACGCTAAATTTTGTAAAATTCTTCTTGGGTTTTAAAATCTACAGATAAATTTTGGGAAACACGACAGCTTTATGATACGGACTTTTCCTGTCAATGAATATAGGATCTGGGTCTTCAGTGTTCTTCAGTCACGTTTCAAAGTCTTCTATGCATAAGTCCTGTGCAACTTTTGTTAGGTTTATTCATGGACATTGCACAGATTCTGGTGCTATTATAGATGCTGTCTTTATTTAAATTACATTTTCAAATTATGGATGCTGTAGAGAAATGTAACTTCTGTACACTGATCCTTACTAAATTCTTCTGTAATCCCCTTTGTAGACCCTTAGATCATCTGTAAAATGGAATTTTATTTCCTCCTTTCCACTCCTTAAGCCTTTCTTTTCTTCTCTTATTCTGCTGTCTAGGAATTATAATTTAAGGTTGAACAGAAGTGGAAACAGAGCACCTCTGTTTTGCACGTGCTTCCATGTTTCCCATTTCAGAAAACGTTCCATGTGAATTTCTTTTCTCTCTCTTCTTTTGGTAAATCTTTTCAGGTTAAGGATATTTCCTTCTATTGCTAGTTTATCCTTCTTCTCCTTCTTCTTCTCCTTCTCCTTCTCCTTCTTCCTCTTCCTCCTCCTCCTCTTCTTCTTCTCCTCCTCCTCCTCCTCCTCCTCTTTAATTAACAGAGTGCTAAGATTTTATCAAGTGTTTTTTTCTGAACCTATGGAATGATCATATGGTTCTTCGTTAATATATCAGTTTAGCAAATCGCATTTGTGGATTTCCTAATATTAAATACTCCTTGAATTCATCCCTGGGGTACATCTGTTTGGTCATATATTGCTTCCTAAAACACTGTTGGATTTGAACTTTTTCTTGATGTGAACTTTTTCTTGATGATTTTACATCTAATATTCATGACTGAAAGAGATCTGTAATTTTTCATGTTTTCTGTATTGCTTTTTAGCAGATTTTGGTATAAAATTCTTCCTTCTCTCAGAAAATGAGGTGGGGAATCCTGTTCCATTCTCTGGTAGAATCAGTATAAGCTTGGATAATCTGTTTGAGGTTTTGGGAGAATTCTCTGCAAAACCGTCAGAATATAGTTTTCTCACTGGGAAGACTTATAACTGCTTTGATTTCTTTGATGGTTACTGGATCATTCAAGCTATTTATTGGGTTGATTTCGTACCTAAGTTTTAAAATTAATCATGTAGTTGTTCCCAGTGTCCTCTTGTATCTTAATTACCGCAGCACCTGTAGTTATTAATTATGCCATCCTTCCCATTTACATGTTCATGAAATTAAAGAAACCCTCTTTATTATGGAAGATTTAGACCCACACAAAATCGAGTGCAGTGAAATGGACACAGCCATGGTCCAACTTTGATAATCACTGACATCCTGGTTCCTTTCCATCTAATTACTATATTCTTTTGTGTCTTTTTTTGTTTTTCCCATTTTTCTTGACCAGTCTCTCAAAGGTTCATTTATGTAGTTAATATTTGTAGAGTCAAATTTTGGCTTTGTTGATCTTCTCTGTATTTGTTTTTTATTTCACTATTTTTCTTTTATGTATTGTCTCCTTTTACTTTCTTTGGATTTGGTTGTTCTTTCCCTAATTTCTCAAATGAAATCCCTAACTCATTATTTTCAGTTTTAAAAACTCACTTGGCAGCATTCAAGGCTTCACTGAAAGAGCAAACTTTTTCCACATCCTACAGGTTTTCATATGCGTTTTCCCTATCTCTTAGTTCCGTGTATTTAAAATGTCTTACTGTGGTTTCTTATTTATTAACCCATGAGTTATTTACATGTATATACTTTCAGATTTCCAAGTATTAAGGGACTTAAAATTTTACTTGTTGCACATTTCCTACTCAAACATGTTACGGGCAGAGAACACAAATTATGCATGTTCATTCTCTGAAACTTCTGAGCCCTGCTTCCCATGGCCCCGCAAGTGTTCTGCTTCTGTGAACGTTCCCTGTGTGCGTAAGAACACAGACCCCGGTTCCTGGACACAGTTTCATCTGTACTCATTAGACTCAGCTTGCTGGCCAAGCTCTGCTGATCCCCCACATCCATGTGGGTGCTTGCACTGCTCAAGCGAGCAGCCACAGAGAGAAAGAGTCTGAGATGTCCTACAAGAAGAGTGGATTTGATTCTCCGTGCAGCCCAAAACAATTTTCCTTTTTGTATCTTGAAACTATTTCATTAAGTACTTAGTTTAAAATTTCTATGTCTTCCTCACACACTGAACCTTTTATTACTGTACAGCAACCTTCATCTGTCCCTTACATTAAAACATTCTGTCTGATAATAACATAACTATACAGGGGCGCCTGGGTGGTTCAGTCAGTTAGGCATCTGACTTCAGCTCAGGTCATGATCTCATAGCTCGTGGGTTCGAGCCCCACGTCGGGCCCTGTGCTGACAGTCAGAGCCTGGAGCCTGCTTCGGATTCTGTGTCTCCCTCTCTCTCTCTGTCTCTCGAAACTGAATAAACATTAAATTTAAACATAAAATAAATAAATAAATAACATAACTGTACAGTAGCTTCCTTTTCCCTCTTTATTTCCACCTTTCTATTCATCGTTTTAGGTATGTTCAGTATGTTCTTGTAAATGGAACGTGTATGTGTGTGTGCGTGCACGTGTGTAAGTATGTATATATGTATTTAAAATTATTAACACAATCTGACAAACTTTTTATCTATAATGGTTGCTGGTAAAACTGAACTTGTGTCTCTCGTGTTTTTAAAATTTGTTTACTGTACCTTCTTTACATTTGTTTTTTCTGAGTTTTGATTTTTTTTCCCCTTCTATAGATTAGCAATTTATACAGCCTATTTCTAGTCTTTTAAGGACTGCTTGTGAAACTGTATCACCTTCACCTTAGAGTCTGAATATTAAATCCTTAGCTGTTGGGGCACCTGGGGGGCTCAGTTGGTGAGCGTCCGACTTTGGCTCAGGTCACGATCTCACGGTTCCTGAGTTCGAGCCCCGCCTTGGGTTCTGTGCCGACAGCTCAGAGCCTGGAGCCTGCTTCGGATTCTGTGTCTCCCTCTCTCTCTGCCCCTCCCCCACTCACACTCTGTCTCTCTCTCACAAATAAACATTAAAAAAAATTGAAATACTTAACTGCTAAATACCTGAATGATAAAAGAACCTGACGATACTCAGCTCTACTTCACACTAACTCACAAGCTACTGTTCAATACGGTGGTTCTTTCAGACGTAATGTCAACTGGCTATTAGTACTATCTTGTTACAAAGAAAGCATTTTATTTACCGACATTTATCAGGCTGTTTCTCTCTCCTTTCTGCAAATCAGACTTTCTAAGATCAATCTTTTTTCTTGAAGTGTAATCTTAGATTTTTTTTTTTTTAATGCTTTTATTTATTTTTGAAGCGGAGGGAGAGAGAGAGAGAGGGAGAGAGAGAGAGAGCGAGCGAGCGAGCATGAGCGGGGGAGGAGCAGAGAGAGAGGCAGGAACAGAATTCGAAGCAGGCTGCAGGCTCCAGGCTCTAAGCTGTCAGCACAGAGCTCGACGCGGGGCTCGAATCCACAAATTGTGAGATCATGACCTGAGCCGAAGCCGGATGCTCAACCGACTGAGCCAACCAGGCGCCCCAGATGTTTTTTTTATGCAGATGTTTTTGTAGCAAGTTCCTGTAGTTTTTCTTTTATGTTAAAGAATAGGTTTGTGGGAAACATAGTTATAGACTGACAATTTTCTCCCAGCACTGAAAATATCACTCCATGGTCTTTGGGTTTTACATTTGCTATGTTGAGGAATGGATTTTTATTTGTTTATCCTAATGGTATATGTTGTACTGTTGAATTTGTAGATTTGGATTTCTCATTAGCTCTTCAGAGTCTCCAGGCACCATTTCTCTTTATATAGTCCCCATCTTCTCCAAAGGCGGGGGGGAGGGGGGGGGGGTCCAGTTAAATATATATGTTAGACTCAGTCTCTCTCCTCCATGTCTCTTAACCTCTTTTCTATTTTCTATTTTCCTTGAATTGCGGTGCATTCAGGGGGTATGTCTGAGATATTTCTTCAAATTCACGAATTCCCTCTTCAGCAGTGTCTAAGCTGTTTATTGTATATCTATTAAGATCTTGATTTTAATAATTATATTTTTCATTTCTAGATGTTTGTTTTCCCCAGGTCTTGGGTGTTTGATAATCTCTGTTTATAAGCACATGCATGATTTCAAAAATATATGAGGCCTACAGACCTACCTTGGGAAAATTTCCCTCCAAAGTTCTGCTTTTATCCAAGAAAAGTCCCTATTCCATCCCTTGCTCCCCAGAATTTAGCTTCAGGGCAAACTCTCTTACTAATGCAAGTGATTTACCTATAGGTCATTTTGGACTTTGTACAAACACATCTGTACCACTTGAGAATGACAATCCCATTTCTTCCTTGATTCTTATCCTTTTTTTCCTTCTTACGTCTTCGCAAACAGAAGTTGTGATGATGGGCATCCTTCTCTTCTTTTTTCTTTTTTAATCTCAAGGGGCAGTTTTTAATGTTTCACTGTAAGTATGGCATTTGTTGTACTTTATGGATACCTTTTATTATGTTAAGGATGTGCCTGGGTAGTCCTACTTAAGAGTTTTTGTAATGAACACATGTCCAACTTTAGCAGATGCTTTATTCCGTCTGCTGAGATACATACACACACATACATAAATTACATAATAAATATAATTTCCAGAAATATTTAGACTTCTTTTCTATCCTATCCTATCCTGAACAATTAGCATTCAGAGCAAACACACTGCTCCGTGTGTGTGTGTGTGTGTGTGTGTGTGTGTGTGTGTGTGGTTACCTGAAACAAAGAAGTTAAAGTACTAACAAAGAAGGAACAAGGAGCTTTAAAATAAAATTTGCTTGCCAAAATTCACAAAGAAGATAAAATACTATCGAACACAGTACTAATAAAGTCTGATGCTCGTCAGGAAAACAGAAAATATCTAAAATGTTACTTTTCTCCTTAAAAGCAGGCCATACAGAATGTTTCAGTGTCAGCACACATGAGGGTCACCAGGGATGCTTGTGATCATACAGACGTCAGGTCCCTCCCCAGCGCCTGACCCTGCAGGTGTGGGGAGAGGCCTGCGTGCCCCACTGGTGCAGCTGGTCTAGAGCACGTCGAGAACCACTGTCCTAAACCAGTCTTCACACAGAAGGGAGGGGAGAAGCGCCTGGGTGCAAGCGGGAGTGAGGAGGCCAGTGTGTGTGCTGGGGCTATGGAGGGACATGTGTGGCAGGCCGTCACAGGGCTGCAATGCTACTGAGGAGCCAGGCTCCTTGGCCAGATGACAGAACTTGTGCCCCACACAACTGGCAACGCCATGGGAGGGTCGTGTATGGCAGCCGTAAACCCACATTACTTCAGACACAGGCCCCAACATTTACCTTTTGAAATACTCCACTTCCCTCTCTGTCTCGTCCATGTCCACGCTGTCTAGGTCGATATCTTTAGGCAGAAAGACATCATCTGTTAAACGAAAGAAACAAGGCAAGTCAGATTACAAGAGAAGAAACCACGTGGCTTTACTCTACTTAATTTTAACAGCTTCGCAAACTGAAAATGTTCTCCAAGATGAGATTTTACAAACAGCTAAAAGAGGGCAGCTGTGTCCCATGTGCTTGTGGACATCCAGGTCCAACCTGGACATCGGGGAACTCACGTGGTTGCTGAGCAAAGCAGCTGTCGCTTCAGGTCCCACCAGAAGAGGCCCATCTGCTGACACCCAATCCCCAAGGGACGGGTCTTTAATTGACACATCTCCATGATGGGAGAGCCCTTCGGAAGACTCTTGGAAACCCAAGTGCTTGTGAGCCCAGAGGCTGCCCTAAGTCCCTACTGGGGGCAGGAGTGCACTAGTGAATAGAGAAGCTGCCCAGAGGGCAGCATGAAGGGGAGGAAAACGCTGTCCCTCACAGTTAGAGGGCACAATTGTACCCCGGTCCCAGACATCAACCTCTACAGGAAGATGGCTCTCCCAGACACTTGGTTTACATATGCAACATCCCACAAACATCATCAAAAACTTTTCAGGCTGGGGGCGCCTGGGTGGCGCAGTCGGTTAAGCGTCCGACTTCAGCCAGGTCACGATCTCGCGGTCCGTGAGTCCGAGCCCCGCGTCAGGCTCTGGGCTGATGGCTCGGAGCCTGGAGCCTGTTTCCGATTCTGTGTCTCCCTCTCTCTCTGCCCCTCCCCCGTTCATGCTCTGTCTCTCTCTGTCCCAAAAATAAATAAAAAATGTTGAAAAAAAAAAAATTAAAAAAAAAAAAAAAACAAAACAAAACTTTTCAGGCTGTTCCAATAAAAAAGCAAGGCTGCTTTTTCACTTTGCAGTTAAATCACCCAATTTGAAAACAGGATAGCAGGGAGGCTAATGATTTGGGATTATTCCATCTCCTGGAATCTCAGCCAGTTTGAGGGTTTCAACTTCTCGCTTCTGCTCTGCCCACCCCATCTGGTACCTGTGGGATGCCGGGCACTTCCTGGGCCCTGTCTGGGCCTCGCGCGGGACCATCAGTGCAGGCACAACAGCCAGCCCCATCAAAGAAGGGTGCAGAGTGTCTGCTTCCCTGCAGACTTGGGCATGGGGCAACTTTTTTTTTTTTAATTTTTTTTTTTTTTTTTCAACATTTTTTATTTTTTATTTTTGGGACAGAGAGAGACAGAGCATGAACGGGGGAGGGGCAGAGAGAGAGGGAGACACAGAATCGGAAACAGGCTCCAGGCTCCGAGCCATCAGCCCAGAGCCCGACGCGGGGCTCGAACTCACGGACCGTGAGATCGTGACCTGGCTGAAGTCGGACGCTTAACCGACTGCGCCACCCAGGCGCCCCGACTTTTTATAATCTTTAACAGACAGACACACCCTTCCCCCCATCACTGGGGCACTTCTACGGTAGCACAAGACATGGTTCCCCTGCGTCAGCAGCTAGTGCCACTGACGACCTCTGCCACCAGGCAGAGCGCCCTCACATCCGTGAGCTCACAGAAACGGCAGGGAAGAGCTTCCCTGCCGGGACCTGCGTGACCACAGCCCCTCCTGCACAGACAGCCCCCTGGCCCTGCCGGACCCAGGCCCTCCTACTCTCAGCCTTCCTCCTCCGCAACTCCCCCAATCCCTCCTTCCACCGGGATACCGACACCACCAAACCTCCACCCCTGCCCCAGACGGCTTTCCTGAGTTCCACGCTTATAAAGCTACCTCCCGCAAACACACGCCTTCGGGCGTCTGACCCCCAATACAGGCAACAGTGGGTCCCCGTACTCTGCTGCAAGCCTGCTCCTTTCCTGACAGGGGGCCTCCCATCCCCCCTTGCCCATACGGCACACTCTCCAGGTGCTGGGCAAGCGCTCTGTGAAAAGTCAGGGACTCCCCCATCTCCATCCACTGCCACTGCTTCAGTGCTGGCCTTCAGTAGCCGGCACGGTCATCCTCACAACACGCCCAGTCACAGCTGCCTGGCTTCCACGGCCCAGTCCATCCCTCCCCCAGCCACAAAGACTACTCTGACCAGGGCTCCGTCTGGACATCGGGAAGACCTCGCTCGTCTGGCTGCCGACTCAACTCGCTGATGCCCTGTTCAAGGCAACACCGACGTATGAGGAAGAGCAAGATGGGGCAGGAGTGTTTTTTTGTTTGTTAGTTTGTTTGTTTTGTTAAAGTAGGCTTCATGCCCAGTGCAGAGCCCAATAGGGGCTTGAACTCAGGACCCCGGAGGTCAAGACCTGAGCTGAGACCAAGAGTAGGAAGCTCAATCAACTGGGCCACCCAGGAGCCCCAGGGGTGTTTACAGATACAATGAAAGTGAAGTCTAAGGTAGGAACAATCTCTAATCAGTAGTCATTCCATTAACAGTTCTAGAAGAGGAATGACCACAAAAGCAGACAGAGCAGGTACATCTGCTAGGAAAGCTGCCTTAATAAAGCAATTTCTTTTTTTCCTTTAAAAAAAAAATGTTTATTTCATTTGAGAAAAATGTTTATTTCATTTGAGTGCAGCGCTCTCGCAAGCAGGGGGAGGGGCAGAGAGAGAGGAGAGAGAGAGAGAGAGAGAGAGAGAGAGAGAGAGAGAGAGAGACAGACTCTCAAGCTCCGGTTAATAGCACAGAGCCCGATGAGGGGCTTGATCTCCCAAACCATGAGATGGTGACCTGAGTCGAAATCAAGAGCTGAATGGTTAACCAACTGTGCCACCCAGGTATCCCAATAAAGCAAATTCCTTATATTCTTTTTTTCTGATTAGAACTAATAATCAGTATTGCACATCTTGGTATAAGGGAAAAAAGAGAACCATGACCAGCTTCAGTACCACAAAGGCATTTTTTACAACAAAGCTATATAATCAGAGTGGAAAGTATGACCCAAGTATTTCATATCCAGCCAGGCTGTCTGTTCATCATTAAGAGTGCAGGAAATGTTCTGCTTTGCCAAAGCTCAGAGAATTCTGTGCCCCTGACCCTTACCTGGGGACACGCGCCCAAGAGCAAGCTCCACCCAACCAGAAGAGGGCTGGGAAAACCTCAGAGGAGGACCAGCACAAGCACAGGACGTAATCAGCTGTGGACCTATGAGTACTGTGTGTCTGACACAGCGGAAATAATGCGGCTGAAACACGGGAAGAGAAGGGACTGCAAAATGGAAAGAATGGGATCGGCTCACAGACTGTTGCCCCAGCAATAAGTGGGTGTCAGAGCACTTCCCGTGGAGCCAGCAGTGGAAGGAAAGCAAGGACGGGGCACTAGACGTGCAAGTGTGGAGGAATGCACTCAGACAAGACTGCCAAGTGTCGTGAAAACCAATGATTTTTTACAAATAAAAGCTAAGGAAACACATCACATAGAAAAAGAAACAGTAAGTATAAAATACACAGAGTAATTATAAACTGTAATCAGAGCTGACACAAAGCACACAGTAATAACACATGGGAATGGGCTCAAACTCACCTGTAGATAAGAGTTTCCATTTGGCTCACAAAGCAAGACTCAGATTTGTGCTACCTAAAATCAGAGAATGAGCTAACACTAAGTGACTCAGAAAGGGGTTACCACAGAGGGGCCCCGCCAGGCGAATGGAGACAAAAAAAGGGCAACGATCACCATCTTAAATAAAGTAGAATCCAAGCCGAAAGCACAAAAACACAACAGAAGGATATTTTTCAGTACTAAAAACCACAATTCACTAAGAAGACATTACAGTTAGCTGTTATGGTCACATAATTATATATATAGTTATATAACATATATAGTTATTTATAGTGCACCAAATAACACCAACACCACCTTTATAAGGCAAAACTGCAAGAAATACAACATAGAAACTCATTAATAATAAATAAGAAAAGACAGGTCAAGAGCACAAAAAACAAGTATGGGATGCAGAAGACCTAACCCTTACTATAACTCATCGATACATGATGGGAGATACATATTCAATTTTCCCCATGATAACAGAAAAAATACACTTTTATCTGAAGTATATATGGAACAGTCACAAAAAAATACCCGTAAATTCCACAAAACAAAAATATTACAAACAACAAACTCTGATCACAATGCAGAAAACCTAGAAATTATTAAACATACAAAAACAATTCACCCACCCAGAAACCTAAAAGTCACCTATTACACTACTAGTGAATGAGGGATAAAAACAAAGAAATTACTGAATTTCTTAAAAACAAAAAACCAAAATGGAAACATTATCAGACTATGAAATATATTTAAAGGAATGATCAGAGAAAAATCTGAAGCACTTAATACTTTGATCAAGAAAAATGGTGGAATGAAAACAAATGAACTCAATTCCCAAATCAAAAAGTTGGGAAATAATCAAGAAAATAAAGGAAAGCACAGGAAGAAAATAAAGATAAAAAGCAGAAATTCATGAGGTATTAGAACAACAGTAAACCTATTTAATAAATCAAGAGGCTGGTTAAAAAAAAAAAAAAAAAAAGATAACAAAATAGACAAACTATTTTTTTTTTTATAAATAGGCTCCACACCCAACATGGGACTTGAACTCAACGACCCTGACTGAGATCAAGAGTCACATGCTCTACCAACTGAGCCAGCCAGGCGTCCCCAAAATAGACAAACTATTAACTAATGAATGAAACAGAATGGGAGAAAACATAAATAATGATGAGGAAAATAGCCATTGAAAATAAATTTTTAAAAATAAGGTACTTTGCACACATCTACGTAAATAAGTTGGAAAACCTAGCTGGAAAAATAATTTACTATGTGAATACAGTTTACTAAAATTAACCTCATTAGAAACAGCAATGCCAAATAAACTAATTTCCATTTCTATCTTTCTCAGAAAAGAGACAAAATTATCAAGGACCTAGCCCATAAAAAAGCACCAGGCCCAAAGGGCTGCATAGGAGTTTTTCTCTCAGAACTTGAAAGCTTTGATAGTCTCAATGCAGGGTGAATTGTTCTAGAACACTGAAAATGAAAAACAAACAAGAAACCCTAATTTTTTACATTTCTTTATGAAATATGATACTAGTAGCCAAAGCTAATACAGGAAGCAGGGGAAAAAAAAAAAAAGTTACAGACCTGTATCTCTTATCAATATTGGTATGAAAATGCTAACTAAAATCATAGCAAACAGAACCCAAAACTAAAGAATACAATACACTACAAGCAAATGGGCTTCATTCCAGGAATCCAAGCCTGCTTCAACATTAGGAAACCTAATAATATAATAGGTATAAGAAGAAAAATCATATTTATGTCCACAGATTCCAGAAAATCTTTCACCAAATTCAACACCCATTCCTGATTAAAAAAACCACTCCATAAAAGTAGGACTCATTGCATTATTTTCTCAAAATGATAAGATATATAAACCTTACCCTAAAGCCAGAATCTGACTTAATGTGGAAACACCAGACATTTCTGTTAAGATTGAGAATGATACAATCAAACCCTGGGAGGGTAAGACTTGGGAAAGTTGGAATAAAGCTTTCTCTATTTGTATATATACGATAGAACAGTTGGAGAACCCTAGAGAATCAACAATAACACTCAAACAATAAAATGATTCAGTAAGACAGAAGATATAAAGTTAATATACAAAAATCAATAGCTTTTGTGTACACAAACAACCACTCAGAGCAGCACTATCCAACAGAAATATGATGTGAGCCACAAATAAAATCTAAGATTTTCTGGTAGCCACAATAACAAAATTTAAAATAGGTAAAATTAATTTTAGTAACATACATTTCGTTCAATTAAAATATAGCCAAAAGACGATCATTTCCACCTGTCATCAGTACAGAAATTACATTGTTGTATTTTGTATTTATATTCATTCTTTTCATACAAGGCTTTCAAGATCCACTGTATGTTTGCACTACAACACCCTCCACTTGGAACAGCCACATTCCCCGTGCTCAGTGGTGACATGTGACTAGTGGCTAATGCACATAAAGCGCACAGCGAGAAGACATCACGGTGAGGAGTCCCACAATGACATTGCAAACGAGGAAGATCGAATATGTAGTGAGCAAGAAACTCAATAAGAAATGTGGACAATCTACGAGAGAAATTTCAGAACATTCCTAAAAGCCACAAAAGTGGACTTGAACGAGTGGAGAAACACTCCTACATCTGGAAAGGGCAGTCAATTCAGAGAGGCATCAATTCTCCCCTAAACTAATGAATAAATTTAATGCAACTCCAATAAAGATACCAACGAAGCTTTTTTTATGGCCCCAGCACGCGGACACTGAAGTCCACATGGAAGCACAGAGAGGAATAAACAGCCAGGACAATGCTGGAAAACACCTGTGAGGAGAGGCCTCACTGAAACACACAGGGCTCCCCAAATAACTAACTCAGTGTGGCAACAGCACACGACAAAGCAAAGTGGAAAAGAACAGAAATTCCAGAGTAGAAATTTAGTGTGGAGCAAAGGAGATGTCCTGAATCACTGGGGCAGGATGAATTTTTTTTTTTTTTTTTTAACTTAAAAAAAAAAAAAAAATTTAATGTTTATTTTTGAGAGACAGAGAGTGAGAGGGGGAGGGGCAGAGAGAGAGGGAGACACAGAATCCGAAGCAGCCTCCAGGCTCCGAGCTGTCAGCACAGAGCCCGACGTGGGGCTCGAACCCACAAACCGTGAGATCATGACCTGAGCCAAAGTCGGATGTTTAACCGCCTGAGCCACCAGGCACCCCAGGACGAATTTTTAATGCCTGATGCTGGGCCAGCAGGCTAACCATTTAAAGAAAGAGCATATACTGGACCCAAGCCTCACAGGATACACAAGAACAAACTCCAATGTACCAGGCACTACATGAAAAAGGCGGAACCACACAAATGCTACAAGACACAGGCACACTCCTCTTCCACCTTTGTGCTAGAGGGACGCTTTCTGACTGTTATTTAAAATCCAGAGGCAACAGGAGATCAACGAACTGACTACATAAAAGTGACAGAGAACACTTCCGCAAGGCTGAAGACAACCTGTGAACTGGGAGCACGTACATATCTGCAGTATGTAACACGTTAAAAGGCTAGTATCTCTAATGTGAAAAACTCTTAAACGTGGAAACAAGAAGACGGAAAACCTAATTATAAAGTGAGAAAAAAATATAAGAATAGAAAATTCACAAAAAAGAGACAAACCGCTCTTAAAAACATGACCTCACCGTAATTAGAGAAAAATGGAAATGCAAACCACACTGAGGACCCTCTCAATGCTCCGTCTTCAGGAGTTAAGGCCTATATAATTAGGTCACGGTATTGTACTAGTGTTAATTTCTTAATTTTGATAACTGTGTTGTGGTTTTGTGAGAGAGTATCCTTGTTTCGAGGAAATACACAGTGAAGTATTTAAAGGTAAAAGGGCTTCATGTTTGAAATTTCTCTCCTTTGCTTCACAAAAACAGAAGAGGGAAAAAGACAGACAAAGCCAATGTGGTAACACACTGATTTTGGGGAATCAGAGTATAGGGGAATTCTGTCCGTCTATAATTATTTCAAACTAACAAAAGCAAACAATGGCCACTGTCTCTCACTGCAGTGACAAAGCCACAAGAAGCACAAGCCAGGAGGGACAAGGTAGCACCCTGGACAGGGGGCACCAGCCACACTCCCCCCCCCCCCCCCCCCCCCCGCCCCATATTTACCGATTGAGCTGCTGACTCTGTCTCCTTTCTTCTTCCGGTTCTTCTTGCTCTTGCCCTTGGGCTGAGGAGAGTCTGCGGGCACCAGCTTGCTGTCCTGAGGGTGCTCGCTGGGGGAGGCAGGCTCCTGGGGGGCCAGATTCAACCTTTCTTCCTTGACGTGGTTCAGCTGCTTTTTGTTATTGTTGTTACTGTTGACTTTCCTCTCCTCTCTTTTCTGCTCTGCCAGGGAAGCGAGGTCCAGGACTTTTGCCTTCGACTCAGTCTGGGGCCGGGGTCTGGGCTGGCTCTCGGAGGCCTTGGGGGGCTCGGCCGGCCTTCTCGCCGGCTCGCTGCTGGCCTTACTGGTCTGCTTGAGCTTTTGCTTGCCACTCCCCTCCTTGTGCTGATGCATGATGTCAAGGAGAAAAGACAGCGGCTCCTGCTGCTTCCCGCTGACCTCCTTCGGGAGGAGGAGCTTGGAGTCTCTGGCGTCCATGGGGTCGGCGGCATCGCCGTCGGCCCCCGGCCCCGGCCCCGGCTCTGAGTGGTCCCCGTGTCTGGAAGGGGAGTGGGGTGAGGTCTCTGGTTCTTCCATTTGCTCTAGTGAGCCATTGTGCATGTTTTCAGAGTTAGGTACAGACTCTGCTGCTGCCTGGAAGTTTCTAGCAAGGATGTCCAACTTGGGACAGTCTTTGCTTGGCCTCTCCTTCTTCTTCTTTTTCACAGCCCTCAGCTTCTGAAGCTCCTGAAGCCGCTGAAACTCCTCCTCCTCCTCCTGCCGCCGCTGCTCCTCCCGGAGGTGCAGGTGCTCCCGGGCCCGGGCCTCTGCTTCCAGGCGCGCCTTCTCTTCCAGCTGCCGTGGGGAAAGAGGCAACTTAAGACAACAGCAAGTGTTCTAAACATGAAGACGCACAGAAAACAATTAACTTTAAAACGAATTTATATAATAAGAACATAAACTCCGAAAGGGGATATATAATAAGCCCAAAGCTTAAAACACACTCACCCCAAATTACTTTACTCTCTGGAATCATGAGATTTAATCTTTCTACCCAGGTATATACACTCATTACTTTACTGGAGGCGGTGGTGGTGGCGGGGGCCACTTAGCAAACAATTCCTTACGGCCTCTGAGCTTGTGGCTGGGCACTTCTATGAAACAGGTCAAGGCAGCTGCGGTGCCCCTGCCCTGTGCCGGCCTCCCGCTGGAGCGTGACGTCTGGATGAGAACCAGCCGCGCACACCGATCACCTGGCGGTTTAACGGCCGTGCCCCTGCCACCACAGCTGGGCAAGTGCGCCTCTGCGGGCGAGGCCGGTGGATCCACATGTCAGAAGTGCGCGCTGCCCTGAAAAACCTGCGACTCCTTTTTCCCACCCTAGCAGATCAACAAAGGCCTCAACATATTTTCACCAGGGTCACAGAGCCAATGGCATGCTAATATATTCCACGTCACACGGCAAACAGACGTTGGCTATTTCTGCCCTCCAGCGTGGCGTCACGTTAATATTCATGCCTGGCGAAGACCGTGCTTCACTGGCGAGACACAGTCCAGGAGCCTCGCCACAAACTCTTCCTTCTGCTCTGACAACAAACAGAAGCCGTGAAGAGCGAGAGGCGGGGCTCTCTGCATCCCTGGGCTCCAGGAACAAACTTTGGCAAACACATCTGCATTTAGAAGTCCTTCCGGGTTTACATGATTTTTCACAACATCTCAGTAGGCAATATTTTTAAGAGACAATTTACTTGTAATTGTGAAAAACTTAAACATAAAATCATGTTAAAAATTTGATGACAGATTTTTAAAAAAAACTTAATTGGACAATTCAGGTAAAACTTATTTAAAATCCTGGTTCCACCTGTTAAAAGAGAAGCCTTGGAGATGGCAAGCAGCCACAGGCAGCTCCCCGAGTGGCCCCTGTGGGTGCTACTTTGGACAGGTATCCCAGCGTCTAGGAGCAGGGCGCCCCCCCCACAGCAGGTCGGGGGGTAAATCGGCCACAAGACAGAATCTATAGGGAACTCAAAACCAGGTACACGGTGCCTTCAACAACCAGCCCGTCAGCCAGACGCAAAGCAGATCTGCGAGCCGCTCTGGAAGACGGGGTGCTGGGTACAGAGCACACGGGATGAGTGGGCCCTGGTGGAACACTCCTGGTGGGGAATATGTCTCACTGCCCCGCCCTAGTGGGGCTCGGCAGACCCCGGGCTCCTCGGGTGCAGAGCAGGCTTCTCCTCAGAGCTTGCCCTCAACTCCACCTCGCCTGGGGCCGTGGAGCCCAACAGGGCTCCTGCTGGGTGGCCCACTTTGACACACTTGGGGAATGTTTCTACTCTGTCTCTGTGGGACCTCGCAGGTGCCTCGCCTCTTCCCGAAGCCGCCACCCCTCCTGCTGTCAGAGCCTGCGCCCTTCCAGGTTCCCTCTGCACAGCCCGGATCCATCTGCCACGGTCTGCCTCTGTAGGAGGCCGGAACCAGGATGGCCTTGGCATGGCCCTGGCCCCAGGGCGCTGAGGCACACAGAAGGGCAGACGCGGCCCGTGCCCTCACTTGCAGCACTAAGAGGAAGTGCTAGCGGACAGTCTCTGCACGTTGTGTCCTCCGCTGGCCCAACCCGTCTAGTCACGGCAGACACTTGCTTTCGCGACAGCCCATGCACACGCCCTGCAGTGAGGTGCCCAGGGCTGCCCGCGACGGCCCTTCATCCCACTCTTCCACCCGGGGCTCCGATGCCACGTGCCTGCCCTCTTCCGGGATGGCTCTGCCTGATCGTCCTCTGCCAGCTGGGGGACGAGGAGCGAGGGGACGGGAGGAGCCCTCGGACTAGGCCCCAAGGATGTCGCTGTGCCAAGAGCCCTGTCCCAGCCGCATGTCGAAGTAACTTCTTTCCCCGCAGTCCCCCAAAGCCCACCGCAAACTCCCTTTGACTCCCAGCCAGGGGCTCCTTCCTCAACCTCCCTGGGAAGGAAGGCTCTTCCACGGACAGAGGTCGTGGGTCTGCTGCGGCGCCCCCGCTGGGCATAGGGACCCAAAGGCCTGCTTTAGATCCACTGACAAACCTGTGACTTTAAAAAGGGGAAGCTGTGTCCTGAAAATACAACACAGGGCTTCTGCCCGGCTCCTGCCACAGACACAGAGACGGTCCGGGGCCCTCGTGGCAGCATGGTGGGCATGGGGCCCCGAGGCCCGCCCGCCGCCCCCGGCAGCACCTTGTGGCGCGCTCACCTTTCTCTGCTTGTGCCTGGCTCGCTTGGCGGCTCGGGTGCTGCTCACTGGCTTGGGCTCAGAGCTGTTTATGAACCGCAGAAGGTCCTCCACCCTGCGATGGTCAACCACACCCTCCCTCTCAGAGAGCTGGTCCGCTTTCTTAGGCTGTTCCTCTTTCCTCTTGGTCAGCCGCAAACGAAGCTTCTCCCTCATTTCTGCATAATTCCTACTTGTTGGTGCAGCCGGAGGCTAAGGCAATTAAATGAGAACATAACTCAATTAAGCTTCATGTTTTCATGACTCTGAATACTGCCAATTCCAGCACATATCCCTAAAAGTAAACTTTTCCTTATTTGTCAGGTAATGAGCGTTCATTGTGAAAAATAAGATAAACAAATGGTGGCAAAAAGGAAAACCTACCACAGTTACCCCAAGACCAGTTCTAGCACAGACCCTGTCAACCTTCACATGTTCATGAAAAATACGGTAATGGAGGACCAACTATGTACACAACCAGGTATTTTTAAACTGAAAAAGGAAAAAGAACCCACATGTACGGGTTAATGTGCTTCTTACAGAATACAGTGATTATCTTTTCAAGTCAATAGTGTTTATACAATCTCTTCATCCATTTGTAGTTTCTTGTGTAGCATCAAAAGGAAAAAAGAAAACTGCCCTCAATCCCACTGCCAAAATTTCTTCCTGACACTAAACACACGTGTGCCCACTGAGCAAATGCAGACAGAACAAAAGTGGAAAAAGAGCAAAATACCAGTCGCTGCTTTTCCTCCCAGCCCCCCCAAGGCACCACGGCTGACGTCTGCTTGTACAGACAGACCCTTCTGGAAGGAGGTGTACGTGTGTATGTGCATCAACATCCCCTGTATCCCGGCAACAGGAATCCCACGTGCACACTGCGCACAGCGAGCGCCCCCACCACACGGCTGTGCACAGCCCAGACCCAACGGTTCCACGGCCAGCTGCTCAGTAGGCCCCTAGCCCATCGGTTGTTTTAAAACTCACAAACAAATGCAAACATGCAGTAATCCTTAGAGCTACATCTCTGGGCAGGTATCCTCGTCACCTCCTTAGGGTGAGGACAACCTACAGGGTGAGCCACGACTCCGGACCATCCCTCGGTTCTCCTCACACTGCACCTGGGGCTCTACACACAGTGTGGCCGTGACGCGCCACTGCCCCAGGATGTGCCGGCCCCCCAGGAACTCGCCCCCGGGGACACTTACCCCGCCGTGCCCGAAGAACTCACAGTAGCAGCAGTCACAGTACTTGCCCTCCTTCTGGTTGGTGGAGGTCGAGGTGCTAGAGCTGTGCTCGGAGCAGCTGTCCTCGTCAGCACTCTCGTCCCCGTCGTCTTGCTGCGGGTCATACACGCCGTTCTCACAGCGGTGCCCCTCGCAGTCGGGGTCACTGTGAAACCACACATAGGCGGTTACCAGCCGCCAGCTGTATGGGGAGCAGGGTGCTGCCCCGACACCAGGGGCCACACAGGAAAGGTGGTGTGGGCAGGCACATAATCTTGGAGGGCACACTCAGTCTCTTTCTGCACTGTCCCTCCTGCCGCCGCGTCATGGGGCGGAGGGTGGAGGTTGTGTGGGGATGGCTTCACACAGGCAAATTCAAACACAACACAAATCATCTTTTTATTTTTTTTAAGTAGGCTCCCTGCCCAGCGCAGAGCCCAACTTGGGGCTTGAACTCACCACCCTGAGATCAAGACCCAAACTGAGATCAAGAGTCAGACGCTCAATTGACTGAGCCACCTAGGTGCTCCCCAAATCATCTTTTTTTTTTTTTTTTTTAAACTGTTGTTTGGGGCGCCTGGGTGGGTCAGTCGGTTGCGCATCTGACTTCGGCTCAGGTCATGATCTCGCAGTCTGTGAGTTCGAGCCCCACATCAGGCTCTGTGCTGACATCTCAGAGCCTGGAACCTGCTTCGGATTCTGTGTCTCCCTCTCCTTCTGCTCCCCCTCCCCCCGCCCCCTTCTCTCAAAAAATAAACATTAAAACTGGGGCGCCTGGGTGGCGCAGTCGGTTAAGTGGCCGACTTCAACCAGGTCACGATCTCGCGTCTGTGAGTTCGAGCCCCGCGTCGGGCTCTGTGCTGACAGCTCGGAGCCTGGAGCCTGTTTCCGATTCTGTGTCTCCCTCTCTCTCTGCCCCTCCCCCGTTCATGCTTTGTGTCTCTCTGTCCCAAAAATAAATAAAAAAAAACATTGAAAAAAAAAAATTTTGAAAAAAAAAAAATAAATAAACATTAAAACAAATTTTTTTTTTTTTTTTTAAAGCTGTTGTATCATTCTTCACTGAATGTATAACAACTTAAAAAGCACCCAGGTCCCCCCGACCCCTCTCCCCCGTGAAGCAGCTGGTGGCTGGATGGTGGTCTGCACACCGATCCCTGGTGGCCCCAGCTCTGAGGACTACAGATGCGACCAGTGTCCTCCCCTCGTCCCACGGCCTCTGCTGGGCACGCCCCTGTCCATCTTTCCCTGGCCATTCAGCCGCACGTGCCCAGGAACAGATCGCCGGGGCGGGCCCCAGGCTCACCTGCAGACGCTGGGGGGGGCGCTGAGGGAGCCGTCTGTGGTGGGGGGCGGGGGGGCTCCGGGGGCAGGACAGAAGCTCTTGCGCGTGTCCACAAACCCGGGGGACGTGGCCGCGGTGCTGGGGAAGGACGGGGCTGCGAGACTTGCGAGGTGAGGCGAGGAGGTGGGGGCGAGGGCGGCAGGGGCGAGGGCGGGGAGCGGCGCCAGGCCCGTGGGGCTGTTCCTCGGGGCGGCCGGCACCGCGTGTCTGTGGTCCTCCTTGCTGACGCCGTGGAACACCTCGCCTGCGTGTGGAGATGCAGAAGGGTCATGGAGGACGCTGCACTAGGTCAGTTTCTGTTCGCTAAACCTTTTCTCAACCTTTTCGTGTGGAGATATTCGAAGCTCTATAGAGACTGTGAAGGCACAGTTACGAAGACGACCCACATACCCCTCACCTGGATTCACCACACTGAACATGTTGTCACACGTGTGGGTGTTGAGCCACACACTTTTTTGGCTTGACACGTGGAGCCTGCGTGCACCCTAAACACGTCAGCACAAACCCTGGAGGACAGGACACTTCGCTGTGTGACCACATCAAAGATACGCCGTCCATGTGACATTCTCATCCCGTCCCCCATGTCCCCCACCCAGCCTTTGTAGCTTTCCCCCAACCCAGCCCCTTGTCAACTTTTCTCCTCCTGCAACACTGCATTTTCTGAGTTGAGGACAGCTGCCCACCAGCATGGGCTTACGGTGTCACGTCAGAGCTAGCAGACATGCTCCAGGCATGACGGATCCTTCCTGCGTGATCGCACAAGAGGCCCCTAGCATCAGTCCGTGCCCTGACGGGGAGGTCACCTCTGACCAGTGTGCAGGGGTGGTCTGCCGGATTCCTCCAGCGAGGGGCACTTGACATTCCCTTCGTGATCTGCCAGTCACCTGTGGCTGCTGCTCCCGGACGGTGGGGATACTGCATTCTCCAGGCGAATACCCGCTGTTTGTCATGACCACCGAGGGTGCTCACCTGGACTGACAGTCACCCTGAAGGCCGCACGGCGGCATTCTCTGTCATGTCTATCATGGAGCAGCGGTGAGTGTCTGTCAAAGAGCTGCCTCGCCCTCCTCCCTTCTCTGAACACCCGATGACTCCTGACTGTACGTGCTATAATCTATCCTATTATTCTTTCTGATGCCAGCGAGGGCCCTGGGAGCCAGCTCCTACGTGCCTCTGACCTCTGCTTCCAGCTCCCCTCTGCTTGTGCTCACACCACAGCGTGGAGCCATCTGAGCAGCACGGGGGCTGGGCCGCAGCCCGGCCCGCAGCCCCATCAACGCCCTCTCCACCAGGCTTCTGCTTTTAAAGGACAAATTCCTTCTCATGCTCAGAAAGCAGTGACCCCTTCCTCTCTCACAACTACAGGAACAGAAGAGAAAGGCAAGACAGCGTGGCAAGGCCCCGGAGGAAGTTGGTGGGGCAGCAACACGCGAATCAGACTCGCAGGGAAGTGCCCTCTGCTTGCCAGCACTTTCCAGGGCTACCACCACACCTGGGCCTCTGGCCATGCCAAGGAAAAGGCAATTACAGAGGCGCTGGGCAGGCCTTACCTAGGGAGGGAGGCCTCTTGGATGACACTTTGAACTGGCTGTTGCTTGACTGCACGGTGGTGGCCGTGCAGGATACGGAGGAGGTGGCGGACGACGTGGCCATCACGACTTTGTTCGCCTCCAGGAAGGCGTCTTGGAAATTGTATAAGCACTTCTGTTTGGCGGCACTTTTTTTCTCCTTGCTCTCCGACATGGTGGGCGCCTCGTCGCTGGGCGGAGGCGGGAGGGCTTCGGGTCTGGGTTCGGACAGCGCTGGCCCTAGCATGTCACCCCCTTCAGAGAAGAATGCGAGAATTAAGGCTCCTGAGGAACACATAACCAACACCTACGGGACGTCTGCCAACAGAACTCCTAGCACTGGGGCCGCTACAGAGGCTGGGGTCACACGGGGTGATGCTAGACAACGAGTTTTCATCTAGGAAAAAACGTATTGAGCACCTACTATGTGCCAATTCCTGTGCTAGGTGCTTTCCCAAAGCGGTTTTACTTAATGTCTTAAAGCTACGTTCTGAGCTTGGTGCTAGCATTCCCATCCTAAAGATAGAGAAACTGAGGCTCAGAGAGGCTAAGCAACTTGCCCAAGGTCACACAGCTAGAAATCCTTTCCAAGCACGGATGTCAAGTCTAGCGTGCTTTTCTGAGCACATGCGGGGGGCTGGGCGTGGGGCCACCAAGGGCTCTAACCACGTGAAGACAGAGCTAAGGGTGCAGCCAGCCCCTCTTCGGGTGCACCTTTCCCTACAACTGGAGTAACAGCTGCGGCTCAGCAGCTGAGCGCTGGGAGGAGGGAGCTGAGAGGGGACAGGCCCCATGTAGGGTCAATATCAATACAGAAACAGAGAAAAGGAACGTTAAGTCACGGCATTCAAGTCGACGGTGGTGCTGCTGCAAGACCCCTGCGTGCTGGGTTGAGGGCTAGTTGTGATCACTGCTCGAGAACCAGAGGCCAAACACTGAAGCCTGGAGACGAGACGCTGGGCAGCGCCGGGGTGGCAGAAACCCCGCTGGTGCGCAGGGCCCTGGCTGGCGGCAGATGTGGGCGGCTGCAGCGGGACGGGGCCGAGGGGCCTCCCACTAGCGACAAAGGCGGGGCCCGACTAGCCTAGGGCTTCTACTGGGGGACCGAGGCAACAGACGGCGATCCACCCAGCTCAGGTCATTTTAAACCTTTAAGAAAGTTTTAACAAGTTCCTTACCAGAAATTGTATCTGGCAAGAAAGTGCCAGGATTCCAGTTCTTATCATTCATCACTTCTGATCCCCAAAGACTTATAAATTTAGAACTATTCCACTCTGGAGTATTCCCAAAACAGCTTGGATAAATATGGTCTTGAAGAGATGCATTGAATACCTGATGCTTATTTGTGTGATTCTGAACAGGTGCTGGCGGTAAAGCCTACAAAAAAAAATGTTCTAATCACATATCAAAATTAATATTCTGTTTTTACCTACGTAGTTAAACTACAAGCAGACAAACCATGACTGAAAACCCTGTGGGGACGCGCTCGCTGTGGGCAGGCGTCCCGGGCTGAACGCTTCTCGTGGAGCGCTTACTTGGTTGGCTGTCACGCCGTGCACGATCGGTCACATGTGAACCAGGCGTAGGTTTTAAAAGCAACTGGTGTCTCCGGGAATCTACCAAATAGACCTGAGACCACTCAGCAACGTACAGCACTCCTCCCTCGGCACCGTCTCCGTGGGGCTCGCTTGCGTACGAGCTGCTCCTGGGGCTCAGCCTCATCTGGCATTTCCAGGATCACTGCTAAAAAGCCAACTTTGGAATCACTAATGAAAAACGGTGAAAGTCTTAAACTACTGGCTCACACCTGGGCGAAGTGCAGGCACGTCTGAGGAACTATGGATTTCACGTGAGCCCGGAAGCACGCCCAGGCCCTGCCGGGGCACAGAGGGCGGGTGGCTGGCTGCACACTCCCCTGGCTCCCCACCCCCACCCCCCTCCTCCTGCACAGAGGCAGCCCCTGCGTCTCCCACCCAGCCTCCTTCCAGTCCTTTCCCTCCCGGCAGCCACAGTGAGCTTTTGAGAGCGAGGCACTCCCTTGCTGGGGACATACCAATGTCTTCCCGCTGCTCTTAAGAGAAAATGGCAAGTCTGTAACATGGCCTGGCCTGGCCTGGCCCTCCTGTTTACCAAGCCCCTGACACACAGGCCTTCCCTTGGCCCTCAAATCCAATCTCCTCCTTGACCCTGAGCTTTGCCTGTGCTGCACCCAGGTTCTAGAACATCCTAACCTCAGCCCACAACCTCGCTGACTTCCATTCATCCTTTAGGCCTCAGCCTAAACATCCCTTCCTCCAAGAACTCATCACTACCTTTGCCCTCACCACCCAGCACCCAAGACCAAGGTGGGCCTTCCCAGGCAACACACCTAAAATCCAGTTTTCCCACTTAGAGCTTACTATGGCTAGGACTCAAGACTTCCTTGTGGTCTGCTGGTTTAACTTCTGCCCTCCTTCAGGCGGGTCCTGGCCCTGCTGCCCCCTCACCTTGCTGGTGCCAGCACACAGCTTTCCCTCCCCAGGAGGTTGGACAAAGCCCTCAGGGCCTGACTAGGGCAGAGCTTAGGAGGGAATGGGGACAGCACAGGGACAGTCCACATCCACAGACAACTGCCCCACAGCAAGACAGGCTGCAGGAGCCAAAGCAGACACGTGTCTGCATGGCCTCTGCCCGGAAGGGGAGAGGGCACCGCAGGAAGCAGTCAGTCAGGGTTCAAGAGATGAGGAGGCAGTGGCGGTAGAGACGGAGAGGAGGGGTTCTGGGGCCATCAGGACATTCGCTGCAGCTACCGGTTCCCAGGAGGTGTGGTCAGTGACACAGCTGGTCGGAAACACCAGTCCTGTTTTCAGTCCTTGGGCTGCACAGCCTGATGGGTCTGGACGCCAGCTCTCCCTTTCACTAGCTGTGTGACCTCAGGCAAATTACTCAATCTTTTTGTGCTTTAGTTTTCTCATCTGTAATTTGGAAATACCTACCTCCGAGGGTTGTGGTAAGAATTAAACTGGACAGTGGGTGTCGCTGTGCAGCACACAGATGGCTGAGGTGGACGGTCACCACTTTGTGAGACTGGTCCTTAGACACAGAGCAACCCCGCCCTGCCCCCGGCCAGGCCGCCCATCCTGGGTACCAAGAGGAAGTGGGCATCACGCTGCTCAGGTGGCTCAGCACACTCGTTGGCCTGGAACAGGCTCAGGGAGGTGGAGGTGCGGGGTGGGGAAGGAGTGGACCCTCGGGCTGTCGAACGGGAAGAAACAGGTCTGGATGCCCAGGACCAAGGCAGGAGCCTAATCTAGCTGTTCTGTCAGGGGAGCCCCATGGGCAAAGAGTGAGGAGACCAAGAAAGCCGTACTTCTACAGACCCCAGTTTTCACAAAGTCGTGATAAACTAAGAGCTGCTTTGCTGAGGAGGAATCGATGGGAAGGAAGTTTCTCAGTTTCGAAGACCTTCTGCTAAGGGGCAGAGAGCCCGACAGGTGGAAGCCAGCTGGCTCCGCAGGCGGCACGGCTGCTTTGAGAAGGCCTGGCGGGCAGCTCTGCACAGCCACAGCACGTCCGGGCCCCGAAGCTCCTCGCTACTTTCCGAGACCCTCCTGACCCACGGCTGAGAGCAGACAGACTTCCCCTCGAGGGAGCCTGGCTGAGAGCCTCGCTGCTGCCCGCCTGTGTCCAGAGAGCTCATGCTCACCCTTCCAAACCCTAGCCAGCCTCACCTCCTCTGCAAAACCACCCCACGGGCTCAGTCAGCAGCCCTCCCCTCTCCAGGGTGACCTTCCTACTCTGCATGTACAATCCCTGGTAAGGTGTGCCATGGCATTCCGAGGTTTGGATTTGATTCTGTCTTTGTCTTTAGCCTCGGAGATCCTGAAAAACAGGGGCCATGGCTCACCTGTTTCTGTTTTGCTAGCATGTAGCACAGGGCCTGGCACATACCGGATGTTCAATAAAGGCTGAACAGAGTTTAATTTAGAAGGAACGGGAACACAACTATAAAGCTGAAATAACTGAAAACTTCAATTCAATTCAATTCACACACTTCTTCAGAAGCCCATTTCCTCAGAGCAGGAAGTCCAGTTGTAGAGACCAAGGGAGCAGGTGGTCCCCACAAACAAGCTGCGTTTATGGGAATGCTCTCCCACAAGACAGCTAAGCCTCAACAGATGTGGGTTTCCTTTAGGACAAAAACCGGCTTCTGTCAACTAGACCGACTGTGGGGCCAAGTACAACTGCCCGCTCAAGTACACCAGTGATTTAAGCATAAAATTAGTCTCTCAACATGTGGATAATGCTGTTGAATTACAACACTGATTTATTTCGCTCTTTGTACAAATCCACACGGCTTCAATTAACAGAAGTTTTCAACTGTTCTCCACTTTGACACAAAAGTGATTTACAGGAAAGTAACATTTTTTCTTTTAATTGAGAGCTCTGACAAACACACATGACAGACGCCTTCTAAACACCTTCCGGGTTTCTGCGGGAGCCAGGAGACCCAGCCGTACTGCACACCAACCCACCTCCAACCCAGATTCCGTCAACATGGCTGCTGAGCACAACTAGCCAACAGCGCAAAAGACCGAGTCTGTGCACCCACGCGTGAGAGCAGCTGCCAACACTAAGCACTCAAGCAGAAAGGGATTCCAGTTACACCCCAGTGAGCGGGAAGCGGGATGAGTGACTATTGCTTCTTCTTACTATGGTTCTTCAACATTCCTGCCAGAGACAGTAAAGAGGCCAAATCACCACCTTTGTTTCGGTCTTGCTATTTCTCAGGCCAGAAGAATTGAATACAGCCTCTGAAACAAAATACAGATAAAAAATCACAGGGGCGCCTGGGTGGCTCAGTCGGTTGGGTGTCCGACTTCGGCTCGGGTCACGATCTCACTGTTTGTGGGTTCAGGCCCCGCGTCGGGCTCTGTGCTGACGGCTCAGAGCCTGGAGCCCGCTTCCGATTCTCTGTCTCCCTCTCTCTCTGCCCCTCCCCTGCTCATGCTCTGTCTCTCAATAATAAATAAATGTAAAAAAATTTTTTTTTAAGAATCACTGCAGGACCCCCAAGGGCAATCTGTTTCTGTCCCTGTGTGCCATATAGCTTTTTTCTTCCTCAAATTCCAACCTGACCTCAGACCTGCTCCATGTCTGGTTTCATCACTTTTGCAGTGGTTGTGCTCAAGTAACCCAGTGAGGGAGGGGACACATGTACAGGGCCCAGAGCCACATGGGAGCCACCTTGCCAGGCTCCACTCATACTGAACTCACTGAGGGCCAGGATATGGTGACCATTTCTGACCATTCCTCACACTCCCAGTGAGACTTCAAGACCTCGCTCTATCTCCATTGCTAGGCCCTTTCCTAGCACAATGTCTGTTTCAGAACTCCGTTTCCAGATGGAAACTATGCAACCTTTAGAGCCGGAAGCCTTGGGCTTCTTCTGAGCCCAGCTCTGCGGTCATGGCCCTCTGCTCCTGGGCCATGGAGGCCAGCAGGCCGGGCCTGCTCTGTGAAGGAGCAGGGGGCGCAGCCTGCCAGCTCACAGACATTCTTCTCTGAGAGGCTGTGTGGTCCCCCTCTGCTCGCACTGTGTCCAGTAAGGGGGACATGACACTCTAGCTCCCAGAAAAATGGCACCAAACACCTCTGTAACAAGGTGCTGAGCCACAGAGAAATCAAGGGGACTCTTTCACAGAGTGAAAACGTGTGGGGACGGGATGGCTTCCTTGAGGGCACATGCACCGTCGTCACGGTGACGGGAGACAGGTCTGTGGTCCCGCGGGAGGCAGGAGAGCTGGAGACTGCCAGGAGGAGTTCAAGGGTCCCAGGGGTCTTCCCCTACTTAGGGCCTTGCTGTTCTCACTGAGTAAGTTGAACAAAACGTGACCCCATAAAAAAAAAAATCACTATACATATAGGAAACAACACATCCACAGGAGCAACCAAACACCCAGATTTAGATCCTCAAGGTTTCATTCAAACACAGAACTATGTGTAAAATGCTTAAAGAAAGAAAAGATGAAAGAAAACATGATCAAGGAACAAGAGAACATAAAAAGTTGCTAACGTATTTTAAAAATAAATTAACGAGGGGCGCCTGGGTGGCTCAGTCGGTTGAGTGTCTGACTTCGGCTCAGGTCATGATCTCGCAGCTCGTGAGTTCGAGCCCCACATCGGGCTCTGTGCTGACAGCTTGGAGCCTGGAGCCTGCTTCAGATTCTGTGTCTCCCTCGCTCTCTGCCCCTTCCCCACTCACATTCTGTCTCTGTCTCTCTCAAAAATAAATAAACATTAAAAAAAATTTTTTTTAATAAATAAACTAATGAAAGCTTACAAATCAGAACCACAGATGGAATTAATACATCAAACTGAAGCGGCAGGTTAGACACACCAGAGAGTCACATAACTGGAAGGCGGATGCAAAAGGGGTTCTTGGGACAGACTGGGGCAGACGCACAAAGCAGGCGGCAGGCCAGGGGCAAGACGAGGGACATAGAAGATGAAAGGGTTGGGCATCATCAGACAGGGATTTAAAATGACTAATGTGGTGAAGGCTTGAGTGGAAAAAGCACACAACATGCGAGAACAAACAGGTAACGTGAGCAGTGAGAAGGAAACTGCAGAAGAATAGAACAAGCTAGGCACAAAGACAGTGCAAGAGAGACGAAGAACGCTTCTGATGAAGTGATCATCAGTGGACGGGACGCGGCCAAGTAAAGAGTCAGTGACCTTCCAGATCTGTCAATAGAAACTTCTCAAACTGAAATGCAAAAAGAAACAAGAATCAAAAAAAACCCAAACCAAAAAAACCACCTCCACCACTGACCAAAACCAGAGCAACACATCCAAGAAGTGTGTGACAATTTCAAAAGATGTAACCAACAGGAACTAGAATACCAGAAGACACAAGAAATGCCTGAAGGAATAATGGCTGAGAACATTCCAAGAGTAATAAGAGACAATGAACCACAGATCCCGGATGCTCAGAGAACACCGAACAGAAAAAACACCCCCCCAAATCTACACCTAGGCATTTTATATTATCAAACTGAAGGAAACCAAAGACAAAAAGAAAACCTTGAAAGCAGCCTGGGGAAAGGGGGGGGAGGAGTGGGGAAAGGAAGGCAAGAGGAGGGGAAGGGAGAAGAGAGGGGGGGGGGGATCCCTGCACCTCTAAGAATAAGGAAGAGAATTAAAGAGGACATCTCATCAGAAACCATGCAAGGTGAAAGTCGAGTGAAATCTGCTCAAAGTGTTGAAAGAAAAAACCCCGCCAACCTAGAATTCTGATTCCAACGAAATTATCCTTGAAAAGGGAAGGAGACATAAAGACCTCCTCAGACAAACAAAAACTGAGGGAACTCATCGCCAGCAGACCTGCCCTACAAGGAACTTATAAGGTTTTCTTCAGGCAGCAGGAAAATGATATAGGTCAGAAACCTGGATCTGCATAAAGAAAGGAAGGGAATGGGGAAGAAATAAATCTAAGTGAGATAAACTTATTTTGCATTATTCATTGATCTAAAAGATAACTTTGCTTAAGCAGTAGCAGTAACAATGCACTGGGTGATTAATAAACAGGTAAGTGAAAACAATACAGCACTGTCACAAGGGATGGGAGGGAAGGGCTGGGAACACTCTATGAAAAGGTACCTATATTAACACGAAGCAGAGCAGTTCTTTGAAGGAGGACTTAGATTAGGTAAAATGTATATTCTAATACAACTGCCAATTTTTTTAAAACAGTATCACCGGTATGCTAAAGAGAAGAGCTAAACTAGAATCAAAAAATTAAAAGTGGAGAAGGCAAAAAAGAAGCCTCTGGTAATGAACAGAGAATCGGAAAATGGTTACTCTTAACCCAAAACATCAAAAATCACTTTAAATGTGGCTAGTCTAAATATACCAATGAAATGACAGAAACTGTATTCAGAGTATATTAAAAAACAAGACCCATCTACGTGTGTCTGCAAGAAACCTACTGGAAGTATAAAGGCCGCTTTAAGTTAAACGTAAAGAAATGGAGAAAGAGACACCCTGCTGATGTAAATGAAACACTGGAGGAGCTGTGTTAATTTCAGACAGGTCAGCCCTCAGAGCAGGGAAGATTCTCAGGGATAAAGTAGGGCAGTACATAATGATACAGAAGGGCTAATCCCCTCAGAACACGTAACCATCCTGAACATGTGAGCACCTAACAACACAGCGCCCGGCTACGCAAGACAAAAACCGATAGGACTGCAGGAGGAAGGGGAGAACCCGCCCGCAGTCGGGAGGCTCTGACACCCACCCCTCTGTCAGGAGCGGGCAGATCCAGCAGCAGGTCAGGAAGGACATCGCTGGCCTCAACAGCACCATCAGTCAACGGCACCTAACCACCTAACGGATGTCTGTAGCCGACTTCATCCACCAACTGCAGAATATGCAAATTCTCAAGGCCACGCTCACCGAGACAGCCCACATTCTGGGCCACAAAGCACACTTCAACAAATTCGAGAGAGTAAAAGTCATACGATGTCTGCTCTCAGACCACAAGGGAATTAAAGCAGAAATCAGTAACAAAAAGAAGGCTGCAAAATCCGCAAATATTTGCAAATGAAACTCCCTGTCATATAGTTTTAATTTTTGTCTAGAATTTCATTACTGCCTTTTCCTCCTGCAACTACATTTAACTTTGAAATGACTTCGATCTCAGCATATAAGATACATGTATCACTGGTACAAAGACATTTGAAAACCAGAAACAATCATCAAGTTTTCCTAAGTTCAAACAAATAAACTTTCTACACTACTCATCCCAAGCGTTTTAGGTACTAAATATTTACCCACAATGGCCACAGTATGAATTAAAAGAATTACAACTATAATGACACGAAGGCTTAATGGTGACGGATGCCACTTTACCAGAGTAAAGATCCCTAAAGGCCCCACGAACACAAACAGGGAAGCAGAAGAGCTCCATGAGCACAGCCGCCCTCCTCCACGTTCAGTGCCCACCTCTGTCTCCCAATGACACGGGGACATCCTCTGAACACGCTTGCTCTGATGTAACTGAACAAGGGTGTGAATTCTCTAGAAGGGGCTTCTACCAACTCCTATGGGGTTGTGAACACGTTATGCATTAGCTACACGTGTATTCACAGTATTCGCTGAAGTCAAACTAACTCAAGTAATACAAACTAATTTTGGAAGACCTTGTAAGTGACAACGCTAGCTTGTTAGAGAAACAAACGTCTTTTTATCAGCTACAATTGAAGTATTTTGCCAAATGCATCTCATTTTTCTAAATAAAAATGGCATCCAGTTAATGTATTTTACATGCATCACTGAACAGTCTTGACATTCATAGCACAGTGACTGAAATGAAGCTTAACAGCTCGTCCTCTGTATTTGCCCTTCTACCTATGAATCCTTCATCACGTCTATCTACCAGAAGGCAATCTACTAGATTAAAACTGAAAAGGTATTAGATAAATAGATTTTATATACAGATGATGCTCCCCCAAAATATTTTTCTTCTCTTTTACCATTTCAGGGACTACTTATAATGCTCTGAGAAAAGGCCAAAAGTTAGGGGGAAAAATATCCGTTTTTAACTGGAGTGTCCCAGCAGCCTCTGGGGAATAATCAGCTTCACTGCACTCTATTTCTAGGGGTGGTTCCTAGGGACTAGACAGCAGTTCTATCCAGGGAAAAACAGAGTGGATAGCTTCCCCACCTCATATATTCAACCAGAGAGAAAGAGGCTATGTAGGCCAGGCGACTGTGAAAACTGGCTGGCTTTGAATATACACCTGAAAATGCTATTTCAAATCATTTTACTAATAAAGCCATCACTCAATGTCAAACTGAGGGATATCCAATCGAACAAAATTTAAGCATAAACCTGGGTAGTTACCAATTACTTATCACAACAAAACGTAACAAACTGATTCTACTTTACTCTGAATCAGTGGTTGTCACTCTCCTACCCGTGCCCCTCCCCAGAAAACAAAGCCCACTGGTGGGCTACACACACCCCACGTCACGGCAGACACCCTTGCAGGGAGAAAATGTGTGTGCGGTTTGAAAAAGCCCCTTCCATCCTGCGTTCTCCTCCCTTCTCCCAGTTAAGAATCACGGTTTTAAATCATAAGTCTGTAGTTTGGGGAAAATTTTATTTTTGATTAAAACTAATCTTGAACCAGAATAACTGATAGAAAAGGAAACCAAAAATCAGAATTTAGAAGAGTCAATAAAGCTAAGTTCAAAATAGCTAAGGAGGAAAAGCTATCTAAGGTACAAAGCATGAAACCAACCTAAGAATTTCTCTGCAAAGCCTAAGCTACTCAAATAGAAGCGTGGTGTTCTCTGAGAAGAAATACATGAAAATCGAACTTCTTCTAGATGCCCACTCTTTCTCTGAACAAGCTTGCAGCACAGCCAGTTTCTGGGATGCCCTTTCCCGTGTGCCCGCCAGCCACCCCTCAACAACCACCTGACGCTGGGACTTCTTCCTGTAGTGCGCTCAGGATTCCTCCTTAAGTGTGTGTATTTCGACAGTCCTTAATTTTTTGCATATAGAGAGCATAATCATTTCAGATACTGGAGAGCCCCGCTAGGGTCAGAAGACTCATGCATACTCAGTATTTTACCCATACAATGTTAGGAAAAAGAGCCAGGGCCCGGGGCGCCATAAGTAAAGAACCGAACTATGTCTTGGTGAGAAGAGCTATCTGTGCAGGCACCCAAGGATAACTCGTTATGCCAACATCACCTGGGAAACTCTTTACATTCTAGTTAATTCTGAAGGAATACATCACGACTTTTGTGATTGTTCCTACAACCGTGAACATTCAAAATTCTGAGAGCTTAAGAGATTACGATAAAAGGAGACATCTGCAGACCTCCCATCAGGAGTAGACATGGTCCTATACAAGTTGACAATTTATGACTTTTGTTTGTTAAACTATGCACTTCTTGCAAAGACCTTAGTGACAGGGGAGCTTCAGGCCCTCTCTGCCTTGACTTACCTTACTGTGTGTGAAGGGGGGCGCTGTATACAAGGTGGGGTGGATGAGAGGGCGGGGCAGGTGTGGGACTGCGTGCAAAGGCACGTGTCCGTGGATGTGGGGGTAAAGATGCAGAGCAGGGTGTGTGGGCTTCTCTGGGCTCATGAACTGATGGCCAGGAGGAAGGGCGCCAGCTGTCATTGCTGATGCTGTCAGTCCAGAGGCTTCTTGTTTACAAACATGACATTCACAAGTGTTTGGAGTTTGTTCAGCCTGGAAGGAAAGAAAAAAAAAAAAAAAGTACCCAGTTATTTAGCGAAACAAAGAAGGGACAAATTAAAAAGTCACATTCTGCTGAGCAGCTACACAGCCAAAACAAAGCTGGCAGGGCTCATCTGATACCTCAAGTCACCCAGGGCCCTCCTTGTAAAGTACAGAGGGGACCCCATGAGCCCAGGATGCAGGAAACCTGAGGAGAGAAGAGAGGCACACCTCACTCCCCAGCCGGGCGTCTGCTGAGGTGGCACCCGCACCGGTGTGCTCCCGTGCCTGTCCGCGAAGGGACAAGGGGACTGGCAAGGGTGGCAGAGTACAGATGGGGGCTGGGGCCGGGGACGACAGAGCACTGGTACTGGGCTCCACGGGGCTCGCACTGCTAAGGCGTGGTTACATGGAGATTCTGTGAAGGTACCAGAGACAGGACTCAGCTGAGGGAAGAGAGGCAGTCGGTGGCTTCTCTCCCTCGAAACAAGGTAAAACTGAACACAATTGTCAAAGCAACCATCTGAGGATCTGAAAGTCAACCAAAGGGAAAAAGCAAATTGAGAAGCATTTATTCATGCCAATCTACTAGAATGTCAGGTAAGAGCAGTGGGAGCCTAGCCCTCTTGCCTGGGGCACTTCCCGTTGCCAACAGCCCTTAAAAATAAACTAAAAAAAAACCCAAAAAACAAAAACAAAGAATCAACAGCAGAATTAAAATGGAATACTAAAATTTTTGTCTGATACAAAAGAGGAACAGAGGAACAAAACATATGAGACCTAGAGAAACAGACAGCAAATGGCAGCTGTTCACAGCACCAATCATGACATGAACCATAAACAAAGCACTCCAGACCAAAGGCAGGATCGATGGACAAGATGCAAATACAAGACCCAACTAAAAGATTCAAAGACAAATCCTACATTCTAAGACATGAAAAAATACATAATGTGCACACACAGTAATTCTAAGACAGCTGGAATGACTCTTCATGTCACATGAAATGGTCTTTAAGAGAAGAAATGCTAGTGGAGAATCATCTCATAATGACAAAAGAGTCAATATACCAGGAAGATGTAACAATAATACATGTATACACCTTCAACAACACTGTCCCAAATGCATGAATCAAAATCTGGCAGATTTGAGAAGGGAACAGACGATCCCGCAGTTATACTTGAAGACTTCGGTACATCTATCAGCAATTTTTAGAACAAGACAGAAAACCAGTAAGGATACAAAAGACTTGAATAATGGTATCAGTTTGACCAAACTTTCATTTGTAGGACACTCCACAAGAGCGGAACACAAATTATTTTCAAGTGTACATGGGGCACCATCTAGGAGAGACCACATGTTAAGCCATAAAACAGGTCTCAATAAGTTTTCAAGTTCTAAAATCAGTAATCTAAGCTTAGACTTCACAAGTTAGAAAGGGAAAAACAAACCGAACCCAAAGACTGCAGCAGAAGTAATGAAGATCAGAATACAAATAAATGAAATTAAGACAAAAACAGAGAAAATTAAAACCTAAAATTGGTTATTTACAAAAATTGATAGACCTCTAGCAAACAAAATTTGTAAGAAAACAAAATTACCAAAACCAGGGATTAACATCACTCCAGACCCTGTAGAATTAAAAGAATTTATAAGTGAATACCAGAAACAACCTTATGCCATCAAATTAGGTGAAATGGATGAATTCCTAAAAAGACACAAATTTTTTAAATTAACTCAAGAGGAAATAGAAAATCTGAGTAAACCTGTTAATAAACAAAACCCGAATGAGTAATTGTAAGTCTTCCCAGAAAAAAAAAAGTCCAGGCCCAGGGGATTTCACTGGTAAATTCTATCACATATTTAAGAAATCTGAATTTTAGACAAATTGCTTCAGAAACTGTAGGCAGAATAAACACTTCCCAACTAATTCCTTAAGGCTAATATTATCAAAGTCAGACAAAGATGTCACAAGGAGAGATGACCATAAAATAGTATCTTTCATTAACATGGATGTAAAAGATTAGGAAACCAATCCAGCAACAAACAAAAAAATTATATACCACACCAAGTGGGATTTATCCTAGGAATACAAGGTTGGTTTAATATCCAAAAATCACTTGATGCAATACACCACAGTAACAGAATGAAGGATGAAAACCACAGGAACATCTCAATAGATGCAGAAAAGGCATCTGGAAAACCAGATACATGTCCATGATAAAACTCTCAGGAAACTAGGAGTTGACAGGATTCATGTCCTCCACTTGGTAAGGTCATCCCTAGACACTGTGCAGGTAGCATCACACTAGTAACAGACTGAGTACTTCCCTCCAGGCCTGGGACCAAGGCAAAGACATACGCTTGCAACGCTTCCCCGCAGAGCTGGACTGGAGGTGCTAGCTAGCTCAGGAAGGCGAGAGTAAGACATTAAAAGCATCCAGATTGAGGAAAAAGTAAAACTGTCTTTATTCACAAACAACATAATCTTGCATGTAGAAAATCCAAAGGGATCTACCAAAAAAAAAAAAAAGGAAAAACAACAAAAGAATGAGTTTAAGCACAGAATATAAGATCAATATATAAAAATCAACTGTATTTCTACATATTGCCAACAATCAATTGAAAACTGAAATTAGAAAATACCATTTACTGCAGAATCAAAACCATCTAATACTTAAGAATAAATTTAGGAAGTTCAAGACCTACTTACTAGAAATTTTAACTGCTGAAAGAAATTAACAATGATTTAAACAAATGGAAAGGTATAGTGCATTCACAGACTGACAGATTCCAATTTTGTTAGGACTATATTTTCCCCAAATTGATCTGTATTATCCCACAGATAAAAGACTAGGCCCAGAGGATTCTGCCCAGGTGAATTCTACCAAATATTCAAGAATTCAACTCAATCTCTATCAAAATCCAGGCAAACTTTTTTGTAGAACAAGCTGATTCTAAAACTTACATGGAAACATAAAGGATTCTGAACAGCCTAAACAGTTTTCAATAAGGCCTCACCAAGCTGGAGAGCAGATCCTACCTTATTTCCAAACTTACTATAAAGCATAGGTCAAATACACTATGGGAAAGGACCCAGAGGTCAAATAAACACAGAATACAGAGTGCAGACAATAAACACTTGTATTTATAGTCAAATGATTTTCAGCAAATGGCCACTGCAATTCAACAGGAAAAGAGACGGTCTTTTCAACAAATGGTGCTGGGACAATCTGGATATCCACATGCGCAAAAAGATGAATTTAAACCCTACTCTCACACCATAAGTAAAAACTGGGTCAAATGAACCAGACCGGAGTAAGAGCTAAAATTACAAATGGTCTAGAGGAAAACAGAGTTTTGTATTAGGCAAAGTTTTCTTGGATGGGACATCAAAAGTATGATTCATAAAAGAAAGAGTTGATGAATTAGAATTCAGCAAAATTAAAAACTTTTGATTTTCAAAAAATACCATTAAAAACTAACAGACATGCCACAGACCAAGAGAAAATGTTTTCAGATCACGTAATTATAAAGGAGGGACAACACATAAAGAACTCTTCTAATTCCTATAACTCAATAAGCTGGAAAAGGAAACAAATGGCCCATCGATCTATATAAAAGAATGCTCAGCTTTACCCATAAACAATAAAATGGAGACTGAAACTTGAAGGGATTACCAATTCTTATCAAACTGGCAGCACCCCAAAACTGTATGATAGCAGCCTCTTCGGGGGGGCAGGGCAGCCATCACACTCTGACCCAGAAAAGCCACTGCTGGTGACCAATCCTGGGGACAGACCTACTTATGTATGAAAGATGCGTAAGGACGCTCCCTGAACAGTATATAGGGGAAAAAGAGGGAAGCAAACACAGGTGCCCAGCAGCAGGGGACTAAAAAGAAAAACAAAACCATGGTACATCCACCTGCTGGAACACAGAGGGCAGCAGAAGAGAACAAAGTGCACTCTGTACAGGGCGAGTTGGTCAGGGAACTGCCTGTGCACATAAGCCTTTGCATTTGAAAGGGGAAGAAGAAACATTAGTATTTGCATAAACAAACACTGGGAAGACACACGACAACGAGTAAGACTGGTTATCTACTGGGACTAAAACTGGGGGTGGGTAGGTGCTGGCCAGGGCAGATGGTGAAGGACAAGGGGGCAGGACTTCTCAATGTAACACCTTTTCACCATGTCACCGTCCTTGCCTGAACCATGGATCTACACTGCCTATTAAGTTAATTAACTAAGCATCTTGACTTTTACCTGGTCTTCCTTTCACTTAAAAACTACGTGATAACCTACTTATAAAACTGAGTCTCTAAGAAAAGACAGTTGTCTCATGAGGTATTACCTTCAGTTAAGAAACCAGATATCCACCAGAAAGAAAACCTCCCTTACAAAATCAACCATTTCTGAAATTTTAACATTCCACTATTTTACTTATTAAAAAAAGTCTCAGTGGGTGGTTCAGTCAGTTAAGCATCCAACTTTGGCACAGGTCATGATCTCACGGGCCATGGGTTCGTGAGTTCGAGCCCCATGTCAGGCTCTCTGCTGTTAACACTGAGCCCGCTTGGGATCTGCTGCCTCCCTGCCCCTCCCCCACTCACGTGCACGCGTGTGCACGCGTGCGCTCTCTCTCAACAATAAACATTTAAAAAACAAAAACACAAACTCTCCCCTTGCTTCTTTACAGAAAAAACCCTCTATGACACCCAAATATCTGGAGCTACTCTGGAGAGCTACAAAATCAAGACCGTCGATTAGACTCAAGCAAGAGGAACAAGATCAAAATGGGGCTCAGGAGTCATGTTTGTTTATTTTTAAAAGCATGCTCTGATCCTCTCCAGTGCTCATCTTCAGAAGTTATTCAAAACAACACAATTTTGCATTCAATAATTCTCATGTCTAGGATATACACACAGAGAAAGATACCCTTGGCAAAACACAAAGTTCAGAAAGATAAAATCGTACCTGCTGAGTTGGGTAAGATGGGGGTGGACTGTCCACTTTACTTTCCTCTTTCCTGGGGCTCCCGTTGCCTAGAGCTACGTCTTGCTTTGGGGCTCCTGGCGGCTCCCCACTGCTTTCGCCGTCTGCCTCTTCGTCGTCAGCCTCTGAAGAGCTACTACTGGTACTGCTTACCTGAGGGGACTTGAAAAACCACCTTTATCATTTATGCTTTTCAAAACGCAAGAATATAAAAAAATAAGATGCCAGATCACCATTTTATGCCACTTATTGTCACCAGGAAGAAGCTGTACCCATACCTCATCTTTCAGAGCCATGTTTTCCCCGCCACCATTCAATTCGCTGTGGATTCCATTCATGTTGGCCACCACCTCAGTATCGTCGTAGTTACTCAATGGATAAATATCAGCAAACTTAGCTGACAATGGTGCAACGTCTTCGTCATCACTACAACTGAGACAGGCAGAGATGGTCACCACGAGGCCATTTACCCGGAGGGACAGTGAGTGAACCACCCACAAGGCACAGACGTCTCCTTCACGGACACTATTCTTGTTCACAAGAGTGTTACACTGAGCGCCACACACTTCCTACTATCTCTCAGTCACCTGAACACAAGGAGAAAAATGCCTGAACAATTACCATTGGTACTATTTAGAAGAATGGAAAACAAAACTCCAAAAGTAGAAAAATGTTGGAAAAAGCATAAAAATGTGATCAGATTAATCACTGCATTCCCACTCAACTTGAAGTGCCTTGGTCTACAGCTGCTCTCTGCCATTTCCAAGCAGACACAATTTTTTACTAAAATTAAAGGACTACAAAGGACTGCCAAAATTTCAGACGTAGCCAGGTGAACAAAACTTTAAGGCACTTAGCTGACAAAATACTGAAAGTTTTTCACTATAAGGCCAGCTCTGGACAAGTCAGTCATGATCTTAAGTAAATATCAGCTTTAGCAAGACATCTACACAATGGGCAAATGAAATACTTACTAAAAATTATAAGCAAATTTCAAGACTGTAGCCAACGAAGGCCACTTCAAACATACGCTTTTCTGGTGTGTGGAAAGAGTGGGCACGGAGCTCCCACTGCAGTGCAAATTGTTCAAGGTGTGATGTGACCACACGTGGTCACCCCATAGTCTATGTGAGCATGCCTCTGAGTCCATCTTCTGCCTCAGCATACAACAACCTCCAGAAGGAAAAGTCCTAAGAACTAGCGACCTTTTAGCTTCAGAAGAGCGTCCAGAATTGCTCAACTCAAATGTCTTTCCCATTTTTAGAAAGAGAGTCAACATACTACAGCACACTCACCAAGGGAAGCACACAGCACCCACCGGGTGCGGGCTGTGCAGGCTTCCTGAGGGCCTGTGGTGCCTGAGGTGACGGGACATTTTGCCTTGGTCGACACTCAGCCGCTCCTGAGATGTTATAACCACCATGACCCACAGATGAGGAAACCGAGGTTCAGAGATGAAGTGATTAAATCGTCTGCTCGACGTAATGAAGGCGGGCTGCACTGGCCCTAGAGCCCACCAAAACTGGAGGGCACTGCTGAACAGAGACTAAAACTGCATGACTCTATTTAAGCGCCTTCGCGATGACACCAAGAAAGAGACAACACGTACCAAAGGCAACGCTGGAGGGCTTCAGGTCACGGTAAATCGTATTTGGCAGACATTAGCCCCAGGCTGCTGAAGGACCAGAGGCCCGGAGAGGCCACGGACCATCCCAGCCTGAGGAGAAAGGTGCCCACAGCCCACTTCCTCCACCACGCGACAAGGCACAGGAGCTCACACCTGACGCTGGCAGCTGTGACATGTGAGCAGGGATGGGCTCTTCTGACACACATTTTTATTAGGCTGTATGTGTTTCCTGCCGATACGTTTTTTAGAGGCTGGTAAACAGCTGGCTGGGAAACTCTCGACCCTCCTTCACAGACTCCCAGAGAGCACAGGGTGTCCAGGACTAGAAAGCAGTTTGAGCTCAACAGAGTCATGGCATTCAGACCAATCCCTTTAGCATTATTTTGTGTTTGAGACCAGATGCATATTGAGGACTGGAAGACTCCAAAGGAAAGCCTCGGGGTCATCGTGAGAAATCCACATGGAGGCAGTGAGAAATCTGAGAAGCGCTGAACAGCCCGCAGTTGGGGCAACAATCTCTACTACTGGGTACCGGGGCTGATGGCCGTCACCTGCACAGGGCTCCTGACACCCCTACGCTCTACGATAAGCGAAATACAAACCTAAGTGTACCTAAATAAAATAAAAACACGCATCCATGTGCAACCCGTCCAGAAGTCAGGGTGGAAAGCCTCAACACATGACAGGGTCACAACTCCGAACAAACGTGGGACCACTCACCTACAGTGTGAATTGGCGATAGTGGCACAGCCACCTCGCTCATACAAAATGTACTTCTAGATAATGTGGGAACACGGAAAACAGAACCTTTCAATCGCTTGCTAAAGTGATCATCTGGGTTTTTAGCAAGACATGGAATAAGCACGAATGCTGAACGGACAATGAGGCGGAATGAGCTTCGGGCTGATCACCCTCAAATAAAATGAGGAAACGTGAAGCCAGAACTGAAGAGACACTTCCCTGCATACCAACATGGTTTTTCTTTACTGGCATTTATTAATTTACCATATTTTTTTTTCAGGTAATGAAATAGTGTCAAAGTTTGGGTTTACTGATTTCATATTTTAAAAGTTGCTTAAAAAATGAAGGATCCTTTTTCTGGAAAAGCACTATAATGATATCCATACTTCTGCAGACAATACTGTCCATACTTCTCATTATTGGGTTACGTAAATTTCTGAAATCTTATTACAAAGTCACAACTTACAAAGTTGGTGCAGAGCCATTGTCTGTGAGGATGAGTCTGGGATGTTGCTGAATTGTAATGGGAGAGCTGGAACCTGACCCTGAGCTTGCTGAGGACACGCTAGGTGGGCGCATCTCAGAGAGATAGTCGGGAGCAGAATCCACTTGGAGGGGCAGCTGGTGACTGTGGATGTCGCCAGTGACGGGGGGGTCCATGACACCACAAGTGAGGATGTGTGAGAGGCTGCAGTCATCACAAGCACATCTGAGTGGGAATGAAGGACAGTTACCCAGAGAGCCAGGAGAGAAGGTCAGACCACACTCTGTCAGGGTCAGCGCCTCTGCTGAGGCCGTGGGTCCCACAGGCCCTCTGTGCCCACACGACAGCACAGGCTCACCTTCTCCTGTAGTTGCAGTTGGGGCAGTCGGGCATGCTCAGCCGGGAGGACAACATGTGCCTCATGGCGTCCGTGAAGTTGTTCTCACCAGCAACTGCTTTCTTGTTGGTTAGCTGGAGGGAATCATCAAATGAGAGGTTAACTCTGCAAGACATATTCCCCAATCAGGTGGTCTGAGTTTTCAGTAATCATGGTAATATGTACCACGCCCATCTAGAAGCCAGCGGCCACAGCTTCCCAGAATAGGAAAGGGCCACGAAGGGGTGGGGGGAAAGGGGCAGACCTGAAATGTGCAGCAGCCCTTGGCTAGAGCTGCACAAAGGTCAGGGAGCAGGAACACCCCCCGCTGGTGCCTCACCAGCAGACACCAGCCTTGACCCCAAATGGCTGTGTGCTCGGGACTCACTAGGGACCAGGAGCTCAGAACTAAACCGTGGCCCCCAAGGAGCTCAGACCCTGAAAGAGGAAACCATGAGGTGGGAGGTGCTCCAGCCCAGATCTGTGCAGGAGGCCACGGAAATGGAAACAGAAAAGCAGCTCAGCAGGGCCAGTGTGTGTGGGGCGGGGGGTGATTCACAGGGGAGGCGGTTCGCTAGTACCTTCATCAGAGGCCAAAAAAAAAAAAAAAAAAAAAAAAAAAAAAAGCCTCTGGGTCAGAGGCAGAGCACTGAACTAAGCATCCAATGAAACACCTCTAGAAGGCCTACTGACACTAGGCTGAGCAGGAAAGGGGTCTTGGCAGACTGGGAGGAGAGCACCGTGCCCAACAGTGTAGCCTGGAGGCACACAGGCCTGCACACACAGAGCTGTAGCACGAGTGGCACTTGTGACACGTGATGGCAGCTGGCAGGTGGGAGCAAGGCCAGTTGGGGAGGATGCCCACTGCAGGGACAAGGACCAGCAACTGAAGGGGGTGGAGCCAGGAGTTACGTGGAAAGTGGCACCCAAACTTCCAATCAACTAGGCAAGCATCTGGATTTCAGAGAAGCCTGTGGACCAGCTCTGGCAACGGAAGGGGTGAGGCTGGAAGGGCCATTTGATAGGACAGAATCCATACAGGAAGGGTAGGGGGGGCCAGGGGCAGGAGAGCACGCTGAGCATGGTGCCCTCTACCTGTGGGGCCCAGAGGAGACCACAGGGGTGAGGACAGGGGGCACCAATGTCTGGAGAGGGCCAAGGGAGAAAAGCTGGCTGGAGAAAAGCAGCAGACGCCAGCATGTGGACGAAAATCAAGGGGCGCAAGCTTCCAAAGTCGAGTGCCCTGAGGCCATCATGACAAGTCACCGCCCGCCCCCCCCCCCGCCCCCCCCGCAAGCCTCAGTGGGTGCAGAGGGGCAGGGAAGAGCCTGTGGGGAAGCAGGGAGGCAGGGAGCGAGCAGCACTGTCAGCAGCCACACTGAACGTATGGCCCAGGTGTGTGGGAGGCTGGGAAACAGCCTGAGGGGGGTGGGCCCAGTCCCACTCTGTGACCCCACCACCTGCCTAGAGAGCACAGGGCTAGAGGGGGTCACTTGATAAACGGGTTTTTCCTTGAGGAATACAGAGGATGCAGAAACAGATAAGGAAAATTAGTTTATCTAGGATTCACAACACTGTCTCAGGAGCAGGCAGGGCGGTGTGGCCTTGAAATGGTGGGGTTTCCCGAGCTGCATTCCTGCTCTGGCGTGCAGCCTCCCCACAGCCTTACCTGCTCCTCAATGAATCGCCTTTGTTTGAAAAGCTCCCAGTCCTCTGTCAGCATGCGCGGTTTGGTTTTCATGGTCATCTAGTAAGGAGATGCAAACAAAAAACCTCAGTACCAGCAAGAGTCACCCAGGCGTCTGCGAGGGGAGATCTCAGATCTGGTGCAAGTGACAAACCACCTACAGAGGCTCCACCTCTTTCACGTGCTCTTCTTACGTGGGAAACATGGAGGAACTCACGTTAAAAAAAGAAATTAAGATGTCAGAGCTGAATCTGTCACCGCAGTAGTGAACATTCATCCTTTACCGAAAGCCTCTTATGTGCCCTGCCTGAACCAGAGATCCAGGAATGGAGATGACCCAGCCTGCCCGTGACGAGCCCGCGGACAGGACACCGGTGTCACAAAGGGGCGAATTTGGTACAACTGCACTCACACGAGGCCCCTGGAGGAGTCAAGTCCATAGAACAGAAGGTAGACGGGGGCACCAGGGGCTGGGAGGGGTGGGGGGAAGGGAGGGCTGTTGTGCAGTGGGACAGGGTGTCCTTCAGGGAAGGTGGAGACGTTCTACAGGCAGAGGCTGGGGACGCTCACAACCATGGGGATGTACTTACTGCCACTGAACTGGACACTTCACAGTGGTTAAAACTGTAGATTTTATGTTACGTGTATTTTACCACAATTAGAAAAGAAGCCCAACTGAGGGGGACAGGGAATAAAGAATGGGCTCAAAGGTACAGTTTTAGTGGGCGGGGGGAGGCTATGAAACAATGAAGTCTTGATGTTTATCTAAATGTATTCTTCTAATTGTTAAAAACTTAAGAATAACCTCTAAAAACATAGATGTGGGATTTGTATCTTCCAAATTATCCGAAGAAAGAAAAGGAGGCGGGGGGGACATATTTAATCCCACAGACAAGAAAATACTACCAATAAACCCTCCAAAACAAAACAAAAGTAATTTCAAAAAATAAATTCATGCTTTTGGAAGAAACATTTTTAATCATTTAAACCATAAGAAAAGAAATCAAAGTTGAAAGTACAGTCCACAGAAATAACTGACAATGAAAGCCCCACAAATCTGATTATGTAAGATGTGCCCAACATGTAGAAGAAAATGTACCGGTTTAGATGCATTTCTGAGAGAACGAAACAGAACAAAAGACTGAAAAGTATGTGTTCAACCTAACAAGCCAAAGGAACAAAATAAAAATGAGAAACAAACCCATAAGGCAGGAAGAAATTAAAGGTAAAAGCACAAATTATCAGGAAAATGAAGAAGCAAATGTGATCAATAAACACGGGAACACTGTTCTCCAAATTCCCTCCCAGGCCGACCAAGGGAAGAAAAGGCCCCACAGGAGAAGTGGGCCTGAGAAAGGGCAGACACAGGCAGGGGGGGCAGAAGGTAGACATTCACATCCAAAGAAAAGCTGTGAGCAGGTGGCTCACAGGCTGTTCCGCTGTGCCTGCACAGTGCTTTTTAAAAAGCTGAGTCAACATTAGAAAGCTCTTGAGATTCCACCTAAGGGCCAGACTTCTCTGGACGTCTTCGCAGCTCTGAGGCACCTGCCCTTTGCCGCCCTCCTGGCCGAGGGTGTGGTGTTTCCTTTGGTGCAGATGGTGCTCTCCATGCCAAGTGTGCCAGGGAGGCAGGCCGGGGGGGGCGGGGGGGGGCGTGGGCAGCAGCTCTCCCACAGCCTCCCCTCTGAGCACAAGCTTGTAATCCCTTGTCTAAACGATGCAGACAACTTCCTAGGCGAACATCAATTTGTGGAGCTGACTCATGAAGCAAAACCCCCAGAACAGACAACAAAGTAAAATGTAAACTGAAAAGGCAGCATGAGGTCTAGAATCCTCGCTCCTCCTCCCTGCAAAACAAATCATGCCCCAGGTTTTAGGGTGCATTCCCTCAAATCCTTTATGGAAAAAAAAATTTTTTTAACTGGATGCTGCTAAAAACATCATGGAAAGTTTCTCAATTCATTCTACGAGACTAGCATAACCTTTATGCAAAACAGAGAAGGCCTCAAAGACAAAGAGTCAATGATACCTCAGAATACAGACACCAAAATCCTAGTATCAGCTACTTAAATCTAGCTATGGGTTAACAGAGAATACACCATAATCTAGTAAGACGTTAATTCCAGGGATGCAAACATGTCTCAAAATTAGGAAACCTAATCTCTCACTTCATATAGAAAAATACATAAAAGAAAAAACCATACAATCAAATTCAGTATCTATTTCTGCTTTTTACAAAAATCGTAACTTTAATAAGCTAGAAAAGGGAGCCTTCCTTAATTTGCCAAGAACTATCATCAGTAAGCGAGGCAAGCACGTGACCTAACGGGAAGCCAGAGCAGAGCACAGTGCCAACAGCAGTAGCCGACAGCAGTAGGCATTCGTGCTGTGCCGAAGGCTTTAACCGAAGCCAAACAAACCAGTTCAAGTGCCAGAGAGGGTAAGACAAAACATTATTGTAGGGGTCACGGTCTCCTAGAAAATTCGAGGCAGCCAACTCAGAAACTCCTGGAGAGTAAGGGCATTGGGTGGAGTGCCAACAGCGTGACAGTGCGGCCCCAACACCCGAAGCCCCCAGGTATAAACTTGGTAGGAAACGGTAAAATCATAACACAGAATACAAAAACAAACAAACAAACAAACAAACAAAAAAAAAAAACCTAAAAAGAGAATATATACCATCTTCTTGAATGGGAAGATTCAATATCGGTGCCAGTCCTCCCTTTACGTGACATACGTCTGCTGTTTTTAGGAAAAATCTTTTTCTCACAAGTAGCTATCACTATGGCACATTTAAAGACGATTTTAAAGGAGCTACACATTAGGAAAGGTAGTAATTTCTGTATTTTAGTACAGAACTCGGCACACACTCAATAGAACTACTCTTTTGACCCTCTCCTCACATCCTCTGTGATTAACTTTTCCGAACATTTGGGTACCTGCAGGCTTATGTATGTGTCAAATAACAAATAAAGGATAAGTTTTAAAAAGCAAGCAAAAACAAGTGATTTAAAGCTGTCAGCCGTCGGGGCGCCTGGGTGGCGCAGTCGGTTAAGCGTCCGACTTCAGCCAGGTCACGATCTCGCGGTCCGTGAGTTCGAGCCCCGCGTCAGGCTCTGGGCTGATGGCTCGGAGCCTGGAGCCTGTTTCTGATTCTGTGTCTCCCTCTCTCTCTGCCCCTCCCCCGTTCATGCTCTGTCTCTCTCTGTCCCAAAAATAAATAAAAAACGTTTAAAAAATAAATAAATAAATAAAAAATAAAGCTGTCAGCCGTCTCCCATGTCCATGCTTACTTGTGAATACTCAATTATTTTACAGATGTTTTGAAACCTTGAAATTACTACATAATTCCTAAACTACTACTCGATTAGAAGTGACTGATGTCCATTCCAAGGGTTCTAGAAAGACTGGTACCTTCCAGATGCTAAAATTACTCAGTTTCCCTAATTTGTATTAATGGCATCATGGTTTCTTGATAGGTCAGTGAAAATAAATTTTTGGTTGCTTTAGTAAAGAGGATGTCTTTTCTTTGTGGGGAAAAAAAGGGAAAATACCTTTTTTTCCTTTTTCTTATTGTGGTAAAATACACATAACATAAAATTTGCCATCTTAACCATTTTTAAGTGTACAGTTCAGTGGTATTAAGTACATTCACATCATCGTACAAACATCCCTACCATCCATTCCCAGAACTTTCTCATCCTCCTCAAATGACACTCTGTCCCCATTAGTAATAACTCCCCGTTCTCCCCTCCCCCCCCCCCACTTCCCCGGCTCTGGTCCCCATGAATTAACACTTTCTGTCTCTAAGAATCTGACTATGGTAGAGACCTCATATAAGTGGAGTTCTACTATATTTATTCTTTTGTGTCTGCTGTATTTCACTTGGAGTCCTATTTTCATTCATATTTTTGGTCTTCCATTTAGGTCCTTGATCTACCGAGTTAATTTTTGCATATGGTGTGAGGTAAGGTTCCAATGTCATTCTTCTGCGTATGGGTAAGTTTTGAAATCACAAAGTGTGAGTCCTCCAGTTTTGTTGTTCTTTTTCAAGATTGTTCTGGATACTCTGGGTCTCCTGAGATTGCATATGAATTTTAAGATGGGTTTTTCCTTTTTCTTAATGTTTATTTTTGTGAGGGAGGGATGCAGAGAGAGGGGGGGACAGAGAATCCCAACCAGGCTCTGTACTGACAGCTGCGAGCCCAATGTGGGGCTCAAACTCATGAACCGCAAGATCATGACCTGAGCTGAAAGACAGACACTCAACTGACTAAGCCACCTAGGTGCCACAAGATGTATTTTTCTATTTCTACAAAAACAACTTTACGATTTTGACAGGGATAGCATGGAGTGTGTAGACCACTTTAGCTAATACAGACATTTTAACATTATTAAGTCTTCCAATGAACATGGCATGTACTTCCCTTTATGTCTTTAATTTCTTTCAGAAAGTTTAACGGTTTTCACTGTATAAACCTTCCACCTTCTTGAGTGAATTAATTTATAAGTATTTTACTCATTTTGATAGTGTTGTAAATGGGATTTTTTATAATTTCCTTTGCAGATTATTTGTTGTTAACGTACAGAAATATAACTTTTTGTGCACTGACTTTGTTCTTGATGCTTTGCTGAATTCATTTATTAGTTCTAGTATTTTTTTTTTTTTACAGTCTTTAGGATTTTCTACACATAAGATCATATCATCCACAGAGATAATTTACCTTCTCCCATCCCAATTTGGATGCCTTTTATTTTTCTTGCCTAATTGCTCTGACCGGAACTTCTAGTATCATGTTGAATAGAAGCAGAGAAACCAAGCAACCTTGCCTTATTCCTCATCTTAGAGGAAATGCTTTCAGTCTTTCACCACTGAGTATGATGGTTCCCGTGGATTTTCACACATGGCTTTCTTATGTGGAGGTAGTTCCCTTCTGCTCCTAGTTTGTTGAGTGTTTTATCATGAAAGAGGGTTAAATACTGTCAAATGATTTTTGTGCATCAACTGAGACTATCATTTTTTTTTTTTTTTTTACCCCCTCCACTCTGTTGATGTAGTCTATTACACTGATTAATTTTCACATATTGACCCTCCTTCCATTCCAAGAATAAATTCCACTTGGTCATGGTGTAAAGTTCTTTCAATATATTTATGAATTCTGTTTGCTTCTGTTTTGTTGAGAATTTTGCTCCAATGTTCTTAAGGGATGCTGGCCTGTAGTTTTGTTGTTTTTACGGTGTCTGTGGGGCTTTAGTATCAGGGTAATGCTAGCCTCACAGGATGAGTTGGCGAGCTTCTCTCCTCTTCAATTTTTTGGAAGGACTGATGTTAATTCTTCTTTAAATATTTGACAGAATTCACCTGCGAAGCCGACAGGTCCTGGGCTTTGCTCTGCTGGGAGATTTTTGATTAGTGATTCAGTCTCCATACCAGCTGTAGCTCTATTCAGACTTCCTGTGTCCCTGTGACTTAGTCTCAGCAGGTTCTGTGTTTCCAGGAATTTGTCCGTTTCATCTAAAGGGATCTGATTTGTTGGTGTTCTGTTCTGATACTGTTCACAGTACTCTTTTACCATTCTTATTTCTGTAGAATCAGTAATAATGTTCCCACTTCGTTTCTGATTTTAGTAATTGAGTCTTCTCTCTTTTTTTCCTAGTCTATATAGCTAAAGATTTGACAACTTTGATGATCTTAAAGAACAAACGTCTGGTTTCACTGTTTCTTCTACTCTGTATTTTATCTGCTGTAATCTTTATTGTTTCTCTCCTTCTGCCAGCTTTGGGTTTAGTTTGTCTTTTTTCCCTAGATCCTTAAGTTGCCAAGTTAGGTTGCTGATTTGAGATCTTTCCCACTTTTTACTGTAAGCATTTAGAGCTGTAAGAACATGTACTTTTATTTATTTATTTTTTTAATGTTTATTTATTTTTGAGAGAGAGAGAGAGAGAGAGACAGAGAGAGAGAGAGAGAGACAGCGCAAGTGAGAGCAGGGGAGGGGCAGAGAGAGAGGAAGAGAGAATCCCAAGCACGCTCTGTGCTGTCAACATAGAACCTGACACGGGACTCGAACTTATGAACTGCAATACTTAACCAACTGAGTCACCCAGGTGCCCTAGAACATGACTTTTAAAGAAATAAATTTAATTTCAGGTTTACTTTTTAAAGTAAGACTGTACTCTCCTTCCTAGAGAAAATAACCATATTGCTGTTTTTACATATACTCCATTTTCATCAGAATAGCAGTGATAATACTATACATTACATTCCTAAATAGACATTTAATTTCAGGGACAGATCCATTAAGAAAATTCCTATTCCCAAAGGTTTTCTCCATTTCTGCAAAGTCTCAGTCTTTCCTTTTTTCTAAGAGTTGTCCTGAGGCATTTATGTGTTTAGTCACAGTTTAACTGGAGAAATGAAGGAAGAATTTCTAAAACCAGAACTGCATTTATATTCATCCTACCTATAACATGAAAAGAGAAAGCATCCACGGGGTCTGCAGTAGGGCAGATCCAAATCCCAGAGTCTCAAAAGTAAAACAGAGCTCTGTCAGTGCTCCCTTATCACTCCTTATACCCTGTTATCTTGGAAAGGGCGGTTTTGAATTCCTCCTCCTCTATCCACCCTCCTGCAGTTTTAGAAAGGCGGGCAGGCAGGCTGGGGTGCCCTCTGGAAGTCCCACACTCTGTCCTAAGAGGCTCCTGCTAACCAGTTGCACCTGCCCTCAGGCCCCATCTCCAAGAGGAGGGCCCTGCCTTCTTGGTCCTCCTCCGTCCCTGTCAGCACCTGCCAAGTACAATCAACTATGTTCTGTCTGCGCTCTTTTTCTAGATGGTGAGAGACCGAGAATGGGCTCTGAATGGCAGAGCTTTCAGGAAGTGGTTCCTGAAATTACAAGGCTCAGGAGCTCCCAAGGGCCTCACAGACTCTTGAGGGGACACTGAGCCAGGTGGCAGCCCATGCAGGTGACGGTGGGTGTAGCCAGGCCAACAGTGACCTGATTAACAGCTGCTGCCACCCTCAGGCACAACTGAATGAAGACCACTGTGGCACCGCAGTATCTCTGCTCCCTCTGGAAAGTCAGTGGCCAGAATCCCCCAACCTGCACCTACCTCCCCATTCCCTGTCACCGCACCTGCACCTCCCCGTCCCTGGTCACCCTGGCACACGTGCCTGGCCCACAACATCTCCTGGCAGCACACACTCACCTGCTCATCGACATAGGCGTCGATCCTCTGCTGGCACTCCAGCCACTCCTCAGCCACCCTGCGCAACTCCTCCTCGGAGCGCTGGTACCGTTGCAGCAGGGTGCTGTATGTGTCCTCGTTGCACGTGTCGTGTGTTGTGGTCCCCAGCCTAGGGAGAGAGGCATCTCAGCAAAGGAAAGGGGTCCAAAGGCTCCAGGCCAGAGACGGGAGTTTTGCTTCCGTCACCTCCTCTCCCGATGTGCCAAGTGGGACACCGCTAAGCACTGCACCAGGCTGCTGTGAGGCACCCAGAACAGAATCTGGAATCAAGGAGAAGCTCAAAGAAGAGCTCAAAAAAAACAAAAAAACAAAAAAACAAAAAAAAACAAACCACCAAACAACACTCTTCTAAAAGACCAAGATTCTGAGGCTGTTCTGGGCTCTGCACAGTGACTGGGTGGGCCCGGGGCCTGAGAACACAGCCCTCTGGCTGGCTGTTCATCAGTCCCAGAGCAGCCGCTTTCTCTCCCATTCCTGCTTCCACAGCCTTGCTCATCACAGACAGATTCCCATGCTTCACGCAAAGCCCATCTTCTATGTAATGTCATCCTGCCTCTCTTGTACCACTTGGAAAACGGGGATGTTAAGGGAGACCGGTATCTGCCCGGCACACATTTTTCTTCCCCCTTCTACAGAAGTGAGAACTGCTCTCCTCCTATACCATGATACAGGTTCCATTTTGAGCCAATGGAGAGCAAAGCAGTCAGGGGTCCCGGGACATCTTTGGTGGGGTAATCGGAGCACAATGTGTAGGCACAGGGCTTACATTCAAGCAGAGCTGGACTGGAATCCAGAGAGAAAACGAAGAATGTCCTCACGGCACATGGCATCAGTGGCTGAACACACGGGTCACTATCTAAATATTCACTTTGTAAATGCATAATAACACCATGGAAAGATACTCACGGTAACCTCGATTACAAATACCATGCATGTGAAAAAATAAGTGATAAGGAGAACGAAATGAAGTCACTTTTGGTAAGTTTATTCACAAACCTAATTAAACATTTCCCGAACAATTAATATTATATATTTAAAATAAAATCCAGTTGGGCGATCGCTGCTAATACCCATAACAACAAATAAGCAGACAGTGAGGCTCCTGGTCTTGCCACAGGGAAGGAAACAGGTCTGATGAAGCTTCTGGATCCAGCACCAGCTCTCCGGCAGCACAGACAGAAAGCCTGTGCGGTGCCCTGTGAGCACGCAGGCTGCAGGGTCCACACTCTGGGCATCTCTGAAGGGTCAAGGGCTCAGGTTCTTCAACAGATAAATTACAAGGGACAGGATGGGTGGGGTGGGGACCGGGAGGTTAAAGAATTACCAAAGACATGGGGAAAAGAAGGGGTGGGGAATTGTTAGTTAACCATGATGGAGTCTCCGGGGTGATGAAAAAGTTCTGGAAATAGATACTGGTGATGGTTGCCCAATACTGTGAATGTAATTAATCCAAATGAATTGTCCACTTAAATGTGGCTAAAATGGCAAGTCTTATGTTGTACATACTTTACCACAATTTTTAATAGCTGACGATGTAATATACCAACAGCCATTGAACTGTGTACTTTAAATGAGTGAATTGTATGGCATGTAAATTGTATCTCAGCAAAGCTGTTCAAAAAAAAAAAAAAAAGGAGAGAAATAACTTTCTTGAACTTAGTTGGTTCCTTTACATGAGGTCAGCCTCGCTTAAATAATTCGTGTTTGAAAAAAACCAAAATACAAAAGATACATCAAACAAAAAACTAGGCAAGACGATGGCAACACACACCTGAGTAATATGAGAAGAAAAAAAAGAAAGAGCAGGACTACCACGGCAGCCAGTTCAGCAGCAGCTCAGGGAGAGGACCCTGTGTCTGGACGGGCCACACAGAGGTACTGACTTCCTGGGGGCTGTGCTCACGGGTGGCCATGAGATGCTCACCTGCCAACAATTCATTTAGCTATACATTTGCTTTGTGTAATTTTCTCTATGTTTTACTTTATAATAAAGTGAAGCTCAAACCTGAATTATTCTTGGGTCTGAAAAGGGAGTCTGCCAGGGAGCACAGAAGAGCTTTGGGCATCACCAGTCCTCCTGGGGAATGCTCTCTTGCCTCCTCCCCAGCTCGGTCCCCATCTCTATTTCCCTGGCTCCCACCCTGCTCGCATGAGCAATACTTCAGCCTGACCCCAGAATTAACGTTCAAGACTAAAACACTGCCAGTCTCTGGAGTCTTACCATCATGTGCAATGAGTGAGTAAGAAATCTGGAACTAAGGCACAGTTTCGGAACACGTTTCAGGTACTGCTCACTCAGCCCCAGTTTGATGATAAGCCCATCAAACTGACTGGCTCACCAGAACAAGAAAGTACAAGGCCCTGGAATCTTGCTGTAAGAACCCTCCCCCTTCCCAAAACTCATGTCTTTTCATAAAAAGTGCTTTTGGTGGATCTCAATGTCGTGACTAGGGACAAAACCATGTTTTGCATTTCAAACTCACAATTTTGAATATTTTCCCCTCTTTCTTCTGTGTGGGGGGGGGGGTCAAAGTTAGGACACTCAGGGATCCATGTCCCCACCACGGAATGTGCCAGATGCTTGCAGAGTGGACACAGAGGGAAAGGGTGGGCGGAGAAGAGGCTGTGGGGAAAGGGAAGGGGATGTCGGCAGGGGTCAGGAGCCAAGCAGAGCATAGGCCACACCCACACAACACTTTGTTCTGATCTCTCTGCCTCCATTACCTTTATCCAACTGCTTTTAGAGTTCTTCTTTCTCTAGAGGTGACTGTTAAGTGAGAACAGTTATGATCCCTCAGATAGAATTTAGGAATATGGGAAATGAAAACTAGGTTGATACATGGGTTTCAAGAGAAGAAAAAAGTGCTATGTAAGTCAACTACGATAATTTATTTACTTAAAAAATAATTTCCCTTTGGGGCTCTTGGGAGGCTTAGTCGGTTAAGCCTCCGACTTTGGCTCAGGTCATGATCTCGTGAATCGTGGGTCCAAGCTGTGCTGACAACTCAGAGCCTGGAACCTGCTTTAGATTCTGTCTCCATCTCTCTCTGCCCCTTCCCCGCTCACACACTGTCTCTCTCTGTCTCTGTCTCTCTCAAATATAAACAAACATTAAAAAAAAAATTCCCTTCTTTGTCAATCTGGTCCAAATAAATTTCAGCATGGACATTTAAATAAAGGTGACCGTGGTCCATGCTGTTATTAAGCGTCTAGAGTGTAGGAGTCTGGTCACATGTGGTTAAGTCCATAGAACAAAATCACCACGCTGCAGAACCCAGGAAGCATGCACCTGGCTAGGCAGCACACAGGGAATGCAGACCCAAAGAGGCTCCTCCCAACTGAGCACAGCCACGTGGGAACACACACACACACCCCCAGCCGCATCAACCAGGGCAAATGCCCTGCATACTGCACTTGGCACACCCATCCTGGCACACATGAGGAAGCCCCACGGATACTCTACACCAGTAAGAAGAACCCAAGCCCTGAACAAAGGCACGGAGGGAGCATCTGAGAGACCCAAATCCCTGCCCTCAGCGCCCAGGAGCCCCTTGGCATTGTCGGGTCCATGCTGGAGCCCTCCTCTCCCCTCCCACACCCTCTCCCCATTCCCCCTGCACACCTGAGTGCCGCAGTACAGACTACGTCACAGCCACCGGGCCAAGCCTGAGTCTTGTCAAAGTAAAATCCTATGTCCTTGTCCTTATTTACAAGGAATTTGTGGTATTAAATCTTTTTTTGCCCCAAGTTTTTATTCAAATTCTAGTTAGTTAACATATACGGTAAAATTGGTTACAGTGTAGAATTTAGTGATCCATCACTTTGCGGTGCTAAATCTTAGAGGCATTGTTGCGGAGTTTGTTATTCTAAAGTTTAATTGTATTGCTCTCAGGGTTTTGAGTTTCTGTCCAAACTGTATTTTTCCCTAAACCCTGCGACTTTTTGGGCAAGAACCTGCACACTGCAGTGGTGTTCAGATGTACACATGCTACACCACAGGGAAAAGGCCCATGCTGTCACCTCACAGAGACACATGCAGATTAAGACCAGATACCTGATCTGTGACACCAGTGCCGGCAAGTTGCTCTGGAGAAGTGGCTCCGAAAAGACCAGGTTTTCAAACAGATGTTTATTATGCAGCTCCCACGTCACCTGGAACTTTTTCAAGTGTTCGTTTTCCTAGTTAAAATAAATAAATAAATAAACAAACGAAGATGTACTGTGCTGATGAAGACTAAAAACTTCCCAGAAGAATCCGCCCCCGCCATCCTCTACACAGGCCCGAACATCCTGTGGACGAGGGGTCGCTGCTCCCTGCGCACCCAGAGCACAACCTGATGCGGGTATCTGGCCACACGCACACGGGACCCCCATCTCTCCTCCCTTCTAAACCCTTCACACAGAGAAAGGGGGTAAGACACACACAGCTGAAGAAACAACAGAGGGAGAGAGAAACACATGCGTATATTTGATGGTCATTCCGTACAACTGTGCTTCCAAAACGCACTGCAAGTCCTACTCTTCACACAATTTAAATGCACACAAACCCTCTGATATGACAGGAGAATCCTTTTCTTGCCTGTCTTGAGAAATCTCCCATTCTGATATTGGCAATATCCCAAATAATTGCCCCACCAGTGATATGCCGTGAAAAGTCAGGTCTTTCCTTTCCCTAACAAACGCAGCCAAACTCATCAGTTACTTGAGACATCTTTTAAACATTCAGGAGTGTCCTGGCCATCACGGACGGTGACATCCGTTTGCCCTCAACGCAAGGTGACCAGGAGAGACAGCGGCACCTTCCCTAAACGCGGCATTCACTTCTACCGGATCTTGCTACAAGCAAACGCCTGTGTGGGAAGCGATGCTTCCACCAGGAAGCTACAGGTGCGCACTACCTGCGTCTCACGTCCACAGGGAGATGCTCCTTCCCTAAGCAACCGCCAACTCTGGGCACTGCTCAGCAAGATGCAGCCAACAGTCCATGAGACAAAGTACTCACAGTGAGCACCTTCAGTGGTCTGTTCCACAAGTTAGCCAAAGTGAATCAAAGTGATCACACCTGCAGATGTGAGTAAACGTCCACCCAAGAACACTCCATGTCTTGCCCCCTGATAACGGGCTGGCACGGGGGCTGAGAGACTGAATTAAAACCATCGTCTCCTGTTCCTGAGCACAAACACCAGTGAGACCGTGCTCAGCGCACAACAGTGGCACCACCACACTGCAGATGTGTGTCCGCTCCGCCACCTCCAGTGCTCTCCTCATACCCTACAGAGAGAGAGAGCTGGTTAAGGAACCCGTGATGCTTGCAGAGAACCTCAAACCCCCAGTGTCGTCCATGTTTCCAGAGCTTGCTCTCACTCCCGTAGGCGTGCTTTTTCAACACCTGTATTCAATACAGGAACACTGGCCCAGGAACCAATAAACTCAGCCCCATTTCTGGAATGAGAAACCATTACCCCAAAAATGTACTAAGGACGTGGCCACAGAGGACATGTCGAACATGCCACGTGTCACGGACCTCAGCAGAGACTACTCTGTGCAGGTGCTGTGCCAGGTACAGGAACACAAAGACCAGAACCGTAGGTCCCTGCTCCCCAGGAGTCACCAGGGGACAGAGTAGTAGGCAGTGATCCGATTCACAATTCGTCTCTACAACAGAGAACATGTAGGAGCTAAGGCAGCAGCCAGAGCAGTCCCTCGGCCAGCTGAGGGGGGCTCCGGGAAAGACGTGCACTCACAGCTACAGAGGGGGCGGGTGGAGGGGGGAGCAGCGCCTGTGTGTGAGTGTGGCCGGGACTCGGTGCTGCCTGAGCCAGAGGCGCCGAGAACAAGCTCGCCAATGACTCAGGCTTGGGCTTTTATATCCAGGCTAGTTTTACTTTTCACATTCAACTGCAAGAAGGTTTTGGGATTTGGAAGAAGAAAGAGAAGATATTTAGAATCAAGTTCTGTAACAGACCTTGAGAAATACCAGGATAGTCAAGATTCTTCTGTCCTTGTGGACAGAAATTCAGATTTCATGATTACTGCAGTCTAGCAAGGCATTTCTTAGACAGTGGCAAGCATAACTTTAGTCCTAATTTTATTTTAATATTTAAAATAAACTTTTTCCATCGGGCTCTGTGCTAACAGCTCAGAGCCTGGACCCTGCTTCAGATTCTGTCTCCCTCTCTCTCTCTGCTCCTCCCCCACTCATGCTCTCTCTCTCAAAAATAAACAAACATTTAAAAAAAATTTTTAGGGGCGCCTGGGTGGCGCAGTCGGTTAAGCGTCCGACTTCAGCCAGGTCACGATCTCGCGGTCCGTGAGTTCGAGCCCCGCGTCAGGCTCTGGGCTGATGGCTCGGAGCCTGGAGCCTGTTTCTGATTCTGTGTCTCCCTCTCTCTCTGCCCCTCCCCCGTTCATGCTCTGTCTCTCTCTGTCCCAAAAATAAATAAAAAACGTTGAAAAAAAAAAAAAAAATTAAAAAAAAAAAAAATTTTTAATAATAAATAAAATAAAAATAAAAGTAAAAATAAAATAAAATAAAATAAAATAAAATAAAATAAAATAAAATAAAATACATTTTGTTAAATGTGACCCTATCGGGATACCTGGGCGGCTCAGTCATTTGAGCATCTGACTCTTGATTTCAGCTCAGGTCACAATTCCAGAGTCATGAGATCAAGCCCCTTGTTGGGCTCTGCACTGAGTGTGTAACCTGCTTAGGATTCTCTCTCTCTGTTCCTCCCTCAGCCCCTCTGCCCCACTCATGCACTCTCTCTCTCTAAAAATAAAATAAAGTAAAATTTAATTTAATTTAATTAAAAAAAATAAACTATGACCCCATCATCCTGATTCTTCAGGGCAGTGTGGAATAAACCCACAAGTACATTTCCCATGAAAGTCATGTTTTTTAAAAATTCTTTCTTTTAAAAAAAAATTTTTTTTCAACGTTTTTTATTTATTTTTGGGACAGAGAGAGACAGAGCATGAACGGGGGAGGGGCAGAGAGAGAGGGAGACACAGAATCGGAAACAGGCTCCAGGCTCCGAGCCATCAGCCCAGAGCCCGACGCGGGGCTCGAACTCACGGACCGCGAGATCGTGACCTGGCTGAAGTCGGACGCTTAACCGACTGCGCCACCCAGGCACCCCAAAAATTCTTTCTATGTCTAGATGTATGCCATGGGTTCTGCAGAATCAGAAAAACAGGAGATGTTTCCAAGAGAAGCCAGCCGAGTTAGCAGAGAACTTAGCAGGCAGGGTTTGCGCAGCAAGCCAATTTGCTGCTTTAAGGAAAATAATTGACCGGATTTGTGACCAATCAAAAATCAGAACTTTGGAAAAAAATCAAGCTTTCAAGCAAAAATCAGAACTTTGGAAAATTGCCACTGGCCTTGAAGCTTCTCCATTCTGATAAGGATCAGTGGTGACAGTAACAAAGGTCACTTTTTATACTGAATATCATCAGGAAGATGTGCACTAAATTATTCAGTGAACCAGTATTTTCCAAATAACCAATGCATGATGCTAGAAACCCATGCATGGGCACATCCACTCAAAGTGTGGGCTACAATAATGGTTCTGATGTTAACAATACAGTCAGCTCAAGGGTTTCAGAGTCTACACTGCAACTAACCATTAACAGGCTCTGGGGGCATCTGCGTGGCTCAGTCAGTTAAACGTCTGACTTCGGCTCTGGTCACAATCTTGAGGTTTGTGAGTTTGAGCCCGAGGTGGGTTCACTGCTGGCAGTGTGGAGCCTGCTTCAGATCCTCTGTCCCCCTCTCTATCCCGCTCTCGCTTGTGCACGTGCTCTCGCTCTCTCTCTCTCTCTCTCTCTCCCAAAGATAAACATTTAAGAAGCACTAAGGCACTGTTGTACTCTCCAAGAAAAATGGCTGAAAAGGCTACTAAAATACTCCTCCGTTTTCCAAATACACATCTGCGTGAGGCAGGATTTTCATCAATAACGTCAGCCAAAGTAACCTATGACAACAGCATGAGCAGAGAAGCAACTAGAAGAATCCATGTGTCCTCTGTTTGAGCCATGAACTATGGAGATTTGCAAAAATGTAAATGACGCCCCTCTTCTTACTAAATATGCTTCAGAAAATAGTTCTTTTTGGGGCGCCTGGGTGGCTGAGTCAGTTAAGTGTCCGACTTCGGCTCAGGTAGTGATCTCGCGGTTCGTGAGTTCCAGCCCCACGTCAGGCTCTGTGTTGACAGCTTGGAGCCTGAAGCCTGCTTCGGATTCTGTGTCTCCCTTTCTCTCTGCCCCTCTTCCATTCATGCTCTGTCTCTCTCAAAAATAGACATTAAAAAGAAAGGAAGGAAGGAAGGAAGGAAGGAAGGAAGGAAGGAAGGAAGGAAGGAAGGAAATAGTTTTTATTTTAAAATATGTGCTATTTATGTTATGTAATGGGGCTCATCTCAAAAGTGATTTAATAGTTTTAAATTTGTTTTAATTTCAATACAGCAAATATTAACAGATAAAATATACAAAGACAGAAAAGCCCTTTGGAGTCCTCAGTTTTTAAGTTTAAAGGGCCCCAAGTCCAAAAATGTTGAGAACTGCTGCCTTCAGGCACTAACTTTAACTCAATCTTAACTCAGCTGTGTCAATTTCTTATCCTGCAAAGATCACCAGCTGGGCCTGGAAGGATATTGTTACAACTGTGTGACCCTTGTTGGATCCTGATTTGAGCGCTCCAACCATAAAAGAGGCTCTGGAGGTAATTGAGAATTTTTATATAGACTGGGTGTGAGTCAGTGATAAGAAGTCATAGTCAGCTTTTGTGACACGACAAGGTTACTGTGGTTACCTGGGATGACGCCAAGCCCTCTACGTGCACGTTGCTTGATTTACTGACATGACAGCCTCCATCACCGTCAAGTGACCTGTGGGCTTGGGAGTTGCGATACCCCACCGACAGCACTTGTTGAGACCACAAGCCGAGGAGGCAGTTGGTTCACAGTTACACACTTTTGGGGAGGCTGTACTTCACCTCTGCCCACCCCAAGATCACAACGGGCATACGCCCTTGCCATCCCTCCAGTCTGAGGGCCTCTCCTTCGCTCTCACAGGGAGGTGGTGGCCATTTGCAGGCCCAGCACTGCGCGCCGATGCCACCCGGGGTTGGACCTAGGCTGTACATCCTGTCTTCCAGGATTATAAATCCTTGGAGTGAATGGTGGCTTTGGGGCACACAAGTTACTCAGAATTCCAGCTGCCGGTGTGTTTTTCACCCCTAAGGCTTCTTGCCTCTCATGCCACCTCAGCAATGTGTTGTAAAAGCTCGTATCTTGTTTTAGTTTCTGTCATCCAGTAATTCAGTTGTTTCCCTTGAAGGAAGGAAGCGTTCAAGGTATCTCGTCTGCTGTACCACCGGAAACCAAAGAGAGTATCTCCATGTGCAACCAAAGTGACATAAATCACCGACCAAACTACATTTTGTTCTTTGCGCTTACGAATTTTTTTCCAAACCACAAGAAAATATTTCTACGTAAATTTCTAGGAATTTGCTCCAAGAAGCAGGGTCCAAATCAATCTGTTTGGTTCCAGAGCCATATTCCGCTCTAACTGCCTGAGGAGGGCCTGGACTTAAAGCACCAGCTGGGGCACTGCGGTAGCACTCTTCACTGCTATGCACGAAGTTCACACAGCCAGGAGACGCTCTTAACTTCGGCTGTCCCCTCTCACAGCAGACTCAGGAAGGTCTCAAGGTTGTGGTCACAGAGGAGACGGCACTAGATGTGAACTTCTGACTTACTTTCAGTAAGTCGAGGCAGAAGAGGAAGAGTTGCATGAGACACGCCAGGAAGGAGTGAGGTGTCAGAGGCGAGCCTGGCCCCGCTCGGGGCGCTGGCATCCAGTTGCAGAATCGCATCTTGAAGCAGAGACTCTGCCCCTCCCACTCAGCAGTCCTTTTCTCACAACACAAGCTCTCCTCGAAGATGCAGGGAGTCACTTACAGGAATGGCAAGGTCTACCACAGGAATGCTTGAGGAAGTCCGTGAACCCCCTGAAATTACTTGCGTGCCTGTAAATTTCTCTAGCAGGGAGCTCTATCAACTTTAGAGTCACGTAAAGACCATTACATTTAAAACTTTAGGGATTACTGATTACTGTATTTGTTTCAAAATGTAGTTTTACCCATGAGAAAGTACTCAAAACTAGCCCAATGAAGTATCATTTAAATTTTCTTCTTATGTTTATTATTTTGAGAGAGAGAGAGAGAGCGTGAGCAGGGGAGGGACAGAGAGAGAGGGAGACACAGAATCCGAGACAGGCTCCAGGCTCTGAGCTGTCAGCACAGAGCCTGACGCGGAGCTGGAACTCACGAACCCAGGCGCCCCTGAAGTATCATTTAATAATAAAATTTAGGTGATGAGCAACAGCTCCACAGACTACCAGCAAATTGCTATTTCTGTAACAGTCCAGAAAGCATGAATGGCTGGTCTCTTGGGTACCATGGTCTCCTTCCAACTGGCAGCTGCACTGACTGCCAGGGCTGACCGAAGGCACTCGTCTCCAGCTTAGCTGGTTTCCAGTAACTGTACTTCCACTCTGTGCCTCTTTCTACCCACCTGTGCTAACTTACCTTTGTGAAGTGGTCAGAAAGGACACTCCTTTGTTAGCACTACCAGACAGGTATGTGGGGTGGGCGGGGGGAGGTGTTCTCACTTGTTTCTGTGAACCCATCCTTAACCCAGGGTTGGACTGTGCAATCAATGACCGAAAGCCACAGGGCTGTCAGGAAGTGCCCTCTACAGGACTCATGCTCTGCGTGCGCACACTGACAGCAGAGCTAACAACTCAAGACAGAAGCCATCTCTCTTTCTTTTCCCTGTTAATGCACACACCCTGGTCCTAACCTCATATGGTCCCCATCACTCCCTCCCTAGGCCTCAAGGCCTCCAAAGAGCATTCCTATGATGTGTCGCCCGGATATCAATTCACACAACACTTTTATCCCACGGCAAAGTCCAGAGAGAAGAGAAAAGGGAGAGGAATCAGGTTCTCTCCTACATGCCTGAACACCGCCAAGCAGGAGCCCGTGACGGCGCGCGCGATCAACACACAAGCCTCACAGCTTCACACGACCACAGTCCTTCTCCACAGCTCTCCCCAGCAGAACCAGAGAAAGGCAGCTTTCCCTCTTACCAGCGTGCCAAGGAAGGTGCTGATTGTGCGTGCCGCCTGGCAGAGGGCACCGTACTCTTCGAGAAGGAGGGAGATGAACTGGTGTGCCTGTGGAGGGCCCTGCAGGGCAGACGGAGCTTTCACTTTGGATGCAGCCGACAGCTGCCGGAGGAGCCGGACCTTCATCTCCAGCACGTACTCTCTGGCCTGTTGTTCCAACCGCTGGTACAGCTGGTAAGGGTCCCTCTCACAGAGCCTGCGCAGAGAAGAGAGAGTCACCACTCACCCGTATCCCATCCACACAAGGCCCTCCTTGGAACTGTTCTACGAGCAACGTCCCGGAGCCTTTGCACAGGCACCCGCCCGACGACAGCAACAGCAGCCATCTTCTCAACCACCTGTGAGAGGGGCCATCACCCCACTCAACAGAGAGGAACCCAGGCACAGAAAGCATCGAGAACTCCAAAGTCACCAGCTGATGGACCAAAAAAACCCCAGTATTTACTCAGAGCTTACCCTGCACTAGCACTGGCTCGCACATGTACTGACTCAGCTGATCACTGAGTTCATCCCTCAGCCAAACACAGAAGTCCACACGGGCTGGGTAAAAGGCTGGAACTCACAGAACCAGCAGGTGGCAGTGCTTACACACGGGCACCGCAGCAGCTGTCTTGGGACGGATGTGCTTTCTCAACCGCAAGACTATCTAAAAACACAGGAGGCTGAAGACAATTAATTTTCAATGCCCGTATGTTAGGTGAAAAGCAACGATCCCAGCAGAAGTGATACCTGGCTTGGAGGACTAATGCAGACTATTCTGTCCTTTCTATGAATTCAGTATACAATCCAAATGGGCTTATTATTTTTATAATCAGAGGACACTGTCGAAACAATACATCCCTTTTTAAGTTATCCCACCAAAAAACCCAAAGAAGCGTATAAAATTAAGTCTCTAAAATGAGGAGCAGGGAAAAAATTAGTAAGGGCCTTTCCATTGGGCCACAATAGCAGTTAACATTTTTAAGAACTTCTTTCCTAACTTGTAGATAATCTACTTGGAAAGTGGCCGTTCCTCTTAAGTATGAGCTTCTGAGGAGCCTGCACACAGAAACCCAGGATCACTGGGGTGACGACAGTATCTGTCTGTGACCCGCCACCAGGAGGAAGCACTCTGAGGCCAGTGCTTCATTAGACACGAGTTATAAAACATATTAGGCCATAGTTCCTGGACTTTACAGAATGGATCCTTTCACCTTCTGGGCACCACGTTTGGTCAAAAGGGAAGAATGTAGTAAGTTGCCATCTATTTCAGTTTTAAATTAGCGCACCACCTGAGTTGCAAAGACAAGAACCAGGTGAAACCCAGCAATGAAACATGGGAAGCCTTATACACAATGTGGCTAGAGAAACAATAAAAACTGATGGGACTCCCACTGAGGCCAGTATGTTTCAGATAGACAGTTTCTTAATTTCCAGTACAACAACTGTCCTGTGAAACGGAATGCATCTCGTGTGTTACATGGACACTACAGAAGACTCAAATGACAGAGGAACAATCAAACTTATAGGGAGACTGGATGCCTCTTAGCATGGAGAACTGTACATCTGTTTTACTTTAGGTCTCTGTCCCTCTCTGTATTCTATAAATTTAATGGAATGGCCATGGGGTACTTCTGCAAGTAGATTTTTTAAAAACCGTATGACCAAGAGGCAGGAACACGCTGAAGATGCGGGCGGCTCATCCATACATACAGTCAACGAGCACTGGCGCGCCGGTGTGAAGGTTATTCTAACCGTCAAACCGCAGCAGTGAGGAAGCCAAGTAAAGAAACTCTCCGCCCACGTGGCGCTTATGGCACGTGCATATATATGATGGAATTCTAGGTAATGGCAGTAACGTAGTAAGAAAGAAGGCAAGGGGAGGAATAGTGATGGCAGGGAGGCGCCTCAGATGTCAGGGTGGCCTCTTTGAGGTTACTCTGAAAAGTAATGTGAACAACTGAAGGGAGGAAAAACAACCCCGAGGAAGCAAGAACAATGCAGACAGAAGAGCAAATGCAAAGGTCCTGGAGCAGGAGCGAGTGTGGCCAGCAGAGGAATGACGGGAGCCGGCACAGGCGGAATGCAGTGATTAACAGTACGAGAGTGGCGCAGAGCGGGACCACGCAGGACGCTGGGGGCCACGGAAAGGAGGAAAGGATCATCGTCACCAGCTGTACAGGCATCACACACATCCCTCTCCTGATGTGTGTCGGCACATGAACAACAAAAACAGCAGCGTTCCTGGATGCAAGGACTAGGGGAAATACGGTTATCCGACACATTCACTTCTAGACGGGGGCGTGAGATTTCCACATAACAGGGGGCGTGAGATTTCCACATAACAGGATTATTTCACTCTCAGAGCAACACTGTTTCCCAAACCTTCACAATTCACAGTATTACCTTTGTAATTTCCATGGTAACATCTCTCACCACACTGTACCTGCTGGGTATTCTCCTTCAACTGCCTCGTTTGACTTTAGCCACTTCCTAAGCATTCACAGCGTATGAAGTCATGGGCCTGAGGTGCACGTTACGTGCCTTCCTCATACTCACTTGGCACCCTAACTTCTAAAACAGGCACATACCACCCAGAACCGCCTCCTGGAACACAGGCCAAGCGCTAAACACACTGGCCGGATTCAACCACTAGTCAGTAGAACCCATGGCCAATCACTATTCCAGTCTCCACAGATAAACCGTACTCTACAGCAAACAAGGGTTTCTAAGACCCCCAAAGGTGTTGCATTCAAGATGTGAGAAAAAGAAAACAAAAGGAGAATCGATGCATGAAATCCAGCTCAAATTTATTCCTTTAATTCGGAACATGTCAAAAGAAGAGGAGAAAGATGCCACAAGCTGTAAGGAAGAATAAAAAGTATGGCCACCTCGAGTTCTGTAGTGTCAGCGGGCACAAAGTGCTGCTGAACAACAGACGCCATGTGGTGGGCCACTCTTGCCTGAGAATCACCCACACGTCCAGGCCTGGCTACAGCAGGCCCCCTACTCACGCTTACACGCGTTCTCAAGCTGCCTGGCCTCACGGAAGCTTCTTCTCACCTTGACAGTGGGGTAACTGCCTGTCCTGTCCCTCCTTGGGTTAACTACATGCAAGGGTGCCTCCTGAAGAAGTGCTTAGATCACCCCCGGCACAGAAAGTACTCAAAAAGCAGTGTTACGGTCTGTCTCAGCGCTAAGAAATGAAAGAAACATGTCAACTCATTTTTTTTTTTTTTTTTATTACACAGACAAGAGGTATTTCATCAGAATTAGAATTGGAAACTTTACCCAGCAGGTGTGCTTTCTGGCAGTCTGTCTGCTGAAGACTGGCAGTGCCCCCGGGGCCAAGCACGCACCCCGAGCTCACTAGGTCCTGAAAGGAGACCCCCCCCGCACCCCCCCCCCCCCGCACCCCCAAGCAGAGAGGAGGCTTCCCCCCGCAACAGGTGACGGAGGGACATGACACAGGGGGCAACGTGTACCTATCCACGAGCTCCTTCACCCCCTCCTTGTCCGGCACGAGACTCTGGTCTTGGTCGTCGGCCAGCGGAGTCCCTGCCTGGCGGTAAATGCAGCGGACCATGTAGCGCACTTCTGACCAGTAGTTCTGCAGCTGCTGGGGCTCCCGGTCTGTGTCTGCCGAAATCTCTCTGTTAGAGGGCACAAGAGCAAGGAGGTCAGGGTTAGCGCAGGGTCGGTGTCGCCCTTCACCCTCCAGACAGCCCAAGGGGGCGGGGGGGCACCCCGACTGCCGTGGCCCCAGGTGCCCACAGCTGCCGGTCCCCGGACCCCGGACCGCTGTCCCGGGGCCCCTCCTCGCACGACGCAAGCTAACGCACCTGGCATCCCACACAGGGAACGCAGAGGCTCCCCGGGCAGCTCTCGCTGTCACTCGCCAGGAAGCCCCCGCTACCCACCCACCCCCGTCCCGCCCTCCGCGCGGGGCGGGCCGCTGTGGCTGCGGTCCCGAGCCCCCCAAGTCCCCGGCTTCTCTTCCCCTCCGCCCCGCAGCAGCCGCAGTGCCGGCCTGCCCAGCATCCTGGGGCAGGGGGGCGGCTCTCGCGCTCCTCGCCTCGCCCCCCTCCCACCCCACCCCCCCACCCCGGGGGGGGGGGGGGCACCCGTACCTGCGCTCGCTGCAGGCCTCGCAAGCACACGCGGCGTCCGAGGGGGCGGCGCCCAGCCCGGCCGAGGGCAGCGTCTGTGCGCCGAGGGCCAGCCTCCCGCCGCCCGCCTCCGGCTGCGAGCCGCTGAGAGGGGAGTGAAGAAGAAAGTCTTGGCCCTGCTTGAAAAAGAGAACAGAACACACTACGTTCAAACGTTCACGGCACAAATTTGTGATCAACGCGTCAGAAAAAGGCCTTGTAGAAACAGATTTAAACCTAGACGCTGACGAGATCCCCAACGGCCTCGCCCGGGCAACTTTTCCTGACCCCCAAGACCTTTGCAACCGACTGTTTCGCCTTCCGACAGCGCCACCTGATGCCGGGAAGGCCGTCCGAAAACGTCGCTCAGTCTCCAGAGAAGCGCAGCTCCGGCCCCGCACGCGCGCCGGGCCGGCCCCCACCCGTGGGACGGCGCTCAGGGCGCAGCCGGGGGCCCCAGCTGGGAGCCCGCCGGAAGTAGCCGGAAGTGGCTGCGCCGCGTGTTCTGAGGGACGGGGGGCTGGACAAGCGCACGTTCTGGGCAGAGGCGGCGGGACGAAGCGGGCTCCGGCCTCCGTGACTGGACGCCCAACAGCCACTCCAGGGGGCAGAAATGCGACCTTTCCCCCCTCCCCGGGCCCTCTCCGGTCTCGGGACGTGACCCCAACACCCACCCAGCTGGCACCCCGTCCCTCGATGACGGGACCTGAGAAGGACTCTGGTACGATGTGGGAAGTGGGCTCCTGTCTGAGAGCGGATGACCCCTGCCCCCCCCCACCCCCCCCCCCCCCGCCCCAGGAAGAAAGGGCACCAACAGGGCAGCCGGCCCCACGGCCATCGCCCGCACGGCTGAGGAGAAGGGCAGAGCCGCGGGAGGGGCGCTGAAGGGAGTGCGCACGCGCGAACACCGGGCCGCAAGCCCTCCCTCGCGGGCTGTGGCGTCTGCGGGCAGACCCGTGGGGAGGAGCGCAGAACGCCGGGCCTATCGTGCGGCCCCTGGAGTCCGGGCACCCGGCGGGGCGGGCGCAGCGGGAGCCAGGGGCGGGCCAGCACTGAGGGCGGGGGCAAGCGGGACTGCGGGGTGTCTCACAGAGTCCGCGGCACGCAGTCCCGTGCCAAGTCCCAACCGTGGCCTAGGGGGGCGGCTGTCACCAAGGAGGACCACGGACAGCCCGGCAAAGGGCAGAGGACCCGAAAATGAGGCCATTCTAATACCACAGCGACGGGAAAGGCCTGAAAAGGCTCCACAGGTCCGCAGGCGGTGCTGGCGGAAGCAGGCTGCCCCCCAAGGACAGCAGGTCCGTGCCCCTCGCGGAGGAGGTCTCCTCGCTCCTCCACCCCCCATCGAACCCAACAGCAAGGCTGCCCGCCGTGCGACTCCAAGCCTCGGCGGATGCACGACCCGGGCCCAACCAGGCCACGCCCCGTCACCTGTGCCCGCCGACCGTGGCGGCTCCGCCCGTGCCCGCGGCTCCTCTGCAAGTAGCAGCCAGGGTGGTGGCTGCAGCAAGAGAGACCCTGTCACCTCCCTGCACAGAACTTCCATAGCAGCTACGAACAGACTCTAACTATCTCAACACAGTCCTCGAGCCTTCCCAGGGCACACTGTTGCCCTCCTGCCACCGTACTTGTTCTCGGCCTGGAGCGCTAACCCCCTAGCCCTGTGAATGGCCTGGCAGACGGACAGAGTTCTAGCAGGCACACCTCAGCAGAGAAACGGGGGAGCCAGGGGTCAACCTTTGGCCTCTGGGCCCCAAATGCACCCTTGCCTCCGGGGTCTGTGTGGGAGCAGCCCCGGCAAACACGCCTCCCCGGCTGCTGGCGCCGAGCGGAGCCTTGCCGGCAGGGGGCGTCGGAGGGACACTGCGGAGGCAGGGGCTCTTCCCGCCGGCCCCTCGGAGAAGCGAGGTGGACTGAGCCCACCTGACGCGCCCTGCAGCTCCTCAGCAGCTGCTCCGCTACCCGGAGAGCCTCTTCCCAGGGGGTCCTGCCTGGCGTCGTCTCCCTAAGCTGCGTGGTAGTGGCTGCCCCCTAGATGTGCCACTGCTGGATTCTTTTGCGTTCCCTTCCCAGATGTGGCTAGTTGATCTGTTACACTTGGCTCTCCACGCAAAAGTGCCCCTGTTCAAACTACTGGTGTGGGTGCCCATCTCCTGACCTTGATCACCCTGTTAATCTCTTATATCACAAACTGCTCTTTGAAATCCTGGTGTCTCCCTTGTTTTCCTGTTGTTGTCGCTGTGTTGTTTTTCACCTGTCTTCATCACTGGAAGCTCAGTTCCACAAGAGTGGGACCCTTTCCGTCCTGCTCACTGCTGTGCACTAGCACCTGACACACAGGACAGACTCCGAACAGCAGCCAAGAACCTGAAAAGTAACATTTCCTGGTGACAAGGGATGAAATGAGGCCTTTTAAGATAGCACATGCCCCTACAGTAAATCCTTAAATGTGCCACCTTGTAGTGCTCATCTTACACAGATTTAACTTCTGTCCAAATCCAACACAGTTTAAGAGAATACAACAAAATCCAGCACTCAACAAGGTAAAATGCACAATGCCCAGCATCCAGTAACAAAACCAAGAAGAAAGAAAATATGACTCACAACCATGAGGGAAACCAATCAAGAGAAACAGAACCCAAAATAACAAAAATGATGCAACCAAGAGACAAGAATCTCAAACTGGTGATTATAAACTCTGTAAGTTGCAGAAAGTAGAGGAAAACAGAAAACACAAGAGCAGCAAGTGAAAATGTAAAACATAAGCAAATGGAACTTCTAGAAATGAAAACATAAGCTGTCTTGCAGCAGAGTATCAATAAATCTGAAGTAATAATCCAAAATGAGGTACAGCAACAAGACTGAAAAAAAACAAACAAACGAAGCATTTCTAAAACAAAAGTCAAGATGTCTAACATGCAGGTAATGGCATCCCAGAATAAAAGGCTGTATGAAGAAATAGCTGAAAATTTCCCACATTTGAGGAGACCATAAACTGGCATATCTTAAAAGCTCATCTAATCCCAAGCACAATTAACAGAAAGCAAACCACACCAAGGCACATCAGAGTGAAACTGCCAAAAAGCAACAATGGGGTGCAAATCGGAGAAGCAGGCAGAGGAAAACATCCCTTCTGCACACAGGAGCAAAGACAAGAATGGCAACATGCTTCCGACAGAAATAGGGAAGCCAGCAAAGAAATGACCGACAACCTAGAATTCTTAGCAAAAACAACTTTTTAAAATGAAGGCGAAGGAAAAGTTTTCAAACAAACAGCAGTTCCCCGGCACTACAGGAAATGTTAAAGGCAGAAGAGCGCAGGTGAATGGTGTGAAGAACACCAAGCTTATAAAGGGGAGTAGAGGGAAAGGACAAGGACTTTTCTCGTTTATTAAGTCTTTTAAAAAGATAATTAACTATTTAAAGCTAAAGTAATAAAAATGTACGGTAAACGCTAGATTTGTATGAGAAAAGCAGATGACTATACAAACACTGGTGGAGCTCAGAGTACAACTTTTTAAGGCTCTTAACACTACATGTTAAGCATATAATATTCTTTGAAAGTAGAGGTTGAAAAGTTGAAGATACATATTGTGAATTCTGGAACCACTAAAAGTAATGAAACATAGCAAAACCAAAAGGCAACCAACACAACAGGAGAAGATATTTGCAAACAAAGTATCAGATAACAGGGTTAGTGTCGAAAATCTATAAAGAACTTATCAAACTCAACACCCAAAACCAAATAATCCAGTGAAGAAATGGGCAGATGACATGAATAGACACTTCTCCAAAGAAGACATCCAGAGAGCCAACCGACACATGAAAAAATGCTCAACATCACTCATCATCAGGGAAATACAAATCAAAACCACGATGAGAAACCACCTCACACCTGTCAGAATGGCTAACATTAACAACTCAGGCAACAACAGATGTTGGCGAGGATGCAGAGAAAGAAGTTCTCTTTTGCACTGTTGGCGGGAATGCAAGCTGGTGCAGCCACTCTGGAAAACAGTATGGAGGTTCCTCAAAAAACTAAAACTAGAACTACCCTACGACCCAGCAATTGCTCTACTAGGCATTTATCCAAAGGACACAGGTGTGCTGTTTCAAAGGGGCACATGCACCCCAATGTTTATAGCAGCACCATCAACAATAGCCAAAGTATGGAAAGAGCCCAAATGTCCATCGATGGATGAATGGATAAAGAAGATGTGGTATGTATGTGCGTGTGTGTGCGCGCGCACGCACACACACACACACACACACACACACACACACTGGAGTATTACTCAGCAATCAAAAAGAATGAAATCTTGCCATATGCAACTATGTGGATGGAACTGGAGGGTATTATGCTAAGCGAAATTAGTGAGAGAAAAAAAAATATGACTTCCCTCATATGAGGGAGGATTTTAACATACAAAACAGATGAACATAAAAGAAGGGAAGCAAAAATAATATAAAAACAGGGAGGGGGACAAACCATAAGAGACTCTTAAATATGGAGAACAAACAGAGGGTTACTGGAGGGGTTCTGGGAAGGGGGATGGGCTATACGGGGTAAGGGACATTAAGCAATCTACTCCTGAAATCAATGTTGCACTATATGCTAACTAACTTGAATGTGAACTAAAACAATAAACTAAATTAAAAAATTTTTAAGAAGAAAAAAAATGAAACAAAGTAATAGGTAATAAGCCAAGAGGAGGTAAAATAGAATCATAAAAAGTATTCAACTAATCGAAAAGAAAAGAAGGAACAGGAAGGAAAGAGTAGCAAACAACAGACAGGAAAAAATAGAAAAAAAAAAAAATGGTAGAGTTATATCCAAACATATCAATAATGACATGAAATAGAAATAGGTAAATTTTCCAACTGTTAGAAGATAGATTGGATTAAAAAACAAGATCCACTACGCTTTCTACAGCAGATTATAAAGACAAATTGGTTAAAAACTAAGGTTGGGAAACATACTGAATGCAAATACTAACCAAAAAAGGCTGGGTGGCTCCATGAGCCACCATACTAAAGCTGGCTTTAGTATGAGGAATGTTAGCAGCAATGAATGAAGGGTATGATGATGATGAAGACAAAATTAATAATAATAATAACAACATGACTGATTTAACAAGAAGCAGTAACAGTGGTAAATAAGCATGCCAATAACAGAGCTCAAAATACATGGAGCAGGAATTAAAAGGAGAAATGCGTAGGGACACCTGGGTGGCTCTGTTGGTTAAGTTCCAGACTTCAGCTCAGGTCATGATTTCACAGCTCGTGGGTTCGAGCCCCATGTCGGGCTCTGTGCTGACAGCTCAGACAGAGCCTGGAACCTGCTTCAGATTCTGTGTCTGTCTCTCTCTCTGCCCCTCCCCAGCTCATGCTCTGTCTCTCTCTGCCTCAAAAATAAATAAAAACATTTTTAAAAATTAAAAAAAAAGAACAAAGAACAAAGCCAGAGAACCTCTACATAATTTCATGACTTACTCTAAAAAGCTTAAGGAACCAAGACTTTTAAGGTACTAACAAAAGGATGAGTAATATATGTAAAGTGGAAGACAGAGTCCAGAAGTAGACCCATACATTCAGTACCAACTGATTTTTTACAATGATGCCAAGCTAATTTAACAAGTTAAAATAGTATTTTCAGCAAATAGTTCTGGAACAAATGGATATCGACATGAAAAAAGGATGAACCTCAACCTTACTTTACAAAAGATACAAAATTTCACTCAAAATAGATCACAGATCAGGGCGCCTGGGTGGCTCAGTCGGTTAAGCGTCCAACTTTCGCTCAGGTCATAATCTCACGATGTTGGGTTTGAGCCCCACATCGGGCTCTGTGCTGACAGCTCAAAGCGTGGAGCCTGTTTCAGATTCTGTGTCTCCCTCTCTCTCTCTGCCCCTCCCCCCACTCATGCACATGCTAGCTCGCGTTCTCTCGCTCTCTGTCAAAAATAAATAAACATTAAAAAAAATAAACATTGTAAAAAATTTACAAAAGATACAAAATTTCACTCAAAATGGATCACAGATCGGGGCGCCGGGGTGGCTCAGTAGGTCAAGCGTCTGACTTCGGCTCAGGTCATGATCTCACGGTTCTTGGGTTCAAGCCCCACATCGGGCTCTGGGCTGACAGCCTGAAGCCTGCTTCAGATTCTGTGTCTCCCTCTCTCTCTGCCCCTCCCCTGCTCATGCTCGCTCTCTCTCTCTCTCTCTCTCTCTCTCTCAAAAATAAGTAAACATTTAAAATAAAAAAAAGGAGGGGAGGGTGGGTGATGGGTATCGAGGAGGGCACCTTTTGGGATGAGCACTGGGTATTGTATGGAAACCAATATGACAACAAACTTCATATATTGAAAAAAAATTTTTTTTAAAATTAAATTAAATTAAATTAAATTAAATTAAATTAAATTAAATTAAAAAAAGGATCACAGATCAAATATATGGGCTCAAAACAGAAGTCATTTAGAAAAAACCACAGGGCAAAAAAATCTTTATAACCATAGGTAGCAAAGATTACTTACATAGAACACAAAAAACCCAAATCACTTAAAAACTGATAAACTGGGGGCTCCTGGCTCAGTCAGTTAAGCATCCAACTCTTGATTTCAGCTCAGGTCATGATCTCAAGGTCGTGGGATGAAGCCCCATGTTGGGCTCCATGCTGAGTGTATAGCCTACTTGGGATTCTCTCTCTGCCCCTCCCTCGCTTGGATGTGCGCACGCCCATGTGTGTTCTCTCTCTCTCTCTCTCTCTCTCTCTCTCTCAAAATAAATTATTTTTAAAACATTGATAAACTGGACTTAATAGAAATTTAAAATTTTGCTTTTCAAAGAATAGTGTTATACAATGAGAAGGCAAGCCACACACTGGGAGGAAATATTTGAAAAATGTACCTGACGAGAAAGGCTTGTATTCAGAATATACTATAGAGATCTGTGACAGTTCAATAATAATAAGAAATAACCTAATTAAAAACAGGCAAAAGATTTGAAGAGCCACATCACCAAAGGGATACAGATGGAAAATAAGTACAAGAAAAGATGTTCATCAGGTCATTAAGAAAATACCAGTTAAAACCCTGAGATGCACTATAAAAGCCACTAGAATGGCCACAATTAAGGACTGTGAATGTATCCAGCCTTGGTGAGGACACAGATTAACAGGAACTCTCATACGTGGCTGGAAAACAGTACAAGCACTTTGAAAAATTCCAAGACAGATCCTTAAAATGTTAACTACACCTAGCAATTTCACTCCTAGGTATTTAACAAGGAGAAATGAACTATGTCCACACAAAGACTTGTACTCAAATGTTACCAGTGGCTGTACCGTTAATAGCAAACCCAAAAAACATAAATGTCCTTTTACTGGTGAATGGATAAGGAATACTACTCAGAAATAAAAAAGAATTAACTATGGATACATAAAACAACGGAGAGGAGTTTCAAAATCATTACATTAAGCAAGAAAAGCCAACGACCACCACCTGGACGATGTATCTGTGAGGCTCAGTTCTGTCGGCCCAATCTGACAGCTCTGAGTGGTAGTGACAACCTGTATCGGCAACCACTCTCATGATGTTCACCATGAAGGAACTTGATATGTCTGTATTAGGAACCAAGACCCAACAGGGCAAACATTCAAGATACAAACAAATATTAGCAAACTCTTGAATGGCCGGTTTAAATTGAGACTATATGCCTTGGTAAGACCCGCAGGCACATAACTGCAAGAGAATCAGGCTCCTTAGTATAAAATGCAAGACTTATGTTTTAATGACATATTTGAGAACACGGACACAATTGCTAATGTCCAGAATCAAAAGGAAGGCTTTAAAATAATCAACCTTCGGGGTACCTGGGTGACTCAGTCAGTTGAGTATCCAGCTCTTGATTTCGGTTCACATCATAATCTCACAGTTCACAGGTTCAAGGCATGTATCAGGCTCCCATGCTGACAGTGTAGAGCCTGCTTCGGATATTCTCTTCCTCCCTCCCTCTCTCTCTCTCCCCCTCCCCTGCTCGCTCATGCACTCTCTCCCAATAAACAAAAATAAAATAAAATAAACTTGTAAACAAAAAAACCAATATTAATCTGCCAGGTAGTCTTCCTTGTGGCAGGATGCCTGAGCGTGACACAGACCTCTTCAAAGAAAACAATTTTGGGGGCACCTGGGTGGCTCAGTCCACTGAGTGTCCAACTTCAGCTCAAATCATGATCTCATGGTTTGTGGGTTTGAGCACCGCATCAGGCTCTGTGCTGACAGTTCAGAGCCTGGAACCTGCTTCAGATTCTCTGTCTCCCTCGCTCTCTGCCCCTACCCCACTCATGCACGCGCGTACGCTCTCTCTCTCTCTCTCTCAAAAATAAACAGTAAAAAAATTTTAATAAAAAATTTTTAAAAATAAAGAGACAGATGAATGATTAACTGAAACCAAATTGCTAAATTCAACACAGGCCTGGTTCTGACTACTAAGGAGCAGACTGTTTTGAGTTAGGCCTATATCCTCGCAGGTCTCTTTCTACAAAACACCTTGACCACCCCACCTCTCTGCCTGTCTGAATTTCTCCTGCACAGAGCAGGCCATACATTCCTGGGTCTCTGCTTGGCCTCAGCGAAGAATGTTAAACATTAAGATAACCTCTGTTCCTTCCTCAGTAGCCTTGACAAGCAGTGCACCCAGGCCCACCAGGCCACAGAAGTCAGGAACAAGGCCCTCCCATACACAGCAGGCCCTCCAAAGATCTGAACATGTCCTCCCCCATTATCAGAATACAAACAAAATACTGTGAACTCTACTGTGCAGGAAGAGTATTTATAAATGTTCTGAGGTCCTAAAACATTACCTTTGGATATAAATTAAAGATAAGCTTGTTCCTTTCATTCAAAAACTATCCCTAGGGTCTATTATTCTGTGCTCAGCTTGTGCAGACACCCTGACTTTGGGGGGGGGGGGGGGCGGGCGCAGGCAGGGAGACAGGAGCCAGGACAAAGTGGCTGGGGTGGATGCATGCACGTGTCCAGTGGAAGGAACAGTGCATCTCAGGGCGGGGGGGGGGGGGGGGGGGGGGGGCAGTGTTGAGCCAAGTGGACACCCCGAAGGCCCAGCTTCTGCTGAGCCTATGCAGCCACCCTGACCCTTCCCAAGCAGCCCTGCCACCCTGTTCTCCTTGTCCAACACAGGGGGTGCTGCTGAGGGGGGCAATGTCTGCGCCTTCAACAGGGACTCAGGCCACAACCTGGACACCCTGACAGTTCACTGTTCTCATTTCTCAGGAAGACCATGTAAAAACCTTACCCACTCCCCAGTTTCTTCCCATCCTATGAAATCCAGTCTCCCTCTCAAAAAAAATGTTATAAAAAAGATTTCTGACAGTAATTTTCTCAACTTCCACGTTCCCCACCCCACCTTACTTGCACCCCTATGCAGCCTTGCCTGAGAATCCCACCTCAACAGAAAGATGAGTCTTCTAGAAAGAGATCCCAGGTCTCCCATCCTAGTGGGACCTCAGGGGTACCACCATTTCTCGGCCTTACTCTTTCCCACCCCCAAACAATTTCAAAGTCTGCCTATCCAATGCTAAGTGTGGGCAAGAATATGGTAACTGGAACTCAAAACACTACTGGCAGGGATAGAAACTGGAATGATCACTTGGGAAACTGCTATTATCTTATAAATGTAATAAACATTTGAATTACCTACAACCCAGCAATGCTACTGCATAAACAAACACCATGATAAGTAATTTTACGTGTCAACTCGACTAGGCTAAGAGGTAACAGACAGCTAGTAAAACATTATTTTCGGGTATGTTTGTGAGGGTGTCTCTGGAAGAGATGAGCATTTGAATTGGTAGGCTGAATAAAAACGATCCCCTCACCAGTGAGGGTGGGTATCATCTGTTCTACTGAGGGTCACAGGACAAAAGGGGAAGGGCCAACTGACTCCCCGCTTCAGCTGAGACACCCCCGCCTCCTGCCCTCGGATGTCAGCAGTCCTGGTTCTCTGGCTTTCCAACTCAGACCAAGACTCACACCACTGTCCCCTGGTTCTCAGGCCTTTGGACTCAGACTGAATGACACCAGCAGCTTTCCTGGGTCTCCAGCCTGCAGGTAACAGATTGTGGGACTTATGGGCCCCCATAACCACATGAGCCAATCCCTATAATAAATCTCCTTCTCTCTCCTTCCTTTCTTCCTTACCCTCTCTTCCTCCTTCCTTTTCTCTTTCCCTATCTCTCTCTCTCTCTCTCCCCCTCTCTCAATCCCTCTCTTTCCTGTTGGTTCTCTTTCTCTGGAGAATCCTAACCAACACACACTCTTAACAAAACCCTTACAAATGAGTAACTGGAGACAGGTATACAAATGCCCTGGCAGCATTTTTAACAATCACTGATAATTGTGTAAAAAAAAAAAAAAAAAAAAAAAAAAAAAAAAAAAAGCAAAACTGTGTATCTTTCAACAAATTATTGATGAATAATTATACACAGTAACATATTGAATTGTATGTGAATCACAGATGAATTACATTTGTGAATAAGTGCAGCTACCCAGACAGCATGAGGAATCTTATAAACAAAGACACAGAGGCAACATAAACATACACCATTTTCATAAAGATCAGAAATAAGCAAAATTAAATTATTAGAGATACACGTATAGGCAATATAACTGTTAAAGGAATTTTTAAATAAGGGAATGATAAATATAAAATTCAAGGATGGTGGCTACCTCAGAAGGGGAGGAGGGAAGATGGGGAAGGCAAAACCCAGAAAGGTGCTTAAGTATCTGGAACGGCCTGGTTCAATGCTGACTGGTGCTCATTTTACTACCCTTCATAACATGCTTATTATACGCATATTCATACATAGCTGTCTCAACTATTATAACAAAAAATGAAATTTAATTGGGGGGGGGGGTGCCTCTCCCTGACTACCAGCTCTTTCCTTCCAGATTTAAATGCTCTCAGCCCCTCCTCCAGCTCCCCTTTCTCTCTGGATCTGCTCTCCCTGCCTTCACAGTCAAGCATCTTCAAAATCAGCACCTGAAGTTGACTTTCTCAGCTTCCTCACCAATACTTTTATTCTTCACACAGCTCAGTCTGGCTTCTACTCCCACACTTCCACTGACATGAATCTAGCAAAGGTCAGATACAATCTCTTTGTTGTCACATTCAACACTTGAGATCTTTTCTTGGTTAACTTTTTAAAATGTCTGTTAGGAGGGCAGTTGCAGACAGTCCTCCATGGGTCTCTCCTGGTCTTGATGGATCTACCAGGGCTGTAAACCTCTGCCTATTCTCTCCTGTCCCTCCCCGCTGGGCCATTTCTCAGCATTTATGAAGCAGATAACCTTGAGACAAAGTGCAGGAGTGCTTACTGCCCACTATAAAAATGACAGATCCGGGGGCGCCCGCGCTGGGCTCTGTGCTGACGGCTCAGAGCCTGGAGCCTGCTTCAGATTCTGTGTCTCCCTCTCTCTCTGCCCCTTCTCTGCTCATGCTCTGTCTTTCTCTGTCTCAAAAATAAATGAAAACATTTAAAAAAAAAAAAAAAATGACAGATCCCCAAACTCAGTGCTCCTTCACCCTGACCAACATAAACTCACTGTACCCACAACATGTACGTAGGCCTCTCCACTTCACAGACATGGGATTTGGGGAAGGGAAGAGAACAAGGGGGGTGGACATGGTCATGCTCGTGATGGCTGCTGCACTGTGAGCAATAAAGTCTGCAGTCTCTGACCCAGGAGTCTCGTGTCCCCTCTAACAGCCATGAAAGACTAAAAAAGTAGCTTATCACCTTCAAGTAGGGCAAAAAATCAAATCTCAGGCCCAACCACCACTGACCACACACATCATCCTTCAAATGACTACCTTCACTGGGCGCCTGGGTGGCTCAGCGGATGAAGCATCAACTTTTTAAAATTTTTTTTTTCAACGTTTTTTATTTATTTTTGGGACAGAGAGAGACAGAGCATGAACGGGGGAGGGACAGAGAGAGAGGGAGACACAGAATCGGAAACAGGCTCCAGGCTCCAGGCTCCGAGCCATCAGCCCAGAGCCTGACGCGGGGCTCGAACTCACGGACCGCGAGATCGTGACCTGGCTGAAGTCGGACGCTTAACCGACTGCGCCACCCAGGCGCCCCAAGCATCAACTTTTTATTTTAGCTCAGGTCATGATCTCGTGGTTCCTGAAGCTCCACTTCCTGAGATCGAGCCCTGTGCTGACAGTAGAGAGCCTGCTTGGGATTCTCTCTCTCCCTCTCTGCCTCTCCCCTGCTCATGCACACTGTGCTCTGTCTCTCAAAATAAATAAATAAATAAATAAATAAATAAATAAATAAATAAATAAACAAACAAACAAACAAACATTAAAACGACTGTCTTCACTCAGTTCTGCTTATCACACTTGCTTGTTTTTCTTTTTCTCTGATGTCTACTTTACATCTCTGTCTCAAATATCAGGTGTTCTCTAGAAGTGCCTCCTTGGGGCGCCTGGGTGGCGCAGTCGGTTAAGCGTCCGACTTCAGCCAGGTCACGATCTCGCGGTCCGTGAGTTCGAGCCCCGCGTCAGGCTCTGGGCTGATGGCTCGGAGCCTGGAGCCTGTTTCCGATTCTGTGTCTCCCTCTCTCTCTGCCCCTCCCCCGTTCATGCTCTGTCTCTCTCTGTCCCAAAAATAAATAAAAAACGTTGAAAAAAAAAAAATTAAAATGATATTAGTTAAAAAAAAAAAAAAAAAAAAAAAGAAGTGCCTCCTTAATATTCCACTTCTCACTCGGCCCACGATCCTGGGTGTTGTGCCAGTAACCAAGGTTGAGAAGGTGAGTAAAAGGCATCTGTGTGGAGTCTTTTAATGAGTGTTGCAGGACTACCCGGCAATACAGAAAACATCTGAGACAAACAGACTGTAATTTGAAATTGCAACTCTCGGGAACAACAACAACAACAACAACAACAACACAACAAAAGATTGGGATTCCAGTTGAAAAAAGTAAGATCAAAGACCTGAGTCATAAAATAGGGGTCTTGCAATGTCCATTCAATTAGCAACTTAAAAAGTCAATTACATCTCTACTGACAAAGTTAGATGAGGAAGAACGTAGAAGGCCTCATTTAAAACAGAACAAGCAGGGGTGCCTTGGTGGCTCAATCAGTTAAGCATCTGCCTTCGACTCAGGTCATGATCTCACGGTTCATGGGTTCCAGCCCTGCATAGAGCTCTCTGCTCTCTCAACTCACTTCAGATCCTCTGTCCCCCTCTCTCTCTGCCCCTCTCCCACTTGCGTGCACGTGCTCTCTCTCAAAAATAAATAAATAAAAACTTAAAAACAATAAAATAGAATAGAATAAGCCAAAGTCAAATACCTAGGGGTAAACCTTTTTTTTTTTTTTTAAGGAACAATGGTATAACACAGAAAAATATAAAACACTTAGGAAAAATAAATAGGAAAAATAATCAATGGGATTATTAGATTATTGAGAATATTAGAAAGAAGTTAATTTTCCTACTACTGACTTTTATAAACACAGTGCAATCCCAGTCAAATCCTAAGAGAGTTTTTTTTGTGTGTGTGGAAGTTGACAAGATAATTTTCAATTATACAGAAATGCAAGTAACAAAGAATAAGACATTTTTGAAGAATACAAGGTAAGAGGACTTTCTGAAAATGAGATTTATTACAAAACTACAGTAATTAAGACAGCATGCTATTGGCACAAGGACAAACAAAGCAATGGAACAACACAGAGCCCAGAAATACATCCACACATACATGGACGCTTCAGTTACAACAAAGTGGGGGCAGGGAGCAGGAGGGGGCAACAGTTGTTTCAATAAATGCTGCTAGTAAACTGAATTTCCACACAGAAGTAAACCTAACTCGACCTTTACCTCACACCGTTTAAAAATTTAATTTCAATCCCAGGAGGGTTGCAGGTCTGAACGTGAGAGGTGAAACAGTAACAGCACAGGACTGTGCTGTTCACTGCAGCAGCCCCTAGTCATGCGTGCCCACTGAGCCCATGACATGTGAGCATCCTAAGTGATGTGGGCTGTACATGTAAGATACACAAAGGATTATGAGTATTCAGGAGGCAACAAATTGAAAATATCTCATTTATATTTTTTATATTGAGTAAAGGATGAAATGAAAGTTTGGATCCACTGAGAAAAAAAATGTGACATGTGGCTACTAAAATATTAAAATTACTCACATGGTGGCTTGCACTGTCATTCACACATTTCTTTGGACAGTACTAATAGAAAATACATACTAAAAATATGTTTATGATCTCGTGATAGGAAAAACCATTAATAAACAGGACTAAACAAAGCAGTAACTACTAAGGAAAAATTTGAGAAATCTGACTAGATTAAAAATGCTCATCAAAAGACACTATAGGGGCACCTGGGTGGCTCAGTCAGTTAAGCATCCAACCTCAGCCCAGGTCATGATCTCACCGTTCATGAGCTCAAGCCCTGTGTCCGGCTCTGTGCTGACAGCTCAGACCCTGGAGCCTGCTTCAGATTCTGTGTCTCCCTCTCTCTCTCCGCCCCTCCCCCACTCGTGCAAGGTCTCTGTCTCTCAAAAATAAATAAACATTAAAAAAAAGTTTTTAAATATATTAAAAAAATACGCTATTAATCTTAACTTGAGTTAATTTTATAAACTCTCCTGGACTCCGTAATTTCTTTCACACACGTACATTCAACATAATGTGTGAAAGTGTGCTCCAAGAGCATCAGTCATAGCAGGAAAATTTGGAAATAACTAACATATAGTATATTCAAAAACGGGAATGGTAGATAGTAATGAAAATGAAGAAACTATGTTTACGAATCTCAAACATAATGGTGAACAAAGTAAACCAGGCACAAAATAATGTGTGCAGTAAGGCATTTGTATACAGTTCAAAACACCAGGAAAGCTGACAGCAGTGTGCAGGTGCAGAGGCACACGGGCACCAGGACTAACACACACAGAAGAGCAGGAGGGGAGGGTGCAAACCCCATGGACATGGGGAGGACCGCGTGCGGCACAAGAGGTGAGCTAAGGGTGATGCTTGAGTCGTGACCTGCGTGGCGGTAGAAACAAACCCAAACAGGTCAGCAACCACAGAAGTGGCAGAGTCATCTCAGCACTGAGACCAAATTAAATCTACCTTTATGCTGACTACACAAGACCACCTCACACACGCCACCACCAGGAGCACAGGAAAGGAGAGGAAGAGGAGGAGGGAGCTCACACAGCTCTGCGAACAGCAAACGAAACAGGCCTTCGGGAGAAGCCACACAGCTTCTGTGCAATAAGGGAACAACACACCAAGATTTAGTCATTTTAACATGTATTCACCTGTGCAGCTTTAAAATGCAGAGCAAAAAATGAAACTACTTAGGAAAAGAGGACAAATACACATGCACGGTAGGAGTTTAACCAGCCTTACTCAGAATCCCACAGATTAATAAGCACACAATATCAGGAAAAGCAAAAGCACAGAAGGAATGAAGAGCACAATTAACAAGGGGTTGATCTAAGGGGTGAACACAGAGCCCTCCAAACCATGAGAACACAGTTCCAAGGACACACGGGACATTCAGGAAAACTTAACAATGCATTAGTGCAACTGACTGGAAAGGAATCATGACAATGGAGACAGGATATCCAATGACATTACATTAAAAGTCAATGATTAAAAATCATCCAAAAGACTATGTTCAGGTATTTACAAATACTTCTGAACAATTCATGGTTTAAAAGAGAAATAATGAAAACTGGGTAATACTTAAAATTGAGCCAATACAACTAACATTTCAGAATCCGGTACAGTAATGAGAGGTTTCCAGCACTTATCAGAGCAGAATAAGAAAAAACGACGGGTGAGCTCAGGAAGGCCAAAGAGCAACCACAGAGAAAGAAGAAAAAACCAGATTTGTGGTCACAAGCAGCAGGAGCTAAGGGACGGCCCAGCGGCTCCTCCCCTGGAAGCCAGAAAGCGGGACAGGGCTGTCTCCCGGCCTGCCCCCAAGCAGGCTGGCCAAGCAGGCTCAGGTTCCCACAAGGCCCCCCCAGGTGAGACCAGCGAGGATGGCAGCTCCCCGAAGCAGCTGGCGCCCAAGCTCCAGACACCTGCCAACAGCCCTCAGAAGAGGCTTAGAAACAGACAGCACCCCGCCTCGCCATGGCCTCCGTACTCCTCTACCAAGGACAAGAAAGTGAGAGAAGCCTGTGTCTCCACTTCCTGACACATGTCTACAGTGCAGGACGCCATGGTGTCTGCCATCACCACCTTCTGATACACGGAACAGAATATCTCTAGAGGAACAGACACGAATCTGCGAGCGGTGGGAGGGAGCCTGAAGACCGAGGACGAGGGGGAGAAAAGTCAGGGGGGCCGACCAGCACTGCTTTTGGCTATGCCACGACACTGACTGATCATGTCTACAACGCACACAGCAGCAGCAATTAATCAAACAGAAAGGGGAGAGGTTTTTTTTTCACCTAACAAGTTCTTTGAAAAGACAAAACTGACAGAGTTCTAGCAAGACTGTTAAACACAGCACAAACAAGGAATAAAAATTTGTATGTGCAGATATGGTAAGAAGGAAAGAGTATTCCTCCACAAACTTTCATACCATTAACGCAACAGCTTCTCAGAATATAATTCACCAAAACCACCTGGAAAAGAAATGGAAAGCCTGTTATCCACTGAAGATCCTGCCCCAGAAGTTTACCACTTCCCCAGAGGTGCACACACATGGCTGCGGAGAGGCGGGGACAGCTGGGAGGAATGGCGAGCTCAGAGGCGGGTTATGTGAAAGACAGACAATTCTAGAGCATCTGCACAGTCCTGGCCATGAGCTGGGACAGAAGAAAAGATGTGTGGTGTGCAAGAAGAGAAGACCAACCGAAGCAACAGAGCCTTGGAGAGGACGAAAACGGACGGGCACCCGAATTCCGCGACCATGGGGGTGGGAGGTGAGCCATCCCCGCCCTGAGGTGTGAGCTGAGCTGAGCAGGGCAGAGGGTGTGGTGGGCTTGGGAAGACAGGAGAAGGACAGAGGTTCACCCCTTTTCGTGGTAAGACAATGAAGCCAGAGCAACACGCCAGAGGCTCATCCACAGCCCTGAAGGGGTCAAGGGGCGGCAGGGAGCCGAGGCCCCCATTTTCTTCAGCAAGTCCCTACCAGGTGGAGGGAGGGGCAGCGTGGAGCCAGGTCCCAGCCAAAGTGCTCAGGGGTTTCTGCAGGTGAGTGATGGTGATGCTGAGTCACAGAACTCTGGCTGTTCTAGGAGAACAGTGTGGTCAGAAGGACCTGCACCCAAAGCCCCCTAAAAAACAAACACACACACACACACACACACACACACACACACACACACACACACACCCAAAAACCAAGCAGGACCAGAACGTGCCAGTGTGAAGGGGACGTCTAAAGGGAAGACTTCTGGGGGGTCTGGACACAACAAGGTCTAGAAAGGGTGGAAGTCTACAGTGGGGACCGTAAGGCAGGGTGTCAGAGCAAATTTTTACCATGGCTTGTGGCAGTGAACGCTCACCTAGAAAAGAACAATTTAGTTCCGCTGCCACTTAGTGACTCAGAGCTCCCACAATGACAGTGAGAACTCGTAACGCTGAGCTACCAGAGGGCTGAAGTGACCACACGAACTGGGCACATGCACTGAGCCCCTCTGAGGACAAGGGGACACATGCACTATTTCACCTTCGGCAGAGGAAGGAGTGCAGCCTTTAATGTGGGTTAGAAGAAAATGAGACTTGTAATGAGTTCTTAAAGGCCGAATGTGGCCAGTGTGGCTTGCCAGACCCACCCCTTCTCTTGGAGGAAGAAGCCTTTGCTGTGGGGGTGGCCGTGCCCTCTACCCAGGGCCCAGGCCTTATCCATGAGAGGAGAGAACCGAGCTCTCCACTGTAGGAGAAAGGCCCAAAACCCACACGGACACAGGGACAGGTCAGCCACCTGGGGAGGCACAGGGGTTTGTCCTACCCCAGACCCCTACAGATATAGGCAGAGTCTGGCTTATATCACAGGGCAGCAGCAGGATCAGGGGGAGAGCTGCCCCCAATGCCCCAGGCACAGGGCTGCCTGAGGTTTCCAGATGAATGGGGGGGGGAGAGGATGGACAGACAAGATGCCACGGTGGGAGGCTTGTGCTGCAGGGGAAGCGAGGGCAGCCCAGCACCACATGAGGGGGCCGGAATGCGAAGGGAGGCCCCTCCCTGGCCCACACAAGCGTAAGGGCGCAGTCCACGCTGCTCCAGAAATGACTGTGTGGGGCAACCAGAGCAAAGCCAGGCCAGCTCCAGGGCTGACCGGACTGATCCGATCCCCCAAGGGCACGAGAGTCAGTGCACCCCTCAGCCCCACGGGCTCTTACACGCACTGCATGGCGTTGCACCAAACAGTCGGAGAGAAACAAAAAACAAGAAGCAACAACACTCAGGGAAGAAAGAATACCAATTCTACACCAACTCTTTCAGAAAAGAGAAGAAGCAGGAGCACACCTCAACTCATCTTAGGAGGCCCCGAAAGACATTAAAGACAAGACGACTTCGGGCAGACATCCTTCATGAGCAGAGTTGAAAGGAAAGTCCTAAACCGAACAGTGGCAAGTCACTCCAGCCACGTGCAGAAAGAATGTCCACAGAAAGACCTGTACGAGCTTCACACAGCTTTATGCAACAGTCCAATTCGGGAAACCACCCAAGCGTTCATCAATGGCGACCGGATAAACAGTGTGGTATAGCTCTACAATCCATCCACCAATCGGAAGGAACAAGCTACTGAGGGAGGACTCTCAAAAGCACTATGCCAAGTTGAAGGAGGCTATGTGACACTCTAGAAAAAGCAAAACCATGGGGACAACAATCAGGTCAATGGTTACAACGGAACTTCTGGGCCAATGGAAACGTTCCACATCTTAACTGCAGTAGTGGTGGTTACGCACTGTATAAATCTGTCAAAACCCACTGAACTATATATATACTTTCGAAGGGTGAATTTTACTAGATGTAACTTGTATCTCATTTTTAGTGTTTTATTTTAAAATTTTTTTAGTATTTACTTTTGGGGGGGCGGGGAGGGAGACACAGAATCCAAAGCAGGGTCCAGCCTCTGAGCTGTCAGCACAGAGCCCACGTGGGGTTGGAACTCATGAACTGTGAGATCATCACTTGAGCAGAAGTTGGACGCTTAAGCAACTGAGCCACCCTGGCACCCCTATATCTCCGTTTTTAAAAAAGGCCAGCAATTTTACCCAGCTTGAACAAAGAGGCCAACTTTAAAAAAGCAACAAAAGGTCTAAGCCTACAAACATAAGCCAACATTTCCTCTTTGGTGCCCACTGTCACTTGTGTGATGAGAGAGCCTCATTTGATAGCACTATCCAGGACAAAGTGGGGTTAGGAAATGAGACTGTCACCACGGCAAGACAACTTCTGGGAAATCAGCTATTTCTACTTGTCTCCAAACCCTCCTTCCAAAGGCACGGCCAGGCTGCGGCAGGAGAGCAGGCCTGCAGACAGAGGGCCGGGAGCACAGGGAGCATGGGGAGCACACGGAGTGCTCTGGGCGGGCAAGCAGAAGCCGGCGGGGATGGAGTGGGGGCGCCAACATCGGCACCACACAGTTGCTTCCCATGAAAGAAACGGGGAAACGGTCATACACTTTAAGAGGACACACAAAGGACACAAAGTCAAATAATAAAATGATCAAAAGCAAGATGATCTGAGGGTAAATCCTAAAGACAGACTATGCCACCTTTTGAATCCTACTGATTCATTGGTTTATTCATTTCCGTGTGCAATCACTTATTTATTAACTCAAATATTTGGGTTTCCTAAATGCGCCAGGCCAGGCACCGTTCCTGGTCAGAAAATCCACAAAAATAGCTGCCATTGTGGAGCGTATATTCCAGTGAAGAAGCCGAGCAGAATGAGGACGTCGAATGCACACTACGTCAGAAAGAGGTGCTGAGGAGGGGCGTCAGGGCACATCAGTTTGTTGAGCACTGGACTCCTGATTTCGGGTCAGGTCATGATATCACGGTTTGGGAGTTCGAGCCTCATGCTAGGCTCTGTGCTAACAGCACAGAGCCTGCTTGGGATTCCTTCTTTGCTTCTCTCTCTCTGCCCCTCTCCTGTTCTCACTCTCTGTCTCTCCCTCAAAATAAATAAACTTAAAAATAAGAAAGAAAGAAAGAAAGAAAGAAAGAAAGAAAGAAAGAAAGAAAGAGAAAGAAAGAAAGAAAGAAAGAAAAGAAAAGAAAAAGAAAAGAAAAGAAAAGAAAGAAGGAAGGAAGGAAGGAAGGAAGGAAGGAAGGAAGGAAGGAAGGAAGGAAGGAAGGAAAGGGGTGCTGAAGAGAATGCACAGGAAAAGGAGCAGAAAGAAAGAAAGAAAGAAAGAAAGAAAGAAAGAAAGAAAGAAAGAAAGAAAGAAAAGAAAGAAAAGAAAGAAAAGAAAGAAAAGAAAGAAAAGAAAGAAAAGAAAGAAAAGAAAGAAAAGAAAAGAAAGAAAGAAGGAAGGAAGGAAGGAAGGAAGGAAGGAAGGAAGGAAGGAAGGAAGGAAGGAAGGAAAGGGGTGCTGAAGAGAATGCACAGGAAAAGGAGCAGAAAGAAAGAAAGAAAGAAAGAAAGAAAGAAAGAAAGAAAGAAAGAAAGAAAGAAAGAAAGAAAGAAAAGAAAGAAAAGAAAAGAAAGAAGGAAGGAAGGAAGGAAGGAAGGAAGGAAGGAAGGAAGGAAGGAAGGAAGGAAGGAAAGGGGTGCTGAAGAGAATGCACAGGAAAAGGAGCACGTGAGGCGAGGTGGCGAGAGATTATCAATTTTTATTCTGATAAACAGTGAGACCTTGAGGCTTAGCTGTTCAAACGCCTGCGCAGAAAGTAGCGCATGAGCTGGGGCACTGCCCTCAATGAACCGAACCCCTAGAACAGAAGTCACTGGCCTAGCAGCAGGCAGGAAGGAGGCCACAGAACCGGAAAGGAAGATTCACACTGTGCGGCAGCAAAACGTTTATTCACCGACCCAGCACACGTGACCTGGAAAGCAGTCTCCGGTCAGAACACGCGGTGGTGGATGCTGGTGTTGGCGGCTGCCGGTAGTGAGGCATCAGGGGACAACAGCTTAGAAAACAGGCAGCGGCTTACAGACAGAAATAAAAGGAACAGAAAAGTCCTAGAATGTGGGGCCTCATATGGCTGTAAGAGCCAAGTCGTTCCAGAACCCAAAGAGCAGACTAGCAAGACCTTTCGGGACCAGGGCCACTAACACACAACTGGGCCGAAGAGCAGACTAAGAGTGTGGCCTTCCTATGTAAGCCCGAAGTGCTCAAGAATGCCTCCATTCAGCTGAAAAAAGAAATCAAGGAAAAACTGGGGGGGCGGGGGCAGAGTTAAGAACTGCCTCTGGGAAAAAAATTTTAGGTGAGTTACCAGCTCATGAAACCGGCTAGAACCAAAGACTTTTTGAGCTTTTCAGCAAACTGTCTTGCCAAAGAAATCCTGAGACCAGCCCAAACACATCCTCTGGTCTCCTGAGCTTGCTGACTGAGTTGTGCCACCAAGGAGAGTAGGTCTCCCCCACTACCTGCTGCAGGTATGGACAGAAGACCAGGAGGATGGCCCCCGAGGGTGGAGCAAGGGACCAGAAGGTGGCGTAAGAGGGGTTTCCTTCCAGAGAGTTGACCCAAATTAACAATCTCACTGCCCAATTAGCCCACCGGGTGAGAAAGCTGAGGAGCCCATGCTGTCCGTGGTGGACACTCACCGATGGCTGGTCGAGGCCACTATGCCTCTCCTCCTTCTCCACAGTCCGCCGGCAGTCTGGGCACACCCACAGTGGCAGGTGCAGCACGCTGTTGCCCTTGGGGGCCATAGAAAGGGCCAATTTGCTCGCAGTCTTAATTCCGCTCTCTAAGAATGAAGAGTCTTTCCGCTCACTTCTGCACAGAAGACAATAATCCCCAGCGGGGTAGGGTGGTGTTCTATGATTCATGCCAAAATTAAAAGGAGTCTGAAACAGAAAAAAATATTTCTATTTTCAAAACATGATTCACAAAGCCAAGATCACTTAAAAATACTATATAGTTTTAAAATTACAATGTATGTGCATGTTTATATAAACATCTAATAAGTAATTTGTTGAATAAAACTGTACCTAGGGTTCTAGAAATACACCGTACTTCAAATAAACAGTAGCACCATAAAGAACATCTTAGAAGGAGTTAGAAAATTGTCCACTTAGCCTCTTCACCCAGACATGTTATTACTCTCCCCACGTGCTGAAAAGTGTGCATCTCAATTTCCACACGGGGGACACCAGGACTCTTGACCGTCAGCAGAGTTTAAAGCCACTATTCCAGAGGTGCGTGCGTGCACACGAGGGCTCAGACCCAAGGGAGTAATTCTGGCCTGTGTGTATGTGTGCAGATCCCAACCACCTGGGAGGTGGTATTCCCATTCCAGAGGCGAGATAAACAGCAGGAGCCGGATGGCACCACACATCCCAGACCCAGCCTCCCTTCCAGCTCAGCAGCGGTTATGCTCAATGCATCTCCAGCCACCTGATTTCAACGTCTGCTTTTTCAAAGAGTTAAAGATGCAAGATCATGACCCTAGATTCTCTTCAAAACATCAACCATCCTATCAGAAAAGAAAAGTTAGCCCTAAAAATACACAAACAAGCTCCAGAGATGTAAAACAGGCCTAAAGTCACAAGGTCAGCAAGCAGGGGCCAAGATTTTAACCCAAATGAATGTGAGCCCAAGACTGGTCATCTGCACCATAGAGAAACCATCCCAGGAATCCTGCAAATCCTGAGAGGTTCAAGAGAGGCGGACCTGGGAACAGGTCAGCAGGGAAACCAGGCATGGCCTTCCAGAGGCAGGACAGGTGTGCCAAGGGTTCCAAGCCAGAGCACGTGTGGGATCAAGGTGACAGAAACCCCCCAGGCCTCTGTTGCCATCTTCTGCCATGGGCCTCATCGGTTGGAGAGGTGGACAGGGACCCAGGCCAAGGTTATTCAGGCTGGAACTTTGGGGTATTTTACAAAAGTCTCCGGTTTCGGCCAGAGGCTCCTCCCGATACCCTACCCAGCCCTGCCCAGCCAGCAGTCTAGCTCCTCCCTCAGTCCATGGCTCTCCCCCTGCTCTCCTGCACCAAGGCTCACATACGTCTTTGGCTGTGCTTGTTAGCTGGACTGTAAGTGTGCATTTAAACGACTGGCTCCACGGCCACCTGAGTACTCTCAAAAGGCCGCAGTCTCCTTCCCTAAAGCCCCGGCGGGCCAGCAGGTCAGGTGCTTCAACAGGGGGGCTGAATGAATGAATGAATGAATGAATAAGAGAGTGAAAGACAGCACCACTAACACACAAAAGACTTGCACATTTACTCTTACCTGCCTTTATAACCCAGTGACCAAAACTGTTTCCATCACATACGCAGGTTCCATGGATTTAACCAAACCCAGCTCAGCAGCCGTGTGAATGTCTGGGCTGCGAGGGGAAGGAAGTGAGTACTGTATCCCAACAAGTGGCGTTCTAGGAAGCTCCAGACTACTCAAACCACAGAACACCATGGGAGCAGACGTCTTTCTCTGTCCCGACAGATCCAAGATGCAGAAAGTATGACAATTTCAAAAATCTCACTGATTTAAAACCACCTCTCGTCCCCAGCCTATGGAAAAAAACCCATCACTAACTGAACAGCCACAGCCTTCAGATTGTTCCGGGCCACCTTTTTACCCAGAGAAGGAGGTGCGAGGTTCCAAGGTTACAAAGTCTCCAAGCCAGAGATAATAACGTGAGAGCCAGAACTGACTTGAGGGTAACCACTTCAGTTCCAGATCATCTGTCTGTGCACCCACTGGTCAGCCTGTTCGTCCAGTATTTACTGGAAGCCACCATGTGCCAAGGCACTCGTCCAGGTACTGAGGGTGCAGCGGTAACTAAAACAGAGTTCCCTGCCCACGGTGAGCGAATGTATCTGCCAAAGGCAAAGACCACAAATAAGACAGAGAAGGAAAAAATACAGAACGTTAGACAGTGATCACTGAGAAGGAGAAAAACAGAGAGCAGACAGGAGTGACAGGGGTTGGGGACAATGCCTTCCCATCATTAAGAACCTCCTCGAGGAGACACCCCTGATGTCGCTGGCTGGTAGCAGCCACACAGATACCTGGGAGAGGGCCACTCCTGAGAGCAAGCACAAAGGCACTGGGGCAGGAGGCCACAGCGGGAGACAGAGAGGGAAGCGGGGGAGGTTCCAACAGGGCGGTGAGGCTGTATGGGGGGGAAGAGAGGAGATGGGAACAGGGGATCAATCAGGGAGAAGCTGCGTGTTCCCCAGGAGTGAGGCAGCAGTGAAGTCTGCTATGAAGGAAGAGCTGACAAGACTGCTAAGGAGTCAGATGTTGAGGATGAACAGAGGTGGGAAAGGCAAAAACAAGTCTTCCTTGACTGAGTGCAGGGAAGGCTCTGGGATGAGGAAGGCCTCTTCCAGAAAACATCTGAAACACACAATGTGCCAACATCCTGACAGGCTAGATCACAGATGCACCTGCGAGTAGCCCAGAGGTCCTGCTGGTTCCAGAGAGACACCGGACTGGCGCACTCAGACTTGAGCACCGGCCACCCAACGGCAGGAATCACTCCTCCACGAAGAAAAGAATCAGCAAGGGTGCAGGGCTACAAGGAGGATGTCATTCTAACAAGGGTGAAGTGAGCTAGGGCCCAAATGCTAAGGCAACACAGAAACACACACAGCTCCACATCTGGGAGACAAGCACTGCAGGCGTGGGCAGCACATGCGGGCGTCGGGCGGGGGGGGGGGGGGGGGCAAGGGGCGGGGGGCGGGGGGGGGAGGTGCAGGACAAAGGCCAGGGGCACCACCAGAGACGGGGGCAGGCAGGGTTGCCCATGCGGGCAGTGGGAAGAGGCTGAAGGTTTCTCAGAAGGACATGGTAAGACCCAGTGTGCATGAACACTGTTCCAGGCAGTTCCAGGAGCAGGCAGGAGCCATGGAAAAGCAGAGGTGTCTGATTTAGGAGCACTGAAGGCAGAGCCACACAACTTGCTGATGAACCCAAGGATGTGACGAGAACAGGTCGGACCACCCGGGCAGCAGTCATGCCAACAACAGGGCTGCCACACACAGCTGGAGGGCTAGGGCCGTGGCAAGAACCAAAAGTTTGCTATAGATGTTGTTACACATGAATTTCGTGTTAAACATCCAGATAATGTGGCGAGTTTGTTTTGCACAAGTAAGATACTTGGGAAATGGGTTGCGACTGAATATGTAATTCTGGGTCACCAGCGCGTGTGGTATGTAAAGCCATGAAGGCAGGCCAGATGATCCACGGAGAGAGGGAACCAAAGTCAAAACTTCTCAACATTTGGCCAACTAGTATAAAGCTAGTCCTCGAAAGATGCCAGCCTCTCCTCTCCACACCGTTTTCAGACAAAGCGAATAACAGAGACTATAAGATACACACGTGTGTATGCTACGACACGTGACTAAAATTCAAATTAACCAAACACTAGTGCCTTGCCCCATGGTCATGCTCCTAACTATCTGTGATCAAATGTAAGGCACACATATAAACTCCACTGATTCCCTGAAAGGCATTTACAGCTGCACTGAAGTATAGCCGAGGTGGGAGAAGCTGAAGATATGTGAGGCGTGCAACCTGAATACTTCTGACAGACGCACACACCCATGAAACCACGGAGATCAAGACAATGAACATTTACCGTCGCCCCCAGGTTTCCTTGTGCCCCCTGAACTCCCTCCCTCCTGTACTCACTCTCCTCCTACCCCCATTCACAGGCAACCACTGGACTGGGCTCTGTCTCTACCAATTACTATGCAAGTCCAGAAGTTCTATCACACAACATAATGTCTTTCGTCTGGCTTCTTCTGTCAAGTACCGTTATTTGGAGAGGATTCCCAGGTATGTATCAGGACTTCGTTTCTTTTAATTACTGAGTAGTACTCCATTACGTGGGTAAGCCACACCTTGTTTTTATCCATCCTCCCATTCAGAGACATTTGGGCTATTTCCAGTTTCTGGCTATTTACAAACAGTAGTCGCTAGGAACACTCATGTACATTGGTATGGACACATGCTTTTGTTTTTCTTGGCTAAATACCAAGGAATAGAATAGCTGGGTCATATGGTGGGTGCATGTCTAACTTTTAAGAAATTGCCAAATTATTCCCAAAAAGCAATGTTGTAGATTTCCAGTAACCCACATCCTCATCGATGTGGTGAGCTGTTTTCATGGTAGCCATTGTAATGACTGTGTAGCACTGTCTCACGGTGGTTTTCCTTAAGCGTTAATTATGTTAAATATTTGTTCACAGGCTTATGCAGTATTTATTCAAATCTTTGGCCTGGCACAAGGTTTATCAATTTTATTACTTTTAAAAGAATCAGCTTTTGGTTTGGTGGGCTTTCCATATTTAAAAATTTTTTGTTTTGTTGATTTTTGCCTTTATGTTATTATTTCCTTGTCTTGGGTTACTTTGGGTGTAACTAGCTCTTTGATCTGCTTTCTTGTGGTGAGAGAACAAGTCACTGAGCCCTTTCTCTGCACAAAGAGGTGATTAGTGTTCTAAATGTCCCTATAAGCAGCACTTTGACAATGATTTATAAATTTTGATGTGTGGTGTTTCCATTCTCATTAGGTCCAAAATACTTTATAATTACCCTCTTGACTTCTTCTTTGGCTCATGGGCTATTTAACATGTGACATGATTTCCTTGCATGTGTAGCTAAGTGTCTTTCATCTGTGATTTCTAATATAATTCCACGTAGTCAGAGAAGCTGCTTTGTACAATTTGAATTCTTCCAAATTTATCAAGACTTTTTTGGGGCACCTGGGTGGCTCAGTCAGTTAAGTGTCTGATGCCTGATTTTGGCTCAAGCCATGATCTCATGGTTTGTTGGGTTCGAGCCTTGCATCGGACTCTGTGCTGAAAGCACGGAGCCTGCTTGGGATTTTCTCTCTCTCCCTCTCTCTCTCTCTCTCTCTCTCTCTCTCTCTCTCTGCCCCTCCCTGGCTCATGCACACTCTCTCAAAATAAATAAACATTAAAAAAATGACTTTTCATGGGCCAGAATATAGTCTATTTGGTAAATGTTTGACATTTACTTAAAAGAATGTGTAAGTGTGCTGCTATCGTTGGGTAGAGTTTTCTGTAAACATCTGTCAGGTCAGGTCGGCTAACAATGTCATTCAAGTCTTCTATAACTTTAGTTATTTTCTGTTTACTTGTTCAATCAATTACTGAGAGGTGTTAAAAACTCCAACCATAATTTTGTATGTATCTATTTTTCCTTGAAATTCTTTTTAATCTAAATTTTAGTCAGTTAACATATGATACAATATTAGTTTCAGGAGTAGAATTCAGTGACTCATCACTTACATACAACACCCAGTGCTCATTACAAGTACCCTCCTTAGTACGCATCCCCCAACTTCCCTCCATCAACCCTCAGTTTGTTCTCTATGCTTAAGAGTCTCTTGTGGTTTCCCTCTTTTCTCTTTTTCTCCCCACTTCCCATGTGTTCATCTGTTTTGTTTCTTAAATTCCACATATGAGTGAAATCATATGGTATTTGTCTTTTCCTGACTGACTTATTTCTTGTAACATTTTTCAGCATTTTTCACACAACTAGAACAACCTTAACATTTGTATGGAACCACAAAAGACCCCCAAAGAACCAAAGTAATCCTGAAAAAGAAAGCTGGAGGCATCATAAGTCTAGATTTCAAGCTATATTATAAAGCTGTATCATAAAGATAGTATGGTAGTGGCACAAAAAAAAAAAACCAGACACATAGATCAATGGAACAGAACAGAAAACCCATAAATGGACACACAACTATACGGTCAACATCTTCGACAAATCAGGAAAGAACATCCAATGGAAAAAAGACAGTCTCTTCAGTAAGTGGTGCTGGGAAAACTGGAGGGTGGCATGCAGAAGAATGAACCTGGACCACTTTCTTACACCACACCCAAAAATAAACTCAAAATGGATGAAAGACCTACATGTGAGACAGGAAACCATCAAAATTCTAGAGGAGAACAAAAGCAGCCATCTCTTTGACCTCAACAGAGCAACTTCTTACTAGACGTGTTGCAGAAGGCAAGGAAAACCAAAGCAAACATGAACTATTGGGACCTCATCAAGATAAAAAGCTTCTGCACAGCAAAGGAAACAATCAACAAAACTAAAAGGCAGCCTACGGAATAGGAGAAGGTATCTGCAAATGACATATCTGACAAAGAGTTAGTATCTAAAATCTACAAAGAACTTATCAAACTCCACACCCAAAAACACACAATGCAGTTAAGAAATGAGCAGAAGACATGAATAGACACTCTTCCAAAGAAGACATCCAGATGGCCAACAGACACATGAGAAGATGCTCAACATCACTCATCATCAGGGAAATACAAATCAAAACCACCATGAGGTACCACCTCAGACCTATCAGAATGGCTAAAAGGATGCAGAGAAAGGGGGAACCCTCTTGCACTGTTGATGGGAATGCAAACTCCAGCCATTCTGGAGACCAGTATGGAGGTTCCTCAAGAAACTAAACATAGAACTACCCTATGATCCAGCAATGTTTTCCCTTGAAGTTCTATCAATTTTTCATCCACATACTTTGAAGCTTTGTTACTAGGTGCAAAGACATTTAGGACTGTTACGTCCTCTTAATACACTGACCCCTATATCAGTATGAAACTACTCTCTTTGCTCTGGTATCTATTTTTCTGATACTTAAAGAGCCACTCCAGCTTTTTACTTACATAAGGCAAGGCATGTCTTTCCCTATGACTTTACTGTGTACATCTCTATGTTTACAGCACATTACAGCAGAAAGCATATAGCTGGGACGTGATACTTTTCCTATCTCACAATCTTTTAAAATTGGCATGTTTGGGGCGCCCGGGTGGTTCAGTGGGTTAAGCATCCAACTTCGGCTCAGGTCATGATCTCACTGCTCGTGGGTTCGAGCCCCACATTGGGCTCTGTGCTGACAGCTCAGAGCCTAGAGCCTGCTTCCGGTTCTGTGTGTGTGTCTCTCTCTGCCCCTCCCCTGCTCAAGCTCTGTCTGTCTCTCAAAAATAAATAAACATTACAATTTTTAAAAATTTTTTAATTTAAAATTGGCATGTTTAGATCACTTATATTAAATACAATTGTGGATATTAAATGGATATTTAAGTTTATAAAATTTATCACCTAATTATTTTTCTAATGACCCATGTGTTGTTTCCTTTTCCTCTTTTTCAGCTTTTTAAAAATTGAGTATTTTTTATGACTCTATTCTATCTCTTTTGTTGAACTGTGAGCTACACTTTTCTGTTTGAAGTGGTCACTTTAGTGTCATGGTGTACATTTTTACTTACCACAGTCATCAAGTAAGACTTGACCACTAAACATACAAGAATCCTACATTCCCCTCTGCTGGCCTTCATGTTACTGTTGTCAGACATTTTCCTTCTATACGTAAGTCTCATGGTTTGTTGCTGCTTTTGCTTTATTATTAGTTTTTAAGATTTTATTTTTAAGTAATCTCTACCCCCAGCATGGGGCCTGGGGCCTGAACTCGTGACCGAGAAAAAAGAGGTGCCTGCTCCACTGACTGAGCCAGCCAGGCACACCACTGCTCTTCTTTTAAACAGACAATTGTAGGGGTGCCTGGGTGGCTCAGTCAGCTGAGCGTCTGACTTTGGCTCAGGTCAGGATCTCACAGTTCGTGAGTTCAAGCCCCCCGCTGGGCTCTCTGCTGTCAGCACCGAGCCTACTTGGGATTCTCTGTAGCCCGCTCTCTCTGCCCCTACCCCATTTGCTCTCTCTCAAAAATACACATCAAAAAACTGGACAACTGTATTTTAAAGTAATTTAAAACGTATTTTCTGCATACATTTACAATTTGCAGTGTATTTCTTTCTTTCCGCAGACTCACATATCCACCTGGTGACATCTGTTCTCTACCTCAGAACTTCCTTTACCATATTTGTGATGGAGATCCACTGGCCATGCATTCTTTTGGCTTTTTACGTCTGAAAAAATGTTGATCTCATCTTCACTTTTAAGCGACATTTTGCTGGTTTGCAATTCCAGGTTATGCTCTTGCCCTTCTGCACTTCAAAGCTGTTCTCTCTCCATCTCCTGGCTTGCGCCGTGCCGTCTTTATCTTTGTCCAATACATAATACATCTTTTTTCTAAAATTTTTTCTTAGCGTGGATTTACTTTTTTTTTTCAACGTTTTTTTTTTTTTTTTTTTTTTTATTTTTGGGACAGAGAGAGACAGAGCATGAACGGGGGAGGGTCAGAGAGAGAGGGAGACACAGAATCGGAAACAGGCTCCAGGCTCCGAGCCATCAGCCCAGAGCCTGACGCGGGGCTCGAACTCACGGACCGCGAGATCGTGACCTGGCTGAAGTCGGACGCTTAACCGACTGCGCCACCCAGGCGCCCCAGCGTGGATTTACTTTTGAGAGAGGCCGAGCGTGAGTGGGGGAGGGGCAGAGAGCGAGAGAGACACAGAATGTGACGCAGGCTCCAGGCTCCGAGCCGTCAGCACAGAGCCCAATGTGGGACTCGAACCCACGAACTGTGAGATCACGACCTGACTGAAGTTGCACACTTCACTGAGCCACCCAGGCACCCCTAATGCATCGCTTTTCCTGACTGCATTTTTCTTTTAACCGCTGTTCTCCCTGACACAATGATGATGTGTCTTGGTGTAATTTTCTTCATCTTTCTTATGCTTGAAGCTTACTGAGCTTCTGGGATTTGTGGGTTTATAGTTTTCAACAAACTGGACATTTTTCAGCCATTATTCCTTCAAATTTTTTTCGTATTCCTCATTCCCATTCTTTCTCTCAGGGACTCCAATTACGCATACACAGTGGGCCCCGGGAAGCGGTTTCAAAGCTCACTGATGCTCTGTTCACCCCCGCCCTGCCCTGCAGGCTTCTCCTTCACGGTTCTTTTTGGATACTTTCTATTGCTATCTCCTCAAGTTCCGTCACCTCTTCGGCTGCAGCATCCAACGCGTTCAAGTCTAGAAGTTCACCTGGGTTTTCTTTTATTCTGTGTTTCCTTTTAACATGCTCATGCTTTCCTCTATCTGGCTGAACATACAGAATATAGTGACAACTGCGTTAACATCTACTAATAATTCTATCACATGTGTCATTTCTGAGTCTGTTTCTATTTTTCATTTTGTACCTCATTATGGATCGTACCTGCCTGCGTCGGTCTCTGCATGCCTCATGATTTCTGACCAGATAGTCTGGACACTGTAGGCTTTACCGTGTTAGGTCATGGGTATTGTTTTACGCCTTCAAATATTTCTGAGCTTTGTTCTGGGTCATAGTTGGGTTATTTGGGAAGAGTCTGGTCTTCCCAAGGCTTGCTTGTAAAACTTGGGAGGTGGGATCAGAACACCTTTTTGTTTGTTTGTTTTTTAAAGATCTAACTGGCTTTATTAGGTGATTCGTGCATCAGGCAGCATCCCATTGGGAAGGTAGAGATGCTCCCAGGATGAGAGCACCTTCAATCTGCCCCACTACTGAGGCAATACCCTGGGAGTGCACTATCTGTGTGTCACAAGATTCCCCCACTCTGGCTGTGGGCACACAAATTGTTTGGGGCCCTGCATGAGCTCCAAGGACTGTTGCACGACTCCCTTCCTGGGTTCTTTCCTTGGCACGCAGTTTCCACACATGCCCGTGCTCATCCGGACACAGCTGAGTATTCAAGGAGAATCCCACGTGGTTCTCCAAAACTCTCTTTTTCTCTTTGCAGCCCTCTCTTCTCTGGTACTCTGCCCTGTAAATTTACTTTGGCCTCCCCACCCCAAGGAAACCACCAGGTTCTCTTTGGACTACTCCCTCCTTTCTTCCTGAGCCACAGCCTGCAAATGCTCTCAAGGCAGTAAGCTTGGCCAGTCCTTAGCTCGTTTAGTTTCTCTGTCTCTCAGAGATCACTGTCCTGTACCGCCTGCTGTCCAATGTTGGAACAATGCTGTTCGAGATAGTCTGTCCTTCATTTAAGTGGTTTAAGACAGGAGGATAAACCCAGTCTGGTTACGTCAATATTCTTTAAAAATAAATGTACAAGAATAAACACTAAATAAGTGTCGTCCCCCTAATCCTACACACATACAGATAAAATGTATTTATATAAAGGCATTTTATTGATTTACTTACTTACTTCAGATCCTATGTTGTAACCCAGACATTTTTCCATAAGAGAATATATTTATTCCTAAATTGGCACTCCTGCTGAAAACACTTGCAAGTGCCACGGACACCTGAGATCTGCACCTGTGACTTAAGACACTTCATCCTTTCTCAGTAAACTGGTTTTCTACTCTGTGGTACAAGCCGTCGTTTGTGGCCAATGTGTATATATGTAAGAAAGATACCAAATTCATTTTCCTGCTAGGCTTACACTCTAGTTTTAAAAGTAATCTCCAGGGGCGCCTGGGTGGCTTGGTCGGTTAAGCGTCCGACTTCGGCTCAGGTCATGATCTCACAGTTCGGGAGTTCGAGCCCCGCATCAGGCTCTGTGCTGACAGCCCAGAGCCTGGAGCCTGCTTCAGCTTCTGTGTCTCCCTCTCTGTCTGCTCCTCCCCCACTCATGCTCGCTCGCTCTCTCTCTCTCTCTCCTTCAAAAAATAAATAAAAACATTAAAAATATATATAAAAAAATAAAAATAAAAGCAATCTCCAAAAAAGCAATATGAAAAACTCAGACTTACTACTTAAAGACTTTACATGTAGGGGCATCTGGGTGGCTCAGTTGGTTAAGCGTCTGACTCGATTTCAGCTCAGGTCACGATCTCTGCGTCATGAGTTCAAGCCCCACATCAGGGTCCACGCTGACAGTGTGGAGCCTGCTTGGGATTCTCTCCTTCTCTGTCTCTGTCCCTCCCCTGCATGTGCTTGCTCTCTCTCTCTCTCTCAGAATAAATAAACTTTTTAAAATAAAGACTTTACAGCTAAACTTATTATAGACCCAAAGAAAATACGGCATCTTGGGGCATAATAGCACTAAAGGTGGTCAGGTAATAATGGCACATCTCAGGTCATACATACAGCCCAGGGAAGGCTAAAGCCAGGATTCTCATGGACACAAAACGCAAAGCAAACATGCCTGTTTTTGTCCCATTAACATCTCCTGCCTCAGACAATATACAGCGGTCTCTTCCTGACTGGTCCCCAACCCACACATCTGTCTGCTTTCCACATATCCTCTACTTCTGTCGGGATGGCTTCTCACACTGCACATGTGACCAGAATATTCCCCTGTTTTGAACCCTTCAATAGGTCCCCTGCCTAAAAGGATTAAGCACGACATACGAGGCCCTTGTCACTTAGTCGCCGCAGAATTACCCAGCTGAAATTCCTTAAAATTCCAAACCTCTGCCCCATTCAACTGTGGGGCCTCAGTACATGCCATTTCCAATCCTGAAACACCAATCTCCCGTCCGTTACCAGGCAGCTGTTAGGCACCCTTACAAACCTCACTGGGCTATCATTCTTTTTCTGCGAACTGTGCTTTCTTCCAACTTACTCCCCACCCCTCAAGCAATACAGCCCCACAGAGTTAATTACCCCGATTCCTGTACCCCCTCTATACTTGACACGACTCCCTTATGCTTTCAAATGTCCATCTTCTCGTGACACTCAAGAATTTTTAAGTCCCACAAAGCACCCAGCATCCAGCAGGCACCCAGTAAATGCTCAATGACAGAAATGAAGCCGCTACTCCACATCATCAATTCACCTTTGGTCTCCCCTACTCCCACCGCCATTTTCCTTGCTTAGTTCACACACAATCTTTTGTGAGCTACCTGTGTCCAGGGATGACTGCATGTGTGGTCACTAAAATATCTATAGTCTTTTCTGCTTCCTTTCTGAACTCAGCTTTCCCAAAGCACATGCAAGTTCTGTAAGCAAGTGGTACTACTTGGGAAATAATTACTAACATTAAGATTTAAGTTCTCTTCCAATTAGTTACCATAAAATTGCTAACAGAACCATGAGTTAGGTGCAAAATTATTTAAATATTTTAATGTTTTGGAACATGTAATTTATATAATCGCAGACAGTAAAATATTTTTAGCAATTTCAAGACTTCAAAGGTGCTTCCTAAAAATTCAATAAACATTAATTACTGATTCCCTATTATTACATTATGAGAGCATTCTTTTTACAGCTAATGTGGAAGTGAGGTTTTTTGTGTTTTGTTGTTTGTTTTAGGATTTACTTCAATTTCAGTTTATATTTTTTAAAAAGTAGAGAAAGCCTAAAAAAATCTGCAACCATTGGTTTCTTATAGCTGCTGGTCAACCTTCCGATGGGGCCTACCTATGAATGCCCAGTGGTTCTACAGAAGTCAACAGGGTGGCTTTGCGCACTAATGAAGGCACAGTGGTACCTGCTCTCTGCCAGAAACTATAGTTATATAAAATGGTTTTAAGCATGTAACTGTTATTAATATGGTCTTTGTATATACGGGAAGTCCTCTTTGAAGTCTAGTAAGCAATGCAATGACTGTTTTGATTCTGCTTAGCTGGAAGAAGATAAATGTCTAAGCAGCCTCGGAACAAGTCAGGATGCCGGGGCGAGTTTAGCGCCACTGCTCCGTCATCTGGCACATGGCAATTCACACATTCAAATGTTTACAGAATACCTCAGGTCTCTGCATTTAAGCTCCATATGGCAAAAGAGAAAAAGAACTTGAATTTATTAGTAGCAGCAAATCAGACAGTTAAGAAAGACTTACGGCCCTGGAAATATGTCTTTCTTACATTCTTTTTCACCTATCTTGAAACCACAAATCACCTACTGTGATCAAATGACATGCTGATATCAAAGTATACTAACTTCTCTGGCTATAGTTTGCACCCCGTTTAAAATCTGAAAATTCCAGTAACCAGTCATTTAGTACAGGGTGCTAACAGTCTTTACAGCAATACCCAGATATCACCAGAGGGGAAGAAAAAACCCATAAATAGAACAGAAGCCGGAAAGGCTTTGAGTCAGACACTGTAAGTGGGATAGGCAACACTTGAAAACTGAGTGACTGAGGTAATTCCAAAGGTAGCCAGTCAACACACTCCGCAAGCTCGTCACCAACATGGCCCTGCTGACCTGGGCACCCAGGCCAGGGGCAGCCCCCTCCGTCCACCCCACACCCGGCCACAGGGAGGCACCTGGTGCCAGGACAGCCACACCAGTGACTAGCCAGTGACCTAAAATAATAACCACAAAAAGTACTTGCCTTTTGCAGAATCCCCAACTTCCCATAACACAGAATGTGGTGATAACACTGAGTTGGCCTCCAGGATTGTTACTAAAACTGTTATGGTCCAAGAAATTCACAAGGCAGGGAGAGGAGGCACAGAAACTTTCACTGGAGGGCTAAGAGTCCGAAGGAAGAGGGAGGGGTGCCTCCCGGCAGGAGCTGCAGAAGAAAGGGAGCAGAGGTGTGGAGAGCAAGCTGAGGGGAGGCAGAGCAGAGACTTCCATGTGAAGCAGGTGCACAGGCGGGCAGCAGCAGGAGGCGGGGACCCACCGGATACGTAGCCTTAACAGGGCACCCTGGCCAGGTGAGCGGGTGCCTGTCAAAGCATCTGGTTCCCGTGGGTCTCACAACGAGGGGAAGGGCACAGACCTCTTGCTGAAACTGCAAACATTTAAAGGCTACGACAACACTCAGCGCTGCAAACAGCACTGCAGAATGATGATGGTGTGAAGTCCTGACGACCTGTTTGAAAACCCACTGGCAGTTTGTTTCCAGAGGCTCCAAGCCGTCTACCTGGAGCTGTGCCCCTCGGCATGCTTACCCAGCACACGCCTCCTCGCCTAGGTGAGACCTCTGCTCACGCACCAGGCCCCGCCATCTGCTTGAGGACTCTGTTCTGTGGATTCTCCCCTCCATTCTTCGGATCATCAATCTTTCCTTCTTTCCTGCATCGTTTCCATGAGGATACAAGCACACTGTTACCACTAGGCTGAAGACACAAAACACCCTCCTCGGGACCACACTTCCACCTCCAGCTGCTAGGAACCTCTTTTCCTTCCTTTTCAACTCCGTTGGAGCTGTGCACCCCAGCCCTTTCTAAGAGAAATTAAATGCAAGCCACAAATGTGAGCTATGCAGTAAATTGAAACACACACACCCACACACACACACACACACACACACACACACACTAACAACAATGGTGAAAACAAGGCAGCACTTCACACCCATCAGAAAGGCCAAAGTCCAAGGCACGTGGGTGAGCAAGTGGGGCAACAGGAACTCTCGTTCACGGCGGTGGGAGCGCAAATGGTGCGGTCACTTTGGAAGACAGTTTGGCAGCTTCTTACAAAACGAAACATGCTCTTACCATACGATCCAGCAATTATGCTCCTTGGTATATACCCAAAGGAGCTGAAAACTTTGATCCACACAAAAAAAACTTGCATATGAATGTTTATAGCACTTTTATTCAAAATTTCAAAACTTAGAAGCCACCAAGATGTCCTTCAGAACGTGAATGGATAAACTACGATCCATCCAGACAGTGGAATATTACTCACACTCAAAAGAAATGAGCACCAAGCCAGGAAAAGACATGGAGGAACTTTAAATGCACATTACTAAGGGAAAGAAGCCAATTTGAAAAGGCTACATACTGTCTGATTTCATGTACAGGACATTCTGGAAAAGGCAAAGCCACAGAGACAGTAAAAAAAAAAAAAAAAGAAAAAAGAAAAAAAGTGGTTGCCAGGGGTTGGCGGAGGAAGGGAGGTACAGGAGGAGCACAGAAGATGTTTTAGGGCAGTGAAACCACTCTGCGTGATACCGTAATAGGGATACCTAGCATTAGACACTTGTCCAAACCCAAAGAATGTACACCACCAAATGACCCAATGGGAACTATGGACTCTGAGCTAATGATGATGTATCAGTATAGGCTTACCAACTGTCACAAACGCCCCTCTGGTGGGGGATGCTGACCGTGTGGGGGCGTGCGTGCGTGTGTGTGTGTGTGTGTGAAGACGGAGGAGGGGTACGTGGGAACTCCCTGTACTCCTTGCTCAATTTTTCTGTGAATCTAAAATTGCTCCAAAAAATGAAGTCTATTAAACCCCCACTCCAAAAAAAAAAACCCCACAGGTGAATTCTACTCACATCATATTTCACTCAGCAACACCCACAATGTTCTATCAAAGGTAATCCACATAAACTATTAATGAGATGTTTCGTACTCTTTTCGCATACCAAGCCTTCAACATTCAGTGTGCACTCGCACACTTAGAGCACATCTCAGGTGTTCCACGGCCACACACAGCCAGGCACCTCGGGCTCAAAGGTGCAGGGCCACGCTCACTCTCCAACGTGCCAGTAAGGCTCTTGCTCACCACCAACCCTCCAGCATCACACTGGACTCCACCGACATAAGGCACAGGGGTTCACTCTCTCCTACTGGATGGTCTTTCTTCCACTGGCCTGCTGGTCATCACACCCTCCTGATGCTTCTGAGAACCCACTCCGACCCCAGATGTCGTGACTCTACGCAAAGATGGCTCCACACATTCCTCCAGACCAGGACTCCTAACCTTAGGGTCAATTCCCAGCCACCTTCTCTGCTCTGTGTTCAGTTTGTGCCTCAGGCTTCTAGCAGGTTCCTCTTTTCAGAGAAGAGATCTTATTTCTTTCCTGGTAGCTTTCAGGGAAGAGGTGTAGAATCAAATGCCTTGACCTCAAGTCCTGGATGGCCCTATAAATGGGGACAGGGACTGAGAAGTGGGGAAGCCAGGCTTCAGTGACAGAGGCGGAAGTGCAGAAAGACTGGGCAGAATAACTCCCACTTCCAGTTAGCTCCTAACTGCGTCTCAAGAAGCATGTGTCACTTGTATCATGAGAAGAGCAAACTTTCCTAGAAAGACTTCTGGAAGCTGAAAGGGTAGGCCAGCTGGTGGTGAGAAGGGGCCCTCACGTTCAGTGCTCGCAAGGCATTCGGGTCTGGCCATCTCTGTCCTTGCTCAGTCAGGATCACAGACGCCATCTCCTCTGTTGCCTAGGTGGCCTGCCAAACTGCTGACTACACCACTGGGCACTGGTGCACTGGAGGGGCCAGCAGAGAGAGCCCGGTGCCCAGATGACGGCATTCCACCCACATGTGACAGACCCCGACCTGAGGCTAAGGCCCCTCCCTCCTGCCAGCACAACCCCAGCCCATGTGGATTCCAAACTGGCACAGGAACAGCATCCTCCATTGCTGATAGGGACACCCAGACTATGTATCTGCTGCTCCAAGGCTCTGGTAACAAACTTTAACAATTTTACCAAGAGACAAAAACTGGTAACAGAAATCAGTTAAGGAATGGGAAACTGACATACCCAGAAGCAAGAAGATTCAGGTACCTTCCTTTGATGTCTCAAGTACAGAAAATTTTGCATTTATAGTGAAAGGCATTTAACCACATTATCAGAAATTCTAAAAATATTCTCTATTTCATTTTCAGTAATTTAATAACTAGAATCTCATATTCTGATGAAAAACAAAGACTGTATATTCTTTTTTTTTTTTAATGTTTATTTATTTTTGAGAGAGAGAGAGAGAGAGTGACCGAGCACGCACACAAGCCAGGGAGGGGCAGCGAGAGGGAGACACAGAATCTGAAGCAGATTCCAGGCTTTGCACTGTCAGAACAGAGCCTTACACGGGGTTCGAACCCACAAATTGGGAGATCATGATCTGAGCTGAACTCAGATGCTTAACCCACTGAGCCACCCAGGCACCTCTGTATAGTCTTTAAATATATGTATAAGCATTTTTTCTGGCATTAAATAGGCGATACATGTGATTATGTATAAAATCACATCTGTGAGATACAATGGTCAACACCATATATAAAATAAATGGCTGAACAAAAACAGACTCCAAAGAGCTTTTGAAATCTGTATTTTTAACGCTGACAATCACACCTCAATTACAAATAGCAGCTTAATTCAAAAACAGCACAGTCTTCACCTCACACACGCTACAATGGCTTTGCTCGAAAAGACAACAAACAACAGGTGTTGGCGAGGTGTGGAACCCCCTGCACTGTTGGTGGGAATTGTAAACAGGTGCAGCTGCTGTGGAAAACAGGACGGGGGTCCCTCACAAAATCAGAAACAGAACTACCATGTGACCTAGCAATTCCACTTCCGGGCATGTATCCAAAGAAAACGGAAACACGAGCTCAAAACCATGTCTGCACCTCCACGTTCACTACAGTAGCAGCTACAAAAGCCAAGGCATGGAAGCAGCCCAAGGGTCCGTTAATGGAAGAACGGAGAAAACACAATGGAGCACTACTCAGCCATAAAAAAGAACAAAATCTCAACACCAACGGATCTCGAGGGCATTATGCTAAGGTGAAGTAAGTCAGAAAAGGACAAATCCCATATTGTTTCACTTACATGCTGAATCTAAAAAACGACAATAAAAAGAACAAATACTGAGCTCAGACAAAACAGACTGGCAATGCCAGCGGCAGGGCTGGAGGAGGAGAGAAATGGGTGAAGGGGGTCAAAAGGTGCAAGCTCCCAGTTATAAGATAAGTCAGTCCCAGGGACATCATTGTGTACGTCATGACAACTACAGTTAACAATACTGTATTGCATATCTGAAAGTTGCTAAGAGAACAGATCTGAACAATTCTCATCGTAAGAAAAAAGTCTGCAACATGTGTGTGGTGACAGATAGCAGACTTACTGTGGTGATCATGTGTGTACAAACACTGCCTTATTATGTTGTACACCTGCAACTAATATAATGTTGTATATCATACCTCAATAAAAAAAAAATTTTTAAGAGCAAAGTCAAAAGCAATTTTAGACAGCTTTGAGCTGATCCCGAAACTAACACAAGATCCAGCTTGGTAGGCACTGTCAAAATGTGGCTACAGAGCACTTGAAATGTGGTTAGTCAAACTGAGACGTGGCAAAGTATAAAATCCACACCAGATTTCAAAGACTTGTATAAAAAAAGGAATGCAAATATTTCAGTAATAATTTTTGTATCGAGTCCACGCTGAAATAATATTGTCGCTGGTTACTTAAGGTTAAGTAAAATATACTAGGTAAAATTGATTATATTTGTTTCTTTTTACCTTTATAAGATGGTTACTAAAAAAAAAATATTTTTAAGTAGGCTGCACGCCCAGCATGGAGCCCAACGCAGGGCTCGAATTCGCAACCCTGCGATCAAGACCTAAGCTGAGATCAAGAGTCAGATGCTTAACTGACCAAACCACCTAGGTACCCAGTTTTATTTTAAGTAATTTCTACACCCTACACGGGGCTCAAACTGAGATGATGGGTCACAAGCTCTGGCCAGGTACCCCCTCAGTACACTTTCAAGGCATTATTATGGAAATATCCCAACACATACAAAAGACGAAAGAATAGTATAATGAACTCTTCATGTACCCATCACTCAGCTTCAACAATTATGTTTCATCTACTCTTTCCACCTCCCCACTTTTTTTTTTTTTTTTGAGAGAGTGAGCGGGGGAGGGGCAGAAGGAGAGTGAAGGAGTAAGAGGGAGGGAGGGAGGGAGACAGAGACAGACAGAGACAGAGAGAATATCTCAAGCAGGCTCCAAACTCAGTGCTGAGACTGACACGGGGCAGAATCCCACAACCCTGGGATCATGACCTGAGCTGAGGAGTCAGACGCTTAACCGACTGAGGCCCCCCACCCCCCCGCCCCTGGTTACTAACAATTTTACAATTACATGTGGCTTACATTCCATTTCTCTTGAGCAGTACTGGGCTGGAAAGTCACTACTTCTCCCTTTTCCCATCTTCTATGAACTAATAATAAAGAATAAATATCCAGCCCTAAGCAGAAGGAAATGAAGTCACAGGGAATAATTTACAAATAGGAAAAAGAACAGCTAGAAAATGAGAATTTGACTACAGCTGACAATAGCTCGAAATACTTTAATCCTTTTAAACTCCCAAGTTTTATAACACAGAAATTTAAAACTTCTGTAAAGCATAAAGCTGTGTTGTTTTTTTTAATACCAACTTAGACAAAATATCTGTAATACAGAGGCAATAGGCTCATCTCCTCAATATGTACAGGAGCTTCTAATCATCCCAACAGCCTTATATGGTGAGTCCAATTACCATCCTCACTTTACTGAAGAGAAAATTAAAGTGCTGAGTTTGAGAAACTTGTTCACGCTGGCTAGTAAGTCTCAGAACGAGGATTCGACGTAGGTGAGCTGGCTCCAGACACTGGAAGATGTGCTGGAGTCCCTTCCTGGGCAAGGCAGCTTCTCAGATGAAGGCACCCTTCCCAAAATACAGCTGTATGAGTCCTAGGGCTCGCATCGCTGGGGCATGGGCACACCAGCCAGCTAAGGGAGGTGGAGTATAGGTGGGGCATCAAAATCAAAATACATGTGCATTAGCAGAGACCAACAAAGCCAAAAACTGCTTCTCAGACAAGCAAAAAAATGGACAGATAATGGCGAGACTCAAGAGGAAGGAGAAAGTACAAAACACCAAGGTCAAAATGAAAACATCGTTACATCAAACTCACTTAAAATACCAATAACGATAAATAAGTATCAACATATTTAGGTCAAACTTTTGGTGAAAGTTTGATGAAATGTTCAAAGAATTCCTAGAAAGTACAATTTACCAAAACAGATAGATAAAAACTGGAGCAGTACTTTAATTAGTAAATAAACTCGACCAGATGTAAATCCAAGCTGAGATGGCTTCTAGCAAAATTTAATAAGAAATAAGTGTAGGGGACTGGGGGGCTCAGGCAGTTAAGCCTCCTACTTCAGCTCAGGTCATGAGCTCGTGGTCCGTGAGTTTGAGCCCCGCGTCGGGCTCTGTGCTGACAGCTCGAAGCCTGAAGCCTGCTTCGGATTCTGTGTGTGTCTCTCTCTGCCCCTCCCCCACTCACACTCTGTCTCTTTCTCCTTCAAAAATAAACAAACATCCCAAAAACAAAATGTTTAAGAAATAAGTCTAATTTTATTTTATTTTTTTAAATTTTTTTTAATGTTTATTATTTTTGAGAGAGACAGAGAGCAAGCAGGGAAGGGGCAGAGAGAGAGGGAGACACAGAATCTGAAGCAGGCTCCAGGCTCTGAGCTGTCAGCACAGAGCCCAACGCGGGGCTGGAACTCAGAGACCAGAGATCATGACCTGAGCCGAAGTCGGCCGCCAACCGACTGAGCCACCCAGGCACCCCGTAATAAGTCTAATTTTAGACAAACTCTTCCAGATAACAGAAAAAGGTACACACCAAAAATTAACCATAATCTACATCCTGAAATCCAACAGATGAAAGAAAATTCCAAGTTACTCTCATTCATGAAAATAAATTCAAAAAAATTCTAAATAATTGTATGAGCAAACTGAATCTGGCAATAGACAGAAAAGGATACTACTATGGCAAAGTGGGTTTTTACCCACGAATTCATAGTTGAACACTGAGCTGATTTTCTAATTACTTTATCACATTGCAGAACAAGACACAAGTACCATGTAATTAAACAGATGCCAGAAAAGGCTTTTGATAAAACTGAACATCCATTCATTAAGAAAAACATTCCTAATTAACCAGGAATACAAGGTAACTTTCTTAAAATGATAAATAAAGGCTATCTTTAAAAAAAAAATCTATTAACAAAAAACGTAAAAACAAAACAGTGCATCAGGAATGAGATTGAAGGTACCTGCAACCATCATTTCTATTCAACTTTATCCTAGAGATCCCAGCCACAACAGTCAGGAAAGAAAAATAAAAGGACTGATGATTAGAAAAGAGAACAAGAAGTGTCACTATTTGCAGATGATATAATTGTACACACAGAAAACCCAAAAGGATGTAAAAATAAATAAGAATATCTTACAAATGTTGATAAATAACAAAATATTTTAAATTATATTCCCATATACCAACAACAAATACTTTTTTTAAAAATTTAAGTTAGCAAAAAATAAATAAATAAATAAAATAAAAATAAATAAATAAATAAATAAATAAATAAATAAAGTTAGCACTTATAACATCTACCAAAAAAACAAAAAAGCCACCAGGTACTACACTCATGGAAACTGGCCATTATGGCTGGTGTGAACCAGTGTTGCTGGTACAGAGGGACATAATAAGCAAGGGCAGCACGAGTCAGTGGAGCCAGGGCTGCGAAACGTGGCTGGCAGTTGGAGACTAGCTACAAACACAAGGACTGAGGAAATGAGGAAATATACTGAAGATAATGCAGCGAGGTTTCTCACTGTAGGATTAGAGGGGCACAAATATACAATGGAAGAAGGCCATAATAAACTCCAAATGCTGGACCAGAACTGAAAAGAGCTGGTGCAAACTCCTGGTTTTTTTTTTGTTTTTTTTTTTCAACGTTTTTTTTTTTTTTTTTTTTTTTTTTAATTTATTTTTGGGACAGAGAGAGACAGAGCATGAACGGGGGAGGGGCAGAGAGAGAGGGAGACACAGAATCGGAAACAGGCTCCAGGCTCCGAGCCATCAGCCCAGAGCCCGACGCGGGGCTCGAACTCACGGACCGCGAGATCGGGACCTGGCTGAAGTCGGACGCTTAACCGACTGCGCCACCCAGGCGCCCCAAACTCCTGGTTTTAATAGATCACAAAAGCCGATACAGGTGGATGAGTGTACACACACATACATTTATTTCCTATCTCTGTTGGCTGTGAGAACATCTAGCACCCAAATTTTGATTTGTAAATACCATGGTCTATTAAAAGAAACCAAGGCTTCTTAGAATAATGGCTGATTTCAGGGTTGTGGCAGAAAAAAACTCAACATAAGAACGGAACTTCTGGTATTATAACGAAAGACTCAAAGAACAATGAAGATACGTCTAAAGGATTCAGCAGCCAGCACATAACCTATTAAAACCAGAAGTTTCCACCAAATCTGGCTATATTTGATACAATGCATAAAACAGAAACCCGTAAGTTCATATTTATATAGGGGGTACACAGATATCAAGAAAGGAGAGCCCTAGCTTACTGCAGAGCGTCAATAAACGCTAAAGGAATGACAACATTAAAAGGTCACCATTTGGCTACCACAGATTTACTGGACTCAACTAAGAATCACCAACAGATGCTAAAACCAGAGGGAGAAGGTCTGATGAGAAACAGGACATTTACAACAACTTCAAAGTATTTCCCTACAAAAGATATTACCTAATCATTACTAGTAAATACAAGATTCTTATTAACTTTATAGTGAACAAACCAATCAGATAACAGCTTAACCATTAGGTGAGAGTTATCGCCACCCATAATGGAACAAATCAACACCACAAACTCCTGAGATGATGTGCTACAAAGAACACAGCATCACTTGTATGAAATTCCTGCTCAAATGCAAAATCTGAGTCTAATCAGGGGGAAACCTCAGATACGCCCAAGTTAAGGATCATTCTACCAAGTGTGCAGTCTCTCATAAAAATGTCAAGGTCAGAGTGCCTGGCTGGCTCAGTTGGTGGAGCATGTGACTCTTGATCTTGGGGCTGTTAAGTTTGAGCCCCACATTGGATATAGAGATTACTCAAAGATAAAATCTTTTTGTTGTTGTTGTTATTCATCTTTGAGTGAGAGACAAAGCATGAACAGGGGAGGGGCAGAGAGGGAGGGAGACACAGAATCTGAGTTCTGTGCTGAGCTGTCAGCACAGAGCCGGACACGGGGCTCGAACCCATGAACCATGAGATCATGACCTGAGCTGAAGTCGGACACTCAACCGACTGAGCCATCCAGGTGCCCCAAAAAATAAAATCTGGAAAAGAAAAAAAAAAGTCAAGGTCATGAAAGACAAAAGACTGAGAAATTCCAAATATGGCAACCAAATGCAGTGAGTGATCTTGAAACTTATTCTGGACCATAAAGGAACAGGGAGGAAAGTTCTTTCATTTGTTTTTGCTATTAGGAACACTCTGGAGTGGGGGGAGGCAGAGTGCCTGAGTGGCTCAGTTGATTAAGCATCCAAACTCTTGCTTTCAGCTCAGCTCATGATCTCACAGTTCCTGAGATCAAGCCCTGTGTCGGGCTCTCTACTGACAGCATGGAGCCTCCTTGGGACTCTTTCTCTCCCTTTCTTTCTTCCTTTCTTTCTTTCTTTCTTTCTTTCTTTCTTTCTTTCTTTCTTTCTTTCTTTCTTTCTTTCTTTCTTTCTTTCTTTCTCTTTCTCTCTTTCTCTCTCTCTCTCTCTCTCTCTCTCTCTCTCTCCCTCCCTCCCTCCCTCTCTCTGCATCCCCCACCCCAAATAAATAAACATTAAATTTTTTTTTTTTTAAAAAAAGAACATTTGGGGGGCGCCTGGGTGGCGCAGTCGGTTAAGCGTCCGACTTCAGCCAGGTCACGATCTTGCGGTCCGTGAGTTCGAGCCCCGCGTCAGGCTCTGGGCTGACGGCTCGGAGCCTGGAGCCTGTTTCGGATTCTGTGTCTCCCTCTCTCTCTGCCCCTCCCCCGTTCATGCTCTGTCTCTCTCTGTCCCGAAAATAAATAAAAAAACGTTGAAAAAAAAAAAATTTAAAAAAAAAAAAAAAAAAAAAAGAACATTTGGGGGACAAATGGTGAAATTTGAAAGAACCTGTGGGTGAGATGTTAATACTATAACAATGCTAATTTTCTGATTTGACAGGTATACAATTTATATGGAGAAGAATGTTCCTGTTTTTAGAAAAATACACATTCATACTAGAGGTAATGGACACTATGTTTATAATTTTTCTTCAAGGGAGCCCAGAGAAAAATCGTAAAACATATACATGTGTGTATAGAGAGAAGAAGGGGAAGAGAAAGGAAGGGAGAGATGTAATGATAAGGCAAATGTAATGCCAAAAGTTGGGGAATCTGGGCCAAGAGGATATAGAAATTTGGTAATATTTTTGTACTTTTCTATAAATTTGAAATTGTTTCTAAGTTAAGTGATTTTAAAACTTATTAAATGCCAAAGAATAAATCGAAAGCTAGAGGGAAACCATGAAGAGAAAACTATACCTAAAAGAGAAGACTATACATCTTCATTGACAAAAGCAAAGACACCCAAAGTAAACGGAAATCACACACTTACAGATGAAAACTCAAAGTTAGAGAAAACTATACATTTTTATTGAGAAAAGTACAGATACTCAAATAAATGGAGAAAAGTATCAGCTTCAAAGATGCAAAACTCGAGGTGACAATGTCATCATTCCTCAGACTGATCTATATATATTCAATGGAATTTGAACCAAAATTCAAACAAATCTGTATATGGAAACCGAGAGTCTAGAATTTACATAAAAGGACAAGGGAGCCAAGAATAACCAAAACAAGGAGGACTACCAGGACTTATTAAAACGCTGTACTGGGCGCCGGGGGGGGGGGGGGGGGGGGGTGCAGTCAGTTAAATGTCCAGGTCTTGAATTCAGCTCAGGTCATGATCTCATGGTTCATGGAATCGAGCCTATGTTGGGCTCTTTGCTGACAGTATGGATGGAGCCTGCTTGGGATTCTCTCTCCCTCCCTCCCTCCTCTCTCTCTCTCTCTCTCTCTCTCTCTCTCTCTGCCCCACCCCTGCTCATGCTGTCTCTCTCAAAAATAAATATTAAAAAAAAAATAGCTGCACTAACTGAGGGAGAATGGTATTGATCCAAGGATAGACAAACAGACAAAGAACACAGAACCAAGATATTTATAGACTCTATAACAGAGATGGCATTCCACAGCACTGTGGAAAGAACATTCTTTTTAACTAATAGTATTAGGACAACTATGTATCCAAATGAAGGAAAAATAAAATATAATCCGTACATCACATGATATACAAAAATCAATTTCAAATTATAGACCTAAATGTGAAAAATAACATTGGTATCTTCATGATCTCCAGTGAAGGAAAACATTTTAAAGCAAGACATCAAAAGAACTACAGCATAAAGGAGTGAACAGATCTAACTATTTAAAAATAAACTTCCAGGAGTGCCTGGGTGGCTCAGTCGGTTGAGCCTCTGAATTCGGCTCAGGTCATGATCTCGCGGTTCATGAGTTTGAGCCCTGCGTTGGGTGCTGTGCTGAGCCTGCTCGGAGCCTAGAGCCTGCTCCGGGTTCTATGTCTCCCTCTCTCTCTACCCCCTTGCCCACTCACACTCTTGTCTCTCTCTCTCTCTCAAAAATAAACATTAAAAAAAATTTTTTAAATAAACTTCTAGACAAAAGACAGCATTAAGAAAGAAAAAAAACTAAGAAAAAGATCTAAAACTCAATAGAAAATAAATGAGCAAAAGACTTGAACAGGCTTTCACAAAAAAAGGATATCCAAATGGTCAATTAACATATAGTCAAAGAATGTAAATTAAAATCACAGTAAAATACCAAGCAGAGTAGCTAAAATAAAAAAAAAAAACTGTGTTGGGGCACCTGCGTGGCTCAGTAGGTTGAGCGTCCAACTTCGGCTCAGTTCATGATCTCACTGTCCATGGGTTCAGGCCCCGCGTCGGGCTCTGTGCTGACAGCTCAGAGCCTGGAGCCTGCTTCAGATTGTGTGTCTCCCTCTCTCTCTAACCCTCCCCCATTCATGCTCTGTCTCAAAAATAAATAAACGTTAAAAAAATTAAAAGAAAAAAACAACTGTGACCATTTAGGCAAAAAAACAAAACCACGGGAACTCTGGTGCACTGCTGGTAGAGTGGAAACAGGTATAACCATGTTGGGGAACACACACTATATTTTAAGACTTCAAAAACACAATATATTATGACAAAGTAGTTTCTCTTCTAAATACATACCTTTCCTGATACCTTGTTTTGTAGGCACCAAGATACCTGTACAAGATTATTCATACCAGCTCCAAACTGGAAATAGCCCAGATACCCATCAACTATAGAATGGATAAATGTATTGTAGTCTGTTCGTATAGTGAAACACTACTCAGCAATAAAATGATCAAATTGTAGCTCAGTTCAAAACAAATATTATTGCATGAAAAAAGCCATATACCAAAGACTGTAGGTAGTTTGCTTCCATTTATGTAATATTCAAAAACAGGCAAAACTATACTGTTTAGGTATGTATGCTTAGTGGTTACCTACAAAGGGAAAGAAAGGGAACTGTAACCAACCTTTAGTGGGCTTTTAGAGTCACCAGAATGTTCTATTTATCTGACTGGTACTCATACTAGGGGTCAAATTCAAATAATTTACAGAGCTATACATTCATTTTATGCTCTTTTACAGCATTTAACAATAAAAAAAGTTTTGAAAAAAGAAATAAATGTTTGACAAAAGAACAAGGTAATTCAGTTGGTGAGGAAGAGGCTTCTCAGTAAATGATACACAACTGGAAATCCATAGGAAAACACCTCCAACCTTACCTAACATCACTGTAAAAATTAATGTGAAATGGGTAACAGACCTATACATAAAAGCTAAATTATAGGGGCACTGGCTGGCTCAGCCAGTGGAGCGTGCGACTCTTGATCTCAGGGTCATGAGTTCAAGCCTCTCCTTGGGTACAGAGATTACTTAAAAATAAAATCTTTAGGGGCGCCTGGGTGGTGCAGTCGGTTAAGCGTCCGACTTCAGCCAGGTCACGATCTCGCGGTCCGTGAGTTCGAGCCCCGCGTCAGACTCTGGGCTGATGGCTCGGAGCCTGGAGCCTGTTTCCGATTCTGTGTCTCCATCTCTCTCTCTCTCTGCCCCTCCCCCTCCCCCGCTCACCTTCACTCCCTCTCTCTCTCTCTCTCTCTCTCTCAAAAATAAAAACGTTAAAAAATTTAGAAAAAAAATAAATAAAATAAAATAAAATAAAATCTTTAAAAACATAAAAAGCTAAAATTATAAAACTTTAATATGAAAACAAAGTAAAAAAATCTTCCCAACCTTAGAGTAGACAAAAGATTTCAACCTTGGGGTAGACAGATTTCTTAGGATCCTGAAAAGCACTAACGATAAAAGAAAAAAAAATGATGAACTGGACTTCATCAAGCTTTATAAAACTTCTTTCTGTTCCTCAAGACAGAGGAAGGTTGCTTCTGGCTTCTGCCCCAGCATGGACTGCTCCCACACTTAACAATGAAAACCAACTAATTTCAAGTCCAAGACTTTTTTTGAAGCTACCAGGGAACTGAGGTCACAGAGCAAATTGGCCCAAACTCCGAGTGCCTTCAAGGAAAGAGCATACACACTCACCTGAGGTGGATGCAATGTGGCACTGGTAAGAAGACTGTTATGACCAGATGACAAATTGTGAAGACTGCAAACTGTCAGGACAACTCCTGGGGTCACAGAAATTGGGGAAGTCCGTATCCCTTTGCAACCTGTCTACGAAACCCACAGGATGGTCACTGAAAAGACGTGAAAGAGCCCTAAGAAGCACTGATGGCAGCACAGAACTGGGCAGGGGAGCAGCAGCCAAGTGGGAGGGGCAAGAAATTTCAGCCAGGTCCTTCCCTTCCATCTCCACTAAGGAACAAAAGCCTTAATCTGTACAGGGAGGGCTGTGGTGAACACTCATTACAACTTGGGGAAGGGAATGGGGGGGGGGGGGGTGGCATTTACTCCTGGAGAAGGGGCAGGATTACACAATGAGCCCATAACCTGAGCCAAGGAAGAAGGGACAGAAGAACCAAGAGGGCCACTCCCCAAGACTCAGGGTTGCCATACATGCCTAACACGGAGTCTTACTCAGAATAATGAAGACAGCACCACACTACCACCAAACATGATTAAATAAAAAAGCTTCAAATAACAGCCAACTGAAGACTACTACCAGGAAGGACGGAGAGGAATAAGGGTGTGCAAAGATACACTTTGTGAAGTACTACAAATAAGGAAGGCTTAAAACTCAGAATTACAGAGTTCTGGTAACCCACCTTCACACTAAACATAAGCCATTGCTACAGAACTTTGACAGCTGTGGTGCACTGACAATAACCAAAGCAACAATAAATCAACAGTAAACCTAGGTCTACTTTTAACGAGAGTAATACAAACTACAGCACTAAAGACCAAATAGAAAGAAAGCTGTGTCCATTTCCAGGCATAAAAATGATTTACTTCAGTTTCTACTGTCCTATACAGTATGTCTGGCTTTGAAAAACAATTATAAAGCATATAAAAGGCATGGGGGGGAAAAAACCCACACTCCCAAGAGACAGAGCAATCATCAAAACAAGATTCAGACATGAAGCAGGTGTTGGAACTATCTAACAGGGAATTTGAAATAACTATATATAATTAATATATTAAAGACTATTAACAGAAAAAGTGGACAACATGCTACATCAGAAAGGTAGTTTCAGCAGGGAAATGAACACTACAGAATCAGTGAGCTTGAAGACAGATCAACTCACCCAAACTAAAACACAAAAAGAAAAGGTGGGCGGTGGGGGGAACAAACAAGAAGTGTGACACAATAGGAAACATTCTCATTTATAGGTAATCAGAACCCTAGCAAGAGGTGAACAGAGCAGAAGAAATTACGGTTGAGAACTTTCCAAAACTAATGACACACCAAACCAAAGATCCAAGAAGCACAGAGAATATCAATTAGGCTAAAAAAAAAAAAAAAAAACAAAAAAAACCCTGCCTCATTATATCACTTCCAAAATGCTACAAACGAAAAAGAGAAAAATCTTGAAGGCAGCCAGAGATAAGAGACATTAGACACAGAAGAACAAAAACAAGGATTACAGCAGGGTTCCTAGTGGGGGGGGAGGGGGAAGGATGGGGACATGAAACCCAAAAGACGGTGATTTTTTTTTTCTTTTTTAGAGTACTGAAAGGGAAAAGCAACAACCACCACCTATTAAGTCAAAATTCTATACCCAGCAAAGATATCTTTCTAAAAATAATGGAGAAAGATTTTCTCAGAAACAAATACTGAAGAAAATTCATTGCCAGGAGACTTAACCTACAAGAAATGTAAGATATTTCAGGCAGAAAGAATCTGAGTAATACTGAAACTTGGATCTACAAAAAGAAATGAAGAGCCCTAAAAACATAAAGCAAGTAAAATAAAATCAGTCTTTTTCTGTTTTTTCAAGAATTGCACTAAAAGATAACTTTCAAAAGCAAAAATAGTGAGTACTGTGTGTTAATAGCACATATAAATGCAAAATAAATAACATCAGAGAATTGGAAATACACTATGTAAAGGCCCTTTGGCAGGCAGACCTTAGAGAGACTGTGGGTTCAACTCCAGACCACTGCAAAGAGCCACTCAAATGAATTTCTTTTTCCCAGTACACTAGTATACTGTAGCCTATTAGTGTGCAATAGCAGAAAAATTATGTACATACTTGAACTTTGTATCTTATTTTAAAATTACTATAAATACAATGTCTATTAAAAATGCTAACCATCATCCGAGCTTTCAGCGAGCTGCAACCTTTCTGCTGGTGGAGGGTCTTGCCTTGACGCAGACTGCTGCTGACTGATCAGGGTCCTGGCTGCTGAAGGCTGGGGTGTCTGTGGCAGTTCCTCAAAACAAGAGAATGAATTTGCCGCCTCTTCCTTTCCCAAACGATCTCTCTGTGGCACGTGATGCTGTCTGACAGCATTCTACCCACAGTACAACGTCTTTCAAAATTGGAGTCAGTCCCTTCAAACCCTGCCGCTCTTTATGAACTAAGTTTATGCCATATTCTAAATCCTTGTTGTCGTTCCAACCGTCTTCACGGCATCTTCACCAGGAGCAGAATCCACCTCAAGAAACCACTTTCTTTGCTCCTCCGTAGGAAGCGCTCCTCATCTGTTCAAGTTTTATCCTGAGATCGCAGCCATTCAGCCCCTGATCGTAGTTCTCTTGCTGTTTCCACCCCATCTGCAGCGACTTCGCCACGGAGTCTTGAACCCCTCAAAGTCCTGCATGAGGGCTGGAACCCGCTTCTCCCAAACTCCTGTTAATATTGATATTTTGACCTCTTCCCATGAGCCACGGCAAGAAACATTTTCGTAAGGACATCCAGAATGGTGAATCGTTTCCAGAAGGTTTTCAATTTACGCTGCATCAGAAGAGTCACCATTTACGGCGTCTACAGCCTTATATTTTTTAAGATATGTGTTTCTTAAGTAGTAAGACTAAAAAGTCAAAGTCAAGATTATTCCTTGCACCACGGGCTGCAGAATGGATAGTCTGTTAGCAGGCATGAAAACATTAACCTTGCTATACATCACCAGAGCTCTTGGGTGACTGGGTACAATGTCAATGAGCAGTATTACTTTGAGAGGAATCTTTTTTTCTGAACTGTAGGTCTGAACAGTCGGCTTAAGATATTTGGTAAACCATGTCGTAAACAGATATGCTGTCATCCAGGCTTTGTTGTTCCATCTGTAGAGCGCAGGCAGAGTAGATTCAGCACAGTTCTTCAGGGCCCTAGGATTTTCCCAAAGGTAAATGAGCACTGGCTCCAACTTCAAGTCACCAGCTACATTAGCCCCTAACAAGGGAATCTGCTTGTCCCTTGAAACTTTGAAGTCAGGCACTGACTTCTCCTCTCTAGCGATGACAGTCCCAGTCTTCTCCCCAAATGAGGCTGTTTTCGTCTACACTGAGAATCCATTGTTTAGTGTGGCCTCCTTCATGAATTATCCTAGCTAGACCTTCCGGAGAACTTGTTGCAGCTTCTCCATCGGCACTTGCTGCCTCACTTGGCACTTTGGTGTTATGGAGACGGCGTCTTTCTTTTTTTTTTTTTTTTTTTTTTTTTTTAATTTTTTTTTTCAACGTTTTTTATTTATTTTTGGGACAGAGAGAGACAGAGCATGAGCGGGGGAGGGTCAGAGAGAGAGGGAGACACAGAATCAGAAACAGGCTCCGAGCCATCAGCCCAGAGCCCGACGCGGGGCTCGAACTCACAGACCGCAAGATCGTGACCTGGCTGAAGTCGGACGCTTAACCGACTGCGCCACCCAGGCGCCCCAAGACGGCGTCTTTCTTAAATCTCATGAACCAACCTCTGCAAGCTTCAGATTTTTCTTCTGCAGCTTCCTCTCCTCCCCCAGCCCTCACGGAATTGAAGAGAGTCAGGGCCTTGCTCTGGAAGAGGCTTTAAGAGAGTATTGCAGCTGTTTTGATCTTCCTTCCAGACCACTGGAATTTTCTCCCTACCGGCAGTTAGGCCATTTCCCTTTCTTATCATTCATGTGCTCACTGGAGTAGCACTCATTTCCTTTAGGAACTTTTCCTTGGCATTTGCAACTTGGCTGTTTGGAACAAGAGGCCTACCTTTCGGCCTATCTTGGCTTTAGACATCCCTCCCTCACTCAGCTTCATCATGTCTAGCTTTTGATTTCAAGTGAGAGATGCGTGACCTTTCCTTTCACTTGAACCCTCAGAGGCCACTGTAGGGTTGGTTGTTAGTTGGCCTAATTTCAGTACTGCTGTGTCTCAGGGAGTGGAGAGGCCTGAGGAAAGCGAGAGTTGTGGGATGGTGACTGACATTCTACAGAGCAGCTAGAAAACACACATTTATCAATTAAGTCCACAGTCTTAATGGACACAGTTCATAGTGCCCCCAAAACAAGTACAATAGTAACATCAAAGATCACTGATCACACATCACCATAACAAACATAATAATGAGGAAAAACTCTGAAATATTGCGAGAATTACTAACCTAAGACAGAGACACAAAGGGAGTAAAGGCTTTTGGAAAAACGGCACCAATAAAAAAACCTTCAATTTGTAAAAAACACAGTATCTGCGGAGCACAATATGAAACCAGTATGCCTGTACTACGCTGTGAAGCAATATAATATCATTTGAAGGTACACTTTGCACGAATTTAAAACGTACACTGTAGGGGCGCCTGGGGGGCTCAGGCGGTTAAGCGTCCCATTCAGCTCAGGTCATGATCTCACAGTTCGTGGGTTCGAGCCCCGCGTTGGGCCTGTGCTGACAGCTCAGAGGCTGGAGCCTGCTTCGGATTCCCTCTCGCTCTGCTCCTCCCCCACTCATGCTATGTCCCTCTTTCTCAAAAATAAACTTAAAACATTTTTTTTTCCTTAAATGTACACTGTAAAGCCAGGACCGGACCTGGTGGGGGCTGGCAACATGGAGTTGCTACACCAGCAAACACACAAGCAGGTCCCTAAGGCCCAGTCTCACATGGGACTGAGATGACAGACAAATAGTCTCTGTATTTAGCAGAAAACAAAATCTAAGCAAACACAGACCAGATTATTCAGCCGTCTAGAACTTCTAGGGATTATGTCCAGCAAAGAGCCCCCTAACCAAAGAAAGAACGCCACACTTCACACTGACAGGTTAAAGTAGCACACCCAGTACCTGTAGACTGCTCTCAGAAACTTCCAGCATCAGTGGTACACAAGGGCGCAGCAGAAGACACAAGACAGCAAGAGGAGCTTCTGGGTGCCACCTCCACCACTAATGACTCTGACACCACCACCCTAATGCATGACTCACTGTGGTCTGACTCTTCCCTCCAGAAAATTCACCATGGCATGGATGGCCTCAGTGGAGTCGGACACAGTATTCTGGAAGGACTGAGGGCCCAGAGACTGACCTTGAAGGGGACTCAGAAGATCTCGGACACTGCCAACATGCTGGGCTTATCCAACAGTGATGTGGCTTTCCAGGACAGGGCTGTATGATCCGTGGGGCGTCGCTCACCCGAGTGGTCATGTTCCTCGGGGGGCAGTACTGGAGTGAGCCAGCCACGCCCACTGGCTGAAGGACCTGCCCACTGTGTGAGTGTGGGTGCGTGAAAGAGAAAGGGGAGCCCAAAGGAGGCCTACCGAAACACATGGCCGTCTTAACTGTGACGATCACTTGGAAGTAACTGTGATCTGTAACCTAGTGGGAATTTCAAATCTGCTTTCTGTGACACCTTGGTAGAGAAGCTAGTGTCACCAAGATGCATGGTGCTTTGGAAATGAAAGAAGTACATGTTCTCTCTGAAAATAAACAAATTCAAAAAATTAAAATGTACACCGTAAGCCCAAAGGCAACAAGCATAAAATATTTTAAGAGGTATGAATAGTAAGTCAACAGAAGAGATGAAACGGAATCATAAAACATGCTAAATAAAACCGAGAAGAGGCAGAAAAAAGGGGGAAAAGAAAACAAAAGATAAATGAACAGAAAATATAGCCAGCAAGATGCAAGGTTTTAGTCAAATCCTATCAAGAATCATCAATGGCTGCCTGGGGCCAGAGGAGAGGGGGTGGACTGGCAAAGGGCTTGAGGGAACTGGGTGGGGTGATGGACATTTCCTAGGGGTTTTTTGTTCTTGTTTTTTTAAGTTTGTCCATTTTGAGAGAGAGAAAGAGTACAAGCAGAGGAGGGGCAGAGAGAGAGAGAGAGGGAGAGAAAGAGAATCCCAAGCAGGCTCTGCTCTGTCAGCCTGGAGCCCAACGCAGGGCTAGAACTCATGAACCGTGAGATCATGACCTGAGCCAAAACCAAGAGTTGGAGACTTAACCGACTGAGCCACCCAGGTACCCCAGAAATTTCCTAAGTATGGTAAACATTCATCCATACTCAGAAAACTGTATGTTTAAAATGGGTGTATCCTAGGGTGGCTCAGTCGGTCAAGTTTCCTACTCTTGGTTTCAGCTTAGGTCACGGTCTTGCAGCTCGTGGGTTCAAGCCCTACATCAAGCTCTGCGCTGACAGTGCAGAGCCTGCTTGGGATTTTCTCCCTGCTCCGCACTCCCCCCCCCCCCCCGCCCCCGTACCTTCTCTCTCTGAAAATAAATAAACTTGAAAAAAAATGGGTACATCCTACTGTGTGCAAATTATAACTCAATAAAGTTTATTTTTCAAAATAAAGAATAAAAAGTTAAAGGAAAAACAACTCTACTGAAATAACTAAGAATGCCGAGTCGTGGCCGGACTGCCCAGTCTCACTTACTAGCATGTTGACACGGGCGTCACTCACCCTCTCTCTGTCCTCAAGCACCAGCCGCACGGGCCTGCCATGAGGAGGTAAGAAGTGCTTCAAGCCCCAGCTTGGCACACAGTTAGAGACCGTCCAGTGCTGGCTAGCATTATGATTAATAAAGAATGACCCACACTTTTGCCTAGGACCACATATGGTGGCACCTTGAGGGAGAAGACACCGTCTCTGTTCTAGTCGAATGAATGTCATCTGACTAAAGACTCAAAGACTGAGGGGAACCTGGGTGGCTCGCTTGGTTAGGCATCTGACTCTTGGTTTCGGCTCAAGTCATGATCTCACGGTTTGTGGGATCGAGCCCCATATTGGGCTCAGCACCGCTGGTATAAAGCCTGTTTGGGATTTTTCTCTCTCTCCCCCTCCCACGTACTCTCTTTCAAAATAAATAAATAAACTTAGGGGGAAAAACATATTACCAGAAATAAATTGACAGAAACAAACCTCATAGTTAGAAAATAATCCATTTCTCCTACATGCCTACCTCTGTATGGTTCAGTCAGTATTTACGGAAGACCTACAAGATGCTGGAGAAAGATCCAAAGACCACATATACTCTCTGGCTCTTGAGAAAATGCCACAGGAGTGAGCTGTTCCAACATAATGAAAGAAAGAGCATTAATACAAAAAGATGTGCATGTTACTACAAAAGCCCCAAGGAGAGGAAATGACTCACACCAGGCTACAAAGCCAAGAGCCAAGTGCCAGGCATTATGCGAAATGCCATACATGTACTTCTTCCTATGACTCTTACAATGACTCCAAAGTAGGCACTATTGTCTCATTTTAAAGCTGTGACACCTAAGGAACAGAACCATCAGGGAACCTCATCTAACATCACAGAGCTAGGATTCAAATCCAGGCAGTCTGAATCCCACACCTGCACTCCCAAGACAACAGTGGACGGCTTCTCTGCCAGCATCTGCCTGGGAGGGGTCAGGGAAAGCTCCTCCTCCCATCAGCCACCTGGAAAGCGCCTCTCGGAGCGAGCGCTGGGACTCCTGCATCATCTTCCCTTTCAAAGCTGACTCATCCCCTCCCCCTCCCCTTCTCTTCCAGGCTGGGTGGCTAGTCCCGCCTTCCTGCTCCCGCAGCACTTCTCAACCACATGCACCCGCCTCTCTCCCGAGAAACTGACCATGGGCTCAGTGAGACCACAGACTTTGTCCCAATCACATTCTTTCCACTAACACCTTCCATAGCATCACTCCTAGGGCAGGCAGCGTTCACTGAATGAACAAGCAGAAGCCTCTCCAGTGGTTTTCAGAGTGACAGACAGGAAAGGCTGACTGCCTGACACGGGAGCTGAGCTGCCCGTCGGGGTAACTTGTGCCAGAAGATCCTGGAATCACATGCACAATATGCAGAATCAAGTTCCTTCACCGCCACTTTAGGAACTACACCTACAGCCTCTCAGGGACTCCCCTAAGACCAACGGTCAGGGAAGAAAATGCTGAGTCTGTTTACAGTTGGTTTAAGTGATGTGTTGGCACCAGCCAGCGGATGGCTGCAACATGACACTACACTCAGACTCGGTCCTGAAGGCCCAGTGGCAGGAAAATCCAGACCAGCGGGCACAGGTCTGAGAAGTATGGTCGGATGGACCCTTTGCCAGGAAGGAAGAATGGCCAGAGATGCAGATCCACACCAATTCACTGATGGAAGCTACTGTCTGGCAGGACGGTCAGGAATTTGGAAAGAACAAGAAGCGATAACTGGTGGCAAAGGGCTCTAGAGAAGGGGTGTGAGGACGGACTCGGCACGCAAGGGCCTCTGTGTCCTGTGTGAATATGCTCAGCGAGGACACGCCCTGCAAACGCAGCTCTCAAAGCTCAGTGGACAAGATGAACAGAGCCACACGTGTCTCTGAGCTTCCTTCCCTGACACTTACTCTAATACACTCATGACAGCAAGGGTGGGAGTGATGAATCTGCTCAGTGACCTACACTTCCGCCAAGAACGATCTGGGTTCTCCAATGCCAGGTATCCGCAGGGCACAGCTCGTCTGGTATTCGGCATTTCGTGCTTTCTCTAGCACTGGACTCACTCAGCAAGCAACAACATAGCTGGGAGACCCAGAGAGGCCGGACTTGTGCCCCAGCCTCAGTTACTGGCTTCCTCCAACCTCTCCTCAGCCCCCATGCCTCTGCACAGGTGAGGGGTCCTGCAGGGCTGGCTATCTAGTGAGCCTACTACCCAACCTTGTCCCACATAGTGGCCTGGAGCCGCCCTGGCCCACGTGATACACAGAAATGTCTGACCACCTGAATAAGGGGGCTACCGCTCCAGCAATCGGCTCTGGCCGTGCTTCCCAGACTCCTGCACACTTGCCCATCGACGCTGGCTCGCCTGAACCCTAGAGGTCTGTTTCCCATGGCCCTCCCAACACAGACATGACGCATCCCAGGCAGCCTGCCTGCAGGGGTGCCCTGACTGCCATGCATGCCCACCCACTAGCCTCAGCTTGCGTGCACCCCAGACAGATCCTGCCTGCCCAGTGACTGTGGACTAGCTCTGGCCCAGGCAAGCCAGCTGCAACCACATGTGCTCCAACAAGGTATGAACCCCAGCTTTGCGGTGTGGCCCCCTTCGAAATGTGTCCTTCCATGGGGGTACTATCCCTCAGCCCTCAAGTATACTTTAGAGTTTCCTTTCCAGTTTACAGTTACTCTAGCGGAGCTTACTAATTTCTTAATATATTAAATTTCCCTTGTTTAAATTACTATATGGTTTAAAAAAATAAAAAATAAAATAAAATAAAAAAATAAATTAACTATATGGTTTGTTTCCTGATTGGACCTAGACTGATACACCCAGTTCTCCCATGTCACCATTATAGACTTACTGTACAACATTTCACTGTTATGACCCATGGTCATGGGATTCACTCATCTTGTCACATACCCCATCACCCAAAACAGCTGGCTGGGGAGAATGATGAAATGGCCTACTGGGGACTCACCACATTAAATGGGAGACCTTTGGGGTTAGAGAGCCATCCCGTAAGACGCAGCTGTACATATTCTGCACAGATGCCCAAGACAGACATGGTGCTGCCTCTCCAGGAAAGAAGGGCCTAAGTGCAAGCAGCATCTTTCACTGGCACCTAACAACCAATCCGGAAGATTCTTCCTTCCCACCCCTGCAACTTTAGGTTAGAACTCTTAGTAGCCAAGAGTTGAAAACCTGTACCAGGTGATAATAGTTTCGGTATATAAGAAGTTAGCCTGGCCATCTGGACTCATACCTCTGAACCAACAAGTTCAACACAAATGTTGACTAGATATTGTGATGGTCAAAGATAAAGAGACACATGAGACAGGTGCAGAATCCCAAAAAGAATGTCTTCAAAAAATATGTACCTCTCCATTAAACTTCCTTCTAAAACTTCCTTCTGACACATCCTGCAAGAACAGCAACACTACGGGCATCTGGGGGGCTCAGTCAGTCGACCATCCGACTTCTGATTTTGGCTCATGTCACGATCTTGTGGTTCATGAATTACAGCCCTGCGTCGGGCTCTGCACTGACAGCACAGAGCCTGCTTTGGATCCTCTGTCCCCCTCTCTCTGCCCCTCCCCAGCTCTCTCTCTCTTGCTCTCTCTCAAAAAAAAAAAAAAAAAATGTTAAGTTTATTTTTTAAAGCAACACTGAATCCTGTGGATGCTTAGAAAACATACACTTAAAATACTGTACAACTGTGGTTGAAAATACTCACTGTTTATCCTTAGGCAAGTCATTAATCCTCCAAGCCTCAGTTTCCTTATTTGCAAAGGGAAGATTAAAAAAATCCACTCAGAGGGCTGCTACAGAATCAAGTGAGATATGACAAGTGAAGTGCTTAACAGAGTCTAGGACTCTGGGTTAAGTAACCCAGAGTAACCATTAATGGTTAATGGTAACAGTAACCATTAAGTCAAAATCGGCAGCTATTTATTACCATAAAAATGACAGACTGTTTTAAATGGGCAGAATAAAGCAGGCAAATGCAAATAAAATAAATGCATGGGTAGCAATTTAAAGTCAGAAAAACATAAGTGGGGCGCCTGGCTGGCTCAGTCAGTGGAGCATGTGACTCCTGATCTTGGGGTTACGAGTTCAAGCTGCACATTAGGTGAAGAGATTACTTAAAAATAAAATTTTAAAGAAAAGATAAACATTATAAGTAACAAGGTACTCTGTTAATAGGAAATATACTTTTAATAAAGACGTGAAACTCACAACTCAACATAAAAATAAACATGTTAATATATATAAAATGCAAAGCCAGTAAAGCCTCCAGGTAAAAATTAACAGATGTCACCAATAGTCAAACAGGCCACCTATCAATCTGTAACAAACCAAGCAGACAAAAACATAAATGACAAATTTAAATAAGGCATAATTGTTGGATTTATGTCAAGATTTAAACTCCACTGAATACTTCTTGCATTAAACTCCATGAAACACTTGCACAGTTGATCAAATAGGCTACCAAAAAGCAAACAGAAACCTACACTCCAACAGACACAAGTTATACAGGCCATATTCACTTAAAAACAAAAAACAGGAGTGCCTGGGTGGCTCAGTCGGTTGAGCGTCCGACTTCGGCTCAGGTCATGATCTCGCGGTCCGTGAGTTCGAGCCCCGCTTCGGGCTCTGTGCTGACGGCTCAGAGCCTGGAGCCTGCTTCCGATTCTGTGTCTCCCTCTCTCTCTGCCCCTCCCCCGTTCATGCTCTGTCTCTCTCTGTCTCAAAAATAAATAAACGTTAAAAAAATTTAAAAAAAAATTTAAAAACAAAAAACAAATGGAATGTAAGATTTATAAAAGCTGAAACCACATATTTCAAAGTCCAATTCACTTCAATATTCAAAGCTCTCTCTCAAGTACTTTAATGAAGACATAAATTTGTAATTACAGTCCCACCAATATTTAATACTAGAGGACAGGGATTACCAGTAAATTCCCAGTACTTACCATAGTAACTTGAACATAATATGCACTAACTGAATGTCTGCTGAGTAAAGACTGAGAAAAACACGAAACTGAGAACACTATATATCAAAACTTTAGGTGTCTGGCCAAAACTGTACTTAAAGTTAAGTTCATAGCTGTAACGACTAGTATTATTTCAAAGGAAGAGAAAAGTAAATATTTGGCTATTAGAAATCAATTCAGAAAGCCACCTTCCCCAAAATAGCAACAATCATTATTACGAAAAGTTAATGACTTAGAAAATTGTTAACAATAGGAACTAGTTAAAACGTGGTAAATGTCTCTGAATTGTATGCTTACAAATGGTTTAAATGGCACATTTTATGATATACCTGTTTTAGCACAATTTTGAAAAAACAGATTTTTTTTTTTTTTTTTTTGAAAAGGGCAAATTTAAGTGGGATGGATACTGGGAAAAAAACATACAAACAAAAACAGATTAAAAAAGAACTGACCTACAAAGTTTAATGGGTGATTACCCTTTAAGAAACAGAATATTCCCGGGGCGCCCGGGTGGCGCAGTCGGTTAAGCGTCCGACTTCAGCCAGGTCACGATCTCGCGGTCCGTGAGTTCGAGCCCCGCGTCGGGCTCTGGGCTGATGGCTCGGAGCCTGGAGCCTGTTTCCGATTCTGTGTCTCCCTCTCTCTCTGCCCCTCCCCCGTTCATGCTCTGTCTCTCTCTGTCCCAAAAATAAATAAAAAACGTTGAAAAAAAAAAAAAAAGAAACAGAATATTCCCTAACACTAACAATGTGCATAGTTTACAGGACTAAGATTCAATCCTCTAATACCAGAAACATCTTAGAATCATGAAAAGCACATGGTAACAATTAGCATTCACGGGGTCCTACTAAAATTCTCACTCTCTCATCTACCTCAAACCACTCACACATTCCCCAAAGCCATGCTTTTAAATTAATTCCTACCACCATTCCACTATATATGGATGTCCTCAAGTCACTTTATTTTCTACAAAAGACTCCTGACGTTCTCAAGGACATGAGGTCACATGAGGACTTTCCAGGATACCAGCTATCACAAATCACTAAGACATTTAAGTGACCTCATCAGACCTTTAAGAAACATGTAAAATTAAAATAAATTCTGCCTGTAAGTATACATTGCATTGTGGACTTTAGTGTATTGACCTCAGAAGGCAGTCAGGAAAACCACAACACAGAGAAATGAAATGATGGGGGAGGGGACACAGCCAGCAGCTAAGTGATTTCCACACAAAACTAGGAGCTTCAAAATTCCCCCTTTTCAAATTCATGCTTTCACAAAATTGACATTAGAATGGTAACAATTATGGGAATGCAAACTGATGCAGCCACTCTGGAAAACAGTATGGAGGTTCCTCAAAAAATCTAAAAATAGAACTACCCGACGACCCAGCAATTGCACTACTAGGCATTTATCCAAGGGATACAGGTGTGCTGTTTCGAAGGGACACACGCACCCCCACGTTTATAGCAGCACTATTAACAATGGCCAAAGTATGGAAAGAGCCCAAATATCCATCGATGGATGAATGGATAAAGAAAATGTGGTGTATATATATACAATGGAGTATTACTGGGCAATCAAAAAGAATGAAATCTTGCCATTTGCAACTACGTGGATGGAACGGGAGGGTATTATGCTAAGTGAAATCAGTCAGTCAGAGAAAGATAAAAATCATTATGACTTCACTCATATGAGGACTTTAAGAGACAAAACAGATGAACATAAGGGAAGGGAAACAAAAATAATATAAAAACAGGGAAGGGGACAAAACAGAAGAGATCCATAAATATGGAGAACTGAGGGTTACTGGAGGGGTTGTGGGAGGGGGGATGGGCTAAATGGGTAAGGGGCACTAAGGAATCTACTCCTGAAATCATTGTTTCACTATATACTAATTTGGATGTAAATTTAAAAAAAATAAATAAAACAAACAAAAACTTAGTAAAATATCCTCAAATACAAATCTGTAATTCAACCTGTGTAATAGTATTGATTTCAAATACTGAAATAAAATATTAAAAAGTAAAAAAAAAAATTAAAAATATAATTGATAGTCAGGGAAAAGAGAATATTTATTAACTATTATAATAACCCCTACAAAACACATTTCTTGAATATAGGATTTTAACCTTTTGATCTCGATTTTATTTTCAGAATTTTGTGTTTCTACATGAACACAATAAATTGGTTGTTTTCACTGAAAAAAAATTAATAAAGGTTGTATCATCTTACTCTACCATGAACACAGTACAGTTGACCCTTGAACAAGAGCTTGAACTGTGCAGGTCCACTTATACAGAGATTTTCTCTAATAAATACAGTACAGTAATGTAAAAAAAAAAAAAAAAAAAGAATGGTAACAGATACATTAAAAAATAACGAATATGTGAAATAAATATTGCATAGACTCCAAAATACTCTCAAAATTCTGAGGATTTTAGTCCTCATGTCAATTAAAAACCTGAGGTAATATAACTTTGAGATCAACACCTGCACAAAGTCCAATAAAACCCACGAGACCACATTAAATCCTCAAAAATGCTGTATGGAAATTACTGTCTAAACCACAAAGACTGGTCAGAGAATCAGCACATCCCATCCTAGGTGGCCTTACACCTGTCACAGTACCTCCCCAGCCCCTTATATCCAAAAGGGCAGGTGCTGCTTGGCCCTGGCCCCTTGCTCCTCCTAGCTGTGCAGCTGGCCCTGAGCAAGTCCTTAGCCTTTCTGTGCCTGTTTCCTCAACATGGACTGGGGACCAGGGCACCTGTGCTTCAAGCCACTGTAAAGACAGAAAGGAGACACACACAGGGACGGCACAACAGTGCCTGACACGGAAAGTGCCGTGTAAGTGCCAGCCGACGCGGACACATGTAATTATCAGCTTGTGGCAGGACCACTCAGTGATCACTGCTTGCGCGGCAAAGTAACGCCGCAAGGACCATACGAACTCCTTCCTGATCTCTCTTCTACTACAGTTTTGCCCTGCTGTTCGTATCTCACTGCTGCCCAGCTCACCTAAAACATAAGCCTCCTAAGAACAGAAACCACTCCACGGGACACTTCCCGGCAACCTGACCGTGCCAGACAACACACGGCAAGACTTGTGGATGTTCTTCCAGTGTCACACCCCAGTATCAAGTACGTATTCAAAGACCTCAATAAATGTTTGCTCAATGAATGAATCCGCGTTCTCTCAACGATCTCGACTTCAAGTCCAAGGCCCTGACACCCCTTGCAGAGTCTGGCCCTAGTCACCACACCTTGCTTGGGACACACTGCCACTGACCAGATTCTGCTCACTCGCTGGGCATCAACCCTGAGTCCTTTCACTTGGGGAAACACTCCGAGCCCCCCACACAGACGAGGCGCTGTCCCTGATCCCTCCCTCTCCCCTGGATGGGGGGGGGGGGGGGGGGCGGTCAGCACTCTCCCTAAACCAGGGCCTGGGCCAGGAGCAAGTCCAGTATTTGGAAGGGAGTCAGTCAGAGGAGTGTGAACCAGCAGACAGAGGGGGAGAACGTTAGGCCTCCTTTCCCAGAGGAGGGTCATGAACCCAAAAGGGTGGGAACCTTTTATTCTAAGTAAGTTTTTATTTCATTCAGCTTTTCAATACTTCCAACAGGACAGAGACCTACTACCTGTACCCAAATAATTCTTTGGTAACCAGAATTAACTGATAAATAAATGTTGCTTCTGATTTTCATTTTCATTTTTTAATTAACGCCAAATGATTAATTCATGTAATAAAAAAAGCTAAGCATGTAATATTTATTGAAAATTCCTCTGTTCGAAGTCTATTTCAGGCAGTTAGATGTAAGCATTAATAATGCAAGAGGGGTCACAGCTTCTGAGTGTTACAGAACCTCGAGGGCCCATTCCTGACCTCTCCTCACCAATGCCTTCCCTCCACCAGCCACACCCACACCATCAAGACACACTCAACCCTCAGGAGTTGGCCTGGGGCTCAGATGTCTACGGTGGAGAGGGCTGCGAAGACAGTGGAGCAGAGGACCCTACGCTCACCTTGTTCCACAGATACAACTAGATAACACTCACATCAGCGTAAATAACCCAGAACACTACCCGAAGCCTGGCAGAACAAACCCCACAACTAGAGGTAGAGAAGAGGCCACACCAGAGAAGGTAGGAAGGGCAAAGACCCAGCTTGGGAGCAAAACAGACCATCGTTCGCGGCGGGAAGGGAGCCACGGGCACAGAGAAGGGCAAAAATCAGATGCTGATGGTACAACTGCCTAATCCACATCTGCCTTGGTCGTCTCAAGGCCAGGGGGCTCAACATGTCCAAAACCAAATGTGCACGGTGGCAGCAGTGAACCAGAAACCCCGGGAGTCATCCAACGCAAAAAAAACCAGAAGGAGAGCAGACCCAGCAAGTTTAGTGTGGGGGACAGCCTGCCTGGGCGCAGAAGACACCTGCGCCCATCCCACACGCAGAAATCAAGGGGGTGCACCCCGGCCCCCCGCCAAATGCCCACCCCACGCCTGACACCAGGCCTCTAACTGGTCTTCCTGCTTCAGTCTTTGCCCCTTACACCCACCTAAGTCACAGTACATCACCCTTCTGCTCAAGACCCTCCCATGTTCCCACAGATTACAACCAGTGTCAGAGTGTCAGACAAGGCCCTCCAGGTCTGTCCAGAGCCTGACAATCCAGCACTCGGCAGACACTTGTGGGGACAGATGGACAAACGTGACACACGCACCAACAGATGATCTGACACGGAGCTGCGTGAAGAAGCAAGAACAAGACCTGTGCCTCACACCACCTGGAAATAAGCAAATACACGCAATCTCTGAAAAGAGAGATTCAAGAGATTCATGCCTGTCCACATAAGCAAACCTATCAGACTAGAGCAGATTAAGAAGTGGGGGTGGGGGGAGTAAGGAGCATAAAATGAAGGAGGCAAATAGGGGAGAAGGCAAAAGGACACTGACACCTATTTGATGCTGGGCATGTGCTGTGAATCAAGGAGTAGGAGGTCCTACACAGCGTGTAGGAGGAGGAGGAGGAGGAGGCAACTAACACAGCGTGAGACCTCCCCCCAGGCCAAGCCCTTCCGGGGTATTTCCTATTCCAGGGGGAAATCGTGCCTGAAGTCAGACTCCTAAGAATCTGCTTTGACCTTCCCACATTCAACCCACCTCCCTCTCCCAGGTGTCTCAGATGTGGGCCAAACCATGGCCCTCACTGCAGCGGGGGATGTCTGCTCTGCTTTTCAAAGCCCTTACCTGTCTCTATCTGCCCTTAATCAAAAGACCCAAACTCTGGCCCCAGCGCTCAAGGTCGCACCAGGGCACTTCCCACTGCTCCTCCTCCAGGCCCCTGACCCCAGTTCCCCAGCAGGGCAGGGCGTGGCACAGGCTTCCCTACTACCTGGCCTACTGACAGCTCCCACCCTCAAGTTAGCAGCCAGGCCTACTAGCCTACAACCTTTAATCTTACCTAAATCTCTCATTTTACAAATCAGAGGAGGACAAGAGACTCTCCGGGTCACACAGTGAATTCCTGCAGGGCAAGGCTGGAAAAATGCCCAGGTCCCCAGTCCAGCCTTTGCTGTGAGGCCACATTCTTGGACAATCTGGTTTCCTTTAGGCACCGTGAAGGACTTCATTTAGGGGGAAAGGGGATTAAAAAGAAAGCTTGAAATGTTACTTTGAGCTTACCTTTTAGTTGAAATTCAGTCTTTATAATCGGTTTTGACATCCTGAGCAAAATTTAGAAAGTGATAAATAAAAAGTTCTGGTCTAGGATTTCACTGTGTACATCTATCTATCGGTCAAAACTCTCCTCTCCCAAGACATCGTTAAATAAAATTAACTTTCTATCTCAGGGAGGGAAGCCCCTCCCTTCCAAACTCCTAGTTTTTTACACAGAACGAAACAGAAGTGCACTGTTCTAACAGGTGTGTGTGTCCCCAAGCTTGTCTGCAAGGTGGCTCTCATCAGGGAGTGTCCTCACAGTCTCCCCCTGCTTAGCAGCCCAGGCCCTGCCCTCTCCTTCATGCCTACAGAGGGCTGGGAGGTAAGGAGGGGAGGCAGCCCACCCCAGCGTGCCCAGGGACCCAAGATGACACCTAGCATGAAAACATGCCCTAGTCCACTTCTGAGAAATGGGAATCAAAATACAAAGCGACATCAGCCAGAAATCACTAGAGGCTGCGAAAAGGAAGGACTCAGGCCACACTGCAGGCAGAATCACCAAAGAGCAGGACCCAGAGACAAGGTGGGCCCCCGCCAGAAGGCAGGCTCGGCAAAGCCAGCTCACATCCAGAAGCAGCGATGGCACAGGCAGGGTGCCGCAGCTGCCCACGTACGGCAGTGCTCGAAGTTAAACTGAGTGGCCTTCTGTTTCCTGCCATCTGAAAAACCCTGAATACAACAGAGAGCAGGACGGGGCGGGGAGGGGCAGGAGGGAGGGGACGAGGCACTGGTGTGGTCCCTTGGAAAGCTCCACTCGGATCTAGGAGACTGATCAGATGCAGCCCAGCTGAGTGGGAGATTTGGCTGGAACAAAAGCTCCCAGCCCAGGGAAGGAGGACTAAAATCAAGCCAGGGCCCCTCTGGCCAAGCTCTGCTCCAGGAAGGAGCCCTCCAAGTCCCGTGCCCATGGCGTGCTTCGCATACCTTCCTCCAAACTGCACGCTGCCTTACATTCAAACCTGGGAAGGCTTATTTCCTGTGTCATCAGGGGACTTCAATAATGAAGGGGAGAAAAGATTTCAAGTATTCCAGTCAAGAGAGGTGTCACACACCAGAGACTGTGCCATGACCCCTGCAAGGAGGAGTAAACAGATGAGACCGACAGCCGTACTATTCTTAACGCAGTTCAGGGAATACTTAGGACATGTTTAAAGCATAGGGAATTAATTAAAATACATGGAGGAAAAACATGGAGGTTTGGCTTAGAGCACATCATCCAAACTCTTAAGTAGGATATTCAGAGTTGCCTCTTTGGCTCAGGATTACTCTCTGAACTTAAAATGACCAAGTCTGCAATGGCTGACGGAACGTACTGCTTTCTTACAAATGGAAGACCTGAACACAACGAATTCAACCCCGCATGTAGAAACCCAAGAAAGATGATGTGCCCAAGAAGCACAGATTCAAACTAGCCCCTAGAATGAGCACATGGCAACTGTAGACTCCACTCACTACTGCTGAAGTGAACGAGTGCTGGGCTATTTAGAAGTCAGTCACAATTTCAGAAGCCATGCTCGAAGTGTCTGTTATTTAATATGAGCTGTGAAAACCTCCAGATACAAGTGACTTATCCAGCATCTGCCCCTAAGAATACAGCTCCACTTTCAAGAGCATCTGAAGGAGATGAAATCAAATTCTGTTCACCATGACAATATGCCAGTCCTACAATTCTAAGGATGAACATGTGAACAGGACCATCCAGAAATCTGTGACTTTGTGACCAGATTCTAGATAAAGATTTCAGTCCAAATGATTATGAAAGCATCTTTTACTTTAGTAGAATTAGCTAAAATTATAAAGGAGAGTCACAGGACCTTGACACCTGCTGTTTCCTTTGTCTACAACACTCTTATCCATATGTCCACATAGCTCTGCTCCCTCATTGCCTTTTCGTGTCTCTGCTCAGTAGTAGGCCTTCCCGGATCCCCCCACTTAACCCTGGAAGCATCATGCCCACACACCTGCTTCATCGCTCACCATCCTACCACTTCATTAATTTACTGTCTCTTCCCACAAAAAGGGACAGGGAGATCTTTGTGAGCTCTGTTCACTGATGTGTCCTCAGTGCCAAGAACAACTCCCGACATAATAGATGCTCTAAATACATGATGAAGGAAGACACATCTCAGGTATGCCTGGAGTCTTCCTCACAGCTCTCAAGAGCATTTCAAGATGTGGAGCACCTGGGTGGCTCAGGTCGTGATCTCTCGGCTCCTGAGTTCGAGCCCCGCCCGCGTCAGGCTCTGTGCTGACAGCTGGGGGCCCGGAGCCTGCTTCGGATTCTGTGTCTCCCTCTCTCTGCCCCTCCCCCACTCATGCTCGCTCTCTCTCTCTCTCTCTCTCTCTCTCTCTCTCAAAAATAAATAAATATTTTTTAAAAAAGAGTATTTCAGGATATTAAACACCAGAACTCTTCACTATTAAAAGCGACAAAAAAAAAATAAACAAAAAATAAAAAAATAAAAATAAAAGCGACAAACGGGGTGTCTGGGTGGCTCAGTCGGTTAAGCGTCCAACTTTGGCTAGGGTCATGATCTCACGGTTGGTGAATTCCAGCCCTGTGTCAGGCTCTGTAATGACAGCCTAGAGCCTGAAGCCTGTTTTGGATTCTGTGTCTCCCTCTCTCTCTTGCTCTCTCTTGCTCTCTCTCTCTGCTTCTCCCCTGCTCATGCTGTCTCTCTGTCTCAGTCTCTCTCTCTCTCTCTCAAAAATACAATAAACTTTAAAAAAATGTTTTTTTTAAACTAAAAAAACTGACAAATAGCACTAAGCTCATTAAACAGTTTAAATATGACTGAGTAAACCCACTTTGAACTGCTTTCATATTACTGCTAAATAAAATTCAGTTTTTAGAAAGTTACAGTCCACCACTGTTAGCAACAAATTTTCTATTACAATTTCTCAGCCCCACACGAGTTTCTTTCTGATCAATTGGCTCTTTACAAGAGGCTGCATGAGTAAGCCCCCGAGTGTTTCAATAAGTAACTGGTCAATACAGAAACAAACTGTTCAAGCCCCAGAGTGATCTAAAGACTTAACCCTACAGGTTAAGGTTTCCTCGTGGAAATCATGAGTTTCCACGCCACAGGAAAGGAAAGACAATGTTATCTTCCACACTCCAGAATCAATTAAAATCTGGAATCGACTTTGTATACAAGAAAACGTATCCAGCCAGTCACCTCCTAAGACTTAAGTCCCAATTCCCCAAATAATCATCCCTCCTTTTGCATAGTAATGCCCCTCTTATTTTTCCTTACACTGTGGTAACTATACCCGGTAACAGCATTCACACCTTGCTGTGGGAAATATTGGCCTAGAATGTTTCACTAAGCCTTTTAATTTAGTATGTTTGAAAATCTGGACTAAGTTAGCTAGACTCTGTCTGAATTCACATGGTAGAAAATTTCTACATAACAAATGTTACAGTGAAGTTTTTAAACAACTTAAAAAAATTCTAATTCTACATCTCATTTGAGTCATTCAACAAACACTTATTAGCTTTGAACAAGGTAGTATGCTTTAAAATCTTTCTTCATGTTGGGGCGCCTGGGTGGCGCAGTCGGTTAAGCGTCCGACTTCAGCCAGGTCACGATCTCGCGGTCCGTGAGTTCGAGCCCCGCGTCAGGCTCTGGGCTGATGGCTCAGAGCCTGGAGCCTGTTTCCGATTCTGTGTCTCCCTCTCTCTCTGCCCCTCCCCCGTTCATGCTCTGTCTCTCTCTGTCCCAAAAATAAATAAAAAACGTTGAAAAAAAAAAAATTTTTTTAAAAAAAAAATCTTTCTTCATGCAATAAACTTCTAATCTAGTAAGAGGCCATAAATGCATAGGTGAATACAAGTGTGTTCAGTGTCATTCAAGGTAATTGCTTTAGTCGGGGAAGAATCAGGGCAAGCTGAATGGAGAAGGCAGAACCAAGCCTGGAATAACAAAGAGTAGGATTCTCAGGAGGCAGAACCAGAAGGAAGGAAAGGGGAGCAGGAAAAGAAAAAGGATGTGGGAGAAAAAGCCTTCCTGAAGAGCAGAGATAGGGAGCCAAGGTCCAGATGTAATGAATGAGAAAATACAAGGTGGAGAGGTGGAGAAAGGTGGAGAGGACCCCGCTGGAGAGAGGTCCTCCTTGCTCACCAGAAGGTGGACTCCTCCAGAAGGACTCTCGGTTAGGCAGACCGGAGTGCACACAACCCCCACCCACCTAACAGACTGTACATCCAGGCATGGCTCAAGGACATGGCTTGGAGATCGTCCTATATCTCTAACCAGTAACACAGAAGGCATTCAGATGCAGTTGATGAATATAACTGACATACAATAAAAAATACACAAAACGAAAAAACATACAATAAGATAAAAATGAAATCATTTTGGGGGCACCTGGGCGGCTCAGCTGGATTCAGCTCAGGTTACGATCTCAGGGTTCATGAGTTTGAACCCTGCAACAGGCTTCCTGCTGTCAGCACAGAGCCCGCTTCATATCCACTGGTCCCCACCTCCTCAAAAATAAACATTTTTTTTTAAATGAAATCCTTTTTGCATACTTATTAACAAACCTGAAGAACTTTTTTATATCACAAAGAATCGTGAGAAGAAAATTTAAGGAAGCCAGTGTGACTGAATGTACTTTATTATTTTTCAAAATCTTGGTATAATATTCTTTGTGTTAAAACCAGATCTTTGGAGCACGATAAATTCAATTACTTAGAAAGCTGGTTTTACCAGCAGTCTTTACTGAAAAAGGTCCCTCTCCCTTAAATACACAAGGATCTAAATGGAAGAAATACTATAGATCATTTGCACTTACTAAATCATGCTCATCAATTTTCAATCCCATCAATCAATTACACAAAGATTTTTGCTGAAATTCAGCTAGTCAAATTTTTTTTTTTTTTTTTTCAACATTTTTTATTTATTTTTGGGACAGAGAGAGACAGAGCATGAACGGGGGAGGGGCAGAGAGAGAGGGAGACACAGAATCGGAAACAGGCTCCAGGCTCTGAGCCATCAGCCCAGAGTCCGACGCGGGGCTCGAACTCACGGAGCGCGAGATCGTGACCTGGCTGAAGTCGGACGCTTAACCGACTGCGCCACCCAGGCGCCCCTCAGCTAGTCAAATTTTTTAAATGCTTGTTTATTTTTGAGAGAGTGAGCGCAGGTGGGGGAGGGGCAGAGAGAGAGAGGGGGACAGAGGATCCGAAGCGGGCTCCACGGGCTCTGCACTGACAACAGAGAACCTGATCTGAGGTTCAAACTCCCAAACCACGAGATCATGACCTGAGCCAAAGTCAGACACTTAACTGACTTGAGTGAGCCACCCAGGCCCCCCTCAGCTACTCAATGTTTATCTTCCTCACAGTTCTTTGTTTTTACAGTAATCAGGAGGCATATCACGTTTTTGTATTTTTAATAAGCTCAGAAGTGAACTTTCCAAAAAGCTTCCATAGACAGTATAACAATTTCATCCCCCAGTTTAAGTGTGCAGTAAGATGACTATTTATATTCTTAGCAACAAAACAAAACATAGTGGCGGCAACTCTAAACGCCCATCTTCAAGATGCTCTCCACAGCAAGAGTTTCTTTCAAAAAGCAATTTTCCACTCATTGATAAAATGTCACCTTTACCTTGAGGGGGCAGATTAACGGTTTATTTTGTCAAAAACACTGAATTTGTTAGGTAGCTTCCTACTGAAAGCCACTTATTATTACAGAAAAGATCAGCAAATTTAGAACACTTGTCTTTGCGTAAAAGAAAAACACTCGATTCACCTTCAGAATCAGCAGTGCTTTTAATTTTGCCACAAGACGACCAGCAAAGCTCATACTTATTCTCCATCTCATTGCAAAACACTGTAAAGATTCACTCCTTTTGTAAAGGGCTCAGGCTGATCCCTTATAGGATTCTGGCTTCAATTTGTCGCTATAAGAACTTATTTATGCATCACGCGGTGAATAAAACTTACGCGTGCTGTTCTTTCTGCCATCCTACCCTACCCAAAAATCTTTACTTTTTTTTTTTTTTTTTTTAAATAAATACAGTGGCTGCTCCATCGCCGGTTATACCTTATTTTTCCACAAACCCCTGTTAATGAAAGAAATCATTTTGGGGTTCCCGGCTGGCTCAGTGGACAGAGCATACGACTCTCGATCTCAGGGTTGTGAGTTCAAGCCCGACATTGCCTGTAGAGATTACTTAAACGAAACTTTTTACAAAATCACTTCAGGATACGTATGCTCTAGGATACTCAGCGTCACACACACACCACAACAGTCCTCAACCCGTATCTACTTGAAACTGCAGCAGGATTCTCGCAGACGACACACCGAGGCTCTTTAATCTCCAGGAAACAACTTTACTGGTGCCAGCACCACTCAGCTGGGTTCGTACCCAAAGAACTGACACCGAACGTCACGTGGCATAGTTTTTAAAAATATACTTTCTATTTCTTTGTCTCCCACATATGGTAACACACATATACCTGCAGTCTGATTAAGTAGTCTCAGTTTACAAGGTCGTGAGGGATGTTGTCTCATAGGCACACAGCCAGATTGATTACCTTGAGATTTTTCTTTCTTTTCTTTTCTTTTTTCTTTTCTTTTCTTTTCTTTTCTTTTCTCTTTCTTTCTTTCTTTCCTTTCTTTCTTTCTTTCCTTTCTTCCTTCCTTCCTTTCTTTCTTTTCTTTCTTTCCTTCCTTCCTTTCTTTTCTTTCCTTCCTTCCTTCCTTCCTTCCTTCCTTCCTTCCTTTTCTCTCTCCTTAGGGAGGGGACCCTATCACAAAACCTGTTTAGAAGCAGGTTTCAGCGCAGGTCTTGATCTCACAGTTCGTGAAATCGAACCCTGTATTTGGGCTCCACACTGACAACACACAGCCTGCTTGGGATTCTCTCTCTCTCTGCCCCTCCCCTGTTTGCACACTCTCTCTCTCTCTTAAAATAAACTTAAAAAAAAAAAAAAAAAAGCAAAAAAGCATGTGTTTCCATCATCCCAGAACAAACCCCCCATTATGTGTTCATCATAATGTATTCTAACAATTTAATTTTTCAAACCTTCTGCAATACTTTCTATGAATACCCTGAAAAGTATTCGCTGACAAAGTAATGTATTTATTTTGGTGCCATCTTGTTTCCTCTGTACTATTTCAGCCTTCTTGCCTCCCCGCTCCCCGCTGCTGGAGAACAAACTTCCCCCAATGCTAGGTGGCTACTCTGGCTCTGAGTGCTAGGTGAGCACAGCACATGCCAAAGACTGGCCCGACCAACCCCACAGCTGAACGCTGTACTTTTTGTTCTGGAAGTCACTCTCGGGAGCCCAGCCCAGAGACCTGTTCCGTCTGTCGTTTCCGTAATGTTGTGTCCTCCTAATTCCCCGTATTGCATGTCTGTCTGTGCAATTAGCTAGAGCTGCTGCTGCATCTGAACCTTTCAGAAATACAAACCCTCAGGAGCTCATCCTTAAGCTTAATGAAATTTTATAAAGTACCGGATCGAGTAATGTACAACTTTAAACACTGCTACAAAATTTACAGCTGTTTCTCGCTTAGTTTGCAAACACTTTGCGGACTATAAAGGCTCGCTGCTTTCCTTCCCTAACATTTCAAGGCAAGATAACCACTCTGGGTATGGCTCATCGTTAATAAAATTGCATGTAACTCCACACTTCAAATCATCTTTGAGAGTCGGTTCTCAGCTCTGCTTAGATCATTTTCCTGACTTCATCACGTGGCTAATAAAGAGCCTATGCAGGAAGCAGTGGAGGTGCCATCAATTTCCTGATTGTTCCATATGCTTTCATTATTGGCACTGTCTTCTATCCAGGGTTTCTTTGAAGACTACCTGTTTTGTGGAGACCTCTTTAATTAAAATTAGACAGCGGAATTCACGAACATACTTAATGAGCACTCTCTAACTGCCACAGGCTTCACACTGTCAGGGAACAAACTTCCTCTCCTGCCTCGGGACACCTCAGCAACGATGCAAGACTCGTGCCTCAAATACAGGGCAAGTGAGGGCAGCAATCTCAATTCCCGCAACAAGTGTTTGTCAGGCATGATGTCTTACTGGGAGATGGAAGGACTAAAGCATTCTTCCCGCAGCAGCAGGGAGCACCTGCTCCACTCCCAGTGCACCTCTCAAGCACCCCTCCCTTAAGAGACCTCCGCAGTAGGTGACCAAAGGACTGACCATCAGAAAATAACGAAGTTGGAAAAGATCCTTAAGATTACCTGGCACAGTCTTACCTGCGTCCAAAGCACAACCACATAGATCTTTAGGCAAAACTGATTTTGAAGGGTGCCTGGCTGGCTTACTCAATGGCGCATTTGACTCTTAAACCCGGGATTGTGAGTTTGAGCCTCACGTTGGGCTCCGTGCTGACAGCTCAGAGCCTGGAGGCTGCTTCGGATTCTGTCTCCCTCTCTCTCTCTGCCCCTCTTCCACTCATGATATCTCTCCTCCCTCTCTCTCTCTCTCTCTCTCTCTCAAAAATAAACATTTAAAAAATACATACATACATACATACATACATACATACATACATAAAAATAGAAAAAAATCTTTAAAAGAAACTTATTTTGATGGGGCACCTGTGTGGCTCAGTCAGTTGAGCATCTGACTTCAGCTCAGGTCATGATCTCTCAGTTCACGAGTTTGAGCCCCACATTGGGCTCACTTCTGTGAGCCTGTCAGCACAGGGTCTGCCTTGAATCCTCTGTCCCCCTCTCCCAGTCCCTCCCCCACTTGCACTCTCCCCAAAATAAATATATATTTAAAAAATAAACTTTAAATTTTTTTTAATGTTTATTTATTTTTGAGACAGAGAGAGACAGAGCATGAACGGGGGAGGGTCAGAGAGAGGGAGACACAGAATCTGAAACAGGCTCCAGGCTCCGAGCTGTCAGCACCGAGCCCGACGTGGGGCTCGAACTCACGGACCGCGAGATCGTGACCTGAGCCGAAGTCGGCCGCTTCACCGACTGAGCCACCCAGGCGCCCCTAAAAAATAAATTTTAAATTAATTAGAAAAAAAAAAAAAACTATTGTGATAAATTATGTAGTAAACAAACCTCACTACTCATTCTGTAATGTGAAGGGAAGAATTTAGTCTAAACATGGACAGGCTGGGAACTCGAGTTGGAAGAGGCAAGTCCGGCCTCAAAATGGAGGTCCATGATCCAAAGGAACCAGAGCAGGTGAGAAAACTGTTTATTGGTGGTCTGAGCTTTGAAACTACAGATGATAGTTTAAGAGAACATTTTGAAAAATGGGGCACACTTACAGATTGTGTGGTGATGAGAGACCCCCAAACAAAACGTTCCAGGGGTTTTGGTTTTGTGACTTACTCTTGTGTGGAGGAGGTGGATGCAGCAATGTGTGCTCGACCACACAAGGTTGATGGGCGTGTAGTGGAACCAAAGAGAGCCGTTTCTACAGAGGATTCTGTAAAGCCTGGTGCCCATCTAACCGTGAAGAAAATTTTTGTCGGTGGTACTAAAGAAGATACAGAAGAATATAATTTTTTTTTTTTTAAATTTTTTTTTTCAACGTTTATTTTTTGGGACAGAGAGAGACAGAGCATGAACGGGGGAGGGACAGAGAGAGAGAGGGAGACACAGAATCGGAAACAGGCTCCAGGCTCTGAGCCATCAGCCCAGAGCCTGACGCGGGGCTCGAACTCACGGACCGCAAGATCGTGACCTGGCTGAAGTCGGACGCTTAACCGACTGCGCCACCCAGGCGCCCCCAGAAGAATATAATTTGAGAGATTACTTTGAAAAGTATGGCAAGATTGAAACCATAGAAGTTATGGAGGACAGGCAGAGTGGAAAAAAGAGAGGATTTGCTTTTGTAACTTTTGATGATCATGATACAGTTGATAAAATTGTTGTTCAGAAATACCACACTATTAATGGGCATAATTGTGAAGTGAAAAAGGCCCTTTCTAAACAAGAAATGCAGTCTGCTGGATCGCAAAGAGGTCGTGGAGGTGGATCTGGCAACTTTATGGGTCGTGGAGGAAACTCTGGCCGCGGTGGAAACTTTGGTGGAAGAGGAGGCTATGGTGGTGGAGGTGGTGGCAGCAGAGGTAGCTATGGAGGAGGTGACGGTGGATATAATGGATCTGGAGGTGATGGTGGCAACTGTGGCGGTGGGCCTGGTTCTAGAGGCAGAGGAGGCTATGGTGGAGGTGGACCAGGATATGGAAACCAAGGAGGTGGATATGGTGGTGGTGGAGGAGGATATGAAGGTCACCAGGAAGGAGGAAATTTTGGTGGTGGTGGGAACTGTAATGATTTTGGAAATTATAGTGGACAACAGCAATCAAATTATGGACCCAAGAAGGGGGGCAGTTTTGGTGGAAGCAGCTCGGGCAGTCCCTATGGTGGTGGTTATGGATCTGGTGGCGGAAGTGGTGGATATGGTAGCAGAAGGTTCTAAAAATTTTCAGAAGAAAAGGGCTACAGTTCTTAGCAGGGGAGAGAGCGAGGAGTTGTCAGGAAAGCTGCAGGTTACTTTGAGACAGTCGTCCCAAATGCATTAGCGGAACTGTAAAAATCTGCCACAGAAGGAACGACGCTCCATAGTCAGAAGAGTTCCTGCAGCTTCAACAGGAAACCCTTCTTGTTCAGGACGGTCATAGCCACAGTTGGCAAAAAGTGCAGCTGTTGATTAATGCAATGTAGTGTCAATTAGATGTACATTCCTGAGGTCTTTTATCTGTTGTAGCTTTGTCTTTTTCTTTTTCTTTTCATTACATCAGGTATATTGCCCTGTAAATTGTGGTAGTGGTACCAGAAATAAAAAATTAAGGAATTTTTAACTTTTCAAAAAAAAAATAAAATAAAATAAACAAACACGGACAGGCTGAGTTCACTTGCCAGAGATGAGGGGAAAGGCCTCAACCATCACTCAGGAAGCAAGTACATACAGCCCCAGCGTTACAGACAGGCTGATCAACCCGTTGCTGTTATCAGAAATCTCTAGCACACATTAAAATCATCAAGTGTAAGAATGAACCTGAGAGGAAGAATGGGACGTAGAATCACCTGCATCAAACTGAGTGTCTTAAGTGCAGGAACAGGTGAGCACAACCAAAGCCAAGAGCAAGGAGGAGAGCCAGGACGGTGCCATTTAAAGAAGGCAAAAGAGACTCCAGAAAGGTATATATAAGAAGATCAAATGCAACAAGCTCAGAGGACGTCAGGATTGAACAACAGGATTTGGTGACAATATTATCACTTAATGACCTCTGGGAAGGCTGATTAAGGCGATAGGCGGATAAAGGAATAAAACAGGACTGAGGATAAAGAAGGTAGAAGCAACCAATATTAACCAACATTATTCACCAGTATTTCAAGTTATTTGGTGGCAACAGGCAGAACAGGGTCAGACTGAAAGGTGTCTTAAGTGGTTAAGCAAGGTCAAGAGAAGGACTAAGGGGGAAGGGAAGATGGGCAATTCAAAATCTAGGGGCGCCTGGGTGGCTCAGTCGGCTAAGCGTCCGACTTCGGCTCAGGGCACGATCTCGCGGTCTGTGAGTTCGAGCCCCGCGTCGGGCTCTGTGCTGATGGCTCGGAGCCTAGAGCTGCTTCAGATTCTGTGTCTGCCCCTCTCCTGCTCACACTATCTCTCCCTGTCTCTCAAAAATAAATAAATGTAAAAAAAAAATTTTTTTTTATAAAAATTAAAAAGAAAAAAATCTGACTGCTGAGGAAAATAACCCAATAAAGGATGAAAGACTCCAGACCCAGGAGAGAAAGAACAGAGAGGTTTTGAACAGACTTCAAGACAATGTACTCACATAAATTCTGCAGTGAGTTTCTGTGGGTTAACCAGACTCACTAAAATCTATCAGGTAAGAACCCCTGGAATATAAGATTAACTTTGGAAAAAGAGTGCAACGCTTTCTTCCACATTAGACAAAGAATACAGCACATTTCAGAAAAACAGGGAAAGAGGCAGGGACTGCAGGAGCTGACGCCAACCAGACTGTCCGCAGAGCCACGCTTTCTGAGTGCGCGCTATGGGCACAGAGCAGGGTTTGGAAGAAAACATCCCAGCGAACTAGGGTTCCAATCCAGTCTGCGTGTGGTGGCTGAGCTAAGGACAGACACCAAGGGAACCCAGAAGGGCGGCAACAGCCTGGCCGAGGATGAAGGAGGCACACTTCCCACAGGGACAGCCCATGACCTCTTAGAAAGAAACAGCGGTTAACTGGGCAAAGAAGGGAAAGAAACACTGCAGCACCAGCACCAACAAAGGCACACAGACGAGAAGGACACAGCCACATCTTGCAAGCAGAACGGTGTGACGGCTACCGGGTCAGACACAGGTGGCGACGGCAGCAGGACAACAAAGTGGAAGGAAGCAGGAGCCAGGATGAGAGCCTCTCCACTCGGCCAGACAGTCGGTCAGGCAAGGCGTGGAAGAGCGAGTTCAGGTGTCATCCAAGGACAGCGGGGACCCCCAGATGCTCAGACAAGAGGCAGGGTTACCTGGAGGGGGGAGGATGGAGCGCAGAGCGCGCTCCCAGAGAAGAGTTTACAGAAAACGTATCGACAGAGATTAGAGCGAGGAAGGCAAGGATAACAGGTGGCTTTCTGCATCTCGGGTAGATCACTGGTAAGTGACCAGCGCCACCAGGAGTTGAAAGGTGCAAGAGGGGAAGCTGACTACGACAATGAGAGGGATTTTCCCAACTCAACTCTTGGGGCCTCAGCTTCCTCAGCGAGCAAATATCGGCTCAGCAAAAACACGTGCTGTGCTGTAGCCTGTCCAGGTCTACGGTCCTACGAGTCTATGGTCTGCCGATCCCAGCATTCCAACCACGATACCGGTGTGGGCACCTACAAAACGTGCAAACATAAAAAAACCAGTCCAACTCGCAGTTTGTGGAGAGGCACTGAACTGTAATGACTGCTTGACAGACCGGACTTTCCTAATAACCTTTTTTAAACTGAGATATAACTGACCTATTATTCTTTTAAAAGAAGGGAGAATGTTGACAGTAGCTGCAATTTAAGCCAGTTAATAAGGGATGCTGTTTTTTATTCTTCTAAAAACAGAAAGCAACAGCAATATTATAAGCACGGTCAAGAATTCATTTATGGGATTTCTTTATCCAAAGAAACCAAACAGCTTTGGCAAGGGGCTGGCGACTCTCTTCTCTAAGCTGTACTGACCGTCACCCAGGGATGCACCCGCAGGGGCAAGTCCTCACCTTCGTTCACTGGCCTCTAAAGAAGGGACTAACCTCTCAACGAGAACTTGGGGGGAATGTCTACATTGCTGGGCTACTTTCAACAGTGGAGTAATTACCAAGCATTAACAGAAGAATGAAGAGAATTAGAAAAAGAAAGAATCAGATTGCAGCAAACGACTACTTAACAATTTCACTGAATTTTGGCATTAATATAAAATTACTATCATACTTTAAGCATAAGTATTATTCAGCTTTTTGTAGGCCTTCCTTCATAAAAATAAAAATTAACCTTCCCATCCCATAGATGAGGCAGCTAAAAATAATCAAAATTAAAATTCTGGGCCACTAAATGCAAGATGATGTCCTGAACTGGGTCCTGGAATAGAAACAGAGTATATGTGGAAAAATTGGTGAAATGAAAATAAAGTCTGTGGTCAGTAATATTGTACCAACTTTATAGGGCGCCTGGGTGGCTCAGTCAATTGAGCATCCGACTTCGGCCCAGGTCATGATCTCACAGCTCATGAGTTCAAGGCTCACGTCGGGCTCTGTGCTGACAGCTCAGAGCCTGGAGCCTGCTTCAGATTTTGTCTCCATCTCTCTGCCCTTGCCCTGCTCGCGTACTGTCTCTGTCTCTTTCTTTCAAATGTAAATAAATGTTAAAAATTTTTTTAAAACGGGGCACCTGGGTGGCTCAGTCGGTTAAGGGTCCGACTTTGGCTCAGGTCATGATCTCCCAGTTTGTGAGTTCAAGCCCCGCATAGAGATCTGTGCTGACAGCTCCAAGCCTGGACCCTGCTTCAGATTCTGTGTCTCCCTCTCTCTCTCTGCCCCTCTCCTACCCATTTCTGTCTCTCAAAAATAAATAAATAAATAAATAAATAAATAGATAGATAGATAGATAACCAATTTCTTGGTTTTGACAAATACACCAAGGTTACATAAGATGTCAACATTAGAAAAAATTGACTGAAGGGAATATGGGAACTCTCTATACTAACTTGGCAACTTTTCTGTAAGTCTAAAATTATTCTAAAATAAAATTTTTAAAAAATGGGGTTTTTTTATGTTTATTTATTTATTTTGAGAGAGAGCGTGTGTGTGCATGCACACACGAGCAGTGGCAGGGCAGAGAGAAAGAGAGAGAGAATGTGAAGCAGACTCTGCCTTGTCAGCACAGAGCCCAATTCGGGGCTCAATCTCATGAACCATGAGGGCCACCCAGGTGCCCCTAAAATAAAAAGGTCATTAAAAACATCCTGGGCCAAAAGAAGTTAAATTCCCCAACTTCTCATTCGGTTTCAAGATGTAACTTATACTGTACTCAAAATATTTAAGAGAAAAATGTCAGGGTGCCTGGCTGGCTTAACTGGTACAGCACATGACTCTTGACCTTGGGGTTATAAGTTCAAGCCCCACATTGGCTGCAGAGATTATTTAAAAATCTTAAAAAGGAAAAATCAATTTCCACAGGAAATGGGATAAGCCAATGCCATATATATTATTGGAATTACTCTAAGACAGTTTACAAACTAAAGTTGATTTCTACGGTAAAAAAAAAATAAATACTTTGTAGGTCCATGAGATACAAATTATTTGATCGCAACTCATACTGATCACAGTCCCTCTAAAGACAGCTTGTGTCTCCATGCCAGTGTGTTCCAGCCAATGAGTTCAGAAAGCCTATAGGGTCAACAGGAGTCCAATAAAGGAGACCTGGGTGGCTCAGTCAGTTAAACATCTCACTTTGGCTCAGGCTGGGGCGCCTGGGTGGCTCGGTCAGTTGAGCATCTGACTTTGGCTCAGGTAATGATCTCACAGTTTGTGGGTTCAAGCCCTACATCAGGCTCTGTGCTGACAGCTTGCTCAGAGCCGGCAGCCTGCTTTAGATTCTGTGTCTCCTTCTCTCTCTCTCTCTCTCTCTCTCTCTCTCTCTGCCCCTCCCTGCTCATGCTCTCTCTCTCAAAAATAAATAAATTGTTTTAAAAAATTTAACTTCAGGGGCGCCTGGGTGGCGCAGTCGGTTAAGCGTCCGACTTCAGCCAGGTCACGATCTCGCGGTCTGTGAGTTCGAGCCCCGCGTCAGGCTCTGGGCTGATGGCTCGGAGCCTGGAGCCTGTTTCCGATTCTGTGTCTCCCTCTCTCTCTGCCCCTCCCCCGTTCATGCTCTGTCTCTCTCTGTCCCAAAAATAAATAAAAAACGTTGAAAAAAAATTAAAAAAAAAAAAAAAATTTAACTTCAGCTCAGGTCATAATCTCACAGCTCATGAGTTCGAGCTCCACGTTGGGCTCTGTGCTGACAGTTTGGAGCCTGGAGCCCTCTTTGGATTCTGTGTCTCCTTCTCTCTCTCTCTCTCTCTCTCTCTCTCTCTGCCCCTCCCTGCTCATGCTCTCTCTCTCAAAAATAAATAAAGATTAAAAAAAAAAAGAGTCCAATAAAGAAAGCTATACAATGACATAAGAAACCTATACTAGCACCAAATAGATATTCAACTAGCAATTAGGCCCAGCAATTAGGCCCAGGAACAAAGGCCTCAGGTTAATAAGAGTTAATAAGTATATTTCACATACATATTATGAAGTAAAAACATACATAATGAATGGAAATTAATCAAGTAACTGTCTATGAAGAAACACACTTCAAACATAATTATATGGGAGGTTGAAAGTAAAGAAATAGAAAAATATACCATGCAAATATCAATGAAAAGAAAGCTAGAGTGGCTATGTTAGCATCAAACAAAAAATGAGCAAGAATATAAAAGAATTCAAAAAATCATCACCACCTGGATCTAAATAACATTCAGAGAACACTCCACTCAATAATAGCAGAATATATGTTTTATACCCATAAGTAGTATTCACCAAGACAGACCATACAACCTTAAAATTTCTTAAGAATTAAAATCATACAGGGGTGCCTGGGTGGCTCAGCCGGTTGAGTGTCCAACTTCGGCTCAGGTTGTGATCTCACAGGTCATGGGTTCGAGACCCATGGCTACAGAGCCTCTCTCTCTCCCTCTCTCTGCCCCTTCCCCACATGTGGTCACGCTGTCTCTCTCTCAAAAGGAATAAACTTAAAAAAAAAAAAAATTACAATCATACAAAGCATGTTTTCTGACCATACTAGAATGAGACTAGAACTCAGTAACAGAACGATAACAGGAAATTAAACATACTTCTAAATAACCTGTGAGTCGAGGAGGTTACAGCAAAAGCATGGCTTACAGGGAAATTTACAGCACTAAATACATATATTAGAGAAAAGAAGAATGGCCTCAAATCAATAATCTAAGCTTGTAGCTTAAGGAATTAGAAAAAGTAAAATCGAAGTAAGCCCAAAAGCAGAGTCAAAAAAATTCAAAATCAAAAACAGAAAAACAGGGGGGAAAAATCAAAGAGCTGGTTCTTCAAAAAGATGAAACACTTGAAGAATCTCTAGCAAGACTGGCAGGAAAAAAAGGAAGGATACTCAATATCAAGAATGAAAAAGGGAACATCACTGCAGACCCTCACAGACATATTAAAAGGATAATAAAGGAATGCTATAGGAGCACCCGACTGTCAGTCGGTGCAGCGTGCAACTGTTGATCTTGGGATCATGAGCTCAACTCCCACACTGGTGTAGAGATCACTTACAAACTAAAATCAAGGAGTGCCTGGATGGCTCAGTAAGTGTCCAACTCTTGATTTCAGCTCTCTACTCTCTTCTGCTCCTCCCCACATCCATGCATGCAGCACAAGCTGTCTCTCAAGATAAATAAATAAACTTAAATAAAACCTTAAAAAACAAACATAAAGGAATACTACTGACAACTCTACACACATAAATTCAACCACTTAGATGAAATGAGCCCTTTCTTTGAAAAGCACACACTACAATAGAGAGAAAAGAACAAGTCCTAAGTTATTTTATCAGGTCAACATTATACTAACACCAAAACCAGGCAAGAACAATATATAAGAAAACTATTGACATAGATTTCATAACAACAAATGCAATGACACTCAACAAGATATTAAAGTGAATCCCACAACCAAAAAAGATTAATTTACCATGACCAAGAAGGGTTTATTCCAGGAATGCAAAGCTGAGTCAATATTTAAAAGTCAATAATGTCAAAAAAAAAAAAAAAGTCAATAATGTGATCTACCACATTAGCTGTCTAAAGAAGAGAAGTACATGATCATATCAATTTGATTCAAAAAAGCATTTGGCAAAATTCAACACCTATTAACAAAACTCCTCAACCTAATAATGGGCATCTACAAAAGTCTACAGCAGACATCATACTTTATGGTGAAATACTGAATGCTTTCACCCTAAAATCAGGAACAAGGAAATTGTACTAAAAGTCCTAGCCAGTGCAATGAAGAACGAAAAAGAAAGAAAAGGCATACATAACAGAAAACAAAGGAAAAAAAAAAAAAAAACAACACTACTCAGACACGATGACTTTCTACACAGAAAATACTAATGAATCCACCAAAAACTCCCAGAATATGATTTTAGCAAGATCAAAGGATAGAAGATAAACACACAAAATTTAATTACATTTCTATATACTAGCAATGAATAAATGAAACTGAAGTTTTTTTAAAAACACCATTTACAGACGTTGAAAAAAATTAAATATTTATGTATAAATCTAGGAAAACATGTACAGAATCCATCTGCTGAAAACTACAAAACACCAATGAAAGAAACCAAACATGAATTATAGGTCAATTATATCTCCATTAAAAAAAAAAAAAAAAAAAGAAATCAAAAATGATCAAATAGAGATGCATACTATGTTCATGGATTGGAAAACAACATAGTAAATGTGTCAATTTTCCACCAAATTGATCTATAGATTTAAGACTATTCTATTCAAATCCCAGAAGAATTATTCGTAAAGATAGGCAAGCTTATTCTAAAATATATGGAAAAGCAAAACAACTAAATAGCCAAAATATTTTTTTCTTTAAAGTTGGAGAAATCAGGGGCGCCTCGGTGGCTCAGGTCATGATCCCCCAGTTTGTGAGTTTGAGGCCCGCACTGGGCTCAGTGCTGACAGCTCAGAGCCTGGAGCCTGCTTCTGATTCTGTGTGTCCCTCTCTCTCTACCCCTCCCCAGCTTATGCTCTCTCTCTGTCTCAGAAATAAACATTAAAAGATTTTTTTTTTAAGCTGGAGAAATCACCTTGCTCAATTTTAAGACCTGCAGTAATTAAGACATGGTATAGGCAATGAAACAGATCCACAAATCAATGGAACAGAACGGAGAGTACAGAAATAACCCACACTCAAATAAGGTCAACTGATTTCTCACAAAGGTGAAAAGCCAATTCAGTGGAGAAAGGATATCCTTTCAACAAATGGGTTTGGAACAACCGAATATCCATATGAAAAAAAATATGAATATATATAGATAGATATGAATAGTTCATATGTACATATAGATATATATAGATATAGATATAGATAAACTAACTCAAAATGAATCACAGATCTAAATGTAAAGCTATGAAACTTTTAGGAGAAAGCATAGGGAAAAAAAAATCTTTATAACCTGAAGTTTCGTAAAACAAAGAGTTTACAGATATGACAGCAAAAAGTAGGATTCATAGGGGCGCCTGGGTGGCTCAGTCGGTTGAGCATCCGACTTCGGCTCAGGTCACGATCTCGCGGTCCGTGAGTTCAAGCCCCGCGTCGGGCTCTGGGCTGATGGCTCGGAACCTGGAGCCTGCTTCCGATTCTGTGTCTCCCTCTCTCTCTGCCCCTCCCCCGTTCATGCTCTGTCTCTCTCTGTCTCAAAAATAAATAAACATTAAAAAAAAAATTTTTTTTTTAAAGTAGGATTCATAAAAGAAAAATCTGGTAAGCTGAACTTCATCAAAATTAAATTTTTTTCTTTGCAAAAAAAGAAAAAAAAGCTATAGACTGTAAGAAAATGTTTGCAAATTGCATATTCGACAACACTCCTATCCAGAATTATAAACAACTCTCAAAACTCAAAAGCAAGAAAATAAACAACCCAATTAAAAATAGCCAAAGTCTTGAATAAACACTTCACCCAAGAGGATACAAGAATGGCAAACAAATACATGAAAAGTGTTCAATATCAGTAGTCATCAGGGAAATGCAAATTGAAACCACACCTATTACAATGGTTAAGATAAACACTAGGGACAAGCAGCGCTAGCAAGGATGCAGAGTCACTGGAACTCTCGACATTGCTGGTGAAGAGTCAAAAAGGTATGGCCGCTCTGAAAACTAGTCTGGCAGTTTCTTACAATGTTACCATATGACCCAGCTCCCACTTCTTAGTATCTACTATAGAAAAATGAAAATTTAATCCACACAAAAACCTGTACACAAATGTTTTTGTAGAAGCTATATTCATTTTCACCAAAACCTGGGAAGAACCTCGATGTCCACCATCGGGAAAATGAATAAACTGTGGTATATCCATACAATGGAATACTACTCAGCAGTAAAAAGGAACAATCTATTACTGGTATATGCAACTGGGATGAATCTCAAAGTGATTATGCTGAGTGAAATAAACTAGCCTCAAAAAGTTACATCCTATATGATTCCATTTATATGACTCCTCCAACAGATAAAATCATAGTAACAAAGTACTAGCTGCCAAGAGTTTAGGGGGTGGAAGAGAGTATGATCTCACAGGGATTGCACAAGAGAGCTTTTGTGGGCCAAGAAAGTGTTCTGTATCCTAACAGTGGTAGTGGTTATACTAATCTATATAGATGTGTCTATATAATCCAAAATCCTGTACATTTTAAAATATCAATTTTACTACATGTTAATTTTTCAATTAGCATACAATAAAACCACTTAGCAAAACTGCCTGGCAATATCTACTAAAGTCAAACCACATAAACTTAGCAACTCCACTCCGATATATATGGACAGATATTCGACTGAAATGAGTACTCACGTCCACCAAAAGACGTGTACAGGAATGTGCTTATCAGCTATAAAACAAAATAACTTTGGGATGCCTGGCTGGGTCAGCTGGTAGAGCACACGACTCTTAATCTCAGGGTCGTTAGTTCAAACCCCGCGTTATGTATGGAGCCTATTTAAAAAAAAAAAAAAAAGTAAATAAAATAAAATAACCTGAATATCCATCAATATTAGAATGGATAATCTGTGGTATAGTTACACAATGGAAAAAGATGTATGCCATGAAAAAGAATGATGATGGGGCACCTGGGTGGCTCAACTGATTAAGGATCCAACTCTTGATTTAGGCTCAGGTCATGATCTCACAGTCTTTGAGTTCAAGCCCCACATTAGGGCTCTGAGCTGACAGTGCAGAGCCTGCTTGGGATTCTCTCTCTCTCTCTCTCTCTCTCTCTCTCTCTCTCTCTGCACCACCCCCTGCTTGTGCTCTCCCTCTACCAAAATAAATAAACATTTAAAAATATATTTAAAAAAATTTAAAAAAATTGAGTTGCTATGTCAACAACACAGGTGCACCTCAACGTTGAGCCAAAGAGCACTGGCAGAGCGCTTTCACAAGAAATTCAAATACAGCCCAAATGCAGAACAGTGGTGGGATGACTGCAAAGGGGAACAAGGAAGCATTTTAGGGTACAGGGAATATTCTATATCTATATTCTATATCTTGGTATACTGGTTACATGGGTGTGCACATGCATAAAATACTCAATCACACAGGTGCTCCTTGCAGCTGCACCAAATTGTTAATCTTAGTTAAAGCACATAAGGTTCTAGATCTTTATTTGACATACTCCCTCAGGTCACTAAGGCAAATGTGAACTAGGGAGAAAGTTATGACTGAACTTCATTTCATCACGGCAGCAATGCCTGCAACACACCCCAATGTGCCTCGAGATTCATAATCATACCATCTAACTATGTATGAATGTGCTGTAGGATGGCCTTTAAACATTATTAATAGTATCTCCTTCTTGCCACTTTTCCTTGCTGAAAAGGATTTATGTTATTACAAATGCTCCCTATACTACAACAGGTTTCTCTGACTTTAAAACTTCATTCATTCATTCATTTAAACAGAGAGAGGGAGAGAAAGAGAGAGAACATGAGAGGAGCAAAGAGAGAGGGAGAGAGAGAATCCCAAGCAGGCTCCACACTCAGAGCAGAGTCCTATGGGGGGCTTAACCCCAGAGCTGTGAGATCATGAACCGAGCAGAAATCAAGAGTAGAACGCTTAACCGACTGAGCCACCCAGGTGCCCCCTGACTTTAAAACTTTAATATCACAGTTTGGAAATGTACTTTGATCCCTACCGCCAAATGGCTTCCTTTTACAAATCTCTAACAGCATTACAAAAACAGCTCTAAATTCCCTTTTGAGTCCTCCATGAGTGTAAACTATGTGTAAGTTGATATTCCAATAGCCAGTGACTGGGTCAATTTCCATAATAGAGGAATTCTGCGTTTTGCAAATAACATGGGCATGACTGAATTTTGCACACCCATTCAGAAAACAGAACTGTGATTGTGTAAATATTTTTATTTTGTATATAATACCTAAATGTTTAATTGTTAAAAGGTGAAAAAGCCAAGATCAGTTTTATTTCAAAAAGAAAAAATGCTGGTAATATCAGGTTGTAAAGTACTATTCATCTTTTTGCTCCGTAAGTAATACTCACTGTAGAAAAGTCTTAAAGTTTGAGGAATGTGCAAAAAGGAAAAAAGAAAGCCATCAGAATTTCCACCCCAAATTTTTTTTTTCAAGTAGGCTACATGTGGAACCCAAAACGGGGCTTGAACTCACAAAACGTGAGATCAAGACCTCAGCTGAGTTCAAGAGTCAGAAGCTTAACCAACTGAGCCACCCAGGCGCCCCAACCACAAAATATTTTGACGCATATCGTATCAGACTCTCCTATGCAACTATATACACACAGATATTTTACAAATATGGGTTCATGCTACAAATGTTTTCTATTGTGGGGAGCCTGGCTGGCTCAGTTAGTAGAGCATGAGCCTCTTGATCGCGGGGTTTTGAGTTCAAGCCCCACACTGTGTGTAGAGATTACTTAAAAATGGAATCTCTGGCGCACCTGGGTGGCTCAAGTCATGATCTCGCAGGTCCTTAGTTGGAGCCCAGCATCGGGCTGCTGTTGGATCTTCTGCCCTCTTCTCTCTGCCCCTGCCCCACTTGAGCTCTCTCTCTCTCTCTCTCAAAAATAAACAAACATTCAAGAAAAATAGAATCTTTAAAAATTATTGATGAGGGGCACCTGGGAGGCTCAGTCGGTTAAGCCTCTGACTTCAGCTCAGATCATGATCAATATCACGGTCTGTGAGTTTGAGCCCCTTGTTGGGCTCTGTGCTGACAGCTCAGAGCCTGGAGCCTGCTTCGGATTCTGTCTCTCTCTCTCTCTCTCCCTCTCTCTCTCTCTCTCTGCCCCTCCCCTGCTCACGCGCTCTCTCTCTCTCTCTCTCTCTCTCAAAAATAAATAAATATGTTTTTAAATTATTAATGAGCTACAAACGTTTTCTGTTTTATAAGCTTCCTTATTCACTCAATACACCATGAACATTATGAAAATTATATTTTAAAATAGAAATGCAAAACAATAAGATATATTCATGATACCCTTCACCACCAACTTTTCATTTCAGGGCCAACCCTTGATTGTTGCATCAGAGCAGACCACCAAATGAGGCTATTAGAACGGGGCTTATCCAAGACCCAGCCATGCCCACTGTTCTTGACAGCATACTGTGTTCCCATTCCACAAGCGGAAAAAGCTTGATCGATAGCATCCTGTGGCAAAGTCCTTAATAAAGTCCAGCCCAGCCTCCTGGAAAATAATGACTGTGTACATACGTAACAGTGCGTGCCACCAGGCACTGTTTATTTATTTAATTCGTACAATAACCCTAAAGTTAGGTGCCAGATCACTTAGAACACTGAAGCAGCCTGAGGTTTGACAGCTTGCTTGAGGGCACAGAGCCTATCAAGTTTGTATACTCAAGTTTTGCAGCCAAAGACTCTATAAGCTACACTGTATCTTCGTACTTACCCCTCAGCCCTTACTTCTGTGTAGAAGCCACCCACATGCACAAAGGCCCTCTGTGCCTGAGCAGCTACCCTGATGAAGGTGGTCCTCGGCTAATGCTCAGTGCTGTGCCCAGAACACAGGACGCCTCCTGGGAATCCAGACCGTCCTTCCACTCTTACTCCTCTCTCAGATACCTTCTGCCCTGGTGACCCTACATAGAATGGAAAGGATGCAACCCCGGAATCAATCAGAAGCTTCTTCTGGAAATGCAAGGCCAGTACCCACTCTCTGTTGTTTGTTGACAAACACTTCTTTGAATGCCTCTTCTGCACCAGACAAGGTTCCCCCAAAGAGTTCACCATCTATGGGGAGACAATCCAGAGGCTTCAGAATTACAGTAAAAATTTTTGTGATCAGTTATCAAGAACACTTTCAGCTTTGCCACCATGGGTATCTTTCATGCACTGTTATCAAAAATACTTGTGAAGAAATTTTAAAACTTAAGATACTTTATTTAATAACATTGTCAAGTTAGCTAACATATAGTGTATACAGTGTAGTCTTGGCTTTGGGAGTAGAGTCCCATGATTCATGGCTTACATACAACACCCAGTGCTCGTACCAACAAGTGCCCTCCTCAGTGCCCATCTCCCATTTTCCCTCTCCCCCACCTTCCCCATCCACCCTCAGTGCCCATCACCCATCTTCCCCTCCTGCCCCCCCATCCACCCTCAGTTTGTTCTCTGTATTTAAGAGTCTCTTATGTTTGCCTCCCTCTCTGTTTGTAACTTATTTTTCCTTCCCTTTCCCTATGGTCTCATGCTAAGTTTCTCAAATTCCACATATGAATGAAAAAACTAAAGATACAACTTTACAGAGAATGTTTCTCAGAGCACAAGTCACAAATCAATAGAACACAGTAAAGTAATTCTGTGTACTACAACCGTTTTATTAATGAAACGGAATGAAATAGAAAAGACAAAAAAATATCAGAATATCATTTTGTAGGGGCGTCTGGGTGGCTCAGTCGGTTGAGCACCCGACCTGGCTCAGGTCACGATCTCACGGTCTGTGAATTCGAGCCCCACATCAGGCTGTGTGCTGACAGCTCAGAGCCTGGAGCCTGGTTCGGATTCTGTGTCTCCCTCTGTCTCTGCCCCTCCCCTGCTCATGCTCATGCTCTCGCGCGCGCTCTCTCTCTCTCTCTCTCTCTCTCTCAAAAATAAAAACATTAAATATATATATATATACACAACACTTTGTAAAACTTCTGTTGTGTAAGAGGAAGCAGGCACTACAGGTCTTAATATATCTTATTTCTCACAGGGGATCGTGGTCAAAAACCTTGACTCATAAGTATAACAGTAAGGCAGTCTTGTCAAAAATCATACTAGATAGATGGTTATATATGAGTTTGAGTAATGTGATTGGAATAATAAACTAAAAGAAGACTGTTTTAGCTAAATATTGCAAAATAAATGGGATTTATTAAAACCTGAAACAATAGTATCACCAACTTGTTTTTACTGAATGGGTAGAAGTGGTATATTTTACACCAAGCTATAGCAAATATTATCAACATTTTTGTAAAGGATTTGCATAGGCAGACGGCCTACTCTTACCTCCCCAGCAGCAGCAAACACTACCCTTAATTTACAGCTCAAAGATCCAAATGCCCAAACTTCATCCTTGACCCCAACAACTACACCTGTGTTGCTCTCCAGGGTGTTCGAAAAGGGTAACCTCTGTAGAATGAAGTCCAGGCCTATGATCCAGGATCCCAAACAAACGTGACAACATCATCTAAAGAAAGCTCCCACAACCGCACGTTTTACACTACGGAGAACACTGAAAATACTTTAAACTGAAAGTACACATGCGATACTGTATGTTCACTTAATAGCAAAAGCATCAGAAAGCCATACCACGTGCAATCATGTATCTGCTCTCACTACAGACCATTCCTACACAATATTTAGAATCTTGCATAAAACACTTTGCCTCGTAATTTCGCACACAAATACTCCTGATGAGGCTTTTTTTTAATTGCAAATGTCTTTAAAAGAACTGAACTTAACAGTTCTAAAGACGCGACTTTCGCAAAGTCCGTTATCTTTCAGTAGCCAAGTGAACGACTGGAAATGACCGTGTCAGGTGCACACCCTCCTACTACCATCGTGTCTTCTGAAGTGTTGTGACCGATGTCAGAGGAACAAAGGTGCAGCAATCCACAACGGGTACATGCACTGTGTGCTTGCTGCTTTCATCAACAACACGGGAGAAAAAAACTCATTTTTCAAATTCCTTAAGTTCAGACGCTAAATATATGTCTGAGTAACCAGACCACCAATGACCCCTAAAACTTTTTTAAAAAGCTGGGCTCCGGAAGACTGTCAGGTGGCTCTCAAACGACCGTATCGGAGCCGAAAAAGAAAACTTCGAGGCAGGCACTACTCAGTCATCACTTGCAAGGGATGCAGAAGGCAGCCGCCGTGAAACAACATTTGAAAGCACTCCCAACTACGAAGGGAAGCCCCGCTCGTCACCTGACTCCTAATTCTCCTGGAATTGCACACCAGCAATTTCAAGGACGCGCTCCGCGCGGGGCGAGATGGCACCACCCCCGGGTCCGTGACAGCGGCGCGCAGGTGGGCAGAGGCACAGGCAGCGCCGCGCGCCGCACCCAGGAGATGCCGGCACCTGGCGCGGGCAGCCCGCGGGAAGGCTGTCACCGCGCTAGCCGCCGGCGGCCCCGGCCCCGGCCCGCCCGTTAACCCGCGCGGAGTCCGGCCCCCGGCGGGAGGGCCGCCCGCGTCCGCCCGCCCACCCCGCCCCCGCCCCCGCCGCCGCTTACCTCGAAGTAGCCTCCGGGGGCGGCGCCGCCCGCGCCCGCGCCCGCGCCGAGGGGCCCGTTGGCCGCCGCCGCGCCGCCCGGGGCCGCCAGGCCCGCGGCCTGGGAGCCGCGCAGCGCCGCCGCCGGGCCGGCCTTGCCGCCGCCCGCACCGCCGTTGCCCCCGCCCGAGCCGCCGCCGCCGCCCCGCTTGTTCTTCCGGCGCTTGGCCCCGCGCTTGGCGTCGGCCGGGCTCATGGCGGGCGGGCGGGGAGAGGGCGCGGAGCGGGCGCGGGGCCGCGGGCGGCGGCGGAGGGCGGGGAAGGCGGGGAGGCTGAGGCGGCGGCGGGGCGCTCCGGCCGGCCGAGGGCGGGGGGGGGCGCTACGCGGGGTCGCCTCCGGGCGGGGAGGGCCGGGCGGGCGGGAGCTGCGGGGAGGCCGCTGGGCGGGAGGAACAGCGAGTCCACCGGGCCCGGCGCCGCCGCTGACCAGAGTTAGAGTCCAATATGGCGGACACAAGGGGAAAGGGATCCCAGTTTACGTCGGGGGAGGGGGAAGGAGCGGCGGGGAGGGGGAGGGGTGTGGGCGCCCTCCCCCCCCCCCACGCCTTACTCCGCCCTCCCGAGCGCCGCTCCCCCTCTGCCTCGCCCGCCCCCTCCCGCCGTTAACGAGCGCCGGCGCGCAGGGCACGCCGGGAGTGGGAGTTCGCGCGCCCGCGTCGCCGCCGGGGACACACGGTGGGATGACCACGGTTCCCGTCAAGCCTCGCGCGGCCGAGCGCCCGGACGCCGAGAGGGGCTGAGCCGGGGGCTGGGGGGAGTCGCCTGCGCCGGTGACGTCACCGTCGCTGTACGCACAGCCCAGTCACGCCCGCGTCGCTTGGCCTTCTGGGAGTTGTAGTTGGACGGAAGGGCCGTGCCGGCGCGAGGCACCGTCGCCCGCGGTGGACGAACTACAGGGTTGGAGACGAGGAGTTCCGCCTCTTTGACAGGCACGCATACGCCCCGGCGTCCTGCGCCCCGCCCCCCGGGTGCCGCAGGCCGGCCCGGCCCCCGGGATGCACCAGGCCGGGAACCGGGCTCTGGCCCGCCGGGAGGGGCCCGGTGACCTTGGTCCGGCTCTGGGTGCGAGTCCGCCTCCCCCACTTTCTGGCTCTGTGACCTTGGGCCGGTCCCCTAGCCAGAACCCAGGTGACTCGCTGGGGATGAGAACGACCTGCCTCGTGGGCTTGGGTGGGGTTCCGGAGGGCGCCTGGCCCAGCGGTGCGCGGAGCTGCTGCCCCGAGAGCCCGGGCGCCTCGGGTCGGGGTCCGCCCTGGGAGATGGAGCAGCCTGTGCAGAGCAGCCGTGGCTGTACCAGGGCCCGGCCCGGCACACCTGTCGGTTAGCGTAGGACCCCAGGGCCTGCAGACGCCCTTCCCGAGCTCGCCCTCTCCCTGCTCCCGCGTCCGGGGCTCTGGTGCCTAGTGACCGGGCAAGGTCCCGGATGGTCCCGACGTTTCTCGCGACCTCGCGTTCACCCACCTCGCAGGGCGTGCCTCCGAACGTCCCAGGCCTTCCAGTGCTCTCTGCCCCGCGGGGCCTCAGACTCCCAGGTCAGAAATCTAAGCTCTCCGCCTGGACCCTCTTCCTCCCCGGGCCGCTTGCCCATCATCAGCAAGCCCCAGGTACAGTTCTGCCCTTAGGACAGGAGCGGTCCTTTGCCTAGGCCCTGCATTCCTGAGCGCCCCACTTATCACAGTCACCGAGACACCAAAAACATCCTTTCCCCCTCGGGTTCTGTGGGTGGTTACAGGGCCGAGATACCGTTAGCTCTGGGCCTGCCCACATCTCTTTGCCTAACCTCACCCTTGCGCCAGCTGCAGTCACCGTCTTCAAATCCTCTGACCCATTCTTCATGACACAACCAGAATGAGCTAAATCAACCCTCTGCTTAAAGCCCTTCAGGGACTCTACTTGTCAGCAAAATAAAGGCCCCTCCCCCCTCCCAGAGGGTTTTGGATGACCCTGCCCTGATGGTGGTGTTTGAGAGAGTGGGTGGGGGACGCCTGCTCAACCTCCTTTGACACTCCTCCAGGTAAACAAAGTCTTGGGCTGCTCCCCACCCCACGGGGGCTGGGTCAGACACTCCCTTCTCCCACAGCCCCTTTGCTTTCCTTTATCATAGCACATAGACACTAGATTGAGATTTTTGGTATTCACCAGTATCCCCGGAGAGGTCTTAGGGGGCTGGGAGGACATGGGAGTGCCTGACTCATGCACCTGTGAATCCCAGCTCCTGCCAAGCAAGGGCTGGGCACACACCAATCCAGTATTTGCTGGATGAATGAATGACATAATAATGACCATTTGTCAAATAGTTATGTACCAGCCACTCTGCCTGCTGCTGTATCCTCTCATCTAATCCACATAACCACTCTTGAGATAGGCACCATTAGCTCTATATTATGGATGAGAGACTGAAGTTCATAGATGTTAAGGGATTTGTCCAAAGTCATCCGGATAGTCAGAGGCAGGGCCGGAATTCCAATTCAGCTGTGGCTCTGGTGTGACTTTTAGGTTCTGGCTGAGCACAGGGTGATACAGTTGGGAGTTCCTCTGAGGGCCACAGACCAGGGAAACTTCTCTAAGGTGAACTGAGCAAGAGCCAGTCACTCACAGAAAAGGTATTTCAGCAATGCAAGACTCTGGAGCAGAGACAAGCTCCCTAGGTCCCAGGAAACTACAAAGCCAACTGTGGCTAGAGCAAGTGAAGATGGCCGAAACTGCGGTCATCCGCAAGGAAGCCGGATTTTGTTCTAAATGCAACTGGGAGCCATGGAGGGTTCTGAATAGAGTGTGTCAGGGTAGGATGTGTATTTTTTACAGAACTCCAGATGTTGTATAGAGAATGGATGTCAGGGGAGCAAGATTGGGGTGCAGGACACTCCTGACAACCTTGTAGGGTGCAGAGGGTGCTTCTGGCAAACAAGTGATGAAGCAAAGGCATGAGCAGTTGTTCTCAACCTTTGTATTTCATTAACTTCCCCTGAGGAAAAATGCATAAGAAATTAGGGGGGGGAGTTAAATACTAAGGAATAAGATTTTGTCTGGCAAGGCTAAGCTCTGGAGGGCCACAAAACATTGTAATATCTAAAATTTGTTTCTCCCCCTAAGAATTCATCTTCACCCCCCCCCTTGAGGAGTGTATTAGCATTCACCACAGAAACAGTACCAACCTCTATGTACGTGTGTGTGTGTGTGTGTGTGTGTGTGTGTGTGTGTGTGTGTGCAAGAGAGGGACTGAGGCTGATTTATTGTAAGGAATTGGCTCACAAAATGATGGAGGCTGGCAAGTCCTGAAATCTGCAGGCAGCAAGCTGGAAACCCGGTTCAAGTCCAAAGGTCTGACAACCAAGCAGGTCAATGGTATAATTCTAGTCCAAAAGCCTGTAGGCTGGAGACCCAGGAAGAACTGCTGATTTGGTCTGAGTCCTGGGGTAGGAAACAACGATGCAGCTCAGAGATACTCAGGCAGTGGGAGCTCCGTCTTTTCTTTGTCTTCAGGCTCTCAACTGATTGGATGAGTCCCACTGACACGGGGGAGGGCAATCTGCTTTGCTCAGTTTACTGATCCAAATGCTAATCTCATCTTCACAAATACATCCAGAGTCACACTTGACCAAATGTCTGGGCACCTGTAGCCCAGTCAGGTTGACACAGGAAATTAACCATCACAAGGGAGAATGTACAACATAAAGGCCAGGAAAGGTCTTATATACGCTTAGAAGTAAGAGAAGCTCAGTCCAGCAAGAGTGTGAGTGGTCACAGGGAGGTGTGGGCAGTGACCTTAGAGAGGACTTAAGCTTGGTGATGGCTATTCAGCACATTGAGAGCCTCTTAGAACTAACTTGCAGGGAAAGGCAGCATATGTTGGATATGTTTTTGTAAAAGTGAAGTTTTATTACTTTCATAATGCAATAAATATTGTTGGGGCGCCTGTGTGGCTCAGTCGGTTAAGCGGCTGACTTCGGCTCAGGTCATGATCTCGCGGTCCGTGAGTCCGAGCCCCGCGTCGGGCTCTGTGCTGACAGCTCAGAGCCTGGAGCCTGTTTCAGGTTCTGTGTCTCCCTCTCTCTGACCCTCCCCCGTTCATGCTCTGTCTCTCTCTGTCTCAAAAATAAATATACTTAAAAAAAAATTTTTTTTAATAAATATTGTTGACCAAGATATGAATACGCACTAATAACACAGGACAACTTTTAACAAAAAATTAGATAAGTTCATTATTTCACAATTCATAACCCGTAAGCATTACATAACAATGAAAGCCTTTTCTAATTTCTGGCTTTATTAAGTCTGTAGAAAGAACAGTTGGACACCTCTGCTCAGGCCATTTCTTTGCCCCAAGCAGAACCATAGCAGCAAGCTTCTGTCCCCAAGCAGGGCACAGGGAATTCTCTGCAGAAACTTAACGTGAGGACAGATACGAACATACATACTATATTGTTTGGGGATAGCAAATAATCAGGCCGTTCTTGACGCTCACCCTAAATTGAAGTCTGTAGGTCAATAAACTACCCACGTGGAGCTTCTAATCAGCTTGTAAACATGAGAAACAGTCAAGGATCACCAGTCATTTAAGAAACAACTCAAGCACAGGGGCACCTGGGTGGCTCAGGTGGTTAACCGGCCGACTTTGGCTCAGGCCATGATCTCGCAGTTCATGAGTTTGAGTCCCACATCAGGCCCTGTGCTGACAGCTCAGAGCCTGGAGCCTGCTTCGGGTTCCGTGTCTCCCTCCCTGCTCCCGCTCTGACTCTGTCTCTCTCAAAAATAAACATTTAAAAAAAAAAAGGCTCAAGCACAGATTAAAAAACAACGTGTATGAAAGGGACAGGCAAAGAAAGTGTTAATGGAAGGAATCAGAAAATTTTCAAAAAGCTGCTAATATCCTGAAAGATATTTAAGAAAATAGTCTTGGAAACTAAAAATATAGGCAAAATTGTAAAAGAAATTCAGCAGAAGCATTGCAAGATAATGTCCAGGAAGTTATCCAGAAAGTAGAACAAAAAGATACAGAAAACATTTCTTGGAGAGAAATGAGACTTATAAAAGTTCAAACCAGGAGATCCCACAACTTTCTAAGGGTTCTAGGGGGAAAAGTGGAGGGAAATAACTTTTGAAAGAAATACAGTTTACCAGAAATAAAGACTTGAGTGTCCAGGTTGAAAGAGTCCACCGAGGATGGTGACTAATTGTAGAAAGTCAGAGATAAATAAAACGGCCTAAAACATGCAGAAAGAAAAAGAGGAAGTCATATTTAAAAAAAAAAAAGGGAGGGGGGCGCCTGGGTGCTTCAGTGGGTTGAGTGTCCGACTTCAGCTCAGGTCATGATCTCACCGTCAGTGGGTTCGAGCCCCGCATCAGGTTCTGTGCTGGCAGCTCAGAGCCTGAAGCCTGCTTCAGTTTCTGTGCCCCTCTCTCTCTGCCCCCTCCCTCACGCTCTGTTTCTCTCTCATCTCTCAAAGCTAAATAAACGTTAAAAAAAAAAAAAGACAGGGAAAATTTCTCACTAAACGTCTTAGCAGTAACAACATTTGGTGCTAGATAGTGGAGCGTGGATTTCAAAATTCTGAAAGAAAATCACATACGATGTAGAATTATATGGACAACAATTCTGGAGATTCAAACTGCATTTTTCAGGTAAACAGACTGTAACATGACAACAAACCCTAAAGTACCAGGACAGGCATACCTGGGAGATAGTGCGTGTTTGGTTCCAGACCGCTGCACAATGTCCTAAAACTGTGAGTCAAATAAACTTCTGGTTTCCCAGTATAAGAGTTATGTTTGCAGTACACTATAGTCTGTTAAGTGTGCAATAGCATTTTGTATACAAAAAAAAAAAAAAAATGCCATACCTTAATTTAAGAATGCTTTGCTGCCCAAAAATGTTAACCATCACCTGAACTTTTAGTGAGTTGTAATCACAGGTTACCGCAACAAATACAATAATAATGAAACAGTTTGAAATGTTGTGAGAATTTCCAAAACGTGACTGAACAAACAGTTCTGGAAAAATGGGGCCAACAGACTTGCTTGACACGGGGTTGCTGCACACCTTCAATTTGTAAAAGACTCAGCATAGCTGAAGCTTGCTGAAGCGAGGCACAATAAAATAAGGTAATGCCCATAGGTCTAGTTCCCACATACGCCTGAGACTGTTAAGTCTCTCTCCTCTGTCTTATAACAGACATGTGACCTCAAGGGTCACCCAATCTTGAGAGTGATGGAGAACGGCTTGGAAATTAAATGTATAACCAAAACTGTAAAAGAAAACCAGCAGTTGGGTTGGAAGATAAAGTTAAGATTATACAAAAAGCAGAAAAAGGCAGATGGAAATAGGAGCAAGGGGGCCTGGGTGGCTCAGTCAGTTGAGCGCCTGACTCTTGATTTCGGCTCAGGTCCTGATCCCAGGATTGTGGGATTGAGTTCTGGATCGGTCTCTGCGCTGAGCGCAGAGTCTGTTTAAGATTCTCTCTCTCTCTCTCTCTCTCTCTCTCTCTCTCTCTCTTTCTCTGCCCCTTCCCTCCGATTGCACATTCTAAAAAAAAAAAAAGAAGAAGAAGAAGAAATAAAGAAACAAAGAAAAAATAGGAGAGAGAAGATAATTACAAGTTCAGCTGAGGAGGTGAGACAACTCCCTAGTAGGGGTTAAAAAAAAAAAGTCAAAAATTGAAAAAAAATATCCAGCCCAAATTAGAACAGGACAATGGAAGCCTGTAAGGAAAAATAGCACCTGACATTTTAAGTTATTTGATGTCTGAAATTGAGGTAAAAGATTGGATACATGGCTGGTATGAAAGAACACACCAGCCACTATCTGATACAGGAACAACAGAGTCACCATGATACACTCCTGATTATTGATTTAACTAGAACATATATGTGTAAATATGTATATACATACACAAAATATAAGAAAAACACAGATGTTTAAGAAATGGGAGAGGGCCTAAAGACCTAGGCACGGGGGTCCATTTTTCCCTGAGTGTTTTCCAGTACTTAGGACACAGGGCTGAGAAGCAAGGCTTTGTCTGAAAAGAGGATACTACTGGGGAGTCTTCTGCGGTGAAAAGACAAAACTGACTTGGGGCTATAATCCCAGTGAGAGGATAAGTTACTGAACCTGACAGTTTTTCTCTCAAGACACTGCCAAATTCTCATACCCTGTAGGCAGGAAGCTAAAAGACAAAGCTTCTGGGATGAAGAAAGACCCTGAGAAGCAGAGTAGAGGTCTGGCAATTTTACCAAGCTGAAAAGACAAGGATTATAGATCAGGCCTAAGCAGAGAGAGGCGCTCCAGTGCTCACTGGGAAGCTCTCGTGGCATCCTGACAGTGGGAAGTGACCCAGTAGACAGAGCTTAGCGAACGACAACACAGCCTTAATATAACTTAATGTGCAACCAGGCTGAGGTGACTGGCACCTGCTCTATGTGCCTAGCAGAGGAAGATATCGCATCCCCTACAACGTCTTATGCTCAAGGTCAGCTTTCAGCTAAAAATGTTGTGGCCTGGGGGCACCTGGGTGGCTCAGTCAGTTGAGCATCCAACTCTTGATTTTGGCTCAGGTCATGATCCTGAGGTCGTGGGATAGAGCCCCACATCAGGTTCCACATGGAGCCTACTTAGGACTCTCTCTCTCTCTCTCTCTCTCTCTCTCTCTCTCTCCCCCTCCCTCCTTCTGTCCCTCTCCCCTGCTCACACACATTTTCTCTAAAAACAATTTTTTAAATGTCATGGCCTGTCAAAATAAAAAAGTAAAAAATTGACTGAAAATAAAAACACAAAAGACTAAAAACAAACCCGTAGGTGAGTCACATACTGGAGCTGGTATGCAAAGACTGTATAGTAATTACAATTAATGTGCTCAAGAAATTAGAGAAAAAGGTGTAAAAACAGATGAAATAATGGAGAATTTCACCTGGGGATTGAAATCTGTAAGAATATTAGCTAAAACTAGGGGCGCCTGGGTGGTTTAGTCAGTTGAGAACCCGACTCTTGATTTTGGCTCAAGTCACGATCTGCCAGTTTGTGGGATTGAGCCCCACGTCAGGCTCTGCACTGACAGCACAGAGCCTGCTTGAGATGATCTCTCTTGCTCTCTGTTCCCCGCCCTCCCCCCTCTCTCTCCCTGTCTCTCTCAAAATAAATAAACATTAAAAAATACATTAGCTAAAACTAAAAAATAACTAAAACTAAGAATAGATGAACAGATGAGACATAGCAAAAGCAGAAGAGGATTAATGAATTGGAAGATAATTCAGTATTAAACATCTTAACTAGCACACAGAGAAAAAAACAATTGATAAAACAGAAAAAAGACCAAGAAATAGATAAGACCCAGTTGAAGGTCTAACAGTGTGTAATTGGAGTCCCAAAAGGCAAGAGAGAATGCCACAGAAGCAGAGTTCTCCAAAGCTGACGATAGACATCCACCCAGTTTCAAGAGTCCCTGTGAGGGGCACCTGGGTGGCGCAGTCGGTTAAGCGTCCGACTTCGGCCAGGTCACGATCTCGCGGTCCGTGAGTTCGAGCCCCGCGTCGGGCTCTGGGCTGATGGCTCGGAGCCTGGAGCCTGTTTCCGATTCTGTGTCTCCCTCTCTCTCTGCCCCTCCCCCGTTCATGCTCTGTCTCTCTCTGTCCCAAAAATAAAATAAAAATAAAAAATAAATAAAAAAAAAAAAGAGTCCCTGTGAACCCAGGCAGGATGAATACAAGCAAACCTGACACCCAGGCACATCATTGTCAAACCGCTGAAAACAAAGACAAAGACAACTTTTAGCCAGAGAAAATCATCACCTCTCTTCAAAGGCAGGTGTCAGTTAGATGCAACAGAAATGAAGATGGGAGACAATGGAATGACCTAGTTGTTGTTGTTGTTGTTGCTGTTGTTGAATTTATCTCAAGAGAGAAAAACGTGAGTGGGGGAGGGGCAGAGAGAAGGAGAGAGAGGGAATCCCAAAGAGGCTCTGCGCTGACAGCCCCAACTCGGGGCTCAATCTCACACACCAAGAGATCATGACCAAGGTTGAAATCAAGAGTCAGATGCCCAAACCGACCAACTGAGCCACCCAGGCGCCCCTGAATGACCTAGTTATTAAACACACACACACACCAAAAAAACCCCACCAGCTTAGAATTTTTTTAAATCTTTCTTTAATGCAATATATTCAAAATATCATGAGCTAAACATGTAACCAATATAAAACTATTAACAAGGTATCTTATACTTTTTTTTTCATGCTAAGTCTTCAGAACCACACGTGTATTACACTTCCCGTCACTCTCCATTTGGATTCACCATGTTCTAAGTGCTCAACAGCCACATGCAGCTCATGGCAACCATATTAGGCAAAGACTTATAATTTTTTACTCAGAAAAAAATATATCATGCAAGAATGAAAGTAAAATAACGGCATTTTCAGATTAACAAAAATAGAATTTATTGCCAGCAGGAATTCACTAAAAGAAATACTAAAAGAAGTTCATTGGGCATAAGGAAAATTATTCCAGATGGAAATGGAAAAAGAATAAAGACCATAATAAATGGTATATATGAAATGACATATACATGGAATTTTATATCTATGTAATACAGAGATCTGATAGATTATTTTATACTAGCTTTTTTATTTAAAAATTGTCTGGGTGGCTCAGTCGGTTAAGCGTCCGACTTCGGCTCAGGTCATGATCTCACGGTTTGTGGGTTAGAGCCCTGTGTCAGGCTATGTGCTGACAGCTCAGAGCCTGGAGCCTGCTTCGGATTCTGTCTCCTTCTCTCTCTGCCCCTCCCCCACTCACGCTCTGTCTCGCTCTGTCTCTGTCTCTCAAAAATAAATAAATGTGAAAACATTAAAAAAAATTGTGGTAAAATATACAAATTACCATTTTAGGAGTGCCTGATTGGCTCAGTCAGTAGAGCATGTGACTCTTGGTCTCAGGGTTGTAAGTTCGAGCCCCATGTTGGGTGTAGAGATTACTGAAAAAGGAAAATCTTTTTTTTTTTTTTTTTAATGTTTTATTTTTGAGAGAAAGAGTGTGAGCAGGAGAGGGGCAGAGAGAGAGGGAGACAGAGGATCTGAAGAGGCTCTGTGCTGAGAGCAGAGAGCCCAATGGGGGGCTTGAACTCCTGAACCATGAGATGATGACCTGAGCCGAAGTCAGATGCTCCACCAACTGAGCCGCCCAAGTGCCCCCCCCCAATTTTTTTTTTTTAAAACCTACCATTTTTATCTTTTCAAGCATACATTTCAATGGCATTAGCTACATTTGCAATGTTGTACAATCATCACCACTACCCATTTTCAGAAAGTTTCATCATCCCAAATGGAAACTCTGTACCTATTAGATACCTTCCCTTCCCTTCTACCTCCAGCCCCTGGTAACCTCTATTCTAATTTGTCTCTATGAATTTGCCTATTCTAGGTACCGTATGTAAGTGGAATCATACAATATTTGTACTTTTATGTCTAGCTTATTTCACTTAGCATAATGGTATCAAGGCTCATCCATGTTGTATCAGAATTTCATTTCTTTCTAAGGCTGAATAATATTCTTTTTTTTTTTAAATTTTTTTTTTCAACGTTTTTTATTTTATTTTTGGGACAGAGAGAGACAGAGCATGAATGGGGGAGGGGCAGAGAGAGGGAGACACAGAATCGGAAACAGGCTCCAGGCTCCGAGCCATCAGCCCAGAGCCTGACGTGGGGCTCGAACTCACGGACCGCGAGATCGTGACCTGGCTGAAGTCAGACGCTTAACCGACTGCGCCACCCAGGCGCCCCTAAGGCTGAATAATATTCTGTTGTGTGGATATACTATACTTTCTTTACCCATTCATCTGTTGATGGACATTTGGGTTGTTTCCACCTTTTGGCTATAGTGAATAATGTTGCCATGAACACTGATGTACAGGGATGTTTAAGTCCCTGCTTTCAATTCTCTTGGGTATCCACCTAGGAGTTGCTGGATCATGTACTAATTCTATATTTAACTTTTTGAGGAACCACCAAACTTTTTCAGAGAAGCTTCCCCATTTTATAGATCTACCAGCAATACACAAGGGGTCTAATTTCTGCACATCTTTGCCAATACTGTTTTTTGATAACAGCCATTCTCATGGGTGTGAAGTGTGATCTCTTAGTGGTTTTTGATTTACTTTTCACTGGTGACTAATGATGCTGAGTTCCTTTTGGGTACTTATTTTCCATTTGTCTATCTTATTTGGAGAAATATCCATTGCAGTACTTTGCCAGTTTTTAAATCGGGTTGTCTGACTTCTTGTTCTTGTTGAGTTGTAGGAGCACTGTAAATATTCTGGTTATTGTCTTATAGGATAGATGGCTTGCAGTTTTCTCCCATTCTGTGGGTTGCCTTTTCACTGTTCCTTTGAGGCACAAAAAATTTTAACTTTGTCAAATGTTTCTATTTTTCCTTTTCTGTCGCCTGTGCTTTCGGTGTGATATTTAAGAAACCATTGGCAAATCCAAGAAAAATATAATACAAAATTTACCACTTGAATCCTTTTTTTTCTACTTGAATCCTTTTCAACTGCACACATTGTACAAGTTGTTTTCAACTTTCCTCTGTTTTCTCCAAAGAATTTTTTAAAAATGATTATTTTTGAGAGAGAGAGAGAGAGAGAGAAAGGAGAGAGAGAGAGAGAGAGAGAGAGAGAGAGAGAGAGAGAGAGAGAACGTGATTGGGGAGAAGGCAGAGAGAGGGAGACAGAATCCCAAGCAGGTTTTGTGCTGTCAGTGCAGAGCTGGACTTGGTGCTCGAACTCACGAACTGTGAGATCATGACCTGAGCCGAAATCAAGAGTCAGATGCTTAACTGACTGAACCACCCAGGTGCCCCAAGAATTTTTTTAATGTGTTTTTTTTTTAAGTTTTTTTAATGTTTACTTATTTCTGGACACAGAGAGACAGAGCATGAGTGGGGGAGGGGCAGAGAGAGGGAGACACAGAATCCGAAGCAGGCTCCAGGCTCTGAGTTGTCAGCACAGAGCCCGATGCAGGGCTCGAACTCAAAAACTGTGAGATCATGACCCGAGCCAAAGTCAGTTGCTCAACCGAGCCACCCAGGCGCCCCCACAAGCATTTTTTTTTAAAGTAAGCTCTACACTCAACATTGGGCTCGAACTCATGACCCTGAGATCAAGAGTCAGATGTTCTACTGAGCCAGCCAGGTACCCCTTTTCTAAGAATTTTATGATCTTAGCTCTTAAATTTAGGTATTTGATCAATTTTGTATTAATTTTTGTATATAGCTTAAAGACTCAATCAACTTCATGTTTGTGCACGTGAGTATCCAATTTTCCAAGCATGTTAGAGACTTCTCCACTGAATGGTCTTGAAACCCTTGTTGACGGGGCGCCTGGGTGGCGCAGTCGGTTAAGCGTCCGACTTCAGCCAGGTCACGATCTCGCGGTCCGTGAGTTCGAGCCCCGCGTCAGGCTCTGGGCTGATGGCTCGGAGCCTGGAGCCTGTTTCCGATTCTGTGTCTCCCTCTCTCTCTGCCCCTCCCCCGTTCATGCTCTGTCTCTCTCTGTCCCAAAAATAAATTTAAAAAGTTGAAAAAAAAAGAAAAAGAAAAAGAAAAAAAAAAAAAAAGAAACCCTTGTTGACATTTGATCATTTGATCATAGAGGTGAGGGATCATTTCTGGGCTCTCAATTTTATTCCACTTATCTATTTATTTATCCTTATTCCAGCACCATACTGTTTAATTCCTGCACCTTTATACGTTTTCAAATTGGGAAGTCTTCCAACTTTGCTCTTTTTCAAGATTGTTTTAACTATCTTGGGTCCCATGAAATTCCATACATATTTTAGGATGGATTTTTCCATTTCTATTAAAAAAATGCCATTGGTGTCTGAGAGGGATTGCACTGATTCTGTGTATTGTTTTGGATAGTACTGCCTTCGTCACAATCGAAAAGTCTCCCAATCCATGAGCATATGGTATCTTTCTACTTAGCTTTCTTTCTTTCAGCAAGATTCTGTCGTGGTTTCTTTCAATGTTTCAGTGTACACTGTAAGGATTTTACTCTTTTTGACGCTATGAAATGGAATTGTTTTAATTTCCTTTTCAGATTGATCAGTGTATTCACTAATTGGTGAATTCATATCCTACAACTTTGCTGAGTTCATGCAAGTACTAATAGTTGTTTATGTGTATTGTGGATTCTTTCGTTTTCCACCGTCGTGCCGTGTGCAGATACTTTTCCTTCATTTCCCATGTGGATGTCTTTTCTTTCTTGCCTAATTGTTCTAGCTAGAACTTCCAGCATGATGTTGGAGAGAAGTGATGAAATTAAGCATCCTTGTCTTATTCCTGATCTTAGGGAAAAAGCTTGGACTTACCATTGAGTATCTTTGCTGTGGGCTTTTCATATATGGCCCTTATTATGTTGAGGTAATTTCCTCCTGTTCCTGGTTTGAGTGTTTTTGTCATGAAAGGGTGTTGGGAAACACTTTTCCTGCATCAGTTGAGGGGCTCATATGTTATCTTTCCTTTCCTCATCTATTAACGTAGTAGTTGTATTGATTTCCATAGGTTGAGTCCCTCTTGCATGCCTGGAGAAAGACCCACCTGGTTATGGTGTGTAATGCTTTTAGTATGCTCCTAAATTCACTGCGCTAGCCATCTGTTAAAGATTTCTGCATCCAGGGGTGCCTGGGTGGCTCAGTCGGTTGAGCATCCAACTTTGTTTCTGCTCAGGTCATGATCTCATAGTTTCGTGAGTTCGAGCCCCACATCAGGACCTGCATGGACAGTGCACAGTCTGCGTGGGATTCTCTCTCTGCCCCTCCCCCACTTGTGCTTTCTCTCTCAAAAAAATTTCTGCATCCGTATTCCTAAGAGATATTACTCTGCAGTTTTCTTGTCCTGTAGTGTCTTTGTGTGGCTTTGGTATCCGGATAATACCGACCTCAGAATGAGTTAGGAGGTGCTCTCTTGAGTTTTTTGTTAGAATCCAAGAGAGTCGTCTTCTATGTGTTTGATAGAATTTACTAGTGAAGCCATTTGGTCTTGCACTTTCAGTGCTTCAGTCTCACTTTGCGCAGGCCCACTCTTATTTTCTATTTGGGGTCCGTGTTGGTAGTTTGTATCTCTAGGAACTTATCCATTTCATCTACATTACCCAATTTTACAGATGTTCTTAGTAGTATTTTATAAGCCTCCATACTTCTGTAAAGTTCAGTAATGTCCTCTCTTTCATTGCTGATTTTAGCAATTTTGTTGTCTAGCTAAGCACTTGCCAACGTCCTTGATCTTCTCAAAGAAACAACTTCTGGTGTCCTTGGTTTTCTGTCTTCCATTGTCAAATTCCTTTATCTCTGCTTTAATCTTTGTTATTGCCTTTCTTCTAGCTTTGGTTTAGTTTGCTGTTCTTTTTCTAGTTCTTTAAGACATACAATTAAGTTATTGATTTGACTTCTCTTTTAATGTATACATTTATAGCTGTAAGCAACCCCTAGGCACTGCTTTCACCACACCCCTTAAGTTTTGTTAAGGTCACATTTTCTTTCTTCTCGAGGTATGTTCTAATGTCCGTTGTGATTTCTTCTTTGACCCCCACCGGTTGTTTAAAAGTGTGGTTTAGGGGCGCCTGGGTGGCTCAGTCGGTTAGGCGGCCGACTTCGGCTCAGGTCATGATCTCGCGGTCCGTGAGTTCAAGCCCCGCGTCGGGCTCTGTGCTGACAGCTCAGAGCCTGGAGCCTGTTTCAGATTCTGTGTCTCCCTCTCTCTGACCCTCCCCCGTTCATGCTCTGTCTCAAAAATAAATAAACGTTAAAAAAAATTTTTTTTAAAAAAAGTGTGGTTTAATTTCCACTTATTTGTGGGTTTTCCCGAAATGTTCATACCCCGTAAGCCAGTAATTCTACAGGTAAGTATATGCCCAACAGGTATGGTAGCAAAACTGCACCAAAAGACACACAGAATGTTCACTCTGGGCTATTAATAGCCCCAACACTGAAATGACTGAAAGAATGGATAAGCTGAAGCATAGTCGTCTGTAGAAATACCATGCAGCAAACAAAATGAATACTGTGCATGACATGAATGCATTTCACAAATGTAACACCGAGGAACAGGAGCCCCAACCCCAGTGCATATCAAATAGTTTCAGCTGTCTGAAGCTCAAAGAACAGGTCAAACAAAATTACGTGGTTAAGGTTGCATGTTTTGGTAATTAAACCAGAATTAGAGTCAAAGCGGTCCTTGCCCTCAAAGTCAGTATAGCGATTCCCCCGGGACAGAAGGCAGCGTGTACTGACCGGGAGGAAGGACAAGTGGGAGCTTCTCAAGTGGCAACAACATTCTGTTTGTTGTTGTGGTTGGTTCATGGGCATGTGACTTACGGTAATTCACTGAGCTATACTTTTGAGGTAATTCAGTGAAGTGTGCTCTTTTGTGTGCTATATTCCACAGCATAAAAGATAAATAGAACGCCCTTGTGTTGGTTAACAACCTTAAATACCTCATAAAAGCAAAGGCAAATACTTTCTGGAGCAACCCACTTTCAATGCAGTTCTCAAATAGTTTTCGGACTGTGTACCAATTTACATGGGCTCAAGATAAGGGAGAAAAAGTTCACGAGACACACGAAGAAAAGACTATGGATACTGGAGTTAACATATACACAACATAAAACTGACAAAACTGATTAATGATAAAAAAAAAATTGCTGCAGCCATTAATTAGCTTCTAAGAGGATACTATGAACAACCTTATGCCAAAATCTTGTAGAGATGAAATGTATGAATTCCCAGAAACCTGTGACTTAACAGACAAAAAGAGTGAATTCTCAAACATGGGAAAAACACATCAGTATTTTAAAATCTTTCCTCAATGAAAACAACAGTTCAGAGATAATATTTATGAGCTCCACTTCAGTCAAGGAGTAACTGTAGTCTCTCTGTAGGAACTAACCTTACTTTGAAACCAAAACCTGGCAAAGACAGAGTAGGACAATGGTAGGTCATTGTAACGTGTAACATGGATCTTAAGAAACCATAAGCCAAATATTGGTAAAACAAAAAGACAAGATATCATGAACAAGATGGATTTATCCAAGAAATGCAAGGCTGGCATACCTTGGTGTACATTAGAGAAGGAACGTACATCACCTCCTCTTTCCCTAGAACGCTTTTGGACCTCGAAGACTGCAGCTCAGCGTCCCTTCTTGCTATCCCGGGGACTCCTGTACCTGACCTCCAAGTTTTGACTTTTCACTGGCTCGATGGGACAGTCTCCCTCAAGGAATGCATACCCCAGAAGGGCAGCAATATCCATGGGTTTACTCGATACCCGCCAGAGCCAACTGCAATGCTGGGGCGTGACGAAATGTGCAGGGAGTGTCTGAGTAACTGCAGTTTCCTCTGATCGAACTGGTCTCCAGCTGAAGGTGGGCCTCTGAAATTCAGCACGATCGTGTGCCTCTAATCTCGGTCTCTGGGGCCCCTGGACAGGCGTGGGGATAGGCGGAGGCAAGCTCTTCTACCACCACCACCAGCCCACTCACTCCCTCGTCCCACCTGTTCCGGCACCGATCACCTGGGGCACGCCATGCTCTCCTGGGCCCCCACCCAGGCGTGGAAGGCAAAGTCTGTGTCCGGGTGCTTGAGGCAGGGAGGGGCACCGGGCCGTCAGACTCCCGGGTCCATCTGAGTCCATGCGGCTCACAGCTCTTCCCCTGCAGCCAGCCACGTTTCCTAGAGCAGAGGTGCAGATTAATCCTGCCTGATCAAGGATTCCAGGGCTTGGGCTTGTGGTTCCACTCCCAGGAATGACCTCTGGTCTGGCCTGCTGGTTTCTGGATCGGTAGCCACACAAACAACTTTCCTGCACATGTGGACAGAACAGGCTAAACCTGAGGCAGACAGGAATCACACATCTTGCACAAAGGGGGAGAAAATCCATCCCAAAGAGCAAATGAATGCACTAAAGAGATCTGGTTCAAATTAATGATTTTATTTCCATCTGTAACACTAGTAGAGGAGTCAAAAACAGACTGATGTACATGGATATAGTTTAAATGTAACAAAGAAAGATCTGAACTATGTACAATGAAGAAAGGAAAACGGTTCTTTTTCTTACCAACCTATTTTGCAGTTTCTGAATAGTAGAAACTAAACATTTTTCCCAATTTAGTATGAAGGAATACAACCTAATAATCAACCATTTGTCCTTAAGCACAAAACTTAAAGGAGATTTGGGCTGCACGGTCGTCCTGGGTTCTGAAGTCTGGGCACTGTTGGCACAGAACAAAAGAGGTTCCATGAAGCCCAGAGGAACTTAAAGGCAATGATGTCCAATCAGAGGGCAGACACACCCAGCATCAGGCCGATGGGAACTGACGTCCTGCCCTCCTTGACTCCAAGTAGAAAATTATTACTTTCATCCAAATTAACCAGAAGTGAGCCAAATAGTTAAAAGTCAGAATGAAGAATAAAACAAATTTTTTTTCACACAGAGGAGGGACACTCCTTCAGCCCCGTTTAAAGTGAATTCCGTGCCGAGTCCCTGCTCCTTCAGAAGGGTAAACTGAAGGTCAGTTATTGCTAGCAAAGCCAGAGAAGGCCCCTTCCCCACCTTGCAGCTGTTTCACACGAAGAGGCTGGTGGTTTGGCTAGAAGCCCTCTGAGGAGGGTGCAGAGGCCAAGGCGGGCGGCCGCAGCAAGGCCTCTCCCCTGCTGGCCGCCCCCAGGCCCTGTGCTGTGAGGGGCAGTCAGGTCACCCTGTTGCCTCCTTGAGGACCAAGATGTTCACACCGAGGGAGCTGAGCAGAGCGTGTTATCTGGGTCGCGTGGGGAGAAGAGGCCGCCATACTTTGCCAACCAAACCTATGGAGCAGTCAAAAGCCCGAAAGGTCAGAAGAGCAGCTTCTGAAATGAATGTCAGCCGGTGTGGGGGGTGGGGGTGAAAGCCAAGGCAGAGCCCAACTAGTATCAGGTGGGCCGAACTCTTTGAAACTCAGGGGAGCTGACTGGGACAACAGCAGGGATGTGGGTGGCTGGTAAGGCCTCACGTACTGCCACCAGCTCTGTCTTTACACTCGAGTGGACATTAGGCAGTGGGAACTGAGGACCAGAGGGCATGTGGCGAACACAGGACAGATCTGACCGGAAAAGAGAGAGGATATCCAACCACATGTCTGCCCTATATACCTTGCACGGCCTGCACCAGGTGAAAAACTATGGGGCACGGGCTAAGTTCCTGAGAACAGGTGGCGAATAGGACGGGATGTGACAGGCACCGCTCCACGGGCAACATGAGGCCTCTGAGGGGACGCTAACAGTGCTACATCTCCTGTGCTGCTGGAAAGTAGGCAAAGAACAGGCTTTATTGCACATTTCGTTCTTAGGAAACCGGGAGTTGCCCTGTAGAGAGTCTCCTGGTCTGCAGCATCCCGCACATCACTGCTGAGGTGTGGGTGGAGTCACGGGGCACCCCAGACTCGCCAGGGAAGAAAAACGCCCGGTGGTGGGTCTCTCTAGGGCTGTGCTCACACCTGTGGTCCTCGGGCCAGATGGACCTGGTCTAGCTCGGTCGCTGAGGCGGACTGACGCCAGGGACGACAGAGCCCGCCTGGGAGAGCCGGGCCAGCCCCTTGATGACACTGCCAGGAGGAAGCTGGGGCGGACTTTCCAAAAGGGGAAAATTTCTTGGCAGACATGCAGGCTCCAGAGAGAGGCTGGAACCACGATTCTCAACTCCGATGTGCCTAACTCCCTCTTTCCTACCCTGGAACCAGGATGCCCGGGGGGCAGAGGTGGGGGCCCCCGCCTGGGCCCTGGCTCCAGCTCCACCGCAGTAAACCGGAGGTAACGAAAGGGTTTGAGAGCGGGTTTGAGACAAAAGAGCAGTTTACATATCAGACGTTGGCTCTGAAATAGTCTTTCTGAGCTCAGGAAATTGAGGCAGAGAAGCCATGAAAGGCTTAGCGGAGGACCTAGCCCGGCTGTCTGTCCGTCTGCCTCTCCTGACACTCTCCACACTTCATATATAAATGGGGTGGTATCGTTTGTGGTTGATCTTTTTCCTGCAAGTTGGGCAAGTGTTAGCATTCTTAAGGGAGTCACGGAGGCACTGGCTACAAAAGACGTGGCCGCATTCTGTAGAAACGATGAGACGTCCGTTCTGTACAATCTAGAAAACACAAGAAGGAACAGCCTTCACGTGTGCCCTGGTCCCACAGCGGCAGAGAGCCCCACTTCTGCTGTGACAAGGGGAAGAAGGGCCGGGCAGCTCTGCAGGACTGAACACACCTACTCGCCCTGCAGCGTCAGGCGACTACGACAGGGTCTCTAAGGCCCAGGGCAGAGGCGGGAGCCACTCTCCCGGCAGCAGCCACCCAAGGGTTGCAGGGACCCCAGGTGCCCGCATCCACAGGCCTGCTGAGGCCCAGGGCTGCCGTGCGGGCACACAGGGAGGTGCTGGGGGGCACAGGGGCCACGGGAAATACCGGCAGCTTCTGCTTAGGCTGGGACAGGAAACACACAGGACTGGTGTGCTCAACGGGGGCCAGGGCTGAAGGCTGCAGGGCCCAAAGAGAAGCTGGCACGTTCTCCCCTCACGCACAGATGTGTGACAGGCCACACACAGCGGCCACGCCGGACTGCAGAACAGAGGTGTCAAATGCCACCTAACGAGGAGATCCTCTCCGTCCACTTCTTCCACTGAAGCAGTGTGGACACCAGGAGCCAGGAAGACACGGCAGAGCCGGCTTACCTCAGAGTACCCGTCCATGCAGATCGGACAGCTGACAGTACCAGAGGGCCTACAATCACAGGGCTTCGGGTCAGTTCCTCAGCAACCCCCACCATTCAATCCCTCAGAGTGGCTTCACAGAAGCAGCCCAGATCCCCCCTTAGCACAGGCATCGGAAGCCCCCCAAGAAGGCCAGCTGCCCCAAGGGGGGCGCAGCAGGGAGGCGAGAGGGGAACAAGAGAAGACGCCTGTCCTCCCCGACCCAGGCTGTACTCTCTGCCTCCCCATCTGGGGCAGGGGCTGTGCCCAGCCCCTCTGAGCATTCCTAGTGCAGGACACGGGAAGCCACTGGATCTGTCCTTCACAGCAGGTGGCCCAGGGATGTCCACACCCACCCTGCCCATGCCGGGCACACCCTCGTCCCTCCAGGAATGGCTGAACCAGCTCTGAATCCAGCCCCGCCTGTCCCCAGCTGCTGGGCAGCTGCTCCAAGAAGACTTTCTCAAGCCATGGGCTCACAGAGCTTGGGCAAGGTCCAGTATTTCCAATGGTCTACCCCCTGAGAAATGGAGGTGGGGGGAGAGAGGATTCCCCTCTCCAGGGGACGAGGGGACCCACGGGGCCAGAGGCTTCTGGTGAGGAAGCAGGCTGGTGGGGGCTGGCACCTGAGTCCTGCGGCTGCCTCCTCCCTGGCGTGTCTAGGAGTGTGGGTGGTCACGTACACATCTCTGTCCCTGGACACCTCCTCGTCATCACTGCTCACCACACAGCTGTCGGCATGGTCCTGGCGTGGCCGTCTGGCGTTCCTCCTCGGCCGCCTCCTTTCTAAGAGAGGAGTCCGCACTCAGGGCAGGGTCGCCAGCCCCATCACCTCACCACTCCCTTCCCACCGGGAAAGGCCAGCGCCAACCCGAGAGGCACAGCACCACACCCAGAAGGTCCTGCCCAGCTATACAGAGGCCACCTTCCGGTCTTCCCAGGAGGAGCCCCACCTCTGCCACGAGCAGGTGCCTGAGCAGTGGGGAGTCCAAGGCGGTCAGCCTTCTCTAAACTCCAATGGGACCACAGCTCCACCCTAGGGGTACTGTCTCCTCAGCGAGCACAGGGCACTGACTGCAGGGGTCTTCCCGCCTGGCATTCTCACACCCACAGGCCTGGCAAGGCTTTTGGCGTTACAACCCTCACCCACATCAGTTCTGCACCCAAACCCAATGAAAGAGAGGAAACCACTTACCATCAACAATCTATTAAAACGGAGGAAAACAAAAGAGAAAAGGAACATCAGTACGACATAAAATACTCTGTATATTTCAAAAAAACTTATCTTAAATGACACAATTGAAGCATTTCTTATTTCAAATGCAAAAATCCTCAGGGGATCAGTAAAGCCTCCCCACCCCAGGGGATGGGACAGGTGCAAGGAGAGGGCCTGCCCCTGCCCAGCACTGACGGGAGGTCTGGACACCTCCCCTCCAGTAAGGTGCATCCTGGGCGCCTCCGCCTCCTGGCAGCTGGCACGCTGTGTGCCTCGGCCTGCCACACGCCGAGTGAGTTGGAGCTGCCAGGCTCGTGACCTGAAAGTTACTCACCATGTGGGAGCTGCTGGCTTTCTCTTCTGGAGAACAGAGGCACCAGCGCCCCCAGCTCACCGCGGACACGGAGCCCAGGACTAGGTCCGTACGCTCTCCTTGTCCGGTGGGCCAGTGACAAGCATCTTGTTTCATGAACCTTTACTGGGAGGAGGGTGTGCAGTACTTATGCTGGGATATAATCAAGTAATTAAACAGAGCAGGGCGTGCAGGGACTAACGAGTGGCACACGAAGGGCTGAGACCACCCTGACTCCAGGTTCTCCAGAAACACACACGAGTTACTGAGAACCTGAGGCCGCCATCGGCTACTCAGCAGAACTTACACTAGGATTACTATGTTACAATAGTTTCATACCCCATGGCTTCAACCCTCTCTGAGCTCCTATACCTGTCTGTCTACGGTGTCACCAGTGGCACACCTCTTCCTCTTGTTCGTCACAGGCCATCACCTATTTCAGGAAAGCCCCACTGCCCACCTCTCTTCGGCCGACACCATGGCAGAGGGCATGCTGTCCTGCCCTGCAGAAACCAGAAGCTCTTTCCATCCCAACTCCTCGTGGCAGGGATTCTGGACACAAACTAAGTTCCACCAGTGAGACAGCACCAATTTCAGCCGCTGGAGATGGACACGGCTGGCAATATCAACAGGCAGTCCTGGCCCAGGCCGCAGTGTCCTTGGCCCAGGCCCCTCCTCCCTAGCAAGGGGTTAAGGTATTGGTTCCTTGAACCCAAGGAGATCAGTGCAGGTGATGGCTCCCATCTCCTGACCCTCTGCTTGGGGCGGAGGTAACGGTCCCATGGTGGGTCAAGGCCAAGATGTCTGGGGTTATTCCTAGAGTCCTGCTCCTCCAGCCCTTTCAACACCAAGAAGCATCTCCTCCCATGTATTAAAATCCATTTATGCTTTAGAACTAGCGCGGATTCAGTTTTCCAACCTGAACCATGACAGATACAAGTAGCCATCCCAGAAAGGAGGGTCTAAGCATAAAGATCTTCATTTTGCGGATGAGAACATAACCCACATTACTACTGAAGGCACCCCCACCTCCCCCTAGAGGAGGCTGGACTGCGGAACTATGAAAGTGGGGGACCGTCAATCTCATTATTGGGATATTTACTAGAAAAAAAGCTTGGGCTGACAGGAGGTGCAGTCCCCATGAAGTCTACAGAAAGGGAGCTCTGAATTTAACCAAGAACGGAAGGAAAATCTGCTGTGGGCAGGGACGATCCCAGCTTTCCAGCACCCCAACACTGCCTCGCTTCCTTTGCCAAGATGGGTCATTCGATTAAGTGTGGACACACCTGGAAGAAATATGGCGTCACTGGCTCCCGGGAAACCAGTGTGTGGGAGCCAGGTCTCCACAGGCTCTTGTGAGTCAGACCCAGCTCACTTGCAGGGAGTGCCAAGCTCAGGCCAAACGTCAGCCTCTGGGGAGGTACATAGAGCTGCCTAGTCCAAGGCTCAGGACAGGTGTTCCTTACCTAACCACTGGGTAAACGAACACACAGTGGCCAGAGAGCTCCCCTCACTGGTGATGACTCGGTCCCCATTCTCAACAGAAAACCTCAGAGATGAAGCTTCTTGCCCAAAGGGCAGAAAACAATGGCACCACAGCCTGGCTGAGGGACATGAGACACGATGCCTGGTGCTTGGGCCAGCCAGCAGCTGAACCATATCAAATTCCAGAACCCCTTTAAGGTGCCTGCGAGCACCCTGGAATGGCCCTTCCTCACAGTTGTGGCCCTGCAGGTCACACAGCGCTTGCCTGGTGGGGAGAGGAGGGCAGCTCTGGAGCCTCTCATGTGGCCAAGAGGCCTTTAAAAGCAACAAAACACCAACCCCCCAACCCCCTGGTCTGAACAGCTGAGTTAGTACTGTGGCAAGTGGCCTCCCACAGCCTGCTTCACCTTTGGGTCTGGCTTCCCATTCTTGACTGTGGAATAAAGCACAGGGCAGAGCGCTGAGAGACAAGGGAGGCATCCGGAGTACGAACAACCCACAGCAGACCCCCGCTGCCGCCTGCTTTCACACCAGGGCACACGGACTCCAGGCCGGTCACGCGAAGGCCCTTTGAGTTTCTGAAGCACAGGTGGGCCTTAGAACACCCACAAGTGCGGACACCCATGTCACAGGCTTCCGGTCAAGCCCTCCTTCTACCAGTAGACGCAACCCCTGGCATTCTAGGCACCTCCGGGGGCTGCAAGAATACGCTGGGTGAAATAACGGGACTGAGACAGGCAGCCTGGGGCCCTCTGCATGCAAGTGGAGCCCTGGCATTTCTAAGAATGCCTACGCGGCCAAGAGCTCAGCAAGCCGCGTGCTTCAGGCAGCCTCCCCACTTGGCATGCTGCTGTACTGGGGAAAACAGCCACCTCCACCCACTGTGCACGAAAGCAGCTGCTCTTTGGATCCAACCGCTGCACGCAGCCCGCAGTGACGGATTTGTTAGTGCGGCCCTCCGGGAGGCCCAGGAACACCGGGCCTGCCACGAACATTGCAGTCACAGTAAGCAGCCCCTCCAGCACCACAGACAACCAATTCCCCCGTTCCTGGCCATGGTGGCCAGCCCTTCTTTCTTACACGATTATGAAGTCACCAGGTGCCCCTCGGGCCCTTGACTATTCCCCTAGAGATGGACAGGACTCTGTCCCTGCCTGCAAGGGAGCTTCAGTTAAGCAGATTCTTTCCAGTCTCATGAATGAAAATAGGCAGGTATGGAGTGTAACACGAATAGTCAGAGTCATAGGCACACCATGGAAACACATCACAAAGAGATTTCAGGGAAACCAACCTGACTTTAAAAGAAAAGTGCCCTGAAAACCTGAACTCACCTACTACCCCAGCTAAGAAGGCAGAAGGATGGAAAATACGAGCAGAGGTTTCCAATAAATGGCAGGCTAGTATTTCCACCAAATTTCCCACTGAAAACCACCAAAACAAGATAAAACATACATACTTTTAAAAAAAGATATATCCAAAAAAAATTATTTGTTCAAACTAAAGGCAATACAATTAATCCAGAGGAAAAAAAAATACAGAAGATTCTTGAAAAATTGAAGCCTGGAACTCCTCGGTGGCTCAGTCGGTTAAGCGTCTGACTTCAGCTCAGGTCATGATCTCATGGTTTGTGAGTTCAAGCCCCGCATTGGGCTCTGTGCCGACAGCTCGGAGCCTGGAGCCTGCTTCCAATTCTGTGTCTTCCTTCCCCTCTGCCCCTCCCTGGCTCACACTCTGTCTCTCTCTCAAAAATAAACATTAAATTAAAAAAATAAAATAAAATAAATTGAAGCCTACATTTGAAAGCCTCACAGAGAAACCAAAGCCCAGGCAGGTTATCTAGGGAAGGCCAGCTGCTTTGTGCAGGCCAGGTTCAAAGCAAGTCTCAGGAATTACCAAAGAACTGACGCATGGAATGTTTTTTCTGACCAATAATGCAGTAATTCAAAGAATCAGTAACAACAACAAAGGAAATAAAGAAAATCCCCAATGTTTCAAAGTTAAAAAACAAGTTTGATAAATATGTTGAATTGAATGTAAAATACTAATAACAAAATTTGTAGAATATAGCTTAAAAAGTATAATCTTAAATGCATTTACTGGAAAAGAAATGATGAAAATTAGTAAGTTAGAAAGACAGCAAAATAAACTCAAAGAAAGAAGCAACCATGAATGAAAAAAACTTACAAGAGAAAGGATCCACAAAGCTAAAAGTTGGTTCTCTGAAAGATCTAATAAACCTCTGGTGATACTAATCTAAAAAGACAGAAAACACAAATAACTGAAATCAGAAATGGGAAAGGAGACATCACTACAGATTCCACAGAACATTAAGACATTACAAACAAATTTATACCAATAAAAGTGAAAATTTTAGACAGATCGACCTTTGGCTCAGGTTATGATCTCGCAGTTCGTTAAGTTTGAGCCCCACCTTGGCTCTGTGCTGACAGCTCATAGAGCTTGAAGCCTGTGTCTCCCTCTGTCCCCACCCCCACTCTCTCTCTCTCTCTCTAAAAAATAAACACTAAAAAATAAAAAAAATTTTAAAAAGGTGCAAAAATCGTATATATAAAATATTGGCAAACAGAATCTGGCAATATATGAAAAGAAAATATCACATCCACAATATTTAGTTGGTTTAACATTAATATCAATGTGAAGCACCTGAGTGGCTCAGTCAGTCAAGCATCTGACTCTTGGTTTTGGCTCAGGTCGTGGTCTCATGGTTCGTGAGTTCAAGCCCTACATTGGGCTCTGTGCTGATGGTGCACGGAGAAAACCAATGGAGAAAACCAATGAAATTCTTGACTTCTCCACTTCAACATATGAAAGGGGAAAAATTATCGTTCTATGAAGTGTTAAAATTCAGTACGTGATTCATGACAAAACTTGCAGACCAACAGGAAACGGGAATTTCTCCAATCTGTAAAGGACGTGAACAGCAGCAACAAAACCTACCGCAGAGGGCTTATTTAATGGTTGAAGTCTGACAAGATTCCTTCGGATTTGGGATGAGACAAGAATGTCCGGGACTGTCACCATTTTTATTCAGCCAGTGCTGAATTTTCTTTCGCCAGGGTGTTAAGGTAAGAAAAAAAAGGAGAAAAGAACCAAAATTTGTTCTGTGCATACAGAAATCCAAAAGACTTACAGATTAAGAATTGCTAGACTGAGAAAAGTCAATAGATAAAATCAATTAGCAAATAACAAAAAAGAGAAGGAAACTTTATACCATTTTTAGTAGTTTCCTAATATTGCATGTATCTAGGAGTAACTCTTCTAACAAAAGACTTGCAGAACTAAAAGGAACACTGTAAGACTTTACTGAGAGGGGCTAAAGACGCCCCCCTAGAACCACACACGAAAGGCAATTCACGTGGGTTACAGACCTACTTGCAGAAGGCAAAACAGTAACTGTCAGAATACAGCAACATTTTGGGGCGCCTGGGTGGCGCAGTCGGTTAAGCGTCCGACTTCAGCCAGGTCACGATCTCGCGGTCCGTGAGTTCGAGCCCCGCGTCGGGCTCTGGGCTGATGGCTCGGAGCCTGGAGCCTGTTTCCGATTCTGTGTCTCCCTCTCTCTCTGCCCCTCCCCCGTTCATGCTCTGTCTCTCTCTGTCCCAAAAATAAATAAAAAAACGTTGAAAAAAAAAAAATTAAAAAAAAAAAAAAAAGAATACAGCAACATTTTTATATGAAATTTTCTTCAGCAAATTGATAAATCCAACTATTAAAATTAAGAACCTCTTTACATAAATCAAAAAGGCAAACATTTGAGAAGACAGAAAACCTAACAGCAAGCTCATATTTGTCACTTGTAAAACAAAATAAAGCAGGAAGGGGTGCTTGGCTGGCTCAAATGGTAGAGTATGTGCCTCTTGAGCTCCAGCTTTTGAATTCAAACCCCACGTTGGGAGTTGAGCCTACTTAAAAAAATAAATACATAAATAAAAATAAAAATGAGGTCTAAAAAACCCCACAAGGCAGACAACCAAATGGGGGCAAGGAATGGGGAGAAGACAAGGAGTTGCTCTGTTCTAGATCAATTTCTCCAGCTATTGTAAAAGTTGGATGTACAACGTGTGGGTAAAAAGATTTTTACAGGGGCAGCTGGGTGGCTCAGTCGGTTGAGCGTCTGACTTTGGCTCAGGTCATGATCTCAATCCATGAGTTCGAGCCCCGCGTCGGGCTCTGTGCGGACAGCTCAGAGCCTGGAGCCTGCTTCTGATTCTGTGTCTCCCTCTCTCTCTGCACCTCCCCCACTCATGCTGTGTCTCTGTCTCAATAATAAATAAAAACATTAACGAAAAATTAAAAAAAAAAAAAAAGATTTTTACAGACACTTCACAAAAGAGGAAAATGAACCACTAATGAGCATGAAAAAGTGTTCAACCCTAAGAAGAATCAAGGAAATACACGTTAAAGCCACACAGGAAACTCCCAGGTTCCCATGACTGGAAGCAAAGCGGCGGCAAGCACGTGGAGACAGAGGCCCCTCGAACACTGGCAAGAACGTCAACTAGCAGAGCCCCTCTGGAAAAGAGGCATTAATCTGGTAAACATCAAAGATACACATGCCCTGGGATCCAGCAGTGACGGCCTTTTTTGGGTATGCATTGCCCAAAATAAAAGCTGGTTTGGAGAAAAAAATATCTAAGCAGAGATGGACTAAGTCTTATTGTACCTTACAGCATTTTTTAGTTCTCTTAATTCACTGGGGGTTTTGGAGGCTCTGGGGTTTTAGAGTTGGAAAAATCCAGTCTCTGTGAAATCTCTCATCAGAGGGCTCCCCGACATTCTGAAGCCGTGCCTGGACCCAGGTAAGCAGAGACTCTGGTCTTCAAGATATGGAACTAGCTACTCCCAGCAAGGCAGAAGAGGTACACCTGGCCTGTTCCCAGATTCCGGTAGAACTGGGAAGATCACCCCAATTTGGGAACAGATACATTTATCCATTCACATTCTCCTGCAGGGGAGGCCTGAGGTCACCCTGAACTTACAATTCATCTTGTCCTGAGTTAATACAATTAGGTTTCCCATGTAGATCTGCTTAGAGCAAGAACTTCAGCCTTACATGTTAAAAACTGGCATTTGAATTTATTAAAATATACAACAAAAAGTAGAGAGTAATTAGAATGAAGAGTGCTATAAAGTCCCAAACCATTATTTTATGGCTGGGAACACTGCGACCACGGTTAAGTCAAGTCCCAGGACCAAAATGACCAGTACATCTGGGACCAGAAAACCAGGACTCCCACCTCCCAGGCCCGCTCCCCCCTCTCCCGATCGCTGGCCTCTGGCCTGCCATCCACTCCTAGGACAGCTCCCCCAACCCTAACAGTCCTGTTCCATGTCTCCTGAGGACTTTCCATGCCAAGGGAAACACAGAGAAAGCAGAAAAGCTCACGAAGGAGCCCATGTAGGGAGGGCAGTCTGGTCATGCAAAAAAAAATACCCAAGGCATGAAAGGGGACTTCATGATGTTGGCGTGTCACCCAACAGAAGCTGATCACCGTCTCCTTGAGGGCACGAAGGTCGAGCAGGATCCCGGCTATCCCCCCAGGGCTTGTCATGCTGCAAGTGGGGAGGAGTATCACAGAAAAGAAGGACTTGGCACTGCTTCTAAGTGTCTATCAGCAACTGGGCCGCATGCTTTAGCCAAGGCACCAAAAGAAGCTATCCTTCCAGAACCCCAGGGAGCCTGCGGGACCAGCAGCAAAGTTGTGTACATGTACGTACCTCAAAAAACACACCCATCGGGCCGAGGCAGAGACTGACAGCTAAGCCTACTCCCCACCTGTCTCAGAAAGTTCCAACTGATCTCCAGAGAACTACTGGCTCCTTTCTGGGAGCCGACGTCCCACCTGCGCATGCATCCAGGACCCGTGGGAGGCCGTTTAATAGCTCGGCAAGAACAGCTGCCTCTCCTCTCGGATGGGTGGTGTGTGTGCGCGCGCATGTGTGTGTGTGCGCGCGCATGTGTGTGTGTGGAACACAGGATAGGTTTTAAATCAAGGCCAGAGTCTAAACCTCTAAATCTGTCAAGACAGCTCCTCCTCGTCGCCCTTTTTTCCTTTTAAAGAAGTCCTGGAGCTTCTCAGTGGAACCTTCTTCTGAAGTTCCAAGCACAATCAGAATAAGCCCAGGATCAGTGGGCCCCAAGGCCAGGTGAACACTCAGCCGCTACTGAGCCCAGTCCGCGGCAGCGCCTGCCTCCCACTCGCTCCACTCCACAAAGTACCTATCAGGACAGAAGGTGCTAGAGGCATCCCCGAGAGGCAAACGCAGCCTCAGCATGCGGGGCCAGGGGCGGAGCAGCCGCCGGAACCCACACACACAGCGGTGCACCCCCACGTGGTGGAGGCGGCGTGCCAGACCACTCCGCAGCACGCCCGCCGCCCGGACCAGGTCTCCCTCCTCGAGGGCCACAGAGGCGAGCGCGCTCTTTGCCAGGGTCCGTAGCTGGCGCCCCAGGAAGGGGGCTCAGGCAGGCTGCCGCCCTCCCTGGAGCCCTGACACAGCTGAGGCGGCAGGCAGCGGTGCAGGGCACCTGCACCCCGTGAGGGGGCCCTCCTGGAACGGAAGAGATCTCGTTCCCGCCAGCTGTGAAGTGTAAACCCACGTGTGCCCGGTACCCCCACGTGCCAGCCACCCGAACACGCACACAAGCCCGTGACACATCCCCACTCACAACGCGAAGGAGGCCGAGGAACTTAAGGCCGCACAGCTGGTATCAAGGGTGGAAGGGGGGCCTACAGAGGTGGGGTCTCGGGGCCCTCCCCACATGGCTCGTGTGCCAGCTGCAGAAAGGCCCCAGTCACAAACATTTACTGTCCACAGGCAGCAAAGCCACAACAAATGATTTTCCAGAAACAACCTTCTATCTTGGGCTCTAGTCACTGGGTGCACGGGCTTCTTCGGCACAGGCCACTACTTGTGACCGAGGCCTTCTGAAGTTGACGCTGGCCCAGGGCCCGCAGCCAGGAAGAGGCGACTCTCCGTTCCAACACTTACCACGACAGAGTCATTGTGAGTCAGGTCAACAACCACAGGCTCTAAAGATTCACAGGTCAGGTCCACTATTTCGTCTCCAGCTTCAAAACAAAGCATTTTTAACAAGCATTAGGAGAAAAGTAAAGGCACACCGCTCTAAGCATGAAATGATTACAGGTATAAACCTCTGCTAAACCCTACCAAAGGACAGAATGCAGAACCTCAGGACCTATCCCCTTTCCAGAGGTGGCAGCCAATGAATGCCCTTCCAGAATGTTGCTGAGTGGCACTGTGTAGTTTTTACGACTGCACCGAGGGGTGAGGTCTGTGCGCATGCACACCTTTATCCCTGGGGCCTCCCCGCCGCCACACAACCAGGCCTCTGTGTCCCCACCGGCCTCTGCACAGGGGAGGGGCAGTGACCTACCTGGGAGTGCTGGGGACATGTGGGGACAGGACCAGGCATGCTCACCGCAGGGCCTTTCTCTTTGGGATGGACTCACCCACAGACCTTGTCGGGCTCAGCCACACACCCCCATCAGTTACGTTTTCATCTCCATTTAGCTCTCAAGTGGGACAAAGGAGGTATTTACTGATCTGTTAGCACCCCAAAACACCAAAATGGGCTGGGCCCGTTCCGCAGCTTGCCCTTGAGCCCTAGGATACATGGCAGTGTCCACGTGAGCACAGGACAAAGTGGGAAAAGACACGTCCCAAACAGTTAGCAGCATTTCTGTGCGGCAGGAAGGAGCAAATGGCAGGCGACAACTTCCATTTATATAAACTAAAAAAAGAAGATTTAGGATCATTTTTGCTTCTATTGTTACAGCACTAAGAAGCATGGGAGTAGGATTTTTAGAAGTATTTGTTTGGGGACAGTAACTTGTGATGCATTTAGTATATTCCAACTTGCTTTATTTTCTTATATTAAGAAGTTTCACAGGAATAAAGACCACAATATATGGTTGTGTCCAATGTAATTTTTACGAAATGATCTTTCTATAAATTTTTTAATGTTTATTTATTTTTGAGAGAGACAGAGACAGAGAGAGAGAGAGAGAGAGAGAGAGAGAGAGGGAGGGAGGAGTGGGGGAGGAGCAGAGAGAGGGAGACACAGAATCTGAAGCAAGCTCCAAGCTCTGAGCTGTCAGCACTGAACCCAACTCAGGGCTCGAGCTCATGAACTGTGAGATCATGACCTGAGCTGAAGTCGGACCCTTAACCGACTGAGCCCCCCAGGTGCCCCTGACCTCCTCCTTTTTAAAGAACAGCCCACATACTGATACGCTCTCGGTCACAGAACTGTTTCTGTGTTGATGGACACAATCTATGGCTCCATAAATAGAAGCTGGACTCCAACGGGCAGCTTGTGCACACGGCCCTGTGCACATGCTGAGGTGGCCTGCGGTGAGAGGAGGGCTGGGCCAAATAGCAGTCAAGCCTGAGACCCTGAGCCCCTAGAGACCACTCATGTGGTCAGTGTCCTGATCGAGGAGCCTCCGGCGCTAGCCTCTCCTGAATGATGGCAGAGTTCAGATGCAGGGGCATCAACTTTGGGACAGAGGGGAGGGGATGGCAGGGGGGCCAGGGTCTCAGCCTCCAGGCTTTTAGGAATTCACAGAAGTGAAACTCAGGAGCCACAGAGACGATACTGAGAATTTCACTTCTCTGAAGGGCCCATGAAATGTATCTCAAGACAAGCTGCTTCCCTTTACATGTCAGTTTTCTTTTTTTTTTTTTTAATTTTTTTTTTTAATGTTTATTTATTTTTGAGACAGAGAGAGACAGAGCATGAACGGGGGAGGGTCAGAGAGAGAGGGAGACACAGAATCTGAAGCAGGCTCCAGGCTCTGAGCCGTCAGCCCAGAGCCCGACGCGGGGCTCGAACTCACGGACCGTGAGATCATGACCTGAGCCGAAGTCAGACGCTTAACCGACTGAGCCACCCAGGCGCCTCTACATGTCAGTTTTCAAGCTTCGCAGTCACGAAATCAATCTTAACACATGCAGAGCACAGGGACTCAACTCAGGCCACTGGCCGTCCCCCTCAGCACGCAGAAGGGGGGAAAAATCAATTTGGCCTCTGCCTATACCAGCCCACTCCAACACAGGCAGCTGTCAACAGATCTGCCTTCTTGGGAAATTCTGTATCTCAAAGAGAAAGAGAAAAGGAAATCGGAGAACCTCACGAGGCAGAGCAAATTGGAGATGTAGTTTCGAGTCGAAAAGCTGGGCCCAGGGCCGTCTCACCCCCCTGCACGTTCCCAGAAGGTCAGCCCTGCCGAGAGGCCGTCGGAACCCGTGGAGGCCTTCGGATACCGCACAAAGCAGTTCTTGATCCAGTGCGCTTCCGGTTTTGAGCCGCGGCTCAAGTGGCGGAGTCCAGGGTCGCGTAGGTCTTACAGACACACGGACAGAAGCTAACCCTCGTACAGCAAGCGTTCTCTCAGAAGCACTGATCTCAGTGACCTCGCGGACAACTGTACGAACGGTACTAGGAGCACCCCATTTCGGAGGGGGCAGCGGAGGCACGCACAGGTGGTGTGGCTCCCACCAGGCCCCACAGCTGGGAGGCGGCAGTGCTGTACTCACCCACGCACACCGTCCCCCACCAGCACCCCCCCACCCCGCCCCCGGTCACGGTGTCCCTGGCCATCTTACCGCTTTCCACAAGTTCTATGGGCTCTGCTTCCAAGGCCATCTCAGGGGTGGACGCTGCTTCCCGAGTTCGCTTCTGGGCTTGTCTAGAATTTACTGTCCCACCACGACGCTTTCTCTGAGGGTAACCCAGGGAAAGAAACAGTCGCATGAGCTCTGGCTGCTGACACAATTTCCATAACAAGAATAAAAGGTCAACACGGGAATGGCTCAACTCATCAGGAAGAGTAGGAGGCCAGTGAGCCAGCCTGAGGTGGGGGTCCTTTCAAAACCTGACATTCCTATCACTGAATATTTAGAGAGAAATAATACCAAACACGTAGTGAATATGAATTCTACAAAGTAAAACTTCTGTTATATCAAACTATTGGTCTATCCAAAGTACATGCCACACCACTCTATAGAAGCCTCTGATCCAGGTCAAGGCTTGGCCAGAAATCCCTCCTTTTATTTTTTTTTTTAATTTTTTTTCAACGTTTTTTATTTATTTTTGGGACAGAGAGAGACAGAGCATGAACGGGGGAGGGGCAGAGAGAGAGGGAGACACAGAATCGGAAACAGGCTCCAGGCTCCGAGCCATCAGCCCAGAGCCCGACGCGGGGCTCGAACTCACGGACCGCGAGATCGTGACCTGGCTGAAGTCGGACGCTTAACCGACTGCGCCACCCAGGCGCCCCAGAAATCCCTCCTTTTAACCAAAAAAAGTCACAAACCTATCTTCCTCGGATTTGTGTTTGGTCCCATTGAGCCCTCTTTGTTTTTTTCAACCCAAAGGCCCTCAGTTTCCCACATTTCTATCCACTGTGGAAACTGGGTCTTTTCTTTCAAAAACCTTTAACCTTTAGAGTACTATTCAGTATGGTTTACACCCCAACAATCACCCCCAGAGCTCAAAGAATCAAAGTTCCCAGTGGCTGCCCAAGAGCCCTGCCTTCCGGAAAGCTCAGGCTCTCGGCTGGCCTAGCTGCAGTCCATACTCTCTGAACCAGCCTTCTTCTCACACACATCCTTGAGCGCTGGCTTACCAGTAAGCTCCAGCTTTTCTGACCTGGATGGCCCTGAAAGACAGGATGAGAACATGCCCTATACAGCCTGCCTTCCTCAAAAGAGACAGAACTTTTCACCTGACCCTGTCACCTTGTGTTCCCATCCTGCATGGCCCCAACCAATCCTGGCTCCCTGTGTTTTGGGTTCTAACCGGCACTGGGCCCACTATGCTTCAAAATGGGTGAGCTGGGGCAGTCTAAACTTCCTCCTCCCCAGTACCAGCCTTGCAGAGCTGGCACACAGATTAGGTGACAGAGTGCGCAAAGTACTGAGCACAGACAGCAGACGCCAACAATACCCTAACTGCTTACGTACCTTACTAAGCATTCTGTCTCTGGAAACTCTGGATGGACTGGACACTGTTGGTGAGATCTACACAAGACCTAAGGGAACCCATCACTGGGCCCAACGCTCACTGGCTAGGCAACAGAGAGATGTCTGACTCTTGCTGGGTTCCAACGGCTCCTCAGTAGCAAATGGCAGCTTGAGGAGAGTCAGAAATCAGATGTGGGTTTAGCAATTTTCAGTGGATCTGAGGAGCCATCCCCAGGAGGGCCCGGAGACAAGCCACTGCAATAGTTCAAAATTCTCCAGCGAGGAGTTGCTCTGCCCCTCAAGGGAGCTGACACCCCGGCCTCAGTGGAGTCTACAGGCTTCCCCAGCGGCCACCAGAACACCCAGGGCTGCTTCGTGCCTCTTTCTCTCTGAAGTTGCCCTTGCATTTTCCTTCCTCTGGAAAGAGCCTAGTACTTCTCAGCAGATGCTGGTAAACAGAACCGCCGTGCCCCCCTGCAGCTACCTGTATGGTTTCTGGTCTCCACCGACGGAGGCGGGCAGCAGCCATGGGCCCTGGCCAAGGTCTAGGTGATGGAAAGAACCTATCATGGCTACTGCCGCAATGTGCACGCTCAACGCTCCCCCACCCCACCCTACACCCCACAGCGGTCCTCTTCCCTGGCAGCTCTTCAAGCCCCTCTGTGCCTGGGCTACCCATTCCTCCCCTCTTCACTCGGCCAGTTCTCACACAGCTTTCAGAACCTATGCAGATGGCACCTCCATGACGAGGAGACCCCTCATCCCGCCAGCACGACCACATCAGGACCGACCCCTTGTAGGGCTCCCACCTCCTCCTCCAATCGCCCTCACCAGCGGGCAGGCAGCAGGTGGACATCAGCTCAGGGCCAGCCTCAAGAACCCCACGACATTTGCAGAGATCCTCCACTCTGTCCTATTACTCTCATTGTGGCTCTCCCCCTCCTGGCGAACAGAGAGGCTCAGCCTCCAGTTTAAACTGATCACCTAAGTTATTTACACCATTCCAAGGGAAGTTTAACCAACTTCTTCACACAATCACAGAAGAGACTATCTATATTGCTCTGTCTGTCCAGATCCTGCCTGGGCAAGGTGTGGGCTTCATAGAGGAGGCTTAGGACATTGGTTTCCCAACAGGGGAGGGGCAGTGACAATCTGCAGACAAGGGACCCAGGTGGGAAGTCACGTCTGCCTTTTAGGAGGGTAGGCCAGGGAAACAAAGGCCCTTTTGTGTGTAAATACCAAAAGGGCTTGGAGCATACTAGGGACTGGGAGTGGCCAGGAGGAGATGGACAGCAAAAGGAATCTACAGGATTTCTACTACTGTTCACCCTGGGAGCTGTGGTTGTCTCATCCCGCCCCCACATTCATAGCACCTCTGGAACCTGGAAAGAGAATACGAGGCTGTCTTTTCACATCTGGTCCACCTGATATGAATTTAGTATCTCAGAAAACAACTGGGTTGAGTTTAGATCAGATGAGCAGCTTTGTCAGCGGGGAATAAACTGCAGAGGGGGACTTTCAGGGAATCTTCTCTGCAGCTCCAGGGGCTCCGGGTGACCCTTGCTTCCACTAAACCAGCACTGCTTCTGAGTCTGATCAAAGCTCTGAACAGTCGTAATGCTGACTTACCGACTTAGGTCACTGAGTGTAAGAAAACTCTGACAAGAGATCATTACCATTATGCCCACACTGGACCAAGAACTACACAAGGGAAGGAAACTGAAGGGAAATGGAAAACTGGGTTGTAAACGATTAAATAAACCAGAGCCCTGGTACAATTCCCACCCCCACTATTACTTCTCAGCCTTGTCTTCAGGACCCCACCCAAGACAACGGACTCCCCAAGACGAGTAGGCTGCACAGCTGCCAGAAGTCCAGCACACATTCTTTTGAGAACAAGGGTTACTCACAGGCACCTTTACGGTACTTCCGTTAATGTGTCATAAGGAATGAGGTAGTTGCTCAGCCTTGAAAATAAAATTAAAAATAAATAAATAAATAAAATAAAATCACGTGCTGTTAAAACTCACCGTACTCATGGTGCCCTTTGGCTCCACCCTCCAGAGAAGGATGGGACCTTTGCAGAGCTGGCAGGGAAGGCGACAACTTCTCACACCCACTGGTTACTCATCCTCTTGCTAGCATGGCAATTTGCAGCCAGATATATTTCCGGTATCTCCAAGTCCTGAAAATCAAAGGTATCAAGGTGGTGGTAAGTGCTGCCGCCTTTGTCATCAATGAACTCAGTTCAACCCTTTCGCTGAACTTTGCTGGATACTCTACGCAACTCATTTCCTTACTTGCATATTCTTAGGAAGCAAGCATTCTTTTTTTTAATGTTTATTTTGAGAGGAAGAGAATGCACACCAGTGTGCACCAGTGGGGCGGGGGTGGGGGGAGGGGGGGAGAGAGAGAGAGAGAGAGAGAGAGAGAGAGAGAGAGAAGGAGGGAGGGAGGGGAAGGAGAGAGAGAGAGAAGGAGGGAGGGAGGGGAAGGAGAGAGAGAGAGAAGGAGGGAGGGAGAATACCAAGCAGGCTCTGTGCTGGCAGCTCAGAGCCTGACCCAGGGTTCTGATCCCATGAACCGTGAGATCACGACCTGAGCTGAAATCAAGAGCCTGATGCTTAACGGATTGAGCCCCCAGGCGCCCAGGAAGCAAGCATCCTCATAGAGTACTGGGGGCTCCATCATGCCAAAGTCTGAGATCAGACCCATGTGCTACTGCCTGCTCTCCTTTCTGGCTGCTGAAACCCTTCCCGAGTCCTGTGCTGGCTGCTGTGAAAAGGAAAGAGAATCAGAACCACCACACATGACCTCATGGACGCCTTGCAACCAGGAAGGCACGGAGCTTCTGAGGCCAGTGAAGCCTCTGGCTCTTTCCACAACTTCACTGTCGCCCTCTGGAGGTGCTGATAGTTTAGGACACGAGAGCCACCTGCTGGGATTCATCCTGCATGCCTAGCTGAGACTTCTGTCGTTGGCAGCAGCTGAATGGGGAAGAACCAAGAAACTGTGGGCTGGGAAGCTAAGCGGGACGTTCCAGGAAAAGCAGAGAAACAGCAAGTGAAGAGGCTGCTAGAGGCTGCTAGGATTTCATTCAGGGCCCTTCCACTGGGAGGCAAGGGAGCAAAGAGAAGCAAATACATGGAGTCTGAGGCCAAGAGTCATCAAGGTTTAAGGGGGCAAAAAGCCAGCTTCTAGTGGGGGAAGCCCTGAGCTCAGGGCAAGGCTGAGGGACGCGGGGAGAATCCAAGCAAAGAGGAGGCTCTGTGGTGGCCCACCCTGGGCCAGAGTGCTCCGGACAAGGACAGGGGTCCTCAAACTTGAGCCTGCCCCTGCCTCACCTGGAAGGCTTCTGAAACCAGAGTCTCTGATTCAACAGGTCTGGGATGGGGCCCAAAATTTTGCATTCCTGCCAAGTTCTGAGGCAGTGCTAATGGTGCTGCTTCAGAGGCCGCACCACAGGAACCACTGGACGAGGAAAAGGCCTTGTAGGTGGAAACACCGAGGCAGCGGGAACCACAAGACCGCTCTCTAATCTGTCCTACCTCCTAACAGGTCTCCCACCAGCACCTCCCTCTAAGACACACAGCTGGTTGCAGCAGTGGGGAGCACATCTGCAGACCCAGGCAGCCTGGATTGGTCATGTGCTTCCAAAGCCCTCCTCGTACCTTGGGCAAAGCACCAAACTTTGTGCCCTGTTTCTTTAACTATGAACCAGAGCGGCGCCTCCTGCAACGGGTATTTGAGGATCCCAGGGGCTAATGGGACTCATCTGCCACCCCCGGCCCCTCTCTACACCTCGTCTCCCCACCTCGCTCAATGGTCAGTATGGCCCCTGCCCTGGGAACACAGCAGCGAACGGACCCAGGCATCAGCTCCCCGCTGGGGGGTGGGGGCACGCTGGCACTGGCGACGGCTCAGGTGTAACTGAGGTATACGAGCCAGGTGTAAAGAAACACAGGACAAGGACAGATCAGAGGTTTCTCAGCAGCCACCCTACCCCGGGTGTTTTCAACAGAAGCCCCGTTAGAGGAACTGCCCAGCCGGCTGAGCCTCTTTCTCTACTACCTGGTCATCTGCATCTGCCCACGTCCGATTCCCTGGCACCTCATTATCCACTCTGATCCCAGCTGGCCTAGAGGGGTAGCGTCCTCACCGTCACTCTGCGGGGAGACGTGCAGCTGGCACACAGCATGACTGCTCCAGACGGCCCTCAGATGGCCCCCACCCACAGAGGGCCCCCACGCTTCCCAAAGCAACACCCGGCCCAGTAAAGGTAAACCTTGGCTGACACTGCGTTCAGGGCAGAGGCTCTGGCCGGGAGGAAGAGTGCCGTCCTGGTCTGAGCAGAGGGGGAGGCGCCCCAATGGCCTCCAGGGACTCACAAGACCACCGCACTTTCTGGATTCTAACACATCTGCGTATGTTTCAGATCCTGAGGAGGAGCTTACATCCGGAGGTACACCATGATGCAGCTGTTTGGGGGGAAGTCACCTACGTCATGGTGTGTCTCAGAATTGAGAAGAATCTTTGATAAAAACGTCACTGACAGGCAAGGAGGGAGATCTGCCTGCTGAGCGACGGCAAATAAAGTAAAGCCCACGCCTGGGCTATTCCCTAAGCCTCTTGCCTCCCACTTGGTTACTTTTTAGACTTTCAAGGATGGTCAAGACCTGTCCTACGGGCTGCCCCAGAGGCACCCCCACCCCCTTGGCCTGCACGTCCCCTCTACTCTCTGAAACCACCTCCCACAGCCCGAGCCCAGCAGTTCATTTCCAATCTCTCCGCTTCTTTTGGAAGAACAGTGTTCAGAGAGCACAGGGAGTTGGAAGGCTGGCCTTCGGGAAATCCACCAGAGAACGGAGGTGGGAAGCAGGGGGCACCCAACAGACCAGAGTGAGGGTGTGGAAGTGTACTGTCTGGACGGGGAAGGCAGGGCTCACAGGAAGGTAGCCTCCACAGCCTACAAAGTGTTCTGGATCCTGCAGGTGATACAGGCCATCAGAATAAAAGTGAGACTAACAACAGCTGAAGCCCAGACATTACTTCCAACGTGTACAAACCACTGTGCTTTCCAAACAGTTTCTGTAATGCTCCCATCACCCAACAAGGGGGAAGGTACTACTGAGGTTATCGTTTTACACATGAGAGAGCTAAGGATGGTCAGGGATTAAGCAACCTGCCCCAAATCCACAACTACCAAACAGTGGCCTGGATTTAAACCAGGACAGTGTGACACCAGAACCTACACTATTAAATAAATACCATGCCAGAATCAGCTGTCTTTAATTCTAGAAATAATCTGGAAAATGGATGATGTTTTCCAGGTTTTCGAATTCACTATATCCAGAAAGAAAGTCCTTCCAACAATACCAGCACCCCAAGTCAGCAGACTGCCCACGGTCCTTCGGTTCCCAAGGCAAACCGTGAAGTCATTCACATGCCCTCACTCGACTAAGTGCTGTGAGGGCAGGGCGGTGTCTGTCTACTCTGTACCCAGCCTGATCCCTTGTGCAAAGTGGAGTGGTTAATGGTGTCCCTGCCACTAAGACAAGACGGGGGTAGAGCATGACACTGGGCATGGCCAGGAAGGCCGGATGCCAGAAGTTCCTAAAACTCTGATAGGAGGGTAAGGACCACACATACAAAGGTATCTAGCTGGTTACTTGGCAGGAGTGATGCCATAAAACTGAACCAGGGAAGGGAGAAAGGAAACAGGAGTTGACGGTGGACAGTTTTAGTTTTACAAATGCTGGATGTGGGATATCCAGGTAGAAAGGTCCAAGGAGACAACTGGAGTGCAGGCAGAGGTTTTAGACTGTGTCTAAACCTCTAAACACAGGGAGTCAGGTAGAGCAAGAGCTTATAAGCAGAATAAAAAGTCAGAAACAAAGCTTGGAGAGAAGCCGGAGGCATCAGACAAAGCCTGTGTTCCAGGGAGGAAGCAGCAGTCAACAGGCCGGGCGACAGGAAGGTGCTCACCGGTGACCAAGCAAGTGGAGGCCCCAAGTGACAGGAGTTACTCAAGAAACAAACCAGGCGGGGGCGGATGTGCAGAAGGGGAGAAGAATGCCTCAGGCAGGGACTGTGTGGGTGGCTGGAGAGGGCAGAAGACAGCAAGGGTGAACGGCCCATCATGACTCGCCTCTTAACCCACACCTCAAGGGCAGGACAACGGAGGCTTTTCCACAGAGAGCTGCATTTAAAGATCCCGTCACCCATGTGCTCTGAGGGCCAGCGGGAGGCTAAACCAGTCAGAAAGCAGACAGAGAGGAGGTAAGGAGGCTTAAGATCCCCAGGCAAGAAGACAGCTGTGTGGCTTGGAGGTGGTGGGTGGGAGACAGGACTGCAAGACGGGAGGGAGCTATCGAGGCCAGTACAGACTGAAGGCTCTACTCATTCTGTCCTCATTAGAGATGGATTTTTTTCCCATGAAGTCATCACTGACACTTCAGAGAATGACACCCCCCCCCCATTCTAGTGGGAGAGACACACATGACCGCGTACCCGATACACGTCTACAAACAAAATGGCTAGAAACAGCCAGGCAGGCAGGAAGCAGTCAGTGTGAGACCAGAGCTGGTCCTCCCATGCCAAGAAAGGGAGAGTCCACAGAGGAGGGGCGGGCCAGGGGTGCACCAGAGACCCAAGTGTAGGTCCGCAGGGTGCCCAGGGGAGATCTAGGGATGAGCAGCTCTGTGCAGCCCAGGGTGTGGGAGCCCTCCTTCATACCACCAGGCAGCAGAGGCTGGCACGATTACCCGCAGACATCGGAGACCTAACTCTCCAGGTGGGTTCCACAAGTGCCAGGCCATCTTGGTTCTTCGGTGGCTCCTTGTGCATTTTTCTACGGGGAGACGATGTGCAGACGCATCGGGCCGCTCATTCTGTGCGCCAACTACAAGCAGCTCTCACTGTAAACTCAAAAATGGCTGCTGAGACACACACACAGTCTCCTGTGGGTATGAATGAGCCAGCCAGGGCAACCTCTTTATGCTGGCGTGGTACAAGCAGAGAGAAGGCAGCACAAATCCTACAGGATTTCCTCAGGGAAGTACCCATTTATCAGTGACTAATCGGGTACTGGCTAGTACCACCTGTTTACTCCATATCTCCCCTTTTAAAACCATAAACATATCATTGCCGTGTTATTTTAAGTATTTCCATAAATGGAATTCCAAAAGTAGAACTACGTATGGAACATGTGTTAAAAATCAAGAATGTTTTAAAGAGCATTGTGTACTAACCAACAGCTTTTGTAATTTTGTAAAGAATGTTAAAAAACACCCAAGGCCATTGGCAATGTACCAGTGCCCAGCACAGCCTGCCCTCTTGGGGGACTGAGCCTGAGCACTAAAAGTTGCCAATAACTGGGGCGCCTGGGTGGCTCAGTAGGTCAAGCCTCCGATTCTTGGTTTCAGCTCAGGTCATGATCTCATGGTTTGTGAGTTCCAGCACTGACAGCCCAGAGCCTGCTTGGGATTGTCTCCCTGTCTCTCTGCCCTTCCCCCACTCCCTCTCTCTCAAAAAAAAGTAAAAAAAAAAAAAAACCAAAAAAACAAAAAAAAAAAACCCCTGCCAATAACTTTCATTTCAAAGCTTTTTTGAAAATTTTGTTTAATGTTTATTTTTGAGAGAGAGACAGACAGACAGACAAAGCACGAGCAGGGAAGGGGCAAAGAGAGGGAGACACAGAATCTGAAGTCAGACACTCAACCGACTGAGCAACCCACGCGCCCCTCAAAGCTTGTAAGCGAGCTCTACCCGCAATGTGGGGCTTGATCTCATGACCCTGAGATCAAGAGTCACATGCTTTATCCACTGAGTCAGCCAGGAGCACCCCCCCCCCCCCAATTTTTTAAATGGAACCTTGATGACACTGTCACATCAGCAATTGGGCTTCAGTACTTAAGAAAAATATCCGCCTCGGCTGGTTAAGTGTCTGACTCTTGATTTTGGTCAGGTCATGATCTCGAGGGTCATTTCATTTCCAGAGAAGACTTGCTTGGCAGGATGTAGCCAGTCACTCCTGCTTAGGCTTAGAGCAGGCTGAAAAGCCAGCACAGAGGTAATGGGGCAGACCTCTCCCAGTTATTTATTCCTAAAGGAGGCTTAGCGGCCTTGACCACTGGTCTCCCCTGGGGGTTTTGCAGGAGTTAGATGAAAGGATGTGACAGAAAGAGAAAGCACCACACTAGGCTTGGAGAGACAGTAGCTGCTCTTTCCAAATGTATTTTATTACCCCGATGAAGCCATCACCAGCAATCATCAAAGTCTCAGAGGCCTGAAAGGAGCATTAGCACCAAGGACCATCACACCTGCTTGGTGATGTCACCAAGGGAGCTTCTTTCCTTTTCTCCTAACACAGGACCCCTCAAGGACAGCCTTTTGCTTCTACTAGACAAAAAGAAAAAAAGAACACCTGTCTGGATATAGAGATGGTCTACTTTTGTGATTCAAGCCTCCAGATGCAAAAATCCAAAATTAAGAGTGAACGTCAGTTTTTTGAAAATCTATGAAGAAACATCAATAAAGAGATTATTGAGCTTTAAAAATAAAATCCAGACACAGGCTCCAACATGGACGAACAATGAAGGCATGCTCAGTAAAAGAAGACACAAAAGGGCAAATAATGTATAATTCCCCTTCTATGAGGCCCTGAGAGCCATCAAATTCAGCAACAGAGAATAAGTAGAATGGTGATTGCCAGGGAAGGGAGGAGGGGGAACAGGAAGTTACTATTTAATGAACACACGAGTTTCTCTCTGGAAAGAGGAGAAAGTTCTGCAGACAGATGGCAGTTGATGGTTGCACAACAGTGTGATGTACTTAATGCCAATGAACACCTGAAAGTGGTTCAAATAATTCACATTATAAAAGGTGTATTTTACCACAACAGAAAAAAAATTAAAGATAAACTTTACATAATACTCTTTTTCTAGACCCTTTGACAGGGTTTAGTCAGTCACTCAGAGGCACTCTGCAGTGGACACAGCCCCAGAAACATCTGTAAGGAATTTGCCTCTAGCAGGACCCTGCGCCTCTCCCATCCAGGCCTGGGACCTCCAGGACAAGCCTAGGACCCAAACACAGCCAGTGTAGACCGTGGCTCCTCCTCTTCTCCAACAAGCTGTTCCTACAAATTTTTCTATAGCTTTACCTGCAGGATTTTGAACAATTCCCCCCAAACACTAGGTTGACCTTTCTGTTGATGAAACCCCTGGGCATGGGGACACCTTCATTCCCCGATAGCCATGGCTGATGAGGTTGCTACCAGTGATTGGTCAGGAAGATATTCACAACTGGGAAGATATTAAAAGATACCACATGCAACCAACTCCTTTGTAGAAGGGTTACTACTCTGGGACGGCAAAGAAGAGAAGCTAAGTGGCTTCTCCACTGATGACCCCTAACCCAATTTTCTTTCAGGCCATGGTGGCCTGGTGATGCAGATAAAGGCAATTCCTGGAGGCCACGAGCAAGGGTTCATAACAAAGGAAACCCAAGGGGCCCCTGGGTGGCTCAGTTAAGAGTCCACTTCTTCATTTCAGCTCAGGTCATGAGCTCACGGTTCATGAGATCAAGCCCTACATCGGGCCCTGCATGGACAGTACAGTGGATGGAGCCTGGCTGGGATTCTCTCTCTCTCTCTCTCTCTCTCTCTCTCTCTCTCTCTCTGTCCCTCCCCTGCTCACACACATGCTCTCTCTCTCTAAATAAATAAGCTTTAAAAAAACAACAACAAAAAGAAACCTAAGGATCTATGGATCTATCCTTCCCGAGGTCGAAAAGATAACCAGAGGCCGGTGGAGCGTATCAACCTCAGGTGCTGAGGCCATCAACAACTTCCCATTCTTCCCCAGGATCAGGGTCACTGTGGCCATGAAACTCACAGAGGCAGGCGTGCTAGGCCTGTGTGGATGGTGCCTGAACACAGAGCCTGCCAGAAAAAGCCAGCTAGAAGGCTTAGATGCTTCTACTGAATCCTGAACTAATACCCAGTCGAGAAGAGGGTGTGTGAGGAACGAATCTAGTAGTAAAAAAAGGGCTAAGGTACAGGTCCTGAAGGGGGGCAGGGGTATCGTCAGAAGCTTACAAATTTGATTCTTTGGCTTATACCTATAGCAGGGAGCAGAGGAGCAGTGCCCGCTGAGGGAACTCCTTTACTGCATACGCGGGCTGGTCTCAAATAGCACTGCCCCCCTCCTCCGCGAGCTCCTCAGCACAAGTCCTTCCCTTCCACTCAAGGCAGATGCAGCTGTGGGTTGGCTAATGAACGGATGCATGCTGTCACCAAAGAGCTAGCCAAACTCAATCCTCGAGAGACACTAATGTTGGTAGTGGGATCCCATAAACCTGGGTTTATGAGCAGAGGAAGCCCTAATCCAGACCCTCCTCAACTTTCCTTCAACACTCTCCCTAGGAAGTAAAATAGGAAGTCAATAGTCCTTGGCCTCCAGGACAAATGTGGCACCTGGGATGCTTCATAAAGAACAGCAAAGCACCCAACTAATAGATCCAATGCTCTAATAGAGATGGAAAAGGGGTCGGGGAAAGTTAAAAGGCTTCACATGGTAGCTTAAAAAACCAAACAAAACACCCAAAAAACTACCAGGCTCCAAAAGATCCAAGAAGACTGCAAATATTCCCAATCACATCCATCACCTTCACAGAGCCAACCTCCCTTCCCCAACTCACCACTAACCTTTGCGGCCTCATCTGAAGTTACAGACGTGTGTATTTCTAAAATATACCACACAATACAAAAAACTACACAGCTTATGGGGGGAAAATGAAACTAAGGGTACAACTAAAAAAACTGTGTCAATGTCACATGCACACAAAAGTTAAGAACCTAACAAAAACGGTAGCACAGCTGTACACGTTAAATGGGAAATGCACATATACAGCTACGGTACTTTACAAGGTTTGCAGTGAGTTACTGGGAAGTAGGGCGAAATTTTTTAAACGTGAGATGTGCAAGGGTGTGGCTCATAACACAGTCACTGAGAAAGCTGGTAGATGTTTGAGGAGAGTGTACTATCTTCAGGCTGTGTGACTTGGTTCAGCTCAGTTCAATTTTCTGTGTTCATCTAGTATCTCTCACGGGTGAAATTATGCACATCAACTCGAATCCCGTAACGTTCAGACTGGTCCCTGAGATTTCAATCCTGTTGGATGGAACTAATCACGCTTCCAAACAAGTGCTCAAAGCACAAGTGGCTGTACTTGGCTCTGGTACCCAGGCTGTCAGTCACCTGCCGCAGGCTCTTCCGTACAACAGGACCATAATATGATCCATGCTCGTGGTCCTGATCTAACCGCTGCTTCTCCTGCACTCGACATGCTCAATCTGATTCCAAGTCCAATACTTCCTGTCCCCTTCTCTTACCATAAACATGCTGATGAAATAAACCGTGACTTTCTTCCACTGAAATAAACTATCAAGCTCACTACATGCCTGAGAGAGAATGCCTTGGAGGTGCAAAGAGGCTGAATTTCTGAGATGGCGGAAATGGAGTCTTACACTGCAAGTAAAAATATATCAGACGCAGGGGCGTCTAAGTGGCTCAGTAGACTAAGTGTCTGACTTCGGCTCAGGTTATGGTTTCATGGTTTATGGGTTCCAGCCCCATGTTAGCTCTGTGCTGACAGCTCAGAGCCCGGAGCCTGCTTTAGATTCTGTGTCTCCCTCTCTCTGCCTCCCCCTGCCCCTGCTCACACTCTCTCTCAACCATAAATAAACATTAAAAAAAAATTTTTTTTAAATATAGTCACCATCGGGAAACAAAGACTCAAAAACACACCACCATCATGGGAAAAAAGGAAAGAACATCTCTACAAACATAATGGCTAGAAAAGGATCTCAGGTTCATGGGTTCGAGCCTCATGTTGGGTGTACAAATCACTAAAAAAATAAAATAAACATAATTAAAAAAAATACTCCAGGGAAACCTCAGGCTCACAATTTCTCTTTTACGCAAGGAAGCTACTGATAATACTTATTTTAAAAAAAAAAAATTTTTTTTTTAACGTTTATTTATTTTTGAAACAGAGAGAGACAGAGCATGAATGGGGGAGGGTCAGAGAGAGAGAGGGAGACACAGAATCTGAAACAGGCTCCAGGCTCTGAGCTGTCAGCACAGAGCCCGACGCGGGGCTTAAACTTACTAACCTGAGCCGAAGTCGGACGCTTAACCGACTGAGCCACCCAGGCGCCCCAATACTTATTTTGAAACACTTTTAGGCTTTACCTATCCTGCGTGGTACAGTATGAATAACAAACCTAACAGTTCTTATTTATGCCAAAACCTTTCCAAAGGAAATTCTGTAGTAGCATTCTCCCACCTAACCTCACGTGTTTTCTCATCACACTTGAAGTCTGACCTTGGGATGCAGCAGTATCTGTGTTCCGGGCCTTCCTTCTCAGAGAGGAAACCTTAAAATGCTTTGCTCTACAATTCCCAAAGCCCTGCTGAGAAACAAGCTGTTTAGGAAAGATAAGTTAGAAGAACGTACATGTGAATTATATCCCAGTAACCATATTACTTCCCTGCTTAGGACTTAATTTAGTAATTTTTCCCACTTGCTCTTAACATAAATTCTGAATTCCTTAACTTGGGGCACCCCAAAAACCTTTTGCGAGCCGGTTCCTGCTTCTATCTCCAGTCCCGTCTCTTGTACAATCTGTATTTCCACCTCAGAGAATTCCTCTCATTCCCTCAAGGGGCTGTACCCCCGAGCAGAAAGCCTGGCACACAGGAGACCTCAAAGGTGTGCTCAGAATTTTAAAGTACGCATTCTCAAATGGGGTGAAAAAACTCACTCTTTTTCTCAAATGGGGTGAAAAACTCACTCTTTTCATGTAAAGCATAAGATACACATACAGTACATAAAAAGACGTATGCTTTAAAAAAGCATTAACATTTCGTGGAGATTAGGAAAACAATATATAAAAGGGGGGAGTTCACTGTAAAAAAAGATTGATAAACACATTAAAGTAAGATTTTTAAATCTGATTTGGAAACTCAAATTCAGGCAATGCAAAAACCAGCAACACATCTTTCTACTTGAATGTTCCCATTTCACTTCAAGCTCGTAGATAAAACTGAACCCAGTATGCCTCCCTACCCATTAAAAAAACACACCCCCCCAAAAACCAAAACGATTCCCTTCGGCGTCTCTGTCCGTCATTACCGTGGTCCCCCAACTCCTAGTCACTGAACTCAAAGGCCAGTCCTGCAGCCAGGAAAACGAGGTTCCAGACTAGCCCTGCCGTCGACTGGTTCGCCGACTGTACGACCTTGGGCAGACCGCCTCAGCCTCCCCAACACTTCGGCAGCCGAAGCAGAGCGCAGGGCTGCAGAGCTGAGACCCTACATCGGGCTGCGAGAACTTGAAGCAGAACGAAGGCACGACTGTGAATGTAGATGGGGACGGACTAGAATAAGACAAAAGCCAAAACCTCCCCCAAACGACTACTGCGGTAAAGTCCAGGCTTCTCCCCGGACGGGTCAAAGGGTGGAAAGCGGAGTACAGGGAGTAAGTACTGCGTTTCGGGTCTCAAGCCTCACCGCGACCCGGATTCCTCTCCAGGCCCCCGGGCCACCAGCGCGCCGGGGATGCGGGCGGGGGTGCAGGCGCCCGAGGGGCGGGGCCGGCCGCGGGCTTCAGCACACGAGCGGTCCCCAGCGACCGGAAGCTGAGGACCCACGGAGCTCAGGCCCAGGTGGGCGCTCCCAAGACCAGCCCCCGCCGCCCCCAGCCCCACGAGGCCCAGCAGGCTCCGCCACGCGGCCCGGGAGGACTGGCAGGCCCACGATGGCGGGGCGGCGGCGCGAGCACACAAAGGAGGCGGCGTCAGCGGGGAACAAAAAGCTGGCCGAGGCCTCCCCTGAACGGCCCTTGCCGCCCTGTCCGCCTCCCCGAGTGACCTTGGGCGCGTCCGCCCCCCACCCCAGCCTCGGTTTCTCCAGCTGCGCTACAACTAAACGCTGGGACCGCAGCCCGCCGGGGCGGCGGAGGCCCTCAGCGAGGCGTTCGTACGTCCGTCGCCTGCGCCGCGCCGGGCTCACGCAGCCACGCGGACAGCTGGGCGGGCTCGCGGGCTCGGGGGAGGCCCGGCCGGGCGTCCGGCCCGAGGGGGGTTGGCTGCGCTCCGGAGGGCCGCCGCGCCGAGGCCTCTGCAGGCCGCGAAGCCGCCCGAACCCCACACCCGCCCGGCTCTGGCCGGCCGCCCCCTCTCCGTGAAGCCAGGCTTACCTGGAGCCGGTCTGGCCCGGCAGCAGCCAACGCCGACGCAGTCCAGCGAAGAAGCACCTCCGGAAACCACGGAGGAGAAACCCTCCAGCAAGACGCCGCCGCCTCAGCAGCGATCCACTTCCGCTCCGGAGGCCTCGGCTCCACCCCCGCTGCGTTCCCATTGGCCGCCGCTCCTCGTACTCCCGTGGTCTACCGGTGCAGGAGGTATGTTTTCAATTCTATTGGATAAGAAAACCATCTATTACCGCTTTGAAAAGCGCTTCTTTCCGGCTCCGCCCGCGCTCGCGACTCAAGCTCCCGCCTTCCCGCGAGAGAGGCGATCTGCGCCCCCTCGGTGCGCAAGGCCTCTCGGGAGTTGTGGTTTGCAGAGCGGCGGCCGGTTCCGGGCCCTCTGATACCGGGCGGATGCGGCCGGCGGACGGAGCGGAGCTGGGCGTTATTCCAGGCCAGCCGGCCCGCGGCCCGCGTACCGGGCCCACTCCCACCCCGCTTCGGGCCTCAGTTCTCTCTCCTGTGAATGCTCCCGAGCTCTCTGCTCTTGGCCAAAACCCGGGCCTGAATCTGCAGGAACTCCAGGGCCCTCGCGACCCGACGTGCCAGGTCGTGGGCCAGCGTCTGGTCCCAGTGTTCCCGGACTGTTTACTAGGCTGGCAGTGAAAACTGGAAGGAAGCACAGCCTGGCCCCTTTGCGGGAACCCGGAGGAGGCACTCAACCAGGACGTCTGGGAGGGCCCCCTGGAGGAAGCGACCTCGGAGCTGGGAACTGAAAGGACTAGAAGGAAGGAGAGAGTTCTCAGAAGAGGTAGCCTGGGTGGGGAGAGAGAGGCTGGCATGTCCAGGAGACTGCAGACTACCCTTTGTGCGAGGAGCAGAGGTGGGGAGTCGGGTGGGGGGGCGGGGGGAGGCAAGAGTCAGACTGTGGAGGACCCAGATGCCAGGTTGAGTCTGGATTATCCCGAGGGCAATGGGTGCGAGGAAAGGAAGGACTGCACCCCCAGAGGAGCACTCTGGCCCACAAAGGGGCCAGGGCCCAGGCAAAGGGCTGGAGCTCCCCCTGGGGCGTCTGGTGCAACTCGGGGGGGTTAAGAATACAGGCTCTGGACCCTTCCTGCCCGAGTCTGAGTTTGAATGCTCCGTTGTTTTAAGCACGTTTCAGTCCCCTCACCTGTTATACGGGAATAGTCACTGTACAGTATCTGCCTCACAGGAAGAAGGTGGACGGTTGAAGGGCTCCACACAGACCAGCACAGGTGCATGCCAGGCCCTGAGAGGTGCTGCAGATCAGAACCCGGAGTGAAAAGCCGGTGGTGGATTCCTTGACTTCAGCTTCCAGAACTGCACTTGGACATGGATTTGGCAATAGAAAGCCTAGCTTGTCCCTCCTATTCTGAGAGTACCCAGATCAGGTCATGGCCATCACGTGTGGTCCCTGGACACCGTCAGGCAATGAGGATGTCACTCCAAATGCCTGGGATGGACAGTTTAGTAGGAGGGGGTCTTCTCCCCGGAAGATTGAGTCATGTATGGAAATTAAGCAGATCAAAGCCAGAGCGTTAATGGTTTTGTGTTGAGTTTACAAACAATCTCTGTTGTTTGATACTCATGTAATTGTAAAGGAATTTGGTATGGTAGGGTATCCAATAAGTCTGATTCTGTGTGAAACATGTTGAGTTTGAAACATACTGATTTTGATAGTGATTCTAAGTTGGAAGGTACAAGACTTTAGTTTGTGATCATAATTGGAATACTAAAGGAAATTTACAAATTTAAGATAAATGAGACCTTAATGTATCTTTAGGAATTTTTATACTTCTTTAATGTTTTTACTATTTATTTTTGAGAGCACCCACACGAGTGGGGGAGGGGCAGTGAGAGAGGGGGGACAGAGGATCCAAAGCAGTCTCTGTACTGTCTGCACGGAGGCTGATGTGGGGCTCCAACAACGAACCGTGAGATCATGACCTGAGCTGAAGTTGGACGCTTAACCAACTGAGCCACCCAGGCGCCCCAGAATTTTTAAATACTTGATAAGGCAGACAACGGAAATGCTAAAAAAAGAAGTTTAGATTCTGCATGTTAAAATGTAATTTAAAATGTTAAAGGAGTGGAACCAACCATACACAGCTAATCAAAATGATAGTTATAGATTTATAGATAAGATTAGTAACTTGAATTTCACAGCCTAAAGAATAGCTAGGGTTTTCTATTTGTAACTTTAATACATCAGGTAGTGTGATGCTGGGAGCATCTGGCTGGCTCGGTTGTAGAACATGTGACTCTTGCTCTCAGGGCGATGAGTTTGAACCCCACACTGAATGTGGAACCTACTTAAAAAAATAAAAAAAGTTGGGGTGCCTGGCTGACTCAGTTGGTTAAACATCTTGACTCTTTAAATTTTTATTATGTTTTACTTTAGAGAGAAAGAGAGTGCAATTGGGGAAGAGGGGCAGAGGGAGAGAGCAAGAATCTTAAGCAGGCTTTCAGTGTGGAGCCTGATATAGAGCTTGATCCCACTACCCTGGGATCATGACCCAAGCCAAAATCAAGTTAGACACTCAACCGACTGAACCATCAAGAGTCTGACTCTTGATCTCAGTTCAGGTCTTGATCTCAGGGTCATCAGTTCAAGCCCCGTGTTTGGCTGCATGCTGGGTGCAGAGCCTACCTAAAAAAAAAATCAAAATAAAATTTGAAGTTAGTGAAAAATAAACGATGTGATATTGAAAAACAAAGTTACAACAAATATCACTTTTCATGCTCAGGAGCTGCCTTCAAGTTCTCTGCAAACATCACTTGGCACTGAACTTGTGGTGTGGACATCCCTGGCTCCCTCACAGATAATGCCTGTGGCCCTGAATATTTCTAGCTTAGAGAAGAGACTGGGACCTTATTGTTTCCAAGTGCCACACAGCTAAATGTAGATTCCTGGGCATCAGACCAGCCAAATCCCCGTGGATGAGGTCTGAGAATCTGCTCGTTAACTATCTCAAAAGAACCCCAGCCCAAGTGAGTTTCAGGTACTGTCAGTGAGGGTCTTCTGGCTGTACTTATGCAGAAATTACACTGAAGCAGGATGTGAATTCTCTGGGTGGTCCAGAGAGTGCTTTCTCAGCATCAGCTGGACCTGATCTCTCCTGGCTGGTCCTCTTTCCAGGGGCAGTTTGGTTCTCTCTCAAAAGGGCTCACGCAGGTAGGGGAGGCCTCGGTAAATGAAGGCCATCAGCTCTGGAGGGTCGGCCAGACAGCTGTTGTTTCTGAACAAACCTCAAAGCTCAGTGCTTTGAACAAATAGGCATTTATTGTTGCCAAGGAAGCTACAAGTTAGTGGGGGCAGGGGGAGTGTTCCGGTTCTGGCTGGCCTCACATGTCGGGTTCTGCTGGTTTGCTGGTTTGTAGGACGGGTGGGGAGGGCTTCCGCTGGGACAAGTGGCTGTCCTCATATAGTGTCTCATCCCAGCAGGCCACCCTGGACATGCTCACATTGGGGCTGGGCAGGGTTCCAAGAGAACAGGAGGGAGCTCGGATGCCACAGGAGGCCCAGCCTCAAAGCTGGCACCCTACAGGCCAAAGTGAGTCAGCCCAGACTCAGGTGCTGAGGGACACAGAGTGCCTCCTGACGGGAGGTCACAAGGCAAGGAACCTGGAGACTGGAGACATTTTGCCATTAATCCACGACACAAGGCCTGCCCTCAGGCTACAAACTCGGGATGGCCCAAGGCCTGTTCCCACCTGGGTTTGTATGGGGCAGGAGTCCCATGTACTCTCAAGGCAGCTCTGAGCTGCTGCCTGGTCCAAGAGGGCAGGTAAGGACCTTGGTGTGGACTGCCAACCAGCATCGCTGCCAAGGGCTATCCTCCCCTCCTGCCACGGTGCCTGCTCTGGGCACCCATACGGACCTTCCGCCACCCTGGGATCTGGGTTGGCAGAGCATGTTCGATTCAGGCCAGAGAGACTGGAGCAGATGTTCGCACAAGGCTTCAAGGACAGAGAACCCTCCTGAGCTGGCCACCAGGGAGAGATGACCCTTCTTCCTCTGGATGTTGTGAGGCTGGAGCCGCTCCCAGCCTGGAGACAGAACTCCTGCATCAGGCACATCCTGAAGGCCACCCTACCTGTGGACTGCCAGATGAGACCTAATAATTCATCCTTTGAAACTCTCGGAGCTCCTGAGGGACTCTCTGGACAGGTCGTAGAAATGGGTTTGAATAACACATCACACAGGATAGGAGAAATGTCATGTTTATCTCTTTAAATGAAATTTATTCTGCCCCTCAGCTTTTTAAAAAAAAATTTTTTTTGGGGCGCCTGGGTGGCGCAGTCGGTTAAGCGTCCGACTTCAGCCAGGTCACGATCTCGCGGTCCGTGAGTTCGAGCCCCGCGTCGGGCTCTGGGCTGATGGCTCGGAGCCTGGAGCCTGTTTCCGATTCTGTGTCTCCCTCTCTCTCTGCCCCTCCCCCGTTCATGCTCTGTCTCTCTCTCTGTCCCAAAAATAAATAAAAATTAAAAAAAATTTTTTTAATCTTTATTTATTTTTGAGAGAGAGACAGAGTGTGAGCGGGGGAGGAGCAGAGAGGAAGACACAGAAGCCAAAGCAGGCTTCAGGCCCCAAGCTGTCAGCACAGAGCCCGACCCGGGGCTCGAACTCACCAACAGTGAGATTGTGACCTGAGCTGAAGTCGAACGCTCAACCGGCTGAGCCACCCAGGCGCCCCCACCCCTCAGCTTTTTTGACAGGGAGGTGGGAAATTTCTCTTTACCAACATGGGAAAGAAAGTCCTGGGGTTCTGATAGTTCACAATATTCAGGGAGAACTCTGGTGTCTGTTCTTGTCACTTCAATGTGCCCATCCTCCTGGTCTGAATGTGTGCTGGGGTCCGGGAGGATGTCAGGTTTGAGGAGATCTCTCTCTTGGACATCTATCTACCTGGCTGTTTCCAGCCCCTCCCTGACCACCTCCCCCCCCCCCCCCCCATTCTCTGTCCTTCCTGGGAGCTTCAGCACATTGTGCTTTTTTCATGATTCTGCATTTCACCAGCAGGCTGTCACTCGGCCAGCCTGTCCTCAAGGCCATGCCCTCTCCAGTCTGTAACTGGATCCAGAGGAACCAAGAGAATGGATGTGTCCTGGTGTGGGCGGATGTCAGTGGCTCTAATCACGTCCCCTTGGTGATGCTGGAGAAGGCTGGGTGGTGCTCTAAAGTCACACAGACTTAGCTGTGGGTCAAGGCTTTTGGGGCTGGTTACTTGACCTCTCCGAGCACTGCTGGCCTCATCAGCAGAATGGGAGGTAGGGAACAGTTCCTGCATCCCCGTGGGTGCCCTCCCCCCAGGGCGGCAATGAGGTTTGCTTGAGACAAATTATGACACAGGCCATTTCCCAGTGGCTCAAGCATTCCAGCCACTTCTCCAACCAAATGCACACGTGCAACCACACAAGTTAAACCACTGGACTCCAGGCAGAGTGGGAATTCCAAGTTTTCACGTGCAGAGGTGGCTCTGGGAGCTCCACAAAGGGGAGGGGCTTGCCCTGGGAGCTAGGGAAGGGCTAGAATCTAAGGCAAGGGTGGTCAGATTTAGCACAGAAAATACAGGACACCCAGATAAATTTGAATTGCAGAAGAAAAGAACGGATACTTTGAGTTTGTCTTAAGCAATAACTGGGCGTCTTGCATTTTATCTGGCAACCCTGATCTGGGGCAAGTGGACTCCGGGGCAGGTTAGGGCGCGGAGCAGAAAGAAGGAGTGGAGGGGGGCGCGCGGCGCAGGAAGAGGAGGCGCACACCGCCGGCCGCACGCTTTATTCGGGCGGGATTCGCGGGGCTCCTGGGGGCGCGCCCTCCCGGGCTCAGGCGGCCTCCAGGCGGCGCGCGTGCCCGCAGACCGAGCCGCTCCGCTGCAGCGCCCGCAGCCGGCGCTCCCGGCTCTGCTCCAGCTCCAGCCAGTGCTGCGCCTCCAGCTGCGCCTGCGGGCGGGCGCCCAGGGCTGTCTGCGCGGGCCGGGGCCGCCGCCCACCGATCCCGCCCCCGCCCGCGCGTCGCCAAGCCGCTCCCCCACCCGGGACGCCGCGCCCCCAGCCTCCCCGCCCGCTCCCGGGACTCACCCGTGGCTTGCGATGCGCGGCCCGCGGCGCCGGTACCCGCAGCAGGGCCGCCTGCCTGCGGCGCTCGGCCGCCTTCTCCTCGACCTTGCGCTGCAGCTCGAGCACGCGCTCGTCCTGGGAGGGCGCCGCCGGGGCCGCGGACCGAGCTTTCCTCTCCTCCCACCTGGGCGGTGGACAGGGCGGGCTTAGGAGGGGCCCCGACCACAGGTCAATGGGGGTGTTTTACGTGCAGGGGGGAGAGGCTCTCCAAGGACCTCTGGGGTGACGTCCCCCCAGCGCCTCTACCTTCTTGCCCTTTGTACTTGACGTTTCAAAAATGTATCTCATGTATATTGGCTACGTAGGTATTTGGAGCAAAAAAGTGAAAACCCTCTTTTATCTTGTGCCTCCTTGCCACTCTCTTGCCTAGAGGTAGCCGCTAATATCTTTGCAAATCTCTATCATGCTAGGTCATTCTTCCTTCCAAAATGAGACCTCATTATACAGATTGTTCCCCGTTGGCTTTGGTTTAGGGGCACTTCACAGCATCAGGGCATGTGAAGGTGCTGTTCCCTCAGCCACCATCCCTGCTTGGTTGGCTCCAGTCAGACTGTGCACTAAAATGGTCCTGGTGGATTCGTGCCAGGAGGTCTGGCTACACGCAGAGAGCTCCAGGAGCTTTGTTAGTGGGTTTGGACCCTTGGAGGCTCCCCAACGCCAACCAGACTGTGTGTGTGGTCTATCAGGCTGAGTCTAGCAGGTGGAAGTGGTGAGACGTCCCCGGCACATGCCACCTTAGGGACCTGCTGAGTGGCCAGCCAGCTGTAGCTGGGCAGCCCCTACCCTACAGCTGTCACAGGACCTCCTCAAATTGTAACCAGAGCAGCAGTCACTCAGGATCGATAGTGATGGATTTTTTTTTTTTTTTAAGAGAAAGAGAGTGCTTGAGCCATGGAGAGGGGCAGAGGGAGAGAGAGAGGGAGAGAGAGAGAGAGAGAGAGAGAGAGAGAGAGAATCCTAAACAGGCTGCATGCTCAGCCTAGAACCTGACACAGGGCTCGATCCCAACCCCCAAGGATCACAACACGAACCAAAATCAAGTCAGACACTCAACTGAGTGAGCCACCCAGGCACTCCAATAGTGATGAGTTTTGTGACCGTCGACTGTATCGACTCTTGGGTTTAGCTCTGGTCAATGATCTCACAGTCTGTGAGTTCGAGCCCCACGTCAGGCGCTGCTTGGGATTCTCTCTCCCCTCTCTGCCTCCACCTCACTCGCACGCGTTGCATGCGCGTGCTCTCTCTCTCAAAATAAACTTTTAAAAATTTTTAAAAAGTTACAGTGAACAGTCTTGGGATGCTAGAGAAACATGACTATGGACAGGATATTGAGATGATGTGAATTTTCTAGTTGTGTCAGTATGCTGTGGTTATGCAGGACAATGTTTTTTTCAGAAGATGCACACCGGAGTGTTTAGGAGTGAAGTGTCTGAATCCTGCAGCTCCTTCCAGATGGTTCTGCAGGGACAGAGTAAGTAGCTAGCTAGATGGAACACACGGCAAAGGTCATGCTCATGAGCTATATGCCATCATTTTGCATCCAGGCCATCGTTGCATGATTTTTGCTGCCATTTTTGTATGTCTGAAGATTAGCTAATAAGATAGTAGAGGTGGGAGAAGTTATTGGCAAGGGGATGGCCTGGGCAGAAGGGTGGAATGTAGTTGTACAACCCAGCGGGGAGGTCGCAAAGGCAGGCTCGCTCCTTGCTCCTGCCTCAGTCGCCTGCCCCTTGGGGCCACTGGTACTGACCTCAAGGCTGCAGACCTCCCCATGGCCGCGCGGCACAGCGAGATCTGTTCCACCGCGTTCTGCAGTTCCTGGCTTCTGGCGCGCTTGCCCTGGATGATCTGGTCTCGCTTCTCTTCCTCCTCGCGCCTCCGGGTCTCCTTGAGCAGGGCCAGCCGCTCGCGAAGCTCCACCACAGACATCTCCCCTTCCAGGCCATACCCAGGGATCTGCAGGGTGATGGGGAGGCCTGCAGCTGGGCGTCAGGCCCACACCCAGCCCGCACGGCCACCTGCCATGCCCTGAGCTGTCCTCTGTGCCAGCACCGGCGCCCCTCCCCCAAGTTCCATCGGTCTGGCCCCTGGGCCCGGGCGACTGCCTTTCCTGCTCAGTAGCACCTGTGCAGCATCCCTGCCATTGGGCCTCCCCAGGCTTGGCCTCCCTCCAGGGACCGCACGTGTCAGCTGGGTGCCCTGTAGGCCCCTCTACTGAGGTAGGGCCCAAATGGAACTCAGCCCTGTCTCCCTGAGTCAGGACCCGGGGGGCCTGTGCAGAATGCCCTGTGAACTTCCCACATCCCCTGGGATCAGGCCAGGCTCCCACACCAGCTCCCGGGGCCCTGCAGGCCTGCTCCCACCTCAGCAGATGCCAGCCTGGCCTCTCAGGGTGCCGCTCACACGGGCCTCCAGGCACCTGCTCTCTCCTCTCAGCCTCCACTCATCCGGCCTTTGCACACCTGCGCTCTCCCTACACTGCCCTTCCCACCTGGGCCTGGGGGGGGAGAGGGGGGGTGTCCCGGGACCTCCTTCAACATGAAGGCCACCTCGCCCACTCCCAGGAGCCCTGGCCTCCTGTCCCCAGAGGTCACAGAGGTCTCCCTGACTTGACTGTGAACTCTTGGGCCGGTCCCGGGCCTCCGGCAGGGCAGGCGCGGCGTCCACGGTCGGGCACGCCACTCGTGCCGGCTGGATCCCGGCTTGGTGCCAGACGTCCCTTGGTCCCGGTGGGCGTGCTGAACGTGGTCTCCCGTGGCCACGCCAGGCGCAGCAAGACGTGGGGAGGCTTCCCCCAGTGGGGCCCGGTCCTCACCTGGGTCAGGTCCACGAGCTTGCCCTGGCGCACCGGCTGTGTCTCCAGGGCTCGCAGCTGAGAGATAAGCTCACGGCGCCGCTGCTGCTCCTCCCCCGCGGCCTCTGCGCTGCGCTGCAGCAGCTCCCGGCTCTCCTCTATCACCTCCTGGACTAGAGGGCCAAGGGGGTGCTGAGGGGCCGCAGGGTGCCCTGCCCAACCCCGGCCTTCCCTCCAGGGCACTGGGCTCTCAGCAACCGCAGCAGCTCACCTGGGGCGGGAGGCCAGCCAGGGGCGCGAGCCGGGGTGGGGTGGGGGCGCAAAGCTGGGCGCGGCCTCGTGGTCCCCGGCCCCCCGCCCTACCTATCTGCTGCCGGCCCCTCAGGAGCTTCGTCTGTGCCCCCTTCACGTTCTTCTGCACCTCCGCCACCCGCTGCACCAGCTCCTTCGTGGACCTTTCCTCCCGGAGGCGCCTCTCAGCACGCTGCTGCATCAGCTCTGCCGCCTGCTCACACAACCGACCCACCGTGGTCAGAGCCGCAGGGTCCCCCCTGGAGCGGGCCCATTGCCCCGGGCTGCCCCCAGCCCCGGGAGCAGCATGAGGCGACCCTGCATCACCCCGGAGCCCGGATCTGAGCTCAGCAGCTCCCGGGAGTCCCCCGGAGGTCGGGCCTACTGGGGAAGTTCCACCTCGTGTCCCCCCTTCCTCCACTGCGGTTCTGGGGAAGAAACCAAGTCTGAGCCGCTGGGTCTGCCCCGAAGCCTCTCCCCGGCCCCCAGACTCCCCCTGAGAGAGGAGGGCGCTCGATGCTTTGAAGCCATGTGGAGCCCAGGATGTGCCAGCCTCAGGGTCCCTGTCACACGAGCCCCCAGGCACGTCCTGCTGGTCACCCCACTCTTCTTTCTCGTGCTGTTTCAAAAGGTCAGAGTCTTTTCTTTTCTTTTTTTCTTTTTTTTTTTTTTAAATGTGAATGTGATCTTTATTATTACAAGGTCAGAGTTTTAAGCAACAGGACAGGGTGTGGTTTTGCCGCTTTGTCACACATGACTGGAATCCTCCCGTGTGTCTGGTTGCCTCTTGCCTCTGTGGCTCTGCGCTGCGTTCATTAGCCTCGTACACGTTATCCCCTGGACTGTAGGTGGCTTATTTTTGTGGCTGTACGTTTTGGGGTATACCACAACGCTTTCATCCATTCTACTGTGGAGGGACATTCAGATTGCTTCCAGTTTGGCACTATTGTGAACAATTCGGAATCGCGGTTTCAGTCCTCTAGATACTAAAATGCAGTGTGGGGTTTACGCCTTCTGTCGCTGGCCCAGGGTGGCCAGGGGCTCCGGGACCCCCAGACCCCGGCAGTCTGTGCAGTGGGGGCTCATGTACAGCTGCACCATCAGTGCAGAATCAGCCTGCAGGCCGCTTGGACTTCAGCTTTAGACACTGGGCACCAAGTAATCCTTTTGTAAAACAATTTGCTGGCATATATCAAAAATGCCTCTCGACCATCCTTTTTGATTTGTCCAGTTTTGCCCCAGGTTCTAAGAAAGGGAACCAGGGCTCTCAGAGAAATAGCTTATTTTAGGGCTGGGACAGGGAAACCACCAGGTGAGCCTGGTGCATCTTCTAGTGTCCTAAAGTAAGGAAGGACACAGGGCAGTCAGAGGGACGCAGGAGGTCAACCTGAAGGGGCTCCCAAAGGCCAAAGCTTGCAACGGAGTAACACTTTTGATAACACAAAGCGTAAAATAAATATGCATGGGTCCACACTGAAAGAGTTGATGGAATGAATTCAAGAAAGTGGGGGAGAAGAGAGAAGTCCCCTGTGCAGCAGAATTCTCAGTAGTCGCCCCCCCCCTCCCCCGCCCCCGGCTGCAGGCTTTGCCTAGAGATCCCCTTCCGCACGGTGCTATGTGGAAAGGGGACACTAACTGCAGCAGAGAAAGCCAGGCACGACCTCGGCCAAGGGGTCAAGGTCAACATCACAGTGAAGAGCTGGTTGACAGCAGGTGCCCTTGACAGGCTGTGATGGTCCTCCTCCCCAAACCCCAACCCCAATCCAACCATGAGAGGAACATCGGACACGCCCCAGCTGAGGGGCATCCAACAGGATACCTGACCCGCTCTCCTTGAAACTGTCAGGGTCACCAAAAACGAGGAAAGTCTGAGAAACTGCCACAGCCAAGAAGAGTCTGAGGCATGACCGTTAAATGTGATGTGGAGTCCAGGGACAGGAAAAGGGCCTTCGTAGGGAGAAAATGTGATGAAATCTAAGCAAAGTGTGGAGTTCGAGCAAGTCACGTACCAGCGTTGGCTTCTTGGCTGTGACAGATATACTGCGGCGTAGGGGGTAGCACCTCCCCCAAATTCACGTCTACCTGGAACCTCAGAATGTGATCTCACATCCAATTAAGTGAGGATCTCAGGATGCGATCATCCTGGGTTTAGAGCAGGTCCTAAGTCCAATGACAAGTGTCCATAAGAAGAGAGGGACGCAGAGAGATGCGGACGCATGGCCATGTGAGGACGGAGACAGAGTCTGGGGTGGGGCTGCCACAGACAAGGAGTTTCTGGGGTCTCCAGAAGCTGGAAGAGGCAAGGAAGGGTCCTCCCCAGGGAGCTTAGCAGAGAGCATGGCCCAGCTCACGCCCTCCTCGACCTTGGACCTGCGGCCTCCACAACTTGGTCAGGCCTGCGGTGCCTCCCTGTGGCGGCCCAAAGCCAGTGTGGAGACGTAAGGCGTCACCAGCAGAAGCGGCTGGGTGGTAGGAAACGGGAACTCTCTGCACCGTCTTTGCAACTTTTCTGTAACTCTTTAAACTGTTCCGAAGCAAAAAGTTTATTGTTAAAAGTATCTTCGAAAACTTGGTAATAAGTGGGAAGATACTTATGTGGAAATACAGGTGAAAAGAGGTGGGCGGCCAAAATCTGCAAGGGGTCTTATCTCAAGTGAGCTGACTAGGGGCAAAGAAAGAACAAACCATGAACCACCACCGTGGGCGAGGAGGCCTGCCCTGCTGGGTCCCAGGGCCCCTGCCCAGCTGCACCTCGGGGACAGCACAGACACAGCTCAGGGCCAGTGGAGAAGCGGGGAGGGAGGGGAAGAGGCAGTGTCTCCTGGCTCTCCATAAATGTGCACGGAACCGGGGCGGGGGGCAGGTGTGAGGGCAGCACAGGACCAAGGAGAAGGCCTAGGCTTGGGGGGGACACAGTGCACTGTGAGTGCCATCTGCCCAGACCAGCTCTGCCACCTCAGGCCTTGCCAGCGTCTTTGTGGTACCCACCTCCTCAGCATCCCCCACACGTAAGACATGCAAAGGGCAGGGGGGCAGGATGGGACAGAGGATCAGAAGTTGTTAGCAAAGAGCCCGACAAGGGGCTTGAACCCACAAACTGTGAGCTCATGACCTGAGCCAAAGTCAGACGCTTAACTGCCTGAGCCACCCAGGCACCCCTGTAGGCTCTTTCTTATTCAACACAGCACTGGAAAGTTCTAGGCAGTGCAATAGGCTAGAGGAGCAAATGACAGGAATGTAGGTCAGAAGTTAAGAAATAAACTGTTCTTTACAGATGACATGATTGTCTACATAGAAAATTACAAGGGCTCTACGACAAAATGCCTTGTTTGTCCTAGAAAAATTATAAGGTGGTTCAGCAAGGTCCTGAGATAGATGATCAACACACAAAAGTCAATTACGCTTTAATATACTAGCATCGGATACATGGACATCAGAATTAAAAATATAACACCACTTACCACTTACAATTACTCAAAAATAATAAAAGAAACACTTAGGCACAAATCTAACAGAACACGAACAGGACTTGAATGCTAAAAACGAAACACTATACAACACAGATGAAAGAAACAAAGGATTGAAATAAATGGAGAGACGTACTGCATTCATGGATTGGGAGCCCCAGTTGGGTGGTCATGGAAGTCGATCCAGACCTCAGACCACGTATGAGCATAAACTGGGCGCAGATTAGAGATCCAGCCGTAAAAATGAAATATAAATACTAGAGGACACCTAGGCGCATTGCTCTATAACACAGGTATGGGGAAAACCTTTCTCCTCACTCTTCAAAGTCCAGGCACAGTAAAAGGAAACATTGATTAGTCTGCATGGTAAAACACACAAGCAAAGCCAAGTGACAGATTGGGAGGAAATATCTGCATTGTATCATGAAAAGTCACTGTCCCTACTGTGTAAAGAACTCTTAAAAACCAAAGAAATGAAGGCTAAGAGCTTGTTAGAAAATGTTCAACTGATCTTTGGCAAAGGCACCGAGACCACTCATCAGGGAAGGGACTGTGTCTTCAACAAACGGTGCTGGGAAACCCAGACATCCACACGCACAAGAGTGAAATTAGACCCTTATTTTACACCACACACAAAAATCAATTCAAAGTGGATTAGAGACTTAAACACAAGACCTGAAATCACAAACTCCTAGAAGACAGGAGAAAACTCCCTCATATTGGTCTTCTCTTAGCTTTTTTTTTTTTTTTTTTTTTTTTTTTTGGATTTGACATCAAAAGCACAGGCAAGAAGAACAAAAATGAACTACTGGGACTACATCAAACTAAAAGGTTTCTGCAAAGCAAAGGAAACAACCAACAAAATGAAAAGGCAACCTATGGAATGGAAGAAATCATTTGCAAACTATGTATCTGATAAGGGGTTAATACCCAAAACATATAAGGTACTCCTACAACTCAATAGCAACAAAACTAAACAAAACAAAACAGCCAAATAACCTGACCAAAAAATGGGCAAAGGACCTGAACAGACATTTTCCAAAGATGATAAACAGACATTTTCCATGTGCCAACAGACACATGAAAAGATGCTCATAACCACTCATCATCAGGGAAATGCAAATCAAAACCACAATGAGATTCCACCTCACCCCTGTTGGGATGGTTATCATAAAAAAGCCAAAAGATAGCAAGTGCTGGCGAGGATGTGGAGAAAAGGGAATTCTGTGCACTGTTGGTGGGAATGTAAATTGGTGCAGCCATGGTGGAAAAAAGTATTTTAATTTTTTTCTGAAAAAATTAAAAATAGAATTACCAGTTTTTAAAAAGTAATCTCTGCACCCAATGTGGGGTTCCAGCTCAGGACCTTCAAATCAAGAGTCACATGCTCTACGAGCTAAGCCAGCCAGGTACCCCCAGAACTACCAGTTTTAAAATTAGAACCCAGAGCCAACCGACACATGAAAAAATGCTCAACATCACTCATCATCAGGGAAATACAAATCAAAGCCACAATGAGATACCACCTTACACCGGTCAGAATGGCTCACATTCACAACTCAGGCAACAACAGATGTTGGCCAGGATGCGGAGAAAGAAGATCCCTTTTGCATTGTTGGTAGGAATGCAAGCTGGTGCAGCCACTCTGGAAAGCAGTATGGAGGTTCCTCAAAAAACTAAAAATAGAACTACCCTACGACCCAGCAATTGCACTACTAGGCATTTATCCAAGGGATACAGGTGTGCCGTTTCGAAGGGACACATGCACCCCCATGTTTATAGCAGCACTATTGACAATAGCCAAAGTATGGAAAGGGCCCAAATGTCCATCGATGGATGAATGGATAAAGAAAATGTGGTGTATATATACACAATGGAGTATTACTCGGCAATCAAAAAGAATGAAATCTTGTCATTTGCAACTATGTGGATGGAACTGGAGGGTATTACGCTAAGTGAAACTAATCAGTCAGAGAAAAACAAAAATCATATGACTTCACTCATATGAGGACTTTAAGAGACAAAACAGATGACCATAAGGGAAGGGAAATAAAAATAATATAAAAACAGGGAGAGGGACAAAACAGAAGAGACTCATATATATGGAGAACAAACTGAGGGTTACTGGAGGGGTTGTGGGAGGGGGGAATGGGCTAAATGGGTAAGGGGCACTAAGGAATCTACTCCTGAAATCATTGTTGCACTATATGCTAACTAATTTGTATGTAAATTTTAAAAAATTAAAAATAAAATAAGGACAAAAAAATAAAAATAAGTAAATAAATAAATAAAAATAAAATTAGAACCCAGAAGTATCACTTCTGAAATAGATTCAAAGGCAATAAAACCACTGTTTTGAGGAGATATCTGCACCCCCCATGTTCACTGCAGCATCATTCACAATAGCCAAGACATGGCAACAACCTAATTGTCCCTTCAGAGACGAATATGAGAACACTCTGCAGCCTTAAAAAAGAAGGAAGTCCTGCCATCTGCAAAAACATGGGTAAACCGGGAACATATTATGTTAAGTGAGATAAGCCTGGCACAGGACAGTTGCTGTAGGATCTCACCTATGTGTGGAATCTAGCAAGGTCCACATCGTGGTTGCAGAGACCAGAGCCATGGGCATGGTCCAAGTGCGCGAAGTCTGTTAGAAGATGGGTACGTTCCAGAGACCTAATGTACAGGGTGGGGACTGTGGTTCATAAGAACGTGTACATGAAATTTGCTAAGAGAGATCTCCAGTGTCCCTGCCACACGTGGAGGAGGTGGCTGCGGGAGGGGACGGATACAGCAATTTGCTCAATTGTGACAATCATGTCACGATGGGACGTGTATCCGAACATCCTGTGACAGACCTTCAACAGACACGAATTTCACTCGTCCATCGTGCCGCAGTAGAGCTGCGAGAAAACGGACAAAAGGCACGGAGAGGTTGTTCACAGAAAGAGATAAAGACATGGCTCTTGAATGTATGGCAACACGCTCAAATTCATACATAATCAATGAAATGCAAATCAGAACTGTACCGGGATACTGTTTCTCACCTACAAGACGAGCGAACATTTCTGAGTTCAGCACGGCACACTCTGCCGGGGTCTGCGCACGCTGCCCCGCAGAAGGTGAGGAAACTGTGTGCCCAACAGCGGGGACCGAGCCCCGCTCTCAGTTAACTTTGGGGCTTAGCGATGTCCCCTCTAGAAGCTTACCTTGAAAACCTCTCTCCACAAACACGGAAAACTGGCCCTGTGTTTCCCATTGCAGACAAAGCAGGGCGTGGCATTTTATGTAAGGGACCAGGGAGGAAGGAAGGATTTGTACACAAGTGTACGTATTTGCTTTAAGGAAAGATGATCCAGAGGTTAATGAAGATAAGAATTGAGGTGGGTAGGTGGCAAGGGACTTACAAGAAATGACGCTTCTCTGAGTCTATTTTTCAGATCGCTTTGACTTCCTATTTGTGAAAAAGTACACTAAGAAGGAAGGAAAAGCAAACCCTAACATCAAATACAAACAGACACAAACAAGTTATCCAAAGGGCATTTTCAAGTGAACTTCCAGCATGGTCCCCTCCCCCTGCCCAATGCAAGTCCCCAAGGGCACACATCTGGGGACAGACAGAACCGAGGTCAGGCCCGCGGACCCCAGGCCACTTGGGAGCCACTGCCAAGAACAGGCTTTCAGGGAAACACAGGTTGGGGCCCCCCACCCAGGCCACCTGTCCTAGGAGGAGGCAGAGCCAGGACTGAGACGTCTAAAGCTTCTGAAGATGCCTGCAGACCCTCCTATGGGAGAGGATGCCATACGCAAATGTGTTGGCTTTCCAGAAGTTTCTGCCAGAACCTCAGATCCTCCTTCATGTGTGGATGTGTGGGCCCACTGCCCCTCCTGGTGGGGGCAGGGGGCAGTCTGGACCAGAAGTGCTGGCCAGACTGTCCACTGAGAGAGCCTCCAACCCCCGCCCCCAACCCGTGAAGGTGCAGAAAGAGAAACCACAGCCACTGTGTGGATCTTAGGGGTCAGACCACAAGCCATGACCACAGGAGCTGCCACAGCCCGCCAGCCGGCCCCCAGGTACTCCCGCTGCTCCCGCAAGGCTGCATCACCTCCTCCTTCTTCTGGTCAGCCTTCTCCTTGTTCCCCTGCACCAGGCGCTGCCGGGCCAGGATGGCCTCCTCGTGGCTGAGTTTCCCCTGCAGCCTGTGGCACTCGCTCGCGGCCAGCTGCTCCTCCCGGCCCTCCGCCTGCACCTTCCTCTGCCACTCGAGGAACTCGGAAAAGTCCCCGGCCCCGTCCACAAGCTTATCCACCCTGGGGAGAGGGGACAAGAGTGGGGGCCTGTGCTGGCCGTGGGGGGGGGTGCACGGGTTCCCTGGGGGTGCGGTGGCCTCACAGGCATGGGGAGCCATTCACCCATCGCGGGCCATAGCACCTGTCCACCACCCACCGTCCGCCTGTCCCCGTCCTGTGCCTCCACCACCTTTTGGCCACCTGTTCGTCTGCTCACCCATCCATCCACCTGTCCATCCTCTCATCCACCTGGTCAGCCACCCAAACTCCCACCCACAGCCCAACCGATGGGGTAAGCACAGGGGACCGGGGTGCTGGTGGTCAGCGGGGGGCCTCAGGGGGTTCTGAAGAGCAGGTGACCCTGAGAGAAGTGTGGGCTGGGCCAGCTTTCTGCTAAGCCGCCTTCTGCCCAGTTTCCCTCACTGAGCGGGTCATCTTCTTCAGATGCAGCCGTGACCCTAAGGCTGGCCTGCCTGTGGCACCCCCAAAGCACCACAGCCACCAGGCCCCGCCTTCCCCCCCTGCTGGCAACCTCCTCCTCTCCCAGGAGAGCCGTCCCTGCACCCCTTCCTCTGAACAGGGTGAGGAGCCACCCGCCTACCTCTCCAGCTCTTTCTCCACCTGCCGCTGGTATAGAGATCCTTCCCGCAGGATGGCAGCTGTGTTGAGCTTCACAGGGACTTTGTTGGTCTGCAGGAGACAGGAGGGGCCAGCTGCAGTCTGGTGGCTGGTGGGGGAGAGTCGGGCCAGCAAGTGCCCCCCTACCCCCCACATTGCCCCCCGGCCCCTAGGGTGGGGCCTCCCTCAGGGCCTCTAGCTCTGGCCATCTGATCCCCTGGGCACAGACCTGGCCAGGAAGTGAGTGTCCAGGGAGAGGGGACTAGACCAGGCACCCCGTGCCCAACCTGGCCGGTCAGGAACACCCCTCACCTTGTAGAAGGTCAGCTTTGGAGTCTTAAGGATTCGGGGCAGGAGTCGGGGCTGCAGAGTCTTCTGGGAGTCCTGCGGGGATCAGGCCCAGCACCTGTGCCCACTGGGTGCCCTTGGACGCACCCTGGGGGGAATGGTGGGCCCAGCACCCCCGGGAGGGCCAACGCGCTCCCCTGTCCTCACTCCAGCTGCCCACCCTAGTGTTCCCAGCCCACCCCCTGCTCACGGGTCCCATGACAACACTTCTGTCTCCCATGCCCTCCCCGGCCTTTCCTGGGTGTAGGGCCGGCCAGGCCTGGGGACCACAGTTCCCGGGTGCTTGAACCTCTGGGTTCAGGGCCTGTCCCCCGAATGGCTCCCTGGCACTGGCTTCCACGACTGGCTTCCTGGCTGCTAGGAAGTTGCTCCTTGCCTGCTGCTGCTGCTCTGGAGTGCTCCCAGGAGGGGCCCCACAGCCCCAGTGTGCGGAGTGGTGGGTAGAAGAGCCCCCCCTTGGAACTCAGCCAGCACACCCCCAGGGCCATGCCCCGCCTGCCCCAACTGCTTGTGGGGGCCAGGGTACCGCTGCCTTGCCCTGCTGCCACCGGCGGCAGGGGGAGCCCACAGTGGGGAGGGCAGGGCAGGCCCACTCCTCTGGACAGAGCGCCCACCACGAACAGGCCTTCCTTGTCCTGCGTCCTTTACTTTTTCTTTATTGACAAACTTACCTTGGCTTTTTTTTTTTTTCTTACGGAAACAGTAAGTGCTCAGCATGGAAATGTGGGAACACCCAGAGAGGGATGCGTGGATCGCCCGTGCGGATCTGGAGGTACATCTGCACGTGCCGCCCCGCCCGGGCTTGGGGAGCAGAGACCGGACAGGCTAAAGAAGGGGCTCATCGCGTCACCGCTCAAAGGGCGCAGGGAGGGACGGTTCCATGTGGTGGGAGAGTGCCACCGTGAAGACCGACCCAGGGCGAGGAGGGTGCGTGTTACCTGCGTCGGGGGCTCCCCGCGGGACCTGGGCACCGCGCACCGCATCTCCTCCACGTTCGCCCTGAGCACTTGGCTCTGGCCCCACTGGCCACCCCCCGGCGCCCTTGGGCCTCGGGAGGGACGGAGGCACAGACCAGCTTCCCGGTCTTCCTCCGCCCCCCCATCCCCCACCTCCTCACAGAACACCCCCCAGAGGGCCTAGGAAGGCAGGGCTCGCCGGTGGGTCCTCACCTCCGCCTTCCAGCGATTGTGTCTCTTGGTCATCTCCAGCAGCTGCTGCTCCTTGGGCGGCTGGTAGGTGCTCCTGGGGACCTGGTGGGGTGGCCGGAGGAAAGCCTGCGGTCAGCGGCTATGGTGTCCGGGGTGTGTAGAAGGGCCAGGCTGGTGGCCAGTGGGATATGGGTGAAGAGAGGGCGGTGCCGGGGACAGGAGGGTGGACCGTGGTGCCCGTGCCAGCAGAAGCAGGGCTGAGAGGGAGGCTGCTGGGCTCTGACTGGGATCCCCTGGGTGCTGGTGGCCATCCGGGGGAGGGAAAGGAAGGACGGCAGGCCAGCAGCAAGAAGGGAGGTGGCCAAGCACGGGGTCCAGGCCCAGTAGACACTGGGGGACCAGGCAGAGGACCACTGAGTGGGCAGGGGATGGAAGGGGAGGTGTGGAGGGGAAAGTGAGTCCAGGAAGGTGTCATGGACCCCAGAAAAGTGAGGGTCAGGGAGGGGGCGGGGCCATAGCATGAATACTGCAGAGGCCAGGGTGGCCTGAGAGCCACCCACAGGGTCCCGTCACAGGGACCCTCGCCAGCCTGGAGGGAGCAGTGTCAATGGGGGTGGGGCAGGGGCAGCCTGGAAACCCCTGAGCTCCAGACCCTAACTCCTTTCCCTCTACCCTGTGTGCCTAAGGAGCATTGGAATACTCGAGGGACCTGACCCGGGTGAGGGCTCATGGAAAACCTCTCTGGGCAGAGAGGTTGCCATGAGACCTGAAGGTGGTGGGGGTGGGCTGGGACCCCCGGCACCCCCCCCCCCTTCCACGTGGTCCTTAATTCTGTGAGGAAACCAGATTGGGTCTGGGAAACTGACTCCACCACAAGTGTGTGGGGTAGAGACTTGGATCAGTCAGAACACAGCATCCCCAATCATGGTGATCAGCTCGAGGGGAGGCGTGCGGCCTGAGCTGGCCTAATCGTACTCTTACAGAATTCTTGGCCCTAGATGTCCTCTCATGCCCTGGATGGTTTACAGTACGGGGAAGGCCTGGGTGGTTTGCTACAATGAAGGAAGTTTGCCCAAAGATAAAGTGACCCACAGAAGCACAGCTAGAACTCTGATCAAACTCTGCCCGAGGCCTAACCTACTCAGCCAAGAGTCAGCCCGTCCGCTATGGTCTACACCAGCTTGAGCTGCCTTTTCCTGTTACCTACAATACAAAGCATCCTGACTGGCAGAAGTCAGCAAAGTGGGGAGAGAGAGAGGGAGAAGGAGAGGAAGAGGCTCTAGGCAGATGGGACAGGTGTGCAAAGGCCCTGGGGTGGGGACAAGTCCACATGATGGGGTCACACAGACAGACATTATCACCTGCCCATGACCTGAGTAGTACTGAAGAGCATATTGTGAGCTACACATGTGCTATTTAATAGAGAGGGAGACCTATGTCACAACAGGTTACAAGCATGCTCTAGATGCCACGTCCGGACAGGTTTGAGCCCTGTGGCCCCACAGCCTCACTTCATCTCTGCTGACCAGACCTTAGGATGTGGAGCACAGGAACTCACTGGGCAGGCCCCAGGTCAGCTGGGCTTCCCCACAGAGACGTGGGGTCACCAAACGCTCCTGGTCTGGTCCAGTGCACCTGGGAAGAGCCCAGCCTGCCCCTGGCTCACAGAGTCCACTCTCCCAGCTTGGATGGGCCGTGCTCACTGCAAATGTCTACACTTACTGGTTTGGACTTGGCCACGACAGGGACTGGCTCAGGCACTGGAATGGAGCGGGGTCTGGGGACAGTCAGGTTGAACTCCTTGGGCTCTGTGACCTTGGCCTTGGTCTTGGAAACGGACTGATTGGCCAACACTTCCTCTAGCTGGTTGATCAGCTTCTGGACTTCCGGCTGCCATCTTGAAGGCAAAGGCAAGAGCAGCCAGTTAGGGCCACTTCCTAAGGCCAACCAGGGCACCGCCCTCAGGAGAAGCAGGCCAACTAGGGCACGGCCTTCGGGAGAAGGTCAACGAGGGCACGGCCCTGGGGAACCGAAGGACCCAAGACACCCTGGGTCCACCTTAGGGTGCGGGCTGATAATGGAAGCAATAGCCATTCCACTGAGGGCCAGCTATGCCCCGGGCACTGTACCAGTTGTGCCCTGAGTCACGCAGACAGGTGAGGAAACAAGGCCAGCAGCACTGTGGTCACAAGCCATGCTGCTGCGTGGGGAGTTGGGAGGACAGGGGCAGAGAGGCCCAGCGGCAGGAATCCAGGGGCCTGAGGGGCAGCAGTGGGAGGGACGCAGAACTCATCTGGGCCGGAGCGGAAGGCCCAGTGCAAGGAGGCCCAGAGAAGCTGGAGATGTCTGGAATGTTCCTGGAGCTGTGCTGCTGGTGACAGGTGGGGAAGGGGCTACGGGAGCAGGGTGGAGCCTTGGGGTGCCGGTGCCCTGGACCAGGGGTCTGTGCCCTACACCGCAGGCGGGCCCAGTTCCCATCAGCAGCTTGGCCGGTGGGGTTCCCCTGAGGACAGACAGCGTGGTTTGTGTAGCTCCTGGCCCAGCTCGAGGCCCACGGCCACCAGAGGAAGGAAGGGCACTTCTGAGGGGAGTGAGGTTTCCGGAGGGGCAGGGCGGGTCTGGGGTGGGGCTGCTTATGGCAGTGCTGAGGTGGGTGGCAGGCACCCTGGAGCCAGGCTGACCCCACAGGTGGCTCTCTGGGCCCCGAGGGCCCGGGCCCTGGTGGCAGTCCGGTGGACGGGCAGTGAATCCAGCCTGGCTTGGACTGAGGGCTTTCTTCCAGGGAAACGGCAGCTCCAGGGCCACCCCTCCACCTCAGGGCCATGGTTTTCTCTCCCACAGCAGGGCTCCTCCCCCCGGGCCTCTGGCTCTCCAGCACACTGCTGGTACCTAAAGTGGTCTGCTTGTGCCCAAACAGTCTGTCTGTCCCCAGGAAAACCAGGCGGCTCCCCCAGCCCTGTAAGAAGGGAAACACCACAGGGCCAGCTTCACCCTGACTCCAGTAGCCTCTCGTGGAGGCCAAGGGCAGGGCCAGGCTACAGTGCTGGTCCTTCTGCCCGTGGGTCCCGGCCTGCGCGGGTGAAGCCGGGATTTGGCCGAGCCCGTTATGGGGCGCAGGGACAAGAGGGTGGCTTCAGGGAGTGGAGTGCAGGGAGGCTCCGGCCTGTCCCACCTCATCAGGGGGCCGATCCAGTTCTCTCGCACATAGGCTGTCTCGTAGATGAGGCTCCACTCATCTGTGATCCATGAGCACAGGTTTAAGGGGTTGAAGAAGAACCCCAGGAACTGAGGGAGAAGTAGGAACCATTGAGGGGGGCCTCAGGACCAGAACCCCTCCCCAACCTGGTGAAGCCCACAGTGTCCCTCACAGGAAAGCCAATGCCCAGGGGGCAGGGGGGCAAGGAAACCACTGTCCACGCCAGGGCAGCAGGCCCCTCGGGAAAGACCCTCCCTCCCCGAGCCCTGCTCGCCCGCCCCCATGCTGGGCTTGGGTGCCTGTGCTGGGCGCTGCCTCTGGCCACGCTGGCTTCTGCTCACGGCCTCTGGGCGTTCAGGGCAGCCCGCTCCGGTCCTGGGGCGTGTCCCTGCTCAGCAGGGCACGTCCCTGCTGGTGGGGACCCTGTGCCTGAGCTCCCTGCCCAGGACCTGGAAGGCCCACACCCCACTTCTGGAGAGTTCTTGGTGGGGACAGATGGACAGCACCCTGCATCCCCTATGGGCTCCGGAATTCCAGGAATAGAGGTGCAGTCTGCCCCTGCTTGCCCAGGACAGTGCCAGTGGGTGGGCCCCAGGAGTGACCTGCCCACCCGGCCCCTGGAAGGGACTGAGGATATTCTCTCTGGGACGGCCCGGACCCCGCCACAGCAGGAACTTGTAGCGGCCGCGGGCCCTGCAGGCTGTTTTCCAGTCCTGGCCCTCAAGTCTAACAGATCTGGTTCTAGAAGACAGTCCAGTTTAGCTTCTCATGGAGGCTGGCTGTCTTGGGGAGAGGGAGTGTGCTTCTGTAGAGGGGCTGGCTGTGGCCCCAGGACGTGGCTGTCAGCACAGCTGAGGTGAAGCTCAGCGCCCCCCGCCCCAGCCCTCCTCCGAGGGGCAGCCACGCCCGGGGCCTGCTGGGGGACTGTTCTGCAGGAGGGCGTCCACCCAGACGAAACCACACCCGGGCTTGCAGGGCCTTGTCTAGTCAAGGGGACCACTACAGACCATTCAAACCAGGCTCCCAGAAAACCAGGGAGGCCACACACTGGAGCTCCCCAGGAGAGCTTTGTGTGGACACAGGAAACATGATGCCTCCATCTGGGTCCCTAAAAGCACACCCTTGAGCTGTGAGCCTTGGGAACAGGGAGTTTACTGGGGAGGGAGTGAGTCAGCAGGTAGGTTCCCGCTGTGGGCCATTGGGCTCCACCCCAGCACCGCCCGTGGATCTGGGCCCAACGCCTGCCAAGGGCTGGGAGGGCCTTACTCCCGGGGCTTCTGGGTCTGGAGTCGGTGTTTGCTGTGTGCTGTGCGTGGTGGGCATGATGCCCGGGCCCTTGCAGCTGCTGTGAATGGAGCGGCTGAGCAGTGGGGGCACCAGGCACAAGGACAGGACCCCAGCTGCTGTCACTGCCTCCCCAGGGTGGCCACTGCCCGCTGCCCAGCTGCCAGCCACCCAGCCACGGCCTGTCTCCTGCCCTCCCCATCGCATGGCTGTCTCTCAGCCTTTACCCCTTCCTGCTGGAAGGGGCAGTCGGTGCCCCGCTATCCGGCCTTGGGGGTCTCTGCTCCCCTTGCTCCTGGCCAGTGCCCCCCGCCCACTCAGCATCTCAGCTGGTGTGCTGCCCCCACCCAGGGATGGCCTGCCCACACCCCTGGAGAGAGCTCTCCACAGTGAGGCCCCCATTCTCACCAGGTGTGGGGGCAGGGTCCTGGGGTGAGTTCTCCGGCCCTCTGGAGGATTCCAGCGTGTGAGCGGGGGTCATTGGAGCCAGCAGGATTGCTACTGCCCCCGGAGTGACAGACCAGCTGCAGCCACATCCAGCACTGTGTCCGGCAGAGACCATGGCCAAGGCTGCCTGAGAACCAGCCTGGGCACGCTGAGCTCACCACCACCTCGTCACTGCTGACCACTGTGGGCTGTGGGGGGCTTCCCCAGGGAGGCCCCAGGGCTTCCATCCTGTCCCCAACAGCTTGCGCCCTGTCTTCAAGGCCCAGGCTGACCTCTCCTCTAGAGGCTGGAGGTGGGTAGACCCAATGGGACGGCGGGGGGGGGGGGGGGGGGGGAGGGGGCGTGGGCAGGGGAGAGAAGGCCCTGCAGAGGGTGCCGTCCCACCCCTGCAGCTCCCTAGCTCCTGTCGGAGTTTGGGGACAGGAGTATGGGGGCAGTTTCCATGAATCTCTTCCAGAAAATCTCCAGGGAGGTAACACCCAGCCACCTGCACTGGGGGCCCTAGGCTCGCCGTGTGTGGCCAGCTCTCTGTGTACCTGTCCTGGGTCTGCGTTGTGGGGCAGCCCCAGGAGGGTCCTGTGCCGCCCCCTCTGGGTTCTTCAGGCCAAGGTTGGTCTAGGGCCAGCTCCTGCACTGCGGGACCCAGTGCAAGATGACACGTAGGCCCTCTTGTTCAACAGTCACCAAGAATCTGAGGCCTCTGAGAGCAGAGCGGGAACTGAGCATCGGCAGCTCAGCCTGGGGAGCCGGCCCTGGGCACCTCCAGACACCTCTCAGAAAATGCCTACAATTTGTTTTTTTCTTAGAAAGATGAAGACTGTGTTTAAGATAACTATGCAAATGTTTATCCCCGAGAATTGCTTGTTTACATGTAGAGCAGGAAATCCCATCATTAAACACAAATCACAGCCTTGGGCCAGCACTTTCTCTCTTTCCCTTGTTAGGTGGCCAAGGTACCTGTGAGTCTCCAGTGCCACATCTCTGGGGGCTGTGGTCCTAGTGGGCGTCCCTTCCCCCGCTTCCCCCCCACCCCCCCGACTCCCACCAAACTGTCACCACAGACCCTGCTGTTTCTTCTGGGAGAGGCCCCAGGGCACTCCCGGGGCCTGTGATATCCCTGCTCTTCTCCAGGAATTGCTGTCCTGGTCTGGTGACGGCCCTCCAAGCCCAGTAAGAAGGAGCAAGCCAGTGGTTAAAAGCCTGGTCCAAGAAAGGGCTCTGCTACTCACTTGCTGAGTGGTATTGGGTGAGTCACCCAACCTCTCTGTGCCTCAGTTCCCTCAGCTGTGGGATGGATGCCTCGTAGGACGACCTCCCTGGGTCATTGTGAAGATGGAACAAGAAATGCTCACCACAGCAAGTGTTCCACGGGGGCTGGCCACTAAAGAACGGTAGGCCTCAGGCTCAGGCCACAGGAGGGGCCACGGCAGGGCAGGAGATTGGTCCGCAGCCTCCCCCGATGGACGCCAATCCTCAGGGTCCACTCGGACCCACCCCCTTGCCTGCCCCTCAGCCCCCTGGCAGCACAGCCTCTCTTGGAGGGAGGAGTTCGGTCACAGAGAGAAGGGAAGGCTCCAGAGGCCCAGACTCACCACCCACCAGGACCCTGACGGATGGGAGTCGAATCCCCCAGGGACAAAACGAGGGTGTCTGCAGCAACGAGAGGGCACCTGTTTGTCATAAACACACACTAAACCCAGCAGAGTCTCTTCCATTACAACGAGCCAGAGAGTGAGAGGTCGGCGCTGGCTGGGACACCTTTGCCCTTGGGTTTAGGAAGAAACCGCAGAGCTCACCTTGCGCATCTTGTCCACGGGCTGGGACCTGACGATGTCACAGAAGAGCTGAAAGCCGAGTTCCTCCAGCTGGAACGTGGCCAGGTAGCAGATCACTGGGGAAACGGGGCCGGTGAGTGGGGCCGCCCCTGGGGTGTCCTCCCCTGCGCCCCCTTGCATTCCGTCTTGGGGAATCAGCCAGAGGCCTGACCGGTGCCCGGCAGGTGCCAGGGAGCGGAGCCGAAGGCCCACCACCAGCCGGGCAGGTGACCACAGGCAGGAGCTCCACCTGACACTGTGTGAAAACGACAAAATGCTGCGAGAGTTCGGACGACGGCTCACATGGGTGAGCATTTGGGGAGCGTCTGTCAAAACACTTCCACACACGCTCACTGACTTGGCATGTTGTCAGAAATTCTAAAAGTTCCCTGGGTAAAAGGAAAATCACTTTGGATTTCAGTTTGTTAATTTTGAGAGACGGAGTAGCCTTAAGCCAAGCAGGACGTGAACACCCGGGCAGGTGAGGGTCCCTGGGCGGGGGCTGTTCATTACACTGGCTGCTGGGCAGGCCAGTGACGTGCTGCTGGCTGTGACACCTGAGCTGAGCGTCGGGGGCACAGGCAGAGCTCAGGGGCCAGCTCTGACCTGGCATCGGATCACTAAGTTCGGCTTCCCAGCACCCTGCTGTCCCCAAGCCTTCTCCTTCTGAACAGGGGCTCTGAGGCCTAGTGCAGGGTCTGGGGGCTGAACCAACACCCCCACCCGGAGGCACTGACCACTCTGCCCGCAGTGTTCACCCCGCGCCACGGAAGCAGGTGGCCCTCCGGGGCCTGCAGGAGACCAGGCAGAGACAATTCATATTTAATCCCCTGCTGGACAGTCCAGACTGCGGCCACAAGGCTGGCCCTGCCCTACGTCCTCGGGGCTGAGGGGGTCAGGAACTTGGCCAATGATAAAGGCTCATCATTTCACTCAGGCTGGCCTTTTGGGGGCACTGTCTCTGAAGCAGGCTGTGCCTCCCTCAGGGACCCGAGGCTCTGGACCCCAGCCTGGCTTTTAGTGAGCCCGGAGTCTGTTTGCACGTCTGTAAGGCAGACCCGGTCCAGTCACTCAAGGCAGCCGTGAGGACCCAACGAGTGAGGGGCAGGGAGCGAGACCAGAAAGCAGCATGCTGCAGAAGCAGGGGCTGGTGTCCAGCATGAGCCTAAGGAGCTCCTGTCTGCAGCCACCTCCCCAGGTCGTCACCACTGTTGTCTGTGCCTTGTGCAGGGGGCAAGGGCAGCGGGCCTGGCCCATAGGGACACCTACCCTCAAAGAGGCTGTAGTCGGCCCGTGGGCAGAGACAGCCGGCCCGCACGTAGAAGGCGTCCACCACCACGGCCAGCAGCTTCTGGTACTCGAGGCACCCAGACAGCACCTCCAGAATGAACGCCTGCTTCTGGGGGCTCAGGGTCTAGGAAAGAAACAGCCTGGGAGGGGGGAGGGGGCCGTGGGCCAGGGCCAGGCACCCGGTCCGTGCTGGGGAAGCGTTCTCTCAGTATACCCCTCCCCAAGCTGTTGGCAGAGTCCACGGCAGTCCAGCGCCCCGACCCTCTGACCCAGCGGGTCCACCCCAGGATGTGGTCCCTCGGGTGCTCCTGGGTAGTGACCACGGGCTGGGGGCAGAGACACAAATAAACAGGCATGAAAAATGTGTGATTTCACTTGTATGAGGCCCCAGGACCGAGAGAGGATGGTGGGAGCCGGGGGCCGGAGTGGGGGTGGGCAGTTAGCGTTTCACGGAACGGTTTCTGTTGTGGAGGATGAGAAAGTTCTGGGAAGGAGGGTGGGGACGGCTGCACAACAGTGTGAACGTTCTTAATGCCACAGAGCCGTGCACTTAACAGGGGCTAAGATGCTAAATGTTATGTCACGTGTGTTTTACCACAACGAGAGACAAAAAGAGCAAGTTCCTATAAAGGTTTTCAAGTGAATTATTAAAAAAAATAATCCCCCCCCCCGAAAAAAAAATGGTAAGGAAAACCTGCAAAGTCAGACAGGAATTACCAGTAACTGGAGGGACTGTGTTCTCTCCACGGGCTTCTGCTGGGGACACTGACTTTTCCCCACTTACCCCTTGGACAACTGTGTTGTCACACGTTACTTATTCAAAAAAGTGATTAAGCTTTTGAAAACAAGAAGACTGGGGCGCCTGGGTGGCGCAGTCGGTTAAGCGTCCGACTTCAGCCAGGTCACGATCTCGCGGTCCGTGAGTTCGAGCCCCGCGTCGGGCTCTGGGCTGATGGCTCGGAGCCTGGAGCCTGCTTCCGATTCTGTGTCTCCCTCTCTCTCTGCCCCTCCCCCATTCATGCTCTGTCTCTCTCTGTCCCAAAAAATAAATAAAAAACGTTGAAAAAAAAAATTTAAAAAAAAAAGAAAACAAGAAGACTGAAGAAGAACGTCTAATGTTGCCAGCACGGCCATGAGAGGGGCTGGTGGGGACCGGTGCCGTTGGGTCTTTCCTGAAAGCAATTTGGAAATGTGTTTCAAGTACCTTGTGCTTCCCGTACCCTTTAATCCAGTAATTACTTCTGGGAATGTGAGGAAACCATCCAAAATACAGGAAATAGCCGCATACAAGAAGTTCAGGGCATTTAAGAAGCAAAATTTTCTTAATGTTTTTTTTTTTTTTTTTTCCCATATCGTCTGCCTTGCTTTTAATCAGCTTGGAATGTTGGCAGTTTCTGGCTGTGTCTGGCTGACCGCAGGAGTCAGTCCTGCAGAAACCGAGAAGTGCCCTGAGTGTCTTTGGGTGTCACCCCTGTGCGGTCCTCTACACCGAAAGACAAGAGGTTTTCCCTCACTGTTCAGCATACACTCCAAGCTTTTCAACTTCAGGGGGAAAAATCATTGTATGTTTTCCTGTATTGTACATTTTATTTTTTATTTTAATTTTTTTTATTTTAGAGAGACAGCGAGCATGAGCAGAGAGAGGGGCAAAGGAGAGAGAGGGAGGGAGGGGGAGGGAGGGGGAGGGAGGGGGAGGGAGGGAGGGAGAGAGAGAGAGAGAGAGAGAGAGAATATCCCAAGCAGGCTCTATGACGATGGTGTGTTGTAAATTTTAGACTATTTCATACACATCACATTAAAACTGCCATATCAAATTTAGTGTATAGATTTTGCAAATAGGATACTGTATGTAACCCCTAACTGTATCTGTAGCGTATACGTAATGTATTTATGCCCAACAAATGTTTTAATTCTTTCTGAAAAGGAAAAGAAAGAAGTTCAGGGCGAAGGAAAATGGTAAGGACCTAAGTGTCAGTGGTGGGGAGTCGCTAGGTCAGACGCTCTCTCCCGTCACAGGGAGCAAGGCAGCCATTGAACTCAGTCCTGCAAGATCTCCAGGAGGGGACAAGACGGTTAATGCAGCATGTGAAACCAGAATGCAGACCTCGACCCAAACAGATGCAAAACACTGCAAAACATGCTCACCAGTAGTGTCATTAAAACAAAAAAAATTTTTTTTGCCCATCTATTAGATAAATTTTGGCAACTCATTGTTTTATTTTGAATGTTTTATTATCAGTGAAGTTTTCGTATGTTTACTGGACATTTGTATTTCTTTTTTTTTAACGTTTATTTTTAAAAGAGAGAGAGAGAGAGACAGAGTGTGAGTGGGGAGGGGCAGAGAGAGTGGGGACAGAGGCTCTCACGTGGGCTCTGCGCTGACAGCAGAGTCTGATGGGCTCAAACTCACAAACCGAAAGATCAGGACCTGAGTGGAAGTCAGATGCTCAGCCCTCTGAGCCACCCAGGTGCCCCGCCCCCCCTCTTATTTTCACGCGAAGAAAACGACCTGAGGGGTCCTGGACAAGCCACAGGACCTCGGAGAGCCTCTGTCTCCACACCTGCGAGTGTGGATGTTGTCTTGGCAGACGGTGTCATTCCCACGTCCTTCCCGAGGTGCCCCTGAGCCACAGAGGCTGGAAGCCTGAAACCGTGTTCTTCAGTGGGCTATGCCCCCGTGGCTCTGGCACAGTTTGGTTGTGTTAATGAGATGCCCTTACAGGAGAGACAGGAGGTCAAGGGAGATGACGTCCCCCCCCCCCCCGCCCCCCACAGAGGTGACCGCTGTGCAGCAGGGGCTGCCCTGGACTTGGGTTCTGAAACCCTCCCCATGGCTTTGAGACCCCTTGCTCCTTCCAGTGCCAGGACTGGGCTCCAGCAATATTCGGATGCCAATACCTCCTCTCCTCACGTGGGAGGGTCTCCGGCCTCCAGCCCAGTCTCTTCAAGGTCTGTGCTCACCCCGGGGGGCACCGCAACCAGCATCTAGGCTGAAAACGTGCCCTCCCAACCGTGGGTCCCCGGCCCGCCCTCCCTGGACTCCAGAAGTTCTGTCTGCTCCTGTACCCTCCCCCGACTCCGGTGTCTGGCCTCTGGGCTTTGCCCCAACTCCCTGGCCTCCCCATCTCAGCACAACCCCAGAAAGTCTTTGTTGCCTCCCTCTCCCTCGCCTCATGGGTGGGCCGGGGGAACCTCTGCACTCTGGCTTCTCCTCTTGACCTTCCTCTGTTTCCAGCCTGGCCACCAAGTAGTTCTTTTTTTTTTTTTTTTTTTTAATTTTTTTTTTTCAACGTTTTTATTTATTTTTGGGACAGAGAGAGACAGAGCATGAACGGGGGAGGGGCAGAGAGAGAGGGAGACACAGAATCGGAAACAGGCTCCAGGCTCCGAGCCGTCAGCCCAGAGCCCCGCCCGACGCGGGGCTCGAACTCACGCGAGATCACGCGAGATCGTGACGTGAGCCGCAGTCGGCAGCTTAACCGACTGCGCCACCCAGGCGCCCCTTAAGTTTTTTTTTTTTAATGTTTATTTATTTTTGGGACAGAGAGAGACAGAGCATGAACGGGGAGGGGCAGAGAGAGAGGGAGACACAGAAGCGGAAACAGGCTCCAGGTTCCGAGCCATCGGCCCAGAGCCCGATGTGGGGCTCGAACTCACAGACCGCGAGATCGTGACCTGGCTGAAGTCGGACGCTTAACCGACTGTGCCACCCAGGCGCCCCAAGTAGTTCTTTTAAAATGGGGATCGTGGGGCGCCTGGGTGGTGCAGTCGGTTAAGCGTCCGACTTCAGCCAGGTCACGATCTCGCGGTCCGTGAGTTCGAGCCCCGCGTCGGGCTCTGGGCTGACGGCTCAGAGCCTGGAGCCTGCTTCCGATTCTGTGTCTCCCTCTCTCTCTGCCCCTCCCCGTTCATGCTCTGTCTCTCTCTGTCCCAAAAAAAAATAAATAAAAAATGTTGGAAAAAAAAAATTAAAAAAAAATAAAATAAAATGGGGATCGGATCATGTCTGTCCTTCTTCAGAGCCTGCCAGAAGAAGTCCTTACAATGGCCAGTGAGGCTCTGTGTGGACTGGTCTGGCTCCCTCGGGGTCCTTACCTAACCCTGTCTCCACTCCAGCCACACTGGCCTCCCTCTGCGTCTCCAGCTTGTAGGATATCCCCTCACGGCCTCCATGCTAGCTGTTCCCTCTGTTTGCAACACTCTTCCCTGTATACTTGCTCCTTCACTCCCACCAGGTCTTTGCTCGGACGCTACCTGACCCAGGAGGCGTCCCTGACCATCCCCCCAGTCAGACGCTGCCTAGCGCTCCTGCCGAGCTGCACACGCAGGCAGCCGATTCCCTTCCCTGCTACAATGTTACGGTGCTGCTCCAGACAGGGAACAGAATGTCCTGCCTTCCTGGGCAGTTGTGGGGACCCAGGGACATCCCCCCAGTGCAGGCGAGGCACAGAGCAGCATCTCCTTCCAGGGTCAGCTCTGGTCTCACGGTCCTCTGACCCCTGGGCTGTGCGCACAGCGGGCGCGTTCTGTCAGAGGAAGGCCGGGCACCCGTGCGGGCAGGGCAGAAAGCAATGAGTCAGCAAGCCTGGAGCTGAGGCTGCATGAGTTTGCAGGACGCCTGCTGACAGGCTCTAGCACTTCTGAGGCTCAGACAACAGCGACTCCGCTGCTCATTAATTACGTCTGCGTTTGGGAAGTGTGAGTCTGTATTAATAAGGTCAGAGCCCAGAGCCTGCCGCTCTAAGCCCTGATGCCATCTATCCCCGGGCACGGAGGTCAGGCAGGGCTGCATGGGGCCAAGGGGTCCCAGAGGACACAGAGCTAAGCAGTAAATGACACCCTGGCCCGTGGGCCAGGCTGGGCCCAGGGCCAGGTCTTTGCCACCAGGGAAGGTCAACCCACCTGGTCATAGTGGGGAGACTGAGGCCTGGGGCAGTGACCAAGTCCTTCTGGCCAGGCCAGCAGAGGGCTGCTGGGGCTGGGCTGGCCAGGCTTTCTCTAGGAGGAGGTAGGGAGACAGTTGAATTGCACCGAGGGGGCCCCGGGTACCAGAGCTGACCCTTAATTCCAAACCCACCTCAGCCACAGACCACAGAGGGCTGTGGCCGCCCAAGGGCCTCTGAGTGTGGATACCGTTTTGGGCCTTGGTCAAGTTCAGGACTCTGGAGTCCACAGCCCCTGGCCAGCCCCCAGGGAGGGCAGCAAGGCCCTGGATAACAGTTTCGCGGATAGTCTGGGAGGTGGCCGGGCCTGTGGGCCTGCCGACTTTCCACCATCACTGGCTGCCTCTGGCCGGAGCCCCCAGACCCAGTTTGTCAGAGTTAGGGCAGAGCTAGACTGGGGCCTGGGGCAGGAAAGGGGCCTGGTTGTGGATTTAATCAGAACACAGAATGTGTAAGTTGTGTCAAAACACCTAGAGGCTCCTGCTAATCAGTGACGCGTTGGCTGAAGTGGGTATTATGCTAAGTGAAACAAGTCAGCCAGAGAAAGGCAGATAACCATGTTTTCACTCATATGTGGATCTTGAGAAACTTAACAGAAGACCATGGGGGAGGGGAAGGGGAAAAAGAAAAAAAAGTTACAGAGAGGGAGGGAGGCAAACCATAAGAGACTCCTAAATACTGAGAACAAACTGAGGGTTGATGGGGGGTGGGAGGGAGGGGAGGGTGGGTGATGGGCATTGAGGAGGGCACCTGTTGGGATGAGCACTGGGGGTTGTATGGAAACCAATTTGACAATAAATTATATTAAAAAACAAAAAAAGAAGAGCAGACAAAGGAAACAGGCTGCCCGGTGTCTAATCCCTTCTCCCTTTTTTCCTGCTCAACAGAAAAATGCTATCTCATTGTGGATGGTGGTTTGCTCAGCTAAAACTTTTTCCAGGCCCCTGCTGATGGAGCCATGTAGCAGATGGCTTTAATCAATGAGATCTAATGGCAAATTGCCGGGTGCAGCCTCCAAGGAAGCTCTTAGAAAGTGAGGCAGATTCACCCGGCACGTGCCTTTATGCTGTTTGCCTTTCTCCTTTTCTCTCCTGGGATATGGATGCAATGCTGGAGGCAGGGCAGCCATTTTGTGACTACAAAACAAAGGTACATTGCAAGCATGGCTGAGCAGAGAGGAGGGAAAATACATTCCTAATGGCACCACGGAGCCCCTGAGCCCACCCTGGACTGCCTGTATGTACGCAGACTGCTTCTTATGTGAGCGAAGATACCTCCAATTTCTTTAAGCCATTGCTTTTCTGGATTTTCTCACAGCCAAACACTGTTTCCTAACAGATACAGGTCTGAGAAGATCAGATCGTTCAGAGATAGAAATACATATCGCTTGAAAACTCAGGAGGTAAAATAAATGTTGATTATGTGCACTGACTGCCTTTCCCCACCTATTTCATTGGCAGAGATGAAAACACTTGCTAGCACAATATGTAAGCAAAAGGCTTTGGGGGAACAAACACACCCTGCCCACCAACGAGAGTGTGAGCACGTAGACCCCTCAACTGGCAAGATCTACAGAAACCATGGGGGCCAGCTCCCCCACCGTGGAGAAGATGCATTTTCTGGGACTTGGCCCGAGGTGTGCCTTCCCAGGTGCAGAGGGACAAGCGGACGGGTCCGTCTCACTGTGGTTCTGATACTGAAAGACTGGAAACGGCCTACAAGCCCATCGACAGGTGATGGTCATGATGGTTATGTCACAGCCAGGCAACAGGATGCTTTCAGCTCTAAGGACAGAACGTGGAAGAAGAGTCCTCATGGTACTTTAAGTGTTATGCACACTTATGTACATTTATGTTATAATGTACTACCATTTTGTAGAAATTAAAAAAAATTTATGTAAAAATGATACTGTTTTCATATATAAAACATACAATTTAGATGTAATTTTTGCTACAGCTAATGTCTATGCAAGAGAGGCCTGGGCAGTCTCTGGAAGGGACCACAGGACACTGCTCTCTGCTTGTCTCCTGGGAGGGCCAGTATGGGAGGTAGACCCCACTGGATACCACCTTGAGCCTTTTGGGTTTTGGATCTTTGATGTCAATAAACCAGGCACTTAAACATATTAAAATAAAAAATGTTTCCTGAGCCCAGGAAGCTACTGACTAGGACAGCAAGTTCAAGGCGTTCTGGCCCTTGGCCATACTGCCGCCTTCCAGGCGAGGACATGGGTGGTGATCCAGGGCCCCAGCCCCCCAGTTCCTGCTTTCTCCCTGTTCCTCTGGCAGGGGGTGGGGCGGACTGGGTGCTCAGCTGGGCCTCTCCTCACCCCCGCTTCACCCTTGTGCTGACTGCCCAGCTGCCCAGCACCACTCCTGCCAGCCCAGTACGGACCTTTCCATTCCCTGCCCGCCTTTGCCCATGGTTTGGCCCGGGGCCCAAGGTTCTGCACACTCAGATCCCACTTGGCCTCCCCGCCCACACAGCGCCTGTCACAGGTCAGGACTCTGCCGTCCTGACTCATTCAGGTCCCTCTGCCTAGGTGGGGGGGGGTGGGGGTGGTTTGCGGAATCCCTGTTCTCCCAGACCTCCCACCCCTCTGGTTCTATCTCAATCTCAAAGCCAGAGTCTTCTCTGAGGTCTGCTCAGACCTCGTGGACTTTGTGGATGCCCCAAGCTGCCTGGTGTGCCCAGTACGCCCCCGCCCTGGTCCTGCAGGCCCAAGCTGACTCTCTGGGAGTCCCTATGCCCCACCTGTTCAGCCTGGTGCCCAGCTGTCATGCTGGCTGGCCACGTGGGTCTCTGGAAGTGCAGGTGGGAGAAGGGGTGGCCAAAGGCAACACCCAGGGAGGGACGTCCAGCAGCATCCCTCTCCCCTACAGGAAACTCTCCAGTCTGCCGTTGTCGTGCTCTAATGAAATGACACTTGTTCCAAAGTGACATTAACTACAGGGGGCAGAGCTTGGAGCACGGGGGAGGTGAGGATTCCTGTCCCTCCCGAGGGCCTGGCCAGGGAGCACGGGAGAACCCAGGCTTTCAGGCCAGCCCAGGTGCTTGCTGGTTCCATCACCCTCACCCCCACTGATCCCTCCCTCCTCTCTCCAGCCCCAGCCAGGCCCTCAGTGCCACTGTCAGGCCGTTCTGGAGACTGGCATCTGCGGAGGCTTGATGCCCACGTCTCAGCACCTACACACCCAGTGGTGATGATGGATCCCTTTCTGATCTACAGATAATCTGCAGAGAGAAAGTCAGCACACTGCCCCCCAATCCACAAGTCCTTGTACCTTCCCCACCCTTCGGCCAGGCTTCATCTGAACACCTCAGGCGCCCTCCTCTGCACCTAGTCCCCAGAGTCCAGCATTTCGGCAGCAACCCTGAGTGTGCCAGCCTGGCCCCTCCATCCTTGGCCTCTCCCAGGAGGTTCCCTGTCTATACAAATGTCCTGGGGCTACCCTAACAAATTACCACAAACTTGGCCGCTGAAAACAACAGGGATGTAGGCTTTCAGAGTTCTGGAGGACAGAATTCTGAAATTGAGGTGTCGCAAGGTCAGGTCACAGGGAGGGTCCACACCGTGCTTCTCCCCAGCCGCAGGTGGTTGCGGGATCCTGGTGTCCACATCTCATGGATATATCTGTGGTCACGTGGCTTTCTTCCCTGGTCTCTGTGTTGAGATTTCCCTCTCCTTATAAGGATGCTAGTCACTGGATTTCGGGCTCACCCTAAGTCAAGGATGCTCTTATCTCGAGATTCCTAATCATATCTGCAGAGGTGGCATTTCTAAATAAGGTCACATTCACAGGTAACCAGCAGCCAGCACTTGAAGGTATCTTTTTCCAGCCAGGACCCCTGCCTGATGGGCTCGTGTGCTGCGTTGTTTTCTGCCAGGCGGCAGCCTTGAGCCTTGAGTCTAACAAAAACAGTGGGTTCCTTCAATTTTCTGGACACAAGAGTGTGTTGTCCCCACTGGGGCAGACTTGAGGCGGGCATTGGAGAGGATCTGGGAAGACCAGCGTGTCAGAAAACGCAGTTGCCGGCCTCTCCATCTGACGCGAGCATCCGTGCACACCCCGGCGACGCTGGCCAGATCCCTGGGACTCGGTGCGGTGGGTCTGGGGGCAGAGGCGTGCTGGCCTCCCTTCCCACGGAAACACACACATAGGGGCATGATGCCATGGCTCACTAAGCGACAACTACCGGCAATAATGTGTTGTCACAGACCCAACTTTCTGTAATGGTTATTACTGAGAAATAAAGATGCTAACCTTGCTGTTTTTGCTGGGCAGTGGGGGAAAGCTTTGGAGGGCGGATGCAGGGGATCTGAGGGCAGAGCAGAGAAACCAAGGGGTCTCCTTGCAAGTGGAAGATGAGAGAAGCTCGGGCGAGGTCTTTCTTTTAGGATGACACCAACAACAGCAGTCATGGCTGATGCGAGAGACCCGAGGAGGGTGGGACAGAGGGAGCTGCCCCGCCAGGCCCTGGAGCAGCCACTGGGGAGGGCCAGGCCCAAGCAGGGTGGGGGAGGGGGTGCTGAGCTGTGCAGGGCATTTCCGCTTGGGGAAGATAATTGTGGTAGGGCCTGGCCTTGGTTGTTTTCATCATTTCCCCAAATGCTAGGGTCTCAGGGATGAGCTTGAGAGAGGGGTACAGGCTGCTGCCCGGCCCCTGCTGCCAGAGACATCGGTTCCTGAATGAAGCTGGGGAGAAGGGGTTGGGTCAGCGGTCCCAAGCTTTCTCTCGTGGGAGAGTCTCTGGTTTCTGGACCCCTCTAGCCTTTGTGTGCACAGCCCAGGGCCCCAGCCCCTTCTGCAAGGCAGCAACCACTTCAGGTTTTCGGGCCGCTGGACCACAAGGCAGCTGACGAAGGAAGAGCGTTCCCTACCACACCGCAAGGGAAAGGGAGTCCCTCTGTGGCCGGGGGCCCAGCAGAGCCCACACCTGAGCAGGTCATGGGGGCTAGCCCACATCCCCGGGGGTGGGCGCAGTGAATAGCTCACACACGCCTGTTAAGGAAAAGCAATTCCACCTGGCAATTAAGGACAAGCATCCTGTAATTAATGCATTTGCTACAACAGCCCCAGGGGGGCTGGGCCCCTGCAATGCATGCTCCCGCTCCCTGGGCACCTACCCACCCCTGGTGGACAGACTGACAGACGCACAGAGAGGCTTCTGAGGGCGGCCGAGCTGACAGGTGGTGCTCCAGCGGCCCTGAGCCGTCCCAGGACGTCAGCCAGGCGGACTCTCTGTATGTGCTTGAAATGGGGTGGGCTGTAGTTGGGGGAGAAAAGAACAAGGACCATCCAGGGGCACGGGGACAAGAGGTGAGTAGCAGGGGGGCGGCGGGTGCGGGGGGAAGGTCCCTTATTTCTGCCAGCTGTGGGCCACGAGAAGAAGGAGGTGGGGGCTCCTGTGGACCTCGCTGCCTTGGCCAGCCCCTGCCTCTCTGTCGGAAGCCGGTCAGCTCGCTGGCTGCTCGTGCGTAGCTGCTCTGGGAGGAGGCCACCCTCCAGAGTGGAGGTCAACCCAAGCTCACTCTTCTCTATGTTCAGTTTTGGATGGTACCGTGCAGGCACGTCCTGAGGCACGGTGCCAATATTCCCTTTTACAAGAGTGGTCTGATGCACATTCCAGATGCCAGGGATGCCTCTCGAGGCACAGAGAGGGTCCCTGAAGGCCCCTAGAAACACTGCAGCCACTATTGTGACCTAGAGTGAAGCTGAGGACATCCAGCCTTCGAATGGCATGGGGCCGTGCCCAGGGCCTCTCCCCAGGGAGGACGGAAAGCAGCTGTCTTCCTAGAAAGTAACTAGCTACATGACAGGTGTCACCAGCATGCCTCCCAGCGAGCCCCGAGCCGCCACTGATCCTACCTGCAGGGTGGTGGACGCGGCCTCCAGGAACTGCTCAGCACTGCCCTTCTTAGCCTTAAATTTGTCCAGTTGCCCAATCACAGTTTCAATGCATTTTCTGTAGTAGGCCATCTTCCCAGGGCAGGACTCTAGAAGCAAACCATTACAGGTCACACCCTCCATGACCTCTGGGCTGTCAGCTCGGCAGGTGGCAAAGGCAGCCACAGAGGCTTTATCATTAGACGGGACGTCCCCTGGGAGCCTGGGACCTCTCACAGTGAGGCATGTTAGAGGGAGACAGGGACCCCAGCTGGGGAAACCCGGGCCCACTTCCTGGACCGTGTCCTTGCAGGACTCTGCCGTCCATGGGCCCAGGCTGGCCCTGAGGAGTCCACCCCAGGCCCCCACCCACCCACAGATCCGGGAGGCTCCCAGGCCTCCCCACATGGCCCCAAGCCCCACAACTGTGCATGGCTGGGGAGGACGCCTGGGAGGGGTAGGCCTCTGAGCATATCTCAGTCTAGCTGGGGTTCAGTGACTGTTTATACAGAAGGTCTTGCCCAGAGGGGTAGGTGACCTAATCCCAAATGGCTGGGGCAAGAAGAATCCTCAGGTCACCAGGTTCAACACTCCCATTTTATTTATTTATTTAAAATTAAAAAAAATGTTTATTTATTTTGAGAGAGAGAGAGAGAGAGTGTGTGTAAGCAAGGGAGGGTGAGAGAGAGAGAGAGAGAGAGAGAGAGAGAGAGAGAATCCCAAGCAGGCTCTGCACTGTCAGCACAGAGCTCGACATGGGGCTTGAACTCATGAACCGTGAGACCACGACCCAAGCTGAAACCAAGAGTTGGATGCTCAACTGACTGAGCCACTCAGGTGTCCCTCAACTCCCCCATTTTATTTAATTTATTTATTTTTTTTAAATTTTTTTTCAACGTTTTTTATTTATTTTTGGGACAGAGAGAAACAGAGCATGAACGGGGGAGGGGCAGAGAGAGAGGGAGACACAGAATCGGAAACAGGCTCCAGGCTCCGAGCCGTCAGCCCAGAGCCTGACGCGGGGCTCGAACTCACGGACCGCGAGATCGTGACCTGGCTGAAGTCGGACGCTTAACCGACTGCGCCACCCAGACGCCCCACAACTCCCCCATTTTAAAGGTGGCGGACCCAACACCCAGAAAGAATGCACTGTTGGTAAGTGGCCAGATCTCGTATGGGCACTGAACTTTCCAGAAACGTCCTAGCTCCAGGAGACCAGCTTGCCCAGAGCCTCTCCCTGGGAGACCTTGGAAGAGCTGCTTGGGTTGGGGCTGGGACCCTGGGAACTGGTTCTAATAGGTAAGCCCCAAATTGCTTAGAGGGGGGTGGCCAGGCCCATCAGAGGCTCCCTCTCCATGCCCCCGTCTTGTTCCATGCTACTCGAGGTGTGTCTCTGGGCCACCCCACTGCTGGTCTTCTTGGGCACCAGCTGTTGGCAAAGCCAGGCTGCTAGCATCCTGGGGAACAATGCGAGCACCTCTCCTGAACCCCCAACGAGTTGGAATGGATCCAGATAGCAGTCCCCAGACCTAGACCCCCCAGAATGGAGACTGAGTGAAAAAAAGAAAAGCTGTATACACTGTCACTGGGGTCCCCAGCAAGATGGGCTGTCCCAGCCAGTCCAGCCCATTGGTTGAGTCCCCCCACTGCTTTCAAGAGTGTGAGGGCTAAATGCCACCAGATGCTTCAGAGAGCCTCTGACACACAACTGTGAAGCAGAGGCAAGAGGAGAAGCAGAAGCAGACAGCGGTTAAAACCCAGAAAACGGGGGCGCCTGGGTGGCGCAGTCGGTTAAGCGTCCGACTTCAGCCAGGTCACGATCTCGCGGTCCGTGAGTTCGAGCCCCGCGTCGGGCTCTGGGCTGATGGCTCGGAGCCTGGAGCCTGTTTCCGGTTCTGTGTCTCCCTCTCTCTCTGCCCCTCCCCCGTTCATGCTATGTCTCTCTCTGTCCCAAAAATAAATAAAAAACGTTGAAAAAAAAAAAAATTTAAAAAAAACCCAGAAAACGTGCCTCTGTCACCTCCGAGAGATAAGAGAGATGTGGTATCCAAGGAACAAGAACAGTGGAGGAAGACAGAGTCTTGGAAATTAAAATATGGCAGCAGAACTAAAAATACAAATAGAAGAGGTGGAAGGTACAGTTGAGAAAATCTCCCAAGAGAGAATAAAAAGATGAAAACACAAAGTGGGAGAAAAATACCCAGAAAACCAGGGAACCACTCCAAAAGGCCCAAATGCCCACGAGCAAAGAGAAGAGAGGAGTCACGGGAGAGAACGTCCCAGGGCTGAAGGATGGGTGGGGGTCTCCCTGTGGACGGGGCTCTTGAGCGCCTTGAATGCTTTTGTCACCGAGGGAGACAGCAGGTGGCATAGGAGGGGACAGGGGTGCGGACCAGCCTCCTCCCCCAGCAGGGAATCCATCTCCAACCTGGAGAAGGACAGCGCGAGCAGAAAGACTAGGCCCTCCACCCTGCCCTGCGGAGGGAGCCCAGAAAGGGGCAGACAAGGGACTGGGAAGCAGGGGCATTTCCAGGAAGGTGACAGCAGGAGGCAGGCCAGGGGCACCAGAGCAGGGGAGCCCTCACCTGGCGCAGCATCCCGAGCGGGTTTGAGCTGAGCGCTCTGGGAAGGAGGCTTTGACTCCTGCCCTGCTCTGCTGGCTGCACACCTGGGCCCCTGCACCGCCCGGCCCTGAGGCCTGACTCGGGTCGCTCAGGCGCCCAGCCCTAGTGGTGCAGGGACAGAAGCGGCACGAGCCTCTCTCGTATGTGACCAGAAGACAGACCTCTTGGAACAGGGAAACGCACTGAAACCGGCTCGAAGCCCTGATGCCAGGTGCCGGCCCTGAAGACCAAGCCTCAGGAGAGTCCGGGTTCGGAGACCAGTCAGTGGTTCCACGAAACGAGAGCACACTGCAGGGGGCAATGGCTGAGACCCACAGAGGACCACAGCGGGGGCTGAGTCCCTATTTCTACATCGGTTCTTGCCCCAAAGTGGGCATGACCATCAGTACTGAGTGAGCTAGCTGCTGGCAGGACCTGGCTGCGGTCACTGCCCCAGGGGCCACTTAGAGTCAGGTGGGCTCAGGCCCAGGAGAAAGGAACTGGCCACCTTCATGCAGGCACTGAAAGCAGTGTGCTCATCCATCTGTCCCTATCTTCACCAGGACCACCTACACCGAGCCCAAACTTTGGCCTTTGCAGGTGCAGGGGTCGGAAGGACGGGTGGTGACGTGGGGCCAGCGCGTGCCAGGTGACCCCCTTTTGACGTGCGGCCAGGTGGCGGCATCGCTGACTGTGAACACACACTGAGCTACTCGTTTCTTCCAGGTCCGCCCCTCAGCACTGGGACAGGCCACCTGGAGAGCAGGCCACACAGCACCTTTGGGAACAGAAGCAGTCCCCATCTGTGGCTCGAGGGCAGGGGGCTGGCCGGCTTGGCCCCTCCTCTCTCATCTGCCAGGGGCAGGCTGGCTGGACCGTGGGAGCAGGTCCTGACCCTCGGACACAGGCAAGACGAGGTGAGGGCCGCAGCGAGGAGGTCGGCGCCCGAGACAGAGGGGCAGGAGGGGTACAGACGAGGCCTCGCGAGGCTGTGGATGCCGTGCAGTCCTCCTGGCCCGAGTCCCAGGTCTGCTGGGCAGCTGAGGACAAGTGACTTAACTTATCCGAAGGCAGGAAGTCATGACCCCTACAGTCAGGGCCCTGACCTGGCCGCCTCCTCTGGGTGGGTTGCCCTGCTCTGATGTCCCACCCCTGGCGATGGCATTGTTGACCACACAGAGGGACACGAGGTGTCTCTGGGCCAAAAGGTAGCATTGAGGGGTGTGCAATCAGTTCTTTTTTCTTGCTGTGGGAGTCTGTACTGCTAGGACTCCTCCCTGGGGCCTGGCTTGCAGACTGAGTGAATGTCCCTGGAGGAAATATTGGCTCTGGGAGAAGTTCTGGAAAAGATCTATTTCCATAGTTTGCAATCTTTTCCCTAGCGAGATCTGACTTTTCTCAGCCTCATGCAGCTAGTGGACAAAGGGACATTTTAAAGGCCGTAGAAAGTGGGGGCCACCCCCCCCAACACTAACCACCCCTCATCTGGCCACAGAAAGTGGGGGCCACCCCCCCAACACTAACCACCCCTCATCTGGCATTAGAGGCCTCGCTGCATGGGATGGAGCTTGGAAGTCTTGAGGCCACAGGCTGCCTGTGGCCCCTCTGGATGAGCCCCTGTACTTGGTTATTTGTGTTCAGGCAAACCCTTTGCCCCGGGTCCCACGTCCGAGAGGCTGTGGGACATTTGCAGGTGAGGATCACCCAGTCCGCCTGCACCAAGTGGCCACAGACCCACTCACCAGGTCTCCCGGGCCTGGCCCTCCGCCTTACCCCCCGGCACAGCCACTGTCCTCCCGGGCAGGTGTTCCAGTGTGGGGGAAAGGCGGGAGGACCCTTTCGGCCTGAGCCTCTGGCAGGTGGGATAGATGGCATGCCACTCTCTGAGGTGAGGGAGGTTTGGGGGGAGAGTGGCCTCAGGTCAGGGGAGTGTCCTTCCACTAACAGCCATCATTAACAGATCCTCCCAACTCTTGGGGTACCCAGCACGTCCTACCCCTTCGCAGCCTGGCCTCACAGTTCCTGGGGTCCTTCTCCTGCTTCCCGTCCTGTACCCCAGCTCTGTCTTCCCAGGATTCTCACTGGCTCTCAAGCCCCTTCACGTGGATCTCCTGAACCTTGAACACGCCTCTCCTCTCTCCGGTGAGCTCCTACGCATCCCTTAACACCTGATGCAAATATCAGCGCCTGGGGAGCCTGCTTCCTCCTCCCTTAGCTCTTCCCTTCTCCGTGCCTCCTCTGAACTCATCCAAACCTATGTGACGCACTGCACCGTGAGCACCTGACGCAGGACCCTCCTGTGCCACTTCTGCGTCCACAAGCTGGTCTCCAGCAGCTTAACCAGAGCTGGTCTCCAGCAAGTGCTGCAGAGGTGTCTGCGGAGTCAATGACAGGATGCAAACTGCAGAACAGTCAAGCTGAAAGTGTCAGCACAGAGCCCAACACAGGGCTCGAACCCACGAACCGTGAGATCATAGCCTGAGCTCAACCGACTGAGCCCCCCAGGTGCCCCTGTATTAGTGATCTTTTTTAATTCAAGCCTTTGCTTCCACAGATCCTATAGTTCAACAAGTTCGGTTTCACTGTTTCGTTTAATTGGAGAATAATGGATGCCCACGAGATATTTACTAAGCAAGTAAAGGTGGGACAGAACAAACCCCACGCTGAGTTGGGGGGTTGAGGTGGGGGGGGGTCAGGCTCCCCATCCCAAGGGAGCGCTTCCTGCCTGTGGGAGCCTGAGCCCCAGGCTGGTTCTGCAACCCTCCAAACACCCACTCTGCCAGATTCCCGGTAACATCTCAGGATGAGCCATAACTGGGGGAAAGAGACACCATGTCAACATAGTAAAGCAAAATAGCATTTACACATTCTGGAGCTCACAAGGAAATGAGCACAACTAGTAAAAAGTCTATTTTTACAGAAACAACGTTGAGGATGCAGTCTTTTCGCCCCTCCCCCAACAGGCACTTGGGGGCACTGCCCCGGGATGGGGTTTGGCCCTTGGCCCTACCTTTCTGCGTCTGCTCTGAACACAGCTCTGCCTGGAGGAACCAGATACCGGCAGGAAAAGGGTTCCCTCCGGCACCTGCTGTGGGTGGTGAGTGTGGGCGGTCTGCACGCGTTTAGTGGGAGATGTTCCTCAGGCAGGATGACTTCCCTGCCCTCCCTCCTGTCCCGGAGCTGGAACATTCTGAAGAAAGGATGCTCCAAGAGGCCGTTTGGTGATGGCTCAAAGTCCAAGAAGAGCCAGAGAGGCAGCCAAGCCCTGTCCCCAATGCAGAGCGGGCCTGGACAGAACTGGAGGCAACAAATGGCTGATCCAGGTGGAGGATGCAGAGGGGAGTCTGTGAGGGGCTGTGCGGAGGAGGCGGGTCCCTGGGGAGCCCAGCTGGCTGGAACCATTAGTCCCTGGCAGTCTGGCTCACTACCAGGCCTGAGGGCCCCTGGGGCAGAGGAGACACAGAGCAGGTGCACCAGGAGGGTGGAAATCAGGAAAAGAGACACTTGAGTCCTGCATTCTTACTGAAATTAGCCTGTGAGCTTAGTGGACACAATGACGTTTTTGGGTAGGAGACAGGCGGTAAAGTCTTCTGATTCTGATACATGCTCTTGGCACCTCAGCTTTGTTCTAATGGGGTAAAACCAGATACATGGGAAGTGGTATTTAATTCCCAAGATTTAACTCCACGAATCAAGACCTGACTGTCTCAAATTTAAGGAAACTTTAAAGGTGGGCTGGACCAAAGCTTCTCTTTTCTTAGCAAATCCTTTATAGACAGAAGTGAGATGACAGGAGATTTAAATTCATCAGACACAAACCAGTTCAACACCCTCAACCACTAGAGAGGCTTCATTTACACAGATACAAAATGTGTGTTAATTAACATAAATTCTTTTCTTGGCTTTTAATTCCGAGTAAAAATCTCCCAAGGATTTTTGCCAAGTCATGCTCTGACGGATTGTGCTTAAAGTATAGACCCACACAGCAGGTTTTGCTGGTTGCTTTTTAATCTCCACTCTCCCTTCCCTCCTGAATAACAAAACACTGAGTTTTACTTGGGTTTATTGCTGCCTAACTGAAAGATGACATTCCCTGGCCTCCCCAGCAGCGAGATATGCCCTGAAGTACAAGGATGTGAGACTTCTGCAAAGTCTCTCTGAAAGGGAGAGGCTTATACTCTTCTTCTCTTTTCCTTCCTGCTGGCTGGACTCAGGAAGTGATGGCAGGAACTTAGGCAGCCATCCTGGACTGTGAGGAAACATGTTAAAGGTGACAGAAGAGAAAGCTAGAAGAGTCCACGTCCCTGATGACATTTTTGTGGCTGTTATACCTTCTAGGACTGGCTCCCCATTGACCTCCTTTATGGAAACATAAACAACCTTGCTTGGGCCTCTCTGGTCTTTGGGTTTTTCATTACATATAGCTGAACCTAATCTTAATTGATACACCCACTTCTCCGAGGTCAGCCTTCCTCCTGCACACAGTTTCAAACTGGGGAGGATAGGAAGAAAGCCTCTGCCCAAGCAACGACAGCCCTAGCCTTGGAGTCAATGAAGGACAGAACCATGGAGAATAGTCCACTGTCTACAGTGAGTTCTTATGCTAGAAGCACTGGCTGGGGAGGAGCAGGTCTTATGTGTGAAGATTGAGAGTCCATTTGGACACATTGAGTTTGTGGGGATTTGTTAGACATCCATTGGCAAAGAATGGGTAAAGGGGTCTGCAGTCCCAGGGTGATGTTCAGGCTGGACATGTAAGTTTTGGAAACGTCAGGAGAAAATGGGTGTTTACCAGACCATGTGACTGCAGGAAATCACCCAAGGAAGGAGTGGATAGAAGAGTTTCCAAGGTCTGGGGCACCAGGGTGGCTTAGCCGGTTAAGCGTCCAACTTTGGCTCAAGTCATGATCTCATGGCTTGTGAGTTTAAACCCCGCCTTGGGCTCTGTGCCTACAGCTCAGAGCCTGGAGCCTGCTTCTGATTCTGTGTCTTTCCCCTCTCTCTCTCTCTCTCTCTCTCTCTCTCTCTCTCTCTAACATAAATAAACATTAAAAAAAATAAGAAGAAGAAATTCCAAGGACTGAGTCCCGGGCTTTAGTGTCAGGAGGTTGGGAAGCAGAGGAGGCCCCTGCCCAGAAGACTGAGAAGGAGCAACCACTGGAGTGTGATCTGTTCCAGCCAACTGAGGACGCCGTGTCCGGGAGGAGAGCACTCAGCTGAGCTGCCTGCTGCTAACGGTTCAAGGAAGAGACGGGGCTGAGCTCCAATCATTGGATTTAACAACATCAGGGTCAAGGATGACTTTGATGAAGAACTTGGGAGAGGGAGTTGGGTGAAAGCCCGATCAGAGCAGGCTCAGGAGAGAAAAGGCGAAAAGAATCGGAGATAGGAGGCAATGGGGACGGGGTGGGGTCTGTGTGCTGGCAACCTAAGGGAGCAGAGTGGGTGGCAGCTAGAGGGGAGTGGGCAAGATTAGCCAGGCACTCAGAAGAGAACATGGCCCACCACCAGCACACACGGAAGCCTCAGAAGCTGCCTCTGGGGAGACTCACACGCACTTCCGCGGACCACTCCAGTCCAGAACCACCCGAGCCCTGAGACCCTGGGCCAACGAGTCTCAGAGAATGAATTCTCTACCAAGGGAGAAGTTACTTCTACTCCCCGCACCCCAAATCTGCACATCTCAGAACACTCAGAGAAGCGGTGGTGGGTGGGGACAGGGAAAGCTCCAAGCTGTTGCGGGAGCGCCAACTGTGATCTGGATCCTCTTCCTACAGATAAGAACACAGCAGCCTCTTTGTGCCTCAGTTTCTTCAGCTGTCAGTGGGAATTTAAAGTGTCTTGTACTCAACATAGGTTTTTAGCTCTCTGCTTGCCACATAAACAGGTTCTCAGATTTTGGTGATTATCTTAATGGACCCAAATTAGGGCACCATTGGGGGCAATAGTGAATATGGATGAATATCTTTTTAAAAAGCACCGTTTATTGTGGCGATTAAAAAAAAAAAAAAAAGCACCGTTCACTTTAATCAAGGATCTGGGAAGAAGACCAAAATTAGCGAAAGTAAGAAGATGGGAAGCAGGAGATGAGGACTGATCGTGGGAAGTTGTTGGAGAGAGGTGCTGATGCTGAGGAAACGCGCCTCGCCCTCCTCCCTGTCGGGTTCCACCTGCTCCCTTCCCCCTCCTACCTGTGTGCTGGCTTCACAGGAGCTCCTGCCGCCAAACCTTCCGTCCCACCTCCACCCGCCGCCACAGCAGATGCCAGGGCCAGCGGGTGCGGCGGGTCTCGCAAGTCGCAGCGGGTCCCCCACTTCACTTCTTCTGTTCAGCCGGGACCTCTGCCACCACCCGGACAGGGGGAGCTCGCGCCGGGGTGCAGTTTGGGCGTCGTCACCTAGCAACCGGAGCCACGCACCGGCGCCGCCGGCGGGAAGACTACAAGCTCCAGAATGCACAGCGCCCGCTGTGCGGCCAAGGACGCCGCGCCCAGGGCCCCGCCTCCCCCCAATGCCCGTCGGGACTTGTAGTTTTTCGCCCTCACCGGGAGCTCCGGGTCGCCCTCCGGCGGGGAGCGCGCCTCGGGTGGGGCGCGGCACGGCGCCGCGGGATTGGGCGGCCTCGGCTGCTGGCGGCGGGCAGGGGGCTCGCGGCGCGTCGGCGCATGTGCGGCGCGCGGCGCGGTGGCCGGCGAGGCGCGGGGTGCCAGTGAGCCGCGAGGAGCCGGCGCCCGCGTGCCCGCGTCCGCCCGTGCGCCCGTCCGCCTGCAGCGGGGCTGCGGGTCCGCCCTGCGCGCCGCTCGCGGAGCAGCTCCGGCCGCGCACCTGCCCCGCGCACCTGTCCGCCGCCCTCCGCCCGCCCCGCGCCCGGCTCCGCTCACGCCAGCCGCCCAGGGACCGCGCGGGCCCCGGCCCGGCCCTGCCCCCGCGTCCGCCCCGCGCCGCAGCCGGGCCGGGCGCAGCGCTGCGGAGGCGAGGGCCGCGGGGCCGGGCCGGCGCGGCGATGATGAACAGGTTCCGAAAGTGGCTGTACAAACCCAAGGTGAGCGCCCGTCCCTCTCTGCCCAGGCAGACCCCTCTCTCGCCGGCCGCCGACACCTCCGCTCCGCTCGGCGACCCGCGCGCACGGTGCCGGGACCCCTGCGGCGGGTCCCGCCTCCCCCACCCCTTCCTAAGCCAGGTCCTAGACTGACCCTCCTGCCGCCGCGCTCCGGCCGGGGCGCGCTTTCCCTCCTCTGCCCGCGGCCAGGGCGCGTTCCGCTCCCTGCTCATCCCCGTCCTGCTTGGGCGCCGCGCTCGCACCTCGGGGTCCCCGACCCGCAGCCCGAAGCCGACCCCCTCCTACTTCTCCTGCGTCCCGGAAGGACCTTTTCAACCCTGCTGCCTGAACCGGGGTGGTGGTGGGGGACCGCCTCATTCCTCTTCTGCCCGTCCCCGTTATCCTGTGCCCGGACTGTACTCCCCAGCCTCGCCCTGCGCTCCGGAAGAGACCCTCGCTCCACCTCTACCAGGTTCTGGAGCGGACCCCCACTTTCCTCTCCCCGGGTCCCGGGCTGACCCCTCCTACCCTGTGTGCAGAGCGGATCCCCATCGCACGGCCCCGGCCCTGCCTTCCCGAACCAGCACTGACCCGCACCTCGGCCGGGTCCTTGGCCCGCGCCCACCCGCGTGCTCCCCAATCCAGAACGGGTGCCCCCCTCGCCCGCGGGGTCGCCGGCTGGCGGCTGCGCCAGTCGCACTGCGGGCGCTGCGTCCCGCCGGCGGCCCGGGCTCGTGTCCGCTGTGGACAGCGCGGGGCCGGGGGCCGCGGTACGTGGCGCGGGGCCCAGAGTCCTGGGGGCGCCTTTGGGGTCCGGGGCTACAAGCTGCCGGCCGGCGCAGCGGGCAGGCGGAGGCGCTGGGGTCTTGGCTGAGGGCGATGACGCTGGGGTGGGGTCACCGAGGCGACCAGGGGACATCGAGGCCACAGTGTCACTGACGACCCAGGGTTGGACCGCTTTTCTGGATTGGGCTTCCCCGCCCTCCCTCCCCCACATGGGTGGTCTCTCAGGGTGGGGGTTTCTTTAAATCCGTGCCCTCCTGGTGCGCGGTTCCGGGAGGCAGCAGATCTGTTTGGGGAGACCGGGGTCTAGGGGACGAGCCCAGGGACCTGAAAGCTTGTGCTTCGTGGTGTTTGGGGTCGGAGATTTCTCCGGAGTGTTGGGCTGAAGGATTAGGATGCCTGTGGTGCTCCTTGCTCCGCCTTGGCCTCCCCCAGAGAGGATTCGGTTCTTCCCCGTCAGGTACAGCCACTGGCCTCCCAACCTTGTCCTGTAGCAGCTCCTTATCCGTGGTGGTGGTGGGGGGGTGGGGGTGGTGGTGGCTTGGTGCGACCCTGGTGCTTCCTGGCTCCCTGTGGTTTGGGACCTCCCTGGTCATTTTCTACCCACCCGCTCCTCACTGCAGTCTCCCCTAAGGCCAGTCTCAGCCCTCCTGCTGTCCTGCCGGGGGGTTGTCAGGGGGAGGTGACAGCCACTGCATAGGATATCTGTACAAGGAATGGCTTTGTGTGTGTGTGACTTTTGTCTCCGGTTAAGGAAAAATCAAGTCCTCTTGTCAAAAGGTCATATCTAGGGTGGACAGTAGTGTTACTGTTTCAAGGTATATGCCAGCAGAGGCTGGCAGGGAAATGTATCATAGGTCAGGTAACATTCTGGTGTTTCCAAAAACACTTTTGTCAGAAGTCCAGGTTCCAGCTGTGGCTCCGGAGTCGGCCTTGATTTCAGGATCACTAACCGTGTTGTCTTATTGCAAGGGGAGGAAGAGCAATGGTGTGCTCTCTGTTTCATTAATAGCTGCACAGTTTCAGCTGAGGGGAAAGTCTTCAAAGGTGGAAAACAATACTGCCCTTGAGGTTGTGCCCTGGAATGGAGAATGGTACCCCTAAGTTTCCCTCTCCAGCAGGCAGCTGCCCTTCTAAGACAAGCTCCAGGGGCCGACGGGGGCTGGGTGGAGGGCCGGTGTTAACCAGTCACAATGGTGCAGCGGAGAAGGGAGGGCTGGTGCTTTGTGTCAGGTCACATCTGATATTTGTCCCTGAGCCTTGGACTTGAGACACACGTCCATCTGAGATCTTTGCGTCTGGCCTTGGCGTGGTGCCCCGCAGTCAGCTTGAGCTTGGGCGGTCTCTTGTTTGGGATCTGTCTTTGGAGTTAAATATCTTGATTGTTTGAAGAGTTGGAGCATATTAGGTCACCCCAGTAGCTTTTCATTTTTCAAACCAAAGCTCAGACTTTTGTCTTGGATTATGAATTGAATTTTCTGGTTCCCTTACCTTTCTAATTTAATCCATTTGGGACAGGTGAGCACAGAGTCAGTGCTGGGAAGATTCCAGGCTGGAGGACAAGAGGTGTGAGAGTTAGCTGCGGGGGAATGTGTCTGGGGGAGACTGTTGCCTGCAGTTACGATTTGTTTTTTTCACTTTTGTATTTAGATAGATACACAATTCAAACTGCATTCTTGATTTAATCCCTGCTTTGGTCTAAAACTGAACACCAAGCTTCTTGTTCATTACAGTGCAGTGGAAAATATTGTGGAGCCAAAAATATTCATTGTTCTCGCAGTTCTAAAAAGGATTCAGAAGTGCTTTAAAACATTCTGACACTTAAAATTTTTGATATCTGAATCATTAATAACTACCTCAGTTGGGTTTAAAAAAAAAGCCTTGATGTATAATATAGTAGTTTAACGTTAAAATGACATTACCCATCTCTCATATTTCCATTTATTTTCTTCAAGGCCATCTTTTAAACACTATAATTTCTCTTCATGTGAAGTGTTCAGGATTTGTCAGTATTATCTGGACTGTGAAAGCTGGATAGGAAAGGAATGTGTGGGAAAGCTTATCAGCCTGCCCTTTGTGATGTTGGTGACAAGCTTTTTTGACTTTTGTTTAGGGAAAGTCCTTCCAAGAAAGAGTGAACTTTAAGAAGGTGAAACCTTTTGGAATAATTGGTATCTCCATTTGAAACGAAAGTGTTAATACTTGTGTTTCTTGCTGGGTTATCGCTTTCTTGTTGACGCCTGGTCACTGTGCTAAAGGGTGAAATCCTGGCATAGTGGAAGGGGGCCCCAGACCAGGCCCAGCCAGGATAGCTCAGCCGTCATTAAAGAGCATCCTAATGATGGTACAGGTCAAATCGTGTTTTCCATCTTTGAGGAAGAATTGATGGGTGGGTAGGTGATACTGTCCAGCTGGGTGGGGGGTTACCATGCTCCGCCCTGCGCTCCATGAAGCCCTCTCTCGTCTGTACCCCCAAACGACTCCTGGGATGTGGGTCATTAACATTCCTTGTGAATACAGTGCTTTAGTGACTGATGTTTATCTGGGAACTGTCAGTACCCTGGGTTCAGGTCAGAGATGACATAGCCTTCTCAGAAGCCCGGGTAATGTGATGGGCACGTGTGCTTTTTGTAAGAAGGACCCTTCGAGCTTTGTGAAGTCTGCCCGAGCGTACATCCAGATAGGGTGTTTGCAACTTAACCCAGCCTCAGTGGACCAGGGCGTCTAGAGCCCTGTCCACGGTCCCTCCTGGTTTCCAGAGTCCCAGGCCCCCTGGTCATGGGCGTGGAGCTGACCCTCTGTTCCTTGACCACCTGGCGGGGCGCAGGACCCTGGAAATGCCATAGCAGGTAGGAGTCCTTCAGGTATTAAACCAGCAGGTCACAGGGCCATGGGAAGGGCCTGGGTTTGTGTCTGCATGGCCCCCAAAGTGCAGAGACGTTGCATAGCCCCTCATCCTTTCGGGACTCCCCGACAGAGACCTGGAGAAATCCAGCCAGGGCATTGGCAGACCCCAGGGCTGTGGGAGGGCTTACAGCGGAAGCTGGTGAGATGGGTAGTCTTCCCTCAACCTGGGTCCTGCTGCTCTTGGGTCTGCGAGGGCAGTATCAGCACGTGCCTCGAATTCCCTGCTCTGCCTGGCTGGGAAGCGAGCTGCTGACCTCGCAGTGCCATGTTGGATCCTGGTGCCAGGTACAGACACTGTTTCAGGAGCTTGGGGTTTTAATGTGAACTTCTAGCCAGGCTGCGTTTCCTGCTGATAAACTCTGAGTGCCCGGCCACAGCTGAGGCCATCCTTGGAGGAACACATTCCTCTCTGAGGTGAGCTACTGGAAAGCCAGTGTTCCGGAAAGCCTGGCCACGCAGGCTGTGCTGAGGCTGAGCTCCCTCCGCCAGCAGGTGCCTGGCACAGAGGGGGCTCGCGCAGTCCTGGGAAGGATGCTCGGCAGTGCTGAGTCACAGCAGGCTGGGCTGGCCCACACACCCATCGCTGTCATCCCAGGATTCAGAAGGCACGGGCCCTCCTCCCTGCTGCCCCATCTGGCCGCCCCTCCGGAGAGCTTTCCTTCGGATGCCTCAGCACTTGGAGGCTATGGGCAAATGGGAGGGCCTGAGAGGTGCCCATCCCTGAAGGTGGTTTATGGAGCCCACCTGCTTGGGTAGGGAGTGACTCAGGGGGAGGTCCCCATCTCGTTTCCGAGGCTTCGCTGTATTTCTGTGTGTGGCTTCACACGCCCAGCCCTGTGCCCCTGGCATTTGCAGGGCCAGGGAGGGGCTGAGTGGCTGACGGATGGTGAGTGTCAGTCTCTGTGCCAGCTCTTATGTCATCGCTCAGGGTCTGCACTTCACAGTCAGAGGAGCACAGTAACGGGAAACGTTCCTGTTCTGATGGTGACTGTGAAATGGGCGAGTCACAGGCCGGGAGTCTTGAGTGTTGCCTGATTGATCTCTGGGCTCGGAGTCCGCAGGCAGTGGCGTGGCGGGGAGGGAGCCGGAGTCAGCGGACTGCCCCCCTCTCCGAACGGGAGGCCTGTTAGGTAATTTCCTTCTACCTGCAGAAGGATGGGTAACGTCAGGATGCTTTGATGCCTCTCCTAACGCTGCCCTGCCGGGAGTCCCCAGATCAGAAGACAGGCTTCTTTTAACTGTGTAAAGATGCCCATCTAAGGGCGTATACGTGACTCAGCGGTCATTTGCAGTTCTTGACGGCAGAGCTGTGGTTTTGTCTCCTTTGGGGTGACAGCACTGGGCAGCCACGGCTCCTACGTGGCATGCCCTGTGCCCAGCAAAGGGGAACACGGTGAGCGGGTCCCAGCTGGAAGACAAACGCATACGCCGAAAGCCGCGGGTCCCCGTGTTTCTCTCCTGTCTCCCTGGGCTGACCTCGCTGCCCGCTCTGGCATAAATAGCACGAAGCTGCAGACAGGGCAGCAGGCACTGGGGCCTGGGTGGGAATCCTCCCCCGTCCCTGCCTGGCCCTGTGCCTCAGTTTCCCTGTTTGTCAGGTGGGGTGACGGGACCTGCTGCGTGGAACTTGGTCATCTCTGTCGGACGCTCACAGGAGCGGCTCAACAGATGACGGTGTCAATGTCAGCAGCGCTCTTGGGTGTGGACTTAATGTAAGACCACCCATGGAGCGTTTTATGGGGTCTGAGCGGTCACTGAGGCTTTCCAGTGACTTCCAGGTTATTATGAGAGTGAAGTATCTTTTTTTTTTAAGTTTATTTATTCATTTTTGAGAGACAGAGAGAGTGCGAGGGAGGGGCAGAGAGAGGGAGAGAGAATCCCAAGCAGGCTCCATGTTTTCAGCACAGAGCATGATGTGGGGCTCAAACCCACGAACCGTGAAGTCAGACCTGAGCCAAGATCAAGAGTCAGACGCTCAACTGACTGAGCCACCCAGGCACCCCAAGAGTGAGAGTGTCTTAGAAGGTGCACCCTGCCTCCCTTTCTGTGGCATGTCCGGTCCTGGGTTGCTAGAAACAGGACCTGACTCAGGATGCTTCAGGCATTACAAATGCCGGCGATGAGTAACAATGATGCCGTCTCCTGTGCCCTCCCTGGGCCGAGATGCGGCCAGGTGCTGATCCACTGCCCTGGCATTGCCTTTGAAGGAGAACCCAGGGCTGAATTTCAGCCAGAGCGGGCATCAGTGGGCTCTGCTGTGTCAGGTCTGGCCCCCAACCTCTCAGGCCATCCTCCTGTGTCCTGTCCCCGCCCCATCACCCCTCCTCAGCTGGAGGCTCAGGATCCAGGAAAGGACTCCAGAGCCATGGGGTGGCCAAGGCAGAGGGGCTGGGTGTAAGTGACAGCCTGGGGGCATAGGTCTCTGTTGGCGCTGAGGTTGTGGGGGTGCTTGTGAACATTTGATGTTCCTGTTTTACAAACGAGATGTCAGGGACGAGATCTTAACTTGTTGGAACCTTCACAGCCGGGAAGAGGGAAAGCTAGATTTGAACTCCGGTCTGTTGGGCCCCGGAGCTGGAATTGGCAAGTGCGGCTGCCCTGAGCTGTGCCTCTCCTGCAGGAAGGAACTGAAGCCGTCACCAGCGTTTACATGAGTCTGGTTTGATGAAGCATTTGGTTTTGTACTTTTCACAGTTGGAATGAAAAGAAACTTAGGTATTGATGGGCAGTTTAAGTGTTTGAAGGAAGAAGACAAAAATGAATGGATTCTTTTTTGTTTTTACTGATCTGAATAGATAAAGCAAAGTAGAATAGAATGTTTCATATTATGATAATTTATGTAGAGTAGTTGGGTGAGATGAATGGGAGGTTTTTTTCTTTCTTACAGTAAGTGTTTTGAGGCTCTTCCATTTCTCCTTGTTTTGTGCAGGGTGGGGGCAGGGGAATGTTGGGGGCACTTCAAGTGGGGCTGCCTTCATGGCTGAGGGCTCCTTAGAGCTCTGCACGGGGGCTCTGTGAGTCTCTGCCCTGCGGGGACCCCCCAAGCTCCCCCACGACTGCGGCCGTCATACACTGGGTGCTTGGAGAAAACGGAGCGCATACCTACCCCTGGGGGTGGTGTCTTTGGGGCAGCCGTTTGTTGGGTGTTTAGTTTTTGAGAATGTTTCCTATTATTTTTAGGGATATTGTAATTACAAAAAAAGCTTAAAAGCGGAATCAACTACTTCATTGTTGGATGCATTATATTTTTGAGACACAGAGAGGGAGTGTGAGCTGGGGAGGGGCGGGGGGCAGAGGATCTGAAGACGACTCTGCCCTGGCAGCATAGAGCCTGACGAGGGGCTTGAGCTCATGAACCCCTGGATCATGACCTGAGCCGAAGGTGGACGCTCAACAGACTGAGCCACCCAGGTGCCCCCAATGTCAGATACGTTTCAGAATCGTATCCCCGCGTTTATAGCAACATTATGCGTAACAGAAGTTGGAAGTGGCCCACGTGTCCACCAACAGTGAGTGAGGAACTGAAGTGTGGTCCAGCCACACGATGGAATATTATTCAACCAGGAAAAGGAAGGAACTTCAGGTTATAATATGGATGAGTCTTCAAGTCATTATGTGACATGTGGAGAAGCCAGACACAAAAGGACACAAACTTTACGACTCTGCTTCCCCTACTGTCCCGGAGGGCAGGTCTGTAGACACAGAATGTATGTCGTGGCTGGCAGGGGTGGGAAAAGGGCGGCGATGGCCAGAGGGTCCAAGGCTCCTTTTGGGGCAATAAACAGGTTTTAAAACTGGAGACAGGTGGTGGTGGCACAGCACTAAATACCCCTGAAATGTGTATTTAAGGTGGTTAATTGTATCTTAGGTGAATTTTACCTCGATAAAAAAGGGAATTAAGCCGTTTTTGAGAGTTTTTTTTTGAGAATCGTAGCAGTTTTTGAGACAGTCAAGGGGCTTTTCCTGGAAGGTCAGGAGATGCATCTCCGGCGGGGCTTGGCGCCCTGAGGCTCTTTGAAACCACCCCTTCCAGGCCCTCGGTTTTGGGGTTTCTGGAGGACAGCGGCGAGGGGTTCTGTGTGCAGATTTCTGAAACCACACCGCAGCCCCTGGGGCTGCCCAGGGAGAGCCTGTCCTGGTCAAGTGCAGCCCTCACAATGGGCGCAAGGGTGCTGGCTGGTGGGCACCTTCAGGGCTGTCAGGTGGGGTGGCCAGGGGGCCAGGACCCAGAGGAGCTGGGATTGGAGGGACAGATGCAGTCAGCAGAGTGAGCAGGGCAGCCCCACCAGGGTGTGTGTGTGTGTGTGTGTGTGTGTGGTGCCAGAAGGGGGAGGGACCAGGTGCAGGTCACTTGTGGTGACAGTCTTGATGGGATCAGATCCTTCAGGGGGAGGGAGTCGATTCAGGGGGAGAACTGGAAGCTGGGGCTGGTGACGGAGACCTGGCTGAGGCTCAGGTAAGGGCATGGCAGGCAGGACTCTGGGATGGGAAGGCCCGGTGGGGAGGTTGAGGGGTGCTGTTAGCTGGACATGAGGGTGTAGGGGAGGGCTGGTGGGGCAAGGGGCCCGGGAGCCCAGCTGGGAACCGTGGCGCTTGGGGTGCCCATGGAATGTCCGTGTGGATGGCGCAGCCCCCACGGTGGGTGCCCAGGAGTGCAGAATTGTACCGAGCTGGCCCCAGGGCTGAGAGCATGGCCCTGAGAACCAGAACAGTCACCCCATTTTGTGGGCCACATGTGGGTGGGGCTCAGCGGCTGTCACCTCTCTCCTTCCATGCCCTCTGGCAGCTGGGTCCCCCTCTGCACGGCCTCCTGTCCACCAGGAGGCTGACGGTGGGGGGGGGGGGGTTGCACGATGGTGTTGGTGCCCCAGTGGGAATGGCAGGGGTCTCCTGAGGCCTAGCCCTGAAGTCACAGGCGTCTCTTGCACCATTTTAGAGGGTTAGCTGCGTTCAGGGCGGGCAAGCATGGCCTTCCGGTGGTGGCCCAGGGCTGGGGGCGGGGGTAGTGGCAGTGGGGAAGCATGGCTCCAGGGCAGGGGTGGGTTAGAGGGGTTCACACAGGAAGCTGAGGCGTGGGTGACAGGCAGCTAGGAAAACCCTATCCCACACTGTGTCACTGGGGTACCTGGCAGAGTAAAACTCACCCGTCCGGAGGGGGGCCCTCCCGCCCGGCGTCTGATGTGGAATGCATGGTAAAAACACGAACAGACTCACGAGAACGAGGTGTGGGAACGGAGAGCCTGTAGATCTCCCAGGACTGAGAGGGAGAGTCATTGAATTAAAAATGAAAAACCAACCCGCCTCATGCAGGGGTGAGGCGATCACTCTGAGGTTCCGGAAGTTCACGGGCAGGCCGGGAGGGTGGGATGAGGGTCAAGGTGCATCTGATGGGACTTGGGGCGGGGGCAGGGAGCAAGGGGAGCCTTCCCAGGCGCCGGCCCCGACTCCAGGCTGGGCTGGGGGAGGGCCCTGGGGAGCACGGCACTTGCCGGGCTGCGTCAGCACCGGGATGAAATGGAAGACAGTTTTGGATGAAGACGAAAGCTGCACAAGGACCGGGAAGTGTATTCCAGAAGGAAAATCAAGAGTCAGAGGAGGGCGTGGGAGGCAAGGAGCTCGTGGCACATCAGTGCGGCAGTTACCCTGTGGAGCGGCAAGAAGCAGGGGTTTGGGCAGAGTGACCCCAAAACGCGGGAGTGAGACACACTAGCCAGGAGCACCCGGTGGAGGTGGGTCCTTGGTGGCTCTGGAGGAGGCGCGAGGCGAGGGTGACGTCAGACCGTGAGTTAAGCACACGCAGGAGCCCAGGGGGAGCACCCGCGTGCTACTTACAGAGTGAAAAACTTCCCAGCCGGAGAAGTTCCACCCCACTGGGTATCTGTTACCTTCTGTGGTCTTGGTTTCAGCTTTGAGAGGAAGGAATGATGGGAGTCGCACGTCCTGGGACAGATCGTGTTCGGTGGCCCCCTCCTTGCTGGACTCCCTGCCGACTGTGCCCATGAGCCTCCAAGAAGCCTCTCTGCTGTTGGGAGAAGTCTGCACCACCCAGAGCCCAGCAGTGGCTCAGGATTGAGTACAGATGGGCCGAGGACTTGTGCTCAGCAGCTGGGGCCAGGTCTGGTCTCCTCACCTGTTAGCTGAACGAGAGGCCATGGGACGACATAGGAGCTGCCTTCCTGCCCCTGCAGCTGAGCACTGACCCTCCGGCAGGCGGCTACTCGGGGCCCTGGGACCTGGCCGGGTGGGGCAGACTGGCTAAGCTCCAGAGAGCCCAGCTGTCAGGTGTGCAGGGACCCAGCTCCAGGACCATGGCCTCTGGCCCCTCATACATTCCCCCGGCATCGCTGACTGAGGACACTTGCTGGGGTTGTTTTCCCTGGGATGAATGCTCCCAGACTGGGAACTGACACCCCTGAGAATCCCTGGCCCCAAGTGCCCCACAGAGAGCCTGAGTCCAGACCTCTGTCATTTGGCCCCAGGGACGGGGCTCTGGCAAAGGCTGAGGGAGACCAGGGTCTCTGAGCTGCCTCAGGGCCAGCAAGAAAGCGTGTGGACCCCCAGGGAGGCGTTTGCCAGGCTGAGGAGGGGCTGCCGAAGGGTCCGGCTGCAAACTCACTTGTCACAGACGGGGAAAGATCTGGAGGAGGGGTGCACAGAACCAGAAAGGCTTTTGGGGGCAGTGTTTCCCTGGCAGCCTCTGTCCCCCCACTGAGCCCTGTGTCGTGGCTGGACCCAAGATCTGTGCGGCCCTATTTAGCGGACGTGTCTTGAGACTGTGGGGGAGGACCCGAGGGGCCAAGTGGAGGGCAGGCGACAGGCAGAGCAGTGCCAGGCTGCCCCCTCCTCTTCAAGCACCGGTGAGTCTCAGGAATGGCCCTCCTGGCCTTCTGGCCTCTGCCCTCTGGCCACGCCCACAGGGTCAGGCCTGACCTGCTGCCCAGCAGTCCAGCTCAGTCCCAGAGAGGCCGGCGTGGCCGTGCCCCACTGCTCTTGGTGCCCCGTCCGTATTCTGATCGTGGTGGATGTGCAGCCTCTAACAGGTGTCTGAACTCTGAGGGAGACGATTGGTCTGCTGACACTCCAGTTGTCATGCTGCAGATTATTCTAGAATAGGGGCTGTGGGGTTGGAAGCCCGCCTCACCACGTGGACAAAACCAAAAAGGCAAGTGGCAGTGTCAGACATGAGATGTCACTCGTGTTCTGTGCACAGCGTGGCATGCGGGGGCAGGGGGCACGTGGCTTCTCCCCCAGACTCAGACCCAGTGCCCGGGGCCCAGCCCTGCGGTCTGCCGCTTGCCTTGGGCCTTTCCCAAGGATGTGCTTTTGGGCACCAACCCAGCTTGTTGACAAGGCCCGTTATAGCTTTGTTGTTGTTGTTGTACATATTTTTCTTTTTTTAAAAGCTTATTTATTTACTTGTAGAAAGTGTGTGAGCACAACAAGCAGGAAAGAGAGAGAGGGGGAGAGAGAGAGAGAGAGAGAGAGAGAGAGAGAGAGAGAGAGACTCCCAAGCTGGCACGGTGCTGTCAGTGCAGAGCCCACGCAACATGGGCCTCAATCCCACAAACTGAGATCGCGACCTGAGCAGAGGTCAAGAGTCGGATGCTTAACCAGCTGTGCCACCCAGGCTCCCTTATATGTGTCATTTCTTAAAAAATTAGGTGGCATTCACATCACACGCAGTTTACTGTTTACCTCAGTGGCATTCGTGTACCCAGCGTGCGTGTGGGGGGCTGTGTCCATTGTGCAGTCTCCCCCACTCTCCCCCTCCTGCCCCCAGAGACCTCTGGCCTGCGTTCTGTCTCTGTGCATTTCTGTTCTGGGCATTTCACAGAAAGGGGATCATACGACGTGGGGTCTTCAGTGTCTGGTTTCATCAACCTTGCAGCAGGTGTTGGAATTTCCTTCGGAAGGATGAATGGCATGCCTCCCTTCTGTCTACACTTCCTCCATCTGTGGACTTCTGGGCTGGGTCCTCTTCTGGGCTGCTGTGAATAAGCTGCAATAAACATCCATGTACACATTTTCCTGTGTTTTCATTCTGTTGGGTAGATACACAGGAACAGAATTTCTGGGTCACATGGGAACTTTAGGTCTAAGTTTTTGGGGGACCACTGAACTGTTTTTCCTGTTGTGCTTCTTGACGAATAGAGGGTGGTTCATGGGGGAGAGTGGGGCCTGTGTGAGCCACGCGGTGCCCAGATGGGGGACCTATGGCTGCCCAACCTGTGTGCCCTGGCCTTGGGGCCGCCCCAGTCCTGGTGAGCAGGGTGTCCCAGCGGTGTCCCTGCTTGTGAACCGAAACTCCTGGAGATTGGAGGCCTGGGTGGGTCTTCCAAGGTGGCCCCAGACCCCACCCCCGGGGCTCACTGGGAGCCGCGCTCTGTGAATCCTGTGAGAACCAGCATGGCGGTGTCTTTCTCACAGGCTCTTGTTTCCACGCCCCACTCTCGGGGCAGGGGCAAGGGTCCCCTGGATGGGAGCCGCGATCCCTCCTGGGCCCCTGTCAGGAGCTGGGCTCCGGCATCCAAGGTGGTCACACGGAGAGGACACGCTTTGTCCAGGGTTGTGAGGAGTCTGAAAGGCCTGTGATGCCCGTGGCCTCTCCTCATACACGCTGCAACATGCCAGCTGCAGGGGCCTCCGAGTGGGGTCCCGTTCCTGGGGTGGGAGGACTCACGTGGGTGTTAGCTGACTGTGGAGGGTGCAGGCCTGGCCACCGGCTTGGCCACCTGAGCGGCCACTCGATTTCTTTATGGGAGGCTGATGGAAAGTAAAGTGAGTGCAAATTACGGAAACGGCAGATATCGGTGAACAGAGATGGAAATTTAATATTCCCCGTGACGCTTCTCACTGACGTTTGTTAATGCGTTTCCACCTGCTTGCCCCATTTCCCGTGTGGCTCCGTAGCTGTCTTCCCGCGGGCTGCTTTCTAGCAGGCTTTGCAGGACTGGGAAATCGCATCAGCCGAGCGGCCTGGCTGGAGAATTGCTTCGGCTGGAGAACGTCGTTGCCGTCGTGGCTGCAACGTGTCATCACGGCTTGCTGACCGTCAGGAGTTTTGGTGACTGTAGCCAGGTGGAGGCTGCACAGAGGGCTTTGGGAGCCCTTCCTCTCCCTGCTCCTGGAAAGGGAGGGGTGGGAGTGAGGGCAGTGCCCTGCAGTGGGGAGGCCCCGGCCCTGCAGGCTCCAGGCTGACCTTCCAGCTCCAGCCCCTGAAGCGGCTGTTGCCTTGAAGCCTCACTGTAGACAGGGAGGAGGTGGGCGGCAGTCCCCCCCCCGCCCCCCGCCCGCCCCCGCCCCTGCAGGGCTGCCCCCAGCGTGAATCGCTCCTGGATGTAGACACCTGCTCTGCCTGGGGCCCCGTGGCCGGTTGTCTGTCCGTCCTCCCCTCAGGAGGCTTGTCGTCAACGTCGGGGCGCCTGACGCCTGTTGCCCCCCACCCCTGCCACCAGCACCAGGGATTCCAGCGTCACTGGTCACATGTGTGAGCTGAGCAAGTCCCTCCTCTGGTGTTGGAGACGGGACTTCAAAAGCTGGTGGTGTTTCTCCCCCAGTGGCCTGTGTGACCTTGATGCCTCTGTATGTATCTTTTGGGAGAACAGACAGCCCGGGGAGGCCACAGGGGCTGGCTGGCACCTCACAGCTGGGCTTCAAGTGGCTGGGCTTGAAAGGACTTTCTCATTAGGTGGGGGCAAGGGGAGGGCCAGGACCCACCCCAGGACTCATGTGGGCTTTGGAGCTGGCTTAGGAAGAGGCCCCATGGAAGCTGGGACTGAACTCTGACCCTGTACCCATGGGACCTTAGAGCTTTACAGTTTGGGCCTCGGAGGGGCAGGGACTGTGAGTGGGGGGCAGAGGGCGGAAGGGGGGACATCAGCCAAGGTGCTCGCTCACTTTAATTCCAGGTTTCTAGCTACTGTGGCCCCAACGCAACCCCTGGGCAAAGGTCCCTCTGATGACTCCCCTGCCCCCCCCCCCCCCCCCCCAGCTCTACTCCTTGGCCTTGAGCTCACAGAGCCTCTCGAAAGGGATGCTGGATGAGGCTGCATTCAGTGGAAACCTGGAAACCACCTGTACTGCTTAGAAGGTTCTACACACATTGCCCCAAGCTGTGGGTGCCTGTGGCAGTGTAAGGGTGTGTCACTGGGAGGATATGACCTGGGGCTTGTGGGCTCCACTCCTGGCACCTGCTGTGAGGGTGTGTCGCTGGGATGCAGGACACATGCTGGGTGGTGGGAGCTGGTTGCTGCCCCCTCCCCCACCCCCCGCCAACGTTTTGCAGGCCGTGGTTGCCTCTGAGGGTTCTTGGACACTGGACTGACTTGGACCTCGGCTGAGGGCAGACGCCTCACTCTGCATCTGGGTTCTGGCCAGGTGGGCGCCCTCCTCAGGCAGGAGATTTGACCCTGTAGCAGGTGTGGGCACCCCCCCCCCCCCACCCCCCGTGTCTCAAGCCTGGGGACTCAGGGAAGAAAGCCTGCCCCTGCCACCCCCCCACCCTCATGTCTTAAGCCTGGGGACTCAGGGAAGAAAGCCTGCCCCACCCCACCTCGTGTCTCAAGCCTGGGGACTCAGGGAAGAAAGCCTGCTGGGGTCCACAGGTTCCGCCCCCCCCCCCGCTACTGGCCCGCCTATGGCCACAGTAGCAGCCTCTGCCCAAACCCAGAGCCAGGAGCATACCTGGGTGAGCTCTGCAGGTGAGGTCCTGGCATCAGCCGAGCCCTGGGCTGGCATCGTGGGTGTGCCATCTGGCCTGCACCCACACGTGCTCTTGTGGACCCCACAGCCAGGCCCACTGGGGCAGTGCCCCCACAGAGTGGCTGATGTCTTCATTAACCTGTGGCCTGTCCCCTGCTGAGTGACCCGTGGCCTGTCCCCTGCTGGGTGCCCCACTAAATCCCACTGAGAAGTCCCTGTTAGATTCGGAGCTCAGGGGAGGGGTCGTGTGACCGCACACTGGCCTCCTAGGCCGGCACACTGGAGTTGGGCCTGGCTGCGTCCCCTCGGTGCCACCTCCGGTTCTATGCCCGCTGTAATGCCATTGCTCACGTTCCCAGGGTGCGTGTGATGGCAGCCACCTGGCTCCTCTGTGAATACGGCAGGGCATCAATCAAGATCCGTGGCTTTGATATTTGGCTCTGGACCCGCTCATTCCAGCAGAGCTGGGGGCGGCCGGTACCTCCGCGACGCTCGCTCCTAAGGTGCTCTGGGTCACCTGGGTGCTGTTAGAGTCCCTGCTTCGTAGGGCCTGCCTTTTAACAGCCAGCCTGGTAATGGGTGAAGAGATTAGCTTTTTATGGATGTCTTATCACACAGTTATTGGAAGTCTTTTGATATTTCCAAGTGTTCTGCGATGTACCAACAACGTATAAAATACTAAGCCACAGTGCCTTTCACGTAGAGAGGTAAGTGTGGCTGTGCTCACCCTAACCCATCATTCTCAGGGGCCTTTTGAAGGTTCTTGATATCAAGGAGGGTCAGGGCCGTGTACTCGCACGGAGGGTCAGGGTTGTGTGCATGCATGGAGGAGGCAGCAAGGCCTATCGTGCTTGCTTGGAGTGGCCAAAAAGCCCAAAGGCTCCCGAGACCTCCCTGGAGAAGGACCCTGTGCATAGACTATTAGCACTGAACTGGAAAGCAGAGGGCTGTCCCAGCCCCGTGTACCGGGGTGCGTGTATGCCCCTGTGCCCTTGACCAGGGCACTTGTGAGGGCTCCCCACGGGCTCCTGTCTAGGGAGAAGGTGTGCCTCACTGGGCCACCACTGGCCTCTTCCTTCTGCCCCGTGCTGAAGAAGCTTGGATGTGAGTGACGGAGCCCAGCTGGGTGTGGCCCGGCGACTAGTCAGCTAGCTGGTGTGGCTCACGCCCAGCTGAGTGTGGGCCAGACAACAGCCTGGGTCCCGCTCTGAGCTCTGTCCTGTAGGGAGCCTCCGCCGTTCCCTCCACAGCACCAGGTATCCAGCGGAGGCGGATACAGTGGGATGCTTTGTGTCAGGACCCTCCCTGTCCATCTCCTGTGTGGATATGCACTTGGGACCTGAGTCTTGCTGTGGGGGTGGGGGTGGGGGGAGGCAGGGGGTTTCTTTGTGGGCTTTCCCTGCTAGCATCTGACATGATTAAAGGAAGTGTGGGCCCCTCCTGACCATCTCAGAACGGCACAGAGTTAAGACCATCGTTTATTAATTTAACAGACGTTAATTGGGTGTGACTGTGTGCCGGGCATTGGGCTTGGCACTTGGCAGAGAAGGAGACAGTAGAGGCCCCAGCCTCAGCTGGGACTTTGTCTCAGGATTAAAGCTGGGTGCCCAGTGGGGGAGTGGCCAGAGCAGTGGTTTCAGAGGGCACCATGGTCAGGGGAGGTGGGGGCAGGGATACGAGTGACCCGAAAGCTGTACATTCCCCTCCTGGAGCACCTGCTGGGGTCCCAGTGTGCCATCTGGACAGCTTCATCTCCCAGGGGTTGGAAATTGTCAGGAGTGTGCCCCCAGAGTGCCAAGTGGCTCCCCAGGCTTTCAGGACACACATGAACAAGGTGGTCAGACCGGGAGGCCTGCTGTCCTGAGGAGCGGAAGGTGGGGGCACAGGCTGAGGGACCTCAGTGTATCTGGATGCAGCGACTGCAAACCCCTCTGTACATGACCCCGTGCAGATGCCCTGCCAGCGTGATGTTCTAGGTTCACCCTTAAGGGAACACAGACCCTGGAAGCTATCTTTCTGGACCAGGTGGTGACCCATGGGGGCCTTGGTGTATGTGTGTGGGGGGGTTGACCGGTCAGGAGTCAGTACTCTCCTCGTTCCTACAGGGGACCGGAAAGGGGTGGTGACTCAGGACCCTTAGAGGTGGAGTTTGTATCTGCTCACACTTTTAAAAGCTTTAACGAGGTGCATACACATAATACTGTTAAACTGTGCACTCAGAAAATCTTGCAGTGGAAGATTTTGTGTTATGTGTATTTCACCACAATTAAAAATTTTTTTGTGTGGGAGGGGGCGCCTGGGTGGCTCAGTTGGTTAAGCGTCCAACTTCGGCTCAGATCAGGGTCTTAGGGTTTGTGGGTTCGAGCCCCTTGTCGGGCCCTGTGCTGACAGCTCGGAGCCTGGGGCCTGCTTCGGATTCTGTGTCTCCATCTCTCTCTGCCCTTCCCCCACTCACACTCTGTCTCTCCCTCTCTTTCTTTTTTTTTTTTTAACGTTTTATTTATTTTTGAGACAGGGAGAGACAGAGCATGAACAGGGGAGGGTCAGAGAGAGGGAGACACAGAATCTGAAACAGGCTCCAGGCTCTGAGCTGTTAGCACAGAGCCCGACGCGGGGCTCGAACTCACGGACTGTGAGATCATGACCTGAGCCGAAGTCAGCCGCTTAACCGACTGAGCCACCCAGGCGCCCCTCTCCCTCTCTTTCAAAAATAAATAGAACATTAAAATTTTTTTTAAAAACCCATTTTTTAAAGAAAAGGGCAACATGAGGGATCCTTGGGGGAAGGGACAGCTCTGTGTCTGGACTGTGGTGGTGGATTGTGACCCTACCCACGTGGTAACGAATCGCCCACGCTTATCACACAAGTGTGTGAGGCAGAGAATCCGAGCCGGGTGGATTGTGTCTGTGTTGATGTCCTGGTTTACAGTATCTTTCTGCAGTTTTGTAAAATGTGACCATTGAGGGAAGCAGGGTGAAGGGTACACAGATCCCTCCCTGTTTCTTATGACCACGTGTGAATCACAGTTATGTCGAAATTAAAAGTTTAATGAAAACAATGTTTTTTTATTCATTCATTTGTTTATCTTTCTGAATTTAAATCCAAGTTAGTTGACAAATAACATAATAATGATTTCAGGAACAGAGCCCAGTGGTTCATCACTCACACAACACCCACTACTCCTCCCAGCAAGTGTCCTCCTTGATGCCCATCCCCCATTTAGCCCATCCCCCATCCAACACCCCCCAGCAACCTCAGTTTGTTCTCTGTATTTAGGAGTCTCTTATGGTTTGTAACTAAAACAACTTTTTAAACAGCTTTATTGAGGTATAACTGACATATGATAAGCTGCACATATTTAATGTGGATAGTCTGATAAGTTCTGACATTTGTGTACCCAGTGAGGCAGCCACCCAATCAAGGTAGTGAACAGAACTGCCATCCCCAAACAGTTCCTCGGCCCCTCTGTGCTCCCCCCTCCTCGTTCCCTCCCAGCCTCTCCCCTGCCCCCCCCCCCCCATCCCCACACTAATGCTGGTCTGCTTTCTGTCATTACAGATCAGTTTAAACTTTCTATTAAAAAGGGAAGGGCACGTAACCAAGGATGGCTGTGAGGACCCCTAGTCCTGCCCTGGGGAAGGCCAAACGCCCAGACTTGCTGAGTCCCACAAAGCGCAACAATGGGAGCTTCTAGAAAGTCCTGTCAGCAGCCAGATGATGCTTTAGCAGGGTGCTGTGCATGGAGTCGTGCCCCCCCAATTCCTACGTTGGGTCCTAACACCCAGTGTGGCTGCATTGGGAAGTAGGGGCCTCTGGGCAGGGACTCAGTTAAATGAGGTCATGAAAGTGGGGTCCTGTTACCGTAAGACTAGTGTCCTTATGAGAAGGCCCTGTACTCTCTCTGCCACGCGCGGGTGCAGTGAGAGGCGGCCATGTGCAAGCCAGGAAGCGGGTCTCACCAGGAACCGACTGTGTTGGCACGTTGACCCCGGGCTTCTGGCCCCTACCTGTGGGAAATAAATGCCTGTTGTCCCCGGTCTGTGGTGTTCCAGTTCGACAGCCCGAGCCGACCAAAGACAGAGGGTGGTGTGGATGTGACCGTTGCTGGCTGTTTCACTCCAGGCTCCCTCTGGGGAGAGAGTCCCAAGTCCTGGCCTTGGCAGGTGTTGGTTCGCAAAGCCACCACCCTCCGTGGAGCGCAGGGAGAAACTGAGGACAGGCCGCCACTCCAGGTTGTCAGGTGGCAGGCTTAATAAGCAAGGGAACTTCCTCCCAGGCTTGTTTCGGATGCCACAAGACAGGGAGATCTTTGTGCCCACGCGCCCAATCTTAAAGTTTGCTGCGGAGAGGCCTTACGTAGGCTCAGTCCCTGTGCCGTCCAGGTGGTCTCAGCACATTCACTCTCTCAAGGCTGTGTCCTGGGGGCAGCACTGGAGAGGGCGGGGCGAGCACAGTGCACATGCCAAGGCCCGGGGAGGGGCGTGGAGCCTCTGAGTCCCTGGGTTGAGGTCCCAGGTCAACCGGAGGTCACATCTTGTCCTCTTGATGGTTTCCTCCAACAGCTGGATTTTCTGAGTCCCCTGCTCTGGGACGGCTGGGCCTCCTTCCTTTCAGCAGACTGCATTAGGCTCTTTTCTGTGGTGGTGTGAGGGCATGACAGAGGGATGGTGGTCCGAGGGAATGGCGAGTCCGAGCCCAGAAGTCACAGGGAATGTTGGCTACATTCTCTCGGTCATAGCAAGTCACAGTCCAGCCCAGATCCTAGACTGGGGAGATACTCCACCTCCAGATGGGAGGAGAGGCCTGAAGCATAGGGTGGAGGGGGCTGCAGGTGCATTAATTCAGGCAGCCTACCTCCCAACCCTGTGCACTGGATCTCCCCTCCCCGCTTGTGCCCTGGGTCTCCCCTCCCCCCTTGTGCACTGGATCTGCCCTTCCCCCTGTGCACTGGATCTCCTCTCCCCCTTGCACACTGGATCTCCCCTCCCCCCGTGCACTGGATCTCTCCTCCCCCCCCCGTGCACTGGATTTCCCCTCCCCCCATGCACTGGATCTCCCCTCCCCCTTGCACACTGAATCTCCCCTCCCCCCCCCGTGCACTGGATCTCCCCTTCCCCCTTATGCATTGGATCTCCCCTCCCCCCTGTGCACTGGATCTCCTCTCCCCCTTGCACACTGGATCTCCCCTCCCCCCTGTGCAATGGATCTCCCCTCCCCCCGTGCACTGGATCTCCCCTCTCCCTTGCACACTGGATCTCCCCTCCCCCTTGCACACTGCATCTCCCCTCCCCCTTGCACACTGCATCTCCCCTCCCCCTTGCACACTGCATCTCCCCCCCATGCACTGGATCTCCCCTCCCCCCTTGTGTACTGGATCGCCCCTGCCCCCTTATGCACTGGATCTCCCCTCCCCCATGTGCACTGGATCTCCCCTCCCCCCCCCCCGTGCACTGGATCTCCCCTCCCCCCCCGCGCACTGGATATCCCCTCCCCCCCGTGCACTGGATCTCCCCTTCCCCCTTATGCATTGGATCTCCCCTCCCCCCGTGCACTGGATCTCCTCTCCCCCTTGCACACTGGATCTCCCCTCCCCCTTGTGCACTGGATCTCCCCTTCCCCCTTATGCACTGGATCTCCCTTCCCCCCCATGCACTGGATCTCCTCTCCCCCTTGCACACTGGATCTCCCCTCCCCCCCCCCGTGCACTGGATCTCCCCTTCCCCCTTATGCACTGGATCTCCCCTCCCCCTTTTGCACTGGATCTCCCCTCCCAACCCTGCACACTGGATCTTCCTTCTCCCTTGTGCACTGGGTCTCCCCTCCCCCTGTGCACTGGATCTCACCCCCACCTTGTGCACTGGGTCTCCCCCTCCCCCATGCTTCGGACCTCACCGCCTTTGCCTATTCCGTACTCCTATACTGGTCTCTCCATCTTCTATATCTTTCCTCTGGAGGTAAAACATGCTGTAAACTCCCCTGCGTCTAAAACAGCAGCCAGGTCACCAACCCTCTTGACCTCCCCTCCACAGAAGTCCTGAAGGAGCTGTCTCTGTGCCCTCTGTGATTCCTCTCCCACTACCCCTTCTCCTGCCTGCTTCCCCAGCTGCCCACCCAGACCACACTGGGGGCCACATCCTGTGTCTGGTTGCTGTCCTCATCTGTATGACCACTTCCTTCCGTAGGTGGCCGTGACACCACATCCTGGCTTCCGTCCAGTCTTCTGGGGTCCTTCCCTGGCTCCTTTACCACCCTCCACATAGGGTTGCGTCCCTGCACGCAGCCCTTCTCCGCTGCATCACGCCCGTTCCACTGGTTCCCCAGCCCTGAGCCCTGCGTGCCCTGATCTCTGCCCAGGGCGCTGGCCTCCCTGACCACGCTGCTCACTCAGACCTTCACCCACCACTTCGCCTCCCAGCCTTCCCGCCTCCGTTCACGCACGTGCTAGGGCCACACCTGGAAGTCAGCCCAGTTCTGGTCTCCGACACGCGCCCTTGCCATCAGCGTGTTCCCAGGGCACACCTGTGTTCACGGCAGCATTACCCCCCTTGCTCAAGGTGGGAGCAGCCCAGCGTCTACCTGCAGACTGTGGATAGACACCATGTGCCCATCCACACAGCTGAATGTTATTCAGCCTGAAGAAGGAAGGATATTCTGACACCTGCTAGGACGCGGTCAGCCCTCGGGATGCCATGCTCAGTGAAATGAGCCAGTCACGAGGGGACAGATCCCTGCATGGTGCCACCTACATGAGGTACTCAGAGTGGCCAAAATCATAGAGACAGACGTGGGCACCAGGGGCAGGAATGGGGGTTAGTGTTTAATGGGCACGGAGGTCGAGGTTCACAAGAATGTTCTGGGACAGATGGCGGAGGCAGTGCCGCTGACTCGTGTGCTCGGTGTTGATGGCCAATGTGGCCTGTGACGTGCAGGTCTTACTACAATTTATAAGAATGAGGAAAGAAAAAAGTGTTTCTGATGCCTCCCTCAGTCCCGGCCGCCTTCGTCCCTCTCTGGGTTATTGCTGGAGCCCCTAACCCGTCTCCCCGCTGTGTCCTTGCCCCCCCACCCCAGTCCAGGCTGTTCTCAACACAACAGCTGGAACCAGGTTTCAAATATACAATTCGAGGTTGCCTCTCTGCCCAGAACCCCCTGGGACCCCCCATCTCAGAGTAAAGCCTGAGGCTTTCCAGGGTCAGGTGCCCCCTCTGGCCTCCTTACCACTCCCCCTGACCCCTTCTGCTCCAGCCCACTGGGCTCCTTGCTGCTTCTTAAACACACCTTGGGACCGTGTGCCAGGCGTCTCTCCCCCTCAGCTTTCCCTTTAAATTCCATCTTATGGGAGACACCTGTCTTCCATCTGATCCAGCGGTTCTCAAACCGCTGTCCCTTTAGGGGACATTTGGCAATGCCTGAGGACATTTTTGGTTGTCACAACTTGGAGGGGGGAAGTCCTTCTGGCAGCTCGTGGGTAGCTGCTAGTGTGCCGTCACCAGCCTACAATGCAACAATGTTGCACAATGCAACAGTACAACCCCTCCCACAAGGAATTACTGGCCCCAAATGCCAACACTGCCGGGGTTGAGAAACCCCGCCCTGTCCTCCCGGTGCTGTGCGTCCTTCCCCACATCCTGCTACCCGTTCCTGGTCACCGGTTATTACCTGAGGTGTGTGTTCACTGCCTGGGGCAGCAGTGTGGTCAGAGCCCATCCCTGAGGTGTTGGGTCTGGCCATCTCTTCTGGTCCCGTGTTCTTGGTGACCTTGGCTGCAGATGAACTGGGGTAGGAAGTAATTTCAGGAAAGTCCTCTGTTTCCTGGCCCCCAAGCGACAACGAGGCGTTCTCGATTCCAGCCCAGTGCGATGGGATGGGAGCCTCAGGAGCCTTGGGTTAGTGGGCAGCGGCCCGCGTGTGAATGCCTCCCAGAGCCGTGTGCCCTCACTCTGCTTCCCGGCCGGAGGGCTGAGTGCTTGCAGGAGGTGGTTCAGACCCCCCAGGAGGCCTGTGGGGGCAGCCTGCTCAGACCTATGGCTCTGGAGCGTGCTAAGCCTGGATGGGGGTGATGGAGGCGGGGAGCCGGGGATCAAGCAGCTAAAGCAGGCTTCCATGTGCATCGTCGCCTGCCCTCGGAAAGGACGCAGTGTGGTTAGTTCAGTAGTTTTCCTGAAACGTCAGGTGCTGTGTGAATTCCTCCTCTTGGTCTTTCACATCTGGACAGAAGAAAACCCTGATGTTGTGGCTCCCTCCTGACCGGGGGTGTGCCCGCCGTGCACTCCGGGAGCAGAGTGACAGGCGCCTGCAGGGGGTGCCTTCGCCAGGACCGGCCGCCACGAAGCTGGGGGTTTCGGGCTGGCTGGAGAGCCCGGAGTCACCGTGCTGGGCGCGGCGCCCCTCAGTGCGTGAGCACGGGGCTTCGTGCCGGGGCCCACCTCCTTTCGCTCCAGTCTTGGACGGAGATAGGAGCGTCTCCAGCGGAGAGAGGTTGGCTTTGCAGTGGGAAGGTCAGAGAGGTCACGAAGGGCGGCCTTGCCCTGGGCGTGGAAGAGATTTCCTGACCTTCCGCCGGCCGGTTATCTGCAGGGCACCTATTCTGTGCTGCCGTTGCTCCTGTGCTGGGTCCACTGGAGCGTGTAGGACGACACCGCCTGCTGGCACCACATTGATGGCAGGGCCAGGACACCTCTGGCCTGAAGCAGTGCAGACAAAGCGTGGCCACCTCTGTGGCCCCAGGCGTGACTGTCCCTAGGACCGCAGACCCTGTGGGACACACAGGCCCCTCTGTCCCGGGACTGTCAGCTGGAAAAATTCCCTTTGCGAGAAAGACTGTGTCTATGTGTCCAGGACTCCTGCCCACGGAGCTGGAGCCATCGTAACCCACGCACGGTCATGACCCTTCTCATGTGGTCAACACCTTGTGAAGAGAAGCCCAGCGGTCGGAGGGTGCTGGGGGTGTGACTCACGTCACAACAAGCTGCCACCTTCTCCCGTTGAGCTGGGAACAGGAAGATGTCGTCCGGTCCAGGTGCAGGAGAAGGTGGGCTGCTGGGGCGTGGCATGGCGTGGCCCGACATGTGGCGAATCGAGGTCCCTGGAGCTGGTGAGGATCTTAGGTCATGTGGCAAACCGCAGTGCAAGTTGCAGGTGGGGCTGATTTTAAAGTAGCAAGACGGTTCTGGATTATTTGTCGGGAAGCCCAAGGTAACCACGGGGGTCCTTCATGGTGGAAGACGGGGCCACAGAGGGTCAGAGAGAGCTGTGAACACAGCAGACGCACCGCCGCTGGCTCTGAAGTTGCAGACAGGGACCGTGGACCAAGGAAAGGGTGGCCTCTGGAAGCTGGGAAGGGTGGGGAAACGGATTCTCCCCTGGACCCTCCCGAAGGAACAGCCCTGCTGACCCCTTGACTTTAGCCAGTGCGACCCATGCTGGGATCTTCCAGAACTGCAAAGTCATGAATTTTGTTGTCTGAGCCACTGGGTTTGTGATGATTTGTTGCAGCAGCCACGGGAAGGCAATACCTGCCTCCTGGGGACATGCCCACGTGGCCAGGGGACACGCGAGGGCGTTCACGAAGGTCTGCCTACACCGCAAAACCCTGGAAGAATCGGGTGCCTCTTGTGGGGCGTGGCTGGATGCTCCGTGGGGCCCCACACAAGGGCAGTTGCAGAATATCAACTTGGTGAAGGGCAGAACACACAGGATGTGACAAATCAGGAGCCAATCTCAAAATATCACATATGCATGATGTCCTTTTTATAGAGTTAAAAGCAACCAAAAATACATTTAGGACCACATATGGCAACCAAGCTGCATTAAAGGGGCCGTATGAGTCAGGGTCCAGGGTCCAGGTAGCTTCATGGGGAGGTGGGGAGTGGATGGGGGCCCCGGGAGTGGTTGGGGGCCACAGGGAGTGGACGTGGGTTATGGCCGGGCTCTCCCTTCGTGTCGGGTGGTGGGCTCGTGGGTGATCATAGCCCCATTTAAAGTAACTACTGAGCCATTTGACTTGTTCGCACAGGTGAGAGATGGCCATCTCCCTGGCCTGCCTCCCTCCAGAGAATTCTCAGTCCAGGAGTTTTCAATTAGTGTTGCGAATAGCGTCATGTGTGACACGGGCAAGCTTTGCATACAGTTGGATTGTTCTGTCATTAGCAAGGGGAAGGCAGGTGCTGCATGCACACAGGGGCGGGGGGAGTTAGGGGTGCTCTGTGCGGTGGGGCTGGAAGGTCTGGGCTGCCTTCTGACAGCCTACATTCATTCAGTGGCTCTGCCCATGAGAACAGATCTGCTCATGTGCTTAATGAGATGTCCTTGGGGGGTGAAGACACAGCTTTTGGTCCCTTCAGAGGAGCTTTGCGAATTTGCTTCCTTCCAAGGTAGGAGCAAAAGATGCCATGAGTCTTGCTTGGATCTGGAACGGAACAGGAGACTTTTCTTGGAACTCCAGGATTCATCCCACATGGACAAGTTTATCTGGATTTTTGCAAATTCCTTACAGCCAAGGTGTGTGACGCCTGATTCCCGCTAAGCTCACACAGGCAAAGCTGAGCTTCTGGACGTGGTGTCAGCTCAGACGTTGGGTCTGGGAGGACGTGGGGGGCGGGGTGTGGACAGGGAATTCAGAGAACATAATGTTTCCCTTGAGAGCATTTCCTTTGAGTTACGTGAAGAGTTACGGGCGTGGGGGAAGGGTACAAGGATTGTGAGTCATGTTGTGAGCCGTGAAGTTTAGTTGTACTTGGATAATCTCATAAGGGGCGGGATCAGCAAGGTGGGAGGTTCTCGTTAAGGCCCAGTGTCGTTTTGTGGCCCCTGTACAGGATAAATATGTTCCTGATTTGCTGATAAACACTGGCTTTATCCTGTTTTCCAAGCTGACACATGGGAAACTTCGAGGAAAGAAAATGAGGTGGTGTCGACATACTTTTCTTGAGAGTCCCGTCTATTTTATAATTTCTGGCCCATTTTTCAGGGTCATTTGGTTTCTACTGTAGAATTTACTTAGGTGTTAGATTCTTGATCCGGTCTGAAGGTGATTACTTGGTGCTGCTTCCTTAGGGATGACGGTCAGGTTCCTCGTGGTGCCTTTGAGTGTGTGGGGCCAGGCCGGCTGGTCAGGGGCTTGTCCTTGGGATGCGTCAGCCCCAGGGAGCTGCTGTTTACCCCCAGGGGATTGTTATTATTAGTTTTAAGTTAAGGCGAAACTCAGGTAACGTACAATCAGCTGCGTTAAAGCAAACAGTTCAGTGGCATTCGTGCGTCCACAACGTTGTGCGTCCACACCACCTCTCTCTGGTTCCAGACGCTTCCATCACCTGAAAAGGAGACCCCCATGCCAGAAAGAGGCCATTCCCCCGCTCCCCTCACCCCAGCGCCTGGCAGCCAGCCTCCCATCTGCCGAGGGGTAAGTGTGCAGGGAGCCACCTAAGTGATTAAACTGAGTTTTGTGATGACTCATGACTCCCAGCATATTTAAGAGGGGTGAAGGTGTACCGCTTGGCAGGGGCTGCATGCTGGGGCCTGCACCTGATCCTGCCACACTCTGGCTGTGTGACCTTGACCGGTGGCTTGGCCTCTCCGTGCCTTGGTTTTCTGCCTGCCAGAAGAGGCTGGTGATAGCACTCCTCACAGGGCTGTGGTGGGGGGGAGATGAGAGGATGCCCATGGAGCGGCATGGAACCCGGCCCTCTGCAGGTGCCCGGGGAATTCAGCGGGCGGACGTGAATGAGCCACGGGGACGTCATGCCCACTGTAACCATGTGAGGACCGATAAGCTACAAAACAGTGCAATGTGCTTAGCTCACTAGAGAGCTGAGGTCACGGGGATGGCAGCCTGGTTCTGAAAACACCCCTGTGGGTCGTGGGCCCCGTGAAGATGCTGGGTTTCCGTCCCTTGATGCTGGGTGGGCCTGCCCGAGTCGTAGCAGCCCCTAGAAGCAGGAGCGTTCTCTGGCTGGTGGCAGCACAGGATGTGGGAGACGTGAACCACGAGGGTGATTTCATGTGCTGTCACCACTCAAAGCTGGAGGGGCCACAGGCAAGGGAATGGGGGTGGCCTCGGGAGCTCCAGCCCTGCAACCACAGGAACAGGTTCTGCCCATCCTGGTGAGCCGGGAGGCCAAGCTCCCTCGACCTCCAGGCGGAGACCCAGCCAGGGCCACTGCCTGGAGTCCAGCCTCTGGAGACCCTGAGTGGAGGGTCCTCCCTGCCAGCCGAGCAGACGTCTGGCCGCAGAGCTGAGAGCTGCCGAATGGGTTTTCCATCTGAGCCGCTAATAGGCTCGTGGCGGTGTCTCACGGCACTGAGAATTAATATGCGGGGCGACAGGTGGACTGAATTCTTGAGACCAGCCGTCCGGGGAGAGGCAGGACTCAGGGACCGCTTCCCTTGGCGGAACATGGGGACAGTTCGGGAGGATGAGAAAATTCTGGAGATAGAGGCTAGAGGCTGGGGATGCTTACTCGACGGTGTGAATGTGCCCGATGCCACTGAGCGTGCACGGAAGCGTGGTTAAAATGGTGAATTTTATATCTATTTTACCACAATAAAGAAGTGATAATTGACCTCCTAAGGTGGAATTGACCTGAAATCGCACCGTGTGTTTTGGGGATGGTAACGCATATATAAGCAGAGGGTTGATAGCCAAGGCCCACAGCCAGATGTCCACGGGGTGGGGGTCTCGCACCACGTGGATGCGTCTGACACGTCTGGACGTGGGCTGCAGAACCCAGGCATGTTGTAACCCCTGAGCAGCCACTAAGACGTGGACCTAGCTAGGGAGCCGGCGTGGGGGCTGAGATGGGAAAGGCAAGCATGCACTCAGCGTGGAAGGAGGCGGGAGGGAGGAAGGGGACAGAGGCTCCTGGGACCAGTGGGAAGCAGCCCCGCGGGGGCCTACCCACGAGGGTGCTCCGTTCAGTGAGGCGGGGTGGCCAGGGCTGGTCACAGCACGTCCCATGGCACCCACTGACGGTCCTGGTGTCTGCTTCTGCGCCCCCGGGGTAGGGAGGACCCATCTCGGGTGGCCTCTGACGGTGAACGGCCCGCATCACGGGGTGGTCACTCCGTCAGCACTGGGTGCTGGGACACACTGTCCACTTCAGGGACCATGGAAACAACATGGTGGCTCCCTGCCTTCCACTTCGCCAGGCTCCAGGAGGTCAGAGCGCCTTACGCAGGGTGGAGACAGAGGCTGTTCTCATGGTCAGTCTACTGTGCTGGACAGCCTTTCTCGGCCCTGATTGGCTCACAGGCAGGAGCATGGGGTCTCTCTTGCCATTCAGATCTGGAGGGAGGGGTGAGGACAGCAGATGGCATTTACCCCACGGGGCCCTGTCCTGGGCCGACGGGTGAGCAGGGCAGAGGGGCAGGTCTGAGAAGAGCCCCCTCCCGGGTGGAGGAGGGTCCCTGTTGGCCGCGAGCTGGTCTGGGCCAAGGTTTCTCATGGCCACCGGGGCCTCCAAATGGCCTCACAGCCACAGACAGGTACACTTTCTCAGGCCCCACAGCTCTGTCCTCAGGAATCTCTGAGGTCACTCTGTATGGCCTGAAGAGGGGGGCTAGCTGACCCGGGGCACCTGACATGGGCCAGGCACTGTGGCTTCGGCTCTGTGCACCGGGCTGTCCAGGCTCTGTCTGGACTTCTGGAAATTTCTCTGAGGACAGGGTGGCTAGTCCCCCTGTGTCCTCTCAGGCCCACGGCCTTCCCTGCTCTTCAGAGGGAAGCCTCTGCCTTTGTCCTTGGGGTTGCTGTCCGCTATGACGTGTCACTGATGAGGATCCTGTGTACCTGACCCCGTGTGGACATGCATTATGCATTCCTCAGCTGCGGGCACCCGCTCCACTGCCCGGCCAGCGACAGGCCTTGTTTTCTTACAGAAAGTTAAAAAAAAAAAAAAGCTTTTTCTGGTTGTAGTAAACTTTCTAGAAAGGAAAACAAGCTCAGACTTGAGGTGGCCAGAGCAGGAAAGGGGAAGCGGTGTCGGCGCTTGGCTCCTCCCACTCTCTCTGCTCACCCGCGCGCGTGTGTATTACGTGTACTCTGTACGTGTGTTCCCTGCTGCACGGCTTTTCCAGCTTCCCTCAGTTCCCGGAAACGCGAGCCTCCGACTTCTCCGCGCCTCCTCCCTCATCCCCCGGATGGGCTGGGGCGCGGCTGACGTGGGGCCCGAGGTGGCCTAGGTGTGCATGCTGGGCTCTCGTGGACACAGCACCGCACACCTGGGCGCTTACTGTCTCACCGTCTGGAGGCCCATCCGGGATCAGGGCTGGCTGCTCCCTGCTCCAGGCCTGTGTCCTGAGCCTCTGGCAGCTGCAGCGAGCCTGGTCTCGTGGCCATGTCACTCTGTCTGCCTCTGCCACCACGTGGCCTCCGTTTCTTCTCCTCTTTAATTTTTAAAGAGTGTTTATTTTGAGTGAGAGAGAGAGAAAGAGAGAGAGAAAGAATGGGCAGGAGAGGGGCAGAGAGAGAGAGGGAGGGCGAGAATCCCAAGCTGCCTTCGTGTTGTCAGCACAGAGCCCGACACGGGGTTCGAACCCACGAACTATGAGATCATGACCTGAGCAGAAATCAAGAGTCGGACACTTAACTGACTGAGCCCCCCACCCCCACCCCAGGCACCTCTTTTTCTGCCTCTTTAGGGGCATGTGCCATTGGATTTGGGCCTGCCCAGATAACCCAGGATCTCATTACTGTCACATCTGCAAAGACCTTTTGCCAAGTAAGGTCATGGTGGCAGGTTCCAGGTGGGCCCGTCCTCTGGGGGCCACGTCCAGCTGACCACAGCCACCATTGTGTGTGGGAGGGGAGAAGGTCTGCCTAGTGTGGTGGGTGCAGATGGGAGGCCAGAGGTGCTGGGCGCCCAGCAGGTGGCCCCCGTCAGTCCATGGGGAGAGTGCACCTGGGTGTCCCTGCTGATCCTGGGCCAGAGCAGAGTCGCCTCGGGTAACCTGTCAAGTTGGCACTTGCAATGTCCCCTCACGCTTTAGGGCTTTGTCACCTGTGGTTCAGGCTGCTGGAGCACCACACCCCCCACCCCCAGACATATGCCAGGAGGGCTCCCAGCTGCACTCACTCCCTGAGAAACACAGAGCAATCCAGACGTGTCTGTCACGGGTCTGCCTGTGCCCAGTGCCCCCAGGGCATCCAGGGCACAAAGCCTTTGGCAGCTGCCTCCGATCTGTCGGAAGGCACCTGGGTCTGCTCTCTGCCCCATGAGGGTCACAGGAAGCAGCCTGCAGTTTCTTTGGGGTTGTAGGGGACCTTGGAGCCCTAGAGGCTGAGGTTCCCCATGTGAGTGGACACCAAGGGCCTGGAAGAGGTCAGGCCGTGTGCCTGAGGGCCTATGAGGACAGGGGGGCCTCAGACAGGCTGGCCTGTCATTGCACAGAGGCTGGTCCTCCCTGGCCCAGCCAGATAGGTGTGAGATACAGGTGGACCCTGGATACTCCAGACCCATGGAGGCCAGGCCTCTGGCTGAATGCGGGCAGCCCCTGGCCAGACTGCCCCATCTAGCTGTGAGTGTGAGTGGAGGTTGGCTCTGGCCACTGAGACCTTGGGGGGCCGGGGTAGATCCAGGGGCCAGGAGCCATGGTCTGAGGGAGGGGACAGGGCCAGTGTGAGAGCACCAGAGTCCCCAGAGGAGGGACTCACTGGCCTCCCGGGGTCTTCACCCCCAGCAGTAGACTGTAGCACAGGTACCAGAAGTGGGGGTGGGGCGTTGAGTGTGCCTGCCCCACCCCCCCACCTGGCAGGACCCCTTCTTTGCCTTCAGTGCGTATTTTCACAAGATAGGTCACTCTTCCTGTTTTGAGTTCAAAGTGTCAAGCTCCCTGCTCTCTGCTTCCTACCAGGGTGTGTGTGTGTGGGGGGAGGGGGGGTCTGGGTGGTCTGGTCCCTGTCCCTGAGGCCTGCTCTCTGTGGGACCCCTGGGCCTGGAGCTCTGAGACCTTCAGATAAACGCAGTCTCGCCTCAGCTGCACTGCGTATTTCCCGAAGCATGTTTCTTTCTCTAAATAAACTCAAGGGGCGCCTGGGTGGCGCAGTCGGTTAAGCGTCCGACTTCAGCCAGGTCACGATCTCGCGGTCCGTGAGTTCGAGCCCCGCGTCAGGCTCTGGGCTGATGGCTCGGAGCTTGGAGCCTGTTTCCGATTCTGTGTCTCCCTCTCTCTCTGCCCCTCCCCCGTTCATGCTCTGTCTCTCTCTGTCCCCAAAAAATAAATAAATAAATAAATAAATAAACTCAAATCGTCACGTGAGTGGGAAGGAGGCCACGGGATGGGTCTCAGGGCTTGGGGCTAGGTCCCCGTTGCTCTTCTAGTCTCGGTGGCCTGGGACCAGAGGTCTCCGACAGCCTTGAGGGCCGCCCCGTTGACATTTGAGTCCCTGGCCTGCAGGATCTTCCCCACGGGGTAATTGTGCTCAGGGTGGACGTTAGGAGTGACCTTCAGGAGCTAATTGGCAAATGTACGTTTTAAAAGCTTCTAATTTGCCCCTCCTGATGGGATCCATGTTTAATGTGGTCGTAATTGCCAGTTTTTATGTCTTGATGTCTTAAATTTATACTCAGGCTTTGAAGAGAATTTGCGGGAATGGCCCTGTGCCGTGGAGCAAGTGGGGCTTGCCCAGAGGCTTTCAGGCCACACCTTCACACATCCTGTCTCAGCTGTGCCCCGAGGATGGGACCTTGCTGGGGACAGCTTGGACCCAGGGAGATTGGCTGTGCCCCTGAAGGTGGCCGAGGGACCTCCTTCCTCTGGGCTCATTGGCTGTGCTGTCCTGAGCCTCTGGGAAGCCAGAGCCCCCAGTTCCTCTCCTGGGCAGTTCTGAGGCCCAGGTGATGTGAGAGTGTACCACAAATGTTCTTATGGCTGTGGCAGCCCTGTCAGCGGGGCCTCGGGGGCCAGCCCACCCGAGAGTGCAGCCTCTGGCCCCAGGACTCTTGCACAGCAGCTGGAACCCAGTGCTCACTACACTCCCTGAGTCTAGGGGTTCTTCTGAAGGTGACCAGCCTACCCTGACCAATACCCAGACCTAGTGTGCCCCTCCCCCATGAGCCTGGGGGCAGGCAGGCATTAGGAAAGAAAAGCAGGTAGGAGTGGTGGGGGGAGACCCAAGCCTGGGGAGGGGGAAAGAGGAGGGCCATGGAAGAGGGGTGGGCCCAGGAGGGCAGACCGGGGAGGAGGCCAACACAATTGGAAGAGCCAAGGTGGAAGGCTTTGTGGGGAGGGCAGCCTCAGGGGTAATGGGGGAGGGTCAGTGCATGTATGAGGTGGGGGTCGCAGGACAGGCTGGGGGAAGGTTCACAGAGGTGAGGCCAGCCCCCTCCTGCAGGCCAGCAGACGTTTGCTTTCCTCCTGTTCACGCCGCAGAGGCCCAGGTGCCCTTCATCAGAGACCTTCCCTGGGCTCCTGCATTCTGTGCAGACGTCCAGCCTTTCCCTCTAGTGGACGGTGGCTGCGTCCGCCAGATGCACGGAGAGCTGGCTGGCGGCCGGGCCAAGGACTCGCAAACTCCCCGGAGGCCTGTGGCTGCAGTTTCTATCCAATGGTACTGGACCCTGGGTGGCTGCTCTGGGGGACAGACAGGGCAGTGCGCTGGGCTGGGAGCCCAAGGTTAGATGGGCGTGGCCTCTTGGAGACAGTCGAGGGGGCAGAAATAGACGTGGGGTGTCAGCAGCAAGTGCACAGCCACTCATTGCTGGCTCCGCCCAGGGTGAGAATGCCCCCCGCACAGTGTTTATGGCAGGTGCGTCACGCATGTGTTGCGGGAGACCTCAAAGCCTCCTTTGCAAGCTCGAGACCTTCCCACAGCCCAGTCATGACCCTCCTTCCCGCACAGCCAGGTGGGTCCTCCGTGAGCAAGGAGCTGGGGACTCAGGGAGGGAATCCCCTTTCACAAGCCTGGCTTTTGTTTGTGAGAGGAAGAGGGGGAGCAGGGTGTCCTCAGGGAGGCAGGAAGTCAGAGGCCATGTCCCTGAGGGCTCAGCTGCAGCTGGTGGGCGCCCTGTCCCCTTGTAACAGTGGGCTGGATCTGGCGGGTGATCCTAGCACTGCAGGGCGCCAGATTGCTGCTGAACCCGGGGAGCCTGCAGCCTGTCGGGCCTGGCCTGGCCCCTGGGCCCTGACGTTGCTGCTCCGGTGGTCGGTGGAGTCAGGGGGAGATCTGGTGTCATGCCATGTGGTGGGCACATCAGGGATTCCTGTCTAGGTCTGCTGTACTGACCCCAAACACTCCGGCTTTTGTTGGCAGGAGAGCATTAAAAATCAGATCTGTCCTGGGGCACCTGGGTGGCTCAGTCGATTAAGCGTCTGACTTCAGTTCAGGTCATGATTTCACAGCTCATGAGTTTGAGCCCCACATGGGGCTCTGTGCTGACAGCTCAGAGCCTGGAGCCTGCTTCGGATTCTGTGTCTCCCTCTCTCTCTGCTCCTCCCCTGCTCACGCTCTGTCTCTATCAAAAATAAATAAACATTAAAAAAAAATTAAAACAGGGGCGTCTGGGTGGCTCGGTCGGTTGAGCGTCCAGCTTCGGTTCCGGTCATGATCTCGCAATCTCACGATCTCGCAGTCCATGAGTTGGAGCCCCGCACTGGGCTCTGTGCTGACAGCTGAGCCTAGAGCCTGCTGCAGATTCCGTGTCTCCCTCTCTCTCTGCCCCTCCCCTGCTCACACTCTGTCTCTCTCTCTCTCTCTCTCTCTTAAAAATAAGTAAACATTAAAAAAAAATTAGGGGTGCCTGTGTGGCTCAGTCAGTTAGTTAAGCGTCTGACTTCGGCTCAGGTCATGATCTCGCAATTTGTGAGTTCGAGCCCCACATCGAGCTCTGTGCTGACGGCTCAGAGCCTGGAGCCTTCTTTGGATTCTGTGTCTCCCTCTCTCTCTGCCCCTTTCCATCTTGCACTCTGTCTCTCTCTTTCAAAAATAAATAAATGCTAAAACAAATTTTAAAAAATTAAAAAACTCAGACCTGTCCTGTCTATCATCTGGTTATGGATGGTCGAGCATCTCATCCATACAACTCAAATCAACACTTACCTATTTGGAAGAGAAACGAGATCCAGTAGCCACCGTGCTCCTTAAAAGGAAAAGAAGTTGTAGACAGTTCAAACACTTTACCGTAGGAGAAGAAACCACAACGAAGCTGGAGGGAGTGTGTGCAGCCGTGTTGATCCCACAGTAAGGAGGCCTCTGAGAGTGCGGGCAAGTGGCAGGAGGAGAGAGGCAGGGGGAGATGTAGCCACGCAAGTCCCACAATGGACAGGATGGCTTCCCCGTGGCAGGGAGCCACAGAAAGTTGTAAGACGGGTGGCGAAGGGGGAAGTATTGGTGACGGGATAGCAGGTGACTTGTTGGCTTCAGGGACCTATGAAAGCTGTCACAAGGCCTCACACCCCGGGGGAAGACGGCCCTCAGAAAAGTGGGTCCACGGGCCTCGGTGAGGGTGTGGGGAAACAGCAGGGGAGTCTGGGAAGTATAGTTTTTATGCCAGGGACCCTTACAAGCAGCTGGAATGGGGAGTGCTTTGCTCCAGGAAGAAGGGGACAATGGTTGTGGGGTCAGGTACAGACTCTTGTAGACACAAACAGGCAGTTAGTAAAGGACAGAAAGAGACTGGCAAACAAATGAAGAGCATGTTCAGGGTCACCAGCAGTCAGATGATTAGGAGTCGAGACACTGAATTTCACCTGTGTCCTAAGACCCGTCCATACCTGGCACATCCCCGCTCTGGTCGGGTGCTGACCCTACCTGACGGTTTCTCAGGCTCCTGAGTGGGCTTCTGGCTGGGTTGGGCCAGCGTGAGGCTCTGGCCAGGGCTGGCGGGAAGGGGACAGGCCTGTCTGTCGTGGCTGCAGCTTCTCCACTGCGTCCTCCGGTGACCGTACCGGCTGCCTCTGGCCGTGCAGCTTGGGGCCACAGCGGCTTCCTATGGATGCCGCGTACCCTTCTCCTGTCACAGGGGCCACCACCTCACAGTGTCACAGCCCCTGTGTGTCACGTTCTCATTGTTTTCCCCTCAGATGCTGCTTGACACGGGCACTAATGTGTGGGGCTGCCTGGGCGTGGGGACACGGGTCCTGCTCGGCCCTGATGCTCTAGAGTGTTTGGGAACCCCGAATCTGGAACATGTGAGAAGAGACAGACTTCTTCCACTGTCATCTTCTAATTCTGCTGCTAGGGATGCATCCTAAGGAAAGGAGAGGCAGGGAGAGGCAGGAACGAGGCAGTTTGATGCGGTTTTGTTCAAGTTGGCAAAACACTGGCATAACCCTACCTTTGAAAGCCACTTGAGTGGGGAGGTTGGAAAACCAGTCATGCTGCCTGGTGGACCGTGTCCAGCCGTAGAGTGCATGTGGCACAGGGAGCTGGTGAAGGACAGCGGGCAGGGGCGCCAGGGGTGGGGGCGCAGTCGGTTAAACGGCCGGCTCCTGATCCCCAGCTCAGGTGGGGAGGAGCTTGCGTTCCTGGGTTCAAGCCCTGTGTTGGGCTCTGTGCTGTCCGTGGAGCCTGCTTGGGATTCTCTGTCTCCCTTTCTCTCTGCCCCTCCCCTGCTTGCTCACACACGTGTGCACCCTTTCAAAAATAAATAAGTAAACAGTAAAAAAAAACAGTGGGAAGTATGGCTCAATTTTATTAAAAATACGTACATAGTATGTGCCGGGAAATTGTTCAGGATGTGCCTCAGGATGTTACCACTGTGTTCCCTGGTCGGGATGGTTATGGATAATTCTTATTTTCTCTATAGTTTCCTGTTTTGTTTTGTTTTTAAAACAATTTTAATGTTTATTTTAGAGAGAGAGAGAGAGAGAGAGAGAGGGAGAGAGAGAGAGCGCTTGAGCCAGGGGAGGGGCAGAGAGAGAGGGAGACACAGAATCTGAAGCAGGCTCCAGGCTCTGAGCCATCAGCCCAGAGCCCGATGCGGGGCTCGAACTCACGGACCGTGAGATCGTGACCTGAACTGAAGTTGGACGTTTAACTGACTGAGCCACCCAGGCGCCCCTTAAAAATGTTTTTTAAATTTATTTTTGAGACAGAGAGACAGAGCATGAGCAGGGGAGGGGAGGGAGAGAGAGAGAGAGAGAGAGAGAGAGAGAGAGAGAGAGAGAGAGAGAAAATCTGAAGCAGGCTCCAGGCTCCGAGCTGTTGGCACAGAGCCCGAGGCGGGGCTTGAACTCACGAGCTGTGATATCATGACCTGAGCCGAAGCTGGATGCTCAAGCGACTGAGCCACCCAGGCGCCCCTGTCGTTTCCTGTGTTTTTTGAAGATAATGTTACACCAATCGTGTGTCCTATACATGGAAACTAGAGAAAGGAACAGAGGGATTTCAGGTATTTTTCTGGTTGTCCATCACTCTCCTCAGAAGCAATCAGGGGCTGTTGTAGCAACAAGGCACAGCCAGGTTCCACCAAGAGAAAGGCTGAGCCCCTTTCCAGAGACACCCACCTGTGGGCAGCGGTGCTCAGGGGTCTGGGCTCACACCTCCTTAGGGTGGGCCTCGCTCCCCTCGGCTTCTCGTCCCAGCCCACGTCCTCACCACCAGCTGCCCCCAGAGGCCAGGGTCACCTGTTTGCTGGCATCATCTCAGAGCTGCTGTGTGTGTGTGTGTGGGGGGGGCCGCCTGGCGTGTGTCCCCCTACAGCTGTGATGGGGTGCATCTGTGGGTCCCCCTGTCCTGGGGAGGGTGGCAGCCGGGCCTGACGGCTTTGGCGAGGCTGTGGGCTGACCGCCAGCGTTCCGAATGTGCACAGGACAGACCCCCGAGCAGTCAGCGGTCCAGGACCCCTCCCCGCCGCATCTGGGAAGCCAGGTTGCTATTGGCTGTTGGCATGGAGTAGGTTCTGACTGGCAGGTGTCTCACTCTAAAAACTCCAGGTGAGTGAGAGGTCTCTGTCTCCTTTGTGTCTGTTGAATTAATTTTTTTTCCTAAAGTGTATTTAGCTATCCTCACAAATCCTTGACCTTGTTTGTCCGTGCTCCCCTGCGTCCCTGTCAGGTGGGCCGTTCCCGCCACAGCTGCTGTCCCACTAGGCTCCAGGCCTGGACCGCCCTCTGCTCCTAGGCCGCCATGGGGCCATGCCACCTCCGCTCCCTGCCCTCCTCCCGCTCTTGCTTGGCCCCACCTCTGGCCTCGAACTGCATTTGCTGCCCAGTGCCGGGAGTGCCCCCGGCATGGGGTGACCCAGAGTGGCACGCACTTGGCACCATTCACGCTCTCGGTGAGGCGGGCATTTGGCGCTGACCCATCTCGGGTGACTCTTCATCCGTAGGGTCTGAAAGCTCTCAAAACCATTTTCTACAAAACCAGCTTCCTCTTCCCTGAGAAAGGGGGTTCCTTCCAGAAAGTTCCTTGTGGCAGCCCCTCAGAGTCTCCGAGGACTCCGAGCAGTTGACCTGTTTTCAGGTGCCGGTGGCCCCTCCCCCCGCTGTGACCTCCACCCCCATGGCCCCCGTCGAGAGACCGCTCTTGCTCTGCCAAGCACGTGTGTGGGCGGCCACTCACTGCCCAGCGCGCCTGTGTGCTGGCCCCGCGAGGACAGAAGCAGGGCGTTCTGGCGTCTGGAGAGGAGCTCTGGATACAGATTCCGAGAGGGACAGAGAGGGATGGCTCTCCATGTGACCTCGCCCTGTCCAGGCCTCGCCCTGTCCATCCCCTGTGTGAATGGGGGGACCGTCCTTCGCTCCTTCCCGGGAATCTGTGTGCTCCACTTCCCGGTGACGTCAGAAGCGGAGATCCTTCTGACCAGATTTGTCCGGGTGACAAAGCCCCCAGACCAGGGGTTTCCACTTTGTTGATGCTAGTAAGGCTGAGGGGTGGCTTAACTGACTTGCGGCTGACTGCGTGAAGGGCCATCTCGGTCGCGAGGCTATTCTCGGCCTGTCCCTCCAAGTCGCCCCCCTGCCGCCCCTGTGGACTCAGCGTGAGAGCGGGTGTTCTGGGCTCACGCAAAATCAGAGACGGGGAGCGGCCTCACAGGGGGGGCCAGTCTGCCGTGGCCCCAAGTGACCCACCGCAGAGACATTTGCCAGGGGGAGGAGCCCGATGTCTTCCTCATGGAACTTGGCTGTGGGACGGTTGTTCACCAGACTGTCCCATGCTTGTGCCGCATGGACCAATTGTGTGCCAGTGCTGTTGCGGTGGTAACTCAATCTGGAAGAAGCTTCTAGCACTCAGCCTTACAGTCACAGGAAAGGTTTTGTTTATTTATTAAAAAATATTTTAAATGTTGACTTACTTTTAAGAGACAGACAGAGAGAGCGAGAGAGCGAGAGAGAGAGAGAGAAGAGAGCGCGCATGCGAGTGGGGGAGGGGCAGAGAGAGAGGGAGACACAGAATCTGAAGCAGGCTCCAGGCTGTGAGCTGGCAGCACAGAGCCCAGTGTGGGGCTCCAACCCACAGACTGTGAGATCATGACCTGAACTGAAGATGCTCAACCGACTGAGCCCCCCAGGTGCCCCCAGGAAAGGTTTTAAAATTGTGTTTATAGGGGCACTTGGGTGGCTGAATCAATTAAGCATCTGACTTCAGCTCAGGTCAGGATCTCACAGTTCATGAGTTCGAGCCCAACGTCTGGCTCTCTGCTGTCACTTCAGAGTCTTCTTGGGATTCTCTCTCTTTCTGCCGCTCCTCTGCTTGCAGTCTCTCTCTCAAAAATAAAAATAAACATTAAAAAAATAAATAAAATTCTGCTTATATATTTATTATTACAGACGGGTGTGATAGGTGATCAAAAGAGACTTTGGAGCATAAAAATATATTCCATGCAGTTAAAATTGCATGAAGAAAATGGGATGGAAATTCAGGAGGCTAAGGAGCCGTGTCCCCTGTGTGTCTAAGTGCTCTGTGCCTACTGACGAGGGCAGTCAAGTCGGGGCTTTGTGGAGTCCACAGCTGCTGCCTGTCAGCAGTTGTAGGGTGCTGGCGGTCCAGCCTCTGGAATTGTGTCAACTTTAGCTCAACAGTGTGTCCGTCAGCCTGGGTTTTCCTGGTTCGGGTAAGAGGAGAGGCATGGGGGTGGGCACCTCAGCGGCTGAGACAAATCTGGACAGAACCTGGGTTTCTGAGATTTCCTTTTTGTGGTAGGTGAGGACACTCTGAGCCCCGCGGTGGCTGCTCCTGGGTCTTCGCGGCTCCTGCCTGTGCCTGGAGCAGTCCCCGCACAGAGGTGCTCTCTGTCCTCCGGTACACGGCTCTGCAGCAGAACTGGGAGGTTCTGGGCGTCGGCCACCTAACCAGCCCTCATCCCGTGCCTCCTCCTGGGATGGCCCAGTAGCCAGGCAGGGGGCCCCATCGGGTTGGGGTGACCATCTGCCACCACGGGCACTATCCCAGGAAGCCCCAGGGCCCACTACTAACCAGGTGCACACCTGTCCCACGGAGGGAGAGTCCTCTGCTCAGAGACCCTAGCACCGGCTCCCGGTTCCCACCCTTGGGTTCAGGGTGATGTGGGGAAGCGGGTGCAAACCCTACAATTAATTGGCCTGGCTTCAGCTTGCCTCTGCTATTTCTTTTGGAAGAACCAGGATCTATGGCTTGAGTGGAAGCTCTGGGTATAGACGGGTATAGAGTGTGAGCCTCTCAGAAGGCAGCTGTTTTGGCTGGCCTCAGGGTACGGGGTTGAAGGAGGGCATGAGGCCGGGCGGCCAGGTGGCTGTGGGAGCTTGGGTGGGTGCTGCAGGGATTTGCCCAGGCGCTGGGTGCTGGGGGTAGAGTGAGGGGTGCGTGGACGCAGGCCTGCCTTCTCGGACCTTTTAGGTGATGGCACACGCCAGCCGTCAGTTGCACAGATCAGTGTGTAGCGTCCATCCGGGAAAGCGGGACAGTGGGGTGTTGCACAGTGCTTCCCGAGGACGCGTACCGGGCTCCCCCGTGCGGGAGTGGGGAGTGCTCCCTAAGAGGGTCCAGTAAGGGTCTCCTAGGAGTCGGGGGAAGAGCGGGGAAGAGAGAGAATGACGGAAAAGCCACATCTGGAAAGACACCAGCTGGGAATTTCCCCGAGTGGAAGAAAGACGAGGGTCCTCCGATGAAGGGAGACGGAGTTCAGAGTAGCGTAAACGAAACTACATCCCTGAGACACAAGGCGAAAGTGCAGGACGTGGAGGTGAAAAGTAAGTTAACAAAGAAAAGACAGTGTAGCTGTAAAGAAAGGGGAAAGCCTGGCGGGTGTCTCTCAACGTTCCCTGGAGCCGAGACAGAGGCCGGCCGTAGCCCAGAACTTCACCCCCAGACGGACGCCCACGGGGGGGCCGACACAGCCTGTGTCCAGGCTCACCGATAGCCACACTGTCAACCATCCGTGGACCCTTATTGTAAGATTTGTTATCATCGCACGCACATCAGCGAGAAGAAAAGAGCTCACAGGGAAGCCAGGGGGAGAGAAGAATCAGCATTGAGGCTGGAAATCAGCAAAATGTCGACAAGTGTAATTAGGTATTGATCGTGTAAGAAATTATGTGCTGTCCTACAGAGAAATGATGCGAGCCTCACACGCAAGCTTGTATGTAATTTAAACTTCTCAAGGAGCCACATGAATATATATAGCGGGGTACCTGGGTGGCTCAGTCGGTTAAGCATCTGACTTCGGCTCGGGTCATGATCTCACAGGGCATGATCTGCCCCGTCCCTGCTCGCACTCTGTCTGTCTCTCAAAAATGAATAAATATTAAAAAATTGAGGTGCCTGGGTGGCTCAGTCGGTTGGGCGGCCGACTTCGGCTCAGGTCATGATCTCACGGTCCGTGAGTTCGAGCCCCACGTCGGGCTCTGTGCTGACAGCTCAGAGCCTGGAGCCTGCTTCCGATTCTGTGTCTCCCTCTATCTGACCCTCCCCCGTTCATGCTCTGTCTCTCTCTATCTCAAAAATAAAATAAACGTTAAAAAAAATTAAAAAAAAATATATGTAGTAAAAATAAACAGGCAGGCTTAGTTTTCATAATACATTTTACTTAAACAAACAGATCTAAAATGCTACCATTTCAACACGTAATCAGCATATGGACCAGGGGACCTGTACGTTCACGCTAATGTCTGTGAAGGTGGCATGTTTATTGGTCACACTGACAGCGCGTCTCAACTCCGATGGCCCCGTTTAGGTGTTCACCAGCCCCACGTGTCAGTGGCTGCCTCTGTGGGCGGCAGGGACCTGGACAGCAGGAGCAGAGGGAGGGGCTCTGGGCTGTCCTCTGCTTGGGACAGCAGGTGATGGTGGCACAGTCCTGTGCCCAGGGGCTCACGCTGTGTAATTTTATACTCATTTTGTTCCGTGGAAGACTTGAAGGTTCGGTGTTGGGATGGCCACCCGCGTCCAGCCTGGGGTGGTGTCTCACGCCACGGGGCAGATCAGTCTGTATGGCCACCAAGTCGTGACTTCATGTGGGGTTCAGAGGGTGGGGCATATGCTCTCCAGCTTGGGGGAGAGCCAGGCGGGTCCCCTGGGAGCCACCAGGGTTGACCCACTCACGTGATTCGGGCCTTCTTAGCATTTGCCACCCTATTTGATGCAAAGTTGCTTGAAATGAGTAGGAATGACTTAATTTAACATTTTCCTGTAAAATGGGTGGTTGGGACAAGAGAAAACCCTCTTCCTCAAAGCTTCAGGAGAGCCACGCCGGCCCCTTGGCCTGCCGCAGCAGGGCGTGGGGAAGGGGACTTGGGACAGGACCCTGGGTGTGGTGGGCAGCACCCAGCTCATGGCTGACGCTCCTGCAGAGCCTCATATGGGCCGACGAGCAGTCAAGGCACTTGGAATTGCATTTCGTAGACAATAGAGAAAGACAAACACTTCCCTGGAGAATGCTGTTCTAGAAGCTCAGAATCTTCCATGGGAGAATTGGGGCCTCTCTGTGCCCACTCCCGTCTGAAAGCCTCTCCAGGCCGCTGTGTCTGCCGTCTGGGTTTATGTGGATGTGTTTTAAAGTTTAGGTTTGTTCCATAGATACTTGGGGCACGTTTCCCTATGAGCACACGGGGACCTGCTGAAAAGCACGGATTCGGACAGATGTCTTCACAGCCTCAGCTCCTACACAGTTAACCGAAGACGTGCTTTTTGGAGTGATCTCGCACTCGGTTGTCCCCACGGCTCTTTCCAGAGTGGAGGGGCTGAGTCTACGGACAAGATCATAATTTTAGAGTAAACACGCTGTTTTTTGCTATTTGCAGTCAGTGCTCTTGGAGACCTGTGGGTGGGAGGGGCCCAGGTGCTGGTGTTGGAGCCGCTCTGGTTCGGAGCATGAATTGAACACATCCGTGGTGCTGAGGGGCCCTGTGGGGACCCCGGCGTCCCACCAACACGTGCGAGAGTGAGTTTACCGCCATGCAGGTTTGAGAAGCCCTGCTTGGGGGCGGGTAGCGGGGGGGACAGAGGGCTCCTTGTGTTCCCGGGTTCACGTGGGCAGAAGACCAAGAGGTTGGGTTTGGGTTTGGGTTTGGGTTCTTGGAGATGATTATTTTCCTGTTTACAGTTTTCCGAATTTCTGTACTTTTTACAATCAAAAATAATATTTAAAAAATCGTTTTGTGTTCAGTATAAAAAACCAGTCCTTGTGTGTTGATGGTTCTGCTTTGGGCGGCCCTGCTTACCCTTTCTCCTCTACTCTGCCCCCAGGTCCCCTGGGCCCCTAAGGTGGGCTCCTCGTGGATATGGGCGGGCGCTTTGTCTTGTCTGCCTCTGGGACAGCCTGGCGCTTGGGGTCCCTTCAGGAGGCAGGCAGCCTGTTTGTAGGCACCATGCAGGGTCCCCCATGTCAGCGGCTGAGCTGGCATCAGTCACCTCCAGGGAGCCTCAGTGGGCACACGTCCAGGGTGAGAGCTCTCTAGGGGTTCAGCTTTCGCTGCTATTATGCGGATTCATGTGAAGAGTTTATTTGCCCACTATTGTTGAAGGGAGTCTTTTTATTTTTTGCTTTGCTTTGTTTGTTTTTGCCCTGGCTTGAGAATCTGCATCTGGATTATTTTTCTGCAGACCCCGTCCCTGTTTTTTCTGAGCAGACACCCATTTGGTTCTCTTCTGCCGTATGTTGAGCCTCTGCAATATCCGTCTATGGTTTTTCCTCTAAAAATGCTTTGAAACCAAGTACAGTTGACCTTTGGACAATACAGGGGTTAGGGGTGCTAATCCCCCACACAGTTGAAAATCTCTGTGCAACTTTTGACTCCCCTAGAACTTAACCACTATAGTCTATTATTGACTGGAGGCCTTTCAGATGATATAAACAGTAAGTTAACATATTTTGTATGTTACATATATTGTATGCTGTAATCTTACAATGAAGTAGTCTGGAGAAAAGAAAATGTTACTAAGAAAATCATAAAGAAGGGGCAGTTGAGGGGCTTAGTCGGTTAAGCGTCCTGACTCTTGATTTCGACTCAGGTCATGATCTCATGGTTCGTGGGTTCGAGCCCCACGTCGGCCTCTACGCTGACAGCGCAGAGCACAGGGGTGGGGTGCGGGCACTGGGGTGCGGACACAGGGATGGGGTGCAGGGAGGGTGCATTCTTTTCTCCCGCCTGGGGTAACCAAGTAGCTGGCTTAAAAGAAAAGGAGTTTCTTTCGTGGTTCAGGAGACACAGTCTGAAAACAGGATTGGTTCTCAGGAGGCTCTGAGAGAGAATCCGGATTCTCGGGGCTCCATACATTGCTGGGCTTGTAGACACTTCGCTCCAGTCTTGACCTCACTTCCCCTGGCTTGTCCCCAGTGTACGCTTCCCCTTCTCCTACAGGGACACTTGTCCCTGGAGGTAGGCTCCACCCTGATAACCCAGCATGATCTCATCCCAAGAGCACACCTTTCTTCCATCTACAAAGACCCTTTTCCAAAGATAGTCACATTCTTGGGTTCTGAGTGGACTGTGAGGGCCACCTACTCCACATGTTGCAGGTGGGTAGGAGACATTTCCGGGGTGCCAGGGCAGGTGATGGGAGAACCTTTGCCTCGCTCCAAGGACTCCCTTTATGGCAAGTGAGCGTGTCTGTGTTGCACAGTCTGCACCCTCCTGTGGCTTTGGCTGTGGCAGAGGGACCCTCGTCCTAGCAGACAGAGGCCCAGTCTGGACTGCACCTAAGTGGCCGTGGGAGGCAGATATGGTCAGACCAGAGCGCGTGACCGCCTCAGCTCCTTTGACCCCCATGTGGAAAGAGGTCACTGTGAGGAAGGACAGCCACAGAGAAGACTGACAAAGGGCCAACAGGCACAAGAAAGGAGCTCAGCATCCTCACTGACCAGGGAGGTGCGGGTCACAGGGCACAGAGGTGGCGCCTCACCGCCCTCAGGACGGTGGCAATCGAAGTCTGAGACGCGCAGGTGTTGACGGGGACCCCCAAACACTGTGGCTGTACGGTCGCCAAATGGTGCCGCCCCTCTGGAAAGCCACCTGGCGGTGGCCCCGGCAGTTTCACACGCAGTGACCCCGGATTGGGACCCCTTCCAGATTTACGCCCAAGAGAGGTGGAAAGCTGACGTCCACACAAATACTCGTTCATAGCAGCATCGCCCCAAAGTGGACACAGTCCACCTGTCCACCAACTGGGGAGGGGCTCCACCAACAAAATGTCCATCCCCACAGTGGGAACTGTTCGGCCCTAAAGAACTCACTGACATGCCCCACAACGTGGATGATCTTTGCAAACATGCAGAAGGAAAGGAGCCAGATGCAAAAGGTCACATCTCCTGTGATCCATTTGCATGAAACGTCCAGAGCAGGCAAATCCGTAAAGACAGTAGATCAGGGCCCGTAGAGGGATGACTGGGAATGGGTGCAAGCTTCCCTTTGCGGGGTGGAGGCGATCTAAAATTAGTTCGTGGTGATGGTTGCACAACCCCGTGAATGTACTAAAACCCCTGAGTTGAGGACTTTAACTGGGAGGATGTTATGGGACATGAGATCTGTGTCAATAAAGCTGTTTCTACAAGCCCGGAGTACCCTCTTCTGGGAAGGGGGCTGGGTATGTCGTCCTGACCTGCTGGAGGTGCGTGTCCCCAGACCTTCCGGGAGCAGCACCACCCGACTGGCCCTGGGTGACGTGTGGTCAGGGGGTCTGGGTCCAAGGCTGCAGCAACCAACCAACCCACCTTCTTCCTTCCCTCCTTCCTTCCTCCCTTTATTTTAATTTACATTCAAGTTAGTCAGCATGTATTGCAACAATGATTTCAGGAGTAGAATTCAGTGATTCATCCCCTACATATAACACCCAGTGCTCATCCCAGCAAGTGTCCTCCCTAATGCCCCTCCCCCATTTAGCCCATCCCCCCCCCACAACCCCTCCAGCAACCCTCCATTTGTTCTCTGTATTTAAGAGTCTCTTCTGTTTTGTCTCCCTCTCTGTTTTTATCTTATTTTTGCTTCCCTTCCCTTATGTTCATCTCTTTTGTATCTTAAAGTCCTCATATGAGTGAAGTTATATATTTGTCTTTCTCTGACTAATTTCACTGAGCATAATACCTTCTAGTTCCATCCACATAGTTGCAAATGGCAAGATTTCATTCTTTTTGATTGCTGAGTAATACTCCATTGTGTGTGTGTGTGTGTGTGTGTGTGTGTGTGTGTGTGTGTGTATGTATGTACACACATCTTCTTTATCCATTCATCCATCAATGGACATTTGGGCTCTTTCCATACTTTGCCTATTGTCAGTAGCACTGCCATAAACATTGGAGTACATGTGTCCCTTCAAAACAGCATCCCTGTACCCCTTGGATAAATACCTAGTAGTGCAATTGCTGTGTCGTAGGGTAGTTCTATTGTTAATTTTTTGAGGAACCTTCATACCGTTTTCCAGAGCAGCTGCACCAGTTTGCATTCCCACCAGCAGTGCAAAGGAGACACTCTTTCTCCGCATCCTCGACAACATCTGTTGTTGCCTGAGTTGTGAATGTGCATTCTGACAGGTGTGAGGTGGTATCTCATTGTGGCTTTGATTTGTAGTTCCCTGATGATGGATGATGTTGAGCATTTTTTCATGTGTCTGTTGGCCATCTGGATGTCTTTTTTGGAGAAGTGTCTGTTCCTGTCTTTGGCCCATTTCTTCACTGGGTTATTTGTTTTTTGGGTGTTGAGTTTCATAAGTTGTTTATAGATTTTGGATATTAACCCTTTGTCTGATATGTTGTTTGCAAATATCTTCTCCCATTCTGTCGGTTGCCTTGTTTGCTGATTGCTTCCTTTGCTGTGCAGAAGCTTTTTATCTTGATGAGGTCCCAACAGTTCATGTTTGCTTTTGTTTCCCTTGCCTCTGGAGATGTGTTGAGTAAGAAGTTGCTACAGCCAAGATCAAAGAGGTTTTTTCTTGCTTTCTCCTCGAGGGTTTTGATGGCTTCCTGTCTTACATTTAGGTCTTTCATCCATTTTGAGTTTATTTTTGTGTCTGGTGTAAGAAAGTGGTCCAGGTTCATTCTTCTGCATGTCACTGTCCAGTTTTCCCAGCACCACTTGCTGAAGAGACTGTCTTTATTCCGTTGGATATTCTTTCCTGCTTTGTCAAAGATTAGTTGGCCATACGTTTGTGGGTTCGTTTCTGGGGTCTCTATTCTGTTCCACTGATCTGAGTGTCTGTTTTTGTGCCAGTACCATGCTGTCTTGATGATGACAGCTTTGTAGTATAGCTTGAAGTCTGGGATTGTGATGCCTCCTGCTTTGGTTTTCTTTTTCAAGATTGCTTTGGCTATTCAGGGTCTTTTCTGGTTCCATACAAATTTTAGGATTGTTTGTTCTAGCTTTGTGAAGAATGCTGGTGTTATTTTGATAGGGATTGCCCACCTGCATTTCTAAGTCCTTGGATCCCTCAAGTGTGTGTTAACCCCACCTGCTCAGCCAGCAAGGCCTCCCCAGGTGCTGGCTTCCCTCCTGGTGATGTCCTGTCTCTTAGGTCCTCCCAGTGGGAGGAATTGCGTGTTGCTCCCTGACCCCAGCATGTTCCCAGACCGCAGGTGAGGCTGGCCCGGGATTAGGGCTCCCTACAGGTGTGGGGCTGGACTCTCCCAATCCACTTCATCCCCGCTCTGTGGCGCTGATATGCCCAGGACTGTGGGACACTCATGGGCCCTGGGCCTGTGCCAGCAAAACAGAGATCGGGGTAGGCCAGCTGGCTGTTGTCATGTACCTGCAGTGATCCACTTGGCCCCAGAGGGACCCCTGTTTGGGCCCTTTAATTGCTCCTCTGATTAAACAAACAGGCTCAGTTCACGTGTGCTCTGATTTGGTGATCACCTCAAATTCTTTCTGAAGGAGAGGACAATTCATAAAGAAGCAATTAACAAAATTTTTAATGTTTATTTTTGAGACAGAGAGAGACAGACAGACAAAGCACAAGTCGGGGGGGAGGGCGGGGCAGAGAGAGAGGGAGACACAGAATCTGAAGCAGGCTCCAGGCTCCGAGCTGTCAGCACAGAGCCCGATGCAGGGCTTGAACTCACCAACTCACGGACCAGGAGATCATGACCTGAGGCGAAGTCGGATGCTCAACTGACTAAGCCAGCCAGGCGCCCCCATAAAGAAGCAATTTAAATTTCCGTTTCCCTTGGGTAGATTCCCACCGTCCCAGAAGCTGAGAAGACTTCCCAGCCCGGCTACCTCGCCTGTTTCCTGGGCTGCAGCCCGAGCCCAGGACACTGTCCCAACAATGGGAGCTCGGGCCTGGGGCCCCCGGGGGACTGTGTCCCGTGGCTGCCAGCAGTGTGGGAACCGTGTGGGAATAAAGTAAATAGCATGCCACCAAGTTTACTACTTAATAGCTTTGAAAATAACTCACATTTGAAAGAACCTCAAACCCATTCAAATTCTAAACAGACCTCCTGTAGTTCAGACACCTGCGGTCAGGCAGGGCCTGCCTGGGGGCGGCGTCTGGGGGTGCGAAGCACACTCCCTCTCCAGATGTGTGGGTGCCCGTGCCACTTTTCTGAGAAGTTACGCAAGGGGCTTCTCCGTGACCCACCGCAGCTGCCCGGCTTGAACTCCCCATGGTCCCCGTGCTTGGTGAGTCATCTGTGTGCACAGCGCTGGATGGGGAGTTTGGGGAAATCATTTCCTTCTGGAAACCATTCACTGGACAGTGTGTTATGTGTAGGCGTTGCATCTGGTTTGGCCTGAAGCCCAAATACTGTAGCCAAGGCCAGTGTGGTCACCTGGGGTGTGGCAGGGTCCCGTGCCAGGCTGCTCCCCGTGGAAGGGGGATGTCCCAGCCCAACAGGGGGTGACCTAGCCTCCTCCCAGGGCTGGGGCCCTGCTTCTCAGGAGCATCTCCCCCAACAGTGGGGGTCTGTCTCCAGATGGGACCAGAGTATGTTTATAAAGGGGCCCCTCGCCATGGCTCCCAAGGCAGGGACCCCCTGCAGCTGGAGGGGTTTCTCCGGGGCCCCTTCCTGGGTTACTTTCCAGAGTCGCCAAGAGCGGGGAAGCTGGCCCTCCAAGTGGGAGCCATAGCTGGTACAGGGAACTCGTCTCCTGGGTGTCTAAACGGGTCCTACACTCCAGAGCTTGTGGGGCACTAATTTAGCAGATCATCTGGGGAGCTGCAGAGTGCTGCCTTCACTCAGGGAGGCCCACAGTCCGTTCTGCTTAAGAAGTTCTTATAAAACCTCATTTGGGGCAACGCTGGTTATGGTGATAACAGTGTCTCAAAAATTTAGTGAGTTCAAAACTCTGTCTCAGAACTTAACTGTGAGGAGCGCCTGGGTGGCTCAGTCGGTTAAGCGTCCGCCTTCAGCTCAGGTCATGATCTCACAGTCCATGAGTTCGAGCCCTGTGTTGGGCTCTGTGCTCACAGCTCAGAACCTGGAGCCTGCATCAGATTCTGTGTCTCCCTCTCTCTCTGTCTCTCAAAAAAAAAAAAAAAAAAAAAAATCTTATGTGTGAGCCTCTTGGGTGTGGGTAAGATTTCAGGACTATTTTTTGCTGGAATAACTGGACCCTAGATTTAATTTCATGCCCCCCCCCCCATCACTATAAGAGGATGTTCTCCTTTGTGGGGATCCAGATTCAGCCTCAGGACACATCTTTTAGGTCGATGTGTTGAGCAGCTGTTCTAGAACCATCTGTGAGTTGACCGTGAAGTTGGGCTGTGTAGTCTGCCCACCTCAGCTTCCTGAGTGAGTCATACTGTGTTTAAGTCTTGGCCTGGCCCTGCCAGAGGGGTGCTTTCTCTCCCTGCACCCCTCCTGTAAAGGGGAGGCACCCACCACACGTCCATGCAGACTTCATTCCGCAGCAGGTGCAGTGAAGGTCTCCCGGTACTGGGGTGACTGGCGCAGCTCGCTAACCCATTCCCCAGCCCAGGCCAGGAGTCTGAGGGCTTGGGAGAGTCCATCTATCTGCATCTTTGAGCCAGAACGGGCGTCACCCAGGCCAGGGGCTGCTGCTCCCACTTGTGCCAGGTCCGGCTCAGGGTTGGGGGCTCTGAAGTGTCAGAGATTAGGGGAGGGACCTGGAGCGGGGATGGGCCAGGGATACGGGCCAGGTTGCATTTCCCTGGCAGGCGGCCCACTCGCCCAGACACCTGCTGAGCGGCCAGGGGCTCAGCGACCACTCTGAGACCACTCTGAGCCCGAGAGACTCCCGCGTTTCTCCAGCCGCAACGCTCGCTCGTCCCGAGGCCTCTCCTCCCTCCCACGTCGCTCCTTCTGGGACACGACCGACCTTCCGGCCTCCATGGCGCCCGCGGAGGCTCCACTCGCTGCGCAACCCCAGCCCACGCTTCCCGCGACCCAGCCCGCTTGGCCTCTTCCTCCTTTATGTGAGGGCAGCCCGCCTTTCCGGACCTCACCTGGACACCTGCGCCCTGCCCCCTTGTCCCTAGGGCTCTGCCACTTGCGCCCCCAATGGCCCACGCAGTGTGCCCAGTGCCGCACCTGCGGTGCCCCGTACCCCAGCCCCCGATGCCCAGCACCCACACCCCAGTGCCCCGTGTCTCAGCCCCTGATGCCCCGTCCCTGAACCCCAGTGCCCCGGGTCCCAGCCCCCGATGCCCCGACCCTGCGCCCCATTGCCCTGCACCCCAGCCCTGGATGCGCGCCCCTTGTCCCAGTGCCCCACCCCCTGATATCCTGGGGAAGGCTCAGAAAGACTCCCGGATTTGGGCACTTCGGGGACCAGGTGCGGTCGTGGGGGGAGGTCTCCCCGCCCCTGCTGTCGGTCCTCACTGCCTCCTGGGGGTTGAGGTTCCCCACATGGCTCTGTTGGTTGGCACAGGGTGTCATTGTGGTCTGCTGTTTGGGGGTGGTGCTGCTGTTGTGTGGATGCTGCAGGCCACTTTCAGGGAATGATGCTCTCAGAAGTGAGGTCATCTTGGCTTGTTTTCTATCACCTTTGACTGCTTGCACCAGGGACGCTTTTATCGGTAGTGATGACTCCCTTAGTGACAGACTATACTGAGTGTCTGCTGTGCCCCGGGCGCTTGCCAGGTACTTGAGTGCGTTAAGCCCATTTTGCAAATGGTAGATGGAGACGTGGGTAAGTGCCGTGCCCATGGTCACCGTCCAGTAAGTGACTGAGCGGGATTTGAAGCTCAGCGCATCCTGGACCTAAGCCCAGCACCCATCTTTATAAATTCTGAAGCTGGTTCATCCTGCCATCGGGGCACAGGCTCTTCCTCATGCTGTCGAGGGCCCTTGATTCCTCCGGACACATTTTCAGGATGGCCGTCTCTGTTGCTGTACCATAGACATAAAATATTTATCGATGTGAACTGAGTGTAACGTCGTCAGTCTCTCTTGGGCAAGCATTCGGCTCTGTAGCCGCGAAGTGCTTTGCCCTTGAGGCATACCACTCACAGCGGCCCGGCCGGGCCCCACGCAAGGGAGGACAGGCCATCTGTGGCTGCAGTCAGGCTGGAGGTGCGGGCGGGGCCAGCTGACTGTCCGCTGGTGCCTGCCCTGGGTGGGGCGGTTCCTGGGCTTCAGCGGCGATTTTCTGGCTGCGGCCCAGGATGGGGCCAGCCTCCTAGGGTGGATGGATGCTCCCTGGGCATTCAGAGGAGACCTGTGGAAACATGTGGTGTCCGTGCAAGTTGGCCCACGTGGGTGCGTGTGCCGGGACCCTGAGCCACTGAGCCCGACCCCAGTGGGACCCTCCAGCTTTCTATCAGGGACACGTGGTACCAGTCCGGATGGGAGCCCTGTGCTGCCTTGCTCTTAACACGCAGCAGGGACCAGAAGGGAAAGTGAGTTGCAGAAAAAGGCCATCCTTTGTTAGGGGGGCGAAGTGACAGGTGGGGCTACTTTTTGGACATGGGATCCAAGCCTAGGTTCTCCCCTGTGCAGACTGGGGAGTGGCCGTCACCTCCTCTGAGGGGGTGTTGGATTATGGAGGTTGCATGATTTAGACACAGCTCTTGACGGTTTTCTCTGTGATTAGTCTGCACCAAGCCCTGGCTGCCAGGACCTAAAACCGCTGGGGCCTGGCCAGCCTCCTCAAGCCCTGGGGGGAAGCAGCTGGCCACCTCAGGGTTTCCCCGGCCAGGTGTGCCGGCCAGGTGCAGGGGGCCACAGGGGTGGTGATGTGCCCAGGGCCCAGCTCTGCGCCTGAACCTGAGGCCTCAGGGAGGGCAGGAACCTGAGTCCTGAGAGGGAGCCAGTTGCGGGGGGGGGGGGGGGGGGGGGGGCGGGGGGCAGGCAGCAGGAGCTACCAGCAGTTGGGGAGGGGGTGTGGGACAAAGCCCCTGACTGTCGCTCCTTGTGACTGGGCGGGCTCTCTGCAGCCCCTGGGTAGAGATAGCAGGCAGTTGGGTCAGAGTCGGGGGGTGGGCACAGGAGTAACCAGCCACCAGTCCAGTCACTGATGGGCCAGATGGCAGGGCTGCTGCCTTGTGACAACAGGAGCCTGTGCCTATTTGGGGCACCAGATCTGCTGAAGGGTGGCTGGTGTCTGGGGCCAGGCGGCCCCGGGGTGTACTGATGTAGACAAGCCAACTTTGGGGCATGAGTCATGGCTCCCCAAATATGCCAGACGTTGGTGGGGACAGAGGGTGGTGCAGACCTTCAGGAGGGCCTGGGTTGGTGTTTGGAGGCAGTGAGGGGTTCCAGCCATGGGACGATTGGTCAGTGGGCTTCCTTAAGACCCTAGTGTGGTCTGGGCTGATTCTCCCAGGCCCAGGGACTGGAGACCAGCTGGCTGGGTGGGGGCACCACTGGTGGTAGGGGGAGCAGTCACATTCAAGGTGCCACGACTTGAGGCTTTTCTGTTTGGTTTGTTTGTTTGTTTTTGGCAACATCCTTGCATTTCTGGTGTTTCAGTGGGGAATCTGAGGCTTTACTGGAAAGCTGTCCTGGGAGAGGCCCAAGGCTGGCGGACTGGCACCTTAGGCGCCCAGCCCTCACCCCTGAGCAACCTGGACTCTGTCCAGCTGATGCCTACCTGGGGTCCACTGAGATCTGGAAGGCTGGCTCCTGCTGAGTGTTGGGATGGCAGGAGGCATATGGGGTGGCCTGTCTGGGGAACGAGTGAGCGTTGGGAGCCCAGCTCACATCCTGGGGCGGGTGCTGAGGGGAGGGGGGTGGGCAGGGGGCTGGGGCTCCCCACATGCCACCTGGGCTGTGCTCCATCACCAGGCAGTGTGGGGGACTGGTCCTTTCTGGTCTGGCCAGGCCTCCTGTCCCGCCATCTGTCCTACCCACCTGTCTGGCCATCTGCCTCCACCCCTTCTCCCCATCGTGCGGCTTGGCTGGGGCTGTGTGGCTGCGGCCTGGAGCGAACAGGGGCGTCCTCGTGAGGCCCTCCCACTGCAGTGCTCACTTCTTACTTGGGAAGCAAGGGTGTGAAAGGGATGGGAGCCCTTGTCACACTCACCCCTTCATCTTTCCCACGAGGATGCCCGAGGGTCCTTAGTGTGAGCCCCAGGCCGACTCTGGGCTCCATCCTGTCCCGCCATGTGACCTTGGGCCTTCCCTTTCCCTGTGAACTTCATCCGGGTGCTCTGCACATGGCTGGGCGGGCCTGCTCCTGCCGCCTTCCGCCCCAGCCCAGCCGGCTGGCTCAGCCCGGGGCCTGCAGCAGGGCCTGAGCCCCCTCCCACTGTGGCTTGCGCCCTCTCCCACACCGCAGAGCAGCTTTCGAATGAAGGAATGATTTCATCAACTTGACAAAATTCGTGCTGAATCAGTTCGTGTTTGCACTTCAACTTAGTGCTTCTTTGTTATTTCCTGGTTTTCCCGCCACCTCTGATGCTGCCTGTTCGTAGAGTCATGGAACCTCCCAGGCCAGACGCTTTCTTCCGTGAGCTTCTGTTTTGTCTTCTTGCGACCGCGAAAACTTACGCTGCCCTGAACTGATTGTGAGAAAATATCAACACAGTGTGGCAGAAAAGACATTCCTACTGAGTTCTAAATTATTCTCTTACAATTTTTATTTCAAAATAGGGTGAGTTCTTTTTTTGTTGTTGTTATTATTTTTTGAGTCCTTCTTGTATATACCAATTGGTTCTCTTTGTTGTGAACATTTTCCTTAGGGATATTTAAAAGTGTAATTTAAAATTTAATTTTAGGGGCGCCTGGGTGGCTCAGTCGGTTAAGCCTCTGAGTCTTAGTTTCTGCTCAGGCGGTGATCTCATGGTTCGTGAGTTCGAGCCCCACATCAGGCTCCAAGCCCCACATCGGGGTCTGAGCTGATGGTGCGGAGCCTGCTTGGGATTCTCTCTCTCTCTGCTACTCTCCTGCTTGCTCTCTCTGTCTCTTTGAAAATAAATAAACTTAATAAAATTTAATTTACCATGTTATAGAATAAGGCTAGATGATTTAAATCTAAGAGAGAAAGACAACTTCTCATGTCCCTGAACATCCATGGGTCCCCCACTTTGAGCAGACTTGTGATGACCCTGCCCTCTGGTTGAGCTGGACGTCCGTGGTGGGCGGGGCTGAGCTGGCCCGTGTTACTCCGGACCCTGCAGACTCCGACACAAAAATGGAGTGTCATCATTCTCCCTTGGATTTTGTTCATCAGCACAAATGGAACTTTGTAGGTTGTGTTCATTCATTTCCTGGAACCCTGTCTGGAGTTTTGTCCCTCGCAGTGCCTGGGTCCGCGGGCAGGTCTGACCGACGCGGCCAGCACGGATTCCTTCCCGGGACACACACAGTGGACGTCTGCTTCCTCTGTGGACGATGCCAGTCCTGAGGGGGTGGAAAGCTGGCTCAGGGTACGAATAAAGTTTTCAAATAGCATAGGCCTTTTGAGTTTCAGTAATATAGGATAATCACTAGCTTTAAAAAAGTTTTCTGAATTCTCTTACTCTGCTGCACGCGCGCGCGCGCGCGCGCGCGCGCGTGTGTGTGTGTGTGTTTGTGGCTCTCTTTCTGCTGATGCACAGCACGTCTGTAGGTCTGGTTTTAAGGTCTGTAGTTCACTGACGTCAAAGTGAAGTGGGACCAAGAGCCTCGTCTCTGTGCATCATTTCCAAGACCGGATCCTGCCGCACCTGCTAGGTGCTCGTCGCTGGGGGGGCATGGTCGTGAAGAGGTTTAGAGCCCACGCAGCTCTGGGCGGGCACCCAGTACTGGGTGCTGCTGTCTCCTTCCCTGTGCCACCCACACACTCACACAGACACATGCACACCCCGCACACACACGGAGACACACACACACCACACACACCCACACCAAACCACACACACACCCCTACACACACGTGCACACACACACACCACAGTTCCGCTTGAACACATGGTGCTTCTTTGTCACTCTCTCCAGAACGTGGAGGAAGGTGTGTGTGTGCATGTGCACAAGCTGAGGGCCACTCGGAAGACGCTCTTGAGGCTCGGTCCCCTCCTGGGTGCAGGGAGGGGAATGGCCGGCGGGGTCAATGGGAGCATGTGAGGGGCAGAGCCTTGTCTTCCTGACAGCTGGCACCACGGCCACCGTCAGGCGTTCCGGGACCTTCCGTGGTCACTCACCGCCAATAGCAGAGGGGGCTGCGTTCACCCGGGCCGTCAGTGTGAATATTTGGATTTGAGGTCTGCTTATATATGGTGAGGTTTTTTTTTTTTTTTTTTTTTTTTTTTTAAATTTTTTTTTCAACATTTTTTATTTATTTTTGGGACAGAGAGAGACAGAGCATGAACGGGGGAGGGGCAGAGAGAGAGGGAGACACAGAATCGGAAGCAGGCTCCAGGCTCCGAGCCATCAGCCCAGAGCCTGACGCGGGGCTCGAACTCACGGAGCGCGAGATCGTGACCTGGCTGAAGTCGGACGTTTAACCGACTGCGCCACCCAGGCGCCCCTATGGTGAGGTTTTTAATGCCAGGGCAAAGGATGCTTCTGAGTTATTTTCTGGACACGTTTGGGCACGGCCCCCTGCATCGTGCCCTCTTTCTCAGAACAGAGACCTGGCTTCCTGGAGGTGTCATTATCCAGTGCCCTCAATTCGGTCCCCAGCCTGTCTGCTGTGCCAGCGGGCGCCGTGTTGTGAGCAGTGGTGACAGCTGCAGGAACAGGTGCAGGGAGGCTCTGCATTGCCTGCCCTGGTGCGTTGTGACCACGACAGCTCCAGGCCGGCTCCGTGGGAGGCACCGGGCCACAGCGAGGCATCTGCTGTGGGACTGTCTCCACCGTGCCCCCTGCTCTCCCTGCCCTCCCACCCCACTGCTGTGAGGGGAGCCGGTGGGTTTGGGGCCAGAAGGAAGCTAGCGGCCTCTGGTGACTGAGGTCAGCTCCCGAGCAGGCTGTCAGGTGCCCAGGCTCGGTGCCAGCAGAGCCCGGAACATGTCATTGGCCGGCGGTGGCCTCAGCCCCTTGCTGCAACCTCCTCTCAGGAAGGGACAACCCCTGTGTAACTGGTAACAAGGTGCTGTTTGAGGCACTCCTCTCCTTCTTGGGACATGGCTTGTGGGATCCAGGACCTCGGGAGGGGAAGCTGGCAGCCACCAGGGGAGCCAGGTCACAATTCTGAGACATTGAGAAGCAAAGAGCAAGGCCTCAGGGCCTCCCTAAAAGTCAGTAGCCCCAAGGCCACGGAGGGTGCCCCCAGCCCCTGCCTGCCACGTCACCCCTCCCTGGGACTCCAGACCTGTAGGGGAAGGGCCTCGAGATGTCTTCTGAGCATCACTTTCCACGCTACCAGTCAGTGGAACAGGAAAGAGGCACAAAAGTACTGCCTAGCCCCTGACCCCAATCCTGTTCCTGTTTTGTCACAGAGGGGACACTGGTCACCCTCCTTGGAGTGACAGGAACCCAGCAAGTCAGCTGAGCCCACTGAGGGTACACACTGGCTCCCGGGACCAGAGAGGGTGTGAGGCACTGGGTCGCCAGTAGGGCGGGGGTCTGAGTCCACCCCATCCCAGGTCGTGCCCCCGGGCCCCCGCACCCCGGGCAGAGTGGGTGTTCAGGCAGCGTTTGCTGGGTGAATGGGTGACAGAACAGATGCTCGTCTCCTCGACTCTCCTGGAAAAGCCCCGGGAAGGCCGCCCTGGCCCAGCCAGGGGCGCATGCCCCCCTGCCCCCAGGCAGGCACCACAGCTGGGAGCCCCCGCCCGCGGGTCTGCTCTGCCTCATTTGGGGTCTCCCCCCGGGCCAGCTCGAGAGCTGACCGAGTCAGGCACTGAAGGGCCCGGACCCCTGAGCCGAAGAAAAGCCACCCGACGGGCCGCACAGGGGAGGGGATGGAACGCCAGAGCCAAGAGGACCCCCGAGATGGGAGAAAAAGGGACACCAAAGATTGGGACAGTAAGTTACCTGCATTTAACAGCATCAGGGGACAAGCAACCGTGTGCTAACTCCGTGAGGATGAAGAGTGGGTTGTGCTGACTGTGCTGCGAGTGTGCGTGTGTGTGGTCCCCCGGCACCTTTGAACGCCTGCCTGGTTTGTGGTCTCGCCCTCTCCTTTCTTTCTCTGCGCGGTCGTGAACACCACCACTTATGAAAGTATCTCCAAGGGCGTCATCGCTTTTGCTCTGGGTTTCTCCTGATCCTGGAAACTCAGATCCTTCCTGCCTCAGGCCAGAGCGGCTGCAGTGCAGAGGCCCTGAGGCCAGTGTGTGGAAGGAGAAGGTCGCAGGCCGGGGCAGGGGTGGCGGGGGCGGCCAGGGTGCTCAGGGCGGTCGGCAGCCGGTCAGGAGAGCAGGGGTGGGGGTGAGGGGCCTCCTGCCACAGACCACTGGCATTTTCTGGGGGATGGAAGCCAGGCTGAGGGCTGAGAAGGTTCTAGAGAACAGATTCGCGGATGGCAACCACTTATGGCACCACAGTCCCTCAGGCTTCATTTGAGGAAATTGTGGGGTGTTGGTCGGACCTGCGTCCTTCACCGGCTGCCATTGTAGTCTCGTTTTAGGAGCAAGTCCCTTGTTAAGAGCCGATTCTACTCTGCCTCTGATCCCTACACCCCACCCTCCCTGAACTCCTGCGGCCGGGAAGGCCTCCTGAGAAGTGAGCTGAGATGCAAAGGGAGTCAGGACAGGTGCCAGGTTCCGTGAGGGGTGTGGGGCCCGGGAACAGTGATGCTCCCGCTCACGCCAGCGCCTCTCTCCCCCGCAGAGGTCGGACCCACAGCTGCTCGCCCAGTTCTACTATGCGGATGAGGAGCTGAACCAGGTGGCCGCCGAGCTGGACAGTCTGGACGGGCGGAAGGACCCGCAACGGTGCACGCTGCTCGTCAGCCAGTTTCGCTCCTGCCAGGTGAGCGGGCGTGGGGCCGAGGGGCCTGTCGTGGGGGAACCCGAGGCCTTGTCACCTGCTGAGCACATCTCAGGCTGGCCTGGCTGACGTGCTGGGCGCCCCCTGGTCCAGCCGCGCACCGGGCCTGGAGGACACTCGACCCCGAGTGGGACAGCGTGGGGGAAGAGAGCCAGGCGAGAAGTGCAGGCTGCCCAGGGCACTCTTCCCGAGCAGAGGTAGGGGGAGGCGGGATGAGCAGGAGCCGGCAGGGTCTTGGCCAGGGAGCAGCTAGCAGGGGGGAGGGGTCAGGCTGTGGGGTGGGGGCGCTCAGACTCTGGCCGTGTTGCACGGTTCAGAGCCAGCCGGGGAAGCGACACCAGAAATGTCCTGCAGTTTAGCCAACGACCAGTGTCAGCACATGAGATGTGTTTCAGTTTTGTCGAGTGACAGGCAGGGTCTTTCACAAAGTTCCAGAATGTTCTTGGTGCATTCTGCCCACAAGTCTTACTGGATTCCGTCTGCCCTGGGAAGGGGGCTGGAGTGTGCTTCCCAGATCCCGGGGGGGGGGGGGGCAGGACGGGGTGGGGGGTTTCGAGGAAGCCAGCGTCCCACTGTGTCTTTTAAGCATCAGGACAGTTAGATAAGGGTTTTGGTTCTTACAGGCAGGTCCTGGCTGGCCCTGGAATGACCAGGAGCCCCTCCCCTCTCCTAGGGGGCTGGAGGGCCCAGGGGGGCCTCTGGACTTGCTGGGCCATTGACACTCCCCCTCTCCCTCCAAAGAATGTCCTTCCTTGTGCCCTCAGCACGTGGACCTTGCAGCTAGGAGGTCTCTCTCTCCTGCCCCGCCTGCCTGAGCTCCCCCCCCCCCCCCGCCCCCGCAGTCAGTTTGTCCCTGACCTGCTCCGGCCCGTCCACTGGCTGTCGTAGTTGCAAGTTACACACATTGACCAGATGGGGTGGCAGCTACATCAGGGGCTTTGCAGAGCCTTGACAGGGTGACAGCAGAAAGGGCAACTCTCTAGAATTAGGCGTGGGCAAGGCAACGTTCTTGGAGAAAGAAGTCACAAAAAGCTAAAAGGGTCTCGCACTCCTACGAGCATCTTGAACTCCTCCCTCCTCTAAGACTCCTGTGTCAGGGTCCCAGGCCCAGCCCAGACTTAATGCCCCATGAGGAGGACACACAGGACGTGGCACAGTCATGCTCACGGCTGGGATTTACCCCGGTGAAAACAAAGCACAATCGGCACAGGGTAAAGGGGGGCCGGGGGGGCAAGTCCCGAGGAAGCAGGCGCCAGCTGCCCGCATCCTCTCCCGGGGCGTCAGGTGGGGCGCGTTGTGACAACACGTGTGGGGTCTCGGCCACCAGGGGAGCACATTAGAGACACAGAGCAGGGCTCCCGCCGGCGGCCGGTCCCTCGGGCCACTCTCCCTGGCGCAGCCCAAACCGCAGGCCCCCGGGAGGAAGGTGTCGCCATGGACACGGCATTGGCGTGACCGGGTGAGGCACAGGGGCTGCTCTGGTCAGTGGGGGAGCCGGGGACGCTCCCGCCAGCCGGGTGCCCAGACGCCTGCTCAGGGGCCTCTGGGGGGCCTGCTGCCAGAGCTCCTGACCCAGACTGGCACAGTGAGAAGTCGTGGGTCCCAGCTGCGTACTCTGCCCCCCTCCCAAGAAGGAGGGTTAGCGGTGCCGCCCAGGGATGCCTTTGTGTACGTGCTCTGATTTTATGAAGGCTCATCATGGTAACATATTTAACTGGCCGCTTACTGGGGCCCTGTGGGCTGTGTAAGGACTCCTGCCAGAGCGGATTTCAGCAAAGCTCAGGCATTTAGGTTGAAAGTGTCTGTCATTTCTTTCTTTTTTTTTTTTTTTTTAAAGTTTATTTATTTTTGGGACAGAGAGAGACAGAGCATGAACGGGGGATGGTCAGAGAGAGAAGGAGACACAGAATCTGAAACAGGCTCCAGGCTCCGAGCTGTCGGCACAGAGCCCGATGCGGGGCTCGAACTCACGGACCGTGAGATCATGACCTGAGCCGAAGTCGGCCGCTTAACCGACTGAGCCACCCAGGCGCCCCGAAAGTGTCTGTCATTTCTAACATCTGCCTTAAATTAGGACATTGTCTTTTCAGATTTGACTGCTGTTTCCCATTCCATTCGACTGTCATGATGCTGGTTTGTTCGTTTGTCCGTTCATTCATTCACTCGCTCATTCATTCAGCAGCAGTCACTGGAAGAGGGTCTGCCTCTGGTTGGAGGGGTGGATGGTGTCACAGAAGGGAGGCAGGCTGAGAGGGGGCAGGCGTTTGCCGGGTCATGGCAATCAGGGAGGGCTGCTTGTACAGGACCCATGTGCACAGGGTGATGTGCCCGCCTTTGCAATGCAGACTCTGGGGAACTGCAGTTAACATGGGACTGCAGCCCACTCTGCAGGGCCACTTGGCGGCCTTGATTTGAGAGTGCTGTCATGCTATGCAGGTCACTGGAGGCCAGGTTCCGGGGCCCCAGGCCCCTGGCATTCCCAGCCCCCGTGAGTCAGCCCCGGGAAGGATGTGGCCACCACAGCCAAGCACCTGGAGGCCGTGACTTTCTCTGCTTTGAGGCTGGTGGCTCGGCACTGGCCATGGGAGCTCTCCTCGTCCCCCTGCTGTCTGACCCTAACCTTGGTGACGGGTCCCTGAGTCTTCCTGTCTGGGGCATCTCAGGGCCCCTAGGCCCCCTGAACCCCAGCACAGCCCTCTGCTGAGCGTGGCATCTGTGTGGGGCATGCATGGTGGCATCAGCCTGGCCTGGCTTAGTTCTCCAGGGGCCCCTGGAGGCGTCCACGTGTGGGTCTCTGACTGGGCACCGTTCAGTTCTGTTTGAGTCAGTGCTCTGGCTCCAGTGTGGGGGTACATTCAGTCTTCCTCAGGGTGGGGAGGGCCCCCACAGAGGCCCTCTGGGTGATGGCCTCGCCATTTAATGCCTGCTGGGAAGTCTGATTTCTCTCACCAGTGAGTCCTGGGGGCTTCATGCACCCCGATTCTGGCCAGAGCCGGGGCCAGTGCTCCACGACCATCTGCTTGCTCAGCTGACCGTTAAAAGGTGCTTGGCATCCGGCTGGTCGGCCCTTGGGAGTGCAGGCGGGAGCCTGGCGGGCTGCGGTGGTCCACGAGACCCACAGCACATGCTGCCTGCTCACCGGCAGGTGAAGGGCAGGTGAAGGGCAGCTGGTGCGTGTCTGCAACCTCTTCTCTCCCGTGCTGCTTCCTCAGCCAGCTCTGGTGGGGGTGGGGGCTTGCTGGGGACCCAGAACACAAGGAAGTCCCATCAACATTCATCCGCACGCAGTGTGCGGACTTCTCTTAAATGAAGCTGTGTTGTAGGCCCTACCCCTGGGGTGTGTAGTATCTTGAACCTTTCTGCCCCATAATGGGGTCTGTTACATAAAGTCTCCAGGCAGATGCTAGGTGCAGAGTAGATGCTCAAAAACCAGGAGCCTCGGGGCACCTGCGGGGGGCTCAGTCGGGGTGCCTGGGGGCTCAGCTGGTTGAGGGTCCGACTTGGAGATCAGGTCATGATCTCACGGTTTGTGAGTTCAGGCCCCACGTCAGGCTCTGTGCTGACCCCTCGGAGCCTGGAGCCTGCTTCGGATTCTGAGTCTCCCTCTCTCTCTGCCCCTCCCCTGCTTATATTCTGTTTCCCTCTCAAAAATCAATAAATGTTAAAAATATTTTTAAAACTACTTAAAAAAAACCCAACCCAATAGCCTCCTTTCGTCTTCTTACAAGAGTGATACTGTGAGAAGCACATGGGCTGTGTTGGTGAGTCCCGCTCTCCCTGGGCTGCCCATGGGGGGCCGTGGGGGTGAGTCAGTGGGGGGCTGAGAGCCGGTGCGGTGGAGAAGGCCCAGGACCCCGTTGGTGGCTCCACCTTGCTGGCTTTGACTGTAGAAGGAGGCTGAGTCATTGGTTTTCATCGAAATGACCTTCTAGCTCATGAAAATTACGGACCGGGGCACATGTGAGTGTGCAGTTTGTGTGTGTTCTCTTGCTTCAGAAACCATAAAGGATTAAAAACCATAGCTCCGAAGGATGAAGTAAATCCTGGATTGTTGCGATGGCCGAGTTGCGCCCCAACCCCCCATTCATATGTTCAAGTCCTAACCCCCAATCCTAAAGACGTAATTAAGGGAACATGAGATCGTCATGGGTGGGTCTGACCAGTGTCCTTGTAAGAAGAGAAGAGGGACGACCGTGTCAGGACACGGGGAGAGGACAGCCGTCTGCACGCCCAGGAGTGAGGCCTCAGAAGCCAACCTGCCCGTGCGTGGATCTCAGACTCCCAGCCTCCAGGACCGAGAGGAATAAATGTCTGTTGTCTGGGCCGCCAGCTGCAGGGCTGTGTTATGGTGGCCCCAGGACACTAGTATAGTTGGGTTTGGATTTCGTGGTGCAAACGGGCTTGAAGTTGCTCTGGGCTGGATTCTGCCATCGACCTGTTTTCCCTAAGTCACACCGTAACGTTTGGGCGTCAAGGGAGTATAATTTTAGATGCTTCGGTGAAGAAAATTAAATGGCAAAATGTGCTAACAGACCTAGTACCCAAGTGTAGCTGGTTAATGGGTCATGGTGGGAGCACGTGAGCCTTGCTGTAGCTCTGTGGTGTGACAGTTTGAGGTCTCCCCCGTGTGCGTGACCTGGCGAGGGGCACCCCCGAACCTCCCCGTGCCGGAAGGTGCTGGTGCCCGCCGTGGCAGAGGTGGGTTCTCGGGGAGAGGGGGGTCCCTGGAGTGCCCTCACTGCAGACCCCAGCCTCCTGCCCACTGTGTGCTGCACCTGGGTGCACGCGTGGCCAGATGTCTGGACTTGCTGTCACAGGGGCTGTGCCCGGGGAGGACCGGGGCCGGGGGAGTCCCAGGAAGGCCGACCAGCTCCGCGGCAAGGCCGGGGAGCTCCTCACAGAACCCTCCCTTTGCAGTGACTGCATTGTTTCCGTACTGACTGTTGGGCATTCCTTATATACTCTGGACAGCAGCCTGCATCACATTATGACGTACAATTATTTTCTCCCCGTCTGTGGCTTGTTCTTTCATTCTCTGCCCAGTTTTGTGAAGGACGTAAGTTTTAGATTTTGAGAAAGGTCAGTTACCCACTTTCCCCCTTGTAGGTCGTGCCTTTGACATGTTCTCTAAGAAGTCTTGGCCTGACCCAGGGTCATCAGATTGCCCCCCGTGTTTTCCTCTAGAAGTTCTGTGGCTTCAGAACTATGATCCATATTGACATAACGTCAGGACACAGTGTGAGGACCGCACCGACGTTTTTTATTTATTTTTGCAAATGAATTTTCAGTTGTGCCTGCACATCGTGCTGAAAAGACTGTCCTTTCTCCACTGAACAGGCTGCATTTTCTGTACTAAATGACACCTTTATTGACAATCAGTATCCAGATACGTGTGGGCCTAGTTCTGGGCTGTCTGTTCTGTTCCCTTGATCTGCCCGACTTCGGGCCAATTCCACACCGTCCTGATTAGGGCGGCAGATTTATCCTTGGTGTTAAATCACGTCGTGTCAGATCTCCAACTTTGTTCTTCTGTTTCAAAGTCGTTGGGGCTGCTCTCAGTCCTTCGCATTTCTGTACGAAATAGAGCAGCTTCGTATAAGTCTACTAAACCGCCCGCTGAGGGGCCGAACGTGACCACGCTGGATCCGCACATCAGTGTTGGGGAAAGCGTGCGGTTTCACCACCGAGCACGGTGCTGGCTATCGCCGCCTCCCATGGACACCGCTGGCAGGCGGGACAGGGATCCTGGGATTCCTGGCTCTTCAGTGCCTGGGAGACAGCGTTCTGGTGCCTTCTCACTTGCCCTGTTCCCACGGACCCAGAGTCACCTGAGGCTTTGTTCTGTGCGTGTAGTATCTTTTCCTCTTACTACGTGTGAAGTTTTCTCTTTTCACTGGTTTCTATCAATTTTATCATGCTGTGAATTGGTGCAGCTTTCTTCGTGTTCCCTGTGCTTTGGGTTCATGGAACTTCTTGGACCTTGAGCTTATTGTTGGTCATTAAATTGGACAAAAGTTGGTCGTAATTCCTTCAAAGATTTTTTCTGTCCCCTTCCTTCTTTCAGGTCTTGAGTGATAAGCCCCTTTGACATCTTTTCTTTTTATGCTTATTTATTTTTTGAGAGAGAGAGAGAGAGAGAGAGAGAGAGAGCAAGCAAGGGAGGGGGAGAGAGAGGGAGAGAGAGGATCCAAAGCAGACTTCGTGCTGAGAGGGCAGAGCCCTATATGGGGCTCGAAACCACCAGCTGTGAGATCAGGACCTGAGCCGAAGTGGGACGCTTAACCGCCTGAGCCCCCCAGGCGCCCTCTTTGACATGTTGAAGTCTGACACTCAGCAATGAGCTGTTATGTGTTTTGTTATGTGTTTTGTTCTCAGACTCACTGGAGAGTTGCTTTGTCTTCAGGTTTGTTGTTCTTTTCTAATGAAATGTCTCATCTGGGCTTAACCTCATCCAGTGGATTTGTTTTCCTCTCAGATAGTGTCGTTTCCCTCCTAGATCGGCGTGGGCCCTTTTTCTTTGTGGCCTCAGCGAACTTTTGGGACACGTGGGAGTCTGTTGTAAGGCTCAGCTCCTCCTCCACCATGTCCCCCGGTGGCCACTGCACCACCTGCATCAGGTCGGCCTGAGTTTTCTTTTTATCATGTGTCATCTTTTCTTAATCCTTTGCAAGCCTGGTGATTTTTTATTAAACGTCTGACATTACAAATCTCGCCTTTCTGGGAGCTGAATAATTTTGTATTCCTACCAGTCTTTTTGAGCTTTGTTTTATAATGTGGTTTGGTTACTCAGAAACCGTCTGATCCTTTGGATCCTATTTTTTAAAGATGTTGGCGGGGGTGGGGGGGAGTGCGCCTGGGTGGCTCAGTCGGTTGAGCGTCCGGCTTCGGCTCAGGTCATGATCTCGCGGTTTGTGAGTTCGAGCCCCGCGTCGGGCTCTGTGCTGACAGCTCGAGCCTGGAGCCTGTTTCGGATTCTGTGTCTCCCTCTCTCTCTCTGCTCCTTCCCTGCTCATGCTCTGTCTGTCTCACTCTCAAAAATAAATAAACATTAAAAAAAAAAAGTTGGGGGGTTCAGAGCTGAGTTTAATCTGGTGCCAACCACCCTCATCACCACAGCCGCGACACCTCTGGGTGCTCTGCCTTCTGCCACATGAACAGAACTGAGCTCTGGCCGCCGCTGCCTCCACTGCGTGCGTTGCCTCCTTGCTGGTCTCGCGGGCATGTGTCCTCACAGGGCCCTCCCGGATCCGCGTGGTTTTCCCTGGGCAGCTCTCTGTCCTCTGGCTCAGGGCCTCTTCTTCTACTGTCCCGGTCCTCTGGACTCTCAGCTCTGCTCTTAACTGGGGAGTCTGCTGGGTCCCGCCTGGGGGCCCTGCCTCCGGACCGGGCCCTGAACGGTTGCTCTGGGCCGTGAGCCAGGCAATCAGGGCTGTCCTGCCCATCTCTCTTCTGCCTGGTGGCTAGTGTCTTGGGAACCATAGTCTTGCTTTTCCCGTTACTGTTGTTGTTGCTTGAGGGAGGCAAATTCGGTTCCTGTCACTTGCACATTGGCCGGAATTGGAGGCCCTGCAACTGCTTGCTGAGACACACTCTGTGTTCAGCACGGTTCTGGGCACTGGGGGCCCAGCCGAGACTAGAAGGAGACCCTCATCCTCGGGCAGCTGATGTCCTCGCGGGCCAGGCAGGGTGAGGAGTGGGTCCAAGCAGCTCATAGGAGGTCAGAGCCCTGGCTCCCCCTAACAGCAGACAAACACCTAGTGCTAACTATTGTGACTGCCCCTATTTGTTCGTTAGCTTGTTGAATCACCAGAAAGGGGCTTTCCTACCCAGAAAGCCTTTAAAAAGGAACTCCCAGCAGTACCACTTGACGTTGGTTGAATTTTATTTTTAGTTTTTGTGTTGTGAGGCAGAATTTCCTTCAGGGTTTAATGCATTGACTTTTGCATTAGAAAGGTCATGCTTCCCACCTGTAGTGATCTTCCATATCTGCTTCCTTTTTTTTAAATGTTTATTTATTTTTGAGAGAGAGAGAGAGACAGTGCTGGGACAGCCCGTGTGCTGGGACCGTACATAGCTGTCCATCACAGGTGGGGCTTGTGGAGACGGGCAGGCGTGCGACCGTGACAGCGACAGAATACAAGACTGAAAAGGAACCGTGCCCAACGTGTGGTCTTTCCTCCGGCGACACTTTCCCTGCTTCTGTGTTTTCCACTGTTTCCAATTTTCCTGTGGTAAATGTGCCTTAATTTTATCCTTAACAAATTAAAGAAAAAAACTAAACTTTCAATGTTCCTATAATTCCAGACAGTGAATGGTAGATGTGTAAAGAACAGGATGATTTTAAGAAAAGAATGAATGTGATTTAAGAAGCAATAAAATGAGCATGCTTCCCTTATGTGTACAAAGAGTTCAAAACAGTTTCTTATCCTTTGTGTTTTGAACATGAGGAAATTAAGTAAAATAATTCTCAGGAGTCTTTAGAACAAAAGTTACCATGTATTAAGACTTGCTGTGGGCCAAACGGAGCCAAGAGTCTTACAGCCTCCAGCTCACACAGCCCTCCTGAAGGGCTGGTCTCCTTTTCCAGGCCTCCTGGACGATCAGAGAAGTTAAGCGGCCCATCCCAGGTTGCACAGCCGTGAGGGGCGGAGTCAGGGTCTCCACCTCCTGGAAGGAAGGGGGCACTTCTTCCTCGCTGGCTGACTGACATGTTGCCGTGATTGATCTGCTGGTTCGAGAAGAGTCTGAGGGGATGCTCGGCCTGCTCTGTCTACAAAACTGAGGTTCAGAGAGGACAGTGGCTTTGCCCCCGGCCCTGGTTGCTGAGTCTGCCAGATGCCCTGGCCCCTGTGGTCACTGGTGCGGGGGGAGGCCCTCACATAGGACAGGCCTTGGAGTCCTCTGTGGCGGGTTTGAGAAGCCTGGTTTTACATACTGTCCCTCGGTGGCCTTACTCCCGGACAGCTGAGCTTGTCTGTATTGTGAACAGACCCAGGATGACACAGGCTTGTGGCGGTTCAAAGTGAACTTTTTGTGTACCTGTCCACCTAGCAGTGCCATTTCTCTGGCTCTGTCGTAGGACATTCATGTACAGGTGTTGCGAGAGAGGTGTTCAGGGACAGTCCTCGTGGCCTCGGCTGCAGGGAGTGGGCATGGGTCAGCAGGGGAAGACAAAGGCATACGGCCAGCGGCCGGTACAAAGGGCGAGGAAAAATCTACATGGTGACGTGGGAGGCTCCCCCAGGCCCGCGGTGAGCAGAGGAGATCACAGAGTAATAGCCACAGCACTGCCCGCGCTCTGGCTACATGAGTGTGAGGAAGGGGCGTGGGGAAGGGGGAGCGGGACTTCACTCTGGGTGCTTCCGGACCATGCGAACTTTTGTAGCAATTGCAGAGCAAGCAGGGATCCATTACCATATCACCCTCATGATCTCAAAGAACAGGAAAACACACTGTATGTGTTTTTCATATTTTTCAAGCAGTACCTGACGGCCACCAGCTGGGGCTGTGTCTTAGCGCCCTTTCTCTGTTTCTGATTCAGGACAACGTGTTAAACATCATTAACCAGATCATGGATGTGTGCATCCCCCAGGACCGAGCCCCACGGGATTTCTGCGTCAAGTTCCCCGAGGAGATCCGACATGACAGCCTGGCGGGCCAGCTGTGGTTTGGGGCCGAGGTAGCGGGCAGCCAGCTGGGTCCAGGGTCACGGTGTGGGGCGTTGGGCCGCACCTGTGTGCACCTGCGGGGGCAGGGACCTGGTGTCTCCATCCCCCTTCAAGAGCCCCACCCGCCATGGGTTACGGATGGCGCGTTCTGATTAGGCCGTACGCCCCTTTGGAGGTGTGGGAAAGCCATGAACCTGCTCCCTCCAGATCTACATAAGCCAATATGGACACGAAGCTTCATGTGCAATTTCTGTGAGGTTCTCAGGCCCCCAGATGTGAAGGGTCTCCAGGTGGTTCTTACCAGCAACAATCCTAAATTAGGAGCAGTGTTTCCCTCGCCCTCTGACAGGAGGGGTCATTCTTGCCCCGGGGGCTGGGAGCTGCGTTCGTTCGGGTGCCTTAGTGGAGCCACCACCCTCTCCACCCCTCAGACCTTGACCTTCATCTCCCAGCGAGGAGACTACAGCCTGAGAGGAGGGTGCCTGACCCGTGGTGGCCGGACCAGCCTCGCCCCAGCCAGCTGTTTCCTGTACCCACACCTCGCGACCCCTCCCTTGGCCATGCTGGGGTTCTCAGCCTGTTTCTGCCTCCCTCCTAGTGAATCTCGGGAATGCCCTGACTTCCTCGGGCACGGCCTGGCCCTGTGTGTCCCCCACCTGACCCCTCTCACCCTGCTCACCCGAGCCGCCTGATGGGAGGGTGTCCTCGCCAAGGCCCCAGTTGGTGTGGGTGGCCCCAGGCAGGCTAGCCCTGTCTCTGGTCTCAGTTCTCACCGCTGTAGAGTGGGTCCCAGGGGCAGGGAGCTGTGGAGCCATGACATGATGTAGGTCCTGGGCCCCGTGGCGCTGGGCGCCGTCTCTCCCGTGTGGTCCCGGTGCCAGCCAGCTCCACGCTCCCCTCCAGGGTGGGTGGGAAATCAACGACACCACACTCCGCCCCCCGGGAAAGTGCTTGTAGTCCCAGCTCCCCTCTGGGTCACTGCTGACAGGATAAGACTTTGACGGGTGCTGGCCCGAGGTGGGCAGGGGAATCCCACAACACCACAGCCCCACACGGGGATTGCGTGGCCGCCCCTTGGCCAGGACCCGGGTCTGACGAGTACCCCAGGTCACTGGACGAGTGGAAGAAGCTGGGGAGGTGCATGCAGCCCGCACAGGCCTGTGACCTGCCTCCCACAGCCCAGGACAGGTGTGGGCAGATTTGCGGGCACGGAGGGACCCTCCTTATCGCCCAGAAGCTGGGCGTCCCGCACTGATGAGTCTTGGCTCAGAAGAAGGTCTGTGAGCATTTGTGGAAGCGGGGCGTCTTTACTGCCTAGAAAGGGCAGTGGTGTCAGGGAGCCCGGTTGGCCCCGAGTGCCACCCCAACCTGGTGTCAGGGACTCCCAGGCACCCACTCCCGGTCTGTGGGCTGGGCATGGAGGGGGCAGGAGTCACCTGACCGGGGCCCCTGTACGGAGCCCCCAGACCCAAGAGCCTCGGTGGGTCGGCCTTCCCTTTCTGCCCACGTCCGGGTCTGTGTGGGGGACCCTATCAGCCACAGAGGGAGTATGTGCTGTCGTGGCCGTGGCTACTCTGGGTTAGGAGAGACCGCTGGTCCCAGAGCGAGGAGACAGCAGGAGGCGAGGGTGCTCCTGGGAGCGGGGCCCAGGGGAGGAGGGTCACAGCCGGGCCCAGCCACCACTCTTGTGCCTTCCTGTCCCGCATCACGGTCCCCGCGGCTCTGGCACCACAGCCCTCCGTGGCGGCTCTTGAGCTCGGGCTCTGCAGAGCCGGGCGGGGGGGAGGAAGGACCCCGGGCCGTCGGGCTCCAGGAGGCTCTGAGTGACCCGCCCCACGTTCTCTGCCCACAGTGCCTGGCCGCCGGCTCCATCATCATGAACCGCGAGCTGGAGAGCATGGCCATGCGCCCGCTGGCCAAGGAGCTGACGCGCAGCCTGGAGGACGTGCGGGGCGCCCTCCGTGATCAGGCGCTGCGGGACCTCAGCACCTACACGGAGAAGATGAGGGAGGCGCTGAGGCACTTCGACGTCCTGTTTGCTGAGTTCGAGCTGAGGTGACCCTGAGGGGGAGGCCCCAGCCCGGCAGCGCGTCCCACTGATGGCGGTTCAGGGCCATCAGTCCGCGTAGTTAACCCTGGAGGCCCAACGTGGGGCCGTTGGGGGGTCAGGCTGGGTGACCTTCCCGGGGGTCTGGCCCACCCCCTCTGCCTCTCCCTGATGCACCCCAGCGCTAAAGACCCGGGAGGTTCCTGCAAGTAGCCGTCACCCAGAGTGGACGTGTCGCCGGCCAGAGGCTCTGCTGCTCCCCTCTGCCTCCTGCCTCGCCTCCGCCTCTGACCCACCCCCCACCTCCGACCTCCTGCCTCACTTCCCACCTCTGACCTCTACCCTCTGCTTCCCACCTCGCTTCCTGACTCTGACCTCCCCACTCTGACCACCTGCCTCACTTCCTGCTTCTGACCTCTCACCTCTGACCTCCTGCCTCGCCTCCCCTGGTGACTGGGCTCACCGTAAGGGGCTTGTTGGTCGCCAGCTGCCCCCTGATCCCGCCTGTTCACCCACTCACCCCACAAACACCCGAGCATCACTTCCATGCGCTCAGATCTGGGGTACGGCAGAGCAAGGGAGAGGTGGCCGTGGCTCCTGGGCCACGGGGACGCTCCAGCTCCCTGGGATGAGGGCGAGGGCACCTCCCCAGGTTAGGGGGGTCTGTGAGGATCACAGGGTGCCCTCCCCCCCATCCCCCAGCACCACCACCTGCCGTGAGCTCCACCCGTCCCCTCCTGCCCTCTGTCCAGCCAGTGCCTCCCGCCCCACTCCCCACGGGCTGCCCTCACCTGCTCCTTCCCCGGAGGACACAGGTGGGGCCTGGGGGCCTCCTCACAGGGCTTTGGAGAAGCGCAGGACCGGGAGTCAGGCACGCCACCAGCTCCCACAGGCGCGGAGATGCTCGCAGTAGGCGAGAAACAGTGGGACCCCAAATCCACACCACGGTGATCCCAGTTAGTAAAAGCCGTCTCCATCGTGTGGCCCGATGACCTCGGGGAGGAAACCAGCCTGGATGTTAAAGGCGGTTCTCTCTAGGAGGTGGGAGCGTGGACAGTTGTTTTCTGTGTCCTCTTCCAGATAAGCTTTTATAACGAGGAAAAGTTAGAGCTACTGACTCAGAAGGAAAGAAACACGTTCTCACCCCGGGGGACATTTGGACAAAGTGTCACTTGCCCGTGAGGCCCCCGTGCTCACACCGCCCAGTCCTGGCCGCCCCCACCCCCACCCCGTGGTTCACCCACCCACACGCACGTTCATTCTTGCACTGATTCTCACGCGCTCACCGGGGTGGGTGCCCGGGCAGGGGCGTCGCAGAAGTGGGCGGTCGGGGCCCAGACGGGGCAGGGCCGGGGGGCCAGGAGGCACTGGACCAGGCTGGCCCTGCTGGGAGGCGTGCACGTAGGAAGCTGACGTGGCTTTCATTTGAGAGGCGGCGGGGGGGGGGGGGGGGGGGGGACGCGTGGCCGGCGGGCAGCCCTCACTCTCTGGCTGTGTTTGCAGCTACGTCTCTGCCATGGTGCCCGTGAAGTCGCCCAGGGAGTACTACGTGCAGCAGGAGGTCATTGTGCTGTTCTGCGAGACCGTGGAGAGGTGAGGGCCCCCCCCCGCCCCGCCCCCCCCCCCCCCCCCCCCCCCCCCCCCCCCCCCCCCGGCCACCACAGGGCCCCTCTCCTCCCCGGAAAGAGGAAGGAGGCCGGCTGGGAGCCCGGGCAGGGCAGGGACGGGGCGCCTGCAGCAGGGGGGGGGGGGGAAGGCTCCAGCCCCCTTCTGCTACCAAGTCACCTTCCCCCAGCAAGCAGCAGGCAGACCCAGAGCCTCCTTCCTCAGCTCCACCGACACTTTCCTCCGCTCTCCTCAGAGCCCAGAGCACACTTCCTGCAGGGAAGCTCCCCCCCCCCCCCCCCCCCCCCCCCCCCGTGGAGGAGCAGAGCTGTGGCAGGCAGCACGGAGAGCTGGGGTCCTCACCTCCCCCCCACCTCACCTCCTCGCTCCCCGCCCCTCCTCACCTCCTCGCTCCCCCCCACCCCGCCTCACCTCCTTGCTCCCCCCACCCCACCCCACCTTCTCACTCCCCCCACCTCCTTGCTCCCTCTTGCCTCACCTCCTCGCTCCCCACCCCGCCTCACCTCCTCACTCCCCACTGTCTCACCTCCTCACTCCCCCCACCCTGCCTCACCTCCTCACTCCCCCCACCTCACTTCCTTGCTCCCTCCTGCCTCACCTCCTCGCTCCCCGCCCCCTGCCCCACCTTCTCACTCCCCCCACCTCCTTGCTCCCTCCTGCCTCACCTCCTCGCTCCCCACCCCGCCTCACCTCCTCACTCCCCACTGTCTCACCTCCTCACTCCCCCCACCCCACCCCACCTTCTCACTCCCCCCACCTCCTTGCTCCCTCCTGCCTCACCTCCTCGCTCCCCACCCCGCCTCACCTCCTCACTCCCCACTGTCTCACCTCCTCACTCCCCCCACCCCGCCTCACCTTCTCACTCCCCCCACCCTGCCTCACCTCCTCACTCCCCCCACCTCACTTCCTTGCTCCCTCCTGCCTCACCTCCTCGCTCCCCGCCCCTCCTCACCTCCTCACTCCCCCCACCCCACCCCACCTTCTCACTCCCCCCACCTCACTTCCTTGCTCCCTCCTGCCTCACCTCCTCACTCCCCACCCCGCCTCACCTCCTCACTCCCCCCCACCACACCTTCTCACTCCCCCCACCTCCTTGCTCCCTCCTGCCTCACCTCCTCGCTCCCCACCCCACCTCACCTCCTCACTCCCCCCACCCTGCCTCACCTCCTCACTCCCCCCACCTCACTTCCTTGCTCCCTCCTGCCTCACCTCCTTGCTCCCCACTGTCTCACCTCCTCGCTCCCCCCACCCTGCCTCACCTCCTCACCTCCCCCCTGCCTCACCTCACTCCCCACTGTCTCATCTCCTCACTCCCTCCCCCCTCACCTCACCACTCCCCCTACCCCGCCTCACCTCACTCCCCACTGTCTCACCTCCTCACTCCCTCCCCCCTCACCTCACCACTCCCCCTACCCCGCCTCACCTCCTCACTCCCCACTGTCTCACCTCCTCACTCCCCCCACCCCACCCCACCTTCTCACTCCCCCCACCTCCTTGCTCCCTCCTGCCTCACCTCCTCGCTCCCCACCCCGCCTCACCTCCTCACTCCCCACTGTCTCACCTCCTCACTCCCCCCACCCCGCCTCACCTTCTCACTCCCCCCACCCTGCCTCACCTCCTCACTCCCCCCACCTCACTTCCTTGCTCCCTCCTGCCTCACCTCCTCACTCCCCACCCCGCCTCACCTCCTCACTCCCCACTGTCTCACCTCCTCGCTCCCCCCACCCCGCCTCACCTTCTCACTCCCCCCACCTCCTTGCTCCCTCCTGCCTCACCTCCTCACTCCCCACTGTCTCACCTCCTCACTCCCCCCACCCCACCTCACCTTCTCACTCCCCCCACCCTGCCTCACCTCCTCACTCCCCCCACCTCACTTCCTTGCTCCCTCCTGCCTCACCTCCTCGCTCCCCACCCCGCCTCACCTCCTCACTCCCCACTGTCTCACCTCCTCACTCCCCCCACCCCACCTCACCTCCTCACTCCCCCCACCTCACTTCCTTGCTCCCTCCTGCCTCACCACCTCGCTCCCCACCCCGCCTCACCTCCTCACTCCCCACTGTCTCACCTCCTCACTCCCCCCACCCTGCCTCACCTCCTCACTCCCCCCACCTCACTTCCTTGCTCCCTCCTGCCTCACCTCCTCGCTCCCCGCCCCTCCTCACCTCCTCGCTCCCCCCCACCCCGCCTCACCTCCTTGCTCCCCACTGTCTCACCTCCTCACTCCCCCCACCCCGCCTCACCTCCTCGCTCCCCACTGTCTCACCTCCTCACTCCCCCCACCCCACCCCACCTTCTCACTCCCCCACCTCCTTGCTCCCTCCTGCCTCACCTCCTCGCTCCCCACCCCGCCTCACCTCCTCACTCCACACTGTCTCACCTCCTCACTCCCCCCACCCCGCCTCACCTTCTCACTCCCCCCACCTCACTTCCTTGCTCCCTCCTGCCTCACCTCCTCGCTCCCCACCCCGCCTCACCTCCTCACTCCCCCCCACCGCACCTTCTCACTCCCCCCACCTTACCTCCTTGCTCCCTCCTGCCTCACCTCCTCGCTCCCCACCCCGCCTCACCTCCTCACTCCCCACTGTCTCACCTCCTCACTCCCCCCACCCCGCCTCACCTTCTCACTCCCCCCACCCTGCCTCACCTCCTCACTCCCCCCACCTCACTTCCTTGCTCCCTCCTGCCTCACCTCCTCACTCCCCACCCCGCCTCACCTCCTCACTCCCCACTGTCTCACCTCCTCGCTCCCCCCACCCCGCCTCACCTTCTCACTCCCCCCACCTCCTTGCTCCCTCCTGCCTCACCTCCTCACTCCCCACTGTCTCACCTCCTCACTCCCCCCACCCCACCTCACCTTCTCACTCCCCCCACCCTGCCTCACCTCCTCACTCCCCCCACCTCACTTCCTTGCTCCCTCCTGCCTCACCTCCTCGCTCCCCACCCCGCCTCACCTCCTCACCTCCCCCCTGCCTCACCTCACTCCCCACTGTCTCATCTCCTCACTCCCTCCCCCCTCACCTCACCACTCCCCCCACCCCGCCTCACCTCACTCCCCACTGTCTCACCTCCTCACTCCCTCCCCCCTCACCTCACCACTCCCCCTACCCCGCCTCACCTCCTCACTCCCCACTGTCTCACCTCCTCACTCCCCCCACCCCACCTCACCTTCTCACTCCCCCCACCCTGCCTCACCTCCTCACCTCCCCCCTGCCTCACCTCACTCCCCACTGTCTCATCTCCTCACTCCCTCCCCCCTCACCTCACCACTCCCCCTACCCCGCCTCACCTCACTCCCCACTGTCTCACCTCCTCACTCCCTCCTCCCCTCACCTCATCACTCCCCCTACCCTGCCTCACCTCACTCCCCCCTGCCTCACCTCCTTACCCTCCCCTGCCTCACCTCCTCTCTCCCCCCTGCCTCACCTCCTCACCTCCCCCCTGCCTCACCTCCTCACCTCCCCCCCACCTCACCTCCTCACCTCCCCATCTTCCTCACCTCCATACCCACCTCACCTCCATACCTTCCTCATCCCCTTACCCTCCACACTTGCTTATCTTCCCATCTTCCTCACCTCCTCCAGCCTCACCTCCACACTTCCATGCCTTTCTCACCTTCCTCCCTTCCTCACCTCCAACCTCCAAACCTCCTCACCCTCCTCACTCCCCACCTCCCTCCCTCACCTCCCTACCCTCCTCACCTCCTCACCTCTTCACCTTCCTCTCCTGCTCAGTCTTCATCTCACCTCCTCACGGCCTCACCCCCTCCCTCTTCTTCCCTTCTCATTTCCTCATCTCCACAGGCCAGGGTGGAGCTCCCGAACAAGGCTCTGTGGAGCGAATCATCAGCAGTCTTGTCGTGCTTTGGGCAGTAATTGAAGTCAGACTTTGAGACTAAAGTTTAGTCTAGAATGTTTCTCCTGTTTAGCTAGTGCTGTGTGGTATTAGGTAAGTTTTGAAATTGCCTAATGTCACATCATAATTAAAGACGTGTTATTCGCTGTTGATGTATGTGAAAGACACTTCAAGCTGCTGAAAAACACGATGGCGTAAAGTTCCTTTTACTCAGAGCCTCCCTCCGTGGTGCCAGCAGGCGCCAGCTCACTGAGCATAGAGAGAGAGCCGCTGCGTTGGCCTGGGGAGTGCGGATAAATCCGGGAGGGCAGTTTCCTCGGGGAAGCGTCAGGTCATCTGGGGCAGTGTTTTTGTTCCCTGTTTGTTCTTGCCGCTCGAGCCATTTGGTTGGCTGGACGCCATCGCTGCCCGTGGGCCCCCCTCAGCAAGCGCCCCTTCCCCTCCCAGCACCCTCCGTCCCGGAGGGGAGTCAGGCAGGAGAAAAGTGGGGAGAGGGAAGCACCAGGCCTGCTCGGGCCTTCTGGAGTGCGGCGGGTTCCAGCAGTGGCCCCGTGTGCGTGTGAGGGCCCACGGTGTCCAGTGTCACCTTCCTGGCTGTCTGCTGAGCACAGGCGCAGGTGAGGGTGGCCGGGGCCGCGGTGGGTGTGGGCGGGCAGGCCTCACCCTTCTTGCTTTCTTGCTCTCTGCCCCTCGGCCAGGGCCCTGGACTTCGGGTACCTGACCCAGGACATGATTGACGACTATGAACCGGCCCTCATGTTCACCATCCCCAGGTTGGCCATCGTGTGGTGAGTGCTCCCCCGGCCCGGGGCAGCCGCCGTGCAGAAGCCGGGCAGGACTGTGGAGGACTGGGCCCCTTCTGGCACTTACACCCCCAACGCTGGCTGTCAGCCGCCTGCACAGCACCATGCAGGCCTGCTGGCGCCCCTCACCAGTGTTCTGAGGGTGAGGGGGGGACCCCCCCCACCCTAGATAGTGCGAGATGGCTGGACACCCAACACCCGGCTGGACAGGTGACGTGGACAGTCGCTGGACTCACAGCCCAGGGGAGGAGCACCCCGCACACCGCATGGAGCCACGTGGGGTGCGCGCAGAAGCAGAATGCCCAGCTCGGGCCGTGGGGGGAGGCTGCGCGTAACGAGAGGGTGGGACGCCCCTGGCTCCCGTGGGCGGGTGTGACGGGGTTACCCGAGCCATTCAAGGCTGGCGTGGAGGTGAAATGAAAGCTGTCAGGTGAAGAGGAGGTGGGAGCAGCTGGTCTGGCCACGGGGCGGGGGCATGCCTGGGCGGGAGCCTTTCCTGCTGGGGGGGTGGGGGAGATGAGTGGCGAGAGCAGGGGAGCTCAGGCTTGGGCCTTTGGGGTCTGGTGGGCTCAGAGACGCCAGGCAGCACACGGTTGGGCCCTAAGTATGCCAAGGCAGGAGGTGCTCGATCACTTGCTGGGTGCCCAGAGCTTCCCCGAGCCAAGGTCAGAGCCCAGGTGTTGTGGGCTTGGTCCACTGCTGTTCAGCCACACCCCGACTCCCACACAGGGACTGCCCTTCTCTCCCGCCAGGTGAGGGGGCAGGGGGAGGGCGGTCACAGAGGGAGGAGGAGGGCAATGGGCCACGGGGGTCTCTGTGGACCTGGAAGTTAGGGAGGGGCCCGGTGGGCAGCTGGTGTGCAGGCGTGCAGCTGGGCAGAGAGGACGGGAGTCCTCGGGGCAGATGCCTATTGTGGATGTGATCGTCAGCGAAAGCCGCCCTGGGGGAGTGTGGGGTGACGCGGAGGCCAGGACTGGTCCAGGCACAGAATCCCCTCCTTGGGAAATGGGGGTGCGGTGGCGGGAGCAGGGAGGGCAGTGGCGGTGCCGCAGGATGGGGCCAGCTTCTGGGCCAGAGGGGCTTCCCTGGCCCACAGGGGGCGGGACTCGTGGTGTGCCGTGCGGAAGTGTGGGAGCTGCGGGCAGACCCCGCCCTGGGCTGGCCCAGAAGCACCTGCCGCTGCCCTGAGACCCCAGAGATAAGCAGAGGCTCAGCTGAGGAAAGGCTGGGAGATGGGCCAGGGCGAGCGGCTGTCACTTCCCAGGACCCCAGGGAACCCTGAGCAGCGCCCTCTGGACACCTCACTTTCCTGGGTGGGGCAAGGGGGCGGCCGCCTGGCCTCAGTCTCCCTGGCCTGGCTGTGTCCTCAGAGCCGGCTTCCCTGGGGGTCTCAGTTTGCCAGAACCCCTTGGGCCTGGTGCCTCCTTCTGTTGTCCTTGTCCCCAGGAGACGGTGTCCTAATCAGGGAAAACAGGAGTGGGTCCCATCACACCAGAGGGGCAACATGTCACAGTCGCCTCAATTGCTGGGCTCCGGGACTCTCCCTCCCCCCGAAGCTGGAGGAGGCAGAGGACAGACGTCCCCAGTGGGCCAACTCACGTGGTCTGGGCTGACATGTCCTGGAGCATCCCCTCGGACGGGGCCATGTGATTTTGTTACATCGTTTGCTTTCTAGGCAATGGTTCTCTGTGGCCAAACGTGTAGAAGAAAACGCTGCTTCGAGCCGGGGCCTTAATGTTTATGGGGCGGGGGGCGCTAGGGTCTGCAGCCCTTCCCATGAGAGCCGGCTTTGCCCTTCCTCTGCGGTTCACACCCCGCTTTGCGGGAAGCGCCCAGCCCCTGGCCTGGCCCTGGTTCTTTCCTAAATTCCTTGGCGAGTGCCTGGAAGCTCAGGATCAGGTGCCCCCGCCACGGAGCCCCCTCGTGGGGTCTGTGGCCGCGCGATGGGGTTCCCAGGCTGCCTTTCCTTCGGAGCTGCCTCACAGCGCACAAAGGCTGGCGCAGGTGCGCACTGACCGGCCTGCTCTGACGAGCTGCCCCGCGGGGAGGAGCCCCGCACAGCACCCCGGGGGCCAGGCAGCACCCTGCATCTCGGGTCAGGATGGAATTGGCCTGTTCTAAGCCTCATGGGAGCACCAGACTCTCTTAGGCGGTTTTAAAATAAACCCCGGTTTAGGATAAGGTGAGGCATCAGACAGCCTGAGCACATGGATTCCGGGTTCTCACCCTGAAGCCTGCCGAGTGGGTCTGTTCAGCCCTTTACCAGCCTACCTGTCAGCATTGGCCCAGGCCCGGTGACCACAGGACCATGGTCTCAGGCCTTTCTATTGTCACTGAGTGGCCACCTGAGGCCACGTCTCCCTGACTGGCATCACTGCACCCTGTTTGCAGACCACGGCTGCCCCGCACACATCTGAGCTTCTGTTCCTTCTCTGTCCCTCGTCCTGGGAGGGAGAGTGAGGGCCCCGTGGGCTGGGCCCTTGCCCTGTCGTCCCCCCTGGCAGCCCCGTGTGGAGTTCCCTCAGAAGTCCCCAGAAATGAGGGGGCTCCAAGTCACAGCGAAGGGAGGCATCTTTGTAGTTGGACTGAAGGGAGAGCAGGTGCAGGCCAGGCCGGCCAGAAGTGGGAACATGCAGGGGCCCCAAGCGCAGAGCATGGGGAGCAGAGGGGCTCGGCTCGGCTTGGCCAGGAGGGTGGCCTCACTACAGCCACCTCAGAACCTCGCCAGCCCTCGAGCAGAGGCAGGGGTTACAGCCTCAGAGCCAGGCTGCCTAGCCGTGGCCGAAATCCTCCTTCCTTTCTGGAGGAAGCTGTTCCCAGAGCCGCCCCCTTCAGGGTCACCTCCCCAGGTGCCTGATGCTCCCTCTCTCCTTCCTCACTGTCCTTGGTGGCTGCTCTGGGCCAGACAGGCAGCATCACAGCTGCACGGGGTGGAGCCTGGGCCTTGCTCTGTCTGTATTTGCCCAGCGAGCACGTGTGGAGAACCTGCTGTGTACCTGACCCTGTGCTTGTCCCCAGGGACACTATTATGCCCGTGGGGAGTGCACAGGTAGGTGAAACGAGCAGTTGCTGTGGAGTGTTCTGGATGCTGGGGTGGGGTAGGGGGCTTGGAGCAGGACCCTCTGGAGTGGACAAGAGCTGGTAGCATGGGGGAGAGGCTCCCTGGGTTCTGGAGCAGAGCTCCGGGAGTCAGGATGGGAGCCTGGCAGGTGGTGGACTGCGGGCAGGGAGCATGTGCAAAGGGTCAGAGGCAGGAAGACCTCTGGCTGAAGGGAGAAGGGTGACCCGTAGACACTTGGTTGGCGGTAAAGCCAACACTCCTGGAATGACAGCCTTCTAGGGTCACGTCTGTGATGTGGGTTGGTGGGATCCCCTGAGGACAGAGGGGGATCTGGGAGCGTAGCCTCTCTGCCACTCTGTCCCCCTCGCCCTACGTCCAGCCCCTTCCCACCAGGTTGAGAAGACGCCCTGCTCTGAGCTCTCCCAGGAGCAACACATCCTCTGAGGTGGTCTCTCTGGCCCGTCACAGGTCAGAGGCACAACCCAAGCCAGCCCGGCCCTCTGCCTTGTGACCGCTGGGCAGGTGCCTGAGGCAGAGGCGGTAAACTGAGGTCTGAGAGAGGGCTATGTGGGGGCCTGGAGGTTCAGGAGGAGGCCAGTCCGGCCCAGGTAGAGGGTATCCACGGCCAGCTCAGGTACCAGCCCCGGACCCTGGGCCCAAGCTCCCCCATTTCCCTGGCACCCTGGACCTGGCCCTCCCTCACTCAGCTACATGTCCCGGGGGAAAGTGAGTCTCCACGTGGTTCTGACTGTGACAGACTAGTTTCACTCCTGACGGTTTATCTGAAAACAGTTGGAGTTGGTTTACACGAATAAGGAAACTAACAGTCTCCAGGTTCTGTGCCCGGGTGACTGGCCCCATCAGGGTGGACCTGCTTACCTGGGCCTGCCTGCAAGGCCCGCTTCACCTCCCGGTCTTGGCTGCTGACCTGGCCCGGCCTCAGCTCCAGCCTCTGCAGTTGCCCCCACTCCGAGTGGGCCGCCCTCTCCCGAACCTGCATCCCAGGCTGAAGTGCCCAGAACCCAGAGCCCAGGCCTTGCTCCTGCTCCACCCCTGCAACCCACTCCCCGTCCTGCCTCACACTTCCCCTCCTGCAATGGGGCCAGTTCTGTGCCTCCCTCCCCTCTTCCACTCCCCTCCCCTTTTCCCCTCTCCCTCCCCCTCTCCTCTTCCCCCTCCCCTCCTCTTTTCCCCTTTTCCCTCTCCCCTCCCCTTTTTCCCTCCCTCTTCCCCCTCCCCCCTCCTCTTCTCCTCCCCTTTCCCCTCTGTCTCTCCTCTCCTCTTCCCCCTCCCTTCCCCTTTTCCCCCTCTCCCTCTCCCCCTCTCTTCCCCCTCCCCTCCCCTTTCCCCTCTCCCTCTCCCCCTCCCTTCCCCTCTTCTCTATCCCCTCCACTCTCCTCCCCTTTTCCCCCTCCCCCTCCCCTCCTTTTTTCCTCCTCCCTCTCCCCTCTCCTCTACCACTCCCCTCCCCTCTTTCCCCTCCTCCCCACCCTCCCCCCCTCAGCTATAGGCAGCCCCATCCCTTCCCCTCTCTCATTTTGCCACCCCTCCCACCCACATTCCATCCTGTGGTCCTACCACCAGAAGCCCCTGCCCTGGGAGGCTCTGGCCTCCCTTCCTTTGGTCCCTTTGCCTACCTGCTTCCCCACCAGTGACAGCCCCCTACCCAGCCCCTTCCCAGTCTCCACACAACCTGCCTCACCTGCAGCCCTTCCTCATACAGGTGTTCACTGCCTCCGGCAAGGTTACATATTTACCCTAGATCGCTTATTTTTAAAATACGTTAGATATAATGCACATACCACACAGTTCACCCACTTTAAGTGTACAATTCAATGGTTTTTAGTAAATGTACAGAATTGGGCAACCGTCACCATTAATTCCAGAACATATTCGTCACCCCAAACAGATACATACCCCTTACCCCTTAGCTGTCCCCTCCACCCCCTACGCCCCACCCCCCCTCCAGCCCCAGGAAACCACAGATCTGTTCCTGTGTCTGTAGATTTGCCCATCTGGGGTATCTCATGTAAATGGGGTCTGTGTCTCCCCACTAGCCTGGCAGCTGTACGTGAGGAGTGCTCACTGCCTTTCCACTCAGAGTCCCTAGTGCTTGGCATGTGGCCGTAGAACTTTCTCCGAATTTTGTTGCGTTGACCCGACAGGGCACAATATGTGTTTACAAAGATTTTTACTGAAGGTTATTTTTAATCGTGAAAATTCGAGTGCGTGGGTATGTAGAATTAAGGGATTGTTTAAAAACTATACTCCAGCCACTTAAGTAACATTAGTGAAAAATCCCAAAAGCCATGGAAAAACATCCCCAGTGTGCTGAGTACAAAAAAAATCGTACCAAATAGTATGTCTCTGCTTAACAAAATTTCTTAGCATGATAGGTATGACTTTTGTAAACAGAAATCAAAGCAATAAATGTTAATTTTTTTATTGTGGTAAAATATGCATAATATAAGATTTACCACTTAAATCTTTGTTTTAATGTTTATTTATTTATTTTAAGAAAGAGAGAGCACATGCACACATGCACAAGCCGGGGAGGGGCAGAGAGAAAGAGGATCCCAAGCAGGCTTCAACACAGAGCCCAACACAGGGCTCGAACCCACAAACCACGAGATGGTGACCTGAGCAAAAATCAAGAGTCAGACACCTAACCGACTGAGCCCCGCAGGTGCCCCCACGTTAACCCTCAGTGGCATTAAGTACGTTCACCCTGTCTTGCCACTGTCCTCTCCTTCTCATCTGAGACTGTTTCCGTTAAACACTAGCTCCCCAGCCCCTCCCCCGGCCCCTGGTAACCTCTATTCTACTTTCTTCCTCGGTGAATTTGACTATTCTAAGGACTTCATATAAATAGAATCATGCAGTATTTTCCTTTTGTGTCTGGCTTATTTTACTTAGCATAATATTTTCATGGTTCATCCGTGTGGCAGGTGGGAACTTCACGCCTTTTTAAGACTGAATAATATTTCATCGCATGTAATTAAATAGTATTTTAAAGGAGAGATTTCCAGCAACATCCAAAAGAGAAAAATACCCAGGAATAAATTTAACCAAGGAAGTGGAAAACATGTACACTGAAAACTACAAAACACAATTTTTTGTGAAAAAAATTAAAGACCTAATTAAATGAAAAGATAGCCCATGTTCATGGACTGAGCACTACTCCAGTTAAGATGGCGGTGCTCCCCAAAGTTGTATATAGATTCAATACATTTCCTATAAAGACGACATTGGCCTTTTTTTTTTTTTAGTGGAAATAGAAAAGAACCTCAAATTCATATGGAACCACAATGGCTCGTGAATAGTCCAAACAATATTGAAAAAGAAAAACAAAGTTGGAGAGTTCATATGTCTTGACTTCAGAACTTACTACAAAGTCATATTAATCACAAGTGTGGTACTGTCATAAGGATAGACCAATGGAATAAAACCAAGACAACAAAATAACCCAAATATCTATAGCCAACTGGTTTTTGACAAAGGTGCCAAGACCATTCAGTGAGGAAGGAATTTGTTAGTATCTTCAACAAATGATGCTGGGATAACTGGATAGCCACACACATAAGAACAAAGTTGGACCCTGTGATGATTAATTTTTTTTTTCTCTACTTTTTTTTTTTTTTTTCAACGTTTATTTTATTTTTTGGGACAGAGAGAGACAGAGCATGAATGGGGGAGGGACAGAGAGCGAGGGAGACACAGAATCGGAAACAGGCTCCAGGCTCTGAGCCATCAGCCCAGAGCCTGACGCGGGGCTCGAACTCACGGACCGTGAGATCGTGACCTGGCTGAAGTCGGACGCTCAACCGACTGCGCCACCCAGGCGCCCCCTGTGATGATTAATTTTGTGTGTCAACTTGCCTAGGCCACAGTACCCAGATATTTGGTCAAATGCCAGTTTAGATGTTGCTGGAAGGTATTTTTAAGATGAGATTAATAAATCAGTGGATCCAGAGTAATGGGGTTTACCCTTCATAATGTGGGTGGGCCTCATCCAGTCAGTTGAGGGCCTTAAGAGAAAACAGACCTAGTTCCCCAAGTGAGAGGGAATTGTACCTCCAGACTGTGTTCAGATTCAAACCTGAGTCTCTGGGTCTCTAGCCTGTGCACTCACTCTGCAGATTTTGGATGTGGCCACCATCCATAATTGTGTGAACCAGTTACTTAAAATAACTCTCTCTCTCAAAAAAAAAAAAAAAAAAGCCAACTAACCAAACTCTCCCTCCGTACACACACACACACACACACACACACACACACACACACACCCTACTGGTGTGTGTGTTTCTCTGGAGAACTCTAATATAGGAGGTAAATCTTCATATTTCCAGGTTTGGCCAATCTTAGATTTGACATGAAAAGAAGTGGCAAATGAAAAAAGTAGTAAGTTGATCTCCATCAAAGCTAAAATCTTTTGTGCATCAAAGGACATTATGAAGACAGGTAAAGGTGGCCTAAGGAAAGAGCCCAGCTTTCCTCTTATGCTGGGTGTCCTCCCCTGCTCACTGACAGCCCCTCGCAGCGCTCAGCGGGCCCCTCCCGTCCACCTCTGCCAGGCTCAGCTGTGGGGGCTGCCCTGCCCCTAGGTGGTGGCGCAGCATGGGCCTGCGTGGACTGTGATGGCACGGCACCTGGAGCCCTCCTACGTAACGAGTTCATTTCTGAGGCTCCAGACCAACCGCGGTCAGCCCTGGGCCTGGTTCTCACGGACTGATGGGGCAGCCAGTGTCCTTCCTGGAACCCAGGAGGGGAGTCAGAGTCCCTCCCGGCCCCTTTCACTGCTTTCTGAAAGACCAGGTGGCCAGGAAGCCTGGACGGGGATTCACCAAACCCACCCCTTTCTGCCCCTTTCCTGCCTTTGTGCTGAGATCACCGATTCACCCATGAAGTCAAGGTTCTGTGTGGGGAAGATGTCCCCTGAACACTGTCAGCTCGCGTTAAGACCCATAGAACATACCGGAAGGAACAGAAGCCTGGATGGGGCATCCTCTGCCGCCCGCCCTCACGCTTCTGGCAGCCCTGACCCTCCTGCTGCCCTAGGGAGAGGCACAACCCGTGTTTTCCTGTGACTTTCGAATCTTTCTTTTTGCACATGAGTCTCACCTTTCTAAGGGAAGCATAGTCCATTCAGTTTCATCAGTCTTTCTCACCGAATTGGAAGCGTTCCTGAGCTAATGAGGACCTTGTGTTGAGTGCTGATGACCTGACCCCGATGCAGCGATGAGATTCTGTTCATTTGCAGAAACATGCAGACCGTTCTCTGTTTAGGCAGACAAATCCTCCCTCACCTGTGCTGTGATGAGGAAGCAAGGAGCAGCTGCTGGGGTTGTGGGTGCTTGCTCCCTGGGCACCCGCCACGTGCCAAGGCCTGAGTTGGCTGGTCCCGGGAGCCCCGAGAGGAGGCACCGAGAGGAGGGTCCTCCAGAGATGGGTCTGCCCTCGGACAAGGGCAACGGGGCACGCTGGGAGCTGGGCAGGGCCGTGCAGCCTATGGCGAGATGGGTGTGGTGCCACCTGTGGCAAGGGGGCACCTGGAGGGGCGTCTGTGCAGAGCCAGATGGCACACGGGCCACTGGTGGGGGGGAGAGAGGGTCCGTCCTGCCCGGGGGTGACAGGAGGCTGTCTCTGGTCTTGGCAGGCAATGGAGCGTGAACCAGACCTCGAAGGGAAAGTTGGGCTTGGGGACAGCGTGGGTGCAGTTGGGGGAGCCACGAAGCACACAGATCACTGTGGGGGGAGGGGGCTCACAGGGTTCGGGTCGGGCAGGGCAGGTAGTGGCCAGGATTGGATTGTCCCAGCGGGTGTGGGTCCGGGAGGCCGGACAGCTGTGGTCAGTGAGTTGGAGAGACTCAGTCAGGACGCTCTGGACTTCAGAGTGTGGATGGGGGAGAGTGAGGTCAGAGTCTGGGAGTCCCCGTGGGAGGCTAGGTGGGCAGCCTGGATGCCACATTTGTGAGATGTCTCACCCCCTTTGTGCCAAGGGTCCTTGAGATGCGCATCCTGCCCCCCAGGGACCCCTGACAGGCCCCCCCCCCCCCCGAGGCTCAGGGGTCTGCTTGCTCTGGCCAGGGCTGTGGGTGGATGGTTTATCTGTGATTCTCATAACCCTTGCATTTGTGCTCAATATAAACACAAATCCAATGTTTCCATTTTCAAGGAGGTAGTTTTAGTAACAAATCTTGACGCTGATTTGTCTGATTGCAGCAGTGATGTGAACAGATATGTTTCTATGATTCTTTTATGATCCCTCAAGTGAACATCAGCTAATCAGTTTCTGAAGATGATAAAGTCTGAGTAATCTTCATTGCTTTTTTTCTAAACTTATTTAAGATTCAGTCGCAAGAGAAACGTGTGGTCTCAGAGCCCCTGGCTGTGGTCTGGGCTCACCCAGGGGGCTGACTGAGGGGGCTGCAGGGCCTCACGCCATGCTGGCTTTTGTCTTGAATGCAGTGGCCTCGTGGTCTACGCGGACGGACCCCTGAACTTGGACCGCAAGGCAGAAGACATGTCTGAGCTGTTCCGGCCCTTCCACACGTTGCTGCGGAAAATAAGGTGGAGGGGGGGAGGTGCTTCGGGAGGGTGGGGGAGGGGCAGTGGGGGAGGGGAGTCCGTGGTTGCCCCTGAGCCCTCCTTTCCTCGGGGATGGAAGTCCTCTTCTGTGAAGTCAGAGGTGCCAGAACCTTGGTCTTTGTTTCGAGTTATTGGTTTATAATGTTTACAGTCCCCTCGCAAAACCCCATACCTTTCTCTCCCCACACAACCAGGCTCTTTGTTCCTGGCCAGTAACACTATGACCTTTGGTAAAAAATGCCAATAACATGACAGCAGCCGCCCTGGCTCAGGGCTCTGGCACTGGGCCTTGAGAGATGGAGAGCCCGGGGAAACTGAGGTGGTGCGGGTGCCCCCAGGGCCACACAACCTGCAGGGGAGGGCTGTCCCCCCAGGCCAGCCTCCAGGCTGAGGCTCGGGCCCAGGTGGAGAATGGTATTTGTCCGAGGGCTCTCATTTGTTTCTTCCACAGTGTAGGGGTGAAGGGCCCAGCTCGCTCAAGCACCCCATGCCCCTCCCCTGCTGTGGCTTATCTGGCTCTCCCAGTGGTCCCAGGCAACAGGGCCAGGTGGTGTTGGTGCCCTTGGCCCCATGCGTGCTGTCCTGTGGGCTTGGTGGCACTTGGAAGGGTGACTGCTCTCTGCTGTAAGGGGCTCCCCTTAGCCTTTAGCAGCAACGAGCCTCAAGCCAGCCCCCTCCATCTTGGGAGACCCCCCAAACCCAAACTTCAGATGGGTGGGGAGCCCTCCCTGGGGTGGCCCCTCTGAGTTGAAGCACCCAGCTGTGGCCTCCTTGAGGGATGGCAGTGAGCACGTGTCCTCTGATCACCTCCCTAGCCCTGCAGTCTTGGACTCTGAGGTCTTTCTTACTGGGGTCTTATGGCTCCAGTCCCTGGAGGCCCCCTTCCATGCCTTTGGTGGAGCTGATGACCCTGTGCGCTCCTGCAGCAGCCTTCCTGGGTCTGGCAGGACTGTTTAGCCCAGGGCGGCCTGGGGCTGGCTTTCCTTTACTGGTGCCAAGCTTCCCTTTCCCCCATGAGGAGCCAAAAGTGCCGTGAATCCGGGTGGTGGAGAATGACCCAGCAGGATGGTCCTCGGAGAGTCATTGGCCCTGGGGGTGGGTGAAGCACAGCCTGTGATGGGGTGCTTGGTCTAGGCTGTAGCTCATCTGATAGATGGCCTGCTGTTGCTTCCCTTGTGCCCAGCCCAGTCTTGAGCACTCTGGGTAGAATGTGACCCTGGCCCAGGGCACGGCTGCTGCCCTCCCTGGCTGTCTGACTGGGAGAAGAGACAAAGAAGGAGGCGAGGTGGTGGATGATGCTGAGGCCGGGAGGGAAAGAGTAGAGTGCTTAGATCAGACTGGGGGTCTTATGGAGGAAGGGCCAGTGCATGGAGATGGGGGAGGGGGGAGGCACCGGGTATGGGCATGTCCAGAGCATCAGAGACATGTGCAACATGCTCAAAATTCTAATGCACATAATTGGAATCAGAAGGAAGGAACAGGGGCGCCTGGCTGGCTCAGTCAGGAGAGCACATGACTCTTCATCTCAGGGTCGTAAGTTGAAGCCCCACATCGGGTATAGAGATTACTTAAAAAAATAAAATCTTCAAAAAAAAAAAAAAGAAGGAAAGAATAGAGAAAAATGAGCAGAAACAATATTCAAAGAAAAAAATGGCCAAGAATTTCCCCAAACTGAAGAGAAATCTCTGCCCACACACTTTGGAGGCTCAAGAAAACTACAAGGAAGATAAATATAAAACATACTTAGGTGTATCATAGTAAAATTGCTGAAAACAAAGAAGTCTTAAGCACAGCCAGAGAAAAAGCACATATTTCTTGGAAAAGAATGTAAGATTGACAGCTGTCGCCTAAGAAATAAACAAACAATGGGAGCCTGAAGGCAATGAAATGATACGTATTAAAAGTGCTAAAAGAAACTAGCTGCCAACAAGGATTTTATACCCAGCAGAAGTATCCTTCCACAGTGAAGGTGAAATAGTGTTATTCAAAAGCAGAGTGCTGCAGAAATGTGTCAGCAGCCTGCCCACAGAGAAATGCTAATTGGAGTTCTTCAGGCAAAGGAGAAGTTTCAGGTGGAAATGTGGAAATGCAAGAGAGATTGAAGAACTTCCTGTGAATTAATATAAATAAATGTGGATATACAAAAAAACTCATTGTAATGTCTTCTGGAGTTCAAACTATACATAGCATTGTCAACATTTGAAAAATCAGCATTTTGCTACATTAATTTGTAAAATTTCAAAAGTTACAGAATAAGAATTTGAAAAAGTCAGTACGTATTTTATGATGAAAACATTTCTTAGCAAATTAGGAATAAATGGGGATTTCCTTAGTCTGATACAAGAGAGAGATACGCATGCACACCATATGAAGTTGAATCCTTATGTAACACCATATACAAAAGTGAACTCAAAATGGATCCAGGACATAAATGCAAGGCCTGAAATAATAAAACTCTTAGAAGACCACACTGGACAAATGCTCTACCACATTGCATTTGGAAATGATTTCTTGGATAGGATACCAAGACATAGGCAACAAAGAAAAAATAGACAAATTGGACTTGAAAAGTTTAAAACTTTGTGCATCGAAAGATGCTCTCAACAGAATAAAGAGGCAACCCACAGACTGGAGAAAATATTCTCCTATTTTGTATCTGGGATATAAAGGGATCAATACACAGAATATATAGAGAACTCCTAAAACCCACCAACAAAAACCAAACAACCCAATTCAAAAGGGCAAAGGATTTAATTAAACATTTCTCCAAAGAAGATTTATGAATGGCCAACAAGCACATGAATAGATGCTCGACATCATTGTCAGAGCACGTGCAAATCAAAACCACAAGATCCTACCCATTAGGCTGGCTACCCTCAAAACAAACAAATAACAACAACAAAACAAAATAACCGTGTTGATGAGGATGCGGAGAAATTAGAACCCTGTATGCTATTGGTGGGAGTGTAACATGCTGCAGGTGCTTTGCAAAACGGTGTGGAGGTTCCTCAAAAAATGAAAAATAGAATTATCACCTGATCCAGCAATTCCACATCTGGTATATACCCAAGAGAATTGAAAGTAGTGTCTCAAAGGTATATTTATACACCTGTGTTCCCAGAGGCGTTATTCACAATAGCTAAGAAGTGGAAGCAACCTAGGTGTCCATTGATGGATGAGTGGATAAGCGAAATATAGTCCAGCCACACAATGGAATATCATTCAGCCTTAAAAAGGAAGGAAATCCTGACGTCTGCCACCACACAGATGAACCTTGAAGGCGTGCTTGGCGAAGTAAGCCAGTAACAAAAAGATAAACCGTGTATGATTCCAATTATATGAGGGACCTGAACTAGTCAGAATCAGAGGGATGGAGAGTAGGATGGTGAGAGCCAGGGAGGAGAGCGTGTGGTTAGTGTTTCATGGGGACAGAGTTTCAGTTTTACAAGATGAGTGAGTTCTAGGGGTGGATGGTACTGATGTTTGCACTATGATGTGAATGTATTCGATGCCACTGAATTGTCACTTAAAAATGGTTATGATGGTAAATGTCATGTCATATGTATTTGATACAATAAAAATTTAAATATCACCTACAATAAATAACATTACTAAATATCAGCTAGTTAAGCATAAGTCTGAAGGTGTCTAAGTCTTCCATTGAAAGTTAATGAAACGTTACATAAAATGTTAAAGATGTAAATAGAGAGCTATCCATGTTCAAGGAGTGGAAAACTTAACACTGAGAAAATATCCCGTTATTCTCAAATGAATTCAGTGCAAGTCTCCATTAAAATCTCCGGAGGTGTTTGTCTCTTCTTTTTTGGCAGAAAATTGACAAACTAATTCTAAAATTCAGGTAGAAGTGCAGTGTGCCCAGAATAGCTAAAAAGAAGAAGATGCCTGGAGAAAAAGAACATTATTTATCTATCCTACTCCTGCTGGGCTTTGGGTTGTTTCCACAAGTAATGCTGGTGTGACCATGCTTGTGAATGTGTGTGCATTTCTGCTGAGTGTGCTTCGTAAAAAAGGACACTCCCTGGCATGGCGCTCTAGTGAAGCTCACGGAGGTGCAGACCCAGGAGCGGCTTCTGGCCCCATCAACAGAATGGAGCCTAGAAACAGACCAACACAGACAGGTTTCCCGGATTTATGACAGAGGAGACATTGCCGAACAGTGGGAATGCTTACTTTTTTCCAGTACATGGGCTGACTCAGCAGATATCCATATGAGGAAAAATGTGTCTGGATCCTTACCACAACCATCTACAAGAATCAACTCCGGATAGATGGGAGATACACACGTGGAAAGGAAAGCAGTGAAGATCACAGAGGAAAAGAGCAGGAACATCTTTGTGACCTTGGAGTAGGCAGATTTCTTAAACAGGACAGAAAAGCACTAAACATAAAGGAAAAAGTGATTTATTGAACTTCATTGAAATTAAAAACTGTAGTTCTTCAGGAGGTACCATTAAGAGTGAAAAGGAAGGCCCCAGAGTTGGAGAATATACCCAACAAAGAACTCAAATCCAAAACAAGTAAAGAACTCCTGTCAATCAGTAAGAACGAGACCGCGAAGCCAAGTAAAAATGGGCAGAAGACCTGAAAGCATTCACAGCATTCATACCTAAGGGCTGACAAGCATGTACCCCGGTGTTTACTTCATTCGTCAGCAGGCTGAGCACTTTAAAGTGAAAAATTGCCGGGAGTGCATGGCAGTGCCAGGGAGCAGGCCAGAGAGCGGCATGGGGGCTGTCCAGTGTGCACGCTCACCCCCCCCCCGCCCCCGTCTGCACCTGCCGGGACACGCACGTGCATTCCCTGGGCACGCTTCCCCGCCCCCACGGCCATGTGCACCTGCAGGGATGTGCACGTGCATGCCCCAGAGAGGCTCACCAAGAGGGTGAGTCGGGGCAGTCAGAGCCCACCAGGAACAGCTCCCCGGGTGAGCCGTGGTGGTTTCCAGCCCGAAAGGCTACAGGCCACGAGACAAGACCATCGACCACACAAGAACCTCACCAGGTGGGGTTGCCAGACCCAGCGAGACAAAACCAGCAGAACCCTCAACTGAATTTGAATTTCAGATAAACAGTGAGCACTTTCTTAGTGCAAGGATGTCCCGTATGCTCCCCGTTTGGGAATACGTACCCGAGGAAATATTCATATGTCTAGGAGTGTTTGTCGTTTATCCGAAATTCAAATTTACCTGCATGTCGTCTGGAGGCTGTACTCAAATACGATATTGCCAAATGAAGCCCGCCTCTGAAGAGTGTGGGCTGCGATTCCCATTTACGTGCGGAATGAGAACAGGCGAGACCACGTCAGCCTTTAGAAGTCAGGCTGCTGGCAATGGCAGGGGGTGACTGGAAAGGCACGTGGGGGCCTGGGAGCCTGGTTCGTGTTCCGTCGTTTGATCTGATGCTGTCTGCACGGGCGTGCTCAGTGTAGGAGGCACCACAGCTGTGCGGTTCTGGGAAGTACGCTTTTCTGCCTGTTTCCGTGACCGACAGGAATGTGTGACCTGGACTCAGACCTGCTGGCAGAGAGCAAGGCGCAGGCCTGCGCTAGACACGCCCCAGCGCCACTACATTAACCCCTTTCAGGTCTCCGGTTCAGTGCCCCTTCCCCCAGGAAGTCTCCCTAGACTGAGCCCGGTGCCCTGCTGTTACCCTCGAGCCAGCAGGCATTTTCCTTTGTCGTAGTTGCTGTTAGTGTAACTCAGTCAGCGTTCATGGAAATCTGTCTCTTACCGGCTCTTCCAGCGCAGCCCCAAGGGCAGGGACCTGCCTGGGCCTTCCTGTGTCTCCCCGGGGCCCAGCACAGAGACCGCTGTCAAGAACGTGTGCTGAATGAAAGTCTATGCGTAAACCAACTTTTTTTTTCACTCCTAGAAGGTTTTCTTAATGTGATGATCACATCCCCAAGAACCAGGGCCCTCTTGTTTCCAATCTCACTTCTAAGAAGGAAACCATCCCAGGCATCCATGCGGACAGCTGCTGTCCAGACCCGTGGCACGGAGCGGTCCCCGCACGCCTGTGCCTTGTCCTGTAGCGGGGGAGGTGTACGCCACGCGCAGTTCGTTGCAAGGCTTTGACACCTTGCTTCTCTGCTGATGCAGACGTCGAGGATGCTGTGTCCACTCCTGGCCACGGGGCTGGTGTGGCCTCTGGGAGTCTCACCCCTGGTTCTTATCTTGACCCTTTAGGGATTTGCTGCAGACCCTGACCGAGGAGGAGCTTCACACGCTGGAAAGGAACCTCTGCATTTCCCAAGACGTGGAGTTTCCCATCCGGGCAGACGCCCAGGCGCCCCCAGCCCTGGCGCCCGCCTTTCCCTCACCCCTCCCCGCCGAGGAAATGCTCTCGGCCAAGGCCAAAAGCCAGGAGGGGGAGCTGGCCTGCTCCATGCAGTATGACGACCAGGAGCTAGAGCAACTCAACCGCATGGTCCACAGGGCCGGGGACGAGATGTCGTCCCTCCTCTCCCCGCCCAGCGCCTGCCAGTCCCCCGCGCACAGGCCGGGGGCGGAGGGCAGCCCCCGCGGGGAGGCCTCCCCAGGCAGCGCAGGGCTGCGGCCGGGCGGCGACGAGGAGGAAGGAAGGGTGTTCTTCATGGATGACGTGGAAGGGGCTGCAGAGGCCCCGGGCAGCCCGGCTGGGTGGGCGGGCAGCGCCAGTGCTGGCCCCCAGGAGAGAGGACAGGGCAGGGGGCGTGGGGAGGCAGGGGCCAGCAGGCCCGCCAAGGCAGAGGAGGGGGACCTGAGCACTAACAACAACGTCCAGGACGACAAGCTGTGGGCGCTGGGCCCCAACTCCTGCAGCTGCCTGGACTCACAGCCACACCTGGAGGGCTGGGAGGCGGGGGTGGACGCAGCGGGGACGGCGGAGAAGATCGCCCACCGGACAGGGGGCATGAAGCTCTCGGCCACCGTCATCTTCAATCCCAAGTCGACCCCGGCCGTGGGCGTGGCCGGCACCGCCCCGGAAGCCTCTGGAGAGGGCGTCTCCCCGTCGGAGCCTGCCGCCGAGGGGATGGAAGGTGGCTCCCACAAACTCAGTGCTGCGGCCACCAGCTGCCTCCTGAACTCCTGCGTGTGCTGCGGGGGCTGTGGGGGCGGCAGGGAGGACGCCGCTGCCCAGAGTCTGCGGGACAAGTGCGGCCCGGGAAGCGTCATCAGCGCCTCCTACATGGGCTCCGCCAAGGCCGGCACCAAGGGCCCTGCCGAGAGACAGGAGGAGGCCCGACCTACGCCAGAGGCGTTGCCCACGGACGCCCCGTGCCCCCTGCCCCCAGAGGACGCCCCTACTTCCAACAAGTGCCTGACACACACCTCAGGTCCTCAGCTCGATGCAGCAGACAGGTCACCTGGAGCGGGCGCCGCCGCCAGTCCGAAAAGGGGGCCTGAGGCCGGACCGCAGGATGCAGGGCAGCCCTCGACGGCCAGGCTGGAAAGTCAGCAGGGAGAGGAGGCCGAGCAGGAGCCTCGGTGCCTGTCGGGCTCCAGGTAAGGGCCATCTCTGGCCACAGCCAGGTTCCTCTGTCTGCATCAGGGCTCATTCCCTAAGTGCTGACCCGCTTCCCTCAGCTTCTCAGGCGTGCCAGGGGAGGTGGGAGGTGGCCGGTGTCAGACACCAGCACGGCAGGCAGTTAAGCAGATGGTACGAGGCCCTCCTGGGCCTGACTGCCTCAGCCCACCCCCTTGCGTCATCGTGGCCCCTCCTGGCCCTGGGTGAGCCGCGTTCGGGAGAACTGGGCCATGGCCGCCTCTGAGTATGCTTTCCATCTCTCTTTGCTCACTGTCCTGGCCTTGGAAGTGGAGCCCCTGGGGCTGTGGTGGGATCCTGGGGACTCCCTGGGCATATTCTCAGGCCGTGCCTCCAGGGCTCCTCCTGGGCTCCCCCGTAGAGGCAGGGGACCAGGAAAGGCAGGCCCGGTGGGGGTCTGCGGGACCCTGACACCTCCACACCTCTTTTGACTCCAGGCCGCTGTCCCTTCCCTTGGTCCCCACACCCTGGACTTATCCGGAACAAAGCAGATTCAGTGAGCATTGCCCCAGCTCCGTCCTCAGCATCAGAAGAGAGGTGCTGGGTTCACACATGGCCGTTGTGTCATCACCACCCTTGGTCCTCCCACCGGGGCCCTGCCTGCTTTGGCTGTGTCTGCCCAGTGGTGTTGGGCTTTTCCGTGTGGGGTCTGCAGTCACTCCTCACCCCTCCCCCAGCCCCAAGCAGCCCCCGATTTACTTTGTGTCTCCATGGATCTGCCCCTTCTGGACAGTTCAGAGAACCAGAATCACACAATACGTGAGCCTGTCTCCTTTCGCTGAGCGTGTCTCCTTTCGCTCATCAGCGTTGTAGCAAATGCCAGCGCCGCCTTCCTTTTTGTGGCTGAGTAGTATTCTGCCGTTTTGTTGGTCACCGTCGATGTGCATGTGCGTTGTTGATCCTTTTTGCTGCCATGGATAGTCCTGCTCTGCAGATTCGTGAACACGTTTTTGTACAGTCAGAGGTTTTCATTTCTCTTGGGTGTGTGTGCAGAAGTAGGATCACTGCACCATATGCTAACTCTGTGGTCAGCTTTTTGAGGTGCTATCGACTGGTTTCCAGAGGGTCTGCAGTTCTGTGTCCACTAGTCGTGCGTGAGGCCCCACCTTCTGTACATCCTCACCAGCGCTCATTATCACCTGAGACTTTTATCAACAGTGCGTTTGTCCTTAGCACACACAGCGTGGACTGCTTCCAACCCGCTCGAGACCGAGACCGTTCCTTTCTTTGAGACTGTGCCCCCGGTGTTACTCACAGCAGGTTATTTTATTTCATTCAACATGAGATGCATAGAGATGGTCATTTGCATTTATTTCTGGAGATGTGCCCACTTTCCCTTCCAGCCGCGTGGCTCCCCGTGTGGCTGCACCAGACCCTGCTGTTACAGACGGTGCAAACATCTGTTTTTGAGGTGCAAGTCCAGCTTCCTCAGCCGTGTCCAGAGGGAATGAGTTATTGTCACAACCCGCTGGGTGGCTTTCTTCGTCAGGGCCTCTGACCCTGCGGCACAGAGCTGATTGGTAAGCGGATAACTTTTTTGCAAGGATGATAGGAAATCATCAGGAATTCTTTGACAGGATACGTGAATTTTTCAGCTTTTGACCTGCCCCCCTTTCTGGGTCCAGCCAGTGGACACCCGCTCTGTCTCCTGGTTTCCTGACGTGTCCCACAGTGGACACGGCTTGTTTGCCTCACAGACAGCTTCCCAAGGCCTCACTCACCATAGCACAAACGCTGAGGCTGAGCTGAGGAAAGGGAAGAGAAGCCCCACGGTGGCCTTGAGAGACAGTCCCATCTTGCAGGGAAGCTGCAGAGGGTCTGAGGAGGGAAGAATGTGGCAGCTGGTGGGATGATCAGGAAAGACATGCCTGTGGGCCAGGACCTTGGACAGCGATGAACACACACCCCCCCCCCCCCCCCCCCCCAAGCCCCTGTAGCAGGAATCCACCGGCAGTGCACACATCAGGAGCACCTTTCGCTTATGTCACAAGCTGACCTCATGGACGTGCTCGAACACTAATACAGAGGTGACAGAGCAGGGTACAATTAAAATGAACAGACACAAAGGACCAGCCTCACACAGGCAGGAAGTTCACCAAAATTCATGAGGCTTCACGATGGAGACTGTGGGCCTTGCATGCAGGGGCGGGTGACTACCCCTCCCATTCTGCAGATGGACAGGCTGGAGTTTGCCTCGGCTCCGAGTGCCTGGAAGATGTGGGTGGCCTGCAGCCTCCTGCCTGTCCTGACTTGCAGGTGACTGGTGGCTGGAGGAGTGAGCGGCAGGCGTGGCACTGTGCTCATGAGCTCCCAGTCCTGAGAGGGAGTCACACAGGTGCAGCCTCACACCTCTTCGAGCCACACAGGGTTGGCCCAGGCGCACGGAGTTGTGACGGAGGGTCCGCCTGCCCCGAGGACACCTGGAGCGGATTTTCCTGCTTAAGCAGAAGACAGGTGGAAGGCAGGGCACTGGGGTCTCAGCTGGAGAAGCCCCCGCGGCAGCCCCCCAGGCCCTACATTCAGCCCACTGCACCACGGCCCGTTCCACCAGCACTGTTGCCAGGATGGTGGGACATAGCCCTCAGCAGAATCCTGGGCAGAATGTTCTAGAATCATGGGTCCTTCAGCTTTTCTCTTTTTACTGGCTTCTTCTCTCCTACCTTTTCAGGAAAAGTTAGGAGCTTTTTAAAGGAAAAGTTAACGTTTTTTAAAAGTCTTGTTCCCTAGACTCACCTCACTGTTCCAGAACCTTCCATGCTGTGGAAGCCTGAATAAGTCACTTGTCTACAACATGGAAGCTCATCCTGCTTCAAGTCTGTTTTTGTCCTTTCTGCGGACATTAGACTAGAGTGTTTCCATCCTGCTGCCTTGTTTGAAAACTAACACAGGCTCTCTTTTTTCTTATTATAAACATGGCCCCGTTCATTGTAGAAACTTTGGAAACAGAAGGAAATAAAAATCATCCCAAATCCCATGGGCAGTTTTATTTTTCTCACTAAATCTTATCTTGTGATCATTGCTCTGTAAAGCTCTTGAAAAACACTATTTCTGTGGAACTTTACTGTATCCTAAGAACATACCTAATTTACTCTATGTTTTCCCACTTCCATATATTTTTTCCATGTTAAATTAGCTTTGTGGTCATGCTCCCTTATGGCTCTGCATCTGCCTCTTGGATTTTTTTTTTATGTTTATTTATTTTGAGAGAGAGAGAGAGAGAGAGAGAGAGAGAATCCCAAGTGGGCTCCACACTGTCAGCACAGAGCCTGACGCAGGGCTTAAACTCACAAACCACGAGATCATGACCTGAGCCAAAATCAGGAGTCAGAGGCTTAACCGACTGAGCCCCCCAGGCGCCCCAGTTGGATTATTTCTTGAGAATCGACTGTTAGTAGAGTCAGCACAGCAAAGGTATAAAGGCCTTACCATCACTTATGTCAGCTCACCTCCCAGAAGCCAGCGATGTACTGCCTGGGTGGGGGGCTGCCCCAGCCCCCACAGCCGCAGGCCCAGTTTTCCCACCTTGAGGAGGAGAGGCGGGACCCTCTGTGCTGTTGGTGGTGGCTTTTCTCTGGTGGTCGGTATCCCACGTGCTTCTACCTGTTTCGTGGTTCCTCTGTCTGTGCACAAAGTGGCCGTTCACGTGTTTTGCTTATTTTCCAATCGGGTTTTCGTGTCTTTTTTACTGACTTGAAAACATTCCTTCTGGTGTGTCTGCTGTGGATAGATTTACCCAACGTGCTACTCGCCCTTTGACTTTGTTGATGACGTCCATTTTGTTTTGCGTAATTAAATTTATAAAAATTCTAGAGACAACTTTTGGTTCTCACGTTTGTTGTTAGTTTTTCCTCTGGCTGATTGTGCACCTGCTACCCCCCTCACCCGCAAGGTCAGGGAGCACTGTCCTCGTCTCCTGCTAGTGTCCTGTGGTCATCCCCTCTTTCACCATCAACTCTGCACCCCAGTCTTAGAAGTCCCGTTGTTCTGTCTTCTGAGACCGTCTCTAACCATCAGAGGGAGCGTGACTGTCAGGGCCTGGGGCCATCCTGACACACAGGCAGGGCTACTCCAGTGTCTGGCTCAGGGGGACCTCAGCGACCATCGTCGCCGGCCCTGCCCTGCAGGGTCGCTCTGCGTCATTCAGTTCTTTGGCCACATTTGAGTCTGGCTGGTGGTGCCCCCCGCCTCTCCATCATGCACTTAGTGAGCCTCCCTGGCTGTCGCTTTGGGTAGAAAGATAAGAATCTGGAAGGCTGTCCTTTGCACGGGCTTCTGAGCTTCTGCTCTAAACAGGCGACATATGCTCGGACCATGTGCTCCTTCTTGCAGAGGGGAGCTGCTGGCACACCTCGCCTGTGGCGCCTCCTCCCCTGTTTGGGTGGCGGTATTGGAGGATGTGTTCCCCTGCACCTGCAAATTCCGTGGGTGAGTGGGTCCAGGGGAGGGGGGGGGACCTGTGGGCTGGATGCTTGACCTTGACCTCCTCAAGCCTTGGTTTTGTCATCTGCAAAATGGGCTAACAGTAGTCTCCAGCTCAGATGGCATCTGGAGAAGGAGCTGAGAGGCCACGGAACATTGTTCCTTCATGTGAGTCCACGTCTTACTTGTCATTGTTACGTGTCTTCGTTACTCGCTGTTGTTATCTGACGCTGTGACTCACCCACTGTTACTCACCGCCTTGGTTCAGGATTGTTACTGACTGCTCCTATTTCCAGTCTTGACTTTACCTCCCCATCACATCACTGGATTTCACTGTTTCTGGGTCTGATTCCCACTCTTCACTGGTGGTGTGACCACCAGGCAGGGTTATCTCGGGCACCGCGGTGGGACTCTGTCCCGTGCTGACAGACTCTGGAGGAGGCCGGCCTCCAGCATCACCTCCTCACTGAACCTGAGTCTTGCCTGCCTGGCTCCTTTTCCAGTGAACTCCTTGCCTTCCTCTGTGCTGTGGCCCTGTCGTGGTTCCACCTGAGCTCCTCTGCCCTTTGCCAGGGTCGGGACGCAGGCTCAGAGGCGTCGGGGCCCTGGGGATGCCTGTGGCTGCAGAGAGGAGGCCGGCTCTAGCTTCCCCCCAGGGCCCCACTGACCTTCTTCCCCATACAGTGGGAACTGTTTGAGATGCCTGCAGACCTCGGTGCTGCCCCAGTGCCCAGCCCAGGGGCTGCACAGGGTAAACCTCCCCCAGAGTATGTGGTGAGTGGTGAATCCTCCATCATGTGGAAACCTTCCCCAGAGGTGTGGGACCGGCTCTTCTGATGTGCTTTGTGCACACATCACCGAATCAGTTTTCCCTCCAGCAGACGGAGTCAGGTCGGCCGTTCCAGGCCTGGGGTCAGCCCCTTGCCCTGGGTGGGGCCTCATCAGTGTCCAAGGTCTACTGCTATCTTCTGGCCTCCACGACTTGGAAGGGCGTGCTTCCCTTTCCTGTGTAATATCAATAGCCTCGGATTCTGGTGCAGGTAGTCGGGGTGGTTGGGGGTGCTCTCGGGAACCAGTCCTGAGCCAGCACCTTCAAAGGTAAGGGGATGCCAGTCAAGGCATGGGGGCAGTAAGGACTGTGCACTACCTGGGCTGACTGGCCTCTCAGTGAGCGGAGACTTGGAGGAGATGTTTCCTGGCTGGGCCCCACCCGCCCCATTGCTGGGCTCTCTGCGGGGCTCAGCAGAACACCAGCTCTGGAACGGGGTGACAGAGCGAGCCCGGGCCTGACCCTAACCTCTCTCTGGCAGCTGTGGGACCCTGGGCAGTAGGTCCTGCCCCATGAAGCCTTGTTTCGTCCCCATCGGGACACACACATCACTGCTGGTTCTGCCAGAGCCATTCTAGGGCTGGACACTGGGTGCAGGCCTTGCTGCTACTGCCATCCGTCCCTGCGGCCGGTGTCCCCACCACTGTGCAAAGAACAGGGAGGCCTCCCACCATGTCCTGTCCCTGGAAGGAAAAACAGGAATGATTGAGTGGTTTAAAAATAGAGAAGGACTTGGAATTAATTAGACTCTCAAAAAACAGATTAGGCGTAATGACTGTCATCAAGTCAATTGTTACATGACGGGGCTGCTCTGCTGGCACGGGGTGGGACCGGAGCCGAGCACTGGCATGAGGTCAGAGGGCAGGTCAGGGCTGGGTTCTCCCTGAGTCCCCTGAGCCCCTCACCGGCACCACCATGCAACCTGCAGCATGCACAGTGACTAAGGCCCAAGCCGCTAGAACCCCTGGAGGGCGGTGGAGTGCCTGCACGCAGGAGGCACTTGGGTCCTCGGGGTCCTGGGAGGGACATGCCCTTCTCGTTGTGGGGCCTCACTGCTGTCACAGTCTGTCTTACAAACTCATAGCAGGGTGTGGAGCTGGAGAGAGCACATCCAGCCTGGCTGTGCTCCAGGCAGTGGCTGCATGGTGACCGCTGCATCAGCACCCGGGACAGCTCCGTCCTGGCCTCCACCCCCTGCTGACCCAGCATGCCCGGAAAGGCCCTCTCATTCCAGACAGCTTCTCCCTGCACCCCAGACATCTCACGTTCTCCCACCCTGCCGCCTCCACCGCCTTTGCCACCGTCAGCTGTGCCCCTGGGTCCCATTCTCCTCTTTTCCTTGCCCTCCCCACACTGTCCACTGTCCATCGGCCAGTGCCAGGAAGAAGACAAAATCCATGCATAAGGTGGAGAGTGATGGGTGGGCTCTGGGGCAGCTCCAGCAGTCAGAGCAATCAGGGTGGGCCTCCTGGGGTGGTGACATCCTCTGAGACCTGAATGGAAGGTGGGGAGGGAGGAGATGTGTCCCAGGCAGCAGGTCCAACAAAGCCCAAGGTGCCAGGAGGACAGAGGGGACACGGGGGGAAGCAGAAGGGGAGGGCAGGCATGGCAAAGCCCAGCGAGGTTAGTCAGACAAGGGGAGCAGTAATGTTAGTCCAAGAGGAAGGCACAGCATTAGAGGCAGTAACACATGAGCACAGTTCGGACGCCCAGTCTGGTATTTCTAACCGGTTTCACCAGCTTTAGTCAAAGGTAACCGGCATAGAGTAAGCCAAGCCATGTGGAGTGAGGGTGCAGCTCCTCCACACATCTCCAAACCATGGTGTGGTCAGGCTTTGTAACTTGAGCTGTTCTGATGGCCTGAAGTGGTATCGTGATGGTGGTTTCAGCCTGCATTTCCTTAAGGGCTGCTGACGTTCAGCATCTTACGCACTCGAGTGCCATCAGCCTATCTAACTGGGGGAAGCCTCTACTGTATTCAAATCTTTTGCTGTTTCTTTCAACTGGGTGGTTTCCTTACTGAGTTTTGAGAGTTCTTCATTCACTCAGGAGCCCTTTATCAGAAATACAGTTTGCAAATATTTTCTCCCAGCCTGTGGCTTATCTTCTCATTCTGAGTATCTTTTGAAGAATAGAAGTTCTTATTTCAGTGAAGTCCTATTTATCAACTTTCTTTCTTCCCTGGATTGTAGTTTTGGTATCAGATCTAAGGATTATTTTTATAACCCAAAGTCACAGAGGTTTTTCTTCTGTTCTAGAAGTTTTATATTTTTGGTTTTTATATTTAGGTCTATGATCAATTTAGGATTAACTTAGTATATGGTGTGAGGTATGGATCAAAATTTTACTGTGTTTTGCATAAGGAAAACCAATTACTCCAGCACCATTTGTTGAAAAAGACCATCCCTTCTCTACTGAATTGCCTTTGCACCTTCATCAAAAATCAGTCAAGTATAGGGGCGCCTGGGTGGCGCAGTCGGTTAAGCGTCCGACTTCAGCCAGGTCACGATCTCGCGGTCCGTGAGTTCGAGCCCCGCGTCAGGCTCTGGGCTGATGGCTCCGAGCCTGGAGCCTGTTTCCGATTCTGTGTCTCCCTCTCTCTCTGCCCCTCCCCCGTTCATGCTCTGTCTCTCTCTGTCCCAAAAATAAATAAAAAACATTAAAAAAAAATTAAAAAAAAAAATCAGTCAAGTATATATGTGTGGGTTTGTTTCTGGACTCACTAGTCTGTTTCATTGGTCTGTCTATATTAATACCAATATCACACTGTGATGTATGGGCAGCTGGCGTTCAAAAAATTTTTTTTTGTTTGTTTAATATTTTATCTTGAAAAAAAGAGAGAGAGGGAGAGAGACAGAGCGTGAGTGGGGGAGGGGCAGAGAGAGAGGGAGACACAGAATCTGAAGCAGGGTCCAAGCTTGGAGCTGTCAGCACAGAGCCCAATGCAGGGCTCGAACTCATGGACCGCGAGATCATGACCTGAGCTGAAGCTGGACCCTTAACCGACTGAACCAACCAGGTGCCCCTAAAATGTAGCTTAACATCAGGTAGTGTAAATCTACAACTTCCTTCTTTTTCAAAGTTGTTTTGGTTATTCCGGGTCCTCTATGAATTTTAGGACCAGTTGTCAATTTATATGAAACAAAAACGAAAAACAATGCCTGCTAGGATTTTGACTGGAATTTTGTTGAATCTGTAGATCAATTTGGGAAGAATTAACCCCTTAATAAGATCAAGTCTTCCAGTTCATGAACATAGTATATCTCTCCATTTATTTAGGCTCTTAATTCTCTCAGCAAACTTTCATAGTTTTTATTGTAGAAGTCTTGCACATCTTTTGTCAGATCAGATTTATCCCTAAGTATTTTATATTTTTGATGTGATATTATATTGTTCTATGATTCCAGTTTCCAATTGTTCATTGCTAATATGGGAGGTGCAATTGAGTTTTATATATTGATCTTATTTCCTACAACTTTACTAAACTCGCTTTATTCATTATAGTTTTTATGAAGATTCATCACATTTCCTGCAGATGATGATGTCATCTGTGAAAAAAAAGCCAATTTTATATTTCCTTTTCAGTCGGATGTTGTTTACTTCTCTTTCTTGCATTTTCGCCCTGGCAAGGACCTCTAGTACAATGTTGAATAGATTTGACACAGGATATTTTTGCTGTATTCCTGATCTCAGAGGGAAAGCATTTAGTGTCTGTTGTTGGCTGCAGGATTTTCATAGGCGCCCTTTATCAGGTCCAGTAAGTTCTCTTTTATCCCCAGCTTGCTGAGAGTTTTTACCAAGAAACGATGGATTTTCTCAAATGCTTCTTCTGTATCTTTTGGGATGATCATATAGTATTTATTTTTTTTAGTCTATTAATGTGATAAATTACATTGATTGATTTTCAGATGTTAAGTGAATCTTACCTTCCTGGGATGAACTTTGCTTGGCCATTAGGTATTACCCTTTTTATGTATTGTTGGTTTTGATTTGCTAAAATTTTATTAAGAATTTTGCATCTGATTGTGAGGAATGCTGGGCAATAGTTTTCTATTCTCATAATGTCCTTTTCAGAATTGGGTATCAGGGCAAAGCTGAGACCTAGGATGAGTTGGGGAGTCCTTTCACTTCTTCAGTCTTCCAGAAGAGTTTGGTAGAGCAGGTATTCTTTCTGCCTTAGATATTAGTTTGAATTAGATGCTAGTTAGATATTAGTTTGAATTCACCAGTGAAGCTGTCTGGGCCTAGCATTTTCATGGGAAGGCTTTTTGGCTTCAATGTTTTTACTGGATGTAGGTTTGCTCAGTTACCCATTTCTTCCTCAGTGAGTGGAGGAGTTTACTTGCATTGTCCTCAGTTCCTACCCTGTCCTCTTGACGTCCCCTCAGACAGGCTGATACCAAATAGCTGGGTGATGGTCCCCTGCTTGGAACTCCCCAGGGCTCCCTACTCTCCTGGTCTCTTGGACCCTGGGCAACTGCCCCGCCACTGCCCCTTTGTACCCTCCTAGTGTCAGCTTTCCAGGTGCTCTCTGCACTCTTGTGCCTCTGGTCCTTGTTTGCTCCTTGGGTCACTGTCCCCTCCCTCTCTGCCATGACATCCCTCCCTGTTATACCAAGTCACCATGTGCCTTTGATGAAACCCATGGGAAAATTTGCCTCTGTGGCCTCACTGAGTCCCATAGCAACATTTCACTGGTGTCCCTGCTTCACAGATTGGAAGCAGGAGCTCAGAGACCCTCTCATCTGTCTGACTCCAGTTTGGGGGCCCACTGCAGGACCCCTGGGCCCATCCCCAGAGCCCAGCCTCGAGTCTCACGTCTTCTCACCCATCCTGCCAGCCCCCACACCACGTCCCTTAGGCTGGAGGGTATGACTTAGGGTGCTTGGTTGGGGGAACATCCTTGCCCTAGATCAAGTGAAAATGAGGGGCCACCAAGGGTTGGAAGGCAGCTGGCCTCAGGAGGATGCCCTGGGATTTGGAGGGGGACCTCAGGGTTCACATCTGGTATCTCACATCCTGGGTTCTTTCCCTCAAACTCCTGCCCCTGCAGCGGACCTCTTCTGGGCCGCTGGCCCTCCACTCAGTGCAGCCCTGCTTCCCAGGCAGGGTCTGTGCCCTCATCCCAGCCAGGGTGTTTGGTATGTGGGTGTTCGTGGCTTCGGTGGGGGGAGGGGGCGTGCTGCAGGGGCAGCTCCAGGGGAAGGGGACTGGCCTACAGTTCTGGGTCTCCAGGCACAACCATCCCATCGCGCTCCCTGCAGCCCCAGGCCTGCCCACTCCTTCTGTATGCAGGGCTCCACGGGGCAGGGTGAAGGGCTCTGAGCAGGGGTGCAGTGTGCTTGGTAGGCACTGACCCCTTCTCCTCGGGATGCGGGATGGAGGGGAGGGCACGGGGTGCAGCCCCAGCAGCACCCTCGAGGGCTCGTGGGGTCGCCTGCTCCACCCCATGGGGCCAGGTGAATCCCTGTCTGCAAGGCCACCTCCCCTGTACGACACTTCCTCCCACCTTCACGGAGGCAGAAACCAGAGAAAGCAGGTTTAAATTGCTGAGTGTGGTCCAACAGGGACACCAGGCGGTGTCCACAGTCAAGTTCACCCGCTGCTTTGTTCATCAGCCCTGGCGCCTTATGTTCTGAGAGCTTTTGAAAGCAGCAAAAGTGCAGGAAGAGTGTGTGAGTTACGACAGCGGAAGGTAACACAAGTCCCCTCTGCTCATGTGACAACCACACGTGTTTATAAAATACACACGGACGTGCGCTTTTTCCTCGTCTGTGTTTCCTGGCTTTTCTAGAGTAGAGCGTGAGGATCAGGTTCCCATAACCCAACCATGGGACCTTCTCCAGAGCTGGGCTGTGCCATGCCACCAGAGGAGTGGGACCACGGCTCCCACCCCTCTCCACAGAGGGAGCCGAGTGTGCACCTGACCTCAGGGTGGCGAAGGGCCAGGCAGTGCCCGGGGCGGGCAGCGAGCCCAGAGGGAGCGGGGAGGCAGGCTGGGAGGAGCTGCCTGCGTCAGCGGCTGCTTCGGGGCCCTGCCCGGCTCTGCAGCCCCAGCTCTGGACAGTGTCTCCCGGGGGCTGTCGGTGACAGGGCTGTAGTCTCATGAGTGGGCAAGGCTGGGCAGGGTGGGTGTGCCAGGGCCTGGGGACACACGGGACCTGCCGGGGTAGCTGCGGGATGAATGGAGGGTCGTCATGGCAACATGGGAGGCACCAGGGCATCAGGCCCTCCTCAACCCTGGAGGGGTTCCCCCTGTTTTGTGGACCCTCCTCGGGTACCAGCAGGCTTGGGGTCACTCGAGACAAGATGGACCTGAGAGCCACCAGGCTTTCCCTCTGGGCTCCAGGGGGAGCGGCCTGTGTGGTCTTCCTGTGGCCTGTGTCTGGGGAAGAACTCTGACGGGCCCTGCTGGCCACCCCATCTATCTGTTGTCAGGCAGGGATGGCTCAGCAAGGACCGTGGGCACTGGGCAGGACATCTGCTGTCTGTCCTCCCTGTCCGGGGAAGTCACAGGTCCCCAGAACTTCCTAAGGTTTTGGGGGCCCTGCAGAGCATCCTTTGGTGACAAGGGGGCTCACTGAGGCTTCCTGGCTGTCCCCCAGTGTTGTAGGGACAGTTGTGCCCCTGTGTTCCTTCTGGATGAACATCACCCACCAGGCTGACCAGGTGGTATTTGCAGGGAGTCTGGGAGCCTGGCACACGGCCCGGGTGGTCTTGGGGCTGCTGCTTCACAGTGGGATTCCGCTGGGGGGTGATGTGCCCACAAACAGTGTGGGGCAGACCCTCGGTCGCCTCTGGGCTGGGCCCTGCTTGATGTCCATCCCCTGCCTAAGCCTCTGGACAGCCGACCTCTTTGACAGTGGTAGTGTGGGAGCCTGGCCCCAGCCTCACAGCCCCCTTGCCCTTGGGGAAGCTGTGCATTCTCCCCGTGTTACAGCAAAGGGGGGAATCACACGCACCCCCAGCCCCACCCTCCACCGTATGTGTCTGGATGTCCTTCTTCGGAGGACCCTGCACGGGTGGCATTGTTTTCCCAGTTTACAGACCAGTAAACTGAGGCTCCGGGAGATCACCTTCCTCTGCCCAGATGGCAGAGGTGATGATGCCAGAAGCCTTCAGCCTGTGCTAATTTCCAGGGACTCCCAGCCCGGCCCTGGGACTCTTGCCCATGGCAGACCTCCCCCTGGAGCAGTGGCCATGTGCAGGGTCCCCTCGGGGGTCCCCTCCTCCTTGTCACCACCCCAGAGCCCCTCAAGGGCAGGTGCCGCTGGTCCACTGTGGCCCTAGGACCCAGCTCAGGGCCTCATGACCCCAATTCCAACCGTACCTGACTTCTCAGACTAGGGCCTGATCCTGTCAGAGCTGGGTCACCTACCAGTCTCTCTGCTGGTTTTCCTGGGAGGTAGAGACCCCTGCCCGGCAACCAGGGCTGGAGTGGGAGAGAGGTAGGCCCTTCTCAGATGCGGAGATCCATTGGCAGCTCTCCAGGGCAGTGGGCCCTGAGGCCAGCGTCTGGCAGAAAATGCCCCTCACAGGGACATACCGAGCCCTGGGGAAGTGTGGACCTGGGGAGCAGCTGCAGCAGAAAGGTGGTGGAAAGATGGGGAGACAGGGAGGCCAAGAAGGTCCTGTCTCCACAGAGTTCACAGCAGCAGAACCACATCAGAACTCTGCAGGCAGCAGGGGCCAGGCAGGGCTGCCTGAGGTCGGGGGGTGTCCTAGGGTGCTGTGGGCCCCAGGTGTGGGGAGACTGGGGGTCTCCGTGGACTCATAGACTCTTCTCATGCCATGCCGCCTCCTCCAGGAAGCCCTCCCTGCTGTATGGTGACTATCCGTAACTGACACAGGTATCAATGGGATTCTGATTTCTTGCTTCTGCCTCCCAGATGGGAGCCAAGGGCAGGACCCGCCATGCCTGACCGGCCTGGGCAGGGCAGGGGTCCATGGACTCACTGAAGTAGGAAAGGGAGAGAGATGTAAAGGTGCTTGCTCATCTCTTAGGACATCAGTGGTAATGCTCCTTAATCAGAGGAAATGGAGACATCAGCTAATTTTCAGTATATTGTTTACATTTGCTGTTTGGACCAAACTGCCAGTTTTTGCAGTCCCTCAGCGATCGGCCCCAGGGTCCTGTGGGGGTCCTGTGACTCTGGAGTGGGAGCAGGCCGCTGCTTCTCCGACAGCCATGGGAGCCAGCGAGGGTAGACCGCACGGGCGGGAGGGCAGAGGGGTGGGCGGCGCCCGGAGCGCCCGCGGGACCCCACGGCACACGGATCTGTGTACTGTGGTGTTTGTTCATACATCACCGGAAATCACTGCCTTGTGTCTGGGCTTCTGCCGGGAGGCCCTGCGGCTTACGGAGCCTTCGTCAGAGGCGGGAGTGGCCCCCTCTCAAAGCATCATCTCTGTCCCTGCTAACTATTGCCGTTTACGGAAGAGAACAGTGAGGTTCGGGGACGGAGCGATTCGCCCACAGTCACGAGGCTGGACACAGGTGCACAGGGAGCCTTCCACGTCCTGTGAGGGATGGCGGTGTGAACCCACACTCGCGTGCGGCACGCAGAGACCACTGTTGTTTTTGTAGTCACAGGAGCCCGCGTGCGTGGACTCTGGCGTCACCCCGTCTCCAGCCCCATCCACTCCCACCGGCGGTGAAGGCCCCCCCCCCTCTCTTAGGGGCTGCCCTGGCCTTGGAGGGCTTGTTTCTGAGTCCTGGCCCCATCCCCGGCCAGTGAGGCCCAGGCGCCTTCTGGTGGTGTAGAGTTGGGGTGCAGGCCCGGGGCAGCCTCTCACCTCCTCAGAACTGACCGTGCTCAGGAGGCCACAGCGGGCGGTGGGGAGGGTGCGGCTGGGGGCGTGAGTCCCATCCTGGTGCCAGTGCGGGGCAGCCAGGATGTGGGGAGTGAGCTGGTTCCCACCTGGTGAACTGTAGCGGCTCCTGGCTGATGGTCTCTCTTCAACATGTACACACCCAGGATCTCGCTTTTAAAATCTTTCCATTAGTATCAAAACATGACAGGATTCATGCACAGGTCACAGGCGAATGAGTTACGTCTTTTAAGCAATACAAGCCTGTAACATGACATGTTCTGGAAAGGAGTTTGTTTGAAAACTGCTGCGGAGTCAGGTGAGGTTGCTGCCAGTCCGAGTGAACCCTTGGTCCTGTCGCTCTCCTGTCCCTCTGTCCCTGCCCAGTACTTGGGAGAGTGGCCAGCCTCTGGCACCCCTGTGCAGCCACTGTCCTGGGTGTGCCACCATTCTGAGTGTGCATGCTCACACTGTGCACACACATCCCACGTACGCGCGCACACGCACACTGTGACGCGCATTCACACGTACGTAGACACACGTGCACTCAGACCCACCCAGGACATCCCGGTGGGTGGGGAAGGTGTGTGTCAGTTCCACCACCCTAGCATGGTTGGGGACCCCCCATCTCCCCGCCGGTGGGGCTGTGGGCGGCCCCGGGATGCCGAGGGGGAGCGAGACTCTGCCCTGGGCCCGGGCACTTGCATCAGAAGCGTCACCCGCCAGCTCAAGGTGCCAGGCAGCCCCGCGCCCCTCTGCCTCCGCATCTCTTCCAGCCCCGCCTCACCGCCGCCCTGGACAGCAGGTGCTAGGCAGGACCCTCACGGAGCCCCTTCTCCCTCCACTCCTCGGCGCCCCCTCGCCCGCTGCAAATCTGTGGAACGAACATAGCAAACACACACCTCCCGGCAAAGCAATTTCCCTAGAGGTTTAAACACTGATTATGAGCTTAGCGTCCCTTAAACGATTCCAGCCATAATTATATGTGTAATGTGACCACCTCTTTTGAAGGCTTGGCAAGCGCGAGCGGGCCTTATCGGTAGGAGCCGGCTGTGTCCTCCCTGCCACAACGGCCCCACCTCTCGCGGCCACACGTGCTTGTGATCGGGCTTGTCCTCGCTGGGCCCATCGGTGGCTATCCTCGTGCCCATTCTGTGCCTAAGGGAGCAATTTCTGGGCCCAGCAGGTGAGCGATGGAGGTGGGATCACGTTTCCGGCTGTGTCCGGACCGGCTTCCCCGGGGCAGCAGGGGCGAACTGCCACACATCGGGGGCTTCGGAAGACAGAGACCTCCCTTGTCACAGTCCTGGAGGCCAGAGTCCAAAATCCAGGGCCACCCTCCCTCGGGAGGCCCCCCCCCTCCCCCCAGGGAGGGTCCTTCCTGCCTGTCCTGGCCCCCCGAGGCTCCAGCTGCTCCTGGGCTTATGGCCGCGTCCTCTGTCCCCCTCTGTCCACACTCAGCCTCCTGTCTGGGTGTCTCCCCTCCTCCTCTTAGAAAGACCCTTGTCGTCAGATTCAGAGCCTGCCCGGACAGTCCAGGATGAGCTCCTCTCGAGATCCTATGCTTACTTACATCCCCAAAGATCCTTTTTCCAAATAAGGCCCCAGTCACAGGTTCTGGGGGTTTGACGTGAACACATCTTTGGGGGGGCTCCCCCATTCTTCCCAGAGGAGTTGTGACACCAGAAGGGTGAGGAGGCCCTGCTGGCTGCTCTTTTTCCTGAACCCCATGCGGCATTACAACTGTGCAGAAAGCGTTTATTCCCAGGGAACCCACTTCCGGTTCTCCTCCATATCTAATGGATTCATATTCTTTGTTCAGCAGATACAGATTGGGAGGCTAGTGTGGGGTGGGGGGCTGTCTTTGATGCTGGGGTACAGCAGTGAACGGAAGTAGCTGCCGAGCCAACCTTGCCTTCTCCCAGAGTAAGACACACAGTCAGCGCACACGTGCTATGTCAGGATGCTGAGTGTCCCTGTGAGCAGAATGCAGGGTGGGGTCAGGAAGAGAGCTGGGGTGGGGGTGGGGGTGGGGGTGGGGGGGTCCTGTTTGTGGTCAAGGAAGGCCCTTGCAATAGAGCATACCAAATAGAGGCGTCTGGGGGTATCCAGAAAAGGAGCATTCTGGGCCCACTGATATCTGTGCAAAGGCCCTGTGGCCATGGCATGTTTGGCTTGTCTGTGACAACAAGGACCAAGTTTGAGAAGCTTGAGTGAGTGGAGGGTGTGGGAGGGGAGGGTGACAGAGAGGGGTCCAGACTAGGCCAGGCACCGTAAGCCTCGCCCAATAAGGCTTTTTGCTTTTACTTGGACTAATTGAGAGGCAGGGGTAGAAGGTTTCAGCAGAGGAAAGACATGTTCTGACTTGTTTGAAAAGATTCATTGTCCTGGGCCTTCTGTAATCTTGGTAGGAGCTGCAGCTCCTTGGGGTGGCCCCTGGCACGGTCAGGGGAGTTCCTGCCTGGCAAGTCCTGGCAGGTGCTGGGCTCCTCTGAGGCCTAAGGTGATTCCCCTCAGTGAGTCCGCCGGGGGCGGCCCTGTGGTCATGCCGAGCGAGGCAGGGCTCTGCAGGAGCCCTGGGTCCAGTCCGCTGAACACAGTCCCCAGGCCGACCAGGGCCCCACCAGCCCTTGTCAGCCTGCTGCCTGGGCAGTGAAGCGGAAGGGGCAGACCCTGGCAGACGGGGTGTGTGCGGAGACGGGGTGTGTCCTATAGATGCGAGTGGCCCTCTGCTTCCAGCCTGTGTGGCGTCCGCCAAGGGTCCAGTGCCTGCCATGGGCCAGCAGTCTAGCAACTGCCCTTGCAGGATCAGCATCCACAGGCCCTGGGCAGTGCCCAGACAGTGGCCATCCCTGTGGCCCCCGGGGACCAGGCAGACCGACTAGACCCAGGCTCAGGTCCCAGGTCAAATTCTTCCTGCAGCAGTCTGGTCTTTTGTTCCCCGAGCCCCTTGAAGCCGATTTTCTGCCTAGGATCAGTGTCTTTGTGGAGTCCTTGTCCCTCTCCCTCTCTCTCCACCGGCCCCCCTACCCTGCTCAACCAGAGCCTCAGGGAGCCTTCATGGCCTCAACTCTCTGTGGGGTCAGGGCCCTTCCCCTGGTTTCTGTGTGCTGGTCGCCCCACATCGTCCAGGGCCTCCGGAGCATGGATCTGCGGGGCTGGGGCTGCAGGGCTGACCCCCAGGGGGCGCCCCGAGCCGCTTCTGTCTCGGCTTGGGACGAGCTCCCGCCACAGGCAGGGCTGTGGTGCCACCTGCTGCCGACGGGCGCTTCCTCTCTCCTGGAAATCACGTTCATTCTGATCACAAAGGTAATACTTGCTCCCAGAAGACACTTTGGAAAAGCATAGTTTATCCATGGTCCCACCACTCAAATATACGTGATATTAATGCTTTGCTTTTATTGCGTTTCCCTGTCTCTCCTTATGTACATATGATCTCCCTAATTTTTAGAATGCTGCCTTTTCACTTAATATTTTAACATTTCTAGCATCTGTCCCTTCTACAAAATGGAAATTGTATGGATGTGACCTGATGATTTGTTGAGCCAGCCCACTGATGACAGACATTTAACTTATGAACTATTTCCCAAATGTGAGTTCACTAGATGATTGCAAGAAAACATTCCTTTATTTTATATTCACAGTTTGGCAAACATTTTCACCACCCCGTAAAGAAACCCTGTACCTGTTATCAATCGGTCATTCCCCATCTCTCGCCCCTGGCCCCACAGCCCTCCTCTGCCTTCTGTGTCTGTAGGCTTGCCTCTTCTCGATGGTTCGCATAAATGGAATCACACCCTATGGGACCTTCCGTGACCGGCTTGTCTCAGTCAGCCTGGTGTCTTCCAGGTTTGTCCTTGTAGTGTGTGCAGAACTTCCTTTTATGGTCGAATAACGTCCCACTGTGGGGACCACACTGTTTATCCACTATCTGTTGGTGGGGTTGGAGAGCAAGCTTCTGTGAACACGGGTGTGTGGTATTTATCTGAGCCCCTGCTCCCAAATCTTTTGGGCAAAGCTGTCACCTGACACTGGGGACGCTGAGTGGTAACTGACGTTGTGAACAGTGAAGTCCCCTCCCCCTTTCCTCACTCAGCTCCCAGGGTGGGGACAGCAGGTGGAGGGCAGCCAGGTCCCCCACGCTCAGGCTGAAAGTCCGGGGCCTGTCCGGGAAACTCCACGACTCAGGAGGAGAGGGTGTAGACCTGCCCGAGGGTGCCAGCTTGGCACAGGTGCACCCAGCCTCACACTGCCAGCCTGCCCTCACCTCTCCGTGGCCCAGGGAAGCATTAAATACTCATAGTGGATATTCATTATTGTAGAGTGTGGCAAAAACGCATGAACTCTCACACCGCCCTTGACGAAAGGAAGGGAGCCCGTGCAGCCCAGCCTCCCTCTGTACCGGACGGGGGCTGGGGGGGGGGCAGACAATGGCCCCAAACCTCAGGCGTGTCACATCTTTGTACTTCTTAATGGTCTTTCCTCCCTGGACGTACCCCCACATAAGACCTAGGGCGGTCCTGCATGTTTCTGCGCCATGTGAGGGACCCACACAGTGTGTGAGGGTCTGTGACCCGCCCCCCTCTGCCTCTGTCGACTCTGCCCCTGCAAGACTAGATGGCCCCATCGCTGAGCAACCAGTGCCACAGTGAAGATCCTGCCACGTCTGCGGGCCACAAGGGCAGAGTTCCACGTGCGTGCCAGTGGCAGCCCCCGGGGTGGGAGCTTGGGCAGCTGGTGCCAAGTTCTCTCTCTGAAGCTGTGGCCCCAGCAGTGCGAGGCTGCCTTTGTTCCACCTACACCATGCGGCCTTCAGTGCCTCCCTCTGAAACGGGACGGACAACCAAGGACCAGGCCTCTGGCATGGAAGGCAGATCCACTACCTCCCGGAAAGGAGAAGGAGGTAGTGCAGGCAGCCGTTGGCCACGTTTAAAAGACTTGCGTCTATGGAGCCGCAGGGAGAGCATCAATTAAAACGTCAAGGGGAAAGCTGAAAGGGAAACGAGAAACTGCCAGATTGTAGGACAGGAGGATAGAGAAGAAAGGAGAGGAGTCGTGTAAGAATTGGAGGCACCTGAAGTGGGGCAGACGCGCCCCCCCCCCCCCCCCCCCGTGGGGAGGAGCAGGGACGTGCATGGTGGGAGCCAAACCCTGTGTTAGTAACAAAGCCCCACACGCAGGGAGTTAAAACAACAGAAATTCATCCTTCACAGCTGGGAGGCCCTGTCTGTCTGCGTCTCCTCTCATAAGGACACTTGTCACGGGGTTAGGGCCACCCGATAATCCAAGATGACTTTCTCCTCTCCGGGTCTGTACCTTGATCTCAGCTGCAAAGACCCTTTATCCAAATTAGTCCCGTTTGTGCAGGGTGTAGGTGGGCGAGTTCTAGGAGGAAGTCAGTAGATGATGTCAGTCGGAGGGAGAAGGGGGGGGGTGGTGCTGAGCATGTGAGTCCACACCAGGTGGTCTACACCAGCAGAGAGAAAGGAGTTGAGAGTGGCTACAGCAAAGTGAGGGCAGCAGACAGGGCATGGCCAGGCTAGGAGCCTTGCTGTGCCGGCTGGCTTGTTAGGTGGTGCCTGTGACCTTGATGACACTCTGAAGCTACCAGTACCTCCCGGCAGCTCGGCTGTGGTGCAGTGGGAGCCTCCAGGGCAAAAAGAGTTTGGTTCTCGCTCCTGGCTTTCAGGCTCCAGGAGCCCCTGGCGGTGCCCGTGCCCCCCACACCCTGTATCTCCTCTGTGCAGTGGCCCCACGGCCGGTTCAGGTTCCTCAGACAAGGCCGGGCTGGAGACGGTCCCCTTGGCCACAAGAGAGAAGATCCGGTCCAGGTTCCACGGCAGCCACGACCTGATCCACCGCCTGTTTGTCTGCATTTCAGGTGCCGGCTGGGCCCGCGTGGGGCGGGGCCTCAGGGGTGGGCGGGGCCTAGCTGATGGTGGGCTGCAGGGTGGGGGCCTTGTTGGGAGTGGGTGGGGCCTCAGGGTGGGGAGGGCCTGGCAGAGGGTGGGCTGCAGGTTGGGCGGGACCTCGAGTGTGGGCGGGGCCTGTCTGAGGGTGGGCTGCAAGGTGGGCATGGTTGGGGGTGGGTGGGGCCTCAGGGTGGAGAGGGCCTGGCTGAGGGTGGGCTGTAGGTTGGGCGGGGCCTGGCTGGGCGTGGGCCGCAGGGTTGGGCGGGGCTTGGCTGAGGGTGGGCTGCAGGTTGGGCGGGGGCTCGAGTGTGGGCGGGGCCTGTCTGGGCGTGGGCCGTGGGGTTGGGCGGGGCCTGGCTGAGGGTGGGTTGCAGGTTGGGCGGGGCCTCGAGTGTGGGCGGGGCAGGGCTGAGGGTGGGCCACAAGGTCCCTGCTGGGCAGGATGCGGGTTGTGCCGGGGCCACAGGAGCATCCCCTCCCTGCCATCTGGGGATCCCCCCACGGTGCCATTTCATCATCCCCAAGCCCAGGAGGGAGGAAGGCTTAATTCCTCACTAGGGCCCCCATCTGTGACTGGGGAACCCATCCGGCTCCCGTGGGGGCCTTGGCCACCCACACAGCGAGGGTCTGTTCGTTCGTGGTTCCTATTGTGGCGTTCATCCTGCCTAGTTTTGTTTCCCCCAGAGTGGGGGAACAGGAGGGAGACGCCTGTTTTGTCTCCCCGGGGAATTCAGAGGGCCGTGAGCCAAAAGGTGTCTTTTTAATGCTGCTCTTTGGTTCGTGTGTTAATATAACTAACACATCCATGTGATTCAACAGTATAAAAGTATGCACTGAAGGCCCCCTCCCCGGCCTCCTGCGTGCCCTTCCCACCCCCATCCTCCCGGTTTAGGGGTGCTTGCTGACGGGGCTTTCCCCGCAGCCCGCGCTACCCGCTCTTCCCGGCCTGCTTGGCAGGACTGCAGCCTGTGGCCTGTGTGGGGGGGGGGGGGGGCGGGATCCCTGCAGAATCCCGGTCACGATGGGGGGTGTCCCATACTGCCCCGGGGCCCCCCAGGCACTGCCAAGCCAGGCCAGGTGGAACCAGGAGGACCCCGGTGACCCTGAGCTTGGCTTCATACAGCTGCCACACAGCTTTGTTCCGAGGTTTGGGGATATGGAGTCTGGCAGGCGCTCAGTACCGTCGCGGTGCACAAAGAATCCTCCGGAAGCGCTGACTGCAGTCCCTGGGGCGGGTCACTGGGCTTCCCGTTCTGGCCGGATGCCCGAGGCTTTCCCCTCACTCTGCCATAAGTAGCAGCGGTGTCTGCGCCGAAAGAGCTAACGGGGCTTCGATTATCGCTGGGAAATGGCCCTCACTCAGGGAGGGGGACCCCCACGCAGGGAGGGGGAGCCTCACTCAGGGAGGGGGAGCCCTCAGTCAGGGAGGGGGAGCCCCACTCAGGGAGAGGGAGCCTGCTCAGGGAGGAGGAGGGCTCTGCGGTGAGAGTGGGGGAAGCAGGGAATGGCAGAGAGTCCGGCAGAGGGCAGGCCCCACCTTGGCTCCCAGCCACACGCCCCAAAGGGGCCCCTGCAGTCAGGGGGACTTGGGGCAGCAGCGTCTGCCAGGGCAAGAGGGCACGACCGGACACACACGTGGCTGTGTCAGTGAAGGCGCTGCTGTGGGCAGTGGGCACGGTTCAGGGCCCTGGGGTCACCTGTCAGTGAGAGGCTAGGACCACTCAGGAGTAGTGGCTGCGACCCCAAGGATAAAATGTGGGAGTGAGAGTGAGCGGGGGCCAGCGGGGGGCTGGCTGCGTAGGCACCCCTCCACCGGCCTCCCCTGGACTCCTGAGCTTTCACTCCTGCCAACAAAGCCAGCTCCCAGGGGCTGGTGGCCTCTTCTTGCCCCCACCTACCTGAGGACACAGCCAGCGGCTGGAGCCCCCGGAGCCTGACGGCCTTCCTCCCCTCCCAGGTGTGGCCGACCAGCTGCAGACCAACTATGCCAGCGATCTGAGAAGTATTCTCAAGACCCTTTTTGAGGTCATGGCCACCAAACCAGAAGCAGACGACAAGGAAAAGCTAAAGAAGGGTGAGTTCCGCTCAGGGCATGTCCCCACCCCAGGGATCAGCATCTCCTCACCCTGAGCGAACGTGGCCCTACACAGAACCTACAGGTTCTGCACAACCTGCCACATTCCAAACAAGAAGCACCCAGCACTGCCAGGTTCTCCGCTAGGGGACCAAGGGGCACACATCACAGGCCCCAGAAGTCCCCGAGAGGCCACCTGCCTGGGGCAGTGTCCCCACCGCTGGCTTTGCAGGTGGCTTACAACCTCACACGCACCGGCCTGTGCCTGCAGAACCTCCCACTCTCCCTCTGCGTATGCTCCTGCAAGGTCACCCAACTTCTTGGGGCTAACAGGCTGGGAGGGACAGTGCCCTTCCTCTTAAAGACAAGACCCAGATATGGCAGAGTCACTTCTAGCAAATTCTGGCTGCCAAAGCAGTCCGAGGCCAGCCCAGAGTCAAGGAGGGGACATAGGCCCCATCTCTCCCTGGGGAAAGTGGCTGTTCATATCCTGTGGCCACCTGGGACCTGCCTCACATACTTACACATGCTCAACACATCACGGGTGTAGACACATGCCCTCACACCCACATGCATACTTGCGCGCACGTGCGCGCGCGCGCACACACACACACACACACACACGTTCTCATATTGTCACGTGCCTGGGGTGGGGAGAGAGCCTGACCCTTGGCTTACCCCCTCTACCCCCGTGCTGGGCTGAGATACCTGTTCTGGGCCAGCTACCCCTCATCACAGGGCATTTGGGCACACAGGGCAGCCCGCCCCAGCCCACCAGAGCCCCTCCTTGCTAGCGGGGAGCAGGAGCAGAGTTAGTTCTGTGTGTCCACCAAGCTCTGACTCGTGGTAGCACTGTGCCAGGCTGCGCTGCCCCCATTTGCCGGGGATTCCTGGGCGGGATTGCTTCCTGAGACATCACGGTTCAGAAAAGGCAGGTGACATGGACCGCTTCTGGAAGCAAGGATGGTGGGCTTAGGGATCACAGCCCAGGGAGACCTTTCTGCACAGACCGTGCAGGGGCTCTGGGGCTGGGGCCCCCAGGGAGGCCGCATGCCTCTAGGCACTGAAGGCCCCTGCCGGGGTCAGTACCCGGCCTGCTGGGGCTGTGGTGACCCCATGGCCGTGGGACTGCGGCTGGGTTTGGGGGACCCCTGCCAGTGATGCGGAGGTGGGGCTACCAGGAACAGGTGTTTCTGTGCCCACCCCACCCCTCCCTTCTCTTCCAGTCACCCAGAGCCTGCGGAGTGCAGCCTTAGAGGATTGTGCCCTGTGCCAAGAGACCCTGTCATCCTCTGAACTGGCAGCCAAGACCCGAGATGGGGACCTGGAAGGTACGTGTGGAGTCTGGGCCAGCGCCCACGGTGCTGCGTGCTGGGCAGGGAGCAAAGGCCCTGTCTGGACCGTCCCCCTTTCTGCCCTGGATATGGAATCCATGAAGGCACCGCTTCTCCAACTGGGGGTCCCTCCCCAGAGGCCCTCTGGGCACGTAGCTGCCCCTGGGGAGGCAACTTCCCACCCTGGCATCCCCTCTTCGGCCCCCAGGGTGGGCACACGGGCCCCTGGCTGGAGGCGGCTGGGCTCGGCACAGGCACACACCTGTCCCCACCTGCATTCACCTGCCCCACAGGAAGGGCCTCAATGGCAGCTTCTGGCACCCTCTTCACAGGAGGCTGCAGGCTGCACTCTCTGGTTATGTGGGAGCCCCGAGCCCCTGCTACCCTGTTAGCCTGGAGGTCAGGCCTGCTGGTGTCCCAGTCAGGGAGGGAGCATCCAGAGTAGGTTGGGGCCCTGGCATCATGTCTGTGGGGAGGAGCTGGGGACCTGGGCAAGGTGCTGAGATGGATGGTGGCAGATAGGCCCAACCAGGTGTCAGATGTGCGTGGAGCTGAGAAGGAGTTGAAAGTTCACCCCATGATGGGCCAGAGGCCGCAGCACTCCTGGTGTGCCTGGCCAGCTGGGCTGGTCCTGCCTGTGTCCGTCTCAGGGCCTCCCTGGTGCTCCAGTGCTCTGGGGGTGATGCAGATGCGGGTGTCCAGAGGGGGCTGCGGGGATGGGGTGTCTGGAGCAGGCACAATCTCCCGACTCTTTCTGGAAAACCATACACGATGGTACAAAGCACCTGTAGCAGGAACTCGGGGCCCCTCTGCTCAGGAGGAGTGGAAGTGAAAAGCTGTGAGGTCTGGCTTGCCCAGTGCACAGGCGGGAGCCACACCCTCCTTGCCGACTGCTGACCCAGCCTCGCTCCTGGAAGTGGCACCTGCTGACAGGGCCTGGATGCTGGTCAGAGGAGCGGTTCCAGGAAGTCCCCCGGACCCTCACGGTCCTCACAGGAGAGGGTTTGGCCTTTTCTGTCTGAGCTGGTGTCTGTGGCTTAGCATGGCCCTTAGGGGCTAACATTGCCACCTGGGATTTCCCTGGGGTCAGCCTGGGATTTTTACACAGGGGAGGGGTGGCAAGCGGGAGAAATGACCTCCCTGCACTGAGGTGAGCTCACGGGGCCCAGAGAGGAAGGTGGGAGAGGTGGGTGGGAGGCAGCTTTGGGTCTGTGCAGGCAGGAGGAGGGGCAGACCCTCCAGGCCAGGAGGGAGGCCAGGAGACCCCAGGCCCTTCTTGGACAGCAGCCTTGCCGAGTTCCGTTTGGAGGTGCTGAGGATGGGGCCAGGGGTGCAGGCCAGTGCCCGCCTGAGCACTGGGGGTCGTGCGAGTCTGGACAGACCACCTCTGAGCACACTGTGGTCTGAGGGATGGATCCCAGATGTTCTCCCCCACCCTGCCCGGCTATTGGCTCTGGCCTTGGGGCCTGAACGGGAGGAAAGTGCCTGTCTTGCTGCGTGGGAGCTCTCTCCTCCCCCGCACTGACGAGTCTCCGAATCCCAGAGCAAACCTCCATAGAGGCTTCCAAGCACCTCTAGAAGTGAGACAGGATGGGTCCCACACCCACCTGGAAGGGGGGCCCAGGCCCCAGCCTGGCCTGCACCTGTGTCAGGGAGGGGCCGGCCGGACGTCTGCCTGGGTTTCCAGGACCACGAGGGTCCCATAACTGCTCTGGAGCCAGGGGTGGGCAAGGCTGGGGCCCCGGGGGCCCCCACAGAGTGTGCCGAGCTGGTGGCTGATTCCTTCACTTCTCAGCTACCACCTCTGCCCGAGGGCCCTGCCAGGCTGGGTGCTGACAGAGAGAGGCTCAGGAGAGGGTCATCCAGGTGAACACTCCCTGCCCACGTCCCGAATCCAGGTGGCCTGGCAGACAGGCACTGACAACAGCTGCAAAGGTCCTGTCCATGTGATGCCAGCAGTTTCCCGAGACCGTAACCAGCACCTGGAGTCCAGGGGAGGATGGGAGGGGAGGAGAGCTGGAGCTGCTGGGGCCCATCCAGCGGAAGGCACCGGTACACCCACCCGCCGCGGTCGGCCTCCCACCCCAGCCCACCGGCTGCCACTGTCACCGCTTCGCGGCCCCCTCTGGCTGACGCGTACCCCCCTTCTCGTCCCAGATCCACCAGAGTGGGTCCCCGATGAGGCTTGCGGCTTCTGCACGGCATGCAAAGCACCCTTCACTGTTATCCGCCGGAAGCACCACTGCCGAAGCTGCGGGAAGGTAAGAGGGGCACGGGGGCCAGAGGTTGTGCCCACAGACCCAGAGACTGTGGCCAGGGGCATCCCTGGGGCCCGTCCACAGGATCTGGGAATCAGGACCGACACCCCAGGGCACTGGTAAGGCCTTTGGGGTCCCTGTCCCTGAGCCCTGGGCCCCGCTTTGACTTGGCACTGTGTGTGGACTCCAGGCACTCTGCCCACTGGGTCCCGATGGTGTGGTGCCCAGCCCCCAGCCGCTTCAGAGTTGGGGACGTGGAGGGAAGGAGGGTCTGAACAGGAGGCCTGCAGCAGCCTAGGAGCAGGGCTGGGACCCTCCTCGTGAGCCTGGCCTCCTGAGGCCATGACCCACCCCAGGCTTTTCCCAAGGTCCCCTCCCTGCCCACAGAGCCCCGCCCGTGGTGCCCTGCACGCTGGAGGAGGGGGGATGTGGGAACCGCCGAGGTCGGGAGGGGTGAGGCACGGCCTGGGGGGAGGGTGGCGGTGGCTTGTTTGGCACCCTGGCTCACTGGGTCCCCTGCCCGCCCCACAAATTCCAGATCTTCTGCTCCCGCTGCTCCTCACACTCGGCCCCGCTGCCCCGCTACGGGCAGGTGAAGCCCGTGCGCGTGTGCACGCACTGCTACATGTTCCACGTCACACCCTTCTACAGCGACAAGGCGGGCATCTGACACGGCACCGGCACTCCCCAAACCTGCCAGGGCCCCAGAGGACTCCCGGGGGCGGTGCTGCTGGCTGCAGGAGGGTCTCCACTGCATTTCATTGAGCGGCCGCCACCACTGCAGGAGGCTGCGGGCCGCCCAGGCTTCCAGAACGTCCAGCTCCTCCGTCCCTCCTACCCTAGACTCCCCACCTGTGGGGACCCCCGTCCAGCTGCAGGGGCCAACGGGAGGTCAGCTTCAGGCAGTGGGGAATACCCAGGGCTGCCAGGTGGCTGCCTGGGCAGGGGTGGGCTTTCCTCCCACCTGCCCCCTGCCCCTGCCCCTGCCCTCTGCCCCCCGGCCCCTGTCCCCTGCCCTCTGCCCCCGGCCCCTGGCCTGCTGAGCTGCTCAGCCATACAGAAGGCCTACTCAGAGCCGGCTCCTGACCAGCCAAGTGGGACTGCACCTGGGGCTAAATCCTGGGCTGATGGTGGACAGGTCCAGGAGAAGGGCAGGCCTCGGCGTCCCACAGGGCTTTCCCATGCGCTGCCCATTCTCTGTCCCTGTCCCGAGCCCGCAGCTGCCATCTCATTCTCCAGCGCTGCCCCTCCCTTGGCCAAACAGCAGGCATCTTGTTTATTCTCGGAGGGGGAGATTCAGACACACGGCCAGGTCCTCTGGGCCGCAGGCACGCCCCTGCCGGTGTGTGCCCGGCTGCTGACGAGATGGGGGGCCAGGCAGCTGCCTGCACAGCACTGAGACCCAGTTCCCCAGGTTCTTAGGCCAGGGCCCCCGGGGTCCAAGGACCACAGATGTCACCCACCTGCTGCCACTACCCCCTTCCCTCTGACCCCCTTCCCCCAGGGACCCTGGCCCACCTCCTCAGACCCCAGAGTGGCCCGGCACCCAGGCGGAGGCCGCCAGGGGGCCCCAGCACGGACACCTCAGGCTTAAATCTCAGGCTTCACATTGCAGTGAGGATTGCAGCTTTATTTTTAGAGAGACGCTAACTACTGCTTCTTTTATAAGAAAATCCAACTACTGCTGAACAGTGGGTACACATGCACAGAAATGGCTTCTGTGGGGGGGAAGTATATAATGGAGGGAATATTATGTATTGAGATTATTTTTATTTTCTAAATGCTGTAATTCGAAGCCATTTCCATAAATCTATTTAAGGATTGCAGACACTTGTTTCTGGTGTGAACGTGGACTTCTTTTTCTGCGTCTGGGAAGCGGTGTTCTTGCATTCTTCCCTAGAAAGCTCCGGGCTTCTGCGCTCTTAGGGAAATTGAAGGGTTCCCATGAGCCCGTAGGAGAGGGGTAGTCAGCCTGCCCCCCCGAAAGCCCCATCCCATGCCCTACGAGGGTTCCAGGGTCTCCACTGCCTGCCCACTGCCCACTTGCCCAGCCCCTTTTCTCATGGTCTTTAGCTCAGAATCCTGGCCTGTGTGTGTGTTGGCGGGTGGGTACTCTTGGACACTCCCCCTTGGAGCCCTCCCCACCTGCTCCGGGTCTGGACCACCCACCCACGGGGGGCGGGGGGGGGCTGCCTTCTGGAGTGCCCTGGAGAGAATGCAGGTGAGTAGGCTGCACCCTGGGGTTGCCATGGCAATGGGGCCTTCCTCTGCTCTTGGAGGCTGATCACTTGGGTGTCTAGTCCCTTGGAGGTGGACACTGGGACCCCAGAGAATGGAGGGATGGTTGTGAGAAACCACCCAATTGGTGGCCACCAGGCCCACTTTCTTCCTGAGAGGTGAAAGAGTTTAGAGTTGGGGGACTCCCTAGGGGCACTCCTGAGTCCTTCAGGAGTAGAAGAGAAGGGATTTGCAGGGAGACCTGGTGTCTGGCTGCCCAAGTCTGGGCCTCATCCTCCTGCCCTGGACAGAGCCCCTCCCACCCCTGTGGGTGGCTGCAGCTCCAATGGCTGGACGGTGGAGACTTCTGGAAGGTCAGCTGCCCGGGGAAGGAAGACAGCCCCTGCTGTCAGACCAGGAGGTCAGCCCCTCACAGGAGAAGCTGCTTTGAGGAGACACTGCAGGGTCCCCCTTCCTCTCCTCAACAGGCCCACAGTTGTCACCTTCCAGACTAAAACATGGTGGCCCTCCTTATCCACCAGGTCAGGCTGGGAGGCATGGAGACCCAGGAAAGAGGGTCTGCCCACCCTTGGCACAGACAGAGCTGCGCTCCTGAGGGAGAGGCCTGGGTCCCAGGGAGACAGGGAGAGCTCTGGGTGTGGCCTGGAGCCAGGAAGCCCACCAAGCCAGATTTGGCCTGCCCTTGTGCATCCCTACCCTGAGCTGCCCTGGAGGAAGGTTCTGGGGCCATGGGAGCCTCCAGTAAGAGTGAGTACTTGTACCGTTTGTTCAGGAATGAGAGTCCTGAGTCATGAGACTTTCCGTGCTAAACCGGGGACGTGGGGTCACCCTACCCTTCGACAGAGCTATCCACACCCCAAGGGCAGAGCCAAGACCTGGGGATGGGAAGTGGATTAGCCCAACACCGAGTTTCCCACTCAGGAAGGTTCTAGAAGGAAGAGTCTGCTGCCCACCCACAGTAGGGGCTCAAGACTAGGAGACCTTGGGGACAGGGACAGGTAGAGAGAGAGACACGAGCTCCAGATTTGGAGGCAGCCCTTGCAAGCGGGCTTGGGCCTGGAGCAGGCTAGCCTTCCTGAGCCCCCCAGTTCCCCTGTGTCACCATCATTATGTCCTTCCTGTTACCGTTTTCTGAGTGCTGTCCCCTCTACTCCCCTTGACAATCCCCCGAGGGGGCAGGATCCCGGTGTCATAGATGGAGAAACTGAGGCTTACAGAAGTTGGCAGACGCTGTTAGCTTTTAGGAGGGTCACACGAGAGGCGGAAGCAGAGGGTGCTGTGACAGTCCCGGCTGGCTCTGCCTGGAGAGCCCCTTCTGGGGCAGGTGTGGAGACAGGGGCTCCACCGGCATCTGAACGCCCACGGCACACCCCTGTCTGGCATCAGGGAAGGCTGGGGAGCTGCAGGAGCCTGGTGCACCTGGGTCTGGCTTGCCCATCTCCCCTCTCTCTGGCTATGCACAGGCCCTGGGGAGAAGGCCTTCCGTGTGCCCCAACGCCTCCACCCCATGCTTCTGGTAACAGGTGGGGGTCCTAGGTCTGGCTGGGCCCCACAGGTACTCAGGACCTGCAGCCTGCAGGCCACCAAGGCAGAGGATGGAGGGCCTGGGGTGGAGCACCCAAAGCTCTCTGTACTCACTCTGGGAGGTGGCATGGGGATGGGGACGAGGGATGCACCCCACCTGGTCCTGCCCCTCCCACAGTGGGCTCAGCTCATCCAGTGCTCCCACCTCCCACCCCTACACCCACCCCTGGCCTCTGGAGGTGCCCTGCTGCTTGCCCCCACTTGTGGCTCATCCGTCCCCACAACGTGCCCAGGGACAGCCAGCCTGCCCTCAGGCCTGGCCCTCCTCCCCTGGACATGCAGGCGGGCAGCCCCCCCCCCCCCCCCACCAGCTGTGTGGCCTTGGTGTTCCAGCTGCTGGGGAAGGTGATGAACAATATAATCCCAGGAGGCCAAATGGGAGGAGTAGGGTTGGAGGTGTGCTCCTCTTCTGGGGCCCAGGACTGCACCCCCTCCAGGGTCCCTGCTGCAGACCCTGATGGCCACCAGAGGGCGACCCATCCCACCACCTGCTCTCCCAGTGAGGTTGGGCTGCCAGGGCAGGGGGGCGACCGCATTGCTGACTGCAGGGGTGAGGAGGGGCCAGGGAGGGTCCCAGCTCAGCAGGGACTGCAAGCAAGGCAAACCACATCCCAGCTAGGTCTGGGATGGGGAAACAGGCGTCCTACTTAGAGCTGGACATCTCAAACCACCGGGGTTGGGGCTGGGGGCTGATAGCACCATGGAGGGGGGCGGCTTCTCAGCCATTCCTGGCTCTTCCTGTTCCCTGGACTCTGCAGTGGGAGCTGGGGGAAGGTGGGCAGGACCCAAGGTGCCTGCCCCATGCCACCCCCATGACCCAGTGTCCTGGAGGCACTAATCTCCTCAGAGGCCTAGCCAAAGCCACCTCCTCCAGGCAACCTTCCTAGCCTGCAGCATCCTCCTCCCCCCCCCCCAACACCCCACATTCTCAGGGCAGAGTCTGGGGTCTCCTTGCAGGAGTCAACAAAACTCTAGAGCCTCTCCTGCCTCTGAGACTTGGGAGAGGGGCAGATTCCAGCACCGAGCAGTCACTCAAAGTTAATGTCACACCCAAAACTTAAACACACAAGCAAGGCTTTGCGTTCTGCTGTGCACTCAGGGTAGCTCAGGGCTGGATCCTGCACCTGAGCTGGGCAAAGATGGGCGCACAGACATTCTGGATCTGTCCTGCCCTTGGGGCCTGCAGATCTGGAGCAGAGGGCATGTGAGCTGGTTGGCCCCTAGGCCTGGGTTGTGATACCTCTGCCCATGCCAGGTCCTAGCCCTCCTGCCCCTAGTTCATGGGCCACTTCTCCCCTCACTCCCCCCACCCTATGTGCACTGAGGTGCCACCCACCATCACAGGCGGTGTGGAGCCACTGGGAAGTGCCTGGTCCTGGGTGTTGCTAGGAGAGGGGTCCCTGAAACAGCTCAGCTGCAAGGTGGGGCCACCCCTCTCCTCTCAGACTGGGATGCCGTATGCACATGGTTCCCACAGTCACACCTGGCCCTTTGCCCAGCCGGCTGTGGAACAGAGCAGCCCTCGTGCCCCACGGCAGTTAGTAGGGTGGGCATCCAGCAGGTGCACTCACCCTAGGCAAGGTGCCGGCTTTAGGACTGGGGCCAGCAACCTACTCTTCACATAGCAGGGATGAAGGGACTCTGCAAAATACCAGCCACCAGGTGGTAAGCCTGGGGTTCTACCTCCTAGGCCCCCCAACTCTGAATGCATCTGCCCCTCCCCAGAGTTGGGCACTCTCCTTTATCCTGCACAGCATTTAGGGGCTGTGCTCTGGTTCTGGGGTAATTGTGGGGCATGAGCAGGAAAGGCTGGGGTTAACATCAAGACAGCCCATGCAGGGCTGTCTAATGGCAGGTTTCAAGTGCCCGGCTGGGTCCTGCTGAGCTCTTCTGGGGTCTTGTAGGGAGGACAACACACCCCTAACCCCATTTCTCAGATCACACAGCTGGGCTCCCACCCCCAGCAAATAGCGTTAGGTCAGGAGGTGGCTTGGTCTTCCTGCTCCTGTGTCACCAGGCCTGGGTCACATTTGTGGGAGCACCAATATCAATGCTACTGGGATTCCCAGGAGACACTAGGCAGTCCCTAAACCTCAGGATTCCCAGTTCCCTTAACCATAAATCGGGGATTCAGAAATGCACAAGGAAATGGTGTATAAAACATCCAATAGATCCTAGGATGGAAAGTACTGAGATTTTTATAGTTTTTGTTCTGTTTCGTTGGCAGTAGCAATGCCCCCTTTAGAGGTTTGGGCAGGGTCAGGGAAGGGGTCCAGCCACCTTATCCCCACACTCTCCAGCCTGCTGGGCCCCTCCTCAGGAGTTGCCAGGCCACGAGTCTCAACAACCAGTGAGAAGGAAGACCAAAGGGAACTGAGGCCAGTCTGGGGATGCCCCCCAGGCTGCCAGTCCCTGCTCCTACGGAATCAGTTTAGGGTCAGGGGCCACTAGGGCCACCCAAGTGCCAGGAGTTTGATGAGGGGCTCGCTCCTCTCCCAAGGAGGGCAACTCTCTTCCCTAGAAAGCGCTTCCTTGGAAAGTCTTGGAATGTCTCCACTCTTCAGACCAGACACGAGCACGCAGCCCTCCACTCTTGGGAAACCCTCGGGACCGTGGCAGCAGATATCTGCCCCTTCCTTCAGGCCTGGGGTCCACTGGGCAGCTCTGAGGGGCCCTCCCTCTCTGGGTCTCTGCCCGTTGAGATGTGGCTCAAGATCTGACTCTTGGGCTCTGACCCTCTACGTCCCTCCTCCAAGCTCCGGTCTTTCCTGGGGTCACTCTGTGTCCGGCAGGAAGAGATGTCGCTTTGTAGCCCATAAGACACCCCCGAAGAGAGCACGAGGTCCCGTGCTCCCGCGGAGCCAGTGCTGTGGCTGTTCCAGGGCAACAGGTTCCTGCACACGACGTGCAGACCCGGCGGACAGGCCAGGCGCACGCGACACCTCCCGCACGCTGACCAGCCCAGGGGCGCTGGTCCGGTGGCTTGCGGTGCCACCGCGCTCAGCTTCCTCCCGGCAACGCGTCCGGCCGCGGCGCCCTCATTGGCCGCGCGCCCCGCAGCCGGCCATTGGTCCGCGGTCCCTATTTTACATAGACCGTTCTGGGCCAATCGGCGCACGGCGCCTACTTATCATGCACGCCGGCCGCCAGTCAGCGAGCGCGGGGGCCGGGCCACCACGTGCTGTTGCTAAGCTTGGGCTTCTAAATTGTTACTACCGCGGCGGGCCTATCGGAACCGAGCTTCGCATCTGTCAACATTCTCGGCCCGGCCCGAGGCGTTCGGCCAGCTCCCATTGGCCCCGGCCCGGCCTAGCGCCCGCCCTCGGACCCGGAGCGCCGGCCCCCATTGGCTGCGTCGGCCGCCGCTCGCCTTATGTGTCAATTTGAGGGCCCGAGGCGGAGGGTGGCGGCCGAGCGCGCTGGGAGTCCGCGGGAGTCGGGGAAGTGGGGCCGCCGGGCGCGCGGGGCGGGCGGCTAGCGGAGCCGGCCGGAGAGGGCCGGGCAGCGGCCGCCGCCGTCCCGGAGCGCGCGGGCGGGCAGGAGGATGGAGCTAAATTCCCTGCTGATCCTGCTGGAGGCGGCCGAGTACCTGGAGCGCAGGGACCGAGGTAGCGCCCGCGCCCCTTTGTGCGCCGGGCCGCGGGCGGGCGGGCGGCGGCGGCGGCGGCGGGGCCGGGGCCGGGGCGGGGGCCCGCTGACCGCGCCGTCTGTCCGCAGAGGCCGAGCACGGCTACGCCTCGGTGCTGCCCTTCGACGGCGACTTCGCCAGGAAGAAGACAAAGGCGGCCGGCCTGGTGCGCAAGGCCCCGAACAACAGGTACCGCCCCCCCCAGCCCCCGCGCGGCCGCCCCCCGCCCGGCCCGGCGCCCGGGGTCGCCCCCCCCGCCCCGAAGCGCCCTCCCGCGGCCCCGACCCCCGGTCCGCAGCCCGGCCGCGGCCGCGCGCCCCGGCGGCCAGCCTGGAGGAGGAGGCGCGCCGGGGCCGCGGCCGCAGCCCCGCCCGGCCGGCCCCGCCCGCGCCGTCGCCATCTTCCCGCGGGCCGCGCCTCCTCGGCCTCTCGCGTAAACAGTGCCACGCGTACAGCGCCAGCCGCTCGGGGTCTCTTCCCGCAGCCGCTCCCCGCTCCCAAGTTGTTCTGGACTTTTCCGGGCAGGAAAAAAGTTGTCATTGGGCGCTGGCCGGTGCCCCCGTGAGTCCAGGGAAACTGAGGCTCGGTGCAGAGCAGCGTGGGACCGCTCGCCCTGACCTCTGCTTGCCGCGGGTGGGTGGGCCTCACCTCTCCTGCGGCTGGGCTGAGGACCCCTACCCCCAGGGGCCTGGACAAAGAGGGCGGCCGGAGGCCTTGCCTGGGCCCCCACCCGTCCCACCGCTTCTGCCCCTCTCCTGACATAAGTGAAAGTGCAGCGACAAGTGTAGGGTTCCTTTCTTTGGGACAGGAGGCCTTTTTTAAGGGGAGCTGGAAGAGGTGCGGGCCGCCGTGCAGCAGCCCTCCGGGTGCCAGCGATCCCCACCCCCTCTCCTGGCCTCGTTCCCAGGCTGTGAAGCGCAAAGCCGGGGTACACATCCCTGCAGGGGCATGGGGACCCTGAGCTAGGGCTCCCACGGGGTTCCCCTCTCCCTGCTGCCATGAGGACCACAGCACACCTGGCACTGTCTGGGGGCCCACTTTGGCTCTGGACCATGTCACCACGCTGGGATCTGCTCTTGCAGGGGGCTTGGGGGCCCCTTGGCAGAGGGTGCGGCTCATTCCTGTGGCCTGCCTGTTCTTGGGAAACAGAAAGGCTGGCACAGGGACCCATCTCCTGTGACGTCCTGGCGCCCCGGGCCTGGCAAGGAATCGGTGGAGTCTCCATCTGCCCTGGCTGGACGAGCCTCGGAGTCCCGGCCCCTGGTCCCCTGCTGAGGGCAGTTTGGGAAGGGATACGTGAAGGGGGGGGGGGGGGGGGCACCACTGCCTCACACCTCCTCAGGGAGCTAGCCAGGCCCGTGCTGTTGGCTCTCATTGCCCCCAGTGCCATGGCACCCCTGGAGAACTCCGTGACGTGACCTTGGACTCCCATGGGGTACCCAAAAGCGATCACCAGAATTCTAAGATTCTCTGAAGAGGGCCCTTTATGTACGGAGTGGTTCACGTAGGTGCTAATATTCACCCAACCCATGAAGGAGGTGTTATTTTTATCCCCATTTTAAGGCTGAGGAAACTGAGGCATAGACCAGTTGAATTACTTGCCTGGCCCCCTGTCCCGTCTCTGGGACTCCCGTTCTGCAGTGGGGTCCTGGCCTTCTACATTCTGCAGGATGGAGATCTTGAGCTCACTGGGAAGGGAATGAGAGGGTCTCCTGGGCTGCGTTGCACCTCCCTGCTGCTCCTCTGGGCAGAGCCTGCCGCTCCCAGTGTCTGAGGCCCCTACGGCTCACAGTGATGGTCCCTCCAGGCTGTCCTGGCCCAGCTGGGCCTCAGCCAACCCAGACCAGGGCCTAAGGCAGAGCAGGGCCCAGAGGGTTCGGGACCCTGACTTGGCAGGGCAGTCCCAGCCTGCAAGGCTTCTGTGTCCCACCAAGATGAGGGAAAAGGATGGGCACAGCTGGGACCGGGGTGAGGGGTGAATAGTGGGGCAGGAGGGTGACATGTGTGGGGAGGCCCCACAATTGCCAGAGCTCCAGGAAGGGCTCTTGGGAACAATGGTTCAGCAAGAGGCCTAGAGCCAGCCTGCTGGGGCTCGGGTCTTACAAGGACATGGGTAGAGGAGTATCTACCTGGAGGCGTTGATGTGGGGTGTGAACCGGTGATGCCAGGAACGTGCTTAGTAAAGCTCCAGCCGTGGGTCCACCCCCACCCCTGGCCCCAGTACGAAGCATGTCTAAGACAGGGCATTCCTGGACCCATGTTACAAACCCCCCAGGAGGCTAGCACAGGTGTCTGGGAGGAGCCCCAGGCGGGGCTCTGGGCCTCTCTCCCTACTCCCGGCTAGCCAAGGAGTGTTCCTCTGTCTCCAGGATGGGGTCCAGCCCAGACTGTGAGGGGGTGGCCGGGCCGGTTGCTCTACACTGAAGGACACTCCCTGACCCTTATATCCTTCACACGTGGGCAGACCCATGCTGGCGGGCTATTGTTCAGGCCTCGAGGAGCCTGACAGCTCTGCTCCCTCCTGGTCCTGGCCAGCCCTGACAGGGGTTCCAAAGCTCCTTGCCCAACCCTTGTGACCAGCAGGCCCTTGAGCCCCCCAGAACCCAGGTCTGGAGGCTCTCCTCAAGCTGCAGAGGGGAGGCCCCAGTTGGCTCTGATGGGGCCGTGAACCATGGTGGATAGCAGAGGCACGAAGGCTGGGCAGGTGCTCCAGCTCGTGGGGTGGGGACGGGAGACACCTAATCCTGAGTTCCTGGAGCAGGAGAGTGAGGGCGGGCAGGCAGAGGTCAGCAGAAGCTCCAGGAAGGAGTGAGGGGTGGGGGACATGGCATCCAATCTGGGTGTGCCCCGAGGTGGCCGGAGCCCTCTGCTCACGTGGGAGGTAGCCTGGCAGGCCTCGGAGTCCTGGCTGTCCATGGGGTCCCCGCCTGGACTGGGAGAATGATCTAGAATGGGGAGATTGGCCCTGCTGCGTTGCTGCTCTGCAGGGCAGATGTGGTGGCACTGCCCACTGGAGTGCTCAGGACTCTGTACCCCTGTCTGAATGGGCCAGATGGGCAAGGCTTGAGCAGCAGATGGGGCCACTGTTCCCAGAGAGGCCGAGACCGTGGCCCCAGAGGGAAGCAGAAGGGCCAGCCTCAGTGTCCCTCCTGCCCACTGGGCCAGGAAGCATCCAGGTATCAGAGCCCTGGGCTGAGGGCTCTTGGGCTGGGTCTGCTCTGTCCCTCGATGTCCCGCTGGTGTGAGCTGTGATCTTGCAGGTGGGAGAGCCCAACACGGTGAGGATGTTGCTATGGCTGGGGTTGTCAGGACAGCACCACCCTGCGTCCTGAAGTCCTGGCCTCTGTGCTCACCTGCAGCTGGGTCCCTGTGACAGCTCCTGTGGCTCCAGAGACACTGCTGGCCTCCGGGAGTGTGGGGTGGAGAAGGCTGGTGGCTTAGTGCCTGGTAGACCTTGGGAACACAGGGTGGGTCAGTCCTAGAACCTTCTGGAAGGGGTCCTGGACCTTCCTGCTGGCAAGAGTCCCCACATGTCTCACTAAGTAAGTCAGGCAGTCCTAGGCACCTCTGGACATGACTGCACTTCTGTGTCTCCTGTCCTTGTCACTCAGTGTGAGGTTCCCCCAGCCTTTGGTCAGCAGTGCTCACCTGCCCAGCACTCCCCATCCCGAGCCGTCCTGGGACCCACACCCTCCCTGCCACCATCTTGCAGGTTCCTGAGTCCCTGAGTAGAGCTGTCATTCTTGTGCTTTGGTGGTCAGCAGAGTGAGCTCTGTCTTTCTGTCTCTCTAAACAGGTCCTCACACAATGAACTAGAAAAGCACAGGTAAGTGATCCCCTGTCCCTCCCCTCCAGGCCCCACGTTGGCCACCTGACATGTCCTACCTATCCTTCTGCTGAAGGGATGCTGTGGCCGCACCCGCATCCACCTGCTGTGCCCTGGGTGTGGCCACCTGCCCTGCCAGGCCGTGCCCTTGCTTGGGAAGGGTCAATCTTGAAGGAGGAGTCAGGCTCTGGTCTCAGGCACTCCCATGCCAGCAGGCAGAGACCGGGGCCTGTGCCCTGCTCATGAGAGCTCAGGTGGGGGTGAGCGGCTAGGGACAGGCCCCCTGTGCTATGTGGCAGTCAGGGCCAGCTCCCTGGAGGAGAAGATCCATCTAATTCGGGGCATTTGCTGCCTTTGGGAGCAGCTTTTGAGCTCTCAGGACACTGGCCTCCAGCCAGGAGGGTTCAGCCCTCTCAGTCTGGGGTTCCTTAGTTCAGGGTCCCTTGCACTGTGGGGTGTGCCTTCCAAGGAGCTCCCACTGGTCTTATCTGGGGGCAGTGGGAAGGGCAGCAGGCTCTGGCCATGTGGGCCTGAGGGAAAGCTCCGGGCCCAGGCTGGATCCCGGGACACCCACCTGCCAGCTGCAGGGCCCAGTCTGCTCTGGGTTCTCCCAGGAGTGGGAGGGCTTGGGGTGAGAAGTGGGGAAGGGGCAGTACAGCCGGCCCAGGTTGGCCCCAGAGCCCTCCCAGGTGCCCCTAGTCTGGGTGCTACAGGCCTTGTCGTGCCCTCAGGGGCTCCACGACCCTGCACCTTCTCTGACGAAGGGACGAGACACAGGCAGCCTAGGCCCTGCCGACAGGTGGCCTTGTAGCTGGTCTTAACAGGGTGGTGCAGCTGTGGGTGGGTCCTGGGATGCCTTGTGGTAGCTTCTTCCGGACCTTCGCTCCCATCTGTGAAATGGGCCAGTTCTTTCCTTCCTTCTTGGGTCAGTATTGGGCGGTAGCGGGGGTGTACAAGGGTAGTGGGTAGCGTACAAGGTAAAAACTCCAGCCCGCCCTGGGAAAGCTTGGAGCATAGCCAGTTTTCTGTGCCCCCCTCCCCCTCCGGGGACGCCCACAGCAGCGCCAGCAGCCCTCGGCTGGGTGGGCGCTGGGTGGGGACAGGACGCTGTGTTCTTTGCAGGAACCGTACTTCCTGGACTGGTCCTGTGTGATTGAGGGGTTCCCAAGAGAGTGTGGAGGTGGGGCAGGTGTGGGGGCCCTGGGGTTCCTCCCAGGCTGGAAGACATGGCCAGCCTCACTGGGACAGGAGCCTGGACAGGCATGTGGGGATGCTGTAGAAAAGGCTTCCTGGGGGTGGTGTCTGGAAAAACTGCCCCTCAGTTCAGACAGAGGGGATGACACTAAGGGAGTATGGGTGGCAAGGGCATGGCTGCCTGTGGAGGAGGACACGTTGCTAGCCTTGACCCCTACAATTGCCCCTTGGCCTTGGCCACGGCCTCAGTCACCTTCTCCCAAAGCCTGCCCCTAGGCTGGGCCTCGGGGGGCTCTTTCCAGACACGGAAGCAGGACAGACAGGTGGCCTGAGGTCTGCGTACACTGCCCCATCCCGATGCGGGGCGTGTGTTCCTGGCTGGCCATGAGGCGCCCACAGTCTTGGAGCTTGGGACCTGGTCAGGCCCCGGGTCACAGCTGTACCTGTGCCGATGCTGGATGCTCCTGGCTGCTGGCCATGGGCAGGAACGGAGCAGCTGGCTGGGTCACCAGCTCCGCACGTTGCCCTCCCTGGAGGCGTGCCTACGTTGGGCCTGTGGGGCATCCCCCGGCGTGTTCTCCGAGCCAGCCCGGTCAAGCTGAGGCCCGCCCTGCCCGTTCCTTCCCCGTCCTCCCTTCTTCTCTTGTGGAACGCTGCTCTAGTGTTCTGCTCCTGACCCCAGGCCTGGGGGTCGTGGAAGTCAGATGTTTCTTGGCAGGATGACCCCCTCCCCCACCGGCTCAGCTCCAGGATTTAGGTTTTGTGTGTGGAGGGGTGGGGGACCCTCTGCAGGGGCTGCCATGCCATGTCTGCGTGACACAGTGGCTCACCGTCTCTAGAAACCCCACAACTGGAAGGTGCGGGAGCACGTGAGGGGAGAATGGGGCACCCTTGCTTCTCGTCACACCTGCTGAGGGAGCCACAGTTTGGTGCCTCTCCATGCTGCCTCTTCTCGGACTGCCGGGCCTGGGGTGGCCCAGAGCGTGGCCCTGCGGAGCTGGGTCCCTGCCCCTCGGGTGCCGGGGATGCGGCATGGGAGCCCTGGGTCTTCCTCTGAGGAGCAGGGTCTTGTGGTGGGAAGCGGGCAAGGGCCTGGGTCAAGAGCCAGGCCGTGGCCGGCTGCCAGAGACGGAGCTGCTGTTAACAGACTGCAGTGATTCCCAGAGGCGGGTTCTGGCCCCAGAATCCACACAGGGTTCCTTCAGGAAGTGGTGAATTTTCAAAGCTCCCAGGAATGCCGGGGACAGCCACGGGGCACTGGCAGAGGGCCTGCGGCGCTGTGGCAGCCCCAGAGGAGGGCTGCAGGGCCCCGGCACCCCTTCCAGCTCCAGAGAGGTCATGGGGCAGCCCGCTCCCCACAGGGGTGGGGCATGGGGTTCCTGCCCGGGGCCCCACAGCCGGCGCCGGTTCCCACCCCGCCGAGGCTGCCCTCCTGGCCCAGCGCTCCTCTGGAGCTGGGTGGGCGCGCTGTCCAGTGGTAAACGTTGCACGGCTGTGGTCCAGCGGGCTCTCCTTGTCTCTTGAGAAGCCTCTGCTTTGGGATTTCTAAAGCAGTCCATCCACGTTGCTCGCAGACGCCCGTGGGCCTCCCTGGCTCCCCCCTCAGAGTCAGCCATCCTAGGCGGCTGGGAGGCCGCACCTGCTCCCTCCTCTCCTCCGCACGGATACTAACTTGGATAAGAATGGGACCTTGTCATCTGCTCTTTCTAACCCGACCTTTCACCGGACACCACGTGAGTGTCCACCTGTGTCGTGCGTTCCCCTCCGCTCCTGGTCCCAGCGCCCGCACGGGCACGCGTGCTGCCTGCACTGTTAGGGGCGGCCCTCTGGTTGACGCAGGCCGGGCCACAGCGAGCGTCGGTAAACGTGCATCTTTGCATCCGTGGGGGGCAGCCCGGTGGGACCCGGATCCTACAAGTGCAGGTGCTGGTCAAGGGTTTGGGTCGCCGCAGCGGCCCTCAGCGCTGTCGTCCCTGTTCGCTCTCCCTGAACAAAGCGCAGATGGGCCCGTGCGCCGCCTGAGAGCCGGCAGGTCCTTTCCAGTGTGGCCCAGACGCCCGCCCGCCCGCCCGCCCTGCTTGGTCCTCAGTTCCTAGAGTGCTGGGAGACCCACTCGGTTTTGTGCTAGCTTAGCAGTCTGTGCTCTGCAACTTGCCTGTTTGCGTCCTTTGCCCGTTTTCCACCTTAAGATACTCCTCTCCTTGTTTTTGATGTGTATGAGCTCAAAATGTCACGGATACTAACCATTTGTCTTTTATGTGTATCACAGATACTTTTCCACTGTTGTTCGTCTTTCGGCTGTGTTTTTTCTTTCTTGTACAAATGTCTCTTTCTGATTGTAAAAGTAATATGTGGTGTTTTTTTGTTTTTTTTTTAGCGTAGAAAACTTGGAAAATATAAAAACAAATAACTAAAAAACACAAACCGTAAAGCCAAAGAAATAAACGTTGCCAACCGCATCACCTGGAGACGCATGCCTCCTGCTCTTCATTGTGTCCTGTTGAGTCTCTTGTGTGCGTCTGCTGTTTTATTTTTTTAAACAATATTGGGTGACCTGTCACACACGTGGTTCCGTATGCTGATGTTGTCACTGAGCGTTTGTGACGCAGGAACGTAGAGCACATTGAGAGGATGGTGTGGTCGTCTCTGGGTGGTGGAATCTGGGCTACTTTTCTGCTGATCGGCAGTTTCTGATTTTGCACAAAGATCACGTGCTGCTTATGTAATTAAGCAGCAGATTGTAAGAATTGACATTCGCTCTAGAGTAGGTGGACAAGGGGACCCCACTTGTGAACTTAGCACGGATGGCAGGACAGGAGGGCCCCGGGGGAGAGGGTGACACTCTCATTGCCGACCCCTCCTTGAGCACAGAGTGTGGTGTGCAGCCTGCCCCTGTGTTCCTGGCCCCGTTTTCAGCAGGGCAGAGGGGATGCCCCGCCCACTTGGAGGTGAGGGAGCGGAGGTTCCCGGACTCCAGGGGGTCGTGCATGCCCCCTTCCCCAGCCCTGTGTCTGCATGGAGGTGGGCGCTTATCTCTGAAGGTCCCCCAGCCTCCAGGCAGAGCATGGGCTGCTCCATACGTAGGTCCCTGGTGCCTGGGCTGCTCAGGTCCTGGCCCCGTGTGACCTCGTGGCAGAGCACGGCGTCAGTCCTGTGTCCTGGAAGTTCTTCCTAACTCAGGCCCACCTGGCCCACCTAGGTGCTGGGGTGCTGTGGGCTGGGGTGCGGGGTGGGGAGGTGCCCTCTCAGTGGGGGTGCTGTGTGGACACGGGTGGCAGACGTAGGGCCAGGGGGTCCATGTGCAGCCAGCCTTCCTCCTACAGGGCGGGGCTGTTAGTTGCTGTTCTACAGAGGGGGTCCTGCCCTGCACCCAGCTCCCCTCTCTCTCCCCAGGCCTTGGATGCCCCTCAGAAGTGGCCATCACTGCCCACTTTCCTCCCGGGCTCTCTAAGGCTAAGCAAGGCTGTGGCACATAGGGGATAGAGGTGAAAATAAGAGACGGCCACGGTTGGCACTTTGAGGGAAGGGGCATGTGCTGGCTGTGGTGATTGGGCAGTCGGGCGACAGGCTGTCTCACAAAGAATTCCTACCCCTCGCCCTCAAGGGCCCTCCTTTCAGAGCGGAGCCCCAGCAGAGCATCGCGGCTGGACAGCGTGTTGGGGCTCTGGCGCCCTGCACGTACTGAGGAGGGGCCGTCACGTGGATGGGGCAATGGCCCCAGGCCATCGCGGTGGCCACAGCGTCCTTTAGGATGCGCTGTAGTCACCTTAGTCTCTGCCAGCCTGCCCTCCCCAGATGAGATGAGCCAGGAAGGCCGTGTTTCTGCAAGGTGGATCCAGGCCAACCGCCCCCCCCCGGCCCCCAACCTGAGACCCCTATGTCAATAGTGCCACTGGCTCTTAGGAGTACAGTTTTGTGGAACTCTGCCTTCATCTGCCTGAACACAGGGACGAAATCTGGAATGAAGCTGTTTCTTCTAAGGGAAACCAAATTTGGGGTGGAGGGTCTGGTCCTCAGCCCTCCATGACCCCAATAGACTTGTGTTTCTGTGGTGATGTGACCAGAGACCACCCTGAACTTGGCAAGGTGGAATGCCAATCTTGTCTCGGGCCCTTGGACCTCTGGGAGCAGTCCGACCAGGACCCTAACCCTGCTGTCCCCGGTCGTCCCCTGACCTCCTGGATCCACTGTGGAGGATGGTGACAGCAGGGTGAGCCAGGGCTCTGAAGGTGGTGCCTGGTGGTGGCTTTCTGAGGCCCTGAGGGCTGTGGTGGGCTGGCTGCACGGGCCCTGGCCATAGGCTCTCCTCCTCTGTTGGGGCATCCAGAAGGCAGGTGCCTGGTTGCTCTGGGGAAGCTGCCAGCCAGGCTGGGAGGGGAGCCCTGGACCCTCAGCAGGTCCGTGCAGGAGTCTGGCTGGCTGCCTCTTGTGCCCTCAGACCTCCCAGGCCTCTCTGCTGCCATTGCCATTGTCCCCGTCGGCTGTGCCACTCTGGCCTGACTGTTCTGTCTCTCCTCTTTCAGACGAGCCAAGCTCAGGCTCTATCTGGAGCAGCTCAAGCAGCTGGTGCCCCTGGGCCCTGACAGCACCCGCCACACCACGCTGAGCCTCCTGAAGCGTGCCAAGATGCACATCAAGGTAAGTAGGACGGTGCCCCCACTGCTGCCCCTGGTCTGACCCTATCCTGTCCCGTGCACCCTGGGGGAGTGACCAGGGGGCCTGAGGGGAGCCGCCTAGCAGGTGCACATCGGGGACCCCTGAGGGTCTCTGGTGGTAGGTGGGCGGTGCTTGGCCACGGGGGATGCTGAAGGTTGAGGTGGTCACAGGCACGTGCTGGGTTTTATTGGGAGGTTGGGCGGGGGGGTGGGTAGGAGGTAGCCATGCCAGGCTGGGGGAGGTGTGGTCCTCGGGGGCCCTGGGCTGTGAAGGGGCAGCAGCTAGAAGGAGACGTGGGGCCAGGAAGGGCAGGATAGGAAGCCGGCAGCCCAGGGGTTGGGAGGTTCTGGGTAGAGGGTGGGGTTGGTCTCCTGGGGTAGGCCCCCAAGGCCTCGAGACAGACCTGCTGGTTGTTGGGGGGGGGGGGGGGTCTTGGGACACTTGGGCAAACCAGGGTGGGTCTCAGTGTCCTCAAGAGATCCTCAAAGCTCCCAGGCCAGCACAGGCAGTGGGGCTGGAGCTTTGAGAGAGGTAGAGTCAGTGCCCTGGGGCCTCACAGAGCAGCAACAGCTCCAGCAGGGAAGGTATGGAGAGGGAAGAGGGCAGGCAGGGGGTGAGCGGATGTGAGGAGTATGGGGGACAGCGGGGCAAGACTGCTGAGGGCGGGCTGTCCTCCAGGAGGTGGTGCTAGCCCAGGGCCCACGCGTGACTTGGCTCGGCCAAGGTGTCTAGTGGCTGTGGGTCATCTGGAGCCAGTCAGCACACACAGAGAACGGGCCTGGAGGGGTGAGGAGGGGGCTCATCGGGACTTTGGGCCCCATGGGCACTGGGCACCCTGTGGCCCCTGGCCAGGCGGGGGTGGGGGGGGTGTGTGGGATGAGAACCCGCCCCTGCACCCCAGTTCCTGGTAGGGGATGGTCCCCGGTCCCCCCATCCCCGCAGCTCACAGCTCCCCTCGCCCCCCCCCCCCCCGCCCCCGCCCCCAGAAACTGGAGGAGCAGGACCGCCGGGCGCTGAGCATCAAGGAGCAGCTGCAGCGGGAACACCGCTTCCTAAAGCGGCGCCTGGAGCAGCTGTCGGTGCAGAGCCTGGAGCGCGTGCGCACAGACAGCACAGGCTCCGCCGTCTCCACCGACGACTCCGAGCAAGGTGGGGGCGTGGGAGCGGCCCCTGGGTGGGGACGATGGCCGCTGTGTGTCCCCGGCGCTGTCCGAGCGCTCCGAGTGTGGTAGCGGAAGTGGTGCCATGTGGAGGGAGAGGCACAGAGGCCGGGAGCCCCATCCCTCCCCCACGCCCCGCCCCCGGAGCCTCTGCGTCCTCCGTGAAGGGTGGAGATCGGCCCTAACTCTGAAGGGGGCCCCCGGCCGGCACCTCGGTTTCTGATCCTGCCGTCTCTGTTCTCCCCAGAAGTGGACGTAGAGGGCATGGAGTTTGGCCCTGGTGAGCTGGACAGTGTTGGCAGCAGCAGTGACGTGGAGGGCCACTACAGCCTGCAGAGGGGCGGCTGCAGCGATGGGGGCTACGGGCCCCCCTGCCGGCGGCCTGGCCGCCCCGGCCTCTCGTAGGCCCAGCGCCCTCAGCTCCTTGGCCCGCCTGCCTGCCCGGCCAAGCGTGCCAGCCCTCCAGTCCTCGAAAGCCTCTCCGCGGGCCCGCTGCTGTGCCATTCTGGAAGCTCCAGCTGCCGCCTGGGCTGCCCGCCTCCGCCGCCTGCCGGTCAGGGCCCACCGTGCTGCCCACCCCTCCCAGCTGGGCAGGGACTCCTGCAGGGAGGCGGGGCCCAGCTCCCACATCCCGGAGCCCAGCGTAGCCGCCCACGGTCTGTTCTCAGATTCCTAATCATTCCAGAAGTATTAAATATCATTGCTGCAAATCCCGGCGGGCACCGTGTGAGGGGCTTAATGACCACTGCGGGGAGCTCAGACCCCCACCCTGGATCCCAGGAGAAAGGAAGGAGTGGACCGAGGAAGGAAGGAAGGCGTGGCTCTCCGTCCGTCTGTCCATCTGTCTGTCAGTCCACGTAGGCTCCTGAGGCCTGGATGGAGGGACCCATGAAGGGCGGGACTCGGGTGAGCACCCTGGGGCAAGTGGGCGGAGAGGGGCCTTTGCACCCCACAGGTGTCAGGAGCAAGCGCTGGGCTCCTGGGGGCAGGCCAGGCCCCCCCTTCCAAGCTTCTGCTCTGTTAGGTCCCTCAGATGTACACACACACATGCCTAGGCACACACGCCCACATGCGCATACACACACACACACACACACACACACACACACACACACACACATCGTCACTGGACCCAGAGGATACACATCATGGGGAGGTAGGCCTTCAAGGGTCATCTGGGCAAGTTCTGGTCCCTGGCCTGTGCCTGGCTCCCCCTCCCCACCCCAGCTCACTGGCCCTGTTTGCACTGGGCAGAGGGCTTCTCCTCCTGGCGGGGGCTGGAGTGCGCTGGGGACGGCAGGCTGAAGGCACTGAGGCCTCAGGAGGCTTTCTCATCTACCTTTGAAAGAAAAAAAGCAAAAAAAAAAAAAAAAAAAATTGCTGCACTGCCCAGCAGCCCAGAACAGGGCTCCCAGGAGAGAGGCTTTTTCCCAAAAACAAAAGAGAAACGTTTTTAAAAGAGAAAAAAGCTCTAAAGACTCCCCGCCAAGTGACATCAGCGTGTGCCGCCTCAATTTCCTGTACGAGATTTTTGTACTCTATTTTCCTAGCCGTTGCTGTGTCCTTGTTTGCTGAGGGGTGGGAGTGACCCAGCGTCTCAGGGACTCGTCTTGTATGTCACCTTCGTCCAAGTGTGCCTTGTGTCCCATGTCTGGCCCCGCCCCGCCCACCACCACCAGCATCTCCCTTGTGGCTCAAGGGGCGCCCCTGGCCTGCCCAGCACGTGCCCTCCTAGCTTCCTCCCCAGGCAGCAGCCCCTCCCAGCAGCCTCGGCTGGCTTCCTGCCGGGCCAGGTCGGGAGGGGGGGGGGGGATCGTGCGCAGCAGCTTTGTGTCACCTGGCCCCCTGGTGACCCAGCACCCCAGTATCGCTGTGCCCCGGGGCCTGGTGAAGAGCCGGCTAACCAGAGAAATAGGTTCTCAGCTGTACCCAGCTTGAACCATCCCTGCTCCCCTGGCCTGGGGTGAGGGCCCCAAATTTCAGAAATAGGCAGCTGATGAGGACAGACCTTCACCCTGGGTAGCCAGGCCGGGGCCTTAGGAGGCTTCTCCTGGCCTTTTGTTCCCGAAGCCCTTGTCCACACAGCAATATTTGGGTGGTGTGCTGTGGGGCCGCCCCGCCGCAGTGTCTGCTTCCCTCTCTGGTGCGTTGTAACCAATTTCCAGACTGGGGTGGGGGGGGGAAGCTGGTGTTTATTTTCGGTCACGCTGGTAGACGCGCCAGGGTGAGTAGCCTACTGAGGCAGAAAGGGGTTCCTGGAAACGGCTCTGGCACAGAACCTGTCCTGCAGAGGCTCAGGATGGCGAGTGGAGAGCAGGCTCATGGGAGACAGCGCAGGGGCTGGGGAGACTGTCCAGACATCTTGCTGGCGGTTGCGAGGGAACCTGTTCTATCCTGTCTCCTTCCGGTGTCCCTGGGGGTCTAGAGTGCCTAGGGTGGCTCCCGTCTGCCCGAGCACGTCCACAGAGAGCTTCTTGTCAGCATCTGGCACACTCCGAGGCAGAGGAGTGCGCGAGTTGAAGATCCTGCTGTGGGAGGCACAAGTCCAGACCCCTGGGGCGGTCTGTGTTCAGAATTCATAAAGTACCAGCTCCCCCAGTACCCCAGCCAGCAGGGTCATCTCCAGGTGACCAACTGTGGCCCTCCCTCAGCTGACCTTCTGGCAGCTCAGCTTGTGGCTTCTCAGGCTGTGGTTCCCACCTGGGCCAGGGAGTTGACCTCACTGGCCACCTGGGGGCCTGTGCTCCCAGAGGCCCCTCCCTGCCACCAGCAGACACGTTGGGGGTGGTCCTCGGGGCCAGGGTGTGGTGCTAGGAGTTACACATCCATTCTCTCCTCCCTCTGGCCTTTTGCACAGGTTAGCTGTTGCTGGTGGCCACAGAGACCCAGAGGGGTCCCTGCTGAGGCCGTGTCGGATAACTGAGCACTGTTGAGTCTATAGAAGCAGATGGGACCAGAACAGGGTTGCAGGGGTGCCTGCACGCTCTATCCGTGTGCCCTCCCACACCTCTGTGGACCATTGTGGCACTGGGTGGCCAGGATCCTGGAGTCCCAGGCTCATGTTTGGGTCCCCACCCTCACTGGGAGGTGGCCCCTGTACACCAGGCCATTACTGCCCAGTGCAGGCCCAGCTGGCTGGGAAGACTGCAAGAAGGCTTCTCTTCCTTGGAGCTCTGGGTCCACCTTTGTATTTTGGGTCTGGGAGGCCCGGGGCCCGAGCCAGCTCTCTTGGGCTGATGGGGCTGTGTGCCCAACTAAGGCCCTGAGGACCCGTGCCCTCCTGTCTGCCCCAGACAATCCCCATCTGCTGAGCGAGGCAGGCTTCCCTCACTCTCCCACCCCCTGCCTCTCTGGATCAGCTAACCTGGGGACCCCTCCCCATAGCTGGGCACACAGAACTCTGACCCTGGGCCACATCTAGGGCAGGTTCTGTGCCAGAGTCTGGGGCTTCCCGGGGGGCCTGGCACTGGCCAGGATAGCGTGTTACAAGATCCTCACTGGAGAGAATTGGGCCACCCACCAGCCTGTTCACCGGGAGGGACTGTGCTGTACCATTCTGTCTTTGTAATATAAATACAGATTTTTATACCTCACCCCTGTGGCTTCCAGTTCTTTCCATCACCATATTTGTCTCCCCTCCTCTCGGCCTCCTTAGGGAGCCCAAGCCCACTGGTGACCTTGGCAGCCTTCGCTGCCCTGCCCACAGCTTCTGTTTTCAGGGAGTCCCGACAGACCATGATCCTTCCCCACTGCAACTGGCCACCACTGAGACTCCACCCTCACAGCTGTCTCCCTGGACAGTCACACCTGCAGTTGAATGAAGGTGGACCCCCTCCCCCTCCCCCAACCACACACCCACACACCCACACACCCACACACACACACAGACACACACACACACACCATCGGCCAACCAGGTGCTCTTATTGCTGGCATTCAGATTTTGCTCCCAGCCCTGGTGCCGGGACCTTGGGATGGTCAGCCTTAGGGTGGATACCGGGTGTTCGCATCCAGATGCCCTTTCCACGCAGCCACCGTCGGCTGCCAGGGATGCACCTTGATAAACCTTCCTTGGATCTGCCCTCAGTGTCCCCAGAATATCTCTGGCGGGGCCTTTGCCTGCTGCTCTCAGGACCTGCTGTGCAGGGTGAGGGTGTGAAGTGGTGTGACCCCAGCACAGGCAGCTGGGGGATGAAATGCTGGCAGCGGGGAGCTGGGTAGGGTAGCCGGAACAGGACTTTCCGGAGAGCTTGGGGTGCCTGCATCGGACATGCAGCCGCACACATTGGAGATGGCTCAGTGAGACCCTCCAGCAGGTTTGGGGGTGTCTGGGAGAGGACCTGCGGGGACCTCAGGAAGGAAGCTGGGTTCCTCCTCCCTCCTGCAGCAGGCAGCAGCACTCTGGCCTCTCGACCTGGGTGAGTCCGCCTGAGGGCACCTTTGGAAAACAAGGGAATCCCTCCTAGGAATGCAGCTGGGGCTTCGGGTCTGGATGTAAATTCCAAATATTGCCAGGACTTAAAATCACTACCACCTTTTATTGACTGCATGAGGGCCCCAGAAATTAGAGCTTGATGTCCTCACGCTGGGCCCATCTCACACAGGAAACTGAGGCTCAGAGAAGGTACCCACCTTCCCCAAGTCACCCACTGGAGCGGGGTGGGCCTGGGATCTGACCCTGGTCCTCTGGGGAACCCCTCCCCCCACCAGATTCCATCTCAGCGCCCCTCAAGGGAGACGACCCCCTCCATCCCAGCCCTCCCTCCCAAAGTCTCCTTGGCAGCCAGCTTGACCCCTGGTGGTCTTGTTCCTCCCACAGCCTCCAGAATTAACCCCAGGTGCCTGCCTTCTCCCCATGGGCTCCTGCACTCCTACGCTAGCTTCCCCCTGGCCAGAAGTCTGCACTCACCAGCGCCCCCAGCCCCCAGCGCCACTCTGGGACCTGCTCCTGTGCCCCTTCCCGCACACTTCTGCCGGGATTATGGCCACCCAAATTGGGCGTTGGTCTAATCTGGGCCCGTCTGGAGGCAAGGCCCCATGCATGCTGTTTCCTTTCCTCTGTTCCCAGTCCCTAGCCAGGTCAGGCCTCTAGTACAGGCTAGCCCCACAAGGATCTTTCCAGAATGTAAATGTTATGCCACTCGTCCATTCAGCTCGCAGTGGCTCTCAACTGCCTCCTCATTGCCTTCTGCCTCCTCAGCCTGTCTTCAGGCCCTTCATGAGACCCCAACCCCCCTCCCAGGCTCCTCACTGCCCCCTTCCTCTGTGCCCTCTTATACCCAAACCCTTCCCATCCCCAGTTGAAGGAACTATCTTGGCGAGCTCCTGACCCCAACTTGCTCCTGAGTGTGAGGACTGAGTTTTTACCTCCGTTACATGATATCAATGTGATGGAAGACAAAACCACTTTCCGCCTGCCCACCCTCCTCCTCTGCTTTCTTCTGAGCAGGAAGGATTAATAGGGAGAACAGAAAGAAGTACCACCTTCTTGCTCAGCTGGAAACTGAGAGTCATCCAAACTCTGGCCCTCAGGCCCCAGGGTTCTGCCCTTGCATGAACCCAGCCGAACCTTTACTCCTCCTCTCCCCAGTGCACGGGAGGCTACCTGCATCTGTCTCTTGCCACCTTTTTGTCACTTTTGTTACTGCAGAGTCAGGCTTCTAACACATGTCTGAGAATGTCACTCGCCTGCCTAGCCCCCACCCCTCACTGCTTGAAGAATGGAGTCCCATTATTACTGGAAACTACATCTAGGAACACATGATCTTTAACATCAGACTGCAGCTTAAACATATATAAAAACATATTGTCCAAAACTTAAAATACTTAAAAAAAATTTTTTTTAATGTTTATTTTTGAGAGAGCAGGGGAGGGGCAGAGAGAGAGAGGGGGACAGAGAATCTGAGGCAGGTTCCATGCTGACAGCAGACAGCCTGACGCGGGGCTCGAACTCATGAACCATGAGATCATGACCTGAGCCAAAGTCGGACACTTAACTGAATCACCAGGCTCCCCTAAAAATTTTTTAAAGTTTATTAACTTGGAAAGAGAGAGAGAGAGTACATGTGTGTGTACACATGCGTGTCCAAGTGGGAGAAAGGCAAAGAGAGAGACGATCTTAGGTAGGGTCCACGGTCAACACGGAGCCCCATTCGGTCAGCATGGAACCCTATTTGGGGCTCCATCTCATGGGATCACGACCTGAGTGGAAATCAAGAGTCTGATGCTCAACCGACTGGACCACCCGGGCGTCCCCTAAAATACTTTTTAGTATCAGCAGGAGAAAAAGATTCCTACAGGAAGGAGAAAAGGAGACACAGCTGTCGGTGAACCCCCTTGCTGCTTGCAGTGGTGTGCAGAGGCTGCTTAGTCCCCTGTGCTGCCCCCCCCCCCCGTTTCCTTGGGGAAGCCTCCTTCAGGGGTTCCCTTCATCTTCTGACTCTGCAAGGGCCCCACTAAAACCCAAAATGAGTTTTATTGGAGGAAAGAAACTTTGTCTTGGAAATAAGTATAGCACACTTGCTTTCCTGAATCCCAAATGCAGCCTCAAATGCAGAAGTGCCCCTAGAAAGTCATGTTTTTAAAAGCTTCCTGAGTGCATAATTAAACCTGATGTGTGCGTGGTTTGTATTCTGGGAGCTGATAACATTGTGATTTCTACTGTATATTTTTACGGCTTTTTTTTTTTTTTGGCCCCATAAACATCTTTCAAACAAAGAACTATGGACAGCAATTCAAAATCATATGGAGAATTTGTGGCCCAGGAATTGACCCAGGAGTCACGAGGAAAAATGGGCTTCTAGAACAGCTTCACAGGCCTCATCTCCAGTCCCTCACCCTCCTGTCCCTTGGGGCATCTTTCAAAAACGCAGTCCCTTGGGGCCCCTGGGTGCCTCAGCCAGTTAAATGTCCGACTTCAGCTCACAGTGGGTGGGTTGGAGCCCCGCATCCGGCTCTGTGCTGACAGCTCTGAGCCTGGAGCCTTCTTCGGATTCTGTCTCTCCTTGTCTCTCTGCCCCTCCCCTGCTGGTGCTCTGTCTGTCTCTCTCTCAAAAATAAATAAACATTAAAAAAAAACAAACACAGTCCCTTTTCTTTCTTCTCCTCTTTTCTCCTCTGAGTTCCTCCTCACAGTCTATAAACATCCCAAGTTCCTCTCATCTTGAAACAAAACAAACCCAAACCCTCCCCCACCCTACCCTACATTCCCACCCCCTCATCTCGTGTCCTTCTTCTCCTCTCCCTCCCTCAATCTTTGCCTCCTCAGCAAAATGTCCTGAAGGCCCTGTCTGCACAGCCTCCACTTCCTCCCTCCAAGCCTCTCAGCTTCTGTTCAGGGGGACCCCTCCCCCGCCCCCTTCCATGAGTTCCCATCCGCCCCCCCCCCCCCCCCCCCCAGCCTCCCGGGCCAGTGGCAAAGGGAGTCCTCCTGGTCCAGGGTCTCTAACCCTGTCCTACGACTCACCAACTCGACTGTCTCTTCCCTAGTCCAGCCTCACCTTGTTTCAGGCGGGGTACCAATCTGTGAACTTTCTTCCCCTGTAATATCTGCTTTTGAGATCATTTTAGGCTTTACTGTCTTTTGGAAGAGGAAAAGTAAAAAGTAAAACAAATGAAGGATTCATAAGAAGTATCTTCAACTCTGCCCTTCCCCCGCTCATGCTCTGTCTCTCAAAAATAAACATTAAAATTTTTTTTGAAAAAAAAAAAGTATCTTCAACCTGAGATTAATTCATATGTCTTAGACCATTCTTTTTTCTCCCCTTAAAAATATTAAAAGTTATCCAGAAAGACTTCTGCCCTTCTACTGTCCCACTAGCCTAGGACATCTCTAACCAACCACCTTCGGGTCACCTGATGCGGGGGCTGGAGGGAGTACTATGTAGTCACTACTTTTAGACGTTCATCTGTGGAAGACTAGTAAGAGAGAGGCGCGTGAACGCTGCCAGGCACCAACAGTAACCCCGCAGATCCGCCAGCATCGGCAGGGGCGCGCGGACTCTGCCGTGTTCGGCCAGCTCTATGGCTCAGAGACGACCCACGTCCTGCGTCTCGCACCCTCCTTGGAAAGTGTTCCGTCTAGACTTAACTACGTCTTTGACACATATCCACTCCATGTTCAGATATTTTCAACCTTTTAAAAGATCGGTTTTGAAAACGGGATCGTGGAGGAATTCTGCTTCTGCTTAGTGGTCAGGTGAGGGCTTGGGGGATGCGTGCTTCGCAAAACAACGTTCAACGCAAAAGCCCGTAAAGCGAGTAAGGACAGCGGAGCCTAAAGATTCGCCAGACGCTGCTCCTCCACTCCCCCGACTTCTGCAGGCGGCGCGCGCCCCGGAACCCGGCCTGGCGGCCCGGGCCCCGCGCCGGCGAGCTCCGGACCGCAACCAGGCTTTCCGGGAAAACGCCTCTATAGACGATGGGGCGCTGGGGTCCGGCAAAATAGACCCGAAAGGTGGCCTTAGCCATGGAGTCCGCTGCGGTGAAAACGCACCGCCGTAGAAAGCCGGGCGCAGCGGGACCAGGCCGGCCCGCACCCAAGACCCTCCTCTACTCCATCCTCACGCCTCCCCGGCCCCGCCCCCGAGGCGGAGAGCCAATCAGCTCGCTCCCTACCGGTGTACGCCAGGCCGTGAGGGCGGGCCGGCACTCCGCTGGGCTCTGCCGCAAAGCCCCTCCCAGCCAGGCCCGCCTCTTCCGACGCCACGCCTGCGCAGACGGTCACGCCCCCCGGTCAGGCTTCTGCCCGGTGTGCGCGCGCGCCGTGGCAGAGCTCCCGTGAGGCAGTGCGGGCGCGGAGCGCGGCGGCGGGCTTCTGAGGGGCGCGAGCGGAGCTTCCAGAGGTGAATGGCCCCGGCCTCACTGCTCTGGGCGTCGCGGGGCGTGGGGCTGTGGGAGCGGCGCCGATCCCACAGCTGCCTCTTCTTTACAGGCACCCCTGGGAATTCTCTTCAGGCGCGCAAGTAGCTGTCAGCACGACGCAGTCGCGGTCCGCAGGGCGCGGGGGCGAGGGCAAGGGCTGAGGGGCGAGGGCGGGGAGCGTGAGTGGAAGCGGGAAGCGGGCGTGGGTGGAGAGTGCGGCGCCGGTGAGAGTGAGGGGGCCTCCGGGTGGGGGCGGGGCTCCGGGGCGGGGCTCTGGCGGGAGAGCGAGGGCGGGTGGGGCCGAGGGCGGGAGGGCGTGGCCTCAGGCGGGAGGGGGGCGGGGCTCAGGCGGGAGCGTGGTCCCTGGCAGGTGCAAGACTGTTGGGACGTGGGAGGTCGCTCTGGAACACCACCAGCCGGCCGCGCGGGTCTGGGGTTTGTGCGGTTTGCCTTTCACGCCAATTCGGTGGCTTTTGTGGTTGTGTATTTTGTTGACGTGCATCCGTGTCGTGACTGAATTACACAGAAAACCAAAGCGGAGGCTTTTTCGCACGTGTTACGCAGATCATTCATCCGTGCGGCTCGTCTCCGTCCCGGAGAAATTCTTTTGGTGAAGTCAGCGGGGTGGTTCGGTGGCGCGTTTGTGGCAAAGTAGCAAATGCCGAAAGCATTTTTACTTCGTGTCCGCCTAGTTCTTTGGTGCTTCTGATCTGAAATTTGAGGGCGCTTGGTTTTGGGGTTTTGGTGGGGTTTTTGCTGTAGGTGTTGTTGTGTTTTTTTAAGCCTAATTGGGATATGTTGCATTAGTTTTAGGTGTGCACCATGATGACCACATTTCTGTACACTGCGAAATGGTTGCCGCGTTAAGTCCTTTTACCACCCGCCACCCTAAAAGTTACATTTGTTTTTCTGTTGACGAGCACTTTTAAGGTCAGTTTGAGGGTGGTTCTTCAATCTTAAACCTGATTTTCTCTGCACTAGGTTCATCGTGACTGGGCGTTGATTCTTGTGTGAATGGCGGGTGCTGATTCAGTCGTCGAGGTAAATATTTTGTTGACTCTTCCTCAAGGACATTATCGTATTTATATCTATTTGCTTAGAAAAAGCAGGAAAAGAGGCTGCTTAGCCACAGGCTGGCTTGGACTTGTTTAGATATATTTATTTTCAATTCAAAACTGAACTCATGCGATATGATGTATCTTTGGAAAAAATAAGATTTTCTTGATAATTAGGTTTTCATTATGTTTTCGGTGTTCTAAGTAATACCCTAGTTTATTTTCCCTTTATCTCTGTCAAACATTTCAGCTACAACTACCTCAGGTTAGATGCTTCCCTCCCAGATATCTGTGGTATTTATCTACATTGTTCTTTAACAAATAGAGTTGTCTTATTAGTTGTCTTATTTGTGGTCTAATGTTTGTTTTTCCCCCCCAGGAGAAGTCAGATTCTAAAAAAATTTTGTCCTTCTTCTGAACTTAACATAAATTTAGTTTGTTTGTATTTGGCTTTATCTTCTAAATATCCACACCATAAACCCATATCAGTTACAAAAAAGTTGTGCAGTTAAACCATGAGTTGTGGAAAAGAGTTTGTGGAAACATTAAAAAAAATTGATTATCCCAAAGCTGATAGTCTTAATGGGGAAGATTTTGACTGGTTGTTTGAGACTGTTGAAGATGAAGCATTTTTGAAGTGGTTTTGTGGGAATGTGAATGAACAGAATGTATTGTCCAAAGAAGAATTGGAAGCTTTTAGCATTCTTCAAAAATCAGGCAAGCCCATCCTAGAAGGAGCAGCACTGGATGAAGTTCTTAAAACCTGTAAAACTTCTGATTTGAAAACCTCTACCCTGGATGACAAAGAGCTAGAGAAATTGGAAGTCGAAGTTCAAACTCTGCAGAAATTGAAGAACCTAAAAATTCAGCGACGTAATAAATGCCAGTTGATGGCTTCGGTAACAAGCCACAAATCTCTGAGGTTAAGTGCTAAAGAAGAAGAAGCCACTAAAAGGCTGAAGCACAGTCAAGGAATTCTAAATGCGATGAACACTAAGATAAATAATGAACTTCAAGCTCTTACTGATGGCGTTGCTAAATTGATGATGTTTTTCAGACATTCTAATTTGGATCAAGGGGCAAATCCACTGGTGTTTTTATCTCAGTTTTCCTTGGAAAAATATCTAAGCCAAGAAGAGCAAAGCACAGCAGCATTAACTTTGTATACCAAAAAACAGTTCTTTCAAGGTATACATGAAGTAGTTGAAAGTTCAAATGAAGAAAATTTTCAACTTTTAGATATACAAGCACCATCCATTTGTGATAATCAAGAAATCCTTGAGGAGAGACGGCTGGAGATGGTTAGGCTGCAGCTAGCATACATTTGTGCTCAACATGAGTTAATTCACTTGAAAGCAAGTAATTTGAGCATGAAGTCAAGTATACAGTGGGCAGAGGAGAATCTTCATAGCCTCACTAGCAAGGTAAACATGAGAAATGAGACTAGCATCATATTGTAATTGTTAGTAATGGAGGGTATGTTAGTATTTTAGAAAGGGAGATAAAATAAATTTTCTTATTTTTTGTTCAGTGCTTAGTTTGATGTGTCATTGTTTCTTTTCTTTTTTTTTTTTTTAACGTTTATTTATTTTTGAGAGAGAAAATGTGACCAGGGGAGGGGCAGAGAGAGAGGGGTACAGAGGATCGGAAGCAGGCTCTGTGCTGACAGCAGATAGCCCAACATGGGGCTTCACCTCCCAAATCATGAGATCATGACCTGAGTTGAAGTCCGAGACTTAACCGACTAAGCCACGCAGGTGTCCCAATGTGTCAGCATTTCATACAAATAGATCTTCATATTAGTAAAAGGCAGGAACAGATTATAATGCAATCACATTAACTAATTTTAAACAAAAGTACTTTTTCTGAATTTGAAATTTGTGTGGGTTCAGATTCAGAGAACACTGAAATTCCTTTTTATTTTTCTGTATGGGTGTTCTGCCTTGTCTGCTCCTTGTTTGGTGCTAATGAAGTCAGGGATGCAGTTCAGTGGACTGAAACCCTGACTTTTTGTTGAGAATGTACAGGTGTAGTGCACATATCTGTACTCTTGGAAAGCTTGCTTTCTGGGTAATGTAACCACTAGATAATTGAGTGAAAACAGGACTGAAACTGAATACCAGTACCAAGTTACTTTCTGTAACTGCCATAAACTTCGGAATAACATCTGGAGTTCTGTCACTCTTTGCAAGGATTAAAATCAGGTGACAGATTAGAAGAATAGCTACTGGGATTATTTTAGTTTTAAGAAAAACCTAAATAGCGTACATTTGCTTTCAGTGAGTAGTGTGCTAATTAATGATTTTTCTTAAGTAAGACAAACATGAAAAGCTCTCTGTTTTGGTAGCCATTACTGTACATATGTGGTAGTTAATAGCATTAAAATTTAGTGATTTACCTTTGGCTTAGTCCACACTTTTCCTTTTTTAAACTGTGATTTTGGCTTTTGTTAGTATGAAATTAGTTTTTATTAGTGAGCATGTTAATCTGATAATCTAAAAGGGAAAGTAAAAAGAATTTTAAAATGATTTCAACTTCATACTGACTGGTTTAAATGCAATTGTTTTCTCTGTGTAGGCTCTTGGCAAAGATAATTTGGATGCTAAAATTTCTAGCTTGAACAGTGAGATTCTGAAACTTGAAGAACAAATCACTTATATAAAAGATAAAAGCTTGCCTGCTGTGGTAAAAGAGAATGCCCAGTTATTGAATATGCCGGTTGTAAAGGGAGATTTTGATCTACAGATTGCTAAACAAGACTATTATACAGCAAGACAAGAGTTAGTTTTAAATCAGTTGATAAAGCAAAAGGCATCATTTGAACTTCTACAGTTATCATATGAAATTGAATTGAGAAAGCATTGGGACATACATCGTCAACTTGAAAATTTGGTTCAAGAACTTAGTCAAAGTAATGCGATGCTCCGCCAGCGATTAGAAATGCTGACAGACCCGTCAGTATGTCAGCAGATAAATCCAAGGAATACCATTGACACCAAGGACTATTCTACTCATAGGTATGCTTCTGTATTTCTTCAGTAATTCTTTTTGTTGTAAAATACCATAGAGAGTTTTAACTAAGATTGTGGAAGTTTAAAACATTTTTTCTTTCTGTTCTGGCTCTCTGTTCTCTTCCTTCATTTCTCTTGTATGTGACTCTTTTCCTTTTGAATATTTTGCTCCCTTTTCCGTTCTTGTTCAATCTGGAAGCAGCTGTGTTAGAGCTGGAGTGGGTGGGCTGGAGGAGTGAATGTATACAAGGTCATATGCACCTTTAAGCACCATTGTTTAGATGCCTTATTTGAGGTTGGGGCAGAGTTTAACTACAGGGAGTTTGAGTACAGCTTGGGGTGTAGTAGGTTTTGCTAGGTAGAGAATTGATTGCATTTGGAGGTGTCAGTAGAGAGAGAAGACTGACTTCATTTCCGTGTCTAGTCAGGTGAATCGGCAAAAAGGAATGCTAGCTCCCAACCTTTTTTGGATGTCTAGGCAATTGATGATATAGGGATACTAAAATTGGAGGGCTAAAGTAGTTAAAGGCCTCAAAAGTCTGGATCCTACTCCTAATTTTTCTCTAGGACTAGGGGAAAGTGATCTAATCCTTTTGTTTTCTTATTAATGAGATGATGGGCATGGAAAGGGCTGCTCCATTGCAGTTTCAGAGGGTGGCATTGACATGAGCTAAGAATGCTTCCCCCCTTAAATTGTGTAGTCACATCCCACAAGAAAAAAATTGGCAGCCTTGGACTTGAACCAGTTTTATGAAGTCTGTTGCAACTTGCTAAAATAATAAAATAATTTTAAAAATCTGTGTTTTTTAATTTGAAGAAAAAGAGCAAACCCTTTTTGTCAGAAATGTGTAGAAAGTGCTACCTCACATTTTTCCATCTGTTCCAAAGGATTTTTCTGCTATTAATGTTTGAAGTGTTAAATGGCCTCATGGTCCATTAGGAATTTAATTCGACAATTAAACATGTAGAAGACTGGAGTAGCAAGTTTACTATTTCTGTAGTTTTTATTCACTTTATTTTACATTTTATATTTTTAACTTTCCGCTTTTAAACCCACCACCATCCTATAAAAATAGGTATGTGATGTGAAAGTTAAGTCTCAGAGGTTGACTTGACCTGGGTCCGAAAAGACAGCCACAACTCCGACCTAGGTCTTCTGTTTCAAATTCCTTGTTATTTCCACTACATCATAGTTGTATTCTGTGGAAGAGATGTTTTCTTGGGAGGTATCTCTGAAACATGCTTTGTTTGAAGTAGGCTAATGACAGTTAAAAGTCAAAAAGTATTTTATATTTAAAACTTGGGAGATGAGAAAATGGGAATCAGATGTAGTAATTACAATATGTATTTCTGTAGTAAGATGGTATTTTAGCTGGAATGTTTTCGGTTGCTTGATGTAGCAGCAGATAGGTTAATTTTTTTTCCAGGTTAATATTTTTAAGTTGTTACTTATCCCCAAAGATGCTCAATATAGTGGATTATAATTTTGAAGACTGTATTGAGAATTTTTATATACTGATATATAAGACTGAGAATTTTTCTTATAACTTTATTTTTACATTTTAGGCTTTATCAACTTTTAGAAGGAGAGAATAAGAAAAAAGAGTTGTTTATAACCCATGGAAACCTGGAGGAGGTGGCTGAGAAATTAAAACAGGATGTTTCTTTAGTACAAGATCAGTTGGCAGTATCTACTCGAGAACATTCTTTCTTTCTATCCAAACTGAATAATGATGTGGATGAGCTTTGTGATACTTTGTATCAAGGAGGAAATCAGCTTTTGCTTAGTGACCAGGTGGGTACATGCCATAGTAACTAAAGATGCTGTAAAAATTGTTTGTTGTAAAAGATACTGAAGAAAAAGTTAACATGAGGAGAATATTACCCCAAATTCTATTGCCCTAATATAAAATTTATTATTTTATATCCTAGCTTTAGTCACCCATAAATAATATTTTTCAGATGGTTTTGATTGATGTACATAGAATTTTAAAAACTTACAAAATATTTTAGCCATAAAAGGATATGTAATGTTTATACTAAGTATTTAAAGAAAAAAAAACTACCCCTGTTATTATTTCACCTGTCTTATTAGCAAATAGAGAATTATTGTATTTGAAGTCCTCTGTGATGGCATGCTTCTCCAAGTAGCATTTCCCTTTCTTCATCAAGGAGAACTACTTCGCTTGATTTTGTCGTTTGCTTGCTTTTTTGTGTACTTCTATTACACATAGATATTCCTAGACAGTATATTGTTTAGTTTTGTATGTTTTTGAAATTTATGTATGGGGTGTAATTATGTTATGTATACTCTTTAGTAACTGGTTGATTAATATTAAGATTTTGAGGGGCGCCTGGGTGGCGCAGTCGGTTAAGCGTCCGACTTCAGCCAGGTCACGATCTCGCGGTCCGTGAGTTCGAGCCCTGCGTCAGGCTCTGGGCTGATGGCTCGGAGCCTGGAGCCTGTTTCTGATTCTGTGTCTCCCTCTCTCTCTCTGCCCCTCCCCCGTTCATGCTCTGTCTCTCTGTCCCAAAAATAAAATAAAAAACGTTGAAAAGAAAAAAAATTAAAAAAAAAAAAATTAAGATTTTGACATTCTTCCATGTTGACATATGTAAAGTTTTCTCTTTCATGAGTTAGTGTTCCATTATATGAATTCCACAGTTACGTGTTACATTGACAGACATTTCAGTTATTTCCAGTTTTTGCTATTGTAGGTTATACTGCTGTGGACAGTCTGGTCGTATGTCTCACAGCTGTGCGCGTGTACACACATGTGCACACTCAGCAGTGGAGTTGCTGTATCACGGGTTCAGTTTCAGGGTACATCATATTGTTTTCCAGAGTGGTTGTACCATATTACATGAGTTCAAAGAGATGATATTGATCCACATCCTTTTCCTCACATAGCACTATCTGATTTGTAAATTCTCTTAATCGGTGTATCCCATATAGGTCGTAATTTGCATTTCCCTAATTATTAAGGAGGTTGAGGCCTCTTTCAGTTATTTACTGGCCATTCATCTTTTCCTGAGAATTCTGTGTTCATCTCCTTTGTCCATTTTTTTTAAATGTTTATTTTTGAAATAGAGTATGAGTAGAGGAAGGGCAGAGAGAGAGGGGGACAGAAGATCCAAAGCGGGCTCCGTGCTGGTAGCAGTGAGCCCGAAGAGGGTCTCAGACTCACAAACCGTGAGATCATGACCTGAGCCGAAGTCAGATGCTCAACCGACTGAGCCACCCACTGCCCCTTCGGGTTTTTTTTTTTTAAATCACTTGTAGGAGTTTATGTATTTCAAGTGCCAATCCTTTTTCTGTTACATGTGTTATATGTATTCACTTCCTATTTGTGGCTTGTCTTTTTTACTTTGTTTTTTGCTTTTTTTAGCATTTTAATTTTTATGTATTTTTATTTTTATTACTCTTTGGTTTGCCATTTTTTATATTTTGTTTATCGTATCTTGTTAAGGTTTGCTCTTAACATCATAATGATAGTCCTTTTTGCTTTACCTTATAGTACTCACTTTTAGTTCTCCACCAGGAGTTTATTTTTATGTATGATATGAGGTAGAGTTCTAATTTTATTAGTTTTTTTTCCCTCTATAAACAAATTGTCCCGTCATCATATTGAGGCATACAATAAAAATAAAATCACTCTTTCTGGTGAAGGGAGCCTCTTATCATTATGAAATAAATGATCCTTAAGTGCTTTTTGCCTTCATGTTTCTTTTGTTAGATACTGTGGGCACGACCAGTTCTGAACCTTAAACTGGGTTAAGTCTAAGAGTCTTTGGAGGATCCAGGTGATTTCTGTCTGGGCTGTAATTCTATCCAGGGGCTCTTCCACTTCTGGACCATTCTGATCCTAAGATTGTTGGTGTCCTGGGGCACCTGTGTAGTTCAGTCAGTTAAGTGTCTCACTTTGACTCGGGTCACCATTTCATAGTTCATGAGTTTGAGCCCTGTGTCGGGCTCTGTGCTGACAGGTCAGGGCTTGGAGCCTACTTTGTATTCTGTGTCTCCCTCTCTCTGCCCCTCCCCTGCTCGTGCTCTGTCTCTCTCCATCTCTCAAAAATAAACATTAAAAAAAAAAAAAAAGATTATTGGTGTCCTGTGATCCTTGGCTTATCATGAAGAGGGTCTCCCATTTGACTTCCTACTTTCTGTGGACCTTGGACTTCAATTTTTCTCTCACTCATCTTGTGAGTCTCAAGAATCATAGGTTCTAATTTTCTAAGATTGGCAGTTGTCCTAGGTAAAGCTGCTGCTGGGCTGTCTTACCAGTCTGGGGTGTTTTATGGACTTCTAGTTCCTTTTAACATCTTGTTATTTCTTCATTGCTTTTAGGAAGTTTTTGTTTTGCTTGACTTTTAAAAATATTTCATTTAGCCTTTTACATTTTTTTCTTATGGGAGGATTGATTTGAATAACTAACCTACCTTTCCTTGAACAGGAATGCTTGTGATTATTTTTTTAAATAATTTTTTTATTGTGAAATATACAAAATGTAAAATTTACAGTTTTAACCATTTTTAAGTGTACAATTCAGCAACATTAAGTACAAAAATGCATTCACATATTGTGCAACCATGACCACTATACATTTCCAGAACTTTTTCATCATCTCAAATAGAAACTCTGTACCCATTAAACAATAACTTTAGCCCCTTCTTCCTTAGCCTGTGGTAACTTCTGTTCCACTTTCTGTCTCCATGAATTTGCCTACTCTGTTACCTGATGTAAGTGAAATCATATGTATGATTTCATGTAAAATAATTTGTTGATTACTGTTTTATTATTTTTAATTTATTTTAATTTATTCATTATTTTATTTTATTATTTATTTACTTATTTATTACTGTTTTATCCGTATTGTAGCATATGTTAGAATTTTACTACTTTTCATGGCTGAGTAATATCCCATTGAATGTATATAGTACATTCTGTTTATCTGTTGATGGTCATGTGGGTTGCTTCCACCCTTTGGCTGTTGTAATCATGCTGCTGTGAACATTGTGTACAGATATCTGAGTCCCTGCTTTCGTTTCTTTGGGGTGTATACCTAGAAGTTGGATTGCTGGATCATGTAGCAATTTTGTGTTTAACTTTGTGAAGAACTGCCTAACTTTTGCATAGTAACTGTACCATTTTTTAAAATCATTTATTATTATTTTTTAATTTACATCCAAGTTAGTTAGCATATAGTGCAATGATGATTTCAGGAGTAGATTCCTTAATGCCCCTTACCCATTTAGCCCATCCACCCCTCCCACAGCCCCTCCAGCAACCCTTTGTTCTCTATATTTAAGAGTCTCTTATGTTTTGTCCCCCTCCCTGTTTTTACATTATTTTTACTTCCCTTATGTTTATCTGTTTTGTATCTTAAATTCCTCATATGAGTGAAGTCATGTGATGTTTGTCTTTCTCTGACCAATTTCGCTTAGCATAATACCTTCTAGTTCCATCCACGTAGTTGCAAATGGCAACATTTCATTCTTTTTGATTGCCGAGTAATACTCGATTGTATATATATATGCCACATCTTCTTTATCCATTCATCCATCGACGGACATTTGGGATCTTTCCATACTTTGCCTATTGTCAATAGCACTGCTATAAACGTTGGAGTGCATGTGTCCCTTTGAAACAGCATACCTATATCCCTTGGATAAATACCTAGTTGTGCAATTGCTGGGTCATAGGGTAGTTCTATTTTTAATTTTTTGAGGAACCTCCATACTGTTTTCCAGAGTAGCTGCACCAGCTTGCATTCCCACCGGCAGTGCAAAAGAGATCCTCTTTCTCCGCATCCTTGCCAACATCTGTTGGTGCCTGAGTTGTTAATGTTAGCCATTCTGATAGGTGTGAGGTGGTATCTCATTGTGGCTTTGATTTGTATTTCCCTGGTGATGGGTGATGTTGAGCATCTTTTCATGTGTCTGTTGGCCATCTGGATGTCTTCTTTGGAGAAGTGTCTGTTCATGTCTTTGGCCCATTTCTTCACTGGGTTATTTGTTTTTTGGGTGTTGTGTTTCATAAGTTGTTTATAGATTTTGGATACTAACCCTTTATCTGGTACGTTGTTTGCAAATATCTTCTCGCATTCTGTTGGTTGCTTTTTAGTTTTGCTGATTGCTTCCTTCGCTGTGCAGAAGCTTTTTATCTTGATGAGGTCCCAGCAGTTCATTTTTGCTTTTGTTTCCCTTCTTTGGAGGTGTGAGACGTGTTGAGTAAGAAATTGCTGCGGCCGAGGTCAAAGAGGTTTTTGCCTGCTTTCTCCTTGAGGATTTTGATGGCTTCTTGTCTTACATTTAGGTCTTTCATCCATTTTGAGTTTATTTTTGTGTATGGTGTAAGAAAGTGGTCCAAGTCCATTATTCTGCATGTCGCTGTCCAGTTTTCCTAACACCATTTACTGAAGAGACTGTCTTTATCCTATTGGATGTTCTTTCCTGCTTTGTCAAGGATTAGTTGGCCATACGTTTGTGGGTCCATTTCTGGGTTCTCTATTCTGTTCCATTAATCTGTCTGTTTTTGTGTCAGTACCATACTGTCTTGATGATTACAGCTTTGTAATACAGCTTGAAGTCCAGGATTGTGATGCCTCCAGCTTTGGTTTTCTTCTTCAAGATTGCTTTGACTATTCAGAGTCTTTTCTGGTTCCGTACAAATTTTAGGATGGTTTGTTTTAGCTTTGTGAAGAATGCTGGTGTTATTTTGATAGGTATTACATTGAATATGTAGATTGCTTTGGGTAGTATTGTCATTTTAGCAATTTTGTTCTTCCTATCCAAGAGCATGAAATATTTTTCCATTTTTTTGTGTCTCCAATTTCTTTCATAAGCTTTCTATAGTTTTCCAGTGTATAGATTTTTTTCACCTCTTTGGTTAGATTTATTCCTAGGTATTTTATGGTTTTTGGTGCAATTAATTGTAGATGGGATCAATTCCTTGATTTCTCTTTCTGTTGCTTCATTATTGGTGTATAGGAATGCAACCGATTTTTGTGCATTGATTTTATACCCTGCAACTTTGCTGAATTCACAGATCAGTTCTAGCAATTTTTTGGTGGAACCTTTTGGGTTTTCCATATAGAGTATCATGTCATCTGTGAAGAGTGAAAGTTTGACCTCCTCCTGGCCGATTTGGATGCCTTTTATTTCTTTGTGTTGTTTGATTGCTGAGGCTAAGACTTCAAATACTATGTTGAATAACAGTGGCGAGAGTAGACATCCCTGTCTTGTTCCTGACCTTAGGGGGAAAGCTCTCAGTTTTTCCCCACTGAGGATGATGTTAGCATTGGGTCTTTCATATATGGCTTTTATGATCTCAAGGTGTGATCCTTCTATCTCTACTTTCTTGAGGGTTTTTATCGAGAAAGGATGCTGTATTTTGTCAAGTGCTTTCTCTGCATCTATTGAGAAGATCATGTGGCTCTTGTCCTTTCTTTTATTGATGTGATGTATCACATTGATTGTTTTGCGAATATTGAACCAGCCCTGCATCCCAGGTATAAATCCCACTTGGTCGTGGTGAATAATTTTTTTAATGTATTGTTGGATCTGGTTGGCTAATATTTTGTTGAGGATTTTTGCATCCATGTTCATCAGGGAAGTTGGTCTATAGTTCTCCTTTTTAGTGGGGTCTTTGTCTGGTTTTGGAATCAAGGTAATGCCAGCTTCATAGAAAGAGTTTGGAAGTTTTCCTTCCATTTCTGGTTTTTGGAAGAGCTTCAAGACAATAGGTGTTAACTCTTCTTTAAATGTTTGGTAGAATTCTTCTGGAAAGCCATCTGGCCCTGGACTCTTGTTTTTTTGGGAGATTTTTGATTACTAATTTGATTTCTTTACTGTTGAAGTTTTCTATTTTTTCCTGTTTCAGTTTTGATAGTTTATATGTTTCTAGGAATTCGTCCATTTCTTCCAGATTGCCCATTTTATTGGTGTATAATTGCTCATAATATTCTCTTATTATTGTTTGTATTTCTGTTGTGTTCGTTGTGATCTCTTCTCTTTCATTCTTGATTTTATTTATTTGGGTCCTTTCCTTTTTCTTTTTGATCAAACTGGCTAGGGCTTTATCAATTTTGTTAATTCTTTCAAAGAGCCAGCTTCTAGTTTCATTGATCTGTTCTACTGTTTTTTTGGTTTCGATAGCCTTGATTTCTGCTCTAATCTTTTTTTTTTTTTTTTCAACGTTTTTTATTTATTTTTGGGACAGAGAGAGACAGAGCATGAACGGGGGAGGGGCAGAGAGAGGGAGACACAGAATCGGAAACAGGCTCCAGGCTCCGAGCCATCAGCCCAGAGCCTGACGCGGGGCTCGAACTCACGGACCGCGAGATCGTGACCTGGCTGAAGTCGGACGCTTAACCGACTGCGCCACCCAGGCGCCCCGATTTCTGCTCTAATCTTTATTATTTCTTGTCTTCTGCTGGTTTTGGGTTTTATTTGCTGTTCGTTTTCCAGCTCATTAAGGTGTAAGGTTAGGTTGTGTATCTGAGATCTTTCTTCCTTCTTTAGGAAGGCCTGGATTGCTATATACTTTCTTCTTATGACCACCTTTGCTTCATCCCAGAGGTTTTGGGCTGTGGTGTTATCATTTTTATTGGCTTCCATGTACTTTTTAATTTCCTCTTTAATTTCTTGGTTATCCCATTCATTCTTTAGTAGGATGGTCTTTAGTCTCCAAGTATTTATTATCTTTCCACATTTTTTCTTGTGGTTCATTTCGAGTTTCATAGCTTTGTGGTTTGAAAATATGCACAGTATGATCTCGATCTTTTTGTACTTGTTGAGTGATGATTTGTGTCCCAGTATGTGATCTGTTCTGGAGAACATTCCATGTGCACTGGAGAAGAGTGTGTATTCTGCTGCTTTAGGATGAAATGTTCTGAATATATCTGTTAAGTCCATCCGGTCCAGTGTGTCATTCAAAGCCATTGTTTCCTTGTTGATTTAGTAACTGTACCATTTTATATTCTCACCAGCAGTGCACAGGGTTCCAGTTTCTCCACATCCTCACCTACACTTATTTTCCTTTTTTAAAAAATATATAGGGGTGCCTGGGTGACTCAGTCGGTTGAGCGTCTGGCTCTTGATCTTGGTTCAGGTCATAATCTCATGGTTGCATGAGTTTGAGCCCCACGTTGGGCTCTGTGCTGACAGCGTGGAGCCTGCCTGGGGTTCTCTCTCTCCTCTCTTTCCTCTCTCTCCTCTCTCTCTCTCTCTCTCTCTCTCTCTCCTCTCCACTGCTCATACTGTGTCCTCCCTCAAATAAACAAAAAAAAATTTAAAAAATGTATATAATAGTCATCCTAATATGTGTGAAGTGATAACTGTGATTATTACTGATTTCGTCTTTTAGTCGTATTAATTTAGTAAAAACCTCCTATGATGGTAGATTTGAAAATTTGTTGTAGTTCTAGCAGTGTTTTCTTTATATTTGAGTCTATTTTATAAGTTACATTTGACCCTTGACCAACATGGGTTTGAACTGCATGGGTCCACTTATATTCAAATTTTCTTCAATAAATAAATATAGTGTAGTACTGTAAATGTATTTTTTCATGATTTTCTTAATGACTTTTTTCTAGCTTACTGTATTGTAAGATTATAGTATATAATACACATAATGTACAAAATATATGTTAATCAACTGTATGTCAACAGTAGGCTCTCAGTAGTTAAGTTTTGGGGGAATCCAGATTTATATGCGAATTTTTGACTGTACGGGGAGTCAGTGCCCTAAACCCCCCTGCAATATTCAAGGGTCAACTGTATTGCCAAGTTTAAAATTGTGATGAATTATTATCATGGTGGATTTGAATTGCAGTGAATTGAACCATTTAGTATTTACATAATTACTTTCTCTATTCTTACTGTGCTTCCTGACTTAACATTTTTTTTTTTTTTTGGTCTGATACTAATTTTTCTATGCCATCTTTGTTTTGGTTAGTATTTTCAAAATATATACTTTTCACCTTTCTTTACACATCTTTTTATTCCTTTTTACTTAGCATTATGAAATAAACATTTTCACTCTGAATAATTTTCTTAATTTTTAATGTTACAGTAATTTCTGCAATCAATCCACTGTTGTTGAATATTTTTTTTTCAACGTTTTTTTTTAAAATTTATTTATTTATTTTTGGGACAGAGAGAGACAGAGCATGAACGGGGGAGGGGCAGAGAGAGAGGGAGACACAGAATCGGAAACAGGCTCCAGGCTCCGAGCCATCAGCCCAGAGCCTGACGCGGGGCTCGAACTCACGGACCGCGAGATTGTGACCTGGCTGAAGTCGGACGCTTAACCGACTGAGCCACCCAGGCGCCCCTGTTGAATATTTTTTTGATAGTCTTCATTTTTTAAATTTTGTTTGCTCTTGAATGACATCATGTATATCTTGTGTATATAGTTTTTTGTTGTTGGATACTTTTCATTTGGATGAATTCTTGGAAATAGGATTATTGGCTTTCTTGGGTATATACATTTTTTGCGGGGGGCGGGGGGAACCTTTGATGCTGCCATATTGCTTTTCTGAGGAGTCGCACCTGTTTTTCATGCCACCAGCACTATTTAAATGTCTGCTAGACACCATTGATCATAAGGTACACCATCATTTTATGAATTGCTAAAAAAGAAAAACTTTCTGTTAACTGACACAATACTTCTTTATTTTGAATTTTTATTGAATACTTTCTAGAAGATATCTTCTAGGTGCAGGTAGACATGGATTTTTCTCATATCACTTTTTTCTTTTTAATGTCATATAACTCTTGAATATACATGTTAGAAGTGAAAAATAAGCCAATTAAAATGTTTAGGGTATTTCAAAGCTTTACACTTGACGTGCAGTTCTTCTATGTTATTTTTGTTTTTTCAATTTATTTATTAGAGAGAGAGAGAGCAGGGAGGGGCAGAGAGAGAGGAAGACAAAGAATCCCAAGCAGGCTTCCCACTGTCCGTGTAGAGACTGATGCGGGCCTCAAATTCATGAACTGTGAAATCATGACCTTAGCCAAAGTCAGACGCTTAACCGACTAAGTGCCCTTTCTATGTTATTTTTTGGCTCAAAGTTGTTGTCTTTATTTTTCTACACTATACATTAAGAATGTTGGTGATAGCAAAAAAACCTTAATAACCCAATTAAAAAAATGGGCTGAAGACTTGAATAGAGATTTCTCTGAAGAAGATGTACAAAGGGCCAACAGGTATATGGATAGTGCTCAGTGTCACTCATCATCAGGGAAATGCAAATCAAAACCACAACGAACAGGAGTGCCTGGGTGGCTCAGTCGGTTAAGCGTCCAACTTCGGCTCAGGTCATGATCTCATGATGTTCCTAGGTTCATGAGTTCGAGCCCCACCCCATATCAGGCTCTGTGTTGACAGCTCAGAGCCTGGAGCCTGCTTTGGATTCTGTGTCTCCCTCCCTCTCTGCCTCTCCCTGTTCGTGTGTGCGCTCGCTCTCTCGCTCTCTCTCTCTCTCTCTCTCCCTCTCTCAAAAATAAATAAACATTAAAAAAAAAAACAAACCCACAATGAACGATTACCTTATACCTGTTAGAATGACTAGTATCAAAAAGTGTTGGCGAATGCTGAGAAATTGGAACCCTTGTACACTGTTGCTAGGAGTGCAAACTGGTGCAGCTGCTATGGAAAACACTATGGAGGTTCCTCAAAAACTTAATGATCCATATGATCCAGTAATTCCACTTCTGAGTATTTAAACAGAATTGAAATCGGGATCTTGAAGAAGCACTTACACATTCATTGTAGCACTATTCATAATAGCCAGGTATGGAAACAACTTAAATGTCTGTCTGTGGAGGAATGGATAAAGAGAATGTGGTATGTACGTACAAGGTATTATTTAGCCTTAATAAAAAGAAATCCCATGGGGCGCCTGACGTCGAGTGTCTGACTTCGGCTCAGGTCATGATTTCACAGCTTGTGGGTTCAACCCCCACGTCGGGCTCTGTGCTGACAGCTCAGAGCCTGGAGCCTGCTTTGGATTCTGTGTCTCCCTCTCCCTCTGGCCCTAACCCACTCGCATTCTGTCTCTGTCTCTCTCAAAAACATTTAAAATTTTTTTTGAAAAATAAATAAATAGAAATCCCGTAATATGTAACAACATGGATGAACTTGGAGGAAATTATGCTAAGTGAAATAAACCAGTCACAAGGACAAGTAATGTATGATTCCACTCACAAAGATATCTAAAATTGTCAAACTCATAGAGGCAGGGAGTAGAATGGTGGTTACCAGGGATTGGAGAGGGGGAAATGAATTATTAATCAGCAGATAAAATGTTTCAGTTAAGTAAGATATATAAGTTTTGGAGATAATGCTGTGCAACATTGTGCCTGAGTTAACAATACTGCAGTATACTCTTAAAAATCTGTGGGGGCGCCTGGGTGGCGCAGTCGGTTAAGCGTCCGGCTTCAGCCAGGTCACGATCTCGCGGTCCGTGAGTTCGAGCCCCGCGTCGGGCTCTGGGCTGATGGCTCGGAGCCTGGAGCCTGTTTCTGATTCTGTGTCTCCCTCTCTCTCTGCCCCTCCCCCGTTCATGCTCTGTCTCTCTCTGTCCCAAAAATAAAAAAATAAAAAAAAAAAAAAAATGTGTAAAAATCTGTGAAGAGGGGAGATCTCATGTTAAGTGTTCTCATCACAGTAAAAAACTTTCTTTTCTGAATGTTGGTGATAGAGTGTTTCTTATGAGTGGTTAGTAGTAATCACAAGATGCTCTGAATTTTAAAATGATATGGATGTCAGATATCTTAAAATGTGAAAGGTTTCATTCTAGAATCACTAAAGTATGATGATTTCACTTCACTATAATCTTACTGTCGTTTAATGTTTTTCCTTAACCCAGTGAAATCTAAAAATGCCACGCATACAAATTTTAACTTGCATTTTTGTTGTTAATCAAGGTGGATATTTTTCAGTGTTGTAGGAATATTATTTTAGTAATTGTTAAGATCTTTCATATTGAAATTAAAGGTGAGATTATAGTTTCTCATTCAAGTTTACCAAGTTTTTCCTCAAAGGGAGACCATGTAATGTAGATATTACTTGATTTTGTTAAAATGTAATTGAAAAAGTACTGCTCTCTGGAACTGGCATTTATGACATGTGTTAAGCAGTCATTCTTGAACTTGTTTATAAGAATCACCGGGGAGCCTGTTAGAGTTTGAGTAATGCAGTGTGGAGTGAGGTGTAGGAATCTGTATTTGTCACAGGCACCCCAGGTGATTACCATGCTCATGGACCATGTTGAGAAGGTGCAGAAGATTGAGACAGAGCTGTGGATTTTCTCTTTGGGGATACTGGCTGGAAATTTCTAGAGGTAGAATACTTGATTAGAAAGCCATGGAAACTTGTTAATAAATAGTTTTTAATTTTAGGAGGTGAGGCATTTCAGTGTATTAAATGTGAAGGGTCTGGCATGTCTAGGTTCTTGAGCAGGAGAACTACATGGTAAATCTGGATTGTTGAATGTTACATGTAATTCTGTCTTTAACAATGTGAAAAGAGAAAAATGGAGATTTTTGTTGAGATGATTCTTTTTTATTGGTAATTGCTTCATTTCAAGGCTTTCTCAGTACCTCTTTTCTTTAGCATAGACTGAGATTAGGCTAAAAAAGGTTTGATCAGTTAAGTGGATTGTTAACTTCAGGAAAGAGGTGGTGTTCATTCTTATACCTGTGGTCTCTAAAACAGTGCTTGGCATGTAGTAGGCATTTAGTAATATTTGTTGAGTGTATGAATATGCATAACAGTTTACATGTCAAGTACTCTTCAGGGAGTAACAGTTTGTTCTGAATCTCTTAGTTATCTGTCCAAAGTTGTTGCAGTTGAGTCTAACATAGAATTTGTATTAAACCTACTATGGATTTTTTAATTGAGGTTTATCATTAAAATCGTGTGAATAACTATATCAGATTCTTCCCATGTAAATTACATTTTAAGTTTTTATAATTGCTATTACAAATAGAGCTTTTGTATTAAAAGCATTTTTATTTTTCATTTAGGAGTTAACAGAGCAGTTTCATCAAGTTGAATCCCAGCTGAATAAGTTGAATCATCTTCTTACTGATGTTCTTGCTGATGTGAAGACAAAAAGAAAAATTTTGGCATCTAATAAACTGCATCGAATGGAAAGAGAATTATATGTATATTTTTTAAAGATGAAGATTATCTGAAAGATATTGTGGAGAACTTAGAAAACCAATCAAAGATTAAAGTTGTTGGTCTGGAAGATTGAAGATTATTAAAAACGGAGTCTTTACTACATATGCTATGTTTTAATGTTTTCTATATTAGGGGGAAAACATAGCTAATAAACACTGCTAAAATTTTAAATTTGAGGTCAATGGAACATTTCATTTAATTAATTCAAGTATTGTATCAGTTTGGTTTTTTCCCTCATATAGTATATTTATTCAAAGTACCAGTGCTTTCTATGACTTGAACATTTGCTTGGTGGGACCCAGTTCTGATAACTTTTTACTTACAGGGAAAAAGCATTATTATGTAATGCAAATATTTCTTAATAGAATTAGTTCAGTCGCTTTTACTGTTTTTTTTTTTTAGAAATAGAAAATTTCTACTGTGAAATATTTTAAACCTTTGTAGAACTTTGAATCAGCATTGTTAAACCCTAAGGTGTTAAACACCTTAATATGGAATAGCCAAGTACCCTCGTATTTGACTATAAAATTCTATAAAGTAAAATACTCAAACTGTATCCCCCTGTAATTCCCTGCTATAGACTTTGAGACTCTGAATGTTCCTATTCCACGAAGAATGTTGGGTGTCCATTGGCCATTGTTCATTTTAGCATCTGGGTCCTGGGGACTTAGAATTTCTGCAAGACATCTTAGTGCTTTGACTTCAGTATGACACATTGTGAATGATTTTTAAATGAAATTTGAAAATGCCGTAGAAGTGGTTGCTCAAAGGATGTACAATCTATTTTACCTGTTTTTCTGGAGGGAGAATACTTAAATGTTAGATTGTATCAGTTGGGATACAAGTGTATTATTTGGACCATTAGAAATTATTTTGAGTGGGATAAAATAATTTGAAATAGCTTATTTATCAGTCATGACATCAAGTGTTTCTTGAGTGCTTGATTTATAAGTGGCCTGTTACATACTGTGTAAGCTCTGCAGAGGAAAAGGAGGATCTAGATATTCAAGGAATATTCCTTATTCAAGAATATTCCTGCTCCAGAATATATTACTTTTTAATATGGAATGCTAGTCTAAAAAGTACACTTTTGTGGAATTTTTTAGCTATAACCATCGGAAAATGGGTATGCTTAGGTGACAGATAAGCCCTCATAATTTTTATAATCTGATGAACAAAATTATTTTGCCAATTATTATATTTGTACATTATTTAAAAATGTATATTTATTAAGTAGATCTAAATATGCTTGAAAATTTGTAACAATCTTGTCTAAGATTTTTCTCTTAGCTCCTCATGGGTGACTTTTATTCCTTTTTTTTCTTTCTCTATTCTACAGTGGAATAGAGAATTTACTTAAAATTTTTCTTTTCTCCAGTAATGTGCAAAAATATGTCACCTAGTTTCCTGGCTCGTGGAACAGCACATTCTGTTTAGATTAGTGCCATGTGTGTTAGATGTATGACCAGCTACTTGATGATTTGTACTGTCCCTTCCACACCTTCGCTCACTCAGCCCAGGGGCGAGTACAGCTGAGAGGTGTGCATGGAATGATGTCAGGTTGTGTGTCTATCATAATTACCCAAGTCCATTAAAAATGTTTATGTTATTAGATTTGTACAGTTGAAGATTATAACAGCCATTTGTTTCAAACCTCAGGAAGTATATGAATAGATTGCTTGCTTCAAAATTGGTTAACTAGAAATTGTATGCTTTGTTACCTGTTTACCATAATATTTCAGTTGAGTCTCTAACCATTTTGCCTCCTTCTTGCTATTCTATTGTATCGGTAACTATGGAGATAATTGATTCCTATTTTATGTGGTCATTACAGAGAGTGATTTTTATGAATGTCTTTGTATGTAACATTTTTCAAATAACTTCTTATTTTGAAGTAAAATTAATATATGGATATTATGTTTATGTTACGTTTAGGATTTATGAAAATGGAAAATTATGAGGCATTTGTAGGCTTGATCCCTGTAAGATACCGCTTTCCGGTGTTGCTCAGAAGATTATGTCTGCTGTGTACTCAGGTGACTTAGTGGAGTCTAAGCATTGGAGAGGGGTGAAAAGAGTGAGTAATTTTTATGAATCTATCTTTAGTTACCTTAACTAAGGTTTGAAAATGAGCCAGCAGAATTATTCTAAGGAACTTTATATTGTGTAGAGAAGCTTTGCTACCAACAAGTGGAGTCCTGCTCCCCTTGGTTTCCTCTCATTCAGTGATAACTGACCTGCTGCTCGCTAGACTTCACATTCTCTTAACCCTTAACACTTTAAAATTTTTTTTCAATATTTATTTTTGAGAGAGAGAGAGAGAGACAGAGCACGAGCAGGGGAGGCGCAGACACAGAATCCAAAGCAGGCTTCAGGCTCTGAGCTGTCAGCACAGAGACTGATGCAGGGCTCAGACTCACGAACCATGAGATCATGACCTGAGATCAAGTCAGACGCTTAACTGACTGAGCCACCAGGCGCTCCAGCCCTTAATGCTTTAAAATGTAGCACTCTCTTCCTTGTTCCAGGCATTTATGCCAAACATTTCCTGAGAATCTGCACTGGCTGTGTAAGTGACCTCAGAAGAGATGGGCTGTTTCACGGTGCCCCTGGCTTCAGCCTTAGCTCTTGGGTCATTGAACGTACATTGACATAGTATTTGCTTACTATGTGTGGCAGACAAGAGAGGTGTTTTTGACTGTGTGTGTATTATGCTGCCAGAGAAATGAATAAATTCCTAGGTGGCAAAGATCGACAGATACGTGTATATGCATTTATGGCATCATATATAACAGCAGTGACATACGCTCACAAGTATGACAAATATTTGGAGCACCAGTTATTTTTTTTTACCAGCAAAGTTGTCTTTTTTTTTAATATTTAAGTCGGCCAATTGTTTCTTTTCCACAGAGTAAGTTATATGTGAATGAGATATAATTGAGTAATTGTGATGAAATAATTGAGAGTATTGAAAAATTGTGCAAAAGCTATATATGTGCAGTTTCTCGAAGATATAGGTAGCACTTAACATTTAGATTTGTTCATATTCAGGCCTCTGTTGCTCATGAGCCTTGTTAGAGTAGAAGTCATTAGTAAATGAACTGGTAAGAATTTTTGGGTATGGACTACCTACCTAGCAATTTTGATAGTGTTTTGGGGAGTGGTGGGGGGGCATATAGTAAGGAAGATAAATACTTAAATATCAAAGAGCTTTCTTCTTTATCCTGTATAGTTTCTAAAATAAAAAAGCAGTGTGTACTTGACAGGTAGAAATGTACTTCCCTTTAAAAACTGATAGGAATAGGGGCGCCTGGGTGGCGCAGTCGGTTAAGCGTTCGACTTCAGCCAGGTCACGATCTCGCGGTCCGTGAGTTCGAGCCCCGCGTCGGGCTCTGGGCTGATGGCTCAGAGCCTGGAGCCTGTTTCCGATTCTGTGTCTCCCTCTCTCTCTGCCCCTCCCCCGTTCATGCTATGTCTCTCTCTGTCCCAAAAATAAATAAAAAACGTTGAAAAAAAAAATTAAAAAAAAAAAAAAACTGATAGGAATAAAAAAAATGATAGAAATAGTAAAATGTCTCTGGTAGCTTCAGTGTGAGTCTGTTGAGAAAGATTTATGGCCATCAGTTGATCTTGTGAACTCTTGTCATGTTCTTATACCCTATAAAATTCTAGTTTTCATACATTTATTGAGAGGTAGTAGGAAAAGATAAAGGTATTTTTCTGTCAAATGTTACTGGATTTGGAAAAATAGTGGAATTCTCATATGGATTCTGTATTGTCTGTTGCTACATAACACCCTTGCTACCAACTTAGCAACTTAAAACAACCCACATTTGTTATCTCCCAGTGTCTGTGGGTCAGGAGCTGGGGCACAATTTAGCTTCATCCTCTGCTGGGCTACAGTGCAGAGGTGTGAGCCGGGGCTACGGTCTCATCTGAGGCCCGAATGGGGAATCATTTGCTTCCAGTTCACATGGTTGTTGGCAGATTCAGTTCCTTGTAGGCTTTTGGACTGAGGGCTTCGGTTGGCTGTTGGCTCTAAGACACCTTCAGTTCCTTTTCACGTGGTTCTCCTTAGGCCTAGCTTTACGTGATAGCAGCTTGCCTTTTCCCTAACAAGAGTGTCGTCATAGTCGTCTGCAGAGTAATTGGGAACATCTTGTCACCGTTGCTGTACTCTGTGGGTTAGAAGTGAGCCAGTAAGTCCCACCCACACTCAAGGGTGTGAGTACTAGGAAGGAGGGGTCTTGGGACCACCCTGGAGTTTGTCTGCCACAGAGTCTCACCAGTTTCTTATTTCGTATGGATTGGATTAAATTGGTTGCTGGTGGGTTATTGATGAATGATGCTGGACCTAAGACCTAGTTAATTCCTGGACCCTTGTCACATGCTGAGTTGTTACTGCATCAGACCCTTACCTCTTACAAGTACAGTATTCGGTGTCTCATTTCTAAAACCCATTTCATACCAAATAAATATAAAAATTGAACTCATAAATCAGTGAGAATAACTACAAATATTTGTTACTACAAACAAGTAACACCGAACAGCATTACCATTACACGTCACTTCAAGGTCTGCATTTCTGATGTGCTACACTGAGGGATCTCGCGATACACATGCAGTAAGGGTTGGATTACATATATCTTCTTGCTGCAAGATTGATCATTATTTAAAAACCCTTTGCTGTGAGAAACAAAATATGCAAAAACTTAAGCTACAGTTTAATGAATTAATATGAAGAGGACATCCTTGTAATTGCATCTTCAAAACCTCAACATTTCCTTCTCAATTAAAACTCTCTCCTGCTCAGAGGTAACCATCATCCTGACTGGCAGTCACCTCCACTTCCTGATCATGGGCATTTTCTCCAGAGGCTTTTTTGGCAGAGATTATGTGTACGCAACACCAGTGTGTCCTGGGGAGCAGGATCAGGCTGCATGGCTCAGTCTCCTTGCAGTCAGGTGTGACCCGGGTTCCTGTCTGTGGGACGTGCGCTCAGGTGGTGTGTGCCGTTTCCAGGGTAGGCCCAAAGACATTCAGCTTGCTTCCCAGCTGGCCTCTTTCCTTCCACCCAGTAGGAACCCCAAACGACTCCTTTCAAACTCTGCAAATGATAACAGTGTCCTAGAGGATTGTGGAACATGTTGGAAACTGCAGTCCTGGAGGGACTTCACAAAAGATGTGTAACCAGCTGAGTACACTCACTCAGAACATGAAAGGGAAATAAACTTTATTCTTTAAGCCATTGTATTGTTGAGTCTTTTGTGACTGTAGCTTAGCTTTGTACCTTAACTCATATACCTTTTTTTTTCCCCAGAGAGTGCACAAGTGGGGGAGGAGGGCAGAGAGAGAGAGAGAGAGAGAGAGAGAGAGAATGAATATCTTAAGCAGGCTCCATGCTTAGCACGGAGCCTGATGCAGAGCTCAATTCCATGACCCTGAGATAATGACCTGAGCCAAAATCGAGTCCGACGTTAACAGCCACCCATATGCCCCAACCCATATGCATTTAAACTAGATTGAAAATTGGGTTCATCTGACTTAAATTTTCACAGTCATTTGGTGGTTCAATAATGCCGTTGAAAGTCTTTGGTAAATACTGGGGGAAGAGTTTGCAGGGTGATTCCAGGGCTGGCGGCTGATCTGCTGCTATGTGTAGGGTTATGCATATCATTAAGCATGTTTATTAGAAGATACCTCTCTTTTGTCTAAGGACCTATAAAAATCAGATACACGTTCTAGTACACATTTGTCCAAATTATTTTTCATTCTAACAGCTTAGATGTGAATGTGGTATCTTCCAGTAAAAAAAAAAAAAACAAAACTTTGACATTCTAAATTAATTACAATTTGAGACTCAAAGGTAAATATTTGTGAAAATCCAGTTCATTAATTTGAACTGTGTCTGTATTGCTCCCATCTGTAGAAATGTCTGTGATTTCAAGGACAGATAACATAAAACTAAATGACCAAGTAGATCTATTTTGATTGTATTCATTCTGGTCAAGAGTATAATGGATAAACATTTGGTATTTTATTTCTATTAAATAAACATAAAATCCTTATATCCAGTCACTTAGCAAGCCCTGCCAGGTGTGGGATTTCCGTCCCCACCGCCCCCATGCCAGCCTCCACTGCTCCTCCCTGGGGACATATGCAGTGGTGTCCTACTTGGCCTTCTTTACTGCCACTCTGGACTTGCCTTCATGCCTTTGCTCGAACTAGCTCAGCCCTTGTCCTCACCCTCTGCAGAGCTCCTCTGTGGAAATACGCCATGTGCCATAGGGGCCCCTGCCGTCCCTTTGTAGTGGCCCTTTGTAGTCTTGTGTCCCACCACCGTCCCTCTCACTTTACCCCCCCGCCCCCCAGATGGGACTGTAACTTCCAAGGGTGACATTTTCCAACACCATCCTCTACTTAACCCTTTTCTCTCTCCTTCACTCAACTGGTGAAAGCATTTTACGAGTTCTGCCCCAAATACTTCTGCTCCCAGGAAGCCTTCTTAGAAGTAAGCTGCCTTGGGTTTCTATTCTATTCCATTGGTCTATGTGTCTGTTTTTGGGCCAATACCATGCTGTCTTGATGATTACAGCTTTGTAGTAGAGGCTGAAGTCTGGGATTGTGATGCCTCCTACTTTGGTCTTCTTCTTCAAAATTACTTTGGCTATTCGGGGCCTTTTGTGGTTCCATATGAATTTTAGGATTGCTTGTTCTAGTTTCGAGAAGAATGCTGGTGCAATTTTGATTGGGATTGCATTGAATGTGTAGATAGCTTTGGGTAGTATTGACATTTTGACAATATTTATTCTTCCAATCCATGAGCAGGGAATGTCTTTCCATTTCTTTATATCTTCTTCAATTACCTTCATAAGCTTTCTATAGTTTTCAGCATACAGATCTTTTACATCTTTGGTTAGATTTATTCCTAGGTATTTTATGCTTCTTGGTGCAATTGTGAATGGGATCAGTTTCTTCATTTGTCTTTCTGTTGCTTCATTGTTAGTGTATAAGAATGCAACTGATTTCTGTACATTGATTTTGTATCCTGCAACTTTGCTGAATTCATGTATCAGTTCTAGCAGACTTTTGGTGGAGTCTATCGGATTTTCCATGTATAATATCATGTCATCTGCAAAAAGCGAAAGCTTGACTTCATCTTTGCCAATTTTGATGCCTTTGATTTCCTTTTGTTGTCTGATTGCTGATGCTAGAACTTCCAACACTATATTAAACAACAGCGGTGAGAGTGGGCATCCCTGCCGTGTTCCTGATCTCAGGGAAAAAGCTCTCAGTTTTTCCCCGTTGAGGATGATGTTAGCTGTGGGCTTTTCATAAATGGCTTTTATGATCTTTAAGTATGTTCCTTCTATCCCGACTTTCTCAAGGGTTTTTATTAAGAAAGGGTGCTGAATTTTGTCAAAGGCCTTTTCTGCATCGATTGACAGGATCATATGGTTTTTCTCTTTTTTTTTTTTTTTTAAATTTTTTTTTTCAACGTTTTTTTATTTATTTTTGGGACAGAGAGAGACAGAGCATGAACGGGGGAGGGGCAGAGAGAGAGGGAGACACAGAATCAGAAACAGGCTCCAGGCTCCGAGCCATCAGCCCAGAGCCCGACGCGGGGCTCGAACTCACGGACCGTGAGATCGTGACCTGGCTGAAGTCGGACGCTTAACCGACTGCGCCACCCAGGCGCCCCTCTTTTTTTTTATTAATGTGATGTATCACGTTGATTGATTTGCAAATGTTGAACCAGCCCTGCATCCCAGGAATGAATCCCACTTGATCATGGTGAATAATTCTTTTTATATGCCATTGAATTCGATTTGCTAGTATCTTATTGAGAATTTTTGCATCCATATTCATCAGGGATATTGGCCTGTAGTTCTCGTTTTTTACTGGGTCTCTGTCTGTTTTAGGAACCAAAGTAATACTGGCTTCATAGAATGAGTCTGGAAGTTTTCCTTCCCTTTCTATTTCTTGGAATAGCTTGAGAAGGATAGGTATTATCTCTGCTTTAAACGTCTGGTAGAACTCCCCTGGGAAGCCATCTGGTCCTGGACTCTTATTTGTTGGGAGATTTTTGATAACCAATTCAATTTCTTCGCTGGTTATGGGTCTGTTCAAGCTTTCTATTTCCTCCTGATTGAGTTTTGGAAGAGTGTGGGTGTTTAGGAATTTGTCCATTTCTTCCAGGTTGTCCAATTTGTTGGCATATAATTTTTCATAGTATTCCCTGATAATTGTTTGTATCTCTGAGGGATTGGTTGTAATAATTCCATTTTCATTCATGATTTTATCTATTTGGGTCATCTCCCTTTTCTTTTTGAGAAGCCTGGCTAGAGGTTTGTCAATTTTGTTTATTTTTTCAAAAAACCAACTCTTGGTTTCGTTGATCTGCTCTACAGTTTTTTTAGATTCTATATTGTTTATTTCTGCTCTGATCTTTATTATTTCTCTTCTGCTGGGTTTAGGCTGCCTTTGCTGTTCTGCTTCTATTTCCTTTAGGTGTGCTGTTAGATTTTGTATTTGGGATTTTTCTTGTTTCTTGAGATAGGCCTGGATTGCAATGTATTTTCCTCTCAGGACTGCCTTCACTGCGTCCCAAAGCGTTTGGATTGTTGTATTTTCATTTTCATTTGTTTCCACCCCAGAACTAGACCCACAAACGTGTGGCCAACTAATCTTTGACAAAGCAGGAAAGAACATCCAATGGAAAAAAGACAGTCTCTTTAACAAATGGTGCTGGGAGAACTGGACAGCAACATGCAGAAGGTTGAAACTAGACCACTTTCTCACACCATTCACAAAAATAAACTCAAAATGCATAAAGGACCTGAATGTGAGACAGGAAACCATCAAAACCCTAGAGGAGAAAGCAGGAAAAGACCTCTCTGACCTCAGCCGTAGCAATCTCTTACTCGACACATCCCCAAAGGCAAGGGAATTAAAAGCAAAAATGAATTACTGGGACCTTATGAAGATAAAAAGCTTCTGCACAGCAAAGGAAACAACCAACAAAACTAAAAGGCAACCAACGGAATGGGAAAAGATATGTGCAAATGACATATCGGACAAAGGGCTAGTATCCAAAATCTATAAAGAGCTCACCAAACTCCACACCCGTAAAGCAAATAACCCAGTGAAGAAATGGGCAGAAAACATGAATAGACACTTCTCTAAAGAAGACATCCGGATGGCCAACAGGCACATGAAAAGATGTTCAATGTCGCTCCTTATCAGGGAAATACAAATCAAAACCACACTCAGATAATCACCTCACGCCAGTCAGAGTGGCCAAAATGAACAAATCAGGAGACTGTAGATGCTGGAGAGGATGTGGAGAAACGGGAACCCTCTTGCACTGTTGGTGGGAATGCAAATTGGTGCAGCCGCTCTGGAAAGCAGTGTGGAGGTTCCTCAGAAAATTAAAAATAGACCTACCCTATGACCCAGCAATAGCACTGCTAGGAATTTACCCAAGGGATACAGGAGTACTGATGCATAGGGGCACTTGTGCCCCAATGTTTATAGCAGCACTCTCAACAATAGCCAAATTATGGAAAGAGCCTAAATGTCCATCAACTGATGAATGGATAAAGAAATTGTGGTTTATATACACAATGGAATACTACGTGGCAATGAGAAAGAATGAAATACGGCCTTTTGTAGCAACGTGGATGGAACTGGAGAGTGTGATGCTAAGTGAAATAAGCCATACAGAGAAAGACAGATACCATATGGTTTCACTCTTATGTGGATCCTGGGAAACTTAACAGAAACCCATGGGGGAGGGGAAGGAAAAAAAAAAAAAGTTTAGAGTGGGAGAGAGCCAAAGCATAAGAGACTGTTAAAAACTGAGAACAAACTGAGGGTTGATGGGGGGTGGGAGGGAGGGGAGGGTGGGGAATGGGTATTGAGGAGGGCACCTTTTGGGATGAGCACTGGGTGTTGTATGGAAACCAATTTGACAATAAATTTCATATATTGGAAAAAAAAAAAAAGTAAGCTGCCTTGGGCCACCTGGGTGGCTCAGTCAGTTAAGTGTCTGACTGTGGCTCAGGTCATGATCTCACAGCTTGTAAGTTCAAGCCCCACATCAGGCTATGTGCTGACAGCTTGGAGATTGGAGCCTGCTTCGGATTCTGTGTCTCCCTCTCTCTCTCTGACCTTCCCCTGCTCATCTCTGTCTCTCGCTCTCAAAAAATAAACGTTAAAAAAAAATTTCTTTTTAGAAGTAAGCTGCCTTGCAGTCCTTCACAGCTCGGCTGAGAGAACATACTGTGAGGTTCCTGGGCTTATCCATAGGGTGCTTTTTGCTCTTTGAGACAGAGCAAGGTGTCCTCACCTCTGAATGCTGCCCCCCAGGGGGGGCTCGGCTGTGAATTCATCTCTCAGTGATTTGGAAGAGCTTTTTACAGACAATATGTGTATGTGGAGGACTCTTCTGTTATATATGTTGTAAATGTTTTCCTCAATATTTTTGGGAGGTCTCTTTTGTTTGTAGTACTCTAGGAAATTAAAAAATAATTTTTTTTAATGTTTTTATTTATTTTTGAGACAGAGAGAGACAGAACATGAGCAGGGGAGGGGCAGAGAGAGAGGGAGACACAGAATCCGAAGCAGGCTCCAGGCTCTGAACTGTCAGCACAGAGCCCGATGCGGGGCTTGAAGTTACGAACCGTGAGATCATGACCCGAGCTGAAGTCAGATGCTTAACCGACTGAGCCGCGCAGGTGCCCCTAGGAAATTTTTAAAAAACAAAACCAAAACAAAGTCTGTAATTCCACATTAAAAAAATTTTTTTACATGCTTATACACACAGGCATGTAGCATACATCTGTACATTGTTTTCTTAGTTCAGGTTTTTGTTTGTTGCTCTCCTTTCGTTGCTAACCCATGCTGATAACTTCGTATATCCCTTTTATATCTGTGCCCGTCTCTTTCTGTGATTTTTTTTTAATTTATTTTTTTTAAATTTTTTTAACACTTTATTTATTTATTATTTTTTTTTTAATTTTTTTTCAACGTTTTTTATTTATTTTTGGGACAGAGAGAGACAGAGCATGAACGGGGGAGGGGCAGAGAGAGAGAGGGAGACACAGAATCGGAAACAGGCTCCAGGCTCCGAGCCATCAGCCCAGAGCCTGACGCGGGGCTCGAACTCACGGACCGCGAGATCGTGACCTGGCTGAAGTCGGACGCTTAACTGACTGCGCCACCCAGGCGCCCCATTTCTTTTCTTTCTTTTTTTTTTTTTTTTTAAATTAACACTTTATTTATTTTTGAGATAGGGAGAAACAGAGCGTGAACAGGGGAGGGTCAGAGAGAGGGAGACACAGAATCGGAAACAGGCTCCAGGCTCTGAGCTGTCAGCACAGAGCCCGACACGGGGCTCGAACTCACGGACCGTGAGATCATGACCTGAGCCGAAGTCGGCCGCTTAACCGACTGAGCCACCCAGGCGCCTCTCTTTCTGTGATTTTTTTTTTTTAAATTTTTTTTTCAACGTTTATTTATTTTTGGGACAGAGAGAGACAGAGCATGAACGGGGGAGGGACAGAGAGAGAGGGAGACACAGAATCTGAAACAGGCTCCAGGCTCTGAGCCATCAGCCCAGAGCCTGACGCGGGGCTCGAACTCACGGACCGTGAGATCGTGACCTGGCTGAAGTCGGACGCTTAACCGACTGCGCCACCCAGGCGCCCCTCTTTCTGTGATTTTAATTGCAGCTTGCGTGTGTGGCTGTGCTGTGCTGTGCTGTCTGGGCCCTCTCCCCGCTTCTCCAACGGGATCACCTGAGGCCTTTCTTGCCTGTGTATCCCTTTTGCCCCCCTCCTCTCAGTGCTTCCCTCCCCCCATAAGCTCCCTGTGGGCAAAGCTCAGAGTGGTTCCTGGGATCCTGATCTGCTGCAGTCGGTGCTAGGAATGGTCTGAGAAAGCAGACCTGGCATCTAGGACTTCGATCATCCTCAGATCGGCACCGGTGACTCCCATCGAGTTGTAGTTGGACGAGGGATGATGGCAGTGAGGGCCGGACGCTGTGGGACAGTGTGGCGCACCACTGCAGGCAACTGCAGCTGCCTGGACAGTGCTGCGGATTTACAAAGTACGAGGCAGTGGCAGACAATGGAAGTGGTGGCTGTGGCTAGGAATAACACATCCTTTGGAAAAAGACAGAGGCTGAGGGTGATTAATTCAGCAGTAAAAGGCTAACCGTGGTAAGCAGAGGGCTTCCCCGGTAGTCTAAAAAAGATCACTCACAGCCACAGGACCATTGCTTAGTCCTAACACTTGTAGAGCTCTAGAAAAGGCTGGATTCTCTGCCCAGGGAGGTGTGCTACCTCAAGGTCAGGGCCTTGATGAGGAAGAGGGACTAGGCCCTGAGGTACGGGACGGGGACATCCGGATTGGCACATTCAAATCCTGAGTCCCAGATGCTTCCGGGAACTGCAGAAATGGCTGCTCCTCTGTTAAAGGCTAGTGTCCCATCACCCCGCCATTGCTGAAGACAATGCAGGATGCATCTGGAAAAATACATGCTCCCTGAGGAGCTGCTGCCTCCCTCCCCCTTGACCATTAAGTCAACAACCTAGTCAAGAGGCACTGGACCTGTTAGGGGAGTGTGTAAGACCTGCGCCAGCCAGGTGGTCAGATGAGACAACCATTGGGTAGTGTGGACAGGGAAAGGCACGGCATGTTAACTAGTAACGGGATTGGCTACTGAGGAGTAAAGCCCTGTTAAAGGACCCAGTCAAGGCAGACACGGAGCAGCTCCCTGAGACTGAGTGTTGAAGAAAGAGGTGGAATGACTTGACCAGCTGACATACGCTGGCCTGCCACCTGCTGTCCCAGCACAAGCACCTGGGGCCCTTTAGTGGCGTGGCTGTGGGCTGGGGTGGAGGTCATGCGTGGACCCGGGTGCCTGTGCTCCCACTCACTGCGGCTGATCCAGGTACTGGCTCTGCTGAGGTCCGGCCTTCCAACACACCAAAGGCTGAGTCCCCAGTAATACCATCCTTTGAGGGAACAGTCACTCGGTGCCGAGTTGACAACACTGAACCCTTTGTGCCCCCAAAGGTGCAGTGATTTATCTGGACTGGAATCGACACGTTCCAGGCATGGGTTTCCCTTTACTGTTGCATAGGGCCTCAGTGAGCTCTGCTACCCACAGCTCAGAGCATTTGATCCACTGATAGTCCCACAAGCATCTCACTGGACGTGGAGACCTGCCGTGCAGTCAGGGAGCTGCCGTGGGCACGTGGCTGTGGGACCCACGTGTCCCCTCAGCCACACACCCAGAAACACCACCCCGACAGAGGGTGGGATGGCCAGTGACAGGCACAGCGTGGGCCCCGGCATGGAGCAGCAACCTCCAGGGCGCAGTGTCCCTGGTGTGTACAATTAAGTACACGCTGTACCTCAGTGAGCGTTCCAGGGGCAGTGTCCCCAGTACGTATAATTAAGGGGTCTCCAAACCAAAAGGTAGACGTGGGAGTGGTCCTCCTTACCATCATTTCCAGTGCTCTAGTCAGTAAATTTGTGTCTGGCCCTTAGCACCTCTGGCTCCTGCAGATTCAGTCTTGATGGTCAGAGAGGGAGCCCACTAGGGTGCACAAGAATGCCATTCAATTTTCAGCTACAGCTGCTGCCCAGTCACTTCAGTATCCTCATGCCAAGAGACTGGCAGGCAAGGAATGGAATTCGCATCCCGCCTGGGTGCTCCGCGGTCATCAGAAGTCAGGGCTGCCGTTACCTGATGGGGCAGGGAAGCTTACCCTTGGTACCCCGGTGATAGCTCTAGTCACCTCTCTGTCTCTTTTCTAAATCCGATTCAGTGACCATGGCCTGAGGAGGGTATGGTCACCAGGGGCTTATACCTCTCAGGGATGAGGGTTTAGGAAACTCTATTGGGTAGTCTACGTACACCGGCAGAGGTGCTAAGCCAGGGTGAGGGGACTCTAGAATGTGTACGAGAGGAGGGACACAAATATTTGCGGCTTTGAGGCCAGCCGCATTGACCAAGGGAGGCAGTCCATCCCATTAACCTTCCTTTTGGAAGTTTCCCCCCAGGGGTGCTTAGGTGGCTCATTTGGTTAAGCGTCCAGCTCTTGATCTCAGCTCAGGTCATGATCTCAAGGTTCATGAGTTCAAGCCCCACATCGGGCTCTGTGCCGACAGCGCAGAGCCTGCTTGGGATTCTGTCTCTCCTCTCTGCCCCTCCCCTGCTGTGCTTGCTCTCTCTCTCTCTCAAAATAAATAAATAAACTAAAAAAAAATTAAAAAGTTTCCCCCAAGGGGGCTCCTGGGTGATGTAGTCGGTTAAGTGTCCGACTCGACTCTTGATCTAAGCTCAGGTCATGATCTCCTTGTTCGTGAGTTCGAGCTCTAAAATGGGCTCTGTGTTGATGGTGCAGGGCCTGCTTGGGATTCTGTCTCTTTCTCTCTTTCTGCCTCTCCCCAGTTTGCTCTCTCTACTTCTCTCCCTCTCTCTCCTCTCTCTCTCTCTCTCTCTCTCTCAATAAACAAACAGACTTTTAAAAAAGTTTTAAAAAAGGGGCGCCTGGGTGTTTCACTCGATGCACATCTGACTCAGTTTCGGCTCAGGTCATGATCTCGGGGTTCGTGGGTTCGAGCCCAGCTTGGGGTTCTCTCTCTCCCTCTCTCTCTGCCCTCCCTGCTTGTGTGCACACGCTCTCTCTCTCGCTCTCGCTCTCTCTCAAATAAGAACATTTTTTAAACAATAAAAAACTAAAATTAACAATAAAAGATTCTCCAGGAAGAGGCGCACTAGAACCTTGATGGAGCTGCTTTCAGAGTGCATCTGCAGCGAGTGGCTGTGAGCAGTGCACAGGAGCACCTGGCAGTGTAGGACCACCGTGAGCCCTGCGGGTGCCCAGACCCCTACCCCAGCACTAAGCCAGTCATCGCCCCAGCTGCTGGGAGTGCTGTCGGCTGGCTGCTTACAACACAGCCTCTCCTGGTGGCCGCCTCAGCTGCACACCCCTTTCCCAGGACCGACCAGTCCAATGACTGGTTGGTGCTGGGATTTAAGGGGCGCCTGGGTGGCGCAGTCGGTTAAGCGTCCGACTTCAGCCAGGTCGCGGTCTCGCGGTCCGTGAGTTCGAGCCCCGCGTCAGGCTCTGGGCTGACGGCTCGGAGCCTGGAGCCTGTTTCCGATTCTGTGTCTCCCTCTCTCTCTGCCCCTCCCCCGTTCATGCTCTGTCTCTCTCTGTCCCAAAAATAAATAATAAATAAAAAACATTGAAAAAAAAAAATTTAAAGGCCCAGCTCCCTTAACCCAATGGGGGATAACTCTATAGCCATCCAGGTCCCAAGCAGGCCTTTGTAGTGACTGCATCTGGGTTCTCCTCCGGTCGTGCTTCCGTAAGTGTTGAACCTGAGGGCACTCCCCAGTGACCTTTCCAAATGCAAACCTTCATGTCTGAGTCGGCTCCCAGGGACCAGACCTGTGCCAGTGGGTGTCTATAACACACTTGTGCACATAAATGAGGAGGTTTGGTCACTGGTTTCAAAAATGGGATCGTATTTTCACAGATTCCTGTATGCATCTTCAAGGCGACTAATAAAGCCCTAAGTCATTCTTTTCAAGGGGGGTGTGTGCTTCCTGGTATGGATGGTACTTAATTTATTCATTGATTTCCCTCTTGATCGGTATCCACTTTGTTTTCAGTCTTTTGCCATAGATGTTTTGGTTTAAACCTATTTACTGTTGCATACATTTCTGTGAAACAGCCAATAGTGAGGTTGTTTGGTTAGATGGTTCATACATTTTATATATAAAATGTTTATATATATAAACCCTCTTTTTATTGAGGGTATGCACTCACACGCACACACACACATGTCCTACACACAAACCATATTCCTGATTTATAACTCAACATTCCACAAGTTTAACACCCCTGTAGCCTTCATCCACATCAAGAAACAGAACATCGGTAACACCCCGGAGGCCCATCTTTGCTACCTGTGGGCCTGTCCTTTTCTTCCCAACTCTCAAGGGTGATGCATGTATTTTTAATTTCCGTAGGTATTGACAGCTTGTTTTCCAACAAGATTCTAACTATTCACATTTTTACCACTGATGCCTGAAACTACCTCTTCCTTCCATTTCCAGTTACATTTGTTTAAATTTCTCCGACTACGAGTGAGTTTGGGTATTATATCATGTTGATTTGCTCTTTGGATTTGCTCATTTGTGCATTGCTTCTTCCTATCTTTTCCTCATTTTTTTTCTACTAAAAATTTTTTATGTTTATTTTTGAGAGAGACAAGAGTGAGCAGGGGAGGGGTAGAGAGAGAGGGAGACACAAAATCTGAAGCAGGCTCCAGGCTGTGAGCTGTCAGCACAGAGCCCGACGCGGGGCTCGAGCCCATGACCCATGAGATCATGACCTGATCTGAAGTCATACGCTTAACCAACTGAGCCACCCAGGCGCCCCCTCATTTTTTAAATTGAATGGTCTTTTTTTGCAGTATATAAGAACCGTTGTATAACACAGATAGTAACCCTTTATGATTTTTGTTCCGAATGGTTTTCCCAATGTATTTTTTCAGAAGTGGTGCTACTTATCCCTATTGATCTGTTTTTTCCTACTGAACTGAGATGCCATCTTTGTTCTGTAGGAAAGTCTCATAAATCCTGGGGTCAGTTTCTGGATTGTCCATTCTGTTCCAGAAATCTTTTTGACTATTCCTATTCAAATGGCATGTGGAGTTGATTGCAGTGGCTTTCTAGCATGTTCTGATAATCTAGCACGGTGAGCCTTTTATTTTTTCACTTACCTTTTGTCTGCTTTCAGATCTTTAGTATTTCGTCTATACTTTGATGTTATTTTTTTAATTAAAAGAGCTCGGTAGGCTCTCTAATTGGAATTGCGGTACCTTTATTTTTGGAAGAATTGAATATTTTGTGCATATCTGGATGCCGTGTCTTTCCACTTGTATAAATCTTCTTTTGTGCCATTTTATAAGATTTTAAGTTTTCATCATTGAATGCATCGTGCCTTTTTGTTAAATTTATCCCGAGTTCTTTCTTTTGTAAAGATTTCCCCTGTTTGCATTCCTTGGTTGTCACTGTTGCTGTGGAGGGTCATAAACCACAGTGGTTATGAGCACGAACATCTGAGTCATGTTGCCTGGGGTTCAGTGTGGGCTCCTTTACTTACCATCCAGCCCAGGCTTATTAAAATTAAAACAAAATTTAAAACAAGTTTGTATTCACGATGTTTTACTGAACCTCTAATTATTCCATTGCAATATTATTTGTTATAAGAATTTCCTCAGGGCGCCTGGGTGGCTCAGTCGGTTAAGCCTTTGATCTTGATTTCAGCTCAGGTCATGATCTCACGGTCAGTCGTGAGATCGAGCACCGTGTCGGGCTCCTGCTTAGTGCAAAGCCTGCTTAAGAATCTCTCTCCCTCTTCTTCTGTCCCTCCACTTCTCCCACATGCGCTCTCTCTCTCTCTCTCTCTCTCTCTCTCTCTCTCAAAAAAGAAAAAATTCCTCAAACATTTAATACTTTAAAGGTTTCTGCAAAATGTTGAACTTGTGTTTTCAGACTCAAGTATTCAGTGGAAATGCCAAATAATAATTTCTAATAAACAATGCGTGGTTACGTGGATCTGTCTGCAATGAATTTGAAGATATATTACATAAATGTTTATTGTGGTAGTATGCATTTTGGGCATCAATTTGATTACATTGTTTTACATAAGTAAATAGTAAGTAGTGTGCTCCTGTCACGAGGCCATCTGTGTTTAGCTAATCAGAGGACTTAGATTTCAATGCTTCTTTCATGTTTCCTGTTTGTGTTTTTAAAAGCTGCAGAAGTGGTGAATAAATCCCCTATTAAGTGTTCAGTACTTCTTGAAGATGGGAAGAATCAATCACTGGAAAAAAGGGTAAATCATTGCAAATGTGATTAATTCTAAATAGATAACTTTCACTTGTCCAACACAGGCTTTTCAAGTGTCTGCGGATTCCACGCTTCAGAGAATAAAGAACCGAGTCCTTGTTCTCCAGGAGCTTATAGTTGAGCCTGCTTGGTGGGGGATGGGGGACGGGAAGATAGAGATGTGTGTCAGGTGCCATGGTAGGAGAGACAGTCCCGAGAACAGCAGGAGGGACAGCTGGCCCATTTCTGCCCTGTCTCGTTTAGTTTTTTTCTGGGTGGTGGGGAAGGTAGTCTGAAGTGTGTGAATTATGCCTGAGTTGACATCTAGAGGGTGGTTAGGAGCCGGTCGGTCTGGAGCCCCATCTTTGGAGAGTGGGGGAGGACTTGGCCAAAGTGTTCAGGTTAGGGAAGGAGCTGGGGCTCCGGGGCAGCTGGAATACAGAGGGGTTCTGGAAGCAGGGAGAACCCCTGTCTCAGTGATGCTCTGTGTGGTGTGGGTCCCAGGGAGGGGGTAACAAGAGATCCTATCACCAATACCTGGGACAGGAGACACAGTGGCCGGGAGAATAGACCCGGGGGCAAACTCCCTGTGTTCAAGGCCCAGCCTAACTCGGTCTAACTTAGACTCCCTGTAGTACAATGGGGACAGTGGGACCTGCCCAGGGGTTGGCAGGCTCATTGTCGTCCTTCAGGTGGAGGGAGAGCCTGCTGACTTCTGATGGGGTGGGATTGGGGGGGTGGCAGCCCTGCCTTTGGAGATTCAGAGGTTCCCTCTCAGCCCTGCTTCCTGGTGCCCCTCCTGTCCCTCAGATAGAAAGCCAGCTTACCCTTAACAATTTTGCTTCTTTTCTTGCAGAAGAATTTTGAAAAGCCATATACTTGATGATGTGTTTTTAAGTTAACATTTAAAACATCCATAACGAGTTTAAAATGTTTCATAGGACACGATTTCTAGTGTATTGATAATATTGACATTTTAAAAAAGATTACATCATGGCTTAAAATATATCTACTAAAATCTAAGTACTATACTCTGGTAACTTAATATCCACAAGTATTGCTTTTTTTTTTTTTTTTCACTGTTTGTTTATTTTTGAGAAAGAGAAAGACAGAGCGCGAGTTGGGGAGGGGCAGAGAGAGAGGGAGACACAGAATCCGAAGCAGTCTCCAGGCTCTGAGCTGTCAGCACAGAGCCTGATGCGGGGCTCGAGCCCACAAACCACAAGATCATGACCTGAGTCAAAGTCAAACACTCAACTGACTGAGCCACCCAGGAGCCCCCATAAGTATTGCTTTAAAAGTGACATGAGAAAGATATTCTTCAGCAAAATGCATTTTTGTATTTCCCCTTTGCTCCTCAAATGCCTTTTCTTTTTTCTTTAATTTTTTAATGTTTATTTATTTTGAGAGAGAGAGAGGGAGAGGCAGAGAGAGAGAGAAGATCCCAAGCATACTCTTTGCTGTCAACACAGACCCTGACACAGGGCTCGAACTCACAAACCATGAGATTATGACCTGAGCCAAGATCAAGAATTGGCCACTTAACAGACTGAGCCACCCAGGCACCCCTCAAATTCCTTTTCTTGTATACTCCTCTGCAAAATTGCTAATGTAATATAATTTCATGCTTGGAAGTCTTTTCTTAAAACCATGTGATATTTCTCTGCAATAAACATGTGAGTATAAACTTCAACTTTACATTTTCTGTGACCATATACCAAATATTGAAACATTTTCCTTCAAAATTATTTTTAAAGTACTATTAATATATGTTCAAAACAACATAAATATATCACAAAATGTGAAAAATAAACATGAAAAATAAATGTTCTTCTGAATGAGTCTGGTACTGAGATAGGTAGAGATTCTTTTTTCCCCTCAGTCTGTGAATTTGTGAATGGAGGTGATGTGGTGCTAGACAGAGACAAGAAGGGGGTTGCTGCTGAGCTGTGTTAAAACAAAACTTAGTAGCTAGATGAACATGTTCTCAAATCATTGTGGTGATTTTACTTTCTGTTAATTGGCCTTTCCCTGGAAGTCGTAAATTATGGATCTTCAGTCTTACGCACGTCTGCAGGGGCCTCCTGTCCACGGCGCCTCTCATCACGCTCACAGGCAGCGGTCGGAGACTCGGATCCTGCCTGTTCCAGCCCGTGATGCAGATACGCGCTCCTGCCTGGGTGAAGAGTCACAGCCCTGGAAGATACCATATGGTTTCATTAGAAAGTTTGCTCATAGATAATGTGATGCTGTGTCCCCACTTTACCTTGGACAGGTTTTACCAGGAATCAGTTTGCTTTATAGATCTTAGGAATCCATATTCTAGTGAAATATTCAATGTTTTTCTACAGAATCTAAATTCTTTTACAAGCCAGACGTCATGAGCTTCCATCAAGCTCTGTCTTCAGCCCTCCGGTGTCAGACTCACGGACCAGCCGTCTGCTGACCCAGACGGAAGAGCAGCAGCTCACCGCTGCCTCCCAGCTGTCTACCTCCACCGTGGAAGCAGGAGGCTTCGGTTCTGCAGAAAATGGAATGGGAAAGAAAACAATTCCTAAAGGAAGATGTAGGTAATGAAAAAAGAGAAAGCATGAATCTTAAAAGAAAACATAGCACACATAATTTTTCGGGGAGAACAAGCAAACACGTGGCATCGGAAGAAGACGCTGCTGAGGTCAAAGCCTACCTAAATTGTGGGAACCCCAGAGCATGCGAAAACCATTTTTGTCATAGTAGGTATTTGGATGATTTGGAGCACAAAGCCAAGTGATTGAAATGCTCCAAGAGGCTGAGGCCCTGGTGGTGACACTGAGAGTGGCCCAGGTGAGTCAGCATCGTCGGGTCTGCGGTCAGTTCTGTTTCTGTGCCACTGCAACGCCCCTTCTCTTAGTGTCTGATTTGGGTAGGATAGCTGGGGAGAAGATTTGAGCCCCCCCCCCCCCCCAGTGGTGAGTGACTGAGAACGTACACTCATCAGGTGTTCAAGAAACCGCCAGTGTTTTCCAGAGCAGGCACACTGCTCTGTGCTCCAGCAGCACTGGACGGGGCGGGGTGGGGGGTGGGGGTGGGGGCCAGACCCTCAGCCTCCTTGCCTGTACAGTCTCCTGCTGTCAGCCGTTCCTGGGGTGTGAAGCGGGGTGTCGCTGCGGCTTTAAACTGCGTTTCCCTCCTAACTAATTACATGGAGCGTCTTCTCTGTGCTTATCGCCTCCGTTTGTGTATCTTCTTGGGGGAAACGTCTGCTCAGATCTTTTGCTCCTTTTTTAATGGGGTTACTTGGGCCTTATTTTGCATCTGTAAGCATTCTTTCTGTATTCTGATACAAGTCCCTTGTCGGATCTATACTTTGCAGTTCTCCACATCTGTGGTTTATTTGTCTTCAGTTTCTTGCTGGTGTCTTTTGAAGCACAACATTTTTTAATCCGATGAACTCCAGTTTATCAATTATTTTCTTTTATTGCTTACACTTTTGTTGTTATATTCAAGAATGCTTTGCCTATCCCAGGTCTTGAAGGTTTACTTCTATTTTCTTCTAAGAATTTATGGTTTTAGGGCCACCTGGGTGGCTTAGTTGGTTAAGTGTTTGACTAAATTTTGGCTCAGGTCATGATCTCCTGGTTCTTGAGTTTGAGCCCTGCATCAGGCTCTGTGTTGCCAGTGTGGAGCCTGCTTGGGATTCTCTCTCTCCTTCTGCCCCTCCTGTGTGCTCACTCGCTCTCTCTCTCAGAATAAATAACATTTATTTATTCATATATATATATGAATTTATGGTTTTAGGTCTTACATTTGAATCTGTGTCTGATTTTGAGTTAATTTTCATGTCTAACGTGAGATAAGGGCACAGACCCACCTGGCTGCCTGCATGTTGATATCCAGCTTCCCCAGAACTGCTGATAAGACTCTTCTTTCCCTGTTGAATTTTTTTGGCACCTTTATTGAAACTCAATTGACTATAAATATAAGGGTTTATTTCTAGACATTCAGTTCTTTCCATCGGATCTATATGTCTGTCCTAATGCCATTACCACACTGTCTAGGGTACTTCAGCTTTGTGGTAAGTTTTGAAAGTAAGAATTGTGTCTTCCAACTTTGTCTTTTTCCAGACTGTCTTGGGTATTCTGGTTCTTTTGCATTTCCATATAAATTTTAGGATCAGCTTGTCAGTTCCTTCAGACACCCAGCTGAGATTTTGGTATAAATTGTGTTGAGTCTATGGAGGAATTTTGGGAGTTTTGCTGTCTTGACAGTATTGAATTTTCTGATCCATGAACAGGGGTGACCTTTCATGCATTTAAGCCTTCAGTCTCTTCCAGCAGTGGGTTTAGTGTCCAAATCTTGCTCTACCTGTCATTTTTGAAAGAGTTTTGCCAGCTAAAGAATTGTAAGTGGATCATCTTTTTCCTTTCACCAGTTTAGAGATGTGACCACACTGTCTTATAGCTTGCTTTCTTTCCCACAGGAGACCGGCTGTCACGCTTCTCTTTAGTTCCATCCGGGTGACACCCCTACCCCACCTGCCCGCCCCCACCCTGCCTCTTTTAAGGTTTTTATTCATCCTTGGTTTTAAGCAGTGTGATGATAATGTGGCCCAGTGTGCTGTTTTCACGTTTGTCATACTTGGGGCTTGTAGATCTTGGTTCTACAGGTTAAATGGGGGAGAACTCTCATTCCCATTGGGGGTTTTGTGGCCCTGAAGCATGGTGTTTCTCTGTTTGTTAGGTGTTCTTTGATTTCTTTCACCAGTATTTCATAGTTTCACCATGCAGATCCTGTGCATGTTTTGTTGATTTCCATTTAAGTATTTCATTTTTTGGAATGGTTATTATAAATAGTAATACATTTTTTTTAAAAAGATCATTTTTACATGTTCGTTGAGAGTGCATAGAAATACAGGTGATTTTGTGTTTTGATCTTGTATCCTGCAACCTTGCTATCCTGACATGTTAGTTCCAGGAAGTTTTTTGGTTTCTTTTAAATGTTTATTTATTATTGAGAGGGAGAGAGAGAGAGACAGAGCATGAGCAGGGGACGGGCAGAGAGAGAGGGAGACACAGAATCCGAAGCAGGCTCCAAGCTCTGAACTGTCAGCACAGAGCCTGACGCGGGGCTCGAACTCACAAATCGCAAGATCATGACCTGAGCCAAAGTCAGACGCTCAACCGACTGAGCCACCCAGGAGCCCCTTTTGTAAATTCCTTTGGGTTTGCTACACAGACACTTGTGTCATCTATAAATAGGGACCATATTCTTCCTTTCTGATTTATATGACTTTTATTTCTTTTTCCTGTTTCACTGGCTAAGACTTCTGCTGTGATGTTGAATAGAGAGGAGACCAGATTTGGAGAGTAAGATCGTGGGGTTAGCTTTTGGCTGAAAGCGCTCTTTATTTACAAATTAATTTTAGGCCTTTTCTTTCTGCTTAATTATAAAACCTATCTTTCTTGAATACGTGCATTGTTTATGTTTAATTTTGAAACTTTATTTGTGTTCACAGGCTCTTATTTCCTCTGTTAAAGGCATCGTGGTGTCACTGCAGAGCCGTGCAGTTGGCAGTGGTCCCCTGGACATCCCAGCTTCTGACGGCGCCCCGGGGGAAGTCTCCACACCCAGTCCACGGTGTAACCACATAGAAATGGAGCTTCCTCCAATGGGGGCCAAGAGCATGAGGCATATAATCAATTTTCCAGGTCAGACATCTCCATTCACTGCCTTAAATCCTACTTACATGCCTGCTTCAGTCCAATTTAAAGTCTCCCAAGCTCCAGTTTTAATTATTTAAACTTTTATTTATTTTTTTTTTTAAAAAAATTTTTTTTTTTTTTAATGTTTTTTATTTATTTTTGGGACAGACAGAGACAGAGCATGAATGGGGGAGGGGCAGAGAGAGAGGGAGACACAGAATCGGAAACAGGCTCCAGGCTCCGAGCCATCAGCCCAGAGCCTGATGCGGGGCTCGAACTCACGGACCGCGAGATCGTGACCTGGCTGAAGTCGGACGCTTAACCGACTGCGCCACCCAGGCGCCCCTAATTATTTAAACTTTTAGAAGTTTTGTTTCGGCATGTGAAAATAAATGTGAAAAAAAAAAATGATCTAAATGACAGAAACCTCTGCAAACCCCAGCCTGCTTTTCCCCAGAGAGTTTCTGGAATGGGGGTTCCATCCTTCCATGGGAGCCCCTCTAAGACTTGAACTGAGAGCTCAGTGAGAAGTTGGGGAGGAAAGCATGGTTCCAAGGCCTGAAAATCCAGCCACGGCCAGACTCCCAGACTATTTTCCTCATCACACGCATTCATTCACTCACTCCCAGCGTTAGAAAATTAAGTTATCCCTCTATTCAAAAAGTAAATTGTCCTCAGTACCACCTAATTTCATCCTAATTTCAAAGCTTCACTCTGTGAGAATAGTTATAAGACGTAGCCCACTTGGACCTGCCCTTTGAGAGTCTTACAGCTTACAACGAGCAGAGATGCTTGTCCCGGTCCTGAAAAGTCCTGCTGTGGGCTCTAGCCTGTGCCTCGCCACAGCTGCTTGTGCCTTGGGTGGGGACATCCACTTCCTATCCTCCCTGGCCTTGGAGTTCCAGCCCCCCTAGCTGCCTGGCAGGAGCTCCTAGAAGGGGCTGTCTGGTCCTGAAGAGGGGCTCACAGGGTGGGGTGGGGGGCAGTGAGAAGGTGGCACTCGGGCCTGGCCCTTTCAGCCTCATCCAGTCTCACTGGGCTGTGGGGGACTTACAGGCAGTTGTGTCTGTGTTGTCTCAGCGAGGAGTGCCGGGGGCCAGTGTTCACTTTTATGATGACGGGACACTGTCCAGCAAAACCACTGGGGAACTCCGAGGAACCAGATTTATTCCTCACAGGTCCCGGAGGGTATGCAGCACACGGGCGCACAGCAAAGTCGCAGGTAGAGCAAGAGGGGGAGCAGGCCTGAGGCTCTGCCTTTAAGAGGCTCTGCCTTTATGAGGCTCTAAGGATGTGGGGCTTGGGGTTTCAAGGGCTCACTCCTGATTGGCTGATATAAGTCATAAAGGTGGGAGTTAGGGTGCAGGAAGGGAAAAGCAGGCTCACTCACAGGTCAGTTATCCAGGTCACCCTGGCTTTTCTGGAGGGACCTTCACGGGTGGGGGCGGCCTTGTTCCTTTTCTGGCTGTTTTGCTAGCAGCTTGTCGTACAGCTGGCAACATGGACGTTCTTTCGAAGTGGTTGCCTCGGCAATCAAAAGCCCGATGCCCACACTTGCACCACAGTAATTTTTGGTGCAAACGGGACAACTTTTGACAAACATAGCGCTCTGCTCACAAGAAACCCATAGCCTTATTTTTACATAATTGTCTTCGGAAAGAACACTTCGGCAGGTCTGTTGCATGGAAGGCCTGTTTGAGAGCAGAGCCCTAATACTTGGACAGCCTCTGCTGAATTCTGGGTTTATATATCCTACTCAGTGCTGTTTACTTGGACACGTGGTAGTCACTTCAGCCTTAACGTGTCAAACTGAGCCCCTGCCCTGCCTGAGACCTGCCTCCTGGGGTCTGTGTTGTCCTAGCCAGTGTCCGCACTTGCTCTCCGTGAGTCTTAGGTCATCTTTAACTTCCCTCTTCTTTGCATGTACTACGTTCAAGCTCTTAGCAAATCCTATTGGCTCTGCCTTCAAAATACAGCTGGAAACTGACTTTCTTCCTCTCTGCTGCCGCCATTTGTTTCAGCCTTTACCTCCTGACAGAACTGGGCACGAGCTTCCTCGGTGGCCTCCTGCCTCCACCGGCCCCTCCACCTGCTCTCTGCACGGCTCCCAGAGAGGTCCTACACACTCCCTGTCCCGAACCCTCCAGCAGCTCCCCACATGCCTGCAGGTCTGCACCTGCCCCTCACCGGGCAGGAGCTCGTCTCCTCTCTCCCTGCTCTCACTGCACCCCAGCCTCCTGCTCTACGTGAGGGTCTTAGTTCTTCCCTCTCCTGCAGTGTGCTCCCAGCTATCGGCATGACTTGCTGCCCCATTCCTGTAAACCACACACACACACACACACACGCGCGCGCGCGCGCGCAGCAAATCATGAAAAGATGAGAGTATAATGAGCCCCATATACACACCCACCCAGACCAAACAGTTACCAAGGGTTTTTCTGTCCTTCCTTCATCTGCCCCTTTATGAGGGGAGGGGTAGGGAGCTGGGATTAAGGAAAATCCAGACATGCCATTTTAGCTCACAGGGCTCAGGATGCAGGTCTAAAACACCTGGGCTTTTCTTCACGTGGCCGCAATGCCATTCCCAAACCTGACAAATTTAATACTCAGTCCAAATTAGTTACCTGATTGTTTTTAAATGTCCTTCTACACTTGATCTATTGGGATCAGGATGGGCAAGGTCATCCGTGACATTTCTTGTCTCTTCTGCCTCTTCTAATAAGCTCATCCTCCGACCCCCGACCCTGTCTTGCAAAAGGTCCCATGTCCTGGACTCACCTGTTTTGTCACTGTGGGGTCCTTTAACTCGTTCCCCTTTCCTCTGTGCTTTCTGAAAACTGGAGCTTGGCTCTACAAGTCCGTTTTTCAGGTCCCTCTTGTTTCATGAGAGCACCTCCCTGGGTGGTGCTGCCTCACACCCCATCCGTGCTGCAGTTGGCTGGTCGGATTTAGCAAATAAAAATGCAGGATGCTAAGTTTGAATTCCAGATAAATAATTTTTTAGTATAACCTATGTCCCATATGTTGCAAGACACATACATCTCTAAAAATCATGTATATTTTCTCAGACACAAATTATCCACTGTTTTCCTGAATTTCGAGTCTAGCTCCGTAGTCTGTGTTCCCTCCGGCCACGTCTGTGATGCAGCTACATTTCCTCGCATCCGTGATGCTCAGCTGGAAGCGGGGGTTAGGTGACATCAGCACAGCCCCCTTCTTGTCCCCTTAGTGGCTTCATGTGCCAGCGAGGGTCACCGGAATCACTTTTTAGTTATGTCTGGAAGATGGTGATTTTTCTGTGTCTGTCATTCCTTCCACGTGTGTTGGGTAAGATTTTCCGTAGAGAACTTTCCGTCTTCAACTGGGTGTTTTGTTCGCTCGATCCCTCAGGTCCCTGAGGTGTTACAGCAGGGTCAGCGGGGGTTGGGCGGCTTCCTACCCACCATATAGAGCAGTGCCCACACCCCCACGCACACCCCCAAGTGCAGCTGCACGGCGTGTAGGATACCACCCCCTCTGTGTGCGTCTGACCCCTTTGTTCCCTGTGGATCTGCCCCCAAGCTCTCTGAAGCAGCATTTTTGTGTTTTGTTCATTCCTGTATCTCCACAGGCCACGGACAGTGTGACAGAGCTTGTGCTGAGCAAGTGTTTGTTCAGAATTAGTCTTGAATAAGTGAATATTGAGGTTTAATTTTGTAAGTTCCAAGACATTTCTATGAAGACATAGCTTCACATACCATAAAAATGGAAGTAATAATCCAATTCTATGATAGTATGATTGAGATTTAAACTTGTTTTAAATGTCTATTTATTTTTGAGAGAGAGAGAGAGTGAGAGAGAGCACCAGCAGGGGAGGAACAGAGAGAGAGGGAGACACAGAATCTGAAGCAGCTCCAGGCTCCAGGCTATCAGCGCAGAGCCCCACACAGAGCTAGAACTCATGAGCTGTGAGATCATGACCTGAGCCAAAGTCGCACACTTAACTGACTGAGGCACCCAGGCATCCCTGTTTGAGATTTAAAATGAATTTGAATAAATCACATTAAAAATTTTTTGAAATGTATTTTGGAGAGAGACAGAGACAGAATGCGAGTGGGTTAGGGGGGCAGAGAGAGAGGGAGACACAGAATCCAAAGCAGGCTCCAGGCTCTGAGCCATCAGCACAGAGCCTGACGCGGGGCTCGAACTCACAGACCGCAAGATCATGACCTGAGCCGAAGTCAGACGCTCAACCGACTGAGCCACCCAGGCACCCCTAAATTTTTTTTTAATGTTTATTTATTTTTGAGAGAGAGACAGACTGTGAGTGGGGGAGGGGCAGAGAGAGGGAGACACAGAACCCGAAGCGGGCTCCAGGCTCCGAGCTGTCGGCACAGAGCCCGACACGGGGCTCAAACTCGTGAACTGAGAGATCATGACCTGAGCCGAAGTCAGACACCTACCAACTGAGCCACCCAGGCACCCCTGAATAAATCACATTTCAATTAAAGCACACATAAATAACTCTCTTGCACAAGGCGTACTTAATAGCGTTTATTAGACACCTGTGCAAGCGTGCAAGTTCTTACCTGCTCTTTCTCCATCTTCACGTTAACTCTACGTGTTTGGTCTTATTATTTTCCATTTTATAGTTGGGGAAACAGGCTCAGAGAAATAATCGTAAGTCAGTCTTGAGATTTCAATTCAGGCCTCCTCTTTTTAGTCTCAAGTCTCGCTCTTTTATATTCTAGCTGCCTTTTTGTTTGCAAATGTGACACGATGGACTTACATAACTGACTTAGAGTACACATTGTGTTTCAGCCACTTTGTCTTACAAGATGCTCTTTCTGTTGTCTTATCTTAAGATGGAAACCCACACCCGCATCTCTCACTAGTAGGAGACCCTGCCGTTCTTAGATGGCCTTAGTGGAGACTTCGGGTCTCGGCAAGTGGGAGCATCAGAGAGGAAGCGCAGCTCTTCTCCTGTGTGAGCCCCAGCCTCTCTCCCCTGCTCTCCTCTGTGCACCCTCCCGAGTCCGAGTCCGCAGAGCCAAGCCCGGAGGCTGTGCTACTGGCACTCTGTGCTCCCTCCCTTCCTGGCCCCCCTTCAAGGGAATCCCAGGCGAAATCATGCAGGAAAACGTGACAGGACTGAAAACGTCTGTTTATGGAGCAAGCTGAGCGAAATCTGACTGTTGATGTGTGCAGAGCTGAGTGGGCCCCTGGTTTCTTTCTCCCTCAGCCTCTGCAAGGCAGACCCTCATTCATGTATGGAGAGACAGTTACTATAAAGGGAGACTTACAGTGTGGGCCCTGGATGCAGCAGATAGGGTCTCAGACCTTAGCTTTGCCACTCGCCAGTTGGGGCATGCTGGGAAAATTGGTTAGCCACCCTGAACCTCAGTTTCCGTATCTGTAAGGTGGATCTGGTGCCTGCCTAACAGGGTTGTGGTGAGATTTCGGTGTAACAGTCCTTTGAGGTGTTTAGCATAACGTCTGCTCATGGGAAGTGTTCAGGAAATGCCAACTCTTATCAGTCCCGTGCCCAAGAGCTCACGATGCAAGGGGGCAAGCAGACTTTCAAGGTAAATGGCAGCACAGCAGATGTGGTCCTGCTGCAGCCTGTGCGTGGACGAGAGTATAGGAGGGGCAACTCCCTGCCTGGGGAAAGGGGCCAACCCTCCTGAAAACAACAGGTGGGCAGTTTGCAGAAATCGTGGGGGGGGGGGGGGGAGAATTGTCGACCAAATGCACACGTGCTGTGGCCCCAGAGTGCGAGAGGATGTGACACCATGCGGTGGTGCCAGCGAGAGAGCTCCGTGTGAGCAGAGGGCAGTGTCTGGAGCACGTGCTGGGACTGGGAGAGCAGGCTGGAGCGTGGTGCGGGGAGCCCGTGAGGGGCCCAGAGCGTGTGCTCTGGTCAGAAAGGCGCGTCTTAGTCTGCTGGGAATGGGGCCTCCCTCGGGGGTTAGCTCCCGATTGATGCCGTGGGGCCTCGGGTTCACCTCCCAGCCTCTCTGTGCCTCGTCGTCATCACCATAAAGTGCAGGTGAGTGACACCCACCTTGCAGGGTTCCGATTAATCCGTGCTCTTAGCGTAAGAAGGTCTGCACATAGTACTATGTAAGTGGTGGCTATACAATAGGAGCGTTCTTTCCAAGGTCAGAAGTCGGAAGTTCTAAATCAGTGTCTAAATCAGTGAATTGGTTTTCATCTCCCAGGAAAGTGCTGTTTCAGACTCTGAAATGTAAGTGTCCTGTCATTTGTTTTAACGCCAAGGATTTTGTGAGGACAGTGCTGCAGTTTTTGGTAATGATGGCGGTTGGAAGCACGGTAAGTTTTCGTTTTCACGATCTCTGAAATCTGACTCTCCAGCAATGACCCCTCCTGACAGCGGGAGGCAGCACCAGGCAGCTGGGCCGAGGGTCCCAAGGGTGAGGGGACACCTTCCCTCCGTGCTTTCGATTGCTTGTTTTTGTTTTTGCTTTTGTTTTGCAAGTGTGTATATTCCTTCTGTAGTTTAAAATAAGAAAAGTGAGTTATGCAGTGTGTTCGGATGGCATTTGTTGTGACCACAAATAGCTTTAAACTCCCTGAGAATTAAACTAAAGTCCAGACACATGAGAAGACGCTCAACATCACTCAGTATGAGGGAAATACAGATCAAAACCACAGTGACCTGGCACCTCACACCTGTCAGGATGGCTGAAATCAAAATCACAAGAAATAACAAGTGTTGGCAGGGACGTGGAGAAAGGGGAACCTTCGTGCCCTGCTCATGGGAATGCAAACTGGTGCAGCTGCTCCGGAGAACAGTGTGGAGGTTCCCCCCAAATTAAAAATAGAATTGCCCTATGTGCCGGTAATCACACTACGGGGTATTTACCCACAGAATACAGGAACACTAGTTCAAAGGGATGCACGCACCCCAGTGTTCATACCAGCAGAACAATAGCTGAGCTACGGAGGCAGCCTTGTGTCCCTCTGCTGAGGAATGGGTAAAAGAGGTGTGCTGTGTGTGTACAATGGAATGTCACTCGGCCATCAGAAACCGTGAAATCTTGCCGTTTGCAGTGATGTGGATGGAGCATTTTGCCAAGTGAAATAGGTCTGTCAGCGGAAGACAGATACCATACGATTTCACTCATACGTGCAATTTCAGAAACAGATGAGCAAAGGAGAAAACAGAGCAAATCAAGAAACAGAGTCCTGACTACAGAGAACACACTGCTGGCTACCAGAGGGGAGCTGGGGCTGGCGGAAATAGGCGATGGGGACTAAGGAGGGCTCTTGTGGTGACGAGCACTGGCTACTCTATGCAGCTGTTGAACCACTGTGTTGCGCACCTGACATTAATTAAACTGTGTGTTCACTAACTGGAATGAAAATTAGACTAAATTAGATTAAAAATAATGAAGTCCAGAGTAATTAACATCAAAACAATATAGAACGCGTTTTTATCTTGCATTTAATATAGTAAAAAAATTGTTAAGTTTTTTCACTAGATGAACAGGCATGCACATCATAGGATCTAGGTAGTAGATGCATGAATGTTCACTGTGTAATTCTTTTTAAATTGTCTGCATGTTTGAAAATATTCGTAATACGATGTTGGAAAAAAAACTTTTGATTGTACAGAAATTTCCAACATGTACAAAAGTACCTGTTATACAGTAAGAACTATATATTTAGTCTTTGACCCTGTTTCCTGGCACATAGTTCCTAAGACCCTTGCAATGCTCCGAGTGCTAAGAGTGTCTTTTGTGTGCTGAGAGTATTCAGAGCTGAGGCCCCCATCCGCTTCTGGATGGGACCACAAAACCACAACCACGCCCTGCTCAGTGGGTGGGACTGCAAGCCCCACCCCCGCCCCGCCCCCACCCCCACTCCAGGGAGGGAGAGGGGATGGGGAGGCAGGCAGTCTCGGGGGCTGGCAATCTCATCAGTCACACCTGTGCAATGGGACCTCCATAGATGCCCTGCACGGGGTAGAGGGGGGGATCCAGAGAGCTCCCAGGTTGGTGAGCACGTCTGGGTGCTGGCGCTCCCCCTGCCCTGTCCCTTGCCCTGCATGTCTCTTCCTTCTGGATGATCCTGAGTTGTGTCATTCCTAATAAACAAGTATTAGTAAGTGAGGTGCTTTCCCGAGTCCCGCGAGCCACGCTGGCCGACCACGGGGCCCGGGGAGGGGGTAACGGGAACCCCGGTTTGCAGCTGGTCGGTAGGAGGCTCAGGAGGCATCTGAGAAGGGGGGGTCTCGTGAGGCGGAGCCCTCAGCCTCCGGCATCTGCACTAAGCTCAGCGGGTGTCAGAACGGCGCCCGCGTCTGCAGAGAGCGGGACAGCTGTGGGGGGGACAGACCCACACACCGGTTTTCGGAGGTGGTATTGGAGAACACAACACAGTACCCATCACCCTGTCCAATCTTCTCTCCTCTGTCACGCCTCACATTTCCAAACCGCCCCCCCCCCAATTATTTTGTGGCAAATTCCAAGCATCATGTGATTAATCTGTAAATATTTCAGTTACATGATGAGACACGAGAGTTTCATTTTAAGATGATGCCATCATCATCTCCCCCCAAATTCGTAGTGATCTTTCAGTGTTATTAGATATCCAGTCGGTGTCTGCACTGCCCCTGTTGTCTTTAAATATTTTGTTTGCTTGGTTTGGGTGTTTACACTTTGCATGACTTGAGATCCAAACAAAGGTTAGGTTATCCCGGAGCTGGGATAGGTGTGATATTTTTCTTAAGTTTCCTTTCTTTTCATCTACATATTCTCTCTCCTTGTTTTGTCTTCCTGAAATTACTTCGTCCTTTTGGATAGAACCAGGTTGTCACATACGATGGCCCAGAGTCTAGATTTTTGGGAACGTGCCCCCTTCTTGCCACTTAGGGTGTTCTTCTCGCTCTTCTATTCTGTAAATTGACACTTAGATCTGGAGGCTTGGTCTGATTTCAGGCCTGATTTGGGGAAGGCAAGACTATATCCTGACCCTGACGCTGACACTGACCCCTGACCCTAGGCGTGTCCTCCTGTCAAGAGGTACATGATGCCTGGTTTTTTATCTTCTCTGCGATGTTTGAACTCTTATTGTGTACATTGATGCGTGTTTATCTAGAATCTGTTTTCCATCTCAGTTGCCTTTTATTAAGGAAATTCTTCTCTTCCATCGTCTTTTTCGTGTGCAGCCTTGTCTCCTGGCTTTTGTGTACTGCCAGTTCCGTTTTGTTTCTGAAACAGTTGTGTTTTATTTCCCTTTCCCAAACCCTTTCCTTTCTTTGTTCAATTTTTATTTTTCTAAGTATTTCTAATTTAGTTATTCTTCATAACTTTTATTATTTTTCTCAACTTTTCTTAGCTCATTTCAAATCTGTTTCGCTGGCCTTTCTTTGTCCACTACTGGCGTTTTCTCCCCATCGTGGGTTTTGCCTGGTGGGCTTTGATGTGTTAGTTGTGAGCTTACAGCAACCAGTCCCTGCGACCCTTCAGTGCTGTCACATCTTCCCCAAGAGTTTTCAAAAATATATGTTGGCTGAGCCTTGAAAAGGCAAGTAGAGTCAGCTAGCCCAATGGGGTCGGTTAGCATTGCCGGGCAGTGTGGGGCGGGGTCACGCATGGCCGCGGCAGGTGCAGGCGTCCAGGGCGCCTGCCACTGTTCTCCGTCCAAGGTGCCAGGTGAAACAAAGACATGAAACAAAAAAGTCATGATACTTGGTGTGTTGGCAAACGTGACTCTCCTAGACTGGCATAATTTAAAGATGCCAGAAAAATAATATTTAGTGTATTGTGATCTAAGACCACAGATTTGTTTGAAAGCAAACTTATTTTTGTGTAACATTATTCAAAGTGTTAAAGTAACTTGAAAAGCAATCACTTAGGACTCAGATTTATCTCTGTTGTTCAGCACCCCCCAACCTTTATGGCTCCCCTGTCCGTGTCTAAAATACTCTGGTACTGAAACTTATTTAGCAAATGCCATTTTTATTTTTCACAAAACATCTTCCCACACGTCTCACAGATGCTCACAGGAACCTCTTGCCAGGGTCTCCAGATGAGAAAGCCACAAGGTGGGGGCATTGACTGCCAGGGGTGGCCTACCGCCCGGTTCTTCTTACACATCCCGTGCAGCAGAGGTCTGTGGGTCTCTAGGAGTTTTCCGCATGTCGGGGGACCCTGAATGCCAGGCGTCCGTGCCCTCACGCGCACTGCCCATCCACCCCCACCCAGAACTCAGCGATGAGCCGTGTACGCTTTTCCTTCTACTCAAGACACTTGGGTTCCTGGACACCTTGAAGTGAGGTCAGGGATGCCTGGGAAGGCAGCCCGGTGAGGGCGTGTGTCAGAAAGCTGGGGAGCAGGGGCAGAGGGGGCAGGAAGAGTGCCTGAGGATTCTCACCGCCGTGTCTCTCAACATTTTTGAGAGCTTCCTGTTCCACGTTTGTTCAGAGTGTTGCGGCTGCCCAGGGTCTGTCCCCCACGGAGATTGCCTATGCGGGACCTGGGTTGTGGAGGCCACTCTTCCCACAGGTTCAGACTTCCCTAGGAGTGGCAGAGCATCCCTTGGCTCTCACCGTTGGGACTTGAGGGGATGGCGGTGCTGGTATTGATTCGAGCCTTGAGGACCTCGTAAGGGAAGGACAAGGACAGTCCTTCTTTTCCGCACAGTACTAAATGCCCTTTTTCTCTGTAGTTGTGCATTTCGTAGGGCTAGACCCCAGAATTGCCGCACGGCTCATAGATCCTGAGGATGCCACACCTTCTTTTGAAGATTTAGTGGCAAAATACCTCGAAAGCGCCATATCTGTCACCGTGAGCAGCACGTACGGGAATTCCTCAAGAAATGTGGTGGTGAGTTGTGTTAAGATAAGGCTTTACCCGAATTTTTTCCTAGAAACTTTTTACACTTCATAGACAATCTAGTAGCAGAAAGAACATGGCTGACATTCGTTTTCACTTATTTTGCACAAATGCTTTCTACCCTGACATTTCTGGTGGAAGACACTGAGTAAGGACGGGTGACTTGATTCTTTCAGGAAACTGTTCCCGGGAGGCCCTCTTCACAGTGTGATTCTTCTGAACGGCCCCTCTGGTGTCGGAGAGCCACCTGCTGTGACCTGAGGGCTGCTAGTTCATAAACTCCTCGTGCTGCTGACCCAGCCTCTGTGGCAGAGGCTGTGGGCTCACCTCGGCCCGTGTGCTCAGGAGCATCCCAGCCCTTCCTGGGGATGCACCCAGGTGTTAGGAACCACGTCTGTGGGAGCCACGGTGCTCACAGCCCTGGAGCCTGGCCCAGAGCCTCCCATGGCCCCACAGCAGGCCCCACAGGAGGCAGTGCCATGGGAGCAACGTGGGCCACTGCAGTGGGGCCACTCTGTTCAGGCTTCCTGCTTGTAAATCAGCAGCTACGTGCTGGAAACACAGCTGGGAGAGCGTGCAGGGTGCTCAGGGAGCACAACGTTGGCCGCGGCTGGGAACCTTTGGGGCCACGCGGCTGGCGATGTGCCGGCACTGAGGCTGGGGGTGGGGTTTGCTGGGGTTTGCACCTCATCCTGGGCGCTCTGGTAGGGAGGGAGACAGTCAGATAGGGACTTGGGGTTAACAATGCAGAAACTCACTTGCCCTTAATTTGAAAAGAGATCTGCCAGAGGGATATGGGGGAGCTCCCAGATCAGAGGAACAGCAGGACCAGGCCTTGGGAAGGGAAGGCCCTGAGGCCTGGGGGCCGGCAGTGAGCCGTGACCTCGCATCCACATGTCACTTTTGTCCAAGACTCAGTTTCAGCACTAGGAGTGCCTCGTTTCCCTCACTGTGCCCCACGTGTGCCCCTTGGTGGGGACACGGCACGGAGGTGAGTTCTACTGGTCCGTCCTACGAGGACGAAGAGGAAACTTTCCCAAACAGAAGCTGAGACACTGTCACTGAAACGGGGATGTGCTCACCTCGGTATTACCAGCCCCACTTTACAGATGAGAAGACCAAGGTCAGAGAGGCCAGTGTGCAGGCACCTTGCCCAAAGTTAAGCTGAGGCTGTGGTTCAAAGGGTGCTTTCTGACTCTGAAGTCTAATTTCTTTCTAGTGTGCATCTGGGATGGGAGCGGCTGCAGGGAACAAAGGACCAGCTGCAGAGGGCGTTGCACCCGGGCTGGAGCGGCTACCCAGGGGGCTGTGGGCTCAGCCAGGTGAGGGGTGGGCACGGGGAGCTTCACCCCCAGGCCCTCGTCACACTCCAGGAAGAAAAGCAGCAGCCTCCTTAGCTAAATGTGTCCATTGCAGTGTGGAGGGAGGAGCAAGCTGACTGAGGAGGTGCTGTGAGCTGTCAGAATGCAGGGGGAGTTGGAGCAGAGGGAGGAAGCAGCAGGGGTGCAGGAGGGGATGGGAGAATGAGGCAGAAGGTGTGGAAGAGGGCGAGCTGTGTCAGGGGCTCTGTCAGGAAAGTGCAGAGCTCAACCTTGTCCTGAGGAGGCCCAACTGGAGAACCACTCAAAGTGGAGGCTACGGGGTCAGCTCTATCCTGTGGAAGGCTCTTTGGGCAGGAGTGGACAGTCTGCTCACGGTACCTGGTGCCCTTGGCCAGGCTGCAGGAGCACCAAGGCCCGGGATGACTGGACAGCAAATGCCAGCCTACAGCGACCTACTGTCAGCTCATGGTCCTGGGTTTTCTCCGGCTTGGGGCCTTGAGCCCAGCGCAGAGTGTGGGGAGTCGTCTGGCAGAATGAGGTGTTCAGGAGGAGAGTCAGACTGAGTGTGGGGAGGGTGGGCTGCAGCTTGTCCCCCGCCCCATCTGTCCCCTCCCAGGGTGTCTGTGGGTGTTGTCTGGGCCAGGACGGGTGGTGAGGTGGCCATGTGGAGGGCACGCTCCTCTCTCCCCCACTGTATGATCTGTGCTCCTGGGGCACTTAGCTTCTCCACGGTTCCTGTAAAATGAGGAAACACCGGGTAAGGGAGAAGGTGTGAGGCTCCAGGTAGCGTCTTGCATTTGCATGGGAGCTCATGTGCTTGAGGTGTTGGTGATGCCACGGTGTCACGTCTGCCGTGGAAAGACTCACGCTACCGGCCAGTACCCATTTGCGTCTGTTTTGTCACTTCCTGGATTGCGGCGAACATTCCTGCTGAGTTTGCCTAATCTTCAATTCTCGTGATCTTTTAAAGAACCAGAATGGGGGTGCCTAGGTGGCTCAGTCGGTTAAGCGTCTGACTTCAGCTCAGGTCATGATCTCCTGGTCTGTGAGTTCGAGCCCCGCGTCGGGCTCTGTGCTGGCAGCTCAGAGCCTGGAACCTGCTTACGATTCTGTGTCTCCCTCTCTCTCTGCCCCTCCTCTGCTCATGCTCTGTCTCTCTCTGTCTCAAAAATAAATAAATAAATAATTAATTAATTAAAAAAAATAAAAAAAAATAAAGAAAGAAAGAACCAGAATGTACGTGTGAACCTGAAGATACTCTACAGACTCACGATGGGCCTTTGTTCTCAGTTGAAGGCAAGGCATTTTATCATAACTTGGGGTCAGCGGGCCACTCTTGCTCACTGTCCCCCAACAGCATCATTCATTCCCATCCACACTCACAGCATCTTCGAGTGCGTAAGAAATGGGACATTGAGCTCTAAGGCCAAGTTAAGCTGCACATCATTCATAGAAGGATAGTCAGATGATAAGAACTGAAGTGGTTTTTTTTAAACGTTTATTTATTTTTGAGAGAGTGCAAGTGGGGGAGGGGCAGAGAGAAGGGGACAGAGGATCCAAAGCAGGCTCTGTGCTGACAGTGCAGGGCCCAACGTGGGGCTCGAACTCATGAACAGTGAGATCATGACCTGAGCTGAAGTCAGACGCTCAACTGACTGAGCCACCCAGGTGACCCTAGACCTGAAGTTTTAAAAATGTTTTCTGTGGGTTAACAATTGGAGGAGTTTTAAAAGCCACCAATTCAATTGGAACATTTCTGGTGCTGCAGTTAACATCAAAGCTGAGCGTTTATTTTAGTTAATAGTGAGGTGGAACCGCTCTACTCAAGGTCTCATTGGGAAGCAGAGGGCATTCGAGGGAATGATCTAGAAGAGTTGAAGGAAGGGACTGTGTACTGAGGCAAGGCCAGGGGTGAGGGGACCAGCAAGAGACACAGAAGCCTCCAGGGCAGGCACTGGCTGGAAGCATTTCCACCCCCGGGCTTGGAGGGTGAGCTGTCAACGGGACCCTGAGAGGGCAGTGGCCTTGCAGGGGCTGCCGGTGGGGGAGCCAGGCCCCAGAAGCTGTGGCTGCAGGCCAAGGACTGTGGGCTGGTGGGTCGGGTCCAGTGGGAGAGAAGAAGCCCACCTCTCTCCCCTGCCACCCCAGATGGGCAAAACCAGCCCGAGAGCCAAGGAGGAGCCAGTTGCTGGCCTGGAGGACATCAGCCGTTCCTCGAGGGCAAAGCACAGAGCGCTGGGCCTGGAGGTACAGGCGGCAGAGGGGTGGACAAGGCCGGGGCCTCTCAGCAGCAGGAAGGGATGAACAAGACAGAAGCTCTGATGGGGGCATGAGGGTGGTCTGAACAAATGCAGAGATGTTTCATACTCTTGGAGGACGTCGTGACCTAATACAAAGATTTCACCTCTGTCCACGTTAACCTACAAAGCCGATGCAAAATCCAATGAAAATTCTAGTTACGCTTTTGTGAATTCAGTAAACCTATTCGGAAATGAAAATGGAAGGCTAAAAGTCTAAAAATACCTAAATCACACTTAAAAATGAGAAGGATTAAAGAAAATTGGGAGTGAGGTTTGTCCTACCTGATATTTCTAAATATCTCTATGAGGTCTTGGTAATAAAATAGGGTACTTGCAGGAAATAGGAGTTTTACTAGGAAGCGGGGGGAGGGCAGTTGTTGGGTAGGGGCCCGTGTTCACTCCAGAGGTGCCCGAATTCCACCTCCATGAGATCAAGTAGGCTGTTGAGCAGAATGCAGGTGCCAGTAATTTAAAAGTTAAATTGATAATAATTTCTTCCTGTGCAACAGGTTTACGGTTTATGGCAACTATTTTGTACTTTGGAGCTTCCTCTGATACCGATTTTGGCAGGTAAGGTACCATAAACATGATGGCCAGTCATCTTTCTAGAGAGTTCTTTACCTTGTTTGAGAGCAACTCTTTCTGTCTTATTTAGGGGTGGGCAGGGTGTCGTGTGGGCACTGAGAGGGAACAAGCCCTTTATTTTCCCTTTCTGTAACAAGAGGGGTTGGACTGCATCACCTCTTGATCTAGAAAGTTCTGACATTTCAGTCACGGGGGATTCCTTTTGTGCTGTCTGGCTTTGCTGAGTGCCTGGGTGAGGGGCAGTGTGTGCTCTTGAGAGCAGCAGTGTGGGAGGAGGCCTTCAGCCTGTTCCGCAAGACTGCGGGTGTTTGGGCCCACCCCTTGGAGAGAGCCCCTAGAAGGGCTGCAGGGCTCTCCTCTGCCTTTGCTTTGTAGCCCTCTGGGCACCTAGGTCCTGCTGGGCACTAGGAGAGCCGAGCCCCGCCCAGCACTCTGCAGCTGGCCTGGCCAGTGGCGGCTCCGTTCAGTGTGGCTGGCCAGCGTGCATCCCCGTACCTACTGGCTCTAGTGCTGGGCTCAAACACTGGCCCCAGTGGACAGTTTGTCAAGGTCGGACACAGCAGGTGCTGCCGTTGTGTCCCCGTCAGGGAGTGAGGCTTGCTCCTCATTCTAGAGTCTTTCACAGAAATGATTGGTTGATTGATAGATACAGTGCAAATTTTATCTGCTCTGGCTTTTGAATCACAGTGATGGAAAACCACAGCATTCGGGTGAACAGAGAAGAAACGGAGAGGACTTCAGCACTTCTTGGGGTATGTTATTTCAGAGCCCTGGTGCCTGTCAGCCTTATTCTGCATGTGAGTCCTTCCTCCCCCTTCCTCCCTTCCTCATTCAGGCAGCACTGTGGATGCCTCCTGTCTCTGACCCCTGCAGGGGAGCATCGCCCACCGAAGAGGTTCAGACAAGCAGGACAGCTGGGTGCTCCCCCATGGGGTGTGTGTGTGGTTTCGTGGACCTTCTGGCCTTCTCAAGAGTCAGGTTCTTCTCACAAGGACATCTCCCCGTAGTGTGGTGAGGGGAATTCATGGGTTTCTTGGATTCTTTAAAAAAAAGCAAGAACAAAACTTTCTGTCAAAAATAAAAAATACAGGGGCGCCTGGGTGGCGCAGTCGGTTAAGCGTCCGACTTCAGCCAGGTCACGATCTCGCGGTCCGTGAGTTCGAGCCCCGCGTCAGGCTCTGGGCTGATGGCTCGGAGCCTGGAGCCTGTTTCCGATTCTGTGTCTCCCTCTCTCTCTGCCCCTCCCCCGTTCATGCTCTGTCTCTCTCTGTCCCAAAAATAAATTAAAAAATGTTGAAAAAAAAAAAAAATTAAAAAAAAAAATAAAAATAAAAAATACAGAGAGATGCATACAGATGCATGAAAATATTTTCCTGAAGTTATTTTATAGGAAACTCTGGTATAACCATTACCCAGGTCGAAGTGTAGAGTTCCCAGAAGCCCTGTGTGCCCTCTCCCTGTCAGAGCCCCTCCATCCTGACTTTGGGAGTCATTACGTTGTTGCTTTTCTTAGCACTTTTCCACCTCAATGCCTAAACTATAGTTGAGCTTTTCTTTGGAACTGTACGTTCATGGTGGTGGCTGACGTCTGTCCCTTGGCCTCCGTGTCCCAGCTTCACTGATGTCCTCTGTCACTTGGTGCCTGCCTGGTCTTCCATCATACCTTCCGTCCCACTGTTGGTAGGCATCTGGGTTGTTGCCAGCTTGCAGCCTTTACAAGCCACACTGCACCCTTAAACGTGTCTCCCTGGGGCACAAGGCAGGTGGGCTGCTGGGGCCCCAGGATGGGCCCGCTCCGCTTTATTAAGTAGGACTGAATTGCTTTCTGAAGTGGCAGCTGCCAGAAGTACACACGGTCCTGCCATTACCCATCCTTATCTGCATGGGGGACAGCAGACGTTCAGCAGGAGTCATTCTGATGAGGACATAATGATATCTCCTTATGATTTTGGTTTCTATTTTCCTGATTACTCATGAGATTGAATAGCTTTTCATATCATCATTGGCTATTAGGAGTTTCTCTTTGGTAAAAGATCTGTTCAAGTTTTTTACCCATTTTTATATGGCGGGTTTTATGTTTTTCTTGCTAATTTATAGAACATCTTGATATAGTCTGGTTACAAGCCTGTTACATATACCTTCTGTCATTCTGTCTTACCTTTTTACCCTCCTAATGGTGTCTTTTGATGAACAGAAGTTCTTATTTTTATTTTTATTTATTTATTTTTTAAAAGATTATTTATTTTGGGGCGCCTGGGTGGCTCAGTCAGTTAAGCGTCCTGCTTCGGCTCAGGTCATGATCTCACAGTTTGTGGGTTCGAGCCCCACGTCGGGCTCTGTTCTGACGGCTCAGAGCCTGGAGCCTGTTTCAGATTCTGTGTCTCCCTCTCTCTCTCTGTCCCTCCCCTGTTCATGCTCTGTCTCTGTCTCAAAAATAAAAAAAATAAACAGTAAAAAAAAAAAAAGATTATTTATTTTGAGAAAAAGAGCGTGTGAGCAGAGGAGGGGCAGAGAGAGAGGAGAAAGAGAATTCCAAGCAGGCTCCACACTTGGAACGCAGAGCTGATGTGAGGCTCTATCTCACAAACCACGAGATCATGACCTGAGCCTAAGTTGGATGCTTAACCCACTGAGCCACCCGGGCACCCCAGAAGTTCTTAATTTTTAATGTAATCTACCAGTCTTTGTCTGTATGGTTAGTGCCTTTTGTATGCTGTTCAGGAAAGCATTCCCTATGTCAGGCTCATGAAGTATTCTCGTGTATTGTATTTAAAAGCTGTCTTGGGGCGCCTGGGTGGCGCAGTCGGTTAAGCGTCCGACTTCAGCCAGGTCACGATCTCGCGGTCCGTGAGTTCGAGCCCCGCGTCAGGCTCTGGGCCGATGGCTCGGAGCCTGGAGCCTGTTTCCGATTCTGTGTCTCCCTCTCTCTCTGCCCCTCCCCCGTTCATGCTCTGTCTCTCTCTGTCCAAAAATAAATAAAAAACGTTGAAAAAAAAAAAATTTTAAAAGCTGTCTTCATTAGGGGCACCTGGGTGGCTCAGTCGGTTGGGTGTCTGACTTTAGCTCAGGTCATGATCTCACGGTTCGTGAGTTCGAGTCCCGTGTCGGTGTCTGTGCTGACAGCTCAGAGCCTGGAGCCTGCTTTGGATTCTCTGTCCCCCTCGCTCCATGCCCCTCCCCCACTCACACTTTGTCTGTCTCAAAAATAAACAAACATTAATAAAAATAAATAAATAAATAAACATAAAAATCAAAGCTGTCTTCATTAACCTTTGCGTTTAGGTTTATAATCCACCTGGAACTGGTTTTTTTCTTTTCATGTACTTTTTAATTGAGAAAGAAATTGCATACAGTGAATGGTATAACTGTTTTTAATTATTGTGATAAAATGCATTTAACATAAAACTTACCATCTTAACCATTTCTCGTTAGAGAATATGGGGGTAGCAAATGCATCCACATGATTGTACAACCATCATCAGCATCTACTCTGTACCCGTAAGACTGAAATTGTATCCCTTAAGCAGTAACTTCCCATTCTGCCCTCCCCCGGCTCTTGGCAGGCACGGTTATACTTTCTGTCTGTGATTTGACTACTCCAAGTACTTCATGTAAGTGGAATCATACAGAACCTGTCGTTTTGTCACTGCCTTATTCCACGTGGCATGATGTCCTCAACATTCATCCCTGTTGTCGCAGGTGTCAGAATTTTCTTCCTTTTCAAGGCTGAACACTACTCCATTATATGTGTATGCCACATTTTGTTTACCATTCTTCTGTCAATGGATGTAAGCAGCTTGGGCCACTTCTATTTTTTAGCCATTGTGAATAATGCTGCTATAAAAATGGGTGTAAAAATAAATATCTCTTTGAGACCCTGCTTTTAATTCTTTTGAGTACATGCCCCAAAGTGAATTGCTAGATCTTATGGTAACTTCTAATGTTTTGAGGAACCACTGTACTTTTTCCACAGTGGCTGTACCGTTCTCCACTCCCACTAATAGCTCACAAGTGCACTTTCTCCACATCCTCACCAACACCTCTTGTTTTCTGTTTTGTTTTGTTTTTAAAATAGCCACGCAATGTGTGTGAGGTGGTATCTCATTGTACTTTTGATTTTGCATTCCCCTATTGATTAGTAATACTGATTTATCTTTTCATGTGCTTATTGGCCATCTGTGTATCTTTTTTGGAAAAATGTCTATTCAAGTCCTTTGCCCAGTTTTGAATCGGGCTGTTTGTTTTTTCTCTTGTTGAGTGTTGAGAGTTTTCTTGTTGAGTTTTAGGAATTTTCTTGTTGAGTTTTAGGAGTTCTCTATATATTCTGGATAGTAATAGTTTATCATATAAGTGATTTTTAAATATTTTTTCCCATTTTGTGGGATGCCTTTTTACTCTATTGATAGTGTATTTTGATGCACAGTTTTAAAAATTTTCATAAAGTCCAATTTAAACATTTTTTTCTTAAAAAATATTTTTTTTTCTTTTGTTACCTATGCCATTGTCATATCCAAGAAATCACTGCCAAATCTAGTGTTGTGAAGCTTTTGTACTGTGTTTCCTCCTAAGTGTTTTGTTTCAGGTCTTAGGTTTAGGTCCTTGGTGCATTTTGAGTATATGGTGTGAGGTAGGGGTCCAGTTCTGCATGTGAATGTCCAGTTTTCCCAGCACCATTTGTTGAATAGATTGTACTTTCTCCATTGAATGTTCTTGGTATGCTTGTTAATTCCTAAGTATTTTACTCCTTTTGATGTTACTGTGAATGGAATTGTTTTTGTAATTACTTTTTCAGGTAGTTCATATGTAGAAATGCAACAAGTGATTTTTGTGTGTTGATGTTGCATCCTGCTACTTTGCTGAATTCCAAATTTCTAATGGTTTTTTGGCTTTTTGTTTTGTTTTTGTTTGGTTGTTTTTGTTTTTGTTTGTTTTGTTTTATTTTGTTTTTTGGTGTGGACCCTTTAGAGTTTTGTACACATAAAATAATATCATCTACAAACACAGATAATTTTATTTCTTCCATCTCAATTTGGATGCCTTTTTATTTATTTTCCCTGCCTAATTGCTCTAATCAGAATTTCCACTACCATGTTGAATAGAAGTGACAAAACCAAACAACCTTGCCTTGTTCCTCATCTTAGAGGATATGCTTTCAGTCTTTTACCATTGAGTATGATGGTTCCTGTGGGTTTTTCATATATGGTTTTTAGAATGTGGAGTTAGTTCCCTTCTGTTCTAGTTTGTTGAGTGTTTTTGTAAAGACCGGGCGTTAAATATTATCAAATGATTTTTGTACATCGATTCAGATGATCTTGTGTTTTTTCTCCTCCCCATTCTGTTGATTTGGCATGTTACATTGGTGTATTACATTTATATTGTTACATTCATGCATGTATTGACTCATACCTGCATTCTAGGAACAAATCCCACTTTTTCCTGGTGTATAATCCTTTTAATATATTGCTGAATATATTGCTAGTGTTTTGTTGAGGATTTTTGCATCAATATTCATAAGGGATGTTGGTCTATAGTTTTCTTGTGTCTCTGTCTGGCTTTGGTATCAGGGTGATGCTGGCCTCATAGAATGAGTGAGGAAGTAGTCTTCTCTCCTCTCCATTATTTTGGAAAAGTTCGGGAAGGATTGGTATTGGTTCTTCTTTAAATGTTTGGTAGACTTCACCTGTGTAGCTAATGATGTGGTGCTTTTCTTTTTTGGGAGATTGATTATTGATTCAACTTCCTTTATAGTTGTAGGACAATTCAGTTTTTCTATTTCTTGGTGATTTAGTCTTGGTAGGTTTTGTGACTTTAGCAATTTATTCATTTCATCTAGGTTATCCAATTTGTTGGTGTACAATCATTCATAGTACTTTTTGTTTTTGTAGAATTGATAGTAATGTCCCCACTTCCATTTCTGATTTTAGTAATTTGAGTTTTCTTGTTTTCTTAATCCATCTAGCGAAGATTTGTTGAATTTTTTTTTGATGAACTTTTGGTTTCATTGGCTTTCTCTGTTGTTTCCCTATTATTCATTTATATCTACGCTGATATATATGTATTATCTCCTTCCTTTGCTAGCTTTGGGTTTAGTCTGTTCTTTTTCTAGTTTGTTAAGTTGTAAAGTTACGTTATTGATTTTATATATTTCTTGTTTCTTAATATTTATAGCTATACATTTCCCCTTATCACTGCTTTTGCTGCATTCTGTAAGTTTTGGTACATTGTGTTTTCATTTTCATCCATTTCTAAGTAATTTCTAAATTCCTTTTTGATTTATTCTTTGATCCTTTGGTTGTTTAAAAATGATTTGTTTAGGAGTACCTGGGTAGCTCAGTTAGTTGAGCATCTGACTCTTGATTGTGGCTCAGGTCATGATCCCAGGGTCATAGGATTGAGCCCTGCATTGGGCTCTGCGCTGAATGTGGAGCCTGCTTAAAGATTCTTTCTTTCTTTCTCTCTCTCTCTCTCTCCCTCTCCTTCTGCCCTTCTCCACCACTTGCACTCTCTTTAAAACAACAACAACAAAAAAGATTTGTTTATATTTCCACAATTTTGTGAGTCTTCCAGTTTTCTTTTTGTTACTGATTTCTAACTTCATCCAGTTGTGGTCAGAGAAGATGCTTTGTATGATATCTATTTTTTTTTTTAATCTCTTGTGCCTTAATTTGTGGCCTGCCATATTGTCCTAAATAGTGTCCTGTGTGTGTGTGAGGAGAAGGTGTGTGCGGCTGTTGCTGGGCGGGTGCCCTGTATGTCTGTTCCATCTAGCTGGTTTATTGTATTCAGTCCTCTGTTTCCTTATCCTCTATGGTTGTTCTACTCGTTATTATGAATGGAGTAATCAAGTATACCAACTACTGTTGTAGAATTGTCTACTTCTGCCTTCAATTCTGTCAGGTGTTGCTTCATATATTTTGATGGTCTGTCATGGGGCATGTAAATATTTATAATTGTTATATCATCTTGGTGTATCAGATATATGTCATCCTTTGTCTCTTGTAACGATTTTTTATTTAAAGTCTATTTTTTCTGATATTAATATTACCACCCCAGCTCTACTTTGGTCACTATTTGGTCACTATTTGCATGCATCTTTCTATCCTTGTACTTTCAACCTGTCTGTATCTTTGATTTTAAAGTTTGTCTCTTGTGGACAGTGTCTAGTTGGTTCATACGTTTTTATCTATTCTGCCAGTCTCTGTCTTTTGGAGAGTTTAATCCATTTACATTTAAGTAAATACTGATAAGAAGGGACTTACTTCTGTCATTGTGCTGTTTTCTGTGTGTGTTACAGATTTTTTTGTCTCTCCTGCATTACTGTGTTCTTTGTGTTTGGTTGATTTTTTTGTAGTGAACATTTTAAATTCCTTTCTCATTTTCTTTTGTGTATATTCTATAGCTATTTTCTTTGTGGTTTCCATGGGGATGACATTTAACATCCTAACATTATAACAGTATAATTTGAGTTTATAACAGCTTAACTTGAATAACATGCAAAAACTCTGCTCCTCTACAGCTCTGTCCCCACCCCTTTCAGTTGTTGACGCTACATAATTACATCTTTATACATTGTGTGCCCCAAACATAAGCCAATAGTTTTTTAAAAGTGCATTAGTCTCTTAAATTATATAGAAAACAAGATTTGGAGTTATAAACTGAAGTTACAGTAATACTAGCTTTTATACTTATAACTGTTTATTTTTTAAGTATGGAGAAAATGAAAAGCACAGTGACAAATATGAAAAGCACAGTGACAAATTGTTATATAGTACTAGCTTATATAATTGCTCACATGTTTACCTTTCTCGAGATCTTTATTTTTCCATGTGGCTTTGAGACACTGTCTAGTGTCCTTTTGTCTCACCTGGAGGATCCCTTTAGCATTTCTTCCTGGGCAGGTGAGGTGATCACATCTCCTTCGGCCTTTCTTTATCTGGGGAGGTCTTCATCTCTTCCTCATGCTTCAAGGACAGTTTTTCCAGATGCAGGATTCTTGGTTGACAGGTGTTTCTTTTAGCACTTTGAAAATATTGGCCCACTGTCCTCTGGCCTCCAGTTTCTGATGAGAAATCTTCTCATTAATCATATTGAGGATACTTGTTTGTGATACTTCTGTCTCTTGCTAATTTCAAGATTCTTTGTTTTTGTTTTTTGAAACTTTGATTATAATGTGCCTTGGTGTTGATCTCTTTGAGTTCCTCTTACATGAGGTTTGTGGAACTTCTTCGATGTTATATTCATGTATTTCATCAAGTTGGAGAAGTTTTAGCCGTTGTTTTTTCAAATATTTTTGCTGCCCTTTTCCCTCTCTCCTCCTTTTGAGACACCCACAGTGTACATGTTGGTCTGCTTGATGGTGTCCCACAAGTCCCTTGGGCTCTGTTCACCTTTCCTCAATTTGTTTTCTGTCTTGTTCTTCAGTGTCGGTAAGTTCCATTGTCCTGTCTTCAAGTTCACTGATTATTTCTTCGGCCTGCTCAAATCTGACTTTCAAGCCCCGTAAGGAATTTGCTACTTCAGTTAGTGTACTTTTCAGTAGTAGTTTTCAAATACCCCTGTCTTTAATACCTGGCTCCCAAAAGGAGGAAAAGTGAAAAATGAAGGGGGATATAAAAGGGTGCTGGCCCTTTAAATCCCCTGGAAGTCTGTTCAGCTGGAGGGAGAGGGTCTTACAACAGTGCCAGGATGGGCAACAACAGTGGCTGGCTGCCTGCCTATATGTCTGCACCTCTGTTATCAGAAGCAGCAATCAGTAATCAGAGTACAGATTCCTGATATTTGGAGGACAGGGTCCTTTTGCCCACCCTGGCTCCTGCACACTGCTCCAGAACCAGAGGATTGCCTGCCATGTGGCTGGGGTGGGAGATGGGGGATGGGTAGCTGCTACTGTGCTAAGAGCTGACATTGACCAAAAGTAGCCACAGTTTACCATCCAAACCTCTCCCTGGAAGTTGCGAGCTGCCAGCAGACTCCTGAGTCCAAAATGGTTGTTGCATCAGACAGCTTCTGTCCCTGTGACTTCTGTCCAAGGGGGAGACAGGTTCTCACTTACAGGTGCTTCCTACTCCGCCATCTTCCCAGAATCTCCTTGATGTAAATCCTAAGTGCACAGCCTGACGCATTTTTTGTATGTACACACCCATGTGACTCCAGCCAGAACAAGATATAGCATATTTCCAGCACCAAGAAGGCTCCTTTCTGTCCCCTCCTAGTCTGTACCCCTAGAGACAGCCATTAATCTGACTCCGCATTCAGTGATTTTGAGCTTCACGTAAATGGAACCGCACAGCATTGGCTCTTTGGTTCTGGCTTTTTTTTGGCTCACCATCCACCTATGGGACTTGCTTGTTTGGTTGAGTTTAGCAGAAGTGGCTTCCAGTACAACTTGCTGTGATCACAGCGGCTGTGATCATTCATGTACGCAAACTGTGGTGGATGTCAGTGCTCCTGCCTCTTGGTTTTATGTCTAAAAGTGAAACTGCTGAGTCACAGGGTGTACATGAGGGTAGTAGGTGCCCCCAAGTAGCTCCTGGACTTGGTTGTGACCTTGTCTGGTCCCATGCGCTACATGGTGCTCACTAGTGTGGTGCTGCCAGTCTTTCTCACATCAGCCATTCTGGTGGCTCTGAGGTTGTGTATCACTGTGGATTTAGTTTGCATTTCCCTGACGATTAATCATATTGAGGACCTTATCATGTGCTTGATGGCATTTTGGATATACTCTAGTGATCCAATTTTGCCAAGAATTCACCCGTTGTAAAATTTATGCTAGGGGCACCTGGGTGGCTCAGTTGGTTAAGCATCTGACTCTTTGTGTCAGCTCAGGTCATGATTTCACAGTCATGGGATGGAGTCCTACAATGGGCTCCTCACTGAGTGTGGATCCTGCTTGGGATTCTCTCCCCCCCCCTCCCCCACTTGTTGGTGTTCTCTCTCTCTCTCTCTCTCATTTCTCAAAATAAAATAAATAAATTTTTAAAAATTTATGCTAATCGAACTTTTCATGTTGATTTGTAGGAATTCTTTATATATTTTGCATGTGAGTCCTTTGTAATAAATTCTGTACGCAAGTCCTTTGTAATATATATTGAAAATTCTTTCTTCCCATCCAGGGTTTGGCAAACAATACTCTGTGGGCCAAATCCATCCTGTGGCCTACTTTCATATGGCCTACAAGTTAAGAGTGGTTGTTACAGGTTTTAAAAGACAAACACCTAGGGGCGTCTGGGTGGCTTAGTTGGTTAAGTGTCAGACTCTTGATTTCGGCTCAGGTTGTGATCCCAGGGTTGTGAGACTGAGCCCTGCGCTGCACTGACAATGTGGAACCTGCTTGAGATTCTCTCTCTCCCTCTCTCTCTCTGCCCTTCCCCTGCTTGCACGGGTGCAGTCTCTCTCTTTGAAAAAAAGACACCTAAACAAAAATAAAGGAGAATATGTGACAGAGGCCATATGTGGCCCAAAGAATCTAAAATACTTCCCAGCCCAGTCTGTGTCCGTGGCTTGTCTTTTCACTCTTTTTTGTTTTTGTTTTTTGTTTTTTTGTTTTGTTTTCACTCTTAATAGTGGCATCTTTTGGTAAACAGAATCTCTTTATTTTACTGAAGTCCAGTGAACCTTTTTTTTTTTAAATGTTTAAGAATTTTTATGTGCTAGTATCTTTTGTCTGCCTTCTCGTAAAGAAAGATATTCTTCTGTGTTTTCTGATATAAGCTGTATTATTATTTTTTAATGTTTATTTATTTTTGAGAGAGAGAACATGTGCACAAGTGGAGGAAGGGCAGCAAGAGGGCAGGACAGAGGATCCCAAGCGGGCTCCATGCTGACAACCAAGAGCCAAGAACATGAAGCAGGGCTCAAACTCATGAACTGCGAGATGATGACCAGAACCCAAGTCGGATGCTTAACTGACTGAGCCGCCCAGGCGCCCTGTAAGCTGTATTATTTTAAGCTACCATCCATTTCATGTTAATTTTTCTTTTTTAAAATTTTTTTTTTCAACGTTTTTTTATTTATTTTTGGGACAGAGAGAGACAGAGCATGAACGGGGGAGGGGCAGAGAGAGAGGGAGACACAGAATCGGAAACAGGCTCCAGGCTCCGAGCCATCAGCCCAGAGCCTGACGCGGGGCTCGAACTCACGGACCGCGAGATCGTGACCTGGCTGAAGTCGGACGCTTAACCGACTGCGCCACCCAGGCGCCCCTCATGTTAATTTTTCTATATGATATTAAGCATGGTTAAGATTTCTTCCCAAGTTAGGGGCACCTGGGTGGCTCAGTCGGTTGAGTGTCTGACTTCGGCTCAGGTCATGATCTCATGGCTCGTGAGTTTGAGCCCCGCATCGGGCTCTGTGCTGACAGAACCTGGAGCCTGCTTTGGATTCTGTGTCTCCCTCTCTCTCTGCCCCTCCCCCACTCACGCTCTCTCTCTGTCTCTCTCAAAAATAAACATAAAAAAAAATAAAAAAAAAAAAAGATTTCTTCCCAAGTTGATTTCCATTTACTTCAGCATAACTTATTAAAAGTGCCATTGTTTCCTTACTGAATTACAGTAATGTCTGTGTCATAAATCAGATCACTGTTGTCAAAAGTTCAGAAAAAAAACTGGGGCGCCTGGGTGGCGCAGTGGGTTAAGCGTCCGACTTCAGCCAGGTCACGATCTCGCGGTCCGGTCCGTGAGTTCGAGCCCCGCGTCAGGCTCTGGGCTGATGGCTCGGAGCCTGGAGCCTGTTTCCGATTCTGTGTCTCCCTCTCTCTCTGTCCCTCCCCCGTTCATGCTCTGTCTCTCTCTGTCCCAAAAATAAAAATAAAAAACGTTGAAAAAAAAAAATTTAAAAAAAAAGTTCAGAAAAAAACAAAAGTAAAACCAGTGGAACGCTGAAGTAGTAATTAATAAAACTGTATTGTGCACACACCAAAGAGACAGTTTACAAACCAGGATCACTCAAACTGAGAAGTGGAATGAGGCTTAGATGTAAATTGTCATAAAACAGATTATATGGTGTGGAGGCCGTGACTGCTTATTCTTCACACTCATTGATTACAGTATTAGAATTTCTTAAGTGAAAGGGAATTCATTAGTAGTTATCTCATATCAATTTGGGGGCACAATTTGAGATTCGCTTATGATTTTCAGAGGCACAAGCAAGAAGCATTCCAGATCAAGTTGGCCTTACTTATCTTGCAAAATCAATTAAATTAAGCTTTGTTTGTATGACTAAACTGGTTTTGTCTGCTCAGGGAATTTTCAAGTCTGGTCTCCACTTGTATTTGATTTTAGCACTGTGTAATGTGGATCTTCTTCTGGACTCTGTTCTGTTCCACAGGTTTATTTGGCCATCCTTGTGTGAATACTCCCCTGCCTTAGTTAATTTAGCTTTGATATCCTATTGTATGTCTTTCGTACTTACAGTCTGTCTTGCCATATAAAATTCTATCATCTGCTTTTTTAAACACCTGCTGGGATTTTGATTGTATTCTCATGTGTATGACAAAGGACTCATACGCAGACTCTAATAGAGAACTCCTATCAATGAGAAAAAGCCAGGTGACATCATTTTTAAATGGGCTAAAATTTGAAATAATGAAAGATGTGTGCACCCCTACCCCCAAGGCCACACAGCCAGCACAGGTGTCTAGCTGAGCTCTGCCCACAGAAGTGGTGGACAGAGCACGTTTGCTTTGGAGTGGTTTGTCCTGTGGCAGCAGGTGACTGATCCAAGCTGGCCCCGCTTCCTCTCATGAACCGGGCACTTTCAGCTGCTGTTTTGCCTGCCCAGAGCCCAGCTGGGCTCTGGGCTCAGTTCTGCCTGCCGCTTTGTAGTTTATGTCTATTTCTGCTCCAAAGAAATGTTTATGTTTTGTTTTGTTTCTTTTAAGAAGCTGTCTGTCTGTTTTTCTCCGTTTATGTCTATTCGTTACTTCTTGTGCCTAACTGAACACAAGGAGTGCACCGACGTGCCAGTTATCTGTGCTGGTTTAACTGGAAGCTCCTGGTGGCTCTTAATTCTTGAGATCAAACAATTTGTTACTGGAGTTTTTCTTTCCTAAGGCGTGACTTATTCCTAAAGGGATCAATTATCTGTCTTTTAATGCTCTGCTCCTGGTTTTTCTTTTTATCATTTGTGTCTTTGACCACTGAGTTTGGGCATACTTTAACTGAAACTAGTGCCTATGGCTTCTTTTTGCTTAGATACTGTTGTTTTGTATATGCATGTCCTACTTCTAACTTCTCTGGACCCTGTTTGTGAGCTTCTTTCAGAATTCCAGTCTAAAGCCCACCCTTGTCAATAAAGAATAGAATGCAGACAACATTTCACCGGGACTGGTTGGTTTAGCCTCCACTCTTTGCTTTCTTTTCTCTCTCTTTTTTTTAAGGATTGCCAATTTTATTTATTTACTTACTTACTTACTTATTTATTTATTTATTTATTTATTTATTTATTTATTTTTGAGAGAGAGAGAGCACAGTGAGGGTGAGGGACAGAGGGAGAGGGAGAGACTCTTAATCAGGCTCCATGTTCAGCACAGAGCATGATGCAGGGTCCGATCCCATGACCCTGGGATCTTGAGCTGACCTGAAGCCAAGAGTCAGATGCTTAACCCACTGAGCTACCCAGGTGCCCTCTGTTTTTTTAATAATTAAAAATGTTGAAGCCCTGGCTGCCTTCTACTTTTCTTCTGACTGAAATGGCAAGGGGGCAAGCCGTTTATAATCTCAGCACTCAGCACTGTATCACCGTGTCGTAGGACATGGTTAGACTTTCTTCGCTTGGATGGCCCATGCCTCCCGCCCCTCAAGCCGGGCTGTGTCCCGCATGGCTGGGCGTGGTTGTTCTGAGGAGCTCAGTGGTGTCCTTGTGGCTGCCCTGCTAGGAGAGAGGGCCCTATCGTGTCCTCACTCTGGTCACCAGGCAGTTTGGTCCTGCCTCTTCTGCCTTGGGATATTTTGGATGTTCCGAAGTTTACAGTACATTGCTAGATCCCTCTTCAGGTAGTAACACTCCTGGAGAACGCAGTCTTCCCCGCCCCTACTTTGGTGTCTTGTTTCCTATTGTGTTTCTTTCACTTTGCTTCCTGAGGTTTGGGAGAGAATGATTCTAAGAGCCTGAGTTTCCACCATGAGTCAAAATATGTGCTTTTAATGTCCATTTTGGTAAGTTGTAGGTTAGTTTTTATTTTTATAAGAGCTTTTGTTGGGAATTGCTTGATGAACAAAATAAATCTTAAATTGTGAAAATATTAATGAGATTGTTTATCACATTCACAGTCTCGTCTCAAGGAATCAGAGCAGGAAGCTCATTTTGTGGCAGGAGAACAGTTTCTTAAAACGAGTAATAATCAGCTTCGAGAGGTAAAGCTAATTTTTTTTAATAAAATATACTTCTTAGGAGTTAAAGGGAGACAAGACTATTTTATGTTGATTATCTGGACAGTAGGTGAGCTGTCCGTGTTTTCTCACGCTGAGATTCATTCCTTCAAACTCCTGTAAATTCAAGGAAAGCAGGAGGGCAGACTGGAGGCCTGTGGCAATGGCGCGCATGTGTCTTCCGGGCTGTGGCAGCCATGTTCTCTTTCTCAAATCCAAGACCCGCTCGCTCACCACGTGTCCCTGCTTTTGTTAAAGACATGCTGAGTCCCAGGGACCCTCTTCCTAGAACAGGGCCGCGGGGACTCCCGTCCACGTCAGAGGCCGTGGTGAGGTTCCAAAATTGTCCCCTTGCTTTCGGAAACGATAGCGTGTGCTACACCGCGCGTGAATCACCCTCGGGCCTCCTGCGCCCCCTGCAGCGGGCCAAGCAGCAGTGACCCCCACGAGGTGCCCCCCCACAAGGCTGCCCTCCTCATACGAGCCGTGGAGAAAGAGGCAGATGGTACGGTTTTCCAGAAGCTATGAAGTGGCTTCATTTTCTGCAAAGGACAATTTGGTGGAGTTTTGTTCTAAAAACAAATTCTTGACAATCCAGTCGCAGCCTCTTTGTTTCACGGCCCTGCCAGAAGCTAGAAACAGAAAGGTCATCGGTCTTCTTCCCTAGATTTATTTTAGAAAGTTTGAGCCGCCGTCCCCTGCCCGCCCCCTCACCCCCAGGAGCCTGTTTCTCAAAGGACAGGGAAGAGTGACATTCTCCTTTATCCGAGCGCCGAGTGTAAGTGGATGCTCAGCGTCCAGTTAGTGCTGTCGGGTCCATAGGAGGTGGACTCGTGTTGCTGTGGTGAGGACCAGCCGTGGGGGCTGTTTATGCTTCCTGTGCGCCACCCCCCCCCCCCCAATGCACGTTACTACCCCAGCACTGCACGTTCTGCACCTTTAGAGCATCCCCACCTGCGGGCCTCAGTAGCTCAGGCAGCAGTGCTCAAGGGAATCACGGCCGCCTGCAGTGACCGGAATCTGCCCTCTTCCACCTTGGCGGACGCCTGCCCTCCCCGTGTCCTTGTGAGCCAGCGGTGGGTGGGGCGGGGCCAGTGCAGGCAGCCACCACACCGACCCGCACAGCTGGGGCAGATTACTTGACCACTCTGTGCCTCAGTTTCCTGATGTGTAAAAGGACAGTAATAGTCCTTTCCCTACAACGATCTTGTGGGCGTTCAAGGTAAAACAGTATTTAGGACCATGCCTGACACATGAACTCTCAAAAACTAACAAGTACTGCCTGTAATTCTTAGCTACTTCATCCAGAAACCTACGAGTCTTCTTTGACCTTCTTCCCCACAACAAGCCTTACAGTCTCTACCCGCAAACATAGGTCTTGAGTCTGTCTGCTTCCCTCATCTTCACTGTCACCGCCTGGTCCTCTCCCACTGATGCTCTTGCACAGCCCCCAAGGGCTTCTGCTCTTACTCTGCTGGTTAGTTAGTCCTCATGTCCAGGCAGAGCAATCTTTTGCAGCATTAGAAAAATCACGTGATTCCCCTGGCGTATATTCCAGGGGCTTCCCGTGACACTTAGATTAAAACTCAAGCCCTCTGGTGTGTCCCCAGGCCCATGGATCTGGCCCTGTCCCTTGTCTGGCCTCCTACGCCCCTACCCTGACCCCCCGCACCCCGTGAGCACCCTCGCTCTTCACAGGTTTCTGCCCAGGCTCTTTCTTGGTCTAGAGACTCTTCTGGATTTTGCACAGTGGCTTCTGATTGTTGGCCTAAGTATTGCTTTCAGAGAGACCTCCCCTGGCCACACAGACAGCAGTAAGGTCCCCGGCGCAACAGTGTCTTCACCCAGATTCTTTTCTGCATCTCAAGTTGTCTTAGTTCCTGGTTTGCTTATCACTCTAGGATGTAGGCTGCACAAGTCACAGCTCTGTGTTGACTTGTTCAAGTCCCCAGAGCCGAGTGGCCAGAAGCGGCACCTGGTGGGGCTGCACCAAATATCTGTCGTTTGTTCATGGGGACCCGGCACAGCAAGGGTCGGACCCATCCTATGGGAGAGGCCCCAGCACGGACTTCACCCCTGCAGGGCAGAAGGGGGCACCGTGCCCTTAAGTTGGAGCAGTGGCGGAACCTGGAAAAGCCACACCCTTCCGCTTGTGTAGAGCTGAGGGTCCCAGGACGGATCTACTCTCTGTCCTGACACCAGCTGGCAGTGCTGCCCTTCCCTCTGTGGCTCCCGGGAGCTTCCAGAAAACCAGCGACGCAACGATGAGAACGGAGACGGAACTCTCTTCTGGTGCGGATGGGCTTCCTGTTGACGGAATTAACACCACAACCCGTATGACTTTTCACAAAGACATGATCCATGTAAATCGTATTGTTAGCCTTACTCCCTTATTTAACTGAGCAAGTCTTACTATTCTGTGCATTAAAAAAAAAAACTAACCTGAACTAGAGAGCACATGTAGACAGTTCTGAATTCAAAATTAAGGCAAATCTCTACTTTCCTTCACCCTGTTCCCCTCCTTGTGGAGAAAGATGTGGACTTCAGGTAAAAAGTATAGCCCAGAACAGTTCAAGGAAGGGCACAACTGTGATCTTAGATATGGTTTTATTAGACTTTATATTTTATTTCACAATTTTACTATGAAAGAAGGTACAGAGGAGTTTCATATACCACCTGCCTCCCATGTGCACCACCTCCCCCACTGTCAGCGCCCCTGCCAGTGGGACCGTTTGTTATAATCAGCGAGCCTTCACTGACACATTATTGTCACCCAGAGTCCACGGTTGATCTCAGCGGTCACCCTTGGTGGTGTACATTCTGTGGGTTTGGACAAATGTATCATGACAGGTGTCCATTATTATGGTCTCATGCAGAATGGTTTCACTGCCCTAGAAAATCTTCTGTGCTCCTCCTGTACCTCCCTTCCTTTCCTCCTTTCATCCCAATATTTTCACTATCTTCATAGTTTTGCCTTTTCCAGAATGTCCCATAGATGATCACACAGTGTGCAGCCTTTTCAGACTGGCTTCTTGCCCTCAGTCATGTGGGTCCACACTTCCTCCAGGTCTCTTTCTGGCTTGATGGCTTGTTTCTTTTTAGTGCTGAATAATATTCCACCATCTAGATGGACCACAGTTTATTACTCATTCACCTACCGAAGGACATCTTGGTTGCTTCTTAGTTTTGGCGATGAGCTGCTATAAACATCTACGTACAGGTTTTTGTGTAGATGTAAATTTTCAGCTCCTTTGGCTTAACACTAAGCATGATTGCTGGATCATATGGTGAGAGTATATTGTTTTGTAAGAAACTGCCAAACTGTCTTCCAAAGTGGCTGCACCATTTTGCGTTCCCACCGCCATGAACAGCGGTTCCTGCTTCCTCACCAGCGTGTGGTGGGGTCGGTGCTTTGGAGTCTGTCCATTCTAACAGGTGTTAGCTATGTTCTAAAAAGTCTACTCTCCTAGCTGGTTGGAGAAGGGAAAAATCTCATTAATAGGCTGTCACTGTGGGATGTAGTGGGGACTGAAGTCTCAGTGGTCTAAGTGACATCTGTGAAGATGGAGCAAAGCAGACGAATTTTCTGAGCTTTTTTAGAGCAGAAAGGAACTCTGTGATGTGCATCCATGTGAGTGTCAACAGAAGACTGTGGGCGTAGCTCCTAGTTTTCTTAGTTGTGCCCATGAGCAGATAGAGATGGCCACTACTCGGAGAAAACTGGGAGAGGAACAGCTTACTGGGGGAGTCCAACATTCACCCTCTGATGTGTTAAGACAGAGTTGTTCACAAGACACTCGAGACAGAGATATCATGTGAGCAGTTGGGTGGATGTAGTGTCATGCTGGAGATGCATACTTGGAAGTGCTCAGCTGATATTTATTGAAGTTACCCTGGGATGGTGGTCCCCTACCCTGGTCGGAGCTTTGGAAAAACCGTCATGCCCAGGTTGATGACTGACCCACAGAATCTTGCCGTGGGCTGGACAGCCCAGGCCCAGCCATGTCTTTGAAGCCCCCTGACTGATTCTCATGAGCCAGCCAACATTGATAACCACAGAACCGAACACTGGGAACTGATGTTTAGAGGTCAGGGAAAGAGGAGGTGCCAGCAAGAGGCTACGGGGTGGCTGCTGAGAGAAGGGAGCTGAGAAGAATGCGCTGTCAGGAGCCAACGCAGGGAGTGTGTGATAAAGCTCCCGGGGTGGCGGGTGGCTGCGGCGCTGCCTCTGATCTCCAACCAGCGCTGGTGGGGCTTTGTCCAAAGTTTTAGGAGATCAAATACTTAATTCTTTTCAAGTGTTCTCAGACAGCTCAAGTAGAGATATACAGGGAGACTGTGGTTAGAAAGTTATTTTGTGGGTAGGGTATCAGGATAAGGAGAGTCAGTTGATCTTAAGCAATTTTCTTGGCTAAGTGTTTTCATAATACTTTCATCCCCCGAGGGATAGCTTTTCTAAGAAAACAATAATTCTGGATTATACTGAGGTAGGGTGCCTCCGCCTGGGCAGTGCCTACTCCCACAACCCCAGTGCTGGCTCTCCAGTTTCTGATTCTGTGGTTAACCAAGGCTCCTGTGTCCTTAGTCTTTATTCAAACAGACAGTGATGCAACTCTGTGCCTTACACTATTACGTTAGACTTATATCATCAGTTCCCCCGCACACCTGATTTATAGATTCAGAACAACCTTAATTAAAACGCTACCAAGAGTTTTTTTGTAGAAACCGGCAAACTGATTCCCAAATTTACATGGAAATGCAAAACACTAAGAGCCAATGTGATCTTGAGAAGATCTGGAGGATCTTAGTTTGTTGGACATCAAGACTAATCCTAAATCGGGGCACCTGGATGGCTCAGTCAGTTAAGCATCTAGCTTTGACTAAGGTCATCATCTCATGGTTCGTGAGTTTAAGCCCAGCGTCGGGCTCTGTGCTGACAGCTCAGAGCCTGGACACTACTTTGGATTCTGTCTCCCTCTCTCTCTGTCTCTCTCTCAAAAATAAACATTTAAAAAAAATAATAAAAGATTAATCCTAAATCAATAGGGATTACTGGGGTCTAAGTAGGGCAGTGTCCTGTTGATTCGAACATAAACAAATAGACCAATGGACCCAGGATGGGGAGACCACACGTGGGTATGAAACACACAGTGTCCGAGAGGATGGCTCTGCAAAGCAATGAGTAAGGACAGCTCACTACATCCCACAAAAATAAATTCCAAGTGAATTGTATATATAAATATAAAAAGCAAGACAATCAAGACTATAGAAGATACCATAAGGGAATATCCTCAGACCTTGAGGTAGGTAAACGTTCTTAAACAGGACACAAAATGTATCAACCATAAAGGAAAAGATTGATAAATTGCACAATAGTAAACCTCTGTTTATGAAGAGATGTCATTAAACAAGTAAAAAAAAAAGCAAGTCGCAGAGGGATAGAAGGTATTTCCAATAAATATAACTGGCTAAAGAAAACCCTATCCGGAATAACAAATTCCTACAAATCAAAAAAAAAAAAAAAAAAAAAAAAAAGACACACAAACCAATTTTTTAAATGGGCAAAAGACATGAACAGGGGTTTAATGAAAGAAGATACATAATTAGTCAATAAATATGTGAATACTGTCCAGCTTTATTAGTCATTGGGGAAATATACATTAGAACTACTGTGTGATATCACTTCACATTTACCAGAATGGCCAAATTAAGGCCTAGGGCAACATGTGTTGGCAAAGATGTGGAGCAGTTGGAATGTTTACATGTTGCTGATGAGGTAAAAATTGGTGCCTTGACTTTGGAGAACCGGCTGGTGTTCCCTCTGCTACAGTTGGCCCTTCAATTCCATTCCTCTCTGTGTTTATATGCAACACAGCTGTGGACATATGGTAACCAAAACCCATCACCAGAATGTTCACAGCAGCACTGTTCATCATAGCTCATAAACAACCCGCTGATGTCCATCAAGGATAAAATATAATTGTCCTCCACTCAAAACAATTGAATGCAGGAGTATAAGTAAATGAAATGCTGCTTCAGACAATGTATAGATGAACCTTAAAACAAAAGCCACACACAAAGAGTGCCCATTCTATTCCATTGATATGATGTTCAAAAACTGGGAAAAGTGGCCTTGATGGTGGAGGTCAGGATGCTGGTTACCTGTGGGGGAGGGGCAGGAGCCTGGGGTGAATCTCGAGTGTTTCATCTGGGTAGTAGCACCCAAGTGTGTTCACTTTGTGAAACTGAACAAACCATATTCTTATGATCTTGTCCTGTGTGTAATATTTTGACCTTTTAAAATTAGTTTTAAAATCCATAATCCTCTTCTGGTGTTACCTCCCTGACATTATGCCCAGATAACTGTGATGGAAATGTTGGGTGCTCCTAAACTATTGAGTTACAAGTTTGTAGGCATTTTCTTAATTTACTTTCCTATGTGGTATTTTACATACCCTAGATTTAGATTTCATGAATTTAAATCTCAGGAGAAATCTTATTTCCAAGCTTGTGTGAAGTGCCTTCAGCTCCCATATGGACAACAATGATTTTGTAAGGGATTTAGATTTAGACATTTGATAAAACTGAGTTTATTATGAATCTTCATTTTGGAAAATATAATCAATGCAGACCCTTTATTATTAGGACTTTCTCCAGCTGAAAATGTGTTCAAGATGTTAAAATTAAATGAGGGAATTACATTGGTGACATTTCTTCTCCTTTTTCAGTTAAATGCCCTGCAAGATCTTCATCCATTACCCAAGATAATTTTGGAATATAGGCAGGTAAGTTACCTTTCTAGGGAAGTGAGTTGGTGATGGAGGGGACAGAGGGCCCTGTGTCTGATAAGAGAAACCCAAAGTCATGGAAGTGGCCCTGGCAGAGCTCTGCAAGGAACAGGGCTTGTTTGAGCCCGCCTGTGCACGCACAGGCCTGGCCGAGCCCACGGCCAGCCTGCTGGAAGAAGAGCATGCGGACAGGAAGGGGACATGTGTTGTCCTCAGGGGTTTCCTGGTGGACTGGACTCTGCCAGTGTGGGGTGCGGGAGGCTCTCTCCAGGGCCTGGCGCGGTTCACAGCAGTCTGAGCACCTTGGCCGCCTTGTTCACTGATGCGTCCCCTTCCTCCTCAGCTGCCCGCGCGTCCCCTGCCCTGTATTCTCTGGTGTGCGTGACCCACATCCGTAACTTTGGCCACCGCAGTCTGTCATTCGCTGAGCCTGTGGCCTGCTGCCCTCCTGTGGGGTGGCAGCTTAGAGGACTTGGTCACAGCACCAAACGACCCTTTCTCCTCAAAGGGAAGGAACTACTGGAAGAGAACTAAGGGTACCATAAGGGACGCGGGAGGGTGGGTACTCAGAACGCTCCACTTATGTCTGCGACATTTCTGTGAAAAGAATGATTCCGGAAAAGGAGTAGGGTGTCGTCTTTCTCTGTGGGTCACTGTCCTTTAATTCTGGTACCACATCAGGCCTCTGCAGGGCCTCCCGGAGTCACTAGTGCCGACACAAGAGTGGCACATGCACAGCACCCTGGGAAACACTGCTCTGATGCTCGGTCCTATTCGGGTACTTCAGCGAGAACATGATTACTTTTGTCTTTTGTGACCCAGGTTCACAAGACCAAGTCAGCCTTTGTGGATGGATTACCAGCTCGCATGAAAAAGGTAACTGAAGCCGAAAGGGATACTGTGATTAGGAATACGGTTTCCGCATGGGTTCGGACACACACAGACTCCTTGAAATTTTAGTTAGCAATAAATAACCAAATATTCTTGAACTGTGAACCATGGTTTTGTTATCACTCAGGTCTCTTTATCGCCCAAGTTGACATGCCTTCAGCTCACGAACTGCATTTATGCGGAAGCTGTAGGGCTGACCACCATGTTCCCACCGGACACTGCACCTCTGTCCTGGGCTCACTTCGGGGAGACACTGTTGTTCTCGTTCACCCTGAGCAGCCCGCGGGCGGAGGCGCTCTGTGATGGTCCAAGGCTGCTCAGCAAGTGTCAGCCCCTGTCTGAGCCGCACGGCCCTCCTTGATCCACGCTGAGTCCCCGTGGTACATGGCCCTCCTCTCCCCGTGCACAGGGCTTTCAGGGACACAGAGACCCACATGTCCTGGTGCAGTTTCTGCACGGGTTAGGGGGAACCTCCTGTTTGTCCACAGCTTGCTGACATCAAGGGCCCATTCCGAGTTGGAGGTTTGGGGCCAGTGGCCTGTGGACTCCTGGAGGAGAGCAGTGAGTGTTGTGTGCTATAGGCAGACAGACTGAAGGGTCAGTGTGTTCTTGACTTCACGTGGTATTGTCAGAGCTGAAACTGATTCTTCTTGACTGATAAAGGGCTCCATTTCCTGTACGTGGAATCAGACAGGAACTGTGACTGGAAGACTTTCAGCGAGGCGCTCGGTAAGTGAACTTTCCTTCTTAGACACCAGTCTCCGTGCCTTGGAGCTGAGTTTGTGCCTATACGAGTGTTTGCCTGTGTACTTTCCCTTTCTAACGGGATCTGGTGTTGATAGATGTGTGTTACTCTCTTTATTCACTCAGCTGATACTTACTTAGCACCTACTATGTTTTGGGAACACATGGTCCCCACTGTCACGAAGTGTTGAGTCAGTGAGGAGTCCTTTCCATCCAGAGAGCCATGCGTGTGGGTGCTGAGGGCAAAAGGACACTTGGTTCCCACCGCCCCCTTCCTTGTTTTCAGATTTATATGGGATGGTGGCTTCTCATGTCCAGAAATGTGTTGAAAGATCTGATGCTCTGATGACCTCCTCCATTTCTTTGTTGTTGTTGAAGACTGTCTCTGATGAAAAAGCTATAAATGCCCTTGAATTTATGATGGAGCTTTAATAACACTCAAAGCAGTTAGCTTTTTAAATGGCTTTATATTTTTGAATTAAAGATGATTTATTACTAATTTGTCATTGCAGAACAGTTCCTAAAGTACAGAAATGTAAGAAACAAAAACAAAAAACTAATTAAAGTCACCTATTACTCCACCATACAGAATGAATGGTGCTTAACATTTTGGTGTCTATCCTTACTGACTTTTTGCTAAATAGACATGTTTATAAAATACTCTTTTTCGACCAAAATAAAACCACACTGTTCTTTTATACTTTTTAATTTTATTTACGATGTCTTGATATCATACACTAACACTGACCTGAATCTACATTTAGATTTAAACACCTGAATTATTTAGATATATGAATTAAATACATTAATTATTTAAATGTGCATTATAAAATATATATACATCTAAATGTATGTTCATGATAAAGGCGTTCAAATAGTGTGGACATTTCAGCACTTCCCTTTCCTCTCATGACATGCATGCAGCGCTCACGGCGGGTGGCCATGCGGGGCTGGGCGGGCTCACACCCCAGAGGAGCGGAGGCCGGCTCAGGACCCCCTGCTCGCTGGGCTTCCCACCCACCTAGGAGAGTCTTTCTTTGGACCCTCCACTTTAGAGACCTCTGCTGTGGTCTTCGCCCGGCCGACGCTAGAGTCTCCTCTGAGAGCAGGTGCCCGCCACACCTTTCTCTTCGCCTGCCGCTGCTGATCCAAGAGTGATTGAGGAATTGTACTGGGAAAGCGCGCTGCTTACGGGGGTCGTTGGCTTTTGCCCGCACAGGCTTGTAAGTTCCGATTTTCTATTACACTTGCAGATTAATCTGTTTCAGTGCTCCATCCTCTTCCAGAAATCTCCAGTGTCTCTGGTTTGTGGGCGGCACTCCACCCAGGTTTTCAGTGACGCTCCTGTTTTACTTATTTGCTTTCCGTTATTTCAACTGAAGTTTTGGAAAGAGAAGTTATCAACATAATGTGTGCATCAGGCCACTACCTTTAACTGGAATCCACATGGCCATTGCAGTGGCCGCCTGGCGCTCCCCTTCCTGGCTGTCCTCGGTGCCGGTTCAGATTGTTTTCAGTTGTAATTACTTCATACAGAGATGCCATGAGCACACTTGCATCTATGTTTTGGGTACATTTTTCTGATGATTTTCCATCACATACATTCCTAGAGAAGGAACCCCTGAGTCCAAGTACATGCTCATTTTTAGGGCTTTACTTTGTTAAGTTGTCCTCTGGAAAAAGTTGTTTTACGTTCCCATCAAACAACAGGTGAAATGCTTGGTCTCCTACATCCTTGCCAACACAAGGAGTTTCATTATGGTTACTATTTCCTGACTTGATTTTTGGATTCCTAGTCCTTTAACATGGAAGTGAGGCTGATGATATAAAGTGATTATTCTTCTCCGAATTGTCTGTTCACACCATTTGCCCATGTGTCTGGAGGTGGTATATTTTCCTAGAGGTATAGAAATTTTCTTTATAGAATAAAAATCAAACCATTTTAAAATGCTGAGTTATTTTTCTCCATTTTCTTTTGCCCTTTATTTCTTTTTAAATATATACTGTTTGCCGTACTTAAAATGGCTTTTTAGTGTGCAAACAATATATGATAATTCTAAATAATTCAAACAAATGAAAATACAAATAATGAAGTAAAGATCACCCGAAGCTCCACAGCCCCGCCAGCCACCATCGGCGTTTGGTGTTTATGTCTTCATGCCCACAGGCACGCATATTTACACATACGGGATTACATCAGCTTACATCGTCTGGCTGTGTTTGTCATAGACACTCCCTCGCCACACCCAAGCCCAGCACTGCCTCCATCCTTATGCCTGTAGTAGCCTGTGCTGGCACCCTAGCTGGTGCACATCCTTATTTCCCTCTAGACTTCTAGTAAAATCTCATACAGACTCGTGTAACTATACACATACGTGCAGAGGCATGCAGTGACCCTGTCATTGCTTATTTTCCAGAATTAGAATTCCCTTTTTTCTACCTCTTGATTTTCTCCCAGTAGTAGCTGGTGGAAGCCCAGCAGGTCATCTGACAAAGTCCTGCTTCACTGTGGCTAGTATGCTTCCTGCCGCCGCTGTGCTGGTGGACATGCGCCTCGCGTCCCATTCTCGCCTTCTAGAAGTAAAGCTGCAGTTAGCATTGTGCACACACGTCCTGGTGTGTTGCTACTTGTATTCTTGTGGGGTAGATCATCAGGTATAGAAGTACTGGGTCAAAGGATATTACGTTTTTATTTTTTTTAGTGTCGGTGTATTTATTTTGAGAGAGAGAGACAGAGAAGGAGGGGGAAGAGGCAGAGAGAGCGAGACAGAGAATCCCGACCAGGATCTTCTGTGGTGACTCTTCTCTGTACTGAAGGGTCCTCTTAGAAGGGCTTTCGTCAGCTGCACGGTTATTTAAAGACTCACCTGTTTTCTTATGGAACCTCTGTGCTTTCCTTTTTTCCACATATAGATCTGAACCCAGCTGTGTATTATTTAACCAGACACCATGTAACCTACATGATGGTGCCCCAAAATGGCGAGAGCTTGAATTGCATTCTTTGGTTTAAAGTGCACAGAGTACACTTAATATTTTTTAAAAATCAGATTCGGGTGCCCAGCTGGCTCAGTCGGTGAAGCATGTGACTCTTGATCTCAGGGATGTGAGTTTGAACCCCATGTTGGGTATGGAGATTACATAAAGGTAAAATCTTGGGGGAAAAAAGTAATAAATCAGATTATAACTATTTTTTACCATTTCCAGAGAGTGAGTTTCTCACCACACACAGCTCCTGTGAGAGAGTCCTTGTTCCCAACTGCCCGCTGAAATGCCTCACCACCCATTTTGTGTTCTGCTTCATGTTCTTTCTGACAGTAGGAGAATGTAAAATGTTTTTGTCTTTCCCATGCCTTAACGTTTCGTGAAGCATTATAGGTTATGGTTTGTTTAAGAACTGTTTGAGAAGGGTTGATTGAATTGATTACCTTCAGTATCAGTAATATATATGATAAATATGTTAGAACATTTTTGTAATAGCTGCTTTGAAGTCCCTGTCAGGTAATGCCAACATCTGCATCATCTTGTTGTTGGTGTGTTTTGACGGTCTTTTCACACGTGATCTGAGATTTTCCTGCTTCTTCACGTCCGGTAATTTTTGGTTGTATCCCAGACATTTTGAAGGCTGTCTGATGAGTCTTGGTCTTGTTTAGAAACCCCATTGAAAGGTTCATAGTTTTGTTTCGCAGGCATTCACCCTGGGCAGGTTCAGGTTGAGAGTTGTGACCTGCTTTCCAAGAGCTGTGATATCAGTGTGTGTTCAGTTTCCAAGACCTTTGCAGTGCTATCCACATAGTCCCGATAACGGCCATCCAGGGGCCAGCCTGGGGATCCAGCCATGGTTTATCTGTTGGTTCAGTTCTCAAAGTCTTTGATATACTGTTGAGGATGATATCTACACGTGTGCAGCTTGAGGCTGAACCCAGTGGTTTATAAGTAATGCTATGGTGTCCTTTTCCCACGGTCCTCCTTCTCCGTGGTCTCCCTAGTTAATTTCTGGTTCTTTGGCACTCCCTTCAGCCAAAACTGGAGGCTTTTATAATCTTATTCTGCTGCTCACTTCATGCCACTGGCCCTATGACTGGGACCAAGAAGAAGAAATGATGACTTTATTGCCTATTGGGTAGGGCTTCAAATTCTGATCTGCTTCTCCAGTCTGCCTGCAGCTATTAATTTATCAAACCTTCAAATTGCTGCCCTATGCATCCTGTCCAAGCTCTGCAGCTGTATTCAGTAGCAGTGTGCTTACGGTATCTTACCAGGAATACACCTCCATCTTTTAACAGCTTTACTTAGAGGTAGTTGGCGTACAACAAATTTCACATATTACAAACAGTTTGATAAGTTTTGATGTATGTATATGACCATGAAAGCACCATCACGATCAACACATCCAATGACCGTATCCATGACCCCCAAAAGTACCCTCGTGTCCCTTTGTAATTTCCCCTCCTCCCATCCCGACCTTCACCCATGTCCTCAGGCAACTGCTGGCTTGCTTTTTGTTACTATAGATTAGTTTGCATTTTCTGGACATTTATATAAGTGGAGTCACATGGTCTATATTCTTTTTCGTCTGGTGGTTTCTTTCACTCTGCATTCTTTTGAGATCAGCCATGTTATTCTGTATTTCAGTAGCTCCTCCCTTTTTCTTGCTGAGTAGTATTTCATCGAATCTGAGCACTAGCTTGTACATTCACCTGTTGATCAAGATTTGAGCTGTTTCCAGTTTTAAGTTCTTATCTAGTTTGGGTTATTACTGTGCACACTCGTGTATAGTCCTTGTGTGGACATAGAGTTTCTTTTCTCTTGGAGGGGTGGAACAGCTGGGTCATACGGTAGGTGTCTGTTTTACTTTGTAAGAAACTGCCTGCCAGAATGTTTTCCAAAGTGGTGGCACCATTTCCCGTTCCCACCAGCCATGTGAGAGTTCTGTTTCCTTCATGTCCCTCCCGGACTCGGCACGGTCAGTCTGCTTGATTTCAGCCATTCTCAAGTGGTGGTGTGTCAATGTGATTTTAATCACCTGGCCCTAATGACTGGATGTTAACCAGTCTCCCATGTGTTTATTTGGCATTTATTTTTCTTGTTCAAGAAGCATCTAGTGAAATCCTCTGCATGTCTTTTAGGGATTGCGACTTTCTTATCATTGAGTTTTGAAGGTTCTTTATATATTCCAGATACGAAGGCATTCTCAGATACATACTTTGCAAATTATTTTCAGTCTGTGCTTTGTCTTTTCATTCTTTGGACACTGTCTTTTGAAGAACAGAAGTTTTGCATTTTAACAAACTCTGATTTTTCAGTGTATTTTTGTATGGATCATGTGTTCACTGTTGCATCTCATAAATCTTTGTCTAAACCAAGATCAAGATTTTACCCCATTTCCTTCTAGAAGTTTTAGTTTCTGGTTTCACATTTAGATATATATGACTCATTTGGTGTCATGCGAATAAGAAATGCATTTGCATTTCTTATAGTTGGGTCAGCTGTTGATGAACCCTTTCAGCACTTGTAGGTCTGAAAATGCCTTTACTTCACCTTTGTTTTTGAAGGTATGTGTGTGGGGGGTATAAAGTTCTCAGTTGTAAATTGTTTCTTTCAGTGTTTTGAAGATGTTCCTTTGCTCTCTTCTCACATTGTTTCTAAGAAATGTGTATCATCACTGTCTTTGTTTCTCTACACATAATGTGCCTTGTTTTGTTATTGTGTTTAGCTTTTTCTCTTAATCACTAGTTTTGAGAAATTTAATTATGGTGTACCTTGGTGTAATTGTTTCATGTTTCTCTGGGATTCAGTTGAGTTTCTTGATCTGTGGATTTATAGTGTTTTTTTTTAAATTTTTTTAATGTTTATTTATTTTTGAAAGAGAAAGACAGAGTGTGAGCAAGGAAGGGGCAGAGAGAGAGGGAAACACAGAATCAGAAGCAGGCTCCAGGCTTTGAGCTGTCAGCACAGAGCCCAACGTGGGGCTCGAACCCACGAACCGTGAGATCATGACCTGAGTGGAAGTTGAATGCTTAACCAACTGAACCACCCAGGTGCCCCTATAGTGTTTTTTTTAAATTTTTTTTTTTAACGTTTATTTATTTTTGAGACAGAGAGAGACAGAGCATGAACGGGGGAGGATCAGAGAGAAAGGGAGACACAGAATCCAAAACAGGCTCCAGGCTCTGAGCGGTCAGCACAGAGCCTGACGCGGGGCTCGAACTCACGGGCCGCGAGATCATGACCTGAGCCGAAGTCGGCTGCTTAACCGACTGAGCCACCCAGGCGCCCCTACAGTGTTTTTTTTAATCAAATTGGAATATCATTGGTATTACATACTCACATACTTTTTATGTCCCTTCTCTTCTTTTTTTGAAACTCCAGATGTAATTACATATCTTAGATCACTTGAATTTGCCCCACAGCTCACTGAAACTCATTTTTCTTCTTCTTTTTTTAAAATTTTTTTCCTGTTTAAATTTGGGAAGTTTCTTTTACTGTGTCCTGTAATTCACTAATCTTTTCTTTTGTCATGCCAAATGTATTGTTAATCTCAATGAGTATATTTTTTATACTAAACATTATAGTTTTCATTTCTAGAAATTCAGTTTGGATATTTTTTATGCCATCCATATCTCTGCTTGGTTTTTTCAATATATTGGAAAATATATTTTTTATATTTTATATATTTTTAATGTCCTTGTCTATAATTTCAACATCTGTGTCCATTAAATGTTAGTTTCAATAGATGATTATTCTCATTATGAGTTCATTTTTTCTGCTTTTTTTTTGTATGCCTGGTAATCTTTGCCTAGATTTTTCATTGTTGGGTGATGGACCTTTTTGTATTCTTGTAAATATTCCTGAGCTTTGTTGTGGACAAGTTAAGCTACCTGGAAAAAGTCTGATCCTTTCTGGTCTTGCTTTTATGATTTGTTAGGCATCTAGCAGCTAATTATTCCCCACTCCTGAGGAAGGACATTCCTGAGTATCCTACCTATTTGCCCATGAATTCTGAGTTTTCTGAGAAAGGCTGGTGGAGGCAGCAGCTATTCTGGCCCTGTGCTGTTGTGTTCTCCCTCTGCGTGACATTTCCTAGCCTTTGGTAGTTTCGTCACATGTACACAGCGATCAGTTCTCTGCTGAATATTCAGCTCTCTCCTGGGTCAGGAAAGGCATGACTTTCTGGATTATGTTTCTCAGCTTTCTTGTTAGGTGGGAGCACTTTCTTTACAACTGTGTGCATCTTTAGTGGAAGGACAAGCCCCGTCTGGTAACTTTCATCCACCTCAAACCCTCATTCTCGTGCCCTCTTGGCACTGAGCAGTTCGCTCCTCAGGCCTTGCTTTACCGGAACCTCTGTCTCGTGTTCTCCCGGACAGTCCTTGCACTTGTCGTCATGCTCATTAGGGGATTTCGGTGCTTCTGTTTACCCCGTTAGATGGTAGGTTCCATGGCAACAGGAGCTTTTTCTGCCTCTTTTGCCGCCATGCCCCACGCCTGGCTCCGTACCTGGAATGTGGTGGATACCGAGTACTTACTGAGTGAACCACTGGGGGTGTGATCCAGTCTTGAGCTGTGTCCCAGCATCTACAGTTATGCGTGTTGGGATCATCATCAGGATTGCCACGTGCTAACAGGGTAGGCCGGCCTCTTCCCCACACTGCGCTGTTGTGCTCTCCGTCCTGGCCATGGGCCGGTCAGGCGGCATTTTGTCTTAATTCTCGCCTTCCTTTGCCTCCGCTGCTCTAGGGTTTTGTGTGTCTCTCTCGGACCTATCGTGTTTTTTACGAAGGCCTCCTCCTGGGAAGGTGCTGAGGACCTTTGTCCTTACTGCACTTGTCAGGGGCCACATCTTAGCATTTCTCCATCTTCCCAGACCTCCTATCAGCCGTGGCTTCAGACGTCCCTTCTAACATTTCTGTGCCGACAAGGCCAGTTTTTGTCAGCGTCCTCATTTCACTGCTATGCCACCCGTGTACTGGCTCAGAATTTATCAGCCTTTTGTAATTCAAACTATCTGACCTCATACATTGTATTTTTGTGAATTCTTTTGTACCCTGAGTCCTCCGTCTTCTTCCAGGTCAGCTGTTAAAAGTTGTTTGAATTTATGGTTTTAAAATGTCTTGTTTGGAAATGTTAGAACCAGGTGTCATTTAGCTCTGGTCCCTTTGTCAGTCTTTCCCCGTTAGTTTCTTTATTTTTCTCCCTGTGTGCCCGATATGGTGTTAGCATGCTTGTGCTAGCTTTTTCGTATGGAACCGAGTTGGAGACAGATTAAGCTTTTGTTGTGTTATGGTTAATGCTTTAAATAATTTGTGATTCCTTGACCCCTCTTGCTTTCCCTTGCCTTCAGGCTACTTTTACCTCTGTTTAGATCCCTTTTCTGCCCCTCGGTCCCTGAACACGTCTTCCTCCAGCCCGGCCTTCTTTGCCTGGTCACTGCCTGCTCCTCTGGCCGCAGCTCAGGGAACATGTCATCACGAAGCCTTCTTCGACAGCCTCCCACTCCCGAAGCTCAGTTGGATGCCCCTCTCCCTATGAAAAAGGTGTGCAGCCAATATAAGGAACATCTTGTGTGTCCGTTGTCCAGCCTAAGAGCTTAAATGTTACTGGGAACGTTTCAAGCTCCTGCTGCCCTTTTCTCAAGTCCATTTCCTCTTCTACCCCAAAGTTAGTGTTTTTTCCGTCCAGTGTAATGTCTGCACGGCACACACATGCACACACACACACACACACACACACTTAAATAATAGATGTATGTATACGTACATGTATGTGTCTGTAAGTATCCTTAAATAATATAAGCTTTATATAAATGGTATCGTATTATACTTACATAGCTTGCTGTTTCCATTCAACACATTTTGAGATCTATCCACATTGGCAGAAGTAGCACCTGTCCATTTACCTTGGGTAGTATATAGTATTTCTCATATAAGTGTACTGGATCACTTTTCTGCAGTTAGAAACAATGCTAAAAAAAAAAAAAAAAAAAAGCAGTGCTGTGATGCATGTTCTGAACACGTGCAAAGATTTCTCCCGCACCTCAGTCCTGTTGCCTGGCCGCAGGGGTGCTGGCTGCCACTCTCCTGACATCACCAAGCCCTCTCGGGTGGGGCGGTGGGGGAGCCCACACCCTCACCTGCAGCCTCGGAGAATGCTCGCTGCTCCACGGTGCCCACTGCTCCTGGTGCTCCCACACATCTTACTCTCCGCCAGGTTGATGTGTGTGAATTGGTATCTGATTATGGTTTAATATTTGGGTTTTTTTTTTTTTGGTTTCTTCAGTGACTTGCCTGTTTACCTCTTTTGCCCATTTTCAATGGAGTGGTTTGTCTTTTCTTACTAATTTGTAGATTTTCTATATATATTACAGATACTGGTGTTTTGTTCACTTACATAAGTATCTTCTCTCAGTGTGTGTTTGGTGTTTTATGTTGTAGTCAACGAATTTGACTCACAGGTGTTTTCTGTGTTAGTGTCATTAACTTTGTAGTCTCTTCTTTATCATTTTATGCTTTGCGTCTTGTTTAAGGAAACTTTTTCTACATGGAGATCCTAACGATACTCTAATTCTCTGAGTAGTGTTAGGGTTTTGCTTTTTCATGTTGGGTCTGCAACACCCCTGGAATCTTGTGGTTATGTTGGTGTTAGGTAGAAATCGATTACTCTCCATCTGGGAAACTGCTGGTTACAACTGTTGTTACTATAAACTGTTGGAATAACTTTTGGTAATTTGCAGTGCCTTTTTCACACAGGAATTTTGACAGATGCGTGGATCTGCTTCTGGGCTCTCAGTTCTGTGCCCTTGGTCTGTTTGTCTATTCTCACATCTTAATTGAAGGTAGTTTCATTAGAGATGTGCGTTCCCAGATATTCTCAGCTTAAGCTGTAGTATCACTCATTCTCTTGCTATGCTGATTGCCTTCCTTCTACTGTGTGCTCTTTGAGATGTTTCAACATTTTATCCCAGAAATGAGCTCAGTGTCCACCAGATGATGGGTGGTCACTAAATGTCTTTGAAGTAATGAGTAAGATTGGGCACTGAAATCTTAGTTATTGAGCGCTAAATATAGCTCGTGTTATTGGGGGAAGAACATTTTAAGTAAAAATATGTAGCATTAGTTCTTACAACTTGTATTCATTAGGTAAACGAATCTCCAATACTTTATATGTTATGTAAATATTAATTATGTGGAGGTTGTGTTTGATAAACTAGTAATTTTCATAATACTGTAGAATTTTGATGAATATAATAAATGAATTCTTCTAGTCAAGAGAGTCTTCTTAAGAATATTTTTAATAGTGAATATAGGCACACCTGGGTGGCTAGGTCGGTTGAGCATCTGACTTGATTTCGGCTTATGTCACGATCTCACGGTTTGTGGGTTTGAGCCCCGAGCCAAGCTCTGCACTGACAGTGTGGAGCCTGCTTGGGATTCTCTCTTTCTGCCCCTCCCCTGCTCATGCATGCTCTCTCTTTCAAAATAAATAAACATTAAAACATGTTTATTGAAAAAAGAATATTTTTAATAGTAACTATATATTTTATAAGAGATCCTTTTTATAATTTTTTGAAAACTATTATTTTTTCAAAAGAATATATTTAAAATATCTGATATTTTGAAAAAAGATACTAAGTTCCCTGTGGGCAATTTATCACCACCTGAAGCTCCTAGATGTGAGTGGCAACTCAAGTTTGAAGGACACCTGGGTTGTTTCCAGTTTGGGGCTATTATAAATAAAGCTGCCATAAACATTAATGTATAGATTTTTGTGTGAACTGAAGTCTCCCTTTCTCTGGGATAAGTGCCTAGGAATCCAATGGCTGAATTGTGTGTGCTAACATGTTTTTTATTGAGGTAAAAGCGGCATACAACATTCTATCAGTTTCAGGCATACGACATAATAATTCGGTTTTTGTACGCCCTACGAAGTGATCCACGTAGGGAGTCTGATCACCTCCCGTCACCATATGCTTGACCCCCTTTACCCACTTTATCCCCTCCCCGGCCTCCTCCCCACTGATAATCACCAGTCTGTTCTCTGTATCTGTGAGTTTTATTTTGTTTTGGTTTGTTTGCTCATTTGTTTTGGTTTTTAGATTCCACATAGAAGTGAAATCATGGAGTATTTGTCTTCCCCTGACTTATTTCACTTACCATAATACCCTCAGGGTCCATCCATGTGGTCACAAATGGCAGGATTTCCTTCTCTTTGTGGCTCAGTAATGCTCCACTGTGTGCACACACCACATCTTTATCCACTCATCCATCAGTGGACACTTAGGCTGCTTCCGTATCTTGGCTGCTGTAAATAATGCTGCAGTGAACATAGGGCTGTGTGTGCCTTTTCAGATTCATGATTTTGTTTTCTTCAAGCAAACACCCAGTAGTGCAATTGCTGGGTCGTAGGGTGGTTCTATTTTTACCTTTTTGAGGAACCTCCATACTGCTTTCCTGAGTGGCTGCACCAGTTTGCATTCCCACCAGCAGTGCACAAGGGTTCCTTTTTCCTCCACATCGTTGCCCACACACCTTATTTCTTGTCTTTTTTTTATTTTAGACATTCTGACAGGTGAGGTGATGACTCATTGTGGTTCTGATTTGCATTTCCCTGATGACAGGGGTGTTGAGCATCTTTTCATGGGTCTGTTGGCCACCTGTGTGTCTTCTTTGGGAAAATGTCTATTCAGGGCTTCTGCCCGTTTTTAATCAGATTGTTTGGTGTTTTATATTGAGTTGTTTGAGTTCTTTATTTATTTTGGATATTAACCCCTCATAGGATATATGATTTATAATTTTTTTCCTATTCAGTAGGTTGCCTTTTTTTTTTTTTTTTCTGTGCAGAAGCTTTTTAGTTTGATGTGTTCCCATTTATTTATTTTTGCTTTTGGAGTCAGATCAATGTTAAGACTGATGTCAAGGAGCTTACTGCCTGTCTTTTCTTTGAGGAGTTTTATGGTTTTTAGGTCTTACATTCAAGTCTTTAATCCATTTTGAGTTAATTTTTTTTGCACAATGTAGGATAGTGGTCTAGATTCATTCTTTTGCATGTATCTTTCCTAACACCATTTGTTGAAGAGACTGTCTTCTCCCCATAGGATATTCTTGCCTCTTTTGTTGTAAATTAATTGACCATATAATCATGGGTTTATTTCTGGGCTTTCTGTTCTTTCCTGTTGGTCTATGTGTAATGCCAATATGTGCTAATATTTTTAAAGGATTTTTATGTGTATATTCATGAGAAATACAGATCTGTTTTTATGTGGTTTGGATATCAGAATAATACTAGTTTCCTGAAGTAGGAAATGTTCCTTCTTGCATTTTCTGGAAGATATTATGTGGAATTTTTGTTAATTCTTCTTCAAATACGAATGTGTGGCTGTGGCTCAGTAGAGCATGTGATTCTTGATCTCAGGGTTGAAGTTTGAACTCCACATTGGGAGTGGAGTTCAAAATCTAAAGAAACAAAATCTTTTGAACAAAATCTAAAGAAAAATTATTCTCTAAATATTTGGTAGAATTTGCTAATAAAATCACTTGGGTCTGGAGTTTTCTTTTGGAGAGTTAAAATTATGAGTTCAATTTTCCCAATATTTATAGGGTTGTTGATATTATCTTGTTTCATACTGGGTAAATTTTAGTTGGTTGTATTTTTTTTAATTGGTCATGCATACATTTGCTTATAACATTCCCTTACCCTTTAAATGTCTGCAGTAGTGGCCCCTTTTTGGTCTAGATAGAGCTTTGTCAGCGTTATTGATATTTTCAGTGAACCAGCTATTTGTTTCATTGGCTTTTCTCTGTTTTCAGTTTTATTGATTTCTGTTCTCTATTCTTTCCTTTCTTCTGCTTAATTTGGGTTTATTTTGCTTTTCTTTTGCTAGGCTCTTGAGATGTAATTTTAGATTACTGCTTTAAGACTTTATCTTTTTTCGGGGCGCCTGGGTGGCGCAGTCGGTTAAGCGTCCGACTTCAGCCAGGTCACGATCTCGCGGTCCGTGAGTTCGAGCCCCGCGTCGGGCTCTGGGCTGATGGCTCGGAGCCTGGAGCCTGTTTCCGATTCTGTGTCTCCTTCTTTCTCTGCCCCTCCCCCGTTCATGCTCTGTCTCTCTCTGTCCCAAAAAAAAAAAAAAAAAAAAAAAAAAAAACGTTGAAAAAAAAAAAAGACTTTATCTTTTTTCTCATGTATACATCTTTTGTGCTATAAAATTTCCCTCTCCCCCACTGTTCTAACTGTATCCCACAAATTTTGATATGTTGTATTTTGTCAAAGAAAAACTCAGCAGAGTTAAACAGGCAAGGAAGAGCTTATTATTGCAATGGTGGTGGTGGTGGTGGGGGGTGGTGGTGGTGCCTGGGTGTCTCAGCTGTAAAGCGTCCAACTTCGGCTCAGGTCATGATCTCGCAGTTTGTGAGTTCAAGCCCCGTGTCGGGCTCTGTGCTGACAGCTCAGAGCCTGGAGCCTGCTTCGGATTCTGTCTCCCTTCTCTCTGCCCATCCCATGCTCATGCTCTGTCTGTCTCTGTCTCTTGATAATAAATAAATGTTAAAAAAAAAAAAAAAAGATTATTGCAATAGGGGAGGGAGCTTGAACTCAATTCCAAATAGAGCAAGAGCACCTGGGGATTTACAGCCAGTGGGGATGTGGATGGGGTCAGTGGGTAAAAAAATACTAAGAGGAACTTGGCCAGGTATGAAGGGTGGGAGGATTCATGCTAAGTTACTTGCTAAACTCAGCCACAGTGTTTTTCTGTGGTATTTGACTGGAGTAGCATGGATATTATCTAAAAGTTTTCTGTCAGGGCGCCTGGGTGGCTCAGTCGGTTAAGCGTCAGACTCTTGATTTCGGCTCAGGTCGTGATCTCACGGTTGTGAGATGGAGCCCTGTGTCTGACTCTGTGCTGGGCCCCTGCCCTGCTTAAGAGTCTCTCTCCTTCTCCCTCTGCCCCTCCTGCTCATACTCGCACACTCTCTCACTGTCTCTCAAAAAACAAAAAAAATTCTGTCTTGCTGGGCGATCCCCTTCCTGTCTGTTGGCTGGAGAAGGCAGGCTACTCCCCTCCTGTGCCACCTTGTAGAAGGAGGGGCAGGAACAGACGGACAGTGCTTACTGAGTGCTTTTCCCCAAGTGTCTACACTGGATGATTAAAATATCGCTAATCCAAGTATTCATTCAAATATGTCCAGTGGCAAACAACAGAAAATCAAACTCAAACTGATCTAAACTATCAGGATATTTCTCAGCTTACCTGACTTGAAATCCAAGGAAGGGCTCGCTAGCTTCAGGCAAGTTTTGATCTGGCAGCCTAAGTTACACAGGCAGGTCCAGCTTCTGTCCCCCATTTCCCAACTTCTCTTCCTCAGCATCCCGGCAGGTCTTGGTGATACCTGCTTCGTTTCTCCCCATGGGGATGGCCAGTGTCTCTCCTTTGAAAGCAGGAGGAAGCATCTTTCACAGATCCCCTTAGCAAGCATCTCCTTGCGTCTCTCTTAAGCCCAAGCCATCCTTATTAAACTAGTCATGGTGGCCACAAGATGGCCTCTGTTGGCTGGCTTAAAAGGAGGGGGCCTTATTGAGAATCTGAGTGTCATTTTCTAAGGAAAAAGAAAAGAGAATACTCGTGGCCCAAATACCCAGTATCTCCACAAGTGACAAGATTATGGGTTTGTTTGTTTGTTTGTTTGTTTGTTTTTAGCTATCAGCACAAATAGCAATTACAGATTTTAAACCTACCACATGAGATAAGTTTATTTTAACCAATGTCCCTTTGCATGAACTAACAAAAAGGTAAGGACTGTTTATTTCTTATCTTTTTGTTCTGACAGGAAATGTTCTATTCTGTCTTCCAGCGCACTGGCCATTCTTAGGTTGTTACTCGGTAAAGACTCTTAGGAAATCTGTCTTCCAGCTCAGACTGCACCACCCAATGAAAAGTCTTGCTTTCCTGGGGCACCTGGGTGGCTCAGTTGGTTAAGCATCTGACTTCAACTCAGGTCATGATCTCAAGGTTTGTGAGTTTGAGCCCTGTATCTGTCTCTGTGCTGACAGCTCAGAGCCTGGAGCCTGCTTTGGTTCTCTGTCTCCCTTTCTGTCTGCCCCTCCCCTGCTCACTCGCATGCTCTCTCTCTCTCTCTCTCTCTCTGTGTCAAAAATAAACATTAAAAAAAAGTATTGCTTTCCCCATACAACATTTAAGCCCTGTTTCATCATTACCTACATAAATTTTAAAGTAGCTAATTTGAAATAATTCTATTCAAGGTCTTCATACTGCTGGCATGTCATTTTTCTGCTCTCCTGATGAATATCTCTCCCACATATCATTTAACTATCAAAATATTTATTAGCAAGATTTTCATAAGTCACATAAGTATTGCTAACTCTGCACACTTTTTGAAACCCAAATGACAATTTTTTTTTATCTCTATAGTTTGTTATTTTAGGGATTAAATATTTCCCCATTTCTATTGACGTAAAAGGAGCAGTCCCCTCATTCTCCGTGGATCACTGCACGGTGGGAAATGGAGCATTCTGGTACTTTCTGTGCACCTCCTTTTTGTTGGGACATCAGCAATTAGAGTAAACTAAGAGCAGGTTCCACTGTATGCAATACATGACACTTCTTTTTTACTGTTTTGTTTTGTTTTGTTTTGTTTTGTTTTTTTGGAGAGAGAGAGAGAGCAAGCAGGGGAGGGGCAGAGAGAGAAGGAGAGAGAATCCCAACCAGGCTCCATGCTGTCAGCACAGAGCCCAACGCAGGGCTCAAACCCACCAATCATGAGGTCATGACCTGAACCGAAGTCAAGAGTCAGGCACTTCACCAACTGAGCCACCCAGACACCTCCCCCCCCCCCCGCCTTTTTTTTTTTCACTTTTTAGTTAAGTTTCAATTAGTTAATATGCAGTACAATATTGGTTTCAGGAATAGAATTTAGTGACTTATCAGTTACATACAACACCAGGTGCTCATACAAGTGCCCTCCTCAGTACCCATCACCCATCTAGCCCACTCCCACCCATCTTCCCTCCATCAACCCTCAGTTTGTTCTCTATCATTAAGAGTCTCTGGGGCGTCTGGGTGGCTCAGTCGGTTGAGCATTCGACTCTTGATTTCAGGTCAGGTCATGATCCCAGGGTTGTGGGACTGAGCCCCATGTCAGGCTCTCCATGCTGAGCATGGAGCCTACTTAAGATTCTGTCTCTCTCCTTCGGCCCCTCCCCTGCTCACACAGTCTCTCTCTTTTTCTCTAAGATAGAAAGAATCTCCTGTGGTCTGTTTCCCTCTCTCCTCTTTGTTTTCCCCCTTCCCTTATGTTCATCTGTTTTCTTTCTTAAATTCCACAGATGAGTGAATTCGTGGTATTTGTCTTTCTCTGATTAACCTCCTTCACTTAGCATGATACCCTCTATCTCCATCCACATCCCTGCAAAGGGCAAGATTTTCTTCTTTTTGTTGGCTGAGTAATATTCCATTGTATACGTATACCACACCTTCTTTATCCATACCTCAGTTGATGGACATTTGGGCTCTTTCCATAGTTTGGCTGTTGCTGATAGCACTGCCATAGCCATCAGAGTGCACGGGCCCCTTCAAATCTGTATTTTTGTATCCTTTGGGTAAATATCCAATAGTGCAATTGCGATTACTAGATCTTAGGGTAGCTCTGTTTTTAACTTTTTGAGGACCCTCCACACTGTTCTCCAGAGTGGCTGCACCAGTTTACATTTCCACCAATTGTGCACGAGGGTTCCCCTTTCTCCACATCCTCACCAACATCTGTTGTTTCCTGGGTTGTTCATTTTAGCCATTCTGACAGGTGTGAGGTGGTATCTCATTGTGGTTCTTGTTTGTATTTCCCTGATTCTGAGTGATGTTGAGCATATTTTCATGTGTCTGTTAACCATCTGGATGTCTTCTTTGGAAGAGTGTCAATTCATGTCTTCTGCCCATTTCTTAACTGGGTTATTTGGTTTTGGGGGGTGTTGAGTTTGATGAGTTCTTTATAGATTTTGGAATCTATCCCTTTATCAGAAATGTCATTTGCAAAAATCTTCTCCTATTGCTAGGCTGCCTTTAACTTTTGTTGATTGTTTCTTTCACTATGCAGAACAAACAACCCTAAAATTTGTATGGAACCACAAAAGACCCCAAATAGAGAAAGCAGTTCTCAAAAAGAAATACAAAACTGGACGTATCATGATTCCAGACTTCAAGCTGTATTACAAAGCTGTATCATCAAGGCAGTATGGTACTGGCACAAAAACAGACACATAGATCAAGGGAACATAATAGAAAACTCAGAAATGAACCCATCAACATACGGCCAACTAATCTTTGACAAAGCAGGAGAGAATATCCAATGGAAAAAAGACCGTCTCTTCAGCAAATGGTTTGGGAAAACTGGACAGTGAGATGCAGAAGAATGAACCTGGACCATTTTCTTACACCAGACACACAAAAACAAACCCAAACCCAAAATGGATGAAAGACCATAAACTTATCACAGTCCTAGAGGAGAACACAGGCAGCAACCTCTTTGACCTCAGCCACAGCAACTTGTTACTAGATAGGCTGACAGAGGCAAAGGAAACAAAAGCAAGCATGACTATTAGGACCTCATCGGGGTGTTTTTATTTTATTCAATTTGATCTTTAAAGTGCTTTGTGACCTCCTAAGGAATCACGACCCACAGCTAAACGGGCCACCAGGGTCAAATAGCAGGCAGGGAGGGCACCTGCTGGGCGTCTCCACTCTACCCACACTACCCGACTCACTCTGCCTTCCTCCTGGCTTGCATGGCCCTCCTGTGTTCGGCTCCCTCTCCTGTCTGTTGCACCTGCCACCTGGAGGCTTACTCCCCTTCCTCTCTCCCTGTGGCTGCGGTGCTCCTCCTCCGGTTCTGAGCCCCCTTCAGCTCCCACCCACGTGCTCGCGGTCCTCAAACCTCTCTCTCCATTCAGCTTCCCTTCAGGCCTCTCAAGAGAAAAGTCCCAGTGATTTCATCCTTTTATGCCAAACCTGGCTCAGTTCTCCTGGTCACTGAGATGGGAGCCCCGCCTTTTCTAGCGGCTCACCAAGGCCTGTGGGGTCTGCCTCCCGGGTCTTGCTGTCCGCTGCCCTTCTCATCCTGCTCTCCTCCGCTGTCTTTGGCCGCCCTCTCCCTTCCACTCTTCTGCCTAGCAGCCGGAGAGCCTCGTGGGCCAGCCACCGTCTCTACTGCTGGCCTAGTGTCCAGGGCTCCTGGTATTCTGGCCCCTGCCCCACTCTCCAACCCCATTTTCTCCCACTCCCCGTCCATCTGTCTATTTGTTCGTTCATTGATTGATTCATTCATTCAACAGATGTTTATTGAGCACTTCTTGTGCGCCGGGCTGTTCAAGATGCCTGTGCTGAATGCATCACAACCTCTACCCGTGTGGAGTCTGGAGGCCAGAGGGTGTGAGCAGACGACAGACATACTAAATCAATCCTGATACGAAAGATGACAAAACCCTGTGGAAAATCGAGTTGCAGGGGCAAGAATCAAAAGTGCTGGGGAAGACAGTGCTCGTGAGGGGAGACAGGGAGGCGCTGACAGAGGAGTGGAGAAGCAAACAGAAGCTCTCATGGGGAAGGAAGGGGCCCCTGGGGCCGTGCGGATGCAGGAGAGGGACATCTCGGTGCGCCAAGGCCATCCGAGCCCCTCGCAGAGCCCCCCGTTCCACGCAGGGCCGGGGCCCATGCTGCCCTCGGGGCTGCAGACCAGGCCAAGTGCGTCAGTGTGAGCCCAGCGCTAACTACTGTCTCGTCCATGTGGCTCTTACCCTGTTCTCTCGTTTTCCCTCGTATTCTTTTTTTTTTTAATTTTTTTTCAATGTTTTTTTTTATTTATTTTTGGGACAGAGAGAGACAGAGCATGAACGGGGAAGGGGCAGAGAGAGAGGGAGACACACAGAATTGGAAACAGGCTCCAGGCTCCGAGCCATCAGCCCAGAGCCTGACGCGGGGCTCGAACTCACAGACCGCGAGATCGTGACCTGGCTGAAGTCGGACGCTTAACCGACTGCGCCACCCAGGCGCCCCCTCCCTCGTATTCTTAAAAAAATGGTTGCAGGAAACCTCTGGCGCTGTTTGACAGAACCCCAGACGCAGCTGAGCACGGGTTTGGGGCAAACCTGGGTTCAAATTCCAGCTCAATTGCTAGCAATATGATGCTAGCACATTTTTTTCATTTCTAGAAATTAAAGTTTTCTCATTTTCTCATCTGTGAAATGATAAAACAATGCCTTCTTTGCCAGGTTATTGTGAAAATTATTTCTTTTTCATTTCATTCATTCAGCCAGTATTTGTTGGTTGCCCCTGTGTGCTAGGAAGGGTCACAGGTGCTGAGGACGCCGGTGACACCACAGGCACGGCCTTGCCCTCGGGAGGCTGCGTCCGGCTGGAGCATTGTCTGTGCGCTTGTTCTGCCAGCCCATCAGAGACCTCTCATGTGGTGCTTGGGAGTCGCTGCTGCCGCTGCTGTCACTTAGTGATCAGGACACAGGGAAGCCGGCTGCCCCGGGGCCAGCTGTGACGCCCATTGTAATGATCACCGCCATTGGGCTTCATTCCAGAGGTTCCGAGGACACACCCACTGGGAGAGAGAGGCCTGCCATCATTGTCACTGTATTTCTGCCACCTCCTCGGTGTTGCATCTGAAGTTTGGAAGCTTTGGCCAAAGTGAACATCACTGCTGGTGCCTATCGGCAAAGCCCACACGGTGCCTGAGAAGACGGGCGACAGGAGATGACCTCCTGCGTGCACCTCCCTTCTCCCCTAGTTGAAACTGTTCCCCACGTGGCACTTTCACTTAAAACGACTGACGTTTTAACAAATGCCAAATTGTAGCCTTAAAATGTCCCCTCTGCACCTCGCCTTTTGCTGCATGTGAAGTAAAGGCTGTTGACACGGAGTTTTTCTAGATCAGTTCTCTTATTTGGTTAAACATACCAAAGTTCACCATAAAACAAATGCTAAGGGTGTGCCCAGTTTTTATTACTAGCACTTTTTCTCTGCAGCCACAAATGGGGCCCAGAGCTGTCGATGGAAGCTGAGAAAAGAGAGCTGGGTGCAGAGCACAGGGTGTTTCCTGTGTGTTTGCTTATACGGGGACATGGAAGTGATTTTCATACCACTTGTGATGTGCACATTAAAGCAGAAAAAGTTATAACCTAGAAGAGGAGAATGAAGCCCCCATTTGCTTTTACTTTCCATAGTCTGGGAAACTTAGAGCAGTCCTTCTGATGTATGGTCATGTTGCTATGTGGTTGCTCTGCATTCTGCTCTGGAGTGTTCAGGAGGCTCATGGGCCTGGTCCAGACTACTGCACGTTAGGGGGACCCAGGAAGTTAACATTTTCACTGCATGTTTCTTCAACAGAGTACTGGAAGTCCTCGCTACAGCAAGAAAAGAAGAAAAAGAAGTAAAAGGCGTCCAAATCGGTAAGGAAGAAGTAAAACTTTCCCCATTTGCAGATAACATGATACTGCCTGTAGAAAACCCTAAAGACTCCACCAGAAAACTGCTAGAACTGATAACTGAATTCAGTAAAGTTGCAGGATAAAAAATTAACATATAGAAATCTGTTGCATTTTATATACTGACAACCAAGTAGCAGAAAGAGAAATTTAAAAAACAATCTGATTTACAATTGAGCCAAAAAAACAAAAAAAAAATATCTAGGAATAAACTTAACAAAGGAAGTGAAAGACTATACTCTAAAAACTATGTAACATTGATGAAATTAAAGACACAAAGACACAAATAAATGGAAAGATATACCATGCTCACGGATTAAAAGAATTAATACTGTTAAGGGGTGCCTGAGTGGCTCAGTCGGTTAAGCGTCCGACTTCGGCTCAGCTCATGATCTCGCAGTTGGTGAGTTCGAACCCTGCGTCGGGCTCTGTGCTGACAGCTCGGAGACTGGAGCCTGCTTCGGATTCTGTGTCTCCTTCTCTCTCTGCCCCTCCCCCACTTGTGCTGTGTCTCTCTCTATCAAAAATAAATAAATGTAAAAAAAAATTTTTTAAAAGAATTAATACTGTTAAAATACCCATAGTACCCCAAGCAATCTACAGAGTCATTGTGATCCTTATCAAAATACCAATAGTATTTTCTACAGAACTAGAACCAATAATACCAGAATTTGTATGGAACCACTAAAGACCCAAACACCCAAAGCAACCTTGAGAAAGAACAAAGCTGGAGGCATCACAATCCCAGATTTAAGGATATACTACCAAGTTGTAATAAGACAGTATGGTACTGGCACAAAAATAGACACATGGACCAGTGGAACAGGTAGGGAGCCCAGAAATAAACCCACATTTATATGGTCAATTAATCTGTGACAAGGGAGGCAAGAATACACAGTGGGGAAAAGAGTTTCTTCAATAAACTGTGCTAGGAAAACTGGACAGCTACATGCAAAAGCTGAATCACAAAATAAACAAAAATAAACTCAAAATGGATTAAAGGCCTAAACATGAGACCTGAAAGCATAAATATCCTAGAAGAAAACACAGGCAGTAATCTCTTTGACATCAACTGTCACAACATTTTTCTAGATAAGTCTCCTGAGGCAAAGGAAACAAAAGCAAAAATAAACTGTTGGGACTACACCAAAATAAAAAGCTTTTTCACAGTGAAGGAAACCATCAGCAAAATGAAAAGGCAACCTAGTTAATGGGAGAAAATATGTGCAAATAATATATCCAATAAAGGGATAATACCTAAAGTATAAGGAATTTATACAACTCAACACCAAGAAAACAAATAATCCAAGAAAAAATGGACGGAGAACCTGAATAGACATTTTACCAAAGAAGATATACAGACTGCCAGCACACACACGAGAAGATACTCAACAACACTCATCGTCAGGGAGATGCAAATCAGAACTACCAGGACCTACCATCTCACACCTGTCAGGACGGCTAAAATCAAAAAAGACAAGAAATAACAAGCGTTGATGAGGATGTGGAGAGAAAGGAACCCTCGTGCACTGTTGGTGGAAATGTAAATTGGCATAGCCACTGTGGAAAACAGTATGGATATTCAAAAACTTAAAATTTGAAATACCGTATGATCCAGTAATTCTGCTCCTGCGTATTTACCCAAAGAAAACAAAAACACTAACTTGAAAAGACACATGCAACCCTGTGTTCATTTTAGCATTATTTACAATAGCCAAGATATGGAAGCAGCCCAAGTGTCCATCGACTGATGAGTAGATAAAGAAGATTTGGTGCATGTGCGCAATGGAATATGACTCAGACAGAAAAAAGATCTTCCCATTAGCAACAACATGGACGGACCTTGAAGGTATTAAGCTAAGTGAAACAAGTCAGATAAAGACAAAAACCATATGATTTCACTTATATGTGGAACCTAAAAAACAAAGGAACAAACCTCTCAAAAAAGAAAAAAACAGACTTAAATACAAAAAACTGGTGGTTGCCAGAGGGAAGCTGGGGGGAGGGGAGCGGGATGTGTGAAATACATGAAGGGGTTTAAGAGGACAGGGGTGCCTGGGGGGCTCCGTCGGTTGAGCGTCCGACTTCGGCTCAGGTCATGATCTCACGGTTCGTGGGTTCGAGCCCCGCGTCGGACTCTGTGCTGACGGCTCGGAGCCTGGAGCCTGCTTCCGATTCTGTGTCTCCCTCTCCCTCTGCCTCCCCCTCACTCATGCTCTGTCTCTCTGTCTCTGTCTCTCTCTCAAAAATAGACATTAAAAAGAAAAGAGTACAGCCTCCAGTTATAAAAATTACAGCACAGGGAATGGAGTCCTAAATGTCATAACATCGTACGGTGACAGGTGGTGGCTACATTTATCGTGATGAGCACTGAGTAATGTATAGAGTTGTTGAACCAATATGTTGCACACTTAAAACTAATATAACATTGATTGTTAGTTATACTTAAAAAAAAAAAAGTCTTGCTTCAGTGAGTGGTCAGCATGAGGGGACTGGCTGATGTCAAACGATAATGTTTGACCCTAACAAATCAAGTGTCCCGGTTTTTCCTTTCACACCATAGACACTCAGATACTACCATTTCCTGTCAGCATGGGTGCCAGTTCGTCACCTGAGGAGATTCATAGGGAGTCCAGCCCCACCTGACAACACGGTATCTGCGAGTAGTTTGTCATTTGTTTCCTCTTCTTCCTCAGAAAGGCGGTTTCTCCTGTGTATTAACATCTGGTGTTGGTCTTTGACAACAGGTCTGCTAGTCACGTCTGACTTGAGTGCCACCGTGGGCATGTCACAAGCATGCTTCCACCTACACCCTCGGTGTGCTGGGTCCCGCCCCCAGGCTTCTGACTCCTTCCCAGATGTTTCGGGCTCTTGTTGGCTGTCAAACCCCACCGTGGTCACTTTGATCACCCTTGGTCTTTGATGACTCACGTGGGTGCACACTCATTGCTCACCTTGATGGATGCGCGAGCACTGATTTGTATGTGAGACTCCGGTGACGGGACTGTCCGATCGCTGTTTTCATCACAGAGGCCAGCGCAGAAGCTCTGTGGCGTTTCTGGTATACGTTCGTGAACATGAACCCTTGTACGCGAGCCGACATTCGCAGACCTGGCTGGTACCGGGAGCAGCAGAGCAATGGGAAAGACATTGGCCACAAAGAGCCTGGCGTGGGCCGACACCCGTCTCAGGATCGTGTTCTGTGAAGGAGCGTATTTAACAAAGCATGCTATTTATAAGTTAGGGATTTAGTGAAGTTTCTCTTATCCTGTTATTTGTTATATTGTAAAACTTTAAAATTGCCATTTAATTATTAAAAGGCTTCCTTTGTAGTCATCTAAAAACAATCCATTTAAACTTAACATTACTGCTTTCTCAGAACAGATGGGAAACTTGTTTCTCTCTCCCTTGGACAAACCAATTTTCAGTAAAGCTGATGTTTTATGAGCCCTGGGAGGAATGACATTAGGAATCGTGTGCTTGTGTGCTGGGTGACCCTGACACCACACCGTCTCACCAGGGGCGGTTAGGCTGGGCGCACCAGTTACAGTCTGACCTGGTCCTGATTTGGCATTCTGTTGGGTAGAGAACACATCTTATTTTTATACAAGCTATGACTAAAATGACTCAAAGTGAGTAAATTTTATAGGTGTTCTTTCTTAGGTTGAGAATATTCTTTCTCCCCCCTAGTTAGTTGAGATATTTTCATATGAGTGTTGGATTTTATCAAATGCTCTTAATGTTTTATTGTGTGGGGTTTTTTTCCCTTTATTCTACTAATTTGATGTATTACATTATTTTTGGAATTTATTTATTTATTTATTTAGTATAAGTTATTGTCAAATTGGTTTCCATACAACACCCAGTGCTCATCCCAACAAGTGCCCTCATCAATGCCCATCACCCATTTTCCCCTCTCCCCCACCCCCCCATCAACCCTCAGTTTGTTCTCAGTATTGAAGAGTCTCTTATGGCTTACCTCCCTCCCTCTCTGTAACCTCTTTTTTCCCGTTCCCCTCCCCCATGGTCTTCTGTTAAGTTTCTCTAGATACACATATGAATGAAAACATATGGTATCTGTCTTTCTCTGACTTATTTCACTTAGCATAATACCTTCCAGTTCCATCCACATTGCTACAAATGGCAGGATTTCATGCTTTCTCATTGCCAAGTATTATTCCACTGTATATATAAGCCACATCTTCTTTATCCATTCATCAGTTGATGGACATTTAGGCTCTTTCCATAATTTGACTACTGTTGAAAGTGCTGCTATAAACATTGGGGTGCATGTGCCCCTATGCGTCAGCACTCCTGTATCCCTTGGGTAAATTCCTAGCAGTGCTATTGCTGGGTCATAGAGTAGTTCTATTTTTAATTTTTTGAGGAAACTTTTCCACACTTTTCCAGAGCAGCTGCACCAGTTTGCATTCCCACCAGCAGTGCAAGAGGGTTCCTGTTTCTTCACATCCTCTCCAGCATCTCTAGTCTCCTGATTTGTTCATTTTAGCCACTCTGACTAAAGGCATGAGGTGGTATCTCAGTGTGGTTTTGATTTGTATTTCCCTGATGATGAGTGACGTTGAGCATCTTTTCATGTGTCAGTTGGCCATCTGGATGTCTTCTTTGGAAACGTGTCTATTCATGTCTTCTGCCCATTTCTTCACTGGATTGTTTTTCGGGTGTGGAGTTTGGTGAGTTCCTTATAGATTTTAGATACTAGCCCTTTATCCGATATGTCATTTCCAAATATCTTTCCCCATTCCATCAGTTGCCTTTTTTTCTAAAAGTTTTAGAGTTTTACATTTTACATTTAGACCTCTGATGCATAATTATAGAATTATAGAACTATATAGAACAATATAGCTTGTTGATGGCCATGAAATAATATCCTGCTGGGATTTCAACTGGGATTGTGTTGAACTTGTAGATAAATTTGGGGGTCATTGGCATTTAATAGTGAGTATTCTAATCCAAGTACATGGTATATCTTCCCAGACTTCAAGCTGTGTTACAAAGCTGTAAGCATCAAGACAGTATGGTACTGTCACAAAAACAGACACTCAGATCAATGGAACAGAACAGAGAACCCAGAAATGGACCCACAAACGTATGGCCAACTAATCTTTGACAAAGCAGGAAAGAACATCCAATGGAATCAAGATAGTCTCTTCAGCATGTGGTGCTGGGAAAACTGGACAGCGACATGCAGAAGGATGAACCTGGACCACTTTCTTACACCAGACACAAAAATAAACTCAAAATGGATGAAAGACCTAAATGTAAGACAGGAAGCCATCAAAACCCTCGAGGAGAAAGCAGGAAAAAGCCTCTTTGATCTTGGCTGTAGCAACTTCTTACTCAACACGTCTCCAGAGGCAAGGGAAACAAAAGCAAACATGAACTGTTGGGACCTCATCAAGATAAAAAGCTTCTGCACAGCGAAGGAAGCAATCAGCAAACAAGGCAACTGACAGAATGGGAGAAGATATTTGCAAACAACATATCAGACAAAGGGTTAATATCCAAAATCTATAAACAACTTATGAAACACAACACCCAAAAAACAAATAACCCAGTGAAGAAATGGGCCAAAGACATGAACAGACACTTCTCCAAAGAAGACATCCAGATGGCCAACAGACACATGAAAAGATGCTCAACATCATCCATCATCAGGGAACTACAAATCAAAGCCACAATGAGATACCACCTCACACCTATCAGAATGGCTAACATTAATAACTCAGGCACCAACAGATGTTGGCAAGGATGCGGAGAAAGAGGATCCCTTTTGCACTGCTGGTGGGAATGCAAACTGGTGCAGCCACTCTGGAAAGCAGTATGGAGATTCCTCAAAAAATTAACAATAGAACTACCCTACGACCCAGCAATTGCACTACTAGGTATTTATCCAAGGGGTACAGGTATGCTGTTTCGAAGGGACACATGCACTCCCACGTTTATAGCAGTGCTATTGACAATAGGCAAAGTATGGAAAGAGCCCAAATGTCCATCGATGGATGAATGGATAAAGAAGATGTGGTATATATATACAATGGAGTATTTCTCGGCAATCAAAAAGAATGAAATCTTGCCATTTGCAACTATGTGGATGGAACTAGAAGGTATTATGCTAAGCAAAATTAGTCAAAGAAAGACAAATATTATATGACTTCACTAATATGAGTCCTTGAGATACAGAACAGATGAACACAAGAGAAGGGAAGCAAAAAGAATATAAAAACAGGGAGGGGGACAAAACAGGAGAGACTCATAAATATGGAGAACAAACTGAGGGTTACTGGTGGGATTGTGGGAGGAGAGATGGGCTAAATGGATAAGGGGCGTTAAAGAATCTACTCCTGAAATCATTGTTGCACTATATGCTAACTTGGATGTAAATTTTAAAAAATTAAAAAATTAAAATTAAATTAAAAATTTTTTCTAAAAAAAAAAGAACATGGTTTATCTTTCCATTTATTTAGGGCTTTAATTGCTTTCATCAGGACTTTGTAGTTTTCAGCACACTGATTTATACCTAGGTATTTTGGGGTGCTGTTATAAATGGCGTTCATTTTCTCTCAATGCCCAATTGTTCATTGGTAATATGTAGTAGATATATAATTGATTGTATGTTGTTGGCTTTGTTCCCTGTTACCTTTGTCAGCTCATTTATTAGTTCCAAGGAGCTTATTTGTCGTTTCCATGGGTTCCGCTAAATAGACAATCATATCTTCAGTGAGTAATGGCCGTTTTCTTTCTTTCTTTATACCATGTGCCTTTTCTTTTTCTTGCCTTATCGTACTAGCTCAGACTTCATCTGTTGTGTTGACTGGAATGCTGTGAGCAGACATCTGAGCCCTGCCCCCATCTCCAGAGGAGATAGTCTTCCACCATCAGGGGTAGGGTTCATTTTACGTTTTGTCACAGATTCTCCTTGTCAAGGTAGAGAATTTCTTCCCATTTCTAGTTTACCGAGAGCAGTTTTTATCATGAATGGATATTTAATTTTTTTCAAACGCTTTCTCTGCATCTATTAAGGTCATATGATTTTTTTTCAATGTATTCATATAGGGAATGACACTGATGGATTTTTAAATGTTGAACCAGCCAAGGCTGGGGTTTGTGGGATTAACCCCACTTGGTCATGACAATTGTCCTATTGCTGAATTGATTTGCTAATATTTTGTTTAGGATTGTTTCTGGCTATATTCATGAGGGATATTGGTTTGTAGTTTTCTCTTCTTGAAATGCCTTTGTCTGGTTTTGCTATTAGGATATTACTGGCCTCATAAAATGAGTTAGAAAGTATTCTCTTTTACTTTCTGGTAGAGATCATGCAGAATTCATATTATTTATTCCTTAAATAACTGGTAGAATTCACCACCAAAACTTTCTGGACCTAGAATTTTATTTGTGGAAAGGTTCTTAACTACAGAGTCAATTTTTGTTAATAGATGTAGGTTATCCAGATTTCCTGTTTCTTCTTGAGTGAATTTTGATAATTTGTGTGTTTCAAGGAACTCGCCCCCTTCATCTAAGTTGTCGAGTTTATGGGCATATTGTGCTCATACAGTTTCTTTATTGTCCTTAGTGTCTGTGTGCTCGGTGGTGATATCTGCCTTTCATTCCTGAAATTGATCATTTTCACCTTCCTCTTTTTTTTCTTGAACAGTTTAGGTAGAGGTTTATCATTTTTATTGGTCTTTTACAAGAACTAGGTTTGGGTTTCACTGATTTTTCAGCACAATTGACTCCTGTACAACACAAGGGTTGGGGCACTGACCCCCAGTAGAAAATTTACATAGGACTTTTGACTCCCCCAAACAGCCTACTGTTGACCGGAAGCCTAACCAATAACAGATATAGTTGATCAACATATTCTGTATTAATGTGCCATATTCATACAATAAAGTGAGTTAGAGAAAAGAAAATGCCATTAAGAAAATCCCAAGGAAGAGAAAATACATTTACAGTCCTGTCCTGTATTTTTCAAAAAACCCCATGTGTATGTGGGTCTGCACGGTTTAAGCCCATGTTTTCAAGGGTCAGCTGTATTGCTTTTCTGTTTTAAATGTCATTAATTTCAGCTCCGTTATCTGTTTCTTGCATTAGAATTAATTTGCTCTTCTCTTTCTAGTCCCTCAAGGCAGAAGCTTAAATTATTGACTTGAGGCCTTTCTTTTTCTCCAATATAAACATTTCATGCTATAAAATTCCCTGTAAGTACTGCTTTGGCTACATGCCATGAATTCTGATACTGTGTGTTTTCTTCTGTGCTCCATTCAATATATTTTCTAAGTTCCCTTGAGACTTCTACTTTGACTCCTGACTAATTAAGATGTTATTTAATGTCCAAATATTTGTGAATTTTACAGATAATTCTTAGTTTACCTTTATTACGCCCAGAGAACACACTTTGAATGATTTGAATTCTTCTAAATCTACTTGTTTTACAAGCTATGGTGTTGTCTATCTTGACCAATGTGTCAGGTGCACTTGAAAAGAATAGGTGTTCTGTCTATGGACATAGTGTTCTATAAATGTCAGTCAGGTCAAGCTGGTTGACAGTGTTGCTCAGGTCTTCTGTATCCTTGCTGATTTTATCTCCACATTTCTACATACTACTGATAGAGGGGTGTTTACACCTGTAATGTAATTGTGGATTTGTCTGTTTCTTGTTGCAAGCCTACCAGTTCTTGTTTTGTGTGTTTTTAAGTTCTGTTGTTAGATGTCTGCACATTTAGAATTTATATTTCTTTGTAAATTTACCTTTTTATCATTCCATGATGTTTTCTTCATACAGGTATTTTCCCTTCTGAATGATGCATTGTCTTATGTTAATGTAACCACTCCAGATGTCTTCTAATCAGTGTTTGCATGGCATATATCTTCTTTCATCCATTTACTTGTAATCTATCTAAATCTTATTAAAGTAGATTTCTTGTAGACAGTATATAGTTGGGTCTTATATTTGTGCACTCAAACAAACTCTGTTTTTAATTGGTGTGTTTAAAGTATTTAAATTGAGTGTGATTACTGGTATGGTTGGGTTTGGGTCACCATTTTGTTTTTCTGTTAGTTCCTTCTGTTTTTGTTCTTCTGTTCCCTCTTTCATACCTTTCTTTGAATTACTGAATAATTTTTAGAATTCCATTTCAATTTGTGTATTGGATTTTTTTGCTACATCTCGTTGTGTAATATTTTTTAGTCATGGCTACCGAATTATAGTATACATATCAATTTTCAGTGTATTTTTGCATGGAACATCTTACCACTTTCCATAAGTTGTGGAAGACTTACAAACACCATCTTCTGTCATCGCCGCCATGCGATATGTCTGCACACACTATAAACAGCCCAGAAAGTGTTACAGTGTTTGCTTTGAACAGTAGTAAATATTCTAAAGAGCTTGGGAAAAAATAGTCTGGTACGCTTCTCCGGGTCCTGAGCCTCTCTGTTGCTCACTTCATTTCTCAAGTTCCAGGCTTCCTTGGGACCTCCCCCTTCAGCCTGAACAACTTTCTTAGCACCTCCTTCAGAGCAGGCCCAGAGGACACGTTGTCTTTGTTTTTATTCGCCCAAGGGTATCTTCAGTTTGCCATCATTCCGGGAGGACACAGTTTGTCAGAAGAGCAGTTCTGAGTTGACAGAACCTACGTCCTGCCCCTCTGTCGTCCGTGGGCCTGGCTCCAGCAGGGAGGCCTGCAGCCACCCGCGTGGTCGCCCCTCTGCATGTCCTATGTCATTTTGCCTGGCTTGCTTTCAACTTTGTTTTTAATCTTTGGTTTTCAGCAGTTTGTGATGTTTCCAGGCCTGATTTTCTTTTAATTCATCTTATTTAAGGTTGTTCAGCTTCTTGAATCTGAAAAACATGCTTTTCACTAAATCTGGGATATTTTTAGCCATTATTTAAGGGTTTGTGTGTGTGCGTGTATACACAAGTCTTTTTCAGGGACTAAAATAACACAATCAGGGGCCCCTGGGTGACTCAGTCAGTTTAGCATGTGACTTTGGCTCAGGTCATGATCTCGCAATTCGTGGGTTCCAGCCCTGCATTGGGCTCTGTGCTGACAGCTCGGAGCCTGGAGCCTGCTTCCGATTCTCTCTCTCTCTCTCTCTCTCTCTCTCTCTCTCTGCCCCTCCCCCCACTCATGCTCTGTCTCTGTCTCTCTCAAAAATAAACATTTAAAAAATTTTTTAAATAATAAAATAACACAATCATATTGTACTTTTGATATTATCCCACAGGTCCCTGCACCTCTGTTCATGTTCCCCCAACATTTTTCTTCTCTCCTCTATGTTGGATAGTTTCTATTGATCTGTCTTTAAGTTCACTGGCTCTTGTTTTCTGTTGTCTGTATTCTGTTACTGAGCTTATCGTGTGAATATTTGGTATTGTTTTTAAATGTCATGTGATTCTGTTGTACAGAAAACTTGAGAGCCACTAGCTTCATACCTCTGGGCCTCAATATCCTCACCTTAAAAAATGAGGTGATGGTATCTGCCTCCTGGGGTTGCTGGGCCTGAATCACAGGGTCTGAGATGCCCAGCAGCCTCACCAGAGTAGTCAGGGAGTGTAGACCAACCAGTGCCCAGCGAGTTCCATTACAGGCAAAGCAGGGTATCTCTGTGGAAGGTACTACCGAGCACAAAAGGATACTGCTCCAGAAGTTCTCAGTTTGAATGGCAGTGACAGGCTAGAAGTCAGCGGCCATTCAGTCAAAGTTGCGAAGGTACTTAGCAAGCTGTTGCAGGGGATGTGGACAAAGTGGCCACCAGCCACGGGGTGGCTGCACGTGCCCAGACTGAGGCCAGTACCGAGTGCCAAGAGCACCAGACAAGGGTGGAGAGACCAGGATTTTCATCTTAAAATATGTTTTTTTTTGAAAAATTTTTTTTCAACGTTTTTTATTTATTTTTGGGACAGAGAGAGACAGAGCATGAACGGGGGAGGGGCAGAGAGAGAGGGAGACACAGAATCGGAAACAGGCTCCAGGCTCCGAGCCGTCAGCCCAGAGCCTGACACGGGGCTCGAACTCACAGACCGCGAGATCGTGACCTGAGCCGAAGTCGGACGCTCAACCGACTGCGCCACCCAGGCGCCCCATCTTAAAATATGTTTTTAAGGGGAAACTACAATATACAGACTTCACAGAAATCCACATTTAGCATGTTATATAGAAAATTTTAACTAAGTTTGTAATTTAGGCTGCTGCTAACGGCATTACTGTGTATAGTTACAATAAGGGCTGCACAGGCTAGAGTCAAAAAGAATTGTTCTCATATTTGCAGCTATACTTAGTGGTGTACTCAACAGAGTCATGTTTCAGTATTAGACTCTTGTGTTGAGCAGTAATATGCCTGTGCATAATGTATTGGCACTAGCTATTTTGATAAAATATGACGCATTTTAAATGCCCTTAAGTGATCCAGATTTGGGGGCACCTGCCTGGCTCAGTCGATTGAGCGTGTGACTCTTGATCTCGGAGCCATGGGTCCAAGCCCCATATTGGGTGTAGAGCTTACTTTAAAAATAATAAACAAGAGGGGCACCTGGGTGGCTCAATCAGTTGAGCGTCTGACTTCAACTCAGGTCATGGTCTCACAGCTCATGAGTTTGAGCCCCACGTCGGGTTCTGTGCCGACGGCTCGATGCCTGGAGCCTGCTTCAGATTCTGTGTCTCCCTCTCTCTCTGCCCCTCCCCCACGCACACTCTCTCTCTCTCTCAAAAATAAATAAACATTAAGAAAAATGAAAACAATAATAAATAATATTAAATGATACAGGTTAATTTATGAGTAGATATTTTAGCTAAAACTGTCCTCCTCTTATTCACAGAATATTCAAGGTATCTCCAAGCACCCAATTCGGATCACTAAACTGTAGAATTTTAAAGGTAACCTATTTCTTTCTATTTTGCTGAAGTCTGGGGTAACATTTTCTAAAAACAAGTGTATATAATTGCTTTTCTGTAGAACTAATTTCTTTGGTTCCTGAAGTTCTCTGTATTTGCATGACCAGGATTTAAGTACACATTGAAAAATAAACTGATATGGCACCTCCCTTTTAGGGAGTTAAAATAGATGATAATTATACAAGGAAAGCAGCTCCCCTCCCACCATCTCTCCCTCACCAGCTTCCCAATAGAGGAGAAAAACAAACACAGTAAAACTGGCTTTTATTAAAGTCTGAAAACTACTGGAAATGTTTATAAAAGCATGCTAACACCTTTCTTTTGAGCTCTTCCATGGTAATGCTGCTGGTTACATTTATAAAAAAGAAAAAGCTCAAACCTGAGCAAAGAAGCTTCTGTGGCCCCTCCCCCTGGGGTCCTGTACCCTCTGCTTCAGGAGCTGCTGCTTCTGCTGGGTCCCCACAAAACAGTGAAGCATGACGAGGGGTCCTTTTCAAATACACGAAGCCACACTTAAGCAGGACGGTGGAGGTGACCATAGCAACTTTGCCTCCTGCCGCCCTTCAAATCGTATTGGTGCATCGTAGGACCGCACTTCCCCAAAGTCTGTCTCCTGGTCGGAGAGGTTCAGGGAGTCTCTAGACCGTTCTTAACTGGAGTACGTTCTAGAGTCAGTAGTTTTTGAGCTTTTCCTCACCAGGAATTCCAGACACAACATAAAATTTTAACAACAGAAAATCCACTTTACTCTCAGCAGTACCGTGATATTTCTAAATTATGTTAATAAATATATCCAGCAGTCAGAAATCTGGACTCCTAAATTTGGAATGATATTTGAATAAACTTTGTGACAACTGGCTGTGAAGAAGCTCGTGTCCAGATTCACCAAGTGCCCTTGAAATAACAATTCAGGTGCGGAAGGCGGAAGGCTCACCGTCTCCCCGAGGAGCACGTTGGTCTCACCCGAGGGCCACACCTTCCTGGCAGCAGGTGCGGGCAGACTATGTCCGAGAGACACCCTGTGTCACTGCAGCTCACTTTATGCATCTCATACAGTTCATGTGTTTGGAGACGAATACTTCAGAAGTACTTACAGAATTCACTCTTTAAAATAAATCCTAAGGCAAAAATTTACGCGGAGAGATTTCTTGTGCATAGTGAATAGAAGCAGATCTGCTCCCAGGGTCCCTCACCCTGTCTAGACCCCAGATGCCCCTGTACAGTCCCACCCCATCTGCTTCTCCTTTCTGCCATCTGTCCTCATCACCCTGGCTCCCTGCCTTGCTCACTCGCTGCAGATGTGCTGGCCTCCAACGTGGGCCAGCCCCACCTCGTGCCCAGCATGGAACCTCTTCACTAGAGACCTTCTGGCTCCCTCCTTCACCTCCTTTGTGCCTTTGCTCAGACATCACTGTCTCAGGGACGTGTATACCGACGGCCCACTCACTCATCAACCTCCTTTCTTGATCCGTCTTTTCCACTTCTCGTCTTCCGACACTCTAGATAACTCACAGTGTCTCCTGCTCCTGGAACATAGGCTCCGCGGAGAAAGGCTGGTCTGTTCTGTTCCCTAACAAATGCCAAGCGCACAGCCTGGCACACAGCAGGCCCTTCCACACTTCTGATGTACAGAATAAACAGGCTGCTGGCCTCACAGAGGCGGGCGGGGGGAGTCTCTTACTTAGACTTGCGGAGACAGGGATGGCCGGTGGCCCTGAGGCCAAAGGAACCTGGCAGATGGGTGGGGGGATGTCGCTAGAGAGGCCGCAGTGAGGACGGAAAGTTGAGGGTGGGCTGGGCCACGGGTACAACGACGAGAGGCTGTTCGTGGATTCTGAATTAGCGTAGACTCTTATCTCACCGACTTTTCACAGATTCAATTGCACATTCTTGCACACTTATCTGGGGATCCGGAACTTTGGAAGCTATTCTGGGAATCTGAAAAAGATGATGTATTTTCTACCCTGACTTCACTGTGGTAAGATATATGAGCTCACAATGTTATCAGATCTGCAGGAATGCTGACATGAGTTTTCAAAAGCCTGAAGTTATTCCAAGACTATTTTTTAAGAAAGAAATTATGTGTCTGTAGTAGTTGATCCCTTTGAAGGGAGGAGGAGACAACTGGATGCCAGTTTCCCTAATTATGAAAGAACCCATGCCCTTCGCCTCCAAACACGAAGCCCCTTGCTAGAGAATGTACCCGAGATACTAGAGTCCAGGGTGGGAGTCCGCCCCCCTCCACACGTGCGTGGGGTGTGCGTGCGCTGTGCTGGGCACGGCCCCTTGTCTCCGCACTCCCACCCCATCAGGCCAGGAGCACCTCAGGCCACAAGGGACGGTCCCTGCCTGATGGTGACCTACACTCACAGAGAATTCTGGGGGCGACGGCCTCAGGTTTTGTTGGGCGGTCGGACAGTGTCTCAGACGCCTGCGTCTGTGTTCCCCGGGCTGTCAGCTTTTCCTGGCCACGATTGTGAAGTACCTGCTGCCCCCTCTCTCAGGAGAAGAGAGGGAAGTGGGGGCTCCCCCTCAGAGCTCCCCTTGTCAGGAGGGAATCCCGCCTGGGCCCTGCTGCACACAGCTGCCTTGCAGCCTTTCCAGAGCAGGGCTGTAGCTGCAAGGGAGGCAGGTAGCAGCTCCTCTCCGGAACAAGGAGGAGCACTCAGTTTCCCCGGGGCAGGTACGCCCTGCCTCGAGCTAAACCGAGATGCTGCTATGTGGTGCGAGAGACACCGGGTGGCCAACTGTCGGGAAGGCCACCGCCCTGCTCTGCATCCCCCCACCAGCAGCTGCTCACTCCACCTTCCCTCCTGCCTTGGGCCTCCTCGCCCCCAACCTGGCTCCCCTCAGAAGTCCCCCCTGGAGGCACCGCTCCACCAAGGCTGGGGTGCTCAGGCCGCTGTACTTCCCTCTCTGTCCACTTCACGGTCCTTTCCGAAGTAATGTGAGCCCTGCGAGGCCGGCCCCCCATCCAGCACAGGCACCAACCCCTCCCCACCTGGGCCCCCACAGCCACCGGGTACTCCAGGTACATGCCTCACCCAGGCCTTTGCTTCCCTCACTTGAGAAGCTCTTTCCCCAAGTGTCCCCGTGACTCCCCAACAGCCCATCGTGCAGCCCCATGGCTTCCCTCGAGGACCTGACCTCCCTGTCACCACAAATATCCATGGTGTCTATCTGGCCTGTCCCGCTGGAATGTCCCTGCCTCAGTGTCCCTTTATGGGGGCCCTGCCCCCTGCCTGCCCCGTGAGGTGTGCAGTCTCAATGTGCGTCTGTTGGGTGAATGAGGGAATAGCATGGAGCCTGTTGGCCAGAAAGCATCTCCTCTCCAGGTCCCCACCATCACAAGACTTCAACCCTAACTTGAATTTTAAAAATTAGGAAAATTACTCTTGTATACACAAGAGGAGGGAGTATACGCCGAGCTGGATTCTGAAGAGTGGTTGTGGGAATGAGGCTCATGATGGCATCCGAGGGGGAGGTCACAAAATCCACGGAACAGCAGAGCATTAGGCCGGAGGAGGGGGCGGGGAGGGCATGGCGGCCCCCCCCAATAGGGCAAGGTGGTCATGGCCTCAGCCAGCTCCCAGCAGCGACCTGCAGTCTGGCCACCGGGCCTGGGTCCCCTGTACCATCTGGAGCATCTAGGCCGGGGCCTCCCCCATACTGGCCACCCCTCCGGGGCCACCTCATACTGAGACCCGAGACCCCACCTCCCCCCCAAACTGTGGCCCGGGTTCCTCTCTGGCCGCCCAGCCCTCCTCTCCTGTCTGCGCTCCCTTCCTGGGAGTCCTTCCATAGGATGCAGTCCAGACTCCTCCTCCACACCCCCTTCACCCCCAGGCCACACAGTTGTGGCCCTACTGGGTGACCACTGGATCAGTGGAGGAAGGACGGATCCCCGCCTCCCCACTGAGCCCCATCAGCTGTCCCGCCGAGGACTTGCCGCTCCCTTGACTTCTCCCCTTCCTGGTTGGTGTTTCCAGCCCTGGGTGCTCCCACTCTCTGCTCTCCTGTTTCCCACCCCCAGGGTGCAGCAGGAAGCCACTAAGTGTGGTGAGTAAGAGCACCATGAGTTTGGGTCATCTGACCTGAGAAGGACCTTTTCTAGTCTCTACTCATTGGCTGCTCCAAATGTTTTTAGACTTGCCACAAACGTCTACTCTTCTCTCTAATCTTGAAAGAAAACCTCACCTTTTACTCGAATGACAAAGAAGCCTTCAGACATGAGATGAGCCCCTGAACTCCCTCCCACTCTGCCTCAGTGTCAATGTGTGCCCTTCTCCCAGTCTTCAGAGTTCCTGTCTGAAAAGAGGAAGCATCCTCTATTGCCAAGATCAGGACTGTGCATTGCATATCTCTAGGCAATGCCACTCATTTACACATCATTGTGAGCGGCACCTCCTAGAGTTGTGCAGTGCACAACCAGTACAACTTTACATGGAAGTCCTCATCCACAGGCTCTTTATTTTCCATTTTTACTCTAGCAGTGTTAGATTCCCCTTGTCGACTTCCACCTTCCCCTCTACTGAGAGCAACAACAACAACGACCGTCTAGGGTGGCTTCAGGGAAACCCTATTTTCAACCCCAATGAAGCCCTCAGTTACTGTTTAGGTACAAAAGAAGTCTACGCTTACTCCTTGTTCTTCCTCACTGCTGGCTCATCTTTGCTTTTTTTGAATAAACTTTCCCTTTACCTACTTAGGTTTTTCTTCTTCCAATTTGAAGCCCAGAACTCCTCCATCCAGGACAATTATTACCATCCTTCAGGGTGCAGTTGGTGCTGAGGTCCACAGTACGAGTGGGCTCAGGCACTCCCCACCTGCAATCCCCGGCTCAAAGGCTCTGCGGCTCTGTCACTGACCCCCGGCCCCTCCGAGTCCCGTGGTCTCCCCCGGCCCGCTGCGTCGGGAGATGCCCTGCTCCTTGGTTTGCCCCGTCTGTTCTTTTTAAAATTGGGATATAATTTACCTACCATAAAACTCACCCTTTTAAGGTGTACAATTCAGCAGTTTTTAGTACATTCACAAGATTTTGCAACCATTGCCACTGCCTAGTTCCAGAACGTTTCCACCCCTCCAGAGAGAAGCTGTGCTTGTATCCCTGTCTCTCCCCATTCTTCCTCCCCCACGGAAACCACTAGTCTACCTTCTGTCTCTACACTCGTCTGTTCTGGATGTTTCACATTCATGGAACCATACAATACGTGGTCTCCCGTGTCTGGCTTCTTTCACCAGACATCATATTTTTAAGGTTTATCCTCCTGGTAGTGAGTATCAGCACGTCATTCCCTTTTTATGGCTGAATAATATCCCTTTACATGGAATAGTGTATCATCTATGTTTCGGTTTAAACAAGCAAATAATCTTCCGTTTGTTTACCCACTCACAGCTGGCTGGCGTTGCGTGGGTTTTTCTGGCTGTGACGAATAATAATGCTGCGAGTGTCCACGTACAAGTTTCGTGTGCACACGTGTTTTCATTTCTAACCTGACAGAATCGCCGGGCCCTACAGTGATTCTCTGTTTAACTTTTGTTTCTTGTGGTAAAATACAATAATGTAAGATTTACCATCTCAACCATTTCAAAACGTACAATTCAGTGGCAACTGTATTTAAGTTTTGGAGGAACAAGGTAGCGATCCTACTTTACATTCTCCTAAGCGCATGGGCTTCCGCTCTACCCGTGTTCTTGCCAATACCTTTTATTGTCTGTCTGTTGGGTCCTCGCTGTCCTGGTGGGTGTGAGGTGCTGTCTCGCTGTGGTTCTGGCTCACGTCCCCTGATGACTGACAGTGCTGAGCGCCTCTTCGGGTGCCTGATCTTTGCCTCTCTTCCCTCCTCTGCACCTTGAGCACAAGTGCTCACCGTCTTCCTCCCGAATGTCCTTTCTTCCGCCTCACTCTCCCTTCGGTTAGGATATAACACAGCGGTTTTTTTTTTAGCATGTCATAGATTTAGTTTCACCCCTGCCCTTTCTCCAAAGGTATGGAAAACAAGGACAAGGAAAGAACTAATAAAGATAAGAGCAGAAATCAATAAAATTGAAACTAGGAAAACAGCAGAGAAGACCAATGAAACAAACACTGATTCTTTGAGGGACGCCTGGGTGGCTCAGTCAGTGAAACATCCGACTTCAGCTCAGATCATGATCTTGCGGTTCCTGAGTTCAAGCCCTGCGTCAGGCTCTGTGCTGACAATAGGCTGACGCCGTCCCTCACTCACACTCTCGCTTTTTTGCTCTCTCTCAAAAATAAACATTAAAAAAAAGCTGATTCTTTGAAAAATCAATAAAATTGGTAAACTGACAAAAATAAAAACAGGATGCAAATCATCAGTATCAGGAATGGGATAAAGGATATTAATACAAATCCAGCAGACATCCAAAGGGTAAGAAGGGAGTATAACAAACAAATTTGTGCTAAAAACATTCAACAGTTTGGGAGAAATGGACCAATTTCTTCAAAACCACGAACTACCAAACCCCAACTGAGATGAAGTAGATAATCTGAATAGTCGTATAATCATTAAAGATATTGAACTTGTAATTTATAAGTTTCTTAAAAATAAGCCCCTAAAGAATCTACTCCTGAAATCGTTGCACTATATGCTAACTAATTTGGATGTAAATTTAAAAAAATAAAAAAATTAAATTAAAAAAAAAAAAAAAGCCCCTAGGTCCAGATGGCTTCCCTGGAGTATTTTACCAAAACTTTAAAGAAGAATTAAACACCTAACTGTATATAATGTCTTCTAGAAAATATAAGAACACTTCCCAATACTGTGAAGCCAGTATTACCCTAACACTTAAACCAAAGAGAGTAAAAACAAAATAAAAAAACTCAAACCCTCTACAGTTCAATATCCCTCACAAACTTAGGTGCTAAAATCCTCAACAAATTATCAGCGGGCCAAATCCAACAATGTATAAAAATAATTATTCACCATGTTCAAGTGGGATTTATTCCAGGTAGGCAAGACTGGTTAAACATTTGGAAATCAATTCATATAATTCACTATGTGATTAAACTAAAGAATAAAAATAATGTGATTATATCTGTTGACTCAGATGAAGCATTTGACAAAATCCAACATCCATTCATGATAAAAACTCTCAGGAAGTTAGAAAAAGAAGTGAACTCCCTCAACTTGATAAAGAGCATCTTCCAAAAAACCTGTAGCTAACAGCATTTGATGGTGAAAAGCTGAATGCATTCCCTCTAAGATCAGGGACAGCTTGTTATTATTGAATGTTGAAGTTCTAGCCATTGAATAAGACAAGAAAAAAGAAATAATGGTACACAGATTGGAAAGGGAGAAATAAAACTGTATTTGCAGATGACATCATTATCTGTATAGAAGTCCCAAAGAACATACTAGAAAAGAATTTTTTTAACTCTTAGAACTAGTAAGTTCAGCAAGGTCACAAGACACAATATCAACATATAAAATCCAATTACATTTCTATAAATTGACAACATGCAGAAAATCAAATTAAAAACACAGTACTGGGGTGCCTGGGTAGCTCAGTCACTTGAGCATCTGACCCTTGATTTCAGCTCAGGTCATAATCCCAGGGTCATGAGATTGAGCCCCAAATCGGGCTCCATGCTGAGCATGGAGCCTACTTAAGTTTCTCTCTCTCTCTCTCTCTCTCTCTCTCTCTCTCTCTCTCTCTCTCCCTCTCTCTCTCTCTCTCCCTCTCCCCCTCCTCTCCCTGGCTCGTACTCACTCTCTTAAACTAACAAACGAACACAATACCATTTAAAATCAGTCCAAAGAAACAATTAAAATAATCACTCCAAAGATAAGGGAGTAGTATCCATAGTATCCAAAGATAAGAAAAACTTAAGTACTCAGCTAACAAAGTATGTACAGGAGCCGCATGTCTGAGATTTCACCGTGCCAGTGAGAGAAGTCCAAGAGGACCTAGCAAGTGGGGAGACACCCTGTGCGTGGAACGGAAGACCCAACATAGTAAATGTGTCTGGTCTCTCTAGATTCATCCATAGGCTTAATTCAATCCCTATTAAAATCCAAGAAAGTGTTTTGTAGACGTAACTACACTTAGTCTAAGATTTATGTGAAAAGGCCTAGGCCCTGGAATAGCTAAAACAATGTTGACCAAGAATAAAGTAGGAGGAATCACTAGCCGATAGTAAGATATGACATACGGAAATCAAGAGAGTGGGATGTTAGCAGAGACCAGCAGGAAAGAGAAGCCAGAGACAGACCCACACAAATATGCTCAGCTGATTTTCAAAAAAGGTACGAAGTGCTGGGCAGAAAATAATTCTCTTCAGATTCATGTTAAGCTGATTGCCCATAAAGCCAATCTGAGAAGTTAATGTCTACGTTGGATCTTGTACATGTGTTTTCTGCATTTGATTAGCTTGTATTAGTTTTTGAGAGAGCTTCAAAACTAAGAGGCTTTTAATATTTGCATGATGGTCGCTTCTAATTCCCCACCAGTGGTAATAAAGCAGTGCTTGTGACTTATACTATAATTAGTTGCTGTGGAAATGACTTTTATGTTCCAAACAGAGGACTAGAATAGCACATGGTAAAAAGCTGCAAGATCAAGTCTACTCTTAAAAATGTTTGTTTCATGCAAATGTCCTATTGTTTGAAACTCAGAGAGCAAATGGGCAAGTTCATATTATATTCTGGAATATTTAGTAACATTTTCCAAGACTAACAATTTCCTTGAAAAACCTTTTATCAAATATATATATTACACATAAAATGGAGACTGGGAACAAATCTTAGAAATCCTCTATAAAGCTGCAATTTGATCAATCAGAGCCAGAGAGCCTGAGAGCTGGAACCTGCCCATGGAGTCGCATCGGAGCGCGGTCAGACCTTAGAGCTGCTGCAGCCAGCTTCAGCATTTTCAAATGCTCATGGAAGACACAGCCATTCTGAACTGCGGGTCCAAGATAGGCCCTGCATCGCTCAGCATGGAGCCTTCTTAAGATGCTCTCTCTCTCCCTCTGCCTCTCTCCAGCTCACGCTCGCTCTCTTAAACTAACAGAGACAATATAATTTAAAATCACTCCAAAGAGGGGCGCCTGGGTGGCGCAGTCGGTTAAGCGTCCGACTTCAGCCAGGTCACGATCTCGCGGTCCGTGAGTTCGAGCCCCGCGTCAGGCTCTGGGCCGATGGCTCGGAGCCTGGAGCCTGTTTCCGATTCTGTGTCTCCCTCTCTCTCTGCCCCTCCCCCATTCATGCTCTGTCTCTCTCTGTCCCAAAAATAAATAAAAAAAAAAAAAAAAAAAAAAAAAAAACATTAATAAAAAAAAAATAAAATCACTCCAAAGATAAGGGAGTACTATCTGTAGCATCCAAAGATAAGAAAAACTTAAGTACTCAGCTAACCAAGTATGTACAGGAGCCGCATGTCTGAGATTTCACCGGGCCAGTGAGAGAAGTCCAAGAGGACCTAGCAAGTGGGGAGACACACTGTATGCGTGGAACGGAAGACCCAACATGGTAAATGTCTGGTTCACGTATAGGAAGATGCCACAGTACAGTAATCATTACACATTTGCCCAGTTAGGTGGTTTCCTAAAAGCTTTACAAAATGTAGGTAAAAGTTTTCCTTTTTGGCTATGCACTCAACTCAACATTTTTAGAGTGAAACTTAAAAAAGAATTTTTCACTGCAGAATATATTAGTTTTTCTTTTTAAGATTTTTTGGGGCGCTCTTTTGAGATAGTCTCTCGTAAGGTGAGTGTGGTGGATAGTATTGCAGGCCGCTTCCCTTCTCTGGGGGAAGGTGGTGCTTCGCTACCCAGCAGATGACAGACTTGGGCCTGTGACTTTCTCTAGCTAATAAAATGTAAGCAAAAGTGACCTGTGTTGCTCCTAAGCTAAGGCTTTAATAAAGTGCACATGCCTCCTCTTGATTTCTTTCGTCTCTGTCACCATAGCTGGCAACATTGACAGAGGCTTCTCCATCACCCTGCATTATACATGGTGGACCGGCCTGGAAGGAAGACGTAGTGAGACCGAAAGATAAACTATTCTTGCTGTAGGCCGTAAGATTTTGGAGTAATTTATAATGGCAGCATCACTTGGTCTAATAGTATCTATAGGACTTGGCGCCAGAGTAAGAGGTTGTATAAGGAATTCTAAATCACGTAGCACTGGCTTCACAGGGAGGTGGCAGGCAGTGAGGAGTCATCTACTGGAGGCTGGAGGACGGCATTTGGTAAATGGCATAACATTTGGTGAAATTGTCTTTTGTGATAATTTGTGAGGCAAATAACATCTAATTACCTGAGGCTTTAGGCCGAGTGGCCAACAGAACTAAAACGTGTTCTGGTCACTTTTGCTGCATGCAACAAGGTGCTTAAGAAACAAGAGAATTGGCCAGTGTACAAGGAGGCATGAAAGGGAATAGAGATTCCAGAAAATTGGAGTCTTGGGCATTTGAATACAGAAATGATTCTCCTCTCCAACCAGTGAGAGATTAATCTGGAAAGGGCTTTGAGCAACAAAGGCCGATTAAAACACCGCCTTTAACAAATGAAAGATGTGGCCTTAACGCCTACTGTTAACATCTCTGAGAGAATCAAGATGGCACCCATAAGGTTTTAGTTAGACCACATAACTCCAAAAAAAAAAAAAAAGAGAGACTAGCAGTGGCTTTCTCACAAACTCCTGGTAAAGCCAAGGTACCCGCAGTAAAGTCTAGAGAGAGGATACATCTCCAAATGAATTATGAGTGGGTCTGTTGGCACATGGAACTGAATGAAGTCAAACAGAACTGATTATGTTTCTGAAAGTTGTACTTCCCCGAGGACCACCAGTCTGGAGTAAAAAGAGGTGGTGATGGTTTGAGATTTAAACCCGTGGGCCCCACATCTTCTATGGGAAGCAACAGTCTGGGATATACGCTCATCCCCCTGGGAAAGAAAATTTCTCAGTGCCCTCTTACATGTAGCCAAGAAATATAACAGAAAAGGAAATCCCAGGAAGTGGATAAAAGGACACACACAACAATGAACTAGGAATACATTCCCAGGGAACAGATTCAGGGTCTAATTGAGGACCCTCTTCCACTCCCAGAGAAGGGCAGCACCTGCCCAATGACAATGCTGTGGACCGCTGACTGCTGTGCATTTCACACTCCCCCCTCATCCAGATGGGTGTTCTTATTGTGGTCACCCTGCCCTTCCCGGCTGTGGCACATCACACACCTGGTGGGACAGGTAGCCTATCAGCCTGCAGAGCAAGAGGAGCCACGTAAGACCTGATCTGAAGATGATCACAAAAACCCTGATGCCCTGTCAGATGGGACTTTGAATGGCCACCCTTGGCAACAGGGAAGAGAGCAAATATGTCTGACCAGGAGGGTGGACTGCGGTACAATGTATTATTATTCAAAACTATTTGTCTTCCTCCCGAGAGGGAGAGTATGCTTCCTTGCCCGTGGACTCAGTCTTGGCTACTGACTTGCTTCAGCCAGTGGCGTGGGAATGGAAATGATGTTGTGTTTGTCACCAATGGGTATAAATCTTCAGAGCCAACACGTGGTTCTCCATATTCTCTTCTTCCTCTGCCACGAGAGCCACCGCTGTGCCTGATATGGGCTGGGATATACTCCTGAGTCACAGGATGTGGATCACATGGGGCAGAGCCTCTCCTGACCCACGATGGACATACTACACAAACAGAACTAGCCCTTGTCTGTGGAGGCCTCTGAACATAGCTTGGCCCGTGCTCGCCACACAGCCCAGGTGCAACCATTTGTTTTGCCATGATTTAGGTATGCCTCCGTTAAAGATGAAATTACATCTCAATTCTGTCAGCTTCATTAATGAGTTTATTTTTTTTTTCTTCAACGTTTTTTTTTTTTTTTTTTTTTTTTTTTTTAATTTTTGGGACAGAGAGAGACAGAGCATGAACGGGGGAGGGGCAGAGAGAGAGGGAGACACAGAATCGGAAACAGGCTCCAGGCTCCGAGCCATCGGCCCAGAGCCTGACGCGGGGCTCGAACTCACGGACCGCGAGATCGTGACCTGGCTGAAGTCGGACGCTTAACCGACTGCGCCACCCAGGCGCCCCTAATGAGTTTATACTAGGCATCAGTAATCTCTGAGTAAGCAGACTAGTGTCACAGAGAATTATATGCGTGTTCCAGACACTCCGGACCTACTTTCCATGACCACCTGAGATTTTCTGTGCCTGGAAGGCCAAGAACAACTTTGGGGTCTCTGTTGGGTTGCCACTAACAGTGCTGAAGAACCTCTTGCAACCTTGTGGTTTAGGGTCTTGGGTCACACTGCCACATAATGGAGGAGCCAGGTTTATAGGCCATATCCCCTTAAGAGTTAGCATGACCTCTGCACCTTTCTCCTGATGCATACCTCATCCTATACTGATTAGATGTCCTAACATGTGTCTATCTTAGTGGGGCTATTTTTTAGGTTGTAGTTCATGAGAACATTAAAGGATGAATTTTTAGTTAAGATGTAAAAAACAAAAACAAAAACAAAAAAACACAAGAGACTATTGCTCTAACCCTAACAATAAAACCAAAATAAATAAATTACAAAATCAGTTTTTCTAAATTTACTAGAGAGCTGAGGATACAACTAAGTGAACAGAGCTCCAGACAGTGATGAGCCCTTCACAGAAAAGAAGAAACCCATTGCTTCTCCCATCGCTGGTAGAGTGGCAGTGGAGGAGGACTGTCTTACAGCAGGGAGGAAGAGATCAGCTGAGCTTAATTAGTTGTGGGCTGGTGTGACAGAGTTCTAAAGAGCCTCAGCTCCAGATCCTATCACTTATCAACTCTTTTCCATGAGTCTTTACAGAGCGTCCAGGGGCAGATATCAAAGTTGGGCAGGCAGGGCAACTGAAAGGAGTCAATCCACTGTGTCCCAGACCTGCAGCTGCCAAGGGCTAGGTCAGGGAAGAATACTGAGAGAGCCCACCACCCCTGGCAGTCATTCTGGTACAGGAGAGCTCCCCTGCAGTGTAGAAAGCTGGGCTGAGACTCGAGACAAAGCAAAGCTCCCAGCAACCCAAAAAGCTGGAGGCTGGTTTGTAACACAGAGAAAGGTCACCTATGGTCTAAAACACTGACGGTGTACCTGTAAAGCCCAAAGAAATACTGGCAATTGTGCCAGTTCTCAGACTCCAGACCCCATAGAAGGGACATTTCTAATCCCACTTTCAAGATGTTTCAAGCCAATAGTGAACCGAATCAAACCAAAGTTTCAATAAAACCCAGACCCAGCCCAACCCACAGATCAAATTGACTTTGCTCTCAGCTCTAGTGACCTGATGTAAAAATTGGTGTGTCCTTTTCAGGATGTAAATATTTGCTTCAGTCTCTACCGTCCTTGTATGTAAAATGTCTAGCAAATAATAAAAATTTTTATTTTTATTTTTTTTTCAACATTTTTTATTTATTTTTGGGACAGAGAGAGACAGAGCATGAACGGGGGAGGGGCAGAGAGAGAGGGAGACACAGAATCGGAAACAGGCTCCAGGCTCCGAGCCATCAGCCCAGAGCCTGACGCGGGGCTCGAACTCACGGACCGCGAGATGGTGACCTGGCTGAAGTCGGACGCTTAACCGACTGCGCCACCCAGGCGCCCCTACAAATAATAAAAATTTTTAAGAGCTAAGAAGTAAAGGGGCACCTGGGTGGCTCAGTCAGTTAAGTGTCTGACTCTTGATTTTGGCTCAGGTCATGATCTCATGATTGTGAGATCAAGCCCCATGTCAGGCACTGCACCGAGCATAGGACCTTCTTAAGACTCTCCCTCTCTACCTCTGTCCCTCTCTCCCACTTGCACATGCGCTCTCTCTCTAATAAAAAAAAAATTCTTTAAATGCCAAAGTATCTAAATGAAGAAGTAGACAATATGTGTTAAGAGATTTTTCAATAGAAATGTGAAAACTATAGAAAGGACTCAAATAGTATTGTAAAAGATGAAAAAGACAACATCAAAACCGAGAATCCATCAGATAGCTTCAGAGCAGACTGGACCCAGCATAGGAAAGAATCATCAACTTGAAGACAGGCCAGTAGGAAGTGTCCCAAATGAAATACAAAGAGGAAAAAAGTGAAAACCACCCAACCCACCAGAGAATCCAAGCTATGTGGGACAATATGTTTTAACCTGTGTACATTTGGTATCTCACAAGGAGGACAGAGAGAGAATGGAGTAAAAAAGTTTTTGAAGGTAACATTTTCCAAAATTGATTGAAGATATCAATCTGCATATCCAGAAAGCTCAACAAATCCCTAATAAGTTAAACAAAAAGAGAACCACACATTAGGCACATTAAAGCCAAACTCCCAAAGATAAAGAGAAAACCTTGAAAGCCGCAGAGGAAGAAACAGGATACACAAAGATCAGTACGAATTACGGCTGACTTTTCCCAGAAACAGCGGAGCCCAGAAGACAATGGAATAACATCCTTGCCATGCTGAAAATGTCCATCTAGATTTCCGTATCCAGAAAAACATCTTCCAAAAAGCGAGGCAAAATAAAGACCATTTCAGATTTACAGACTCTGAA